>NC_045962.1:35524479-36882358 GCF_010909765.2 Amblyraja radiata
CCTCCCCTAAACCCCCTCCCCTCCACACCCCCCACCCTCTTCCCTCCACCCTCCTTCCCCCTCCCTGCTCCCCCCCTCACCCCCCTCTCAGCACCCCCTCTCTCTCCCCCTCACTCTCACCCTCTCTCTCTCCTCCCCTCCTCCCCCACCTTTCCCCCCTCACCCACCCTCCCTCTTACCCTCCTCTCCACCCCCCTATCCCTCTTGCCCCTCTCTCTGTGTCTCTGTCTCTCTCTCTGTCTCTGCCCCTTCTCTCTCTGCCCTCACTCTCTACCCTCGCCCCCCCCCCCCCCCCCCCTCTCTAGGTGTGACTGCAAGTTGGGGGCTATGCGTCAGTAGATAGGGTGGTTATGGGGTAAAAGGAGCAAATTAATATAATATCAAGGAGGGTAATTAGCGTGCGTGCGAGGGGGGGGGGGGATAGTTAGTGTGTGACGCTGTATGCCGCCTCCCCCCACCCACAACCGCACGTTGGGGGAACAGACCCAACGGGTCTGCACTTGGTCTAGTGTGTAATTATAGGTTTAGGTTTATTATTGTCACGCGTACCAGGGGTACGGTGAAAAGTTTAGTTTTTGCATGTTATTCAATCAAATCAGATAAAACTACATAATTGCAATCAAATCAAACTCAAGTACGATAGAAAAAATAGACACAAAGTGCTGGAGTAACTCAGTGAGTGCAGGAGATTGCAGGCAACATCCCTGGAGAACATGGATGGATGATGTTTCGGGTCAGGAAGAAGAGTCTGAAGGGTCCAATCCAGATACGTGAGTCTGAAGAAGGGTCCTGACTCGAAAAGTCACCTATCCATGTTCGTAGATGCTGCCTGAGCTGCTGAGTTACCCCAGCATTTAGTGTCTTTTCTTGTAAACCAGCATCTGCAGTTCCATGTTTCTACGTCAAGTACAATTGATACTAGCTGTAAACAGACTTTATAGATAAAGCACGGACACAAGCCCTTCGGCCCACCGAGTTCACGCCAACTAAAGATCTTCCTGTATACCAGCACAATCCTACACACTAGGGACAATTTACAATTTTTACCGAAGCCAATCAACCTACAAACCTACACGGAGTGTGTGAGGAAACCGGAGCACCCGGAGAAAACCCATGCGGTCACAGGGAGAACGTACAAACTCTGTACAGACAGCACCCGTAGTCAGGATGGAACCCGGGACAATGAAGCTGTAAGGCAACAACTTTACTGCTGCGCCACTATGCCACGCTAAGTTTATTTCCTTCATCTGGCATTTGCCAAAACCTTGACCAGATTCAGGCATGGGGTAATAATTGGCATGGAACATTTGTGTATCTTGCACAAGACGATCACGCAATGATCAATTGCAGGAGACAGGAGTCTGACCACTCTCCCCTGTCATTCAATGGCCATGTCATTCCAGAGTATGGGAACACCTCCAACTAGATGATCCCTCCCAAACTAAGACATCTCACAAGGAGTGTGTTGGTCCCACAAGATCGTCCACCATCTCCTTCACAAGGGAAGGACCTTAATAGATGGTCTTGTGAACCGTGCCTATGTACTACAAAATAAAAGAAGTGTATTCTAAATGTTTGCATTGACTTTGTAATTCCTCATTAGACTTTACTTTAGACTTTAGAGATATAGAATGGAACAGGCCCTTCGAAACATCGAGTCCGTGCCGACCGGCGATCACCCCGCACAATAACACAATCCTACACACTAGCGGATATTTACAATTTTTTTTTAACCAAATCCAATTAATTTACAAACCTGTACGTCTTTGGAATGTGGGAGGAAACTGGAGCACCCGGAGAAAACCCACACGGTCAGAGAGAGAGCGTACAAACACCCAAAACACAGACAGCACCCAAAGTCAGGCTCGAACCATGGCCTCTGGCGGTGTAAGGCAGCAACTCTACCACTATGCCACCCTGCAATATATGTTGATATATTGATATAATTCATCGCAGGTCGCTAGGATGGCCAGTCATGGAATTGAGTATAGTTCTTGGGATGTTATGTTACAGTTGTGCAGTTATGTACAGTTGGTGAGGATATACTTGAAGTATTTTGTTCGGTTTGGGCACCCTGATATAGGTGAGGTGCCATTAAGCTGAAAAAGGTGCAGAGAAGATTTACAAGGTGCAGAGAAGATTTACAAGCCAGGACTCGAAGGCCTGAACCTATAGGTTGGGCAGGTTAGGACTTTATTCCTCTGAGCGCAGGAGAATGAGAGGTGATCTTATAGAGATGTAGAAAATTGTGAGGAGAATTGATACGGTGAATGCACAGTCATTTATATGGTGGGACTATCAAAGAGCATAGGTTTATGGTTAGAGGTGAAAGATTTAGTAGGAAACTGAGGGTTCCTACATATGATTGTATCATACAATCAAATCACACTCAAGTACAATAGGTAGAGCAAAGGGGAAGATACAGAGTGCAGAATATAGTTCTTGGTAGCGCATCAGTTCCATAAACATTGTGTAAGAAAGAACTGCAGTTGCTGGTTTAAATCAAAGGTATACACAAAATGCTGGAGTAACTCAGCGGGTGAGGCAGCACCTCTGGAGAGAAGGGATGGGTGACATTTTGGGTCGACCGGAGCAAACCAACACGGTCACACAGAGAGCGTACAAACTCCACACAGATAACACCAAAAGTATCCATGGCCTCTGGTGGTGTAAGACAGCAACTCTACCACTGTGCCACCCTGCAATTGTGTCTGCAAAAGTCCCATGCACTAAACTCCAATGTCCGTAATGGGATAGAGGTGAATTTGACAGTACCCTAGCTTATGGAAGGGCCGTTCAGAAGCCTGATAACAGAGGGGAAGAAGCTGTTCCCGTGTTTGGTGGTGTGCACTTTCAAGCTCTGCACCTTCTATCTGACGGGAGCGGGGAGAAGGAATGACCGAGTTTGGTCATGTCCTTGGTTGCTTTTCAGAGGCAGCGTAAAGTGCAGATGGAGTCAGTGGTGGGGAGTCATGTTGGTGTGATGGACAGGGCAACATCCACAATTCTTTACAACTTCTGGTGGTGTTAGGCAGAGCTATTCCCAAAACAAGCAGTGATGTAACCCGACAGTATGCTTTCTATGGCCAAACACGGGCAGGTGGCACAAGTGTAGATGAGGCAGCTTGGTCAACATGGGTGAATTGGTTCGACATGCCTGTTTCCATCCTGCATGACCCTACGATTCTATATATCTGATTAATATACTGTTTGGTTTGTGAGCAATTACAAATCTACATTATCACACTACCCTGAAGCAGCTTAGAAACTATGGTTGAATCTATGATTTTACTTCGGAGTCACGTGAGTGACTACGTGGAGAAGAAGACCCCGTACAGCCGCACACGCGTCATATCGTCAGACGCATAGCGGTAGCGACCGGTTGTGAGGAGCAGAGCCCCTCCAAGCGGTGAGTAAAAAACCTGAAGGTAAGTGGTTTCACTTTCGCTTTCACGTCGCTTTCTGCCGGGAAACTTGTGCTGTGTGCCAGACAAGTTTAACAATGGAGAAAGTGCGTAAAGGCAAGGGGAGGTAAAATTCGAGAAGACCGCGGGTCTGTGAGTAGCGGGCGCCCGATTAAAGAGTCGGTGGCAGCAAAGCCAGCGACTACGGAAGCAGCAACTCAGAGTACCGTTACAGCACCTGTAGGGTGCAAGGCCAAGAAAAAATCTGTTCGGCCAGTAGACTCTGAGGAGTCAGACCCAGAGGTTACCCCGCCTCAGACAGACATGATGTCCCCTCGGGTCGCAAACCTAGAATTCCTGATGGGGAAAATGATATATCAAGACCCACTCCAGGAAGAGTATAGCCCGCATTGGCCTACGGGAGAGCCGGCACAGGGAATACCTGGAAAAAGTCCGGGTCAGTGTTGACCTACAGGAGAGCCAGCACCAGCAATGCCTGAACAAGGGCAATTTATGCGTTGGCCTACGGGAGAGCCAGCTCCATCAATGCCTGAAGGAAGACAGTATAGACGTTTGCCTACAGGAGAGCCAGCACTAGCAGCACCTGAAAGAGGGCTGCCTATGCGTGGGCCTACGGGAGAGCCCACGCGGGTTGCACCTGAAAAAGGGTTTACTATGCGTGGGGCTACGGGAGAGCCAGCGCTAGAAACACCTGAAACAGGGATGCCAGATCGCCCCCACCAAGAGGAGGACTATTTTACGGGGCAACAAGATTCAGATGATGAATCATATGAGGACCAGATAACAATAACAGAGTCTAAAATACCAGGGCTGGCACAAAAATTTGCTGTTCCCAGACTAACAGGGGAACCATTGGGAGATGAATTAGCAATGACAATAAATTACTTGCTCTCCCACCAGCTCCAGGAACAGACCATGGATGAGACTGTTAAAAAATATGAAACCCCGCAGAATTGCGCACTGCTAGCAGTCCCAGCAGTGAATAATGTAATATGGGGCTATTTGGGCATTGCAGTACGCGCACAAGGAATTAAATTACAGCGGGTGTTGACATTACTGGGGTCAGGCATTACGGCTTTCGCAAGAGGCTTGGATGAGGAACATGTGTCTGCATCACAACAGGATGCCTTGGCACTCATGCGTGGTGCACACTTTGAAATAAACTGTATTCGTAAAAGTGCTATAAGACCTAACATACATCCTAAGTTTCCGGGGCTCTGTAAACCATCCAATATTCAATTGCCTAATCTGCTTTTTGGAGAAAATCTAGCCAAAAGGGTAAAAGACCTGAATGAAGAAGCAAAAACCGTGGGGATGATGAAACCACCGGTGCTTGGCAGATCAACGAGAAGGCAATTTCCCTACCGACGTGTGATGACTGGGGCCGGTGAAGGAACAAGTCGGTCTTTCCCATATATGCGTTATTGATGTACTGCTCCTGGGACACGTGGAGGTTACAGTATTCCCACTAAGAGCAGGGGACAACAATTGCCAGCGGCACACCCAGAGGTAGGTGGGTCTGGTCCTGTAAAAGACATAGTAGATGTCTCACACTTACAAATTGGAGGAAGATTACAATTCTTCCTAAAAGAATGGCAAAAAATAACATCTGATATAACAATTTATACTGTGCAGTGTTGTGGGGTTTAGAATTGAATTCTACCCATATTTTGATCCTCCCACTCAGCATATTTCAAGCAGGACACGTATTTTCTCAAATGAAGAGAACATGGAGATTCAGGCAGAATTTGAAATATTGTGTAAAAAAAGGGGTAATTGAGAAGTCAGTTCACCAACACCATCAATTTGTGTCAAGTATTTTTCCTAGAGCAAAAAATGATGGTGGATGTAGAATTATTCTAGATCTGACAAGTCTTAACCCTTTTGTACAGTATAAACATTTAAAAATGGAGACATTTGCCAATGCTATACAGCTAATATCAAGAAAATGCTATATGGCCAGCATAGATCTTCAAGATGCATATTATTCTGTGGCTGTGCATGGTAATGATCATAGATACTTAAAGTTCAACTGGATGAGTCAATAATGGCAATTTAAAGCATTGCCTAATGGTTTAACCACAGCTCCTAGACTATTTACCAAATTGTTAAAACCAATCTTAGCATTACTAAGAGCTCAAGGCCATTTAGTAATGGCCTATTTGGATGATATTCTAATTGTGGGAGACACTTGGGCTACAACAGAAGCATCAGTGTCAAGAATCAAGCTCACTTTCGAAAGGCTGGAATTTATTATCCATCCAGATAAGTCCAAATGTGTTTCACTATTAATTCAGAACACATGGTAGTGACTCTGCCAAAGGATAAAAGGCTGCAGGTAATTGAAGGTTGTATTAAGCTCATTGCACAGCCCCAACCCTCACTTAGGCAGGTGGCAAGCTTGCTTGGCAAACTAATTGCTTCATTTCCAGCTGTACAGTTTGGACCACTGCATTATCAGCAATTACAGCGAGCAAAGGTACAGGCATTAAGGAAACATTCAGGGCATTTTGACAGGCCCGTGCAATTACCAGTTGCAGCTATTACTGAAATACAATGGTGGATCAGGAGTGTCTCAAATGCCTCCAGAGAAATCCTGGTTGAAACACCTTCCATCATCCTACAGACTGATGTAAGTGCTCTAGGTTGGGGCGCTAATAACACTATTTCCAGCTGTGGAGGTAGATGGAATGTGGAGGAAGTACCTTTGCTCCAAGAACAAGGGATCGATGACCTAGAGCTGTTAGGAACATTTTATGGGCTTAAAGCTTATTGCTCTAATATGCAAAATTTACATGTTCAGGTACAGATTGACAACACTACGGCAGTAGCATATGTTAATCATATGGGTGGTATCGGGTCAGAATCTTGTAATAGATTGGCAAACGTGATCTGGACCTGGTGTATTACCAGAAACATTTGGCTTTCGGCAACCTACCTACCAGGCACATTCAACATAGTTGCAGACACAAGGTCACGAAAATTCAATGACAATACAGAATGGATGCTGGATCATGACAAATTTAATAAAATTGTAGCACGGTTCGGGATGCCAGAAATTGACTTGTTTGCATCCAGACTTAACCACCAATTACCTAAATATGTGTCATGGGAACCTGATCCTGGGGCAGTAGCGGTGGATACTTTCTCGCTGCATTGGGGAAGAATGTTTTTGTATGTATTTCCTCCATTTTGCCTCATTAGTCGGTGTATACAGAAGATCAAACAGGTCTCCACTTCAGAAGTATTGGTGGTACCAGACTGGCCTACACAAACATGGTACCCTCAGGTTAAAAATGATCACAAAGCCCCTTATGATTATTCCTAAACAGGAAAATCTGCTTGTGCACCCTGTAACTGGTGATTCACATCCTTTACATGATTGTATTGATTTGTTGATTTGCAGATTCTAAGGAGGCCATATCTCGGAAGAGGACTATCAGAACGTACTGTGGATGTTATGGCAGCAGCCTGGAGGGATAGTACCCAGAAACAGTACATTTCCTACATAAGGAAATGGGAGGTGTTTTGCTTAAGGCACTTATATTACATATCACACTGCAGACAGCTCAGACGTGTTAGAGTTTCTTTCAACTCTTTATTTTGATTTACAGTTAAGCTATAGTGCAATCAATACTGCAAGAAGTGCCCTATCTGCATATCTATGGAGAGAATCAGAACAAAATCCAATAGGGTCACACCCTTTGGTCTGTAGGTTCATGAAGGGAATTTTTAATTCCAAGCCTCCTAGACCCATATACGGAAATATGGGATGTAAGAGATGTGCTAATGCTCCTTCGTCAATGGACTCCTATTGCAGCTCTGTCCTTGGCTAAAATTACCACTAAGGTAGTGATGCTCATGGCACTGGTTTCAGCACAGAGAGTGTAAACATTGCAGAAACTACAAATAGACAGGATGAAAATAGCAGCAGATGCCATTACGTTCTATGTCTATGACTTACTTAAACAAAGTAGACCTGGGGTCACAGGATGTAAGTTAGTTTTTTCAGCATATCCTATGGATCCACGTCTATGTGTAGTATCACACTTAAGATGTTACATTGAATCCACCCGAACCTTAAGAGGTGCAGAAACAGCATTCTTATCAGTCATAAAAAAACGCACAAGAAAGTATCGGTTCAGACTATTTCAAGGTGGCTGAAGCAGGTGTTGGTTGATGCAGGTATTGATACTGACAAATTTAAATCTCACTCCACCAGGGCGGCATCAACATCGGCGGCCAAGGATTTGGACGTCCCAATAGACCATATCCTCGCGGCCGCAGGATGGGCAAGTGAACAGATGTTTCACAAGTATTACCATAAAGAGATTACAAAACCTGGGGTGTTTGGTGATGCTGTGTTGGATTCAGTATTAAGTTCCCCCTTGGGATAAAGGGGTTACTATTGTTGTGATAAATAAAGCATTAACTGATTTCATCTATGTTATGGTTATGCATTGTTGATTGCTTTACTCATTTAGAGTCAATCAATGCAGTGAGACGCCTGGATTTGAATCTACGGCATGAAATCACAGAGCTTTAAAATCTTCACGCAGTCACTCACGTGACTCCGAAGTAAAATAGTAAGATTAAACGAGAACTTACCAGTTTGAAGTTTGATCTTTATTTTATGAGGAGTTACGATGAGGGATTACGTGCCCTCCGCTCCCACCCCTCATAAAGGTCAACTGGTAGTTCTAGTCTTCACGTATCTTTCTATCATACTTCAGTAATTATTATCTGTGATTTCACACCGCTGCTTTGAAGATTGACGCGTGTGTGGCTGTACGGGGCTTTCTTCTCCACGTAATCCCTCATCGTAACTCCTCATAAAATAATGATCAAACTTCAAACTGGTAAGTTCTCGTTTAATCTTACTATTATTTTTTAAACTGTTTTATTGAAATAGTTAATTGAAAATGTTTGAATATGATCCCACATTTTAATTCATTTTTTTGTTTTTGAGGGCGGCACAGTAGTGCAGCGCTAGTGTTGCTGCTTTAAAGCGCTAGAGACCTGGGTTCAATTCTGACTACAGGTGCTGTCTGTATGGAGTTTGTACGTTTTCCCTGTTTGTACGTTCACCTTGCATGGGTTTTCTATGGGTGACCTGGTTTCCTCCCACACTTCAAAGACGTGCATGTTTGTAGGTTGATTGGCTTCAGTAAAAATTGTACATTGTCCCATGTGTGTAGGATAATGCTAGTGCATGGGGTGATTGCTCGTCGGCGCAGACTCAGTGGGCCAAAGGACCTATTTCCGCGCTGAATCTCTAAAGCCTAAAGTCTGAAACTTAGAAAGAGCACAGTGGTTGAATCTGAGATTGTTTTTTAACTGATTTATTTAAATAGTTAATTGCATTTTTTTTAAATTATGCAATTTTTTAAATCACTTTTTCGTCAGAACAACGGTTTATAAATCTTGTGTAGGAAGGAACAGCAGATGTTGGTTTAAACCGAAGATAGGCGCAAAACGCTGGAATAACAGGAAGCATCTCTGGAGAAAAGGAATGGGTGACGTTTCGGGTCGAGACCCTTCTTCAAACAAATCATTGGGTTCAATTAATAGAACTACAAAAAAAAATTGTCACAAAATCCTTAAAATGGGTATTTCCATTTGTGGCCCAAAAATTGAACGCGCTTCCCTGCTGCTGTTTTTGCAAAATATTTGGAAATGTCCGATTTTGGTGGGGGTTTCCCTTGCATTCAATGCAACAGAACAGAAACCTAAACCCATCAAGCTAGGGATAGATAAGCAAAGTTCACTTTTGTATACTTGAGTGTAAATGTTGGAAAATATTTGATTAATCTATATTATATCGAACATAGAACAGTACAGCACAGGAACAGGCCCTTCGGCCCACAAGGTTTGTGCTGAATATTGTCAAGTCAAGAGAGTTTATTGTCATGTGTCCCAGATAGGACAATGACATTCTTGCAATGTTGCAGCACAACAGGATATTGTAGTCATAAATACAGATCAGATCAGTGTGTCCACATACCATAGAATATATATATATACACTACACACATTAATAAACAGATAAAGTGCAATAGGCTGTTATAGTTCAGAGTTTGTTTGAAGTTGTGTTTACTGATGGCTGTGGGGAAGCAGCTGTTCCTGAACCTGGATGGTGCAGATTTCAGGCTCCTGTACCTTCTACCTGATGGCAGCGGAGAGATGAGTGTGTGGCCAGGATGGTGTGGGTCCTTGATGATGCTGGCAGCTTTTTTGAGGCAGCGACTGCGATAGATCCCCTCGATGGTAGGGAGGTCAGAGCCGATGATGGACTGGGCAGTGGTTACAACTTTTTGCAGCCTTTTCTGCTCCTGGACACTCAGGTTGCCGTATCAAGCCACGATGCAACCGGTCAGCATGCTCTACTGTGCACCTATAGAAGTTTGAGAGAGTCCCCCTTGACATACCGACTCTCCGTAATCTTCTCAGGAAGTAGAGGCACTGATGTGCTTTCTTTATGATTGCATCAGTGTTCTGGGACCATGAGAGACCTTCGGAAATATGCACGCCCAGGAATTTGAAGTTCTTGACCCTTTCCACCATTGATATAAACGGGACTGTGGGTCTCCATCCCACCCCTTCCAAAGTCCACAATCAGTTCCTTGGTTTTGCTGGTGTTGAGAGCCAGGTTATTCTGCTGGCATCATTTGGTCAATTGTTCGATCTCACTTCTATACTCTGACTCGTTCCCATCAGTGATACGTCGGCGAACTTGATGATGGAGTTTGCACTATGTCCGGCTACGCAATCATGAGTATAGAGTGTGTGTGTGGGTGAGTATGTGTGTGTGTACGTGTGGGTGAGTGAATGTGTGTGGGTGAGTGGGTATGTGTGAGTGTGTGTGTGTGTGTGGGTGTGTGAGTGAGTGAGTGTGGGTGGGTGAGTGTGTGCATGTGTGAGTGAGTGTGTGAGTGTGTGAGTGAGTGTGAAATTTCACTACAAAGAGGCGGGCAAAGCTGCAGCCC
Organism: Amblyraja radiata; assembly: GCF_010909765.2. Taxonomy (NCBI): domain Eukaryota; kingdom Metazoa; phylum Chordata; class Chondrichthyes; order Rajiformes; family Rajidae; genus Amblyraja; species Amblyraja radiata. The sequence continues at coordinate 35,534,891 of NC_045962.1, forward strand.
ATAGCTATGCCTTGGATTTGAAGGCAATGGGAGGAGTCAAAAGAAAAGTTGTTGAGGGTAAGGGTGAGTGTGTGTGGGTGTGCATGCGTGGGTGGGTGAATGTTGGTGTGTGTATGAGGGTGCGGGTGAGTGTGTGTGTGGGTGAGTTTGTGTGTGTGTGGGCGAGTGTGTAGATGAGTGAGTGCGTGTGTGGGTCTGTGTGTGTGTGTGTGTGGGTCTGTGTGTGTGTGTGTGAGTGAGTGTGGGTCTGTGTGTGAGTGAGTGTGAGTGAGTGTGGGTCTGTGTGTGAGTCTGTGTGTGTGAGTGTGAGTGAGGGTCTGTGTGGGTCTGTGTGTGTGTGAGTGTGGGTGTGGGTGGGTGTGTGTGTGAGAGAGAGAGAGAGTGTGTGTGTGTGTGTGTGTGTGTGTGTGTGTGTGTCTGTGTGTGTGGGTCTGTGTGTGTGTCTGTGTGAGGGTCTGTGTGTGGGTCTGTGTGTGTGAGTGAGTGAGTGTGGGTCTGTGTGTGTGAGTGAGTGAGTGTGGGTCTGTGTGTGTGTGGTTGGTTGGTTGGTTGGTTGTGAGTGAAGGCCCGGTGCGGCGGGAGAGTCAGGGCGAGTTGGTGCCGGCGCATTGCAGCGAGTTGGGGAGCACTGGGCAGGTGGGAGGAGAACCATAGACCTGCTCTCTGATCTTTGACGCCAACGGTTCCCCATGCTCCCGCAGTGCATCGTCATCGTGCCCTGCACTGCCATTGGCCGCCGCCACCGGCCCATCACTGCCGCTTCGCCATACGGAGCGGCTGCCGTGTGATTGAACGGACCAATGGGGGCGGGGGAAGCGGCGGTCTGGCCAATGGAAGCGGTCGCCGGGCGGGGAGCGGGCCAATGGGAGCGGTGGCCATGCGGGGAGCGGGCCAATTGGAGCGGTCGCCGGCGCGGAGTGGGCGCACGGTGAACACTCGGCGTCCGCCACTCGAACCCGGCCATGGCGTACCCTGGATACGGCGGGGTGAGTCCGCCGCCTACACACCCGGCAGCCAGGGCAGATAGATCGGGGGATGTGGTGGGGAAGGAGGGTGGGAGCGTCGGTGCAGGGGGGAAGCGCCGAGCGGGGCCCGGGGCAAGAGGGAGGGAGCGCCTCACCGGGCTGGGCCTGAGGGAGGGAGCGCCTCGCCATCCCGGACTAGGCCCCGGTCGGTCGGTCGGTCGCCAGCCTCGGGCTGGCCGCCACCGCCGGGCCCAGTGATAGTCCCCAAGGCCGGGGCTGGGCGGGCGGGGGATCGCGGCGGGGCCTGTGCGCTGCGGGATGGTTTGCGGCGGGCGGAGAGCGCACTCCATTTTAGTTGGGCTTAAACCTCCAACACCAAGTAAAATGGAGCGTGCGGCTGAGTTATTTCATGGCATTGCCCAGCACCAGGGGTGGCCATTACACGGCGAGCAGCTACTCGGAACAAGTAGCGTTGCACATCCATTCAATGCGTTAGAACAAGTAATATTACAGAACCGTTAAATGCAGGTAGCATTAGAACAAAGATTATTGCATATCCATCCAATACGTTAGAACATGTATATTTCATTACAAGTAATATTACTGATCAATTCAATGGATTAGAACAAGTAATATTACCGATTCATTCCATTCCTTAGGACAAGTAATATTAGAGATCCTTTCAATTCCTTAAACAAGTATTATTACAAATCAATCCAATGTTAGAACAAGTATTAGAGATTCATTCAATTATTTAGAATAAGTAATAGAACAGATCAATTCAATGTATTAGAAGTAATATTACATATCCATTCCTTAGACCAAGTATTAGAGATCCATTCAATTCTTCAGAACAAGTAATATAGATCTATTCAATTTGTTTGAACAATAATCTTTTGAGAAAGAAGGAACTTCAGATTCTGGTTTACAAAAAAAGACAAAGTCAGCTAGTCACCAACTCATTTGGTAAGGCAGCAGTGGATAGCTGACATTTTGGGTCGGACCCTTCGTCAGAAGTTTCAAGGTTCATTTGATTGAACAAGTATCTTCTAAACTTACTGATCCTTTCCTATTTTGTAGATTTTGGGTTCCTAGTCGAATCAACCGTGGATGGGGGGAGGGGTGAGTGGGATTATTTGTTCTGGAGTAGGAACACAAGAAACTATAGAGTAAAAGATACTATGTGCCGGAGTAACTCCAGAGGGCCAAGCAGCATCTCTGGAGAACATGGATAGGTAGGGTTTCTGGCCTGAAGAATTTAGGATGTGGGTTGCGTATCCGAGTACTTATTGAAGTGATTCTAAATAATTGTATATTGGAGAAGTATTGAAGGAAGTTAACAATGGGGGTGGGAAGAGAAGAGGTTTGGCAGCCAATGGCCAATTTGCCTGGTGTGGTTTATGTTTCTATATGACATAGGAGGATATTTTGGCCCATCTGTGCTAGTTCACAGCAATTCCTTCCACTCCCCCCACCCCCCAACATTAATCATACCTGTGACTCATTCTGCCCACATTCACATCATTTATCCCAGATTTCACTTGCCTACACAGTACAGTTAACTTTCAGTAACAAGTTAACCTACTGACATGCACGCACACCTTAGTGATACAGGAGAACCCCTGGGGGAGACCCACACGGTCACACTCCGCTATCAGTACTGCTGTCCAAGAAAATGAAAATATTTGTTCAGTAAAGTTTAATAAAGATGAACGTACGTTAGCTTGGTTTAAACAGACATTGTACAGGAATCAAAGATGGCTGATGCAACAAATAGATGTCTAAAAATGCTTGCAAGATTTTTTGAGTTGTACGAATATAGAATGGATAAGCTGGGCCTTTCCTTCCTCGAGTGTGGGAGGTGAACACACATAGATATACAAAATCACGAGAGGCATAGATAAGGTGAATGTTCACAGTCCTTTTTCCTCACAATAGAGGAATCCAGAACTAGAGGGCACAGGTATAAAGTGAGAGGGTAAAGATTTTAAAAAACCCGAGTGACAATTTTGTCACACAGAGGCTGGCACATTGATGATGTTTAAAAGACATCTGCGCAGGTACATGGATTGAACAGGTTAGAGGGATATGGGTCAGACATAGGTAAGTGGGCCTAGCTTAACAATAAAGCTGGTCGGCATGGACAATTTTGGACAAAGGGCCTGTTTCAGTGCTACATGACTCTTATTTTTTCTAAATTTATTTAGAATATCCGGGGCTGTTAAAAATGGTGAAGAAGTAATATTAATAGGTCTAAGACAAATGAAGAAAGTTAACTAATCATGAGAAATAAAGCTTTAGACACTACAGGTAAAAGAGGCATCTAAATGTGAATTGAATCAAGCAAGGAATATGAAATAGGATGATAACTGTTAGATCAGGGATGAAGTAGCGTTGAGACGTTCTAGCAAGAAATAAGCAGAAATGGAACCTCGATGGGTAAAATTAAGAAAAATAAGTGATTTGATTCCAGCTGGTTTGTGTATAATTCCACCCCAGCCCCACCTTCTAAACTTGGTGATAGAGATTTAAGCACCCTACTTCAGAACATCATAATAGGTTTGAATAAGTAGACCAGCTCGAGTCAACAAAGGTAGGTAAATTTTGTTGTGATGTGTTTTGGAATTGAAAACGAACCATATCAGATTTCATATTGGATAATGAGGATTAAATTCATCTTCCAGCAGTGTTACTCAACACAATATTTGGGCTGTGAGATAATAAGAGGGTAATAGGACGAGTGAATTTCTGGAGATAGACTTCTTCAGATTCGATTGCTGACATGGGCCAAGTGACTTAATTTTGCATTGTTACAAGCATAAGATCTTTTAAACTGAAGAAGTGAAAACTACTCATAAGATCCTAGATTAGAATAAGACTATTCATGTACTATGTGGGCTAAACACGGTACATAGGGCAAACTTGTTAATGGCTAATCTGCCATAGTGGGAGTTGTCCAGAAGATAATTTAATGATATGGAGACAGTTTATGAGGCGGAGCTTAGTTGCCAAAGGAGAGCCATGGACACAATTAAGGAAGTAAAGTTAATAAAAAATACTTTTGCTGGGTCTTAAGGGCTTGAATTGTAAGGAGAAATGGGCTAGGATGGGACTTTTTTTTCCCTGGAGCAAAGGAGGCTGAGGGTTGACTTCTGTTTGTAAACTCATGTGCACGATCTAAACCTTTTTTCCAGGGTAGGGAGGTTTAAAATTAGTTTATTGGTTTAAAGTGAGGGAAATACCTGAAGGGGTACTGAGGGGGAAGTATTAAACCACACAGAATGTTTGGTTTTGATTGCAAGACACGGCGTGGAAATGTGCCCTTCGGCTTACTGCGTCCATTCCGACGCCCGTTCACGCTAGTTCTATGCTATTCCACTTTTACCTCCACTCCCTGTACACCAGGGGGCAATTCAGAAGACCAATTAACCTATAAACCCTCATGTGTTTGCAACGTCAATGCAATATGGGGAGGAAACTCGCGCAGTCACAGGGAGAATGTGCAAACTTCACACAGACAGAACATGAGTATGGAAAATCTAACTCATGTCTGTCAGAATTAACAGGTTGACATGACTTGGGATTATTTATCAGTTTGCTATTTAAGAGTGAGCTAAACCAGAGAATTATGTCACATAATTCCTCAACAATTTGTGAAACCATTAAGCGGATTTATAATTGGACAATTTGAAAATGTTTGTGGTGGCGCAGCTGGTAGAGCTGCTGCTTCACAACGTTAGAGACCTGGGCTTCGTCATGACCGCAGGTGCTGTCTATGTAAGTTTGTATGTTCTCCCTGTGACTGCGTGGGTTTCCCCATGGTGCTCGTTTCCTCCCACATCTTAAAGACTTGTAGGTTAAGTGGCTTCTATAAATTGCTGCTAGTGTACACGAAGTGGATGAGAAAGTAACAGCGATAAAAAAAATAGTGCGAATGGGTGATTGTTGGTCGGTGGGCTAAAGGGCAAAAGGGCCTGTTTCCATGCTGTGTTTTGTAATCATTCTTACCTAACAAACCTCACTAGAATAGTAGTATTTTACCTGGTTGGCCAGGGAATATTTGATAGTATTGTACCACTCAAGATGTAAATCTCTCAACTCTTGCCCATCTACTGGGGCATGGAAGGTGAGGATTTTCATCTTCCAATGAAGCTTTGACGGAGAGTTTTTAAGTGGGTTCTTCTTCCCACTAAGAGCCCCTGCCTTCCCACTAGGAGCCCCTGTCTTCACCTTGGCATGTGTGGTTTCCTGACCGTCTGCACGGGGAAGAGACTTTACTGCTAACTTGTAGGTAGATCTTGGGCTCAGTATAACTGTGGCATGGTAACCTGGGTGTGTGGAACATAGTGGAAATCTGTTACTTTTGATGCCCCAAGGCACTTCCTATTACTGACTCGTAATAATTACAGAGGCATCAAGAAACTAGTTCTTCATGATTTACATTTATTTTCATATAACTAACCAGTAACTGTCATGATATGGAAATCTAGCTCGTGTCTGTCAGACTTAAACAGGATGAGATGACATGGGATTATTTGTCACCATATACTGTCAATATTAACCTAGGCAAAAACATACAGGTGAGTGGGTAGACTTAAGAAAATGCAGAAATCTTGTGTGGAACACTAAGTGCTGGAGCAACTCTGCATCTGGCAGCATCTCTGGAGGACATGGGTAGGTGACGTTTTGGTCAAACCCTTCTTCCGACTCAGACCCGAAAGATTGTTTATCTATGTCCTCTAGGGATGCTGCCTGTCTCGCTGAGTTATTCTAGCACTTTGTGCTGCATACTGGTGAGTGGATATTTTCCTAAGGGGTTTAATAAAGTTTGTGAGTCTGAAGGCAGTTTACTTCTCGTGGTAGATGGACACATAGATAATTTCATCCAACACTTCCTTTCTGAGGACTCATAATCACACAGTGCTTTTCCTCCCATCGGTTTTAAATCTACTGCCGGTCAGCATCTGACCTTGGCAAAGGAGAAGCCTGCACCGCAGATCTTTGTGGCAGCTGTTCAAGGTCCCTGTTAGGCACTATTGCTTGGCCGCTGATGACAAAATCCAACCAAACAACACATTTTGATGTTGATTTAATATTTCCTTAAATTGACATTTTCACAATGTTTGTATTTTTTATTTATTTCATTGATCTTTGCTCTATGTACAATTTTGAGTTCAAAATTGTTCAACTGGAGGGATACACAATTTGTACACCAGAAGTTGTAGGAGGCATTTTTAAGACTGAGAAATTATCGGATTGATTGCAAAAAAAATGTTTTGAAACCATGGTACCTTGCAGACAGAATTTTGAACAGCTCAGAGAAACAAAGAAAGTAATGAACTGTAAGAAAGAATGTGTTTTTCTAAAAATCATGAAGGTTACCAGAGTTGCCAAATGTTTTTGCCACTTTTTTTTGTCATAATATAATGAGGATTGTGGGCCCATCGAATGAGGATACAGGTAAGACTAAATAATTTTAAAGTTGGGGGATTTGTTAAATGAGTACTTTGTATCCGTTTTCACAGTGGAGAAAGTGGACTAAATACCAGCGGACAAGGGAACCTAAAATAAGTCATGGGGAGAGCTCAGTGGATTTAATATAAATAACAAAAATTGTAATGGAGAAAATATTGGGACTTAAGCTTTCAATAGCTTAATCTCCAGGACCTGATGGTTTCTACACCAGGCTTTAACATAGGTAAGGAACTTGCAGATATATTAGTCATAATTTTGCAAAGCTCTTTAGACTCATTTTGGATTGGAAATTTTCAAATATCACTCCATTCTTTTCAAAGGGGATATAAAAAAGCTGGTAACCACTGACATGTTGCTTTAGCATCAATTGTAGGGAACCCACCGTTTAATTCTTTACTCAGAATTGAGGAACATGTTGTATAAACTAGCTGATTTATTTTTTGAGGCAGTTCCTAGAATAGTGTATAAGGAATGTCTTAAAATTTGTCTATTTGTGTTTGATCAATTATTAGTAAACTGAAAGAGCACAGATAACCTTGAGATGTGGCTTCTTAAGTGGGTAAGAGTCAAAACAGAGGTGGGATTGGCAGGTTGTGACGTAGTCCCAAGGATCTGTATTACTGACTGTAATTATAATTTTATCTGTTGGCAAAATCCTCATCCATGCTTTTTTGTTAACTTACGGAACAAAACATTGCCATTTTCTCCTGGTTTATCGCCTGCAGTCCCTCCCCACCACCTCCCAAAGTGATTTCCAAACTTCTGTCTACCCTAACTCTGCAAACTCACCCGACTGCTGCTGTTTCTATCCTAAATGAACTCTCCCACTTGTATCTTAATATTAAAATTCTTAATCCTTGATCCCAAATGTTTTCGTCTCTGTATCCTTTCCTAGTTCTGTAGTCCTAAGAAAGTCAATCAGGCCCATGTGCACCATTCTGGTGGATGTAGCTACTTCAGCTGTAACACCTGAAATATTGTCGCTCCTACTTGATTCCCTCCTGACTATCAACGTGGATGTACCTCTTTGATTCCATATCTGATTGTCCTAACTGTACGTCGATTGTAGGCTACATCAAATAAATATTAAAAAAATTGTGATTATACATTTTTTATATTAATATTTTTTTAAATTTCTTCAAAATATTCTAAGATTAGCCAAAAAGGATCCGTCTTTTAGAATTTTGTGCTAGTAATTCCTGGGTAACTTGAATTTCTCCCATGAGTACGTTGTCTGTTACACACATTTGTGTTGGATTAAATTGGGACCTTTCAGTCCCAATCAAAGATGACATCGGAAGTGCCTAATGCAGCAGTGTGGTGCTTTTATTTGATACTAGACCAATGGCAGACCTGTTGGGTCTGCTCCCCCAACGCAGCCGTTCCCTACCTGTAGCCCCCACGGGAGACGTGGTCCTCGAAGTCGGGTCCGTTTCCCCAACGTGCGATTGCAGGGGGGGGGGGGGGGGGGGCGGCATCACACACACCAAGCACCCCCACACACAGAGTTTTAAAAGTATAATGCCCCAACGCAGCCGTTCCCTACCTGTAGCCCCCACGGGAGACGTGGTCCTCGAAGTAAAGCCGTTCCCGAAAGGCCGTTTTTAAATGGCGTCTCTTGAGGTTGAAATGCGGGCGCCAGCAGCCGGTATGGTCGCTGGCCAGCAGGAGGCGACAAAATGAGTGAGTGGGGGGGGGTGGGGGGGGGGGGGGGGAGAAGGTTTTAATGAAAAATATGGACATAAACATAACGAAATCTAATGAGGAGTGGATAGTTGGAATGGAAAGTGAAATGTCTACCGAAATGGCTGCTTGTATGGGTGAGAAGCCAGTTTATTTTTGAAATACTGGGGGGTGGGGGGGGGGGGGGGGGGGAGAAGGATCTGATTAAAACGTGTACTTAAACACGACGAAATGTAATGAGGAGCGGATACTTAGAAAGAAAAGGTAAATCTCTACCGAAATGGAAAAGATCTCGGCGATTGTGCGTCTGGATTCGGCGTGGCAATGAATCAAAGGAAGAAATGCAGCGGGCACCTTTCCGATTGGACATCTGCGAGCATCGGCCATTCCGATTGGACATCTGCGAGCATGGGCCATTCCGATTGGACATCTGCGAGTATCGGGCACGAATCAAAAGGCAGAAAGGGAGCCGGGCGGCAGCCGGACGGATAGCCCCAGAGTTTTATAGATATACTAGACCCAGTGCAGACCAGTTGGGTCTGCTCCCCCAATGGTGTGATCCTCCTGTCTTGCAACTTTGTTTCGAAGTGTGTTGGAAGCTGAAATGGCTGCTTGTATGGGTGAGAAGCCAGTTTATCTGTGAAATAGTGGGGGGTGGGGGGGGGGGGGGAGAAGGATGTGATTAAAAACATGTACTTAAACACGACGAAATGTAATGAGGAGCGGATACTTAGAAAGAAAAGCGAAATCTCTACCGAAATGGAAAAGTTCTCGGAGATTGAGCGTCTGGATCCGGCGTGGCAATGAATCAAAGGAAGAAATGCAGCCGGCAGCCGTACATGTAAATGGATCCATTCCGATTGGACATCTGCGAGCATCGGCCATTCCGATTGGACATGTGCGAGTATCGGGCACGAATCAAAAGGCAGAAAGGGAGCCGGACGGCAGCCGGACGGATAGCCCCAGAGTTTTATAGATATACTAGACCAAGTGCAGACCCGTTGGGTCTGCTCCCCCAATGGTGTGATCCCTCAACCCAATATTCCACCATGCACCCGTCTCCTCCAATGGAACTGAAGCCGTCCCCAAATGTAAGATTCCAGCACTCCCCTGCCTCCCTCAGCAGTGGACTAAAAAAAAAATCCAATTGCACCTCCCCTGCCTGCTGCAGCAGTGAAAAGTTCAGAGTGTTCCTGTCTTGCAACTTTGTTTCGAAGTGTGTTGGAAGCTGAAATGGCTGCTTGTATGGGTGAGAAGCGAGTTTATTGTTGAAATACTGGGGGGGGGGGGGGGGGGGAGAAGGATGTGATTAAAAATGTGTACTTAAACACGACGAAATGTAATGAGGAGGGGATACTTAGAAAGAAAAGTGAAATCTCTACCGAAATGGAAAAGATCTTGGAGATTGAGCGTGTGGATTGCGCGTGGCAAGGAATCAAAGGAAGAAATGCAGCCGACAGCCGTACATGTAAAAGGATCCATTCCGATTGGACATCTGCGAGCATCGGCCATTCCGATTGGACATCTGCGAGCATCGGCCATTCCGATTGGGCATCTGCGAGTATCGGGCACGAATCAAAAGGCAGAAAGGCAGCCGGACGGATGGCACGAGAGTTTTATAGATATAAATATATATATATATAGAAGATAGATATAGATAGATAGAAGATAGAAGATATAGATAGATAGATAGATAGAAGTAAAGAGCGAACCTACTAGTTTGGAGAAAGGTGTGGGTTGCTTAAACATTGTTTTTCTGTATGAGACTATTTGAAATGGCTGCATGAGAAATATATTGTTTAAACAAGCAATTTGTACACTTCCTATAACACGCAGATTTATGAATGTAATTTGACAATATTGAGCTTATTTTTGAAACAAATGCCATAATCTTTGTGTCTATTAAAACTGATTGTGTTCTATCTTGTCAGTATGGAGGTTTTAGTGGACATATGACTGGCATGGCAGGGCCTGGTGGGCCGATGCATGCTGCTCCAGGCGCATATCAGACTTACTCTGCATACTCTGGCTATCCTGCTGCTTCAGTTGACCCAATGTGGAGTTACTTCACTGCAATCGCTGGACAAGTAAGTATTCTGCGTTGTGGTTTCCAGGTGGGAATTGAATGTCGGTTAAAATTACCTGAAACCAGCTACATTTTAATAAATGCTTATTTAATTGTTATGGCTTGATTCAACAAGTTTCTCTTGGCGCTGTTAATTGAACAATTCAATATTGATTAGATTACAAGTTGTTCTGTTATAATATGATTTCCTAAGAAATCCCATGTTATAGAAAATCATATTACAGTACCAGAATTGTGTCAATAATGGGAAGGGTGTGAGGAACTAGACAGTTTTAGGCTCGTAATAAGTTATTTTTCCCAACAGGATTTTAAAAACTAATGGTCTTTTTTTATATCCAAGTCAGTGTGCTAGATTGTTATTTTTATTTGGAGATACAGCGCGGAAACAGGCCCAACATATTGTTTAAATGAGCAATTTGCTACACTGTCCCTGTAAGAAATCGGTTATGAAGGTTATTGAACAAAATAATTTGTTGTCTTGTCATTAGGGAGATTTTGGAGGAAAAGTGACTAATTAGGCCTGCATAATATAAAGAGTGTTCACATCGATTGTGTTATATCTAATTCACCTTGTGGGGGGGGGGGGGGGGGGGGGGGAGTGTGCAACTACTTGTATAAGAGAGTTGTGGAGTTATCTTTAATCAAACTTTATTGGACTTTATCTTGCACAAAATGTTGTACCTTTTAACCGTTATCTGTACACTGTGGACAGCGTGATTGTAGTCATGTATAGCTTTTCACTGTACCTCGGTACACGTGACAGTAATAAACTAAACTAAAGAAACCATTTTTTTCCATTTTGTAAAGTTTTAATTCTGCACTTTTGGGAAAAACAGTTTTGATGCTCATTATTAGCAATCTAATTGGTCACTGAAAGTTGGTGTACAGGTACAGCAGGCAGTGAAGAAAGCTAATGGAATGTTGGCCTTCATAACAAGCGGATTTCAGTATAGGAGTAAAGAGGTTCTGCAGTTGTATAGGGCTCTGGTGAGACCACATCTGGAGTATTGTGTACAGTTTTGGTCTTCTAATTTGAGGAAGGACATCCTTGTGATTGAGGCAGTACAGCGTAGGTTCACGAGATTGATCCCTGGGATGGCGGGACTGTCATATGAGGAAAGATTGAAAAGACTAGGCTTGTAGTCACTGGAGTTTAGAAGGATGAGAGGGAATTTATTGAAACATATAAAATTATAAAAGGACTGGACAAGCTAGATGCAGGAAAAATGTTCCCAATGTTGGGCGAGTCCAGAACCAGGGGCCACAGTCTTAGAATAAAGGGGAGGTCATTTAAGACTGAGGTGAGAAAAAACTTTTCACCCAGAGAGTTGGTGAATTTATGGAATTCCCTGCCACAGAGGGCAGTGCAGGCCAAGTCAATGGATGGATTTAAGAGAGAATTATATAGAGCTCTAGGGGCTAGTGGAGTCAAGGGATATGGGGAGAAGGCAGGGCACGGGTTATTTATTAGGGGACGATCAGCCATGATCACAATGAATGGCGTTGCTGGCTCGAAGGGCCGAATGGCCTCTCCCTGCACCTATTTTCTATGTTTCTAATGCTACTTTATGGGGCATTGTTAAAATTGGAAACTCCAAAGAAGCTCATATCTGTGTAAAAGGACTGCATTTCAGTTTAAAACAGCAACATTATGTTTTTGGCTTTTCTCTCCATTGAGCCTATCTTTATCTAACGTAGTGTTCTTGAGGCTGAAACATGGTTGCAAAACTAGCAAAATTATTCCATCCTCCAGTGTACATTTTATGATTGACTCTTATGATGGCCTGAAGTTCACACCATATTTTTGGAAGTGGTGCAAAAATGTCCACAGATGAAGTTCACTGCAAAGTAAACAAACTTTAAAACCTGTTGTCAAATGAGTATGTATTTTCTATCTCTAGTCTTTACTGTCTAAAGCTGCAACTAGTTATTTACTTCATTAATAAATGTTCTCATTACTGGGAACTCCACATGTATATATTTTTAAAACTCATGCTGTGATATTTTCTTAACTTGTAGCATATTAGTACATTAGGTTTGAATTTCTAGCTCTTTCGATTGTACCATGGGGAGTTGAATTAGTTACAATAAATTCTACTTTAGCCCTGAGTTTTCTTTACTTCCTGCCTCTTTTGCTTGCTGTTTTTTCCTCTCTCTGTTACTTAATACCAGTAACTTAATACTTAATTACTTAATATGAAGACACAAGGAACTGCAGAGGCTGGAATCCTGAGCAAAACAATGATGGAGTAACTTAGTGGATCAGGCAGCATCTGTCCACAGATGCTGTCTGACTTACTGAAGTGCTCCAGCACTTTGTATTTTGCTATGTATCATACCACTTTAATCAGACATTTGGCCATATATCCTAATATATAACAACTCCAAGTTTGCGGATGACACAAAAATGTCCAAGTTTGTGAAGGACATAAAAACATCTCCCAGTTTGCGGATGACACAAAGCTGGGTGGCAGAGTAAGCTGCGAGGAGGATGCTAAAAGGCTGCAGGGTGACTTGGATAAGTTGGGTGAGTGGGCAGATGCAGTGTAATGTGGATAAATGTGAGGTTATCCACTTTGGTGGCAAGAACAGGAAGGCAGATTATTATGTGAATGGTGTCAGATTAGGAAAAGGGGTGGTGCAACGAAACCTGGATGTCCATGTACATTAGTCACTGAAAGTAAACATACACGTACAGCAGGCAGTGAAGAAGCTACTGGCATGTTGGCGTTTATGGCAAAAGGATTTGAGTTTAGGAGCAAGGAGGTCCTACTGCAGTTGTACAGGGCCCTGGTGAAAGCACACCTGGAGCATTGTGTGCAGTTTTGGTCTAATTTGAGGAAGGACATTCTTGCTATTGAGGGAGTGCAGCGTAGGTTCACCAGGTTAATTTTCGGGGTGGCGGGACTGACATATGATGAAAGAATGGATTGACTGGGCTTGTATTCACTGGAATTTAAGATGAGAGTGGATCTTATAGAAACATATAACATTGGTAAGGGATCGGACAGGCTAGATGCAAGAAAATGGTCCCCATGTTGGGGAAGTCCAAAACCAGGGGTTACAGTTTAAGAATAAGGGGTAGGCCATTTAGGACTGAGATGAGGAAAAACGTTTTCACCCAGAGAGTTGTGAATCTGTGGAATTCTCTGCCACATATGGCAGTGGAGGCCAATTCACTGGATGCTTTCAAGAGAGAGTTAGATTTAGCTCTTGGGGCTAACAGAATCAAGGGATATGGGGAAAAAGCAGGGACAGGGTACTGATTTTGGATGATCAGCCATGGTCATATTCAAACTCAAAAGGGCCGAATGGCCTACTTTGCTCCTACTTTCTATGTATGTTTCTAGTACTTCAAATGAAAACCAGTACCCTGGGGCATTGTTAAAGCACTATCTAAATGAAGGTTGTTCCTGAAAGATGCTAACTAAATGCACCAGTCATTACGTTGTTAGAATTTTATTTGAAGTCCCACCCAAATTGTGCATAGATTTTCAATGTGTCAGCAATAGTTAGCCTTTGAAATTCACAAGATGGACAGATAAGGAAGGCGATTTAGCTTACTGTACAACAGATTCTGCTTTGTTTTTCTCATCAATTCCAGTATAGCAGCTTTTTAAACTATTGAAACAGTCTAGTTTCAGAAAAAGTGCTTCCTGTCCACTTTTTTCATATCCTTGTATGGACAATTGCGTGGTCGGCTCTGAAGTCTGAGCTTCGTCCATTTCCACTTTTGTCTTGCTCTCCTTAACCTGGTATACTAAACACGTTTGACTTTATGCTCTATTATAGATATTTTGATAAAACCTAAAACTGGATATTTGTGTTTCCAGCATTAAGATATCTACCTTTTAATTTATAAAGGACTCTAAGCAAATTTATTTTGCAGGACGGTGAGGTGGATGCTGAAGAATTGCAGCGATGCTTAACTCAGTCGGGGATACACGGCACCTACAAACGTAAGGAATTTTACAGTCTGTGCAGCGCACAGCTTTAATTGTTCACTTGACACTTTGAATGTATGGTCCTTGGAGCCAGTAATGAGCACTGCCGCTGCTCCAATGTTTTATTTAGCAATGTTGTGAAGAGATAGGAAATGAACTAAGCTTACTTGTGTATCGGTATGGAACTGCAGATGCTGGTTTACACCTAAGATAGACACAAAATGCTGGAGTAACTCAGCGGGTCAGGCAGCATCTCTGGCAAAACGGTGCCTATTCCTTTTCTCCAGAGATGCTGCCTGACTTGCTGATTTCCTCCAGCATTTTGTGTCTAAACTACATATGTACTTGTTTTCAAATGGCAAAAAATCCTGCATTGTATTAAAACCTCTTTCCTTCTGCTTTCTTTGTTCTATTTTGAACTAAATTAAGTTGTAGGGGAGTCAGAGAAGAGTAGGTGAAAATATTCATTGTTGGAATTGAACTAAATTTGCTTTCCCCCCTACCCCCATGATAACCAGGCATGATATTTCTCTGATTTAAATCGGAATTCCGATATTTTTAGTTTCCTGTTTTTCAATTTTTTGTACCCGAATATATGGCGGCCAATCAACCGCTTCCCTTAAAATTCGCTTCGGCCTATATTTCTCCAATCAGCCGCTGTCTCCAAGAGCGTTTCATCCCATCACCGTCCAGCTTATCTTAAAATTCCCGTCCAATCAACAAATCGGTCTCCTGCCGTCCAATCAGCCGCTGGCTCCAAGGGCGCTGCGTCCAATCACATAATGCGCTGGTCACTCGGCGGCCAATCAGACGCAGCCTCCGAGGGGCGTTGCAGCCATTCACCGGCCAGCTTCCCTTACTGAAGCAGAAGATGGCTGCACCAAAAATCACTTTTTCTGTACTGTTTGCACACGCTGCTAGGCAAAGAGACATTTCAGGTAACATTTTTTGGAAAGATTTATTTTAGCTGTATGAAGTCATTTATTTCATGAAATATTTATCTTTTGGGGGTTATTTTACTGGTTATGTATTAGAAAAATTCTACGCTTCTGTCATGTAAACTACCAGCAGAAAGCTTGGGAATCACTTTCAATTTATTGAATATGCAGGAGCCCCTGAACCCCTAACCGGGGGGGGGGGGGGGGGGGGGGGGCAACCGGCCTTCTGGACTCCCGGCCAATACTCCCTACTTTTTTTTCTGAAGGTGAATATCATGCCTGGATAATAGAGCCTTGAAACTTTATAATTTTAACAGCCAGTTCAGGCTGATTGCATTGTCTGTGATTCTTCTGGGACTTGGTCTCAGCTAAGATTTTGTACTCCTGCTTTTAGTCCTTGTGTCATCCTGATTACGATGATACTTTAATGTAGTGTGAAGGAAATGTATTGTCATCACTAAAGAATGATTGAGGATGTAAAATAATTAACAAGGAGGAACTTAGAGGGGTGTAGTCCTGCAGTTGTGAAGGGCACTGTGCTAGTACAATTATTTTTCTGTCAATGTGAATGAGGAAGTTTGCAGGGGCATATCTAAGGTTTTTATTTTAGAAATGGCTTGTCAATTAATTGTAAAGAAATAACATTTATTTGAAATATCTTCCATGCTTGGATTTTTCAATTCATTGCAGACATATGATCTTATTATTCATGTTTCATTTAGCATTAATTTATATATTTTTGCTTTACAGCTTTTAGTTTGGAGACCTGCAGAATCATGATAGCCATGTTGGATGTATCCTTAATCTTTCAATGTATTGGTACAACACAAGTAGTCACTATTGGACATGTATAATCTATGTCCAGTTTTTAGCTTTATCTGATTAAAACGAAGATTACATTTGTGAAACTAGGTACTCTAAAACAAAAATTAGATTGAAACTGCTGTTTACTTTAGTTTAGAGATATAGCGTGGAAACAAGCCCTTTGACCCACCGTGTCCACGCCAACCATCGATCACCTGCTGCTCTTTAAATTTACTTTAGGATCACATTTTCAGAACTCAAATTCATAATGGGAGATGGCAAATGCTTGTCCACAACATTGTTTATGTTCACTGTTTTAAAAAAAAAAAAAAAAAAAAGCAGTTTTGCTTATTTTGATGCACTGTTAATTGCACTTTGGGATATTAATGCATATGAGTAGAGCGGTGAAGGTGGCATGCTTGCCTTCATTGGTCGGGGCATTGAGTATAAGAGTCAGGAAGTCATGATGCAGCTTCATAGTTGTTCAGTGATGCCACATTTGGAGTATTGCATGTAGTTCTGGTCGCCCCCATTACAGGAATGGTGGGGAGGCTTTAGAAAAGGTGCAAAGGAAGGAGGGTTACCAGGATGATGCATGAAGTAGGGGGTATTAGCTAGAGGGAGAGGTTAGACAGACTTGGATTGTTTTCCCTGGAATGCCAGAGGTTCCCTGGAATGCCGGAGATCTGATAGAAGTGTAAAGTTATGAGAGGCATAGATAGTTCAGGCAGTCAAAAACCAATTTCCCAGGATGGACAATTCCAATACTAGACGGCATAGCTTTAAAATGAGAGAGAAAGTTTAAAGGAGATGTGTGGGGCAAGAATTTGTACACAAAGTTTGGTGAGTGCCTGGAATGCACTGTTGGGGGTAGTGGTGGAGGCAGATATGATAGTGGCATTTAAGAGACTTTTGGATAGGCACATGGATATGCAGGAAATGGAGGGATATGGATTTTGTGCAGGCAAAGTGGATTATGTGCAGGCAGATAAGAGTTGGTCTTGTATGACAGAGACATTATGGGCCAAAGGGCCTGTTCCTGTGTTCTGTTCTGTAATACTGCAAATGCATTGAAATACTGTAAATTATTTTTGAAGTGCTTGTGTTACATCTCAGCTAAATGTTTATTTTTATCAACAACCCACACAATTCTTGACTCGAGCTTTTCAGAGAGATATGACTGGGAAAATGGGATTTAATGAATTTAAAGAACTATGGGCAGCACTTAATGGATGGAAACAGAACTTCATGATGTATGATCAGGACAGAAGTGGGACTGTAGAACCTCTTGAACTCGGCCAGGCTATCACATCAATGGGTAAGCTGAAACATGTTTAATAGTCATTTTCTGAAAACGGATCAATGAGGTTTGTTCTTGCAGCAGCACAACAGGACTGTAAATCTGTAGAGAATATATTAGGTAATGACTATGTTGATATTACATTGTGGAAATATTGGACAGTTTACTATAGTCCTATTCTTTACTCTTTCAACCGTTTTGTTAAAGTGGTAACAAATAAAATGTCATCCTTGCTATCCTGCAAATAAGACCAAGGTCAAGAGTCAAGATTGTTTTATTGTCATATGTCCCAGATAGGACAATGAGATTCTTACTTGTGGCAGCACAACAGAATATGTAAACATAGTACATAATGGGAGAAGAAAAAAGTTCAGTGTGTGTAGACACATGCACACATACTCAATAAATAACAAATATAGTACAATAATAATAATAATCTGTTGCAGTACAGAGATTATTTGTTGTTGTGTTTAATAGCCTGATGGCTGTTGGGAAGAAGCTGTTCCTGAACCTGGATGTTACAATTTTCAGGCTCCTGTACCTTCTTCCCGATGGCAATGGTGAAATGCACGTGTGGCCAGGATGGTCACATAACATAACTAACTGAGCAAGATTTTTGTGTTTTAGAAATATATCTGAAATTTATTTGAATATAGTTTTTCAAACTTTTAAACAAACTTTTCCCAGAGATGCTGCCTGACTCGCTGAGTTACTCCAGCTTTTGTGTCTATTAAAAAATAAGTAGGGTTGGGTACTTCTTAGAAGTGGGACAAGGATGGTGACATATGAATTATTAAAACAAAACTTAAAGTTAGAACTAAAGGTCTGAAACAATTGTTTTTGTGAATATTGGGCTGATATACAGGATTTCTTAAAACTTGTTTTAACTTCATGATTCATGATGCTGAGTAATCTATATTTTATTATTTATTCCAAAAATATTGATTAAGGCTACTTTGCTGCCTGTGTCATGAGACTGTTATATGCAATTGAAATATTTAGAAAATGATACCATTCTTTATTGAAATACTTTATTTTGGTCACCCTAGTGATGAAAAATAAGATGAATGAGAAGATATTGTATTTTGCTAAACAATTTAGACTGAAGTCCTAAAATATTTGCAATCATTCCCTTCCAGTAAGTGAAGAACTAAATCTTTACCAGTTGGTGACCTCAAAACAGGCCACATGTCTGTTGCAGATTGGAGTGGATGTTAATCACATCCCAGAAAAATAGCTTTGGTTGGTGCTTTACCGCGCTTTTCTTAGCAATGTGATTGCTACTTCCACTGGTTGATCTCTCAGGAATAGCAATTTCAGAAGGTGCCACAATAACTGGATGTCAAGGAGCAATGCCAGTGTAACTTGTGTTCTTCCCATCCGTTTTCACGTCAGTCGAATATGTCCCTAAGACCTTAAGACATAAGAGCAGGATTGGACCATTTGGCCCATCATATAACCATATAACCATATAACAATTACAGCACGGAAACAGGCCATCTCGGCCCTACAAGTCCGTGCCGAACAACTTTTTTCCCTTAGTCCCCCTGCCTGCACTCATACCATAACCCTCCATTCCCTTCTCATCCATATGCCTATCCAATTTATTTTTAAATGATACCAACGAACCTGCCGCCACCACTTCCACTGGAAGCTCATTCCACACCGCTACCACTCTCTGAGTAAAGAAGTTCCCCCTCATGTTACCCCTAAACTTCTGTCCCTTAATTCTGAAGTCATGTCCTCTTGTTTGAATCTTCCCTATTCTCAAAGGGAAAAGCTTGTCCACATCAACTCTGTCTATCCCTCTCATCATTTTAAAGACCTCTATCAAGTCCCCCCTTAACCTTCTGCGCTCCAGAGAATAAAGACGTAACTTATTCAACCTATCTCTGTAACTTAGTTGTTGAAACCCAGGCAACATTCTAGTAAATCTCCTCTGTACTCTCTCTATTTTGTTGACATCCTTCCTATAATTGGGCGACCAAAATTGTACACCATACTCCAGATTTGGTCTCACCAATGCCTTGTACAATTTTAACATTACATCCCAGCTTCTATACTCAATGCTCTGATTTATTATTGAGACTAGTCCACAATTCAATCATGGCTGATCTATCTTTCCCTCTCAACCCTATTTTCCTGCCTTCTCCCTGTAACCTCAGACGCCCATACTATTCAAGAATCTTTCAATCTCCGCTTTAAAAATACCCAATGACTTGGCCTTCTCAGCTGTCTGTGGCAATGAATTCCACAGACTAAAGAAATTCCTTCTCATCTCTATTCTAAAGGTACTCTGAGACTGTGCCCTCTGGTCCTAGACTCCACCATTACTGAAAACAACCTTTCCACATTCATTCTATCCAGATCTTTCATTATCCAGTAGGTTTCAATGAGATCAATGTCACCATCCCATTCCCCCAATTTTAATCCGTTGAAGTAATTCTAATGGGACAGGCATTGTAAACATTTAGATTGTAGCACATGGCACACAATTAGGCCATTGGCCCATCGAGTCCATGTATCTTATTCTTGAATCATCCCACACATCAGTAAAATTGTTTATAGAAAATAATGTTTCTTTTTTTACATTTATATAAAGTTTAACGTCTTACTTTAATGACTTACTTTCAATGATTGAATGATACTTTATTGTCACACGTACCAAGTACAGTGAGAATCTTTATTTTTGCATACAATCCAATAAAATCATACAGGAGATTCGTTGGCTGTACTCAAAGTCGGCACGTTTCTGATGCCGACAGTCCCAAAAAGTTAATCGAACAGCCTTATCAACTCGCAGAGGCGAACCATAGCAGCAGGTGGGCCCCTGCCGAGTCCCCCTTTTGTTCATGGCGGCGCCCCCCCCCCCCCAGGTTCTCCCTTCGTCCTCGGCGGCCCCCCACCGGATCCCCCTTCGCAATCGGCATTGCAGGTCCCCCTACGCTCTCAGCGACTTGGGTCCCCCTGTGCTTTATGCATTTAATTGCCTTGCTGTGCTTTTTCATTTCAATATGAGATGTTTTAAAATCACAACCTTTCCCAAAGCTCTACTCGTACTTAATACTTTTATCTGTGCTACCATAATAGATCAGCCATGATCAAATGGTGGAGCAGACTCAATGGGCCGAATGGCCTAATTGTGCGCCCCTGTGTTATGTAAATGTGTGCCCTGTGATACAGGTTGCGTTGCCCTATTTAAACAGTGACTGGTCAGTGTTTAACTTCGGTGACTATTATTTGTTCTGATTTCTATTGTTATTTTTCCAAAATTGTTTGAAGGCAATTGGCAACAATTATTAAAGGCTTTTATCTGTATGTGTTGACTTTTTTGTGTTAATATTTGTGAGGAAAGGGGACCAAACTTGGATAACTGTCCCAAGTTTTTTGTATGCTGTAAACCTTTTTAATATGATTAAAAGACTATCAATTTAGTAATTTAACTAGTACAAAAGTGTAAGCAAAATATTTGAAAGAAACAAGAGTAACATGATGTCATGGCACCTACATGTTTAGGGAGTAAATGCATGCATGATGTGTTAATAGAGAGTTAAAGCTGGTAGAGCCACTGCCTCGCATTGGGTTCAATCCTGACTTCCTGTGCTGTCTGTGTGGAGTTTACCTGTTCCCCCTGTGACCACATGGGTTTCCTATGCGGTGTTCCGGTTTCCTCCCACATCACAAAAACCTACAGGTTTGTAGGTTCATCGGCCCTCTGTCTATTGCCCGTAGTGTGTAGGGAGCTGATGAGAAAATGGAATAACTAGTGCGAATGTGTGATCAATGGTGGGTGTGGATCTCGGCAGACAAAAGTGAACTAGTGATAGATGGAGGAGGAAAGACAGAAGAGGATGACATTCTCTGGCTCGGTGTATATTACAGATTGGGCAATCAATTTGTAATATTGAAACTATGACCCCTGGCAGAAGTTTACCAAAAACAAGCATTGTTGCTGGCTGAGTAGAATAATCAAGAGAATGAGTCTGAAGTTACCCTTCATAAAAGGAGAGTGCATAGTTGAGCATAAGGTAATTGAGTTAGTTTATACTTTCCTTGAGTAATTTCATTTTTTTAATGTATGCCACAAAACAAACTTTTTTTCCCAAGCTAGCAAATGTGAACTTAGAATGTTGGAAAGTATTAACAAAGAATAAAGTGATTTAACCTGAAGATTTGTATATTTTTACTCTAAAGCAACATGCTTTGAGAACTAGAAACAGTCCATGTTATTCTGGATTGAAAGTAAGACAATCTTGTTTATCAGCTTTCTCCATAGTCATGATGCTGTACATACGGCACAGACACAGACCCGTTGCCTCACCTTGTCCAAGCCAACCATTGCATTCGCCCACAATAAATCCATCTACCCTAGATTCACCAGGCAACTTGTAATTCACTTTGTCTGGAGAGCTTGTCTTACCTACTTTATGTAATGCCAGCCTTTTCACTGCCTCTTTATTTTGATCTTTCCCAGTATCCAGGCAACCATTTTATGTAATCATGCCTGTGCTACAGTCCTCTGCTCAGCCCTGAAGAAGAATCTCTATAGCACCAGCAAATTCCTATTCTCTATTTTCTAGTTTTCATTATTGTTGTTGTATTATTTCAAACCAGCATAAATTACACAGAACGGATCATTTTTGTTTCAGTGTTGAATCTGTTGGCTCCTTCCCTGTTCAGTTAAATCTCCAATGTTTTCTTACCCTTTTTTTTCCTTCTTTGCTGTTTGATTTTCATGCAATGTAACCTGATCAACCATTTTCTCTACGGTTTCTTGGTTTGGTAATTGGGTTGTGTTATATTTTTTAAATGACTTTTGAAAGCAGACTCTAAACAAAATCATTGCTGAGAACTAAGATGGTGTATTTATAACATATATTGTGTAAATATACTGTCGCTGACTTCCCAGTGGCATGGAAATATGAACTCGTGCCAGTGAGGTAATGATTTGTGTGCACTCCAAATTCATACAGGCAACAGCAGTGGGGGGGTTTTAGCTGTATTATAACATTGTCTGCGGACATTAAGTTATTTAACATTAAAACTATGCCAGCCTGATGCTGCAGTTTGCTTTCATCCTCTTGGTATGTTATCTGAAACGTGCCTCAACAAGGGAGCTTAGAATTGCTGTTAGCCTCTGCGGGATTCACATTTCTCTCTGGCTAATTGTAGACTCCACAAAATATCTTTTGGTTCGTCATTGAGGAACAGTTTGTTTTGCAAATTTTTTTTTTTGTATTTCTAGGATACAGATTGAGTGCTCAAGTTATAAATGGCATCATTAAGCGCTACTGCAGAGATGGGAAGACTTACTTTGATGACTATGTTGCCTGCTGCGTAAAGTTGCGTGCAATCACAGGTATGCGCTTTTTTGGGTGCCCTTTAATTTCTTCTATGTAGAACATAGAACCGTACAGCTCAGGAACGGGCCTTTAAGCCCACAATGTTTGTGCAAAACATGACACCAGGTTAAACTGATCTCATCTGCCTGTACATGATCCATATCTCTATTCTCTGCACTTCCATGTGTATCTAAAAGCATAGGCACCTGGTATCAGTGTTGTCATTAGTGTGTTTTGATGGATTGGGGGGGGGGGGGGGAAATGCTAAAGTACCCCATTTAAGACCAGAATAAAGTATAAGATAGTCATAATTTGGGGCATAGCAGTAGAGCTGCTGCCTTACGTGGAGTTATACAACACAGAAACGGGCCCATTCATGCTGGTCCTCCCATTTGCCCAGGATACTACAAAATGCTTGCATTTTTCATATTAATATAAACAATATTTGCTTTGCTTAATAAATTTCTTATATCTTCAGGATGCAAAAAAAGTAGTTTTTCCGACGATTCAGTTTTCACCCCCCATTTGATGTCTTTTTTGTTGTCTCATTATTGGCCATTTTGGACCATTGAAATCTCTGCTTACACTCTTGTAGGTTATCTTAAGTTTTTTTTTAAATCTCCAACTCCGCCAAGTTCTAATAGTAGGCCGGTAGCCTATGGTTCTCTATCCAGAGATGTTGCCCAACCTATCAAGTAATGGGCAGGTTGCAAGTTCATAATCCAGTTTCAGATTTTCATCTCAAACAAAGTGAAGTTTCATAGTCTTTTCCCCACATTAGGGGAGGGTTTCGTTTGAGGGGATAATTTTAAACTGGACCTGAAGGGCAACTTTTTCACGCAGAGGGTGGTGGGTATATGGAAAGAGCTGCTAGAGGAGGTAGTTGAGACATATTATAACAGCATGAAAAATAAAACATTTAGATATGTATATGGATAGGAACGGATTGGAAGAATTTGGGCCAAACACTGGCGAATGGGACAGGCTTGGTTGTAATGTGGTCAGCACAGATGAGTTGAGCTGAGCTGCATATTTCTTGTAACTTCAGCAATTCAGTATTTGCTTTTGTAACTTTTTGAGTGAAAGCTGTGTAGGATTCAAGAAATAATCAAGTCATCGGACATAATGTTGCCGTTGTCTCTGATTTACTTGCAGGTCCTGGGAGACACTGTTCATTTATTTCCTCTCCCCGTATTGGCCTGGTGATCAAGCCTCATTAAATATCTCCCAGTGCTTTCCTGGCTAACATTTACCTCTAAGGAATTAACATTTCCGTACAATTTCCATTTCTTTACAGCGTTCATGCAGATTTTAGTTATTTTCAATTTGGGGTGGTATCCAGTAGCAATTTACTCAGAATGTAAAATGTATTGTCTTTTGTTACAGATGCTTTCAGACGAAGGGACAGTCTGCAACAAGGCTATGTGAACTTCACTTACGATGATGTAAGTAGCTAAATAATAATGAGCTTTAACATGTCTTTGTTTCTAACGGGTAATAACAGCCCATGAAAATAGATATTGTGGGATGACTGTTTAATTTTGGTAAGATTAGCGCAAAGTGGGACTGATTTCAGGCATCAAGGAGGTGGTGAAAGAGTGGTGCAGCTGGTAGAGCTGCTGCCTCAATGCCAGAGACCTGGGTTTGATCTTGACCCTGGATGCTGTCTGTGTGGAGTTTGCACATTTTCTCTCCGACCGTGCGGGTTTCCTCCAAGTGCTTCAGTTTCCTCCCACATTCCAAAGACGTGCGTATTGGTAGGTTAATTGGACTCTGAAATTGTTCCTATGTTTTAGTGAGTGAATGAGAAAATGGGATAACATAGAACTACTATGAATGGGTGGTCTGTGGTCAGTGTGAACTCAGTGGGCCAAATAAAACTTGAATTACCAGCTTCAATAATTTTAGATTAATTTATTGGGTGCTATTTTATAATCCACAGTTAGAATGAACGTTGCGATTTAATCTTGCTTCCTTGTTCTTTCTCGTAGTTTATCCAGTGCACCATGTCCATTTGAACACACAATTGCATCCATTATGCAAAGATCTGTTGTGGATTAACACCAGTGATTTATATTGCTGAGAAGATAAACTAAGCCTACTTACACTGCATAAATGTCTAGTGGTTTTGTATATTTTTTTTCTTTTTTATTGTGTAAAATAAAAAAGGAAATTGGATTTTATGATGTGTACACTTTGTTATGCTCTCACTTGCCAAATTACATATTTCTTTAATAGCTTGCAAAATATTACTTTACACGTTGGTGGTTTTGTGATTGTGCCTCTTGGAAATTTTGCATAGTTTAATTACAAACGTTTAGGTTTTGGGCCTATTGTAATGTATGATGTAATCAAGCTAATGTGAATAATTTTCTTTTGTGAACCAAACGTTACTTTGCATTTAACTAGTATTTCCATTTGCGATTTTTAAAAAAGTTATATATTTTTCACATTTTCATACTGTTTTATCATGTAATAAAAGACTTTACTTTCTTGTTAATGCTGGATTCCCAGTTGGCAATGCAATACAATAAAAAATAGTGGCAAAGGTTTTTATACAAGTGTCTTTGTAAAGAGAAATTGGTGCTTCATTATTAGGTGAATTAATTAGCTTGTTTAGTTTAGAGATACAGCACGGAAATGGGTCCTTCATCTCATTGAGTCCGCAAGGACCAGCAATCATCCCATACACTGTAACACTATCCTACAAACGAGGGACAATTTACAATTTCCACCAAAGACAAATAACCCACAGATCAGCATGTCTTTGGAGTGTGGGAAGAAACCGGTGATCCCGGCGAAAACTAACGTAGTCACAGTGAGCACGTACAAATTCCGTACAGACGGCACCCATAGTCAGGATTGGATCCGGGTCTCTGGCGCTGTAAGGCAGCAACTCTACCGCTGCGCCAATGTGCTGCCCTTGTAGCTATTTTAGAAATGTCCTTGGGTAACAGTGTAGAAACATGCCTTTTGCCCCAAGTTGTCCATGTCCCATCCATGACAGCCCCATATCCTGTACCTGGTTTATATGTTTAGTTTAGAGATCCTTTGGACCACTGCATCCACGCTGACCAACGATCGCCCCTACACTTGTTCTATGCTATCTCATCTTACATACTAGTGGCAATTTACAGAAGCCAATTAACCTACAGTCTGGAAAGAAAACCCACGTGGTCACATTGAGAATCCAGACAAGAGAGCCCCCCCCCCCCCAGGCCAGGTGAGGCGGCCGATCTTGACCTCATTGGGACTTCCGCTGCTGATCGACGGGCCAGCCCCGTGTGGCCATGGTGAGGACATAGTCAGCAGATCCGTTCCCATAGTCGATTTCTGAGGCTGAGTTTTCAGGCCGGTATATCGGCCCCTCGAAAGCCTTGGTGGACTGTTCTGGTACCGTTGGACTACTCAGAGGCTGGGACCTCTGTTGATCCAGCAAAATGGATAATCCAAAAGCTCTCGGTACTGAAAAATCAGTGGTGGATCTGTACTTGTCTCAGGGGAATGTCCACAGGCGATTCCTGCACTCTTCCTTTATTCCATTTCCTTGTGATCGCGGTAAACAGCTGCGGGGTAGACCCGATTTTCTGACACCATGTAAAGAATTACACAGGTCGAAGCATATTTATTGTTCAGGTTATTAACTTCTAAGCAGGTCATTACATGTTCACACTGCTACTGGTAGACAGTGGGTAGGTTCTTACACTATGAATGTTATAATTAGGCGGCGTTATAATTACTAACATGCTATAGCCAATCTACATCTCTTGTATAAATGAAAAACAAGTAAAGCATTACAAATACAATGAGTAAATAAAATGTTAAATGCAAATCGCCACATCTAATAATAATGGGGTGAAACATAATTGCCATAGCTAACAGGCGGCTTGCTAACCTGCCCGGTCCTCGTACGGTACGGAGCTGCCTCATCAACCTTTTACGCCGAAAAGTTGAGGGCGCAGTTTGGTGAGCCCGATGGGCTATGGGGAGACCGTCGCGGGGGCACCGGTGAGCCAGTTATAAAAGGGGAAGAGGGAAGGGACAGGTGCGGGGAGTGGATGGGACTAGCGGCGGCAGGTGTTGGAATGGCTGGACCAGCGATCACTTTAAAGTTGAGCGGAGTTGCATCAGGACCCTGGAGCGCCGGACACCGTTCCTTCACAGGAAGGAGGTGTTGACGGTTGCGTCTAGATGGTACCACCGACATCGACCAGGTAGGAACGTAGTTCCTTTGTGGGGCCATAGATGTACCCCAGTTTGGTATGTCCTTTGTAGTCGGACCACTTGGCCTTGAATGAGTGGCTTAAGTGGCTTACTGGTCTTGTCGTGGCTTACTGGTCTTGTCGTAAGTGCGTTTCTGCGCATCTGGATTGGACTTTACGCGCTTTTAAACTACGGTGGGGTTGAAGACTTTGGGCTTTAAATGATTCAGGGTGACGGGCAGCGGAGGTCGCGTTCGGCGCTGGGCTGGAGAACCCAAAACGTTTCGCAATATTTCGTAGGTTCAACAGGTCCAGGTAAACATCAGATTTTGCTAAGTAGGAGCGCCCCATGAGTTGTTTAACGCTCCGAACAGCGCGCTCGGCAAGTCCATTGGACTGTTGGTATTCTGGGCTGCTGGTGACGTGTTGAAAGTTCCACCTTTTGGCAAAGTTTAACCTTTTGGCTGGTGAATTGGGTCCCGTTGTCAGTCTGAAGACAAGCTGGAATGTCATGTACAGAGAAGTGTGTCCTGAGCTTTTGGGCGACTATCTCTGAGGAGATGGTTGGCAGAAAGTCAATTTCGAACCAGTTCGAGTACGAGTCCACTAACACGAGCTGGTGCTTCCCGTGCCAATCAAAGATATCGGCAGCTACTGATGACCATGGCAGAGAGGGAGCAGGTTGAGGTAGCAGGCGTTGTTTTTGTTGGTGCGGTGCTTGTCTTTTACAGATCGCACATGATTCTGTTTTCTCCATAATGTACTTGGTCATTCCGGGCTAGTAGATCATTTCTTTCGCACGCTGTAAGGTAGCCTCTACGCCTGGGTGACCACCATGGATTTCCTCATAGTACTCGATTCGCAGGGAAGAGGGGATGACCGTCATGTGACCCTTAACAATCACTCCATCTTGTACTAGTTCGTCACGTACCAGGAAATAGGGTCGCAGTTCAAAGGGAGTGCTAGACTTTGTTTGGCCACCCGCCTTTGATGGTGGAAGTTAGCAGCTGAGAGGTTTTATCTGTAGCGGTGTGTTCGGCGCAGGCGGTCGGTTGAAACAAACAAGACTTTCAGGACGGAGAATCCGTCTTGTTCGAATGGGTGTTCACTGGTGGTGCGTGGAGCTCGAGATAGAGTGGCTGCAATGTGCATGTCTATCTTTTATGTAGACAATGCGAAAATCAAACCGTTGTAGCTGCATCATCAAGCGTTGAAGTCTTGCTGGGGCAGCAGGGATAGGTTTGCTCAGGGTGGTGACTAGTGGCTGGTGATCAGTCTCTACCGTGAAGGTCTTGCCAAAAATAAAGTCTTTAAATTTAGAGCAGGTGAAAACCACGGCAAGCAGTTCCTTCTCTATCTGCATAGCGTTGTTCAGTATCCGTTAGGGTGCGCGAAGCGTAGGATACCGGCATCACGTTGCCATTGAAAGAAGTCTGCAGGCATGCTGTGCCTAGTCCATACTGAGATGCATCGCAGGTGATTGTAACTGGCAGGTTGATGTTAAAGTATGCCAGAGTAGGTGCACTAGCGAGCTGTAGTTTTAAAGTCTCGAAAGCTCGCTGGTGTTGTGGGTACCAGGACCATGTGTTGTCCTAAGCAACGTTTCGGGCCGAAACCCTTCTTCAGACTGATGTAACTCCCTGGTCAATTCTTCCCTTCCCTCCCGCACCACCCCCTCCCCCGGGCACTTTCCCTTGCAACCGCAAGGGATGCTACACTGTCGCTTTACCTCCCCCCTCGACTCCATTCAAGGACCCAAGCTGTTCCAGGTGCGACAGAGGTTCACCTGCATCTCCTCCAACCTCATCTATTGCATCCGCTGCTCTAGATGCCAACTGATCTACATCGGTGAGATCAAGCATAGTCTTGGCGATCGTTTCGCCGAACACCTCCACTCGGTCCGCATTAACCAACCTGATCTCCCGGTAGCTCAGCACTTCAACTCCTCCTCCCATTCCGAATCTGACCTCTCTGTCCTGGGCCTCCTCCTTGGCCAGAGTGAGCACCACTGGAAATTGGAGGAGCAGCACCTCATATTCCGCTTGGGCAGTCTGCACCCTAGCGGCATAAACATTGAATTCTCCAATTTCCGGTAGCCCTTGCAGTCTCCTCCCCTTCTCAGCTCTCCCTCAGTCCTCGGGCTCCTCCTCTTCCTTTTTCCTTTCTTCTCCCCACCCTACGTCTGAAGAAGGGTTTCGACCCAAAACGTTGCCTATTTCCTTCGCTCCATAGATACTGCTGCACCCGCTGAGTTTCTCCAGCACTTTTGTCTACCTTTGATTTTCCAGCATCTACAGTTCCTTCTTAAACACCATGTGTTGCCCTTGTGGGTTAGTTGACGCAGAGGGGCTGACAATTCACTGAGATTAGGCATGAACTTGCCCAGGTAGTTGACCATACCTAAAAACCGTTGTAAGCTGGTGACATCAGTTGGTACTGGCAGTTCGTGGATTGCCGCAGTCTTCAGCGGGTCAGGTTTTAACCCGTTGCTGGTGAACACGTAACCTATGTAAGTGACTTCAGGAACTCTGAACTTGCACTTCAGAGGGTTCAGTTTTAGATTAATGTCTCTGGCACGGTTCAGCACCTTAAGTAGGTCGGCATCATGCTCGGTTACGTCTCGGCCGTAAACTAGGATGTCGTCAACAATGATGGCACAAGGATATTCTGCTAACAGTTCCATTGCACGCTGGAAGACTTCGTTAGCAGAGTTGATACCGAAGGGCATTCTTAAAAATCGGTAGCGGCCAAACAGGGTGGTGAAGGTTGTTAACGCCGATGAGGCATGGTCTAACGGGATTTGTCAGAAAGAACTTTTGGCATCCAGGACTGAGAACACCATTGCGTTACCGATTTGTGCCACTACGTCCTCGGTAGTTCTCATTGGATAGTGTTGGCGTTTGATTACTGTGTTCAAATCTTTAGGATTGATGCAGATGCGTAACTCCTTGTCTATCTTTGTGGTGACGACCAAGGTGGAGACCCAGTCTGAGGGTTCGCTAACTTCGGCAATGACTCCGATAGAGACCATACGTTTTAGTTCATCGTGTATTTTCTCACGCATGCCATGCGGGATGCGGTGAGGAGTACGTACGATCGGGGTGACTGTATGGTCAACAGTGATCTTGTATATTGTCAGTAGCTTGCCGAGTTTGTCGTCAAACAAGTCTTTATAGTTGGATAGCATCTGTTTTGTTGGTTCCTTTGTCAGACAGAGTTTGTGGACAGTATGCCCGAAATAGACCAGACCTAAGTCATGGCATGCATTGATGCCTATCAGGGTTTCAGAACTTGGTTGGACAATGTAAACGAGTAAGTTCTTTGTCTGTTCATTGATGGTACATTTGAGATCAGCTTTACCCAGGGGGTGAATAATTTCCCCTCTGTTCGCATGTAGAGTGGAGGAGTCTTTTTTTATGAGCTCAGTGGTTCTTATCTTGTTGAACACTTTGAGTGACATGACGTTTACTCTGGCGCCGGTATCGACTTTGACGATCAGAGGTTTGTTATTGATTATCATGGTCACCGCAGGATCAGTCACTTTGGCTGGGGTGCGCAGGCTTAGGGAAAGTACAGTAGACTCAGTGTCTGTGTTATCAGAGTCGTTCCCATGGGAAGATTTGTCATGTTTACGGGAATCAGAATCGGACGGGTCTTGTTGAATCAGGTGCAGCTTCATCCTTGAAGCTGTACTCCCACTAGATCGACAACAATTAGCAAAGTGGTTGAGTTTCTTGCAATTATGACATACTTTCCCATGGGCTAAGCAAAATTGGCGCCCCCTGGGGTGGAAATAGTTACAGTTAGAGCACCTCGTGGCAGGCACATTCTGATCTTTGCTGGACGCATTGAAAAATCTTTGTGGAGAATAGCTAACCAGATTCACATTAAGTTGTTGATTAGCATTCACACTATCAAAATCAGCAAGTGGTGCTACAGTCTCAGCCATCCGACAAGCATGAATCGCTTGCTCCAAAGTCAGTTCAGCGTTCTGCAGCAGTTCGGCTCGTAGCTTGCGGTCGCTTATTCCTCCCACAATTTTATCACGAACTAGCTCATTTGTCAACTCACCAAATCTGCATCGAGAGCTGATATGTCTCAAGTCGCTGATAAATCATTCGACAGGCTCATCAGCCTGTTGCATTCGGGCAAAAAATCTTGTTCTCTCGAGGATCCTGTTAGGCGTCGATTTGTCAATAGATTCAGCAGGCACCACTCCCAGACCATTCCCGTCTAGTTTGAGCTGGTGAAAATTCAAAAGAGCCAGTGCGGATCATAGCTAAATTCAACAGCAGAGATGCTTTCAAATCGTCAGGATCATTTCGGTGAACGATGCGGATATAATGAGAGTAGTCCTTCTCAGACATTCGCCATCGCTCAGCAATATTGGAATCAAAAACGAGCGGGCTAGGCTTTCGACAAGAGTTAGCCATGTCATCAAAATCAAAACCAAAACTCACAAATAAAAACTTACACAGGTTGAAACACAAGCATATTTATTGTTCAGGTCATTAACTACATCACCCAACTACTTTCTGCCTGTATCTTGGGTGTGACTAAACCATGCAGCCAATAATAACTAGACTTTAGAGATACAGTGCAGAAACAGGCCATTTGGCCGACTGTCCAAGCCAACCAGCGATCACCCCTTACACTAGCACTATCCTGCACAGCAGGGATAATTTGGCAACATACCGAGGCCAATTAACTGACAAAACTGCATGTCTTTAGAGTGTGGGAGGAAACCTGAGCACTCTGAGAAAACCCATGCGGACACGGGGAACATACACACCCCGTATAGACAGCACCTGTAGCCAAGATCGAACCGGTCTCTGGAGCTGTGAGGCAACAACACGATCACTGCTGCTGACCTGTCAATAAACTTATTTTCTCTTTAAAAACCTTTGTTCAAACGGAAAAATAGTGCGTTTGGAAAGACATTGAAAATCTCGAGAGCATGCGTTGACAATCCACAGAAACACTCAGCAAGTAGCAAATCTACTCAGAAACAACGGTTTGTGTTGTTTTCACATTTCCACAAAAACGGTAACCGCTACCGCTACGATTTTTCGCTACCTTACTCGCCATTCTCCTGTGCTGCAAGTACGTCAAGTTTTGTTCCGATCGGTGGAATATTACCAAAGTTATGAATGTTTACAAATCGTAAAAACTGCCCCTTCCGGCACCTGCTGTCAATCACTGGCGGTGAGGAGAATAAAGCTGAAGGAGCAGAGTGCGGAGTAAGCAGAATGCAGAGAGCGCAGAGTGCAGTGAGCGAGTACGGAGTGAGCAGAGTGAGGCCGGAGCCGGGGAGCGGAGTGCAGAAGTGCCGAGAGCGAAGAGAGCATAGTGCGGAGAGAGCGAGTGTTGGCTGCTTCTGCGGCGACCACCACGACGAGCAGGGAGCCGCTGAGTGAGGCCGAAAGCTGAAGGAGCGGAGTGAGCGGAGTGTGGGCTGCGTCTGCGGCAACCGCAACCACCCCGCCCCCGCACCCCCCCCCCCCCCCCCACGCCCACAACATATCGGTTCTGACCTGCCATCTATTTTTTTAAAGCGGCACCAAAATTATAGCAACAGTGCATTTGGGTTGTGCAAAAATGTCACTGTGCTATGGATACGTGACAATAAAGAATCATTGGACCTCATTGGAAACCTTCGAACTATAATCAGACTTGATCTTGCCCTAAACGCTATACCCTTTACCCTGTACCTGTATACCGTGGACAACTTGACTGCAAACTTGTATCGTCTTTTCACTGAATGGTTAGCACGCAACAAAATACTTTTCACTGTACCTTGGTACACGTGACAATAATAAACTAAACTAATATAAACTAAACCAAACCTATGGGCTACACCGATGAACACTTTAGGGAGGCAGAGTGGCACAGCTGGTAGAGCTTCTATCTCTCAGCCCCAGAGCCCCAGATACCCGGATTCGATCCTGACCTTAGGTGCTGTGTCTGTGTGTAGAGTCTGCACGTTCTCCATGTGATCGTGTGGGATCCTCCGGGTGCTCTGCTTTCCTCCTACAACCCAGAAGCGTGTGAGTTTGTAGGTTTAATTGGCCCTCTGTAAATTGCCCCCAGTGTGTCGGGAGAAAATGGGATAACATAGAACTAGTGTGAACGGGTGATGTAGTCAATGGGCCGAAGGGCCTGGTTCCCTGCTATAACTCTAAACTAAACTCAACTAAGCGAGTCATTCTCAAATCCCAGAGATTGCCTAAAATAATTGAAATGGTGATGAATTAGTTAAGATGGAAATAAAGATTCAACTTCAGAAGAATCAGGTTAACTCTTAATTTATTTGCAGCATTAACATAATAAAAGTTTGTCTTCCAAATTGTATTTGTTACACATTGTACAGCTGGGAACAAATTGGAAACATTCAAAAATAAATGGTAAGTGTTACATTGTACAAAACCTTGTATACAGTGAATGGCTTTATAAATGCTTAAAAATAGTTATGTATTAACACACCACAGAAGAACAAAATTGTCAAAAAGAGTTGGTTTCTTAGTTTAGTTTATAAATTCTTGGAGACAAAAATGCCGAATTGCCATCATGCAAAAAGGCAAGATAAGAAAGGACATTAGACGGAACACCAGTAGCAGATTTGTTGGGGGTTTTTTTTTTTTGCCTTAGTGAAGGGTAAAAGTGTTTGGAAACTGTTTGAAACTAAACCAGTAGGAAAATTGTGCTCAGATGCAGAAACCAGGTTTATTTAACAGAGGAAATTTTGGAACACATCCATACTGTTAAAGCTTTTATAACCAGCAACAGAAAAACTACTTACAAAGTATGGATGCTTTCAAGTACTAGACCCTGGTTCTTGGAGTATTAATAGATTTATTTTAGAGTTTTATTTATTTTTATTTTTACAAACATTCTCTGTCTTTTGAATTCTCCATCAGTACAGTATCTTACTCCAAATGCCACCTCCTTCTTAGCTGTACATTATCAGAATGTGACTATTTACAATGTTCTATGCAAAATTTCCAGTTAAAAGTGAAATTGTGCAAATTTAAACTGAATGATTACAGCATTAATAAAAAAAACACCAACGAAGCAATGCATAAGTTACATGTTTTCGATAGAGTTGTTACTCAAATGACAGGAAAAATAAATAATGCCATCAAATGATTTTTGTTATCCTTTTAATATCTCATGAACATGTCACAACCATGACAAATTACAAAATAAATGCATTTTAAATTTATGTATATCTCACATGGACCACAAGGCAGCTTGTGTTAATTGCATGAAAATGCACAATGATTTGAGTGTAACAAATTGAAATAAAGAACTGCGGATGCTGGTTTACCAAAAAAAAGGGACACAAAGTGCTGGAGTCACTCAGAGGGTCAGGCAGTATCTATGGAGGTCATGGATAGGTGACATTTCATTCCGAATTCGAAATGCCATCAATCTATGTTCTCCAGAGATGCTGTCTGACCCATTGAGGTACTCCAGCACTTTGTGCCTTTTTGTAGTGTAACATATATCATTTATTCTACAGCGAGGAAGACTATAAAAGTTACAAGGGAATTATCTCTGTTTTTCCCAGTATGATTTTTTAAGGATGATTTTTGCAATTGTGTTTGGAGATGCGAAAATGTTATTGATAAAATGATCCTTTTGTGGTTTAATGAAGCATTGTGCACTTTATGTTGTGACTCACCTAGTCCTAAGTACTGCACAATACCTTGCATCTTGACTGTACTAGACAATGAAAATAGCTAATTTAATTAAATAGTACATCAGTTGATAATGTCTTAAAGGGTCAGAGAAACTTTATGTTTCTACTCATGGTACGATCAAAACACAAAAGCCACAAAGCTCTCAGGCTATGAATAACTTTCTTCCAAATCATCTAGAGCTAGTGGGTGTCATAGTGGAGCAGTGGTAGAGTCACTGCCTCACAGCGCCAGAGACCCGGGTTCGATGCTAACTACAGGTGCTGTCTGTAGGGAGTTTGCACGTTCTCCCTGTGACTGCGTGGGTTTTCTCTGGATGCTCTGGTTTTCTCCCACACCAGAAACGTACAGGTTTGTAGGTTAATTGGCTTTGATAAAAAAATATAGGATAGTGGTGTTGTACGAGGGTCGCTGGTCTGCACACTAGGAACAATTTACAGGGCAGGGAAAGATTTAATAAGAACCTGAGGGGTACATTTTTTACACAAAGGGTGTATGGGTGTATGGAATAAGCTGCCGGAGGAGGTAGTTCAGGCAGATACAGTATTATCGCAATGTTTAAGAAACGTTTAGTCAGGTACAAGGATAGGATATGGGCCAAACGCAGGCAGGTGGGACTAGTGTAGACGACACATGTTGGGCGGTGTGGGCAAATTGGGCTGAGGGAATGTTTCCACACCGTATGAATATGAATCTATAAGTTTTTGCTCTTTCTGAACAAATTTATTTAGGTGAATTTATTTTAGAGATACATAATTGAGGCATTGAAAAGCTAAAATCATTAACAAACGTTTCATGCTCTGAACAGTACCTAAGTGAGAGTAATATATATATATATATATTTCATTTTATGTGTGTGGGTGTGTGTGTATATATATCTCTATATAACTAAAAGTCTTTGTCTTGTTTGTTTGTGTGTATGTGTGTGCGGCAATCTGGTTAATTCCTATCTTCTTCCAAACGTTAGGCCACAGCCTTCCCATTTTCACACATCCTACTCACATTTTTTCCCCTGGTGATGATAAACATCTTCCCATCGCATTTCCACCTATATTTCCGAAGTTATTAATCGTTGACATTTTAAAAACAGCCAAAACCGCCTTCTCACAGATAGCTTCCAGCCTTCTCACAGTGATGATGTCACAATGCCTCACACAGTGCACCAATCACAGTGGGCTCTCATGCTGGCTGCTGACTGCCACAATGACATCACAATGGGACGTTGCCAACGGTAACAAGGTTGCTGCCCCTATTCCAATATCTGAAGGGGCTGCTCATCAAGTTCTGGTTGCATTTTGGTCCCACGATCCTGGTGTTTTGGAACCCCCCCCCCCCCCCCGGGTCCCACTTGGTCTAGTATATATATATATATATCTCTCATTTTATATATTTTGTTGTATGTGTGTGTGTGTATATATATTTATACTGAATGTTTTTGTTTATTATATTGTTTACAAAGTACTACGTTTACATGTTCTGTTGTGCTGCTGCAAGTAAGAATTGCATTGTTCTCTTTGAGACATGTGACAAGAAAACACTCTTTACTATTGACAAGGGATTAATGGTGATTTGGTAGCTTCGGTGTAGAACTGGCTTTTTCATACGACAGAGGATAGCGGTGGAAGGGTGTTATTCTGGCTGGAGATATGTGACCAGTGGAGTTCCACAGGGATCTGTGCTGGGACCTCTATTGGTTGTGATATATAGAGAGAACTTGGACAAAAAGTGAAAATGGGTTGTTTAGTAAAGTATAAAGGTGACACAAAATTGATAGAGTTGCGGACAGTAAAGAAGGGTGTCAAAGAAAGTAGAAGGATGTAGGTCAGTTACTGATATGGGCAGAGAAATGGCAGATGGAGTTTAATCTGAGTAATTATGAGATGTTGCATCTTGAAGGTCAAATATGAGGGAAAAGTATACAATTAATGGCAGGACACCATTGATGTACAGAGGGATCTTGGAGTCGAAGCTCGGTGAAAATTGCAAAACAGGTAGATGGTGGTAAAGAGGCATACGGTATGCTTACCTTCAATAGTTGGGACATTGTGTTTAAGTCAGAAAATCATGTTTAGCAGTTTTATAGGACTTTGGTTAGTCCGCATTTGGAGCAATGTGTGCAGTTCTGGTTTACCCCTAACAGGAAGGATGTAGAGGGTTTGGAGAGGATGCAGAGGAGGTTTACCAGAATGTTGCTTGGATTAGAAGGTATTAGCTATATATAACTTCAATCATTTTCTCTTGAGTATCGGAGGCTGAGAGGACAACTGATAGAAGTTTATAACTTTATGAAAGGTATAGATAGGGTAGACATTCAGAACCTTTTTCCTAGGATACAGTTTTAAGGTGGGAGAGGGAAAGATGAGTATAGAAGTTGGGAGGTCATGTTGCAGTTGTATAAGACGTTGGTAGACAAAAGTGCTGGAGAAACTCAGCGGGTTCAGCAGCATCTATGAAGCGAAGGAAATAGGCAACGTTTCGGGCCGGAACCCTTCTTCAGACTTCAAGACGTTGGTGTGACCGCATTTAGAGTATTGTGTTCAGTTCTGGGCACCATGTTATAGGAAAGATATTGTCAAGCTTGAAAGGGTTCAGAGAAGATTTACTAGGATGTTGCCAGGACTAGAGGGTCTGAGCTATAGGGAGAGGTTGAGTAGGCTGGGTCTCTATTCCTTGGAGTGCAGGAGGATGAGGGATGATCTTATAGAGGTGTATAAGATCATGAGAGGAATAGATTGGGTAGATGCACAGAGTCTCTTGCCAAGAGTAGGAGAAATTGAGGACTAGAGGACGTGGGTTTAAAGTGAAAGGGAAAAGATTTAATACGATTCTGAGGGGTATTTTTTCACACAAAGAGTGGTGGGTGTATGGAACAAGCTGTCAGAGGAGGTAGTTGAGGCTGGGACTATCCCAACATTTCAGAAACAGTTAGACAGGTACATGGAGAGGACATGTTTGGAGGGATATGGACCAAGCGCAGGCAGGTGGAAATAGGGTACCTGGGACATGTTGGCCGATGTGGGCAAGTTGGGCTGAAGGGCCTGTTTCCACACTGTTTCACTCTATGACTATGTGCGGAGCAGGTTTTTTACACAAAGAGTGGTGGGTGCCAGGAACCAGCAGTGAGGCGTGGTGGTGGAGACAGATATGACGTTTAGATAACCATATGGATATGCAGGGAATGTAGGGATAGGGATCACATGCAGGCAGAGGACATTATTTATCTTGGCATCATGTTCGACACAATCTTTGAGGGCTGAAGGGCCTGATCCTGTGCTGTGTTCAACATTTAAATGCAAAAACTATCAGTATTATTAAGATAAGTAGTTGTATTCATCAGTGGATTGGAAAGAAAAAAGGAACAATTTGATTTAGAAAGAAGGAACTGCAGATGCTGGTGCTAGAGTAACTAGTGTCAGGCAGCATATCTGGAGAACATGGATAGTGACTTTTCAGGTCCATGTCTTTCAGAGATGTTTTGATCTGTTGAGTGTTTGAAGGCACCGGGCCTGTACTCACTGGAGTTTAGAAGCATGAAGGGGACCTCATTGAAACTTACCGAATAGTGAAAGGCCTGGATAGAGTGGATGTGGAGAGGATGTTTTCACTAGTGGGAGAGTCCAGGATCAGAAGCCATAGCCTCAGATTAAAAGAACGTATCTTTAGAAAAGAGATGAGGAACAATTTCTTTAGCCAGAAGGTGGTGAATCTGTGGAATTCATTGCTACAGACAGTGGTGGAGGCAAAGCTATTGGGTATTTTTAAAGTGAAGATTGACAGTTTCTTGATTAGTAAGGGTGTCCAAGATTATGGGTAAAAGGCAGGAGAATGGGGATGAGAGGGATAGGTAGATCAGCCACAATTGAATAGCGGAGTAGACTCGGTGGGCTGAATGACCTAATTCTGCTCCTATGACTTGGAAAATTATGAAAAGATACTATTAAACTGGAATTAATTTGGAGCAGATTTACGAGGTTAAACGCAGCGGTCAGGCAGCATCTCTGGAGAAACGGAATAGGTGACGTTTTGGGTCGAGACCCTTCTTAAGACTGAAAGTAAGGGGAGGGGGAAACTAGAGGTATGAAAAGGTACAGAACAAAATCAGAGCCGGCACCGATGGCCAAGGAGACAACAATGGTCCATTGTCGGTTGTGGAGGAGGTGATAATGAAGGGATATGAACAGTGAAATTAGCAGTAAGACCAGGGTAGGGGAAGGACGGAGTGAGAGGGAAGGCAAAGGTTACTTGAAATGAGAGAAATCAATGTTCATAGATTTACAAGGTTGTTTCATTTAGAGTTTAGTTTGGAGACACAGCATGGAAACAGTCTCCTCAGCCCATGGATGAACTTGTAAATTGCCTGCCTTTATGTCTTCTCTATAACCACGGACTTGGTTAAGTGATTATTCAAAAATCAGTAACTTAAAGAAACTTCTGCTACCATGTGAACCAAGCACCAGATATACAAAAATATTTATTGCACTTTAGACTTAACGGACCTTTCACGCCTAAGACATATCTGCCAAGTTCTTGGTTGGAATTGGCAGCTGTAATCCACATGTATGCCTGTTTCTCAGGCCACTATTATACTAGACTCCTATAATGTAACTTCTTCACTATGAAGATTCAAATGCGTTTTTCCCATTCCTTCATAGAATAGCAACGTGAGTGGAAAAAGAAAACAAGTAAGCAAGCTGAATGGGGGTTGAGTGGAATGGGTGGATGTTAGTTTAAGCACAACATGTCCAATTCCCACTTAGTTGAATGAGCTATCAGCTCAGTGTGCTTACAGTAGCTTTTTTATTTCAAGTAATAATATTTAGTTCGGACCTGAACTGCAGCCTTTGTTTGTCAGACGTAAGTATACAGACAATGTTCTCCCTTCCCCTCCCTCCCGCCGCCCTCCCCAACCCATGAGCTCTCTAGTTTGAGTTCAAATTAACTTCATGCAACACAGAAACCAATGTAACGGCATGCATTTCAGGCTTATTATTATTTAAGGTGCCTTCGATTACTGGCAGTGCGACGATGTTTTAAATGTATCGTTATTGAAGCTTTCAGATCATTGTTAAAGAGGAACATTGACATTGGGAGCTCAGAGCTGATATGAATCTACAGTGCTTTTGCATATGGACAGTTTCTTTCACAGACCCCTGAGTCGTACATGGAGGATGCTATTCATCAAAAGGAAAAACAGCCACTCAAAGCAGCAAAACTATTGAGATGCAGAGTGCTCATTGGTTATTTGCCTGGAAGACCAGGATCTGACAGATGCCTATGGAGACCCAACAGTCCCGTGGTGTGTATTGAGGGGTTGGGTAAGGAGGGGTGTCGTGTTGACTGTAGGGAGGGCTGCACCTGTAGTAGTTGCAACGGCGACTCTTGCTCTTGTTCTTGGTCCAAAAACGTGGCAAAGTTGTCTTCCGATATAGTGTTGAGGTGAACACCACTGGACAATGACTCTTTGGATTTCAGGTTGGATTTCTCAAAGTCCAAAAATTCTGGACTCTGTAAGAAAAATTGAAACTCACGGTAGGAATTTATCACAAGAGAAGATGCAGCAAGGAGGGAGGTTGATGGAGATAGACACAAAGCTGTTATCAGGCAACTGAACCATCAGACCAACAACTTGAGAGCAGTCCGGGACTACTATCTACCTCAATGGAGACCCTCGGAATATCTTTGATCGGACTTTACTGTCATTATCTTGCACTAAACGTTACTCACATGATTCCCTTTATCCTGTATCTGTACACTGCGGACAATCATGTATTGTCTTTCCGCTGACTGGCTAGCAACCAACAAAAGCTTTTCACTGTACCTTCATACTCGTGATAATAAACTAGACTCAAACTCAAACTCAAAGTGCTGGAGTAACTCAACAGGTCAGGCAGTATCTCTAGAAAAAAAGGATAGGTGACGTTTTGGGTTAGGTGACGTGTTACTCTAGCACTTTGTGTCTATCTTTGGTACAAACCTGCATCCACAGTTCCTTCCTACACGAGAGATTTCAGGACTTTTGTTGCTCAAATGCCTGTTATCAGGCTTCTGAAAGGCCATTCCACAAATTTAGTTTAATTTAGAGTTACAATGTGGAGACAGGCTCTTTGGCCCATCAAATCCACGCCGACCAGCATTCACCCCGTACACTAGTTCTATCCTACACACTCGCCATTTAACGAAGCCAATTGACCTACTAACCCATTGGAGTGTGGGAGGAAACCGGAGCACCTGGAGAATACCTACGCGGTCATGGGGAGAATCGACAAACTCCATACATACAGCACCCGTTGTTGGGATCGATCCCAGGTCAGGCAACAGCAGCAGCTCTATCAGCTGCTCCTGGATACTGACTGATTCACCACTACCCCATTGCAGACTTTGGACCTGTCTTTTGACCTGTTGCTGAGAACTATATTCTGCACTCTATCTTCCCCTTTGCTCTGTCTATTGTACTTGAATATGACTTGATTGTATCCATCTGTGGTATCTGATCTGTTTGAATAGCTTGCACAGCAAAGATTTTCACTGTACCTCGCTACAT
The DNA here is from genome assembly GCF_010909765.2 of Amblyraja radiata. NCBI lineage: Eukaryota > Metazoa > Chordata > Chondrichthyes > Rajiformes > Rajidae > Amblyraja > Amblyraja radiata. Next base: position 35,575,871 of record NC_045962.1, read on the forward strand.
GTGACAATAATAAATCCAACCCTTTAAGGCTACACACGACAGATTTGACTTTCTTCTGCCAGAGATTCCTCCCCCGCCCTCTCCCTCCACGTCCCACCAATGACACATTGTGGAAACCTTTGTCCTGAGTCTTAGCTGAGAGCTATAATGTGTGGACTGATACAGACCCTAATGATGTTGCCTGAATCATAGAACATAGAGCATAGAGCATAGTACAGTACAGCACAGGACAAATCCTTTAGCCCATAATGTCTATGCTGAACATGATGCCAAGATGAACTAATCTCCTCTGTCTGCGTGTGATCCACATCCCGCCATTCCCTGTATATCCATGTGCCGGCCAAAAGTCTCTTTAACGAATTAAATTAAACAAACCTCCTCTGCCTGCACATGATCAATGTCCCACCATTCCTTGCATATCCATGTGCCAATCTAAAACTCTCTTAAACACCTCTATCATGTCTGTCTCCACCAGCACCCTTGGCTCCCACCACTCTCCATGTAAAAAACCTGCCCCTTTCCCCTCAAAGTTATACCCTCTAGTATTTGACGTTTCTATCCTGGGAAAAAAGTTTCTGACTGTGTCTCCTATTTATGCTAATGCCCATTTGATTAGAGGGATATATGCCAAGCACGGGCCAATGGGATTAGCTTAGATGGGGCATCTTGGTTCGGCATTGACGTGTTGGGCTGTAGATAGATAAAAATAGCTGGTGTAACTCAGCGGGTCAATCAGCATCTCTGGAGAAATGGAAAAGGTGATGGTTCGGGTTGAGACCCTTCTTCAGACTCAGGGGAAAGAAGGGTTTCAGTCTGAAGTTTAGTTTAGTTTAGTATAGGTTAGAGATGTAGCACGTAAACAGGCCTTCAGCCCACAGAGTCCACATCGACCAGAAATCCCTGCCCATTAACACTACCCTACACACACTGGAAACAATTTTACTTAGACCAAGCCAATTAACCTACACACCTGTACGTTGTTGAAGTCTCTCAGCATCTTTTATCCAGAGATGCTGCCTGACCCGCTGAGTTACTCTAGCTTTTTGTGTCTAGCTTCGGTTTAAACCTGCAACTGCAGTTCCTTCCTACACAGTTGGGCTGAAGAGCCTGTTCCCATGCTGTATGGCTCTATGACCTCTGTCCAGTAATGGATGTTTACCTGTGGAGTTGTTGGGAAACTGTGGTTAGTGGATACGGGTTGGACGGTATGTATCACTCTCGACGATGGTCTCTGGTAGTCTCCTGCCCCGGTCACCATGCTGTATGCCGGAGGTCCCACCATAGACTGCCGTTGTAGTAACTGCAAGATGGCATGAATGTCAGTCGACATCTGTGTTTCCAATCTAGAAAATAAACGACATGGAGAGGAAAGGTTTAGAAGAATATGGGCCAAACATAGGCAGGTGGGACTAGTGTAGATTGCAAAACAATACGTTTTTCTCTATATGTCAGCAAGACAAAGGAGATAGTGATCGACATCATTGATAATTATCTAAATGGTGGCCGATTAGGAAAAGGGGAGATGCAGCGAGACCTGGGTGTCATGGTACACCAGTCATTGAAAGTAGGCATGCAGGTGCAGCAGGCAGTGAAGAAAGCGAATGGTATGTTAGCTTTCATAGCAAAAGGATTTGAGTATAGGAGCAGGGAGGTTCTACTGCAGTTGTACAGGGTCTTGGTGAGACCACACCTGGAGTATTGCGTGCAGTTTTGGTCTCCAAATCTGAGGAAGGACATTATAGCCATAGAGGGAATGCAGAGAAGGTTCACCAGACTGATTCCTGGGATGTCAGGACTTTCATATGAAGAAAGACTGGATAGACTTGGCTTATACTCGCTAGAATTTAGGAGATTGAGAGGGGATCTTATAGAAACGTACAAAATTCTTATGGGGTTGGACAGGCTAGATGCAGGAAGATTGTTCCCGATGTTGGGGAAGTCCAGGACAAGGGGTCACAGCTTAAGGATAAGGGGGAAATCCTTTAGGACCGAGATGAGAAGAAACTTTTTCACACAGAGAGTGGTGAATCTCTGGAACTCTCTGCCACAGAGGGTAGTTGAGGCCAGTTCATTGGCTATATTTAAGAGGGAGTTAGATGTGGCCCTTGTGGCTAAAGGGATCAGGGGGTATGGAGAGAAGGCAGGTACGGGATACTGAGTTGGATGATCAGCCATGATCATATTGAATGGCGGTGCAGGCTCGAAGGGCCGAATGGCCTACTCCTGCACCTATTTTCTATGTATCTATGTATCTATGTATAAATTCCGGTATACATTGCTCTCTACTTTGGTTGAAAGCTTCAAGTTCCTAGAAGCAAATATCACAAGCATCCTGTCCTGGACTAGTCATATTGAAACAATGGCCACAAAGCACACCTATGCTCAACTTCCTTAGAAGACTTAGGAAGTTCGGCATCTCCCCATCAACTCTCACCAGCTTCTACAGATGCGTCATAGAAAGCATTTTATCAGGATGTTGTGATAGTTTGGGAACAACTTGTCGAAGACCGCAAGAAATTGCAGAGAATTGTGGACGTAGCCCAGACCATCACACGTACCAATCTCCCTTCCATTGACACCATCTACACTTCACATTGCCTCAGCAAAGCCACCAACATAATCAAGAATGTGTCTCACCCTAGTCACTCCCTCTTCTCCCCTCTCCCATCAGGCAAGAGATACAGAAGTGGGAAAACACACACCTCCAGATTCAGGGACAGTTTCTTCCCAGCTGTTATCAGGCAACTGAACCATCCTCTCATCAACTGGAGAGCGGTCCTGTCCCCCCATCTACCTCACTGGAGACCCTCAGACTGTGATCAGACTTTACTGGACTTTCACTAAATGTTTTACCCTTAATACTGTATCTCTACACACTGTGGGTGGCTCGATTGTAATCTTCTCCCTTCTGAGGGGCATTTCGTTTGGACCTCAAGGGGTCCAAATGACAATAAATTGAATTGAATTGAATTGAATTGAATCTTGTACAGATCCACCACTAATTTTCAAGAAACTGGTGGTCCGGTAAAATCCAGACAAAATTACGAGCGTGCATTTGAAATTTCCTCTCCCCCCTGGAAGTCACCCTGAAAATGTAGCGCCTAGGTCGGGTGAGGTGGTTGAGCTCAACCTCATCGGGACTTCCGTGGCCGATCATCGGTATCTTGGCCCCCCAAAGGTTGTGACCTCTGTTAGTTGTGCAAAATGGATAATACAGCAAAGCCCTGGAACCAAAGGTGCCGGAAAACCGGTGGTGGACCTGTGCAATCTTTCTGCTGACTGGAACACATTTCTGCTACCTCAGTACACATGACAATAAACTAAACTATTTATTTAAGAAGGAACTGCAGATGCTGGAAAATCGAAGGTACACAAAAATACTGGAGAAACTCAGCGTGTGCAGCAGCATCTATGGAGCGAAGGAAATAGGCAACGTTTCGGGCCGAAACGTTGCCTATTTCCTTCGCTCCATAGATGCTGCTGCACCCGCTGATTTTCTCCAGCATTTTTGTGTACCTTCAATAAACTAAACTAACTTGATGGGGCTTCTTGGTCGTCATTCCCAGACAGACTCTACTTCAAACACGTACCCATCACCTTTGATTTTGTTATAGAAATACCCAATCATGTCTAGAGGATAGTTATTCTTATGAGTTCAGTAAACAACCAGAAATGTGGCAAACTATCATTTGATTGTTTTAAACAAACTGTATTACAATTTTTAAAATTCTTATTTACAAATTTAAAACGTGTTTGATAGGTTACTGCGGAGAAAATAATAGCATTTGGTAATACAACTCTAAAATACAGGACATTGCAAATTTTATTCCAATGTTCTTTTTTAATGTCAAGTGCATCTTTGCACAAACTACATTCAGTAAATGTTACTTAAAGGTTTTAATTATAATTGGAGGTTGAGTGGAGATTTGATAGAAGTATATGAAATTATGAGAGGCATAGATAGGGTAAACTGTCAGAACCTTTTCCACAAAGTAGAAATGTCCATCAGTAAAGGGCATAGCTTTAAGGTGAGAAGGGTGAAAGTTTAAGGGAGATGTGCAGGGAACGGTTTTTTACACATAGGGTGGTGGGGGCCAAAGGTGGTAGTGGAGGCAGATAAGATAGTGGTGTTTATGAGGCATTTAGATAGGCACATGGATATGCAGGAATGGAGGGATATGCATCGCGTGCAGACAGATGAGATCAGTTTAACTTGGCATCAAGTTCGGCACAAGCAAGTGACTTGGAAAATACTTTGTGAATAAATACTAAAGAGATATCTCATCATGAGAAATGCTAAGCTAATTATTATCAAAGAAGCACAATGGCACAGCTGGTAGAGTTGCTGCCCCACAGTTCGATCCTGCTGCTGACACCGGTTCGATCCTGACTACAGGTGCTGTCTGCGTGGAGTTTGCACTTTCTTCCTGTGACCACATGGTTTCCTCCATGTGCTCCGGTTTCCTCGCTCTTCCCAAAGACGTGCGGGTTTGTAGGTTGCTTGGCCTCTGTAAATTCTCCCGCATGTGTGGGGAGTGGATGAGAAAGTGGAATAGCATAGAACTTGTGTGAACGGGTGATTGATGGTTGGCATGGACTCAGTGGGCCAAAGGGGCTGTTTCAATGCTGTACCATTAAAAAAATAACACTCTTTAAAAATATATATATTTTATTCTGGGCACTTTTCTAAGGCTGGTAACAAGGAAATATTCTGTCCAATAGTCTTCAGAAATCATCTTTATTACTTGCTTTAAAAAAGTATATAAAACCATGAGGGGAATAGATAGGGTGAATGGTATTTTACCCAGGGTAGGGGAATCAAGAACCAGAGGGAATACATTTAAGATGAGAGAGGAAAGACTTAATAGGAACCTGAGGGGCAACTTTTTCATACAGAGGGTGGTGGGCATATAGACAGAGTTGCCAGAGGAGGTAGTTGAGGCAGGTACTATAACAACATTTAAAATATGCTACATGGATAGGAAAAGTTTAGTGGGATACAGGCCAAACGTGGGCAACTGGTACTAGCTTAGGTGAGGCATCTTGGGCAGCATGGATGGTTTGGACCGAAGGGCCTGTTTCCATTCTGTGTGTCTCTAAGATTCTAAACAATATGGAACCGGTACATGTGGCCAATGAATCTGTTCTGGTGCACATAGGTGCAAATTGTTCTGATAATCTATTTCATCTTGTTGGCACATCTCATCAAATCCAATTCTTTTTGTCCAAATTAATCATAAATTTTAATTAAAAATAAAAACCGCAGACGCCAGAAATATTACACATAAGTTCACAAATCATGGGAGCAGAATTCGGCCATTCGACCCATCGTCTACTCCGTCATTCAATCATGGCTGGTTTATCTTTCCAACTCAACCCCGTTCTCCTGCCTTCTCTCCATAGCCTTTGAAATCTAAAATAAAAGCAGAAAATGCTGGAAACACTCAGCAGGTCAGGCATCATCTATGAGGAGAAAAACAGAGATAATGTTTCAGATCAATCATCTTTCATAGTTACAAACAAGGGTGATTACTATTTTACTCAAATATCTTTCCTTTATTGGAGGTGAGAAGTACTCATTACCTGCTGAGATGTTCTTGAAGTAAATCTAATCTGTGCTCCACCTCACCGTAGGTTAAGTCGCTTCCTGACTCTGAGATACCAGGGGCTGCATGAGAAGATGCAGACTGGGTGGACATATCAGGATATTCCACAGGTTTTCCACTTTCCCAATCCTTTAGTCTCTCGCTGGCATCTGGTGAAATCCAGAGAGCATATAAAATGAAAAACACTTTCAACACTTTCAAAATCATGTAAAAAATCATGAGAAGAATAGATCGGGTAGATACGCAGAGTCTCTTGCCCAAAGTAGGGGAATTGAGAACCAGACATAGGTTTAAGGTGAAGACGGGAACCTGAACCTGAAGGGGTAACTTTTCCACATATGTGATAGAGGGATATGGGCCAAATGCAGGTAGGTGGGACTAGTGTAGCTGGGACATGTTGGTCAGTGTGGGCAAGTTGGGCCTGTTTCCACACTGTAAGACTCTATGACTTGGTGTAGAAACAAAGAACTGCAGCTATGCGCTTACAAAAGAAGGCACAAAGTGCTGGAGTAGCTCAGTGGATCTGTCAACATGTCAGGAGAATGTGGATAGGTGGCATTTTGGGTCAGGGCCCTCCAATGAATCTGAAGAAAGGCCTTGACCCACAACGTCGTCTATCCATGTTCTCCTGAGATGCTGCCTGATCCGCTGAGTTACTCCGTGTCTTCCAACACTTGGCGTGTTACCTCAGGAGAATTCCTCGTGACAAACCCATGTAGAAGTTTAAAATATTGAAACCATTAACTAGGAGACAAAAGGAACTGCAGATGCTGGAATCGTGAGCAAAGTGCTGGAGGAACTCAACATGCTGGAGAAACTCAACGGTTAAGCAACGTCTGTGTCTAGCTGCATGAAAGGTTAGTTACTCTCATGAGTTCAGTACACAACCAGAAATGTGGCAAACTATCGTGTTCAAAAGGGAACTGCAGATGCTGGAATATCGAAGGTACACAAAATTGCTGGGGAAACTCAGCGGGTGCAGCAGCATCTATGGAGCGAAGGAAATAGGCGACGTTTCGGGCCGAAACCCTTCTTCAGACTCGCATGTGGCAAACTATCGTCTGATTATTTGAAAAAAATAAATTATAATATTTTAAATTCTTATTTACAGCATTGAAACGTGTCTGGGTCAGTGGAGAAAATAATAGCATTTGGAAATGAAACTAAAATACAGGACATCGTAAATTTTATTCCAATATCCTTTTTAAAATATCAGGTGCATCTTTATAACAAACTACATTTAGTAAATGTTACTTAAAGATTTTAATTATCTTCGGGGTTTGAGGGGGACTTGATAGAAATATATGTAGTTATGAGAGGCATGGATAGGATAGACAGTCAGAACCTTTTCCCAGCGTGGAAATGTCCAGCACAAGAGGATATTGCTATAACGTGGGAGGGGGGAAAGTCTAATGGAGATTATGTTTCAGGTCGGGGTCTTTCTTCAGACTCCCAACCTGTCCTTTTCCTCCACAGATGCTGCTTGACCCACTGAGTTCCACTAACACTTTGCTGAAACTGGGGTGGGGGTGGGGTGGAGGGTGGGGGGGAGGTGAAAGGGGAGTGGGAGGGAGGGTTGTAAGAGGCTACCTAAAATTAGAGAACTTAATGTTCATTCATACTTTGATATGCTGATATACTGTATGTGATTGGTCAGATCCAAGTTACAGGCCGATTTAAGTTATTTTTCAAATTGTTTGTTTTGAAGCATATTTTATGTACTTCTGTGATTGAAAGGGAAACAGGAACAGGCCACTTGTCCACTCCAGCCGGCCACAACTCCTCTCTCTGCCACATCCGCAAACTCTCTGAATCCACGATCTTTAAAAAAAAATATCCACTTCCTCTTAAAATGCTCCCATTGATCATAACCATCCTGGGAGGCAAGACTCACACCCTCTAGCAGGGTAGCAGGTACTATCACAACATTTAAGAAATAATTAGACAGGTACAGGGAGAGGCTAGGTTTATGGGCCAAACGCAGGCAGGTGGGACTAGTATAGATGGGACGTGTTGGTCGTCATGGGGAAGGCTCTTGGTTCCCCTACTCTGGATAAAAGGCTCTGTGTATTTGCCCTGTCTATTCCTCGCATGATCTTATAGACGACAATGTGAAGTTTTCTGTTACTGCCTTCCAAAGCAGTCCAACTGCAACCTAAGATCTTTCATGCCAGTAAAACTGGTGTATCTGGAATGCAAATAACAGAACCCAGCTCTGGGCTATTTAAATCTCAAGCATTGCTGATTCCAGGGGATTTAAATAACTTTACCACCTGCTAATTATTTTCCTCACTCCGGCTGTTTAATCCTCTGTGAATGTTTCACTCCTTGGCGTTATTTTTCTCATATCAGTATTACAGTCATAGAGCCTTACAGCACGGCAACAGGCCCTTCGGCCCATCTCGTCCATGCCCCACCTACACTAGTCCCACCTGCCTGCATTTGGTCCATATCCCTCTATAATCCATGCACCTGTCCAAATATATTTTAAATGTTGAAACAAAGTGTGGGGTGATGCAGTGGCGCCGCGGTAGAGTCAAAGGCGGAAAACCCGGGGGGGCCAGAGGGGACACATCCCCCCCCCCATGTTTTGAGAGGTGGGGGACATCCCCCCCAAGTTTTTGTGATCCCGATTTTAAAATCGTCGTTTTTAGTGCTAAATTGAGCCTCCAAAGCCTCGCGCGTGTGTTTGAGTGTGCGCATGCGCGCGTGGCCGCCAAAAAATTGTGTCCCCCGTCCCCTCCATGTTTTGATAGTGAGTTCCGTTCTTGGGTAGAGTTGCTGCCTTACAGCGCCAGAGACCCGGGTTCGATCTTGATTACGGGTGCTGTCTGTATGGAGTTTGTACCCTCACCCTGTGACTGCATGGGTTTTCTCTGGGTGCTCAGGTTTCATCCCACACTCTAAAGACGTGCAGGTTAATTGGTTTGGAGGTTAATTGGCTTCAGTAAAATAGTAAATTGTCCCTAGTGTGCATGATAGTGCTAATGTATGGGATGATCACTGGTCGGTGCAGACTAGGTGGGCCGAAGGGCCTGTTCCGCGATGTATGTCTAAAGTAAAGCAAAGAACTGCAGATGCTCATTAATACACAAGGTCTGAAGAAGAGTCTTGAACTGAAACGTAGCCGATCCATGTTTTCCAGAGATGCTACATGACCCGCCAAGTTACTCCAGCGCTTTGTGTCTCTTCATTATAAATCAGCATCTGTTTCTACACTGTTACTTTGTTAAAGATTTAGTTTGGAACCTCACCTGGACACTTTGCTCTTTTTCCAGCTCTTCGGCTCTGAATGTCAGGTCCCTGTGCAAAGTCTAGTCTGCAGTTCACTTCTATCTCGGCTGGATAATCCAGAATGCCAGAACATAATGGCTTCTTCTCTTCATCCATGGAGGTAGAACAGGAGGATGACGCACTCCGTCTCTCTTCTGAGTCACGTTTTCTGTAGTAAAGTTGCTGTTCACTACTTGGGATGTCTTGCGACGCTCCTTGCTTCCCATATTCATCTTCATCATCATCTGTGATAGCAAATATGACTAAACAAAGTAAGCAATTGTTATTTTAAGAAATATCTCATCACAAGTTTATAAGTTCATAAGTTCTAGGAGCATAGAAACGTAGAAACATAGAAAATAGGTGCAGGAGTAGGCCATTCGGCCCTTCAAGCCTGCACCTCCATTCAATATGATCATGGCTGATCATCCAACTCAGTATCCCGAACCTGCCTTCTCTCCATACCCCCTGATACCTTTAGCCACAAGGGCCACATCTAACTCCCTCTTAAATATAGCCAATGAACTGACCTCAACTACCTTCTGTGGCAGAGAATTCCAGAGATTCACCACTCTCTGTGTGAAAAATGTTTTTCTCATTTCGGTCCTAAAAGACTTCCCCCTTATCCTTAAACTGCAACCCCTTGTTCTGGACTTCCCCAACATCTGGAACAATCTTCATGCATCTCGCCTGTCCAACCCCTTAAGAATTTTGTAAGTTTCTATAAGATCCCCCCTCAATCTTCTAAATTCTAGCGAGTACAAGCCGAGTCTATCCAGTCTTTCTTCATATGAAAGTCCTGCCATCCCAGGAATCAGTCTGGTGAACCTTCTCTGTACTCCCTCTATGGCAAGAATGTCTTTCCTCAAAACTGTACACAATACTCCAGGTGTGGTCTCACCAAGGCATTGTACAACTGCAGTAAAACCTCCCTGCTCCTATACTCCAATCCTTTTGCTATGAATGCTAACATACCATTCGCTTTTTTCACTGCCTGCTGCACCTGCGTGTCTACTTTCAATGACTGGTGTACCATGACACCCAGGTCTCGTTGCATCTCCCCTTTTCCTAATTGGCCACCATTCAGATAATAGTCTACTTTTCTGTTCTTGCCACCAAAGTGGATAACCTCACATTTATCCACATTATACTGCATCTGCCATGCATTTGCCCACTCACCCAACCTATCCAAGTCACCTTGCAGCCTCCTAGAATCCTCCTCATAGCTAACACTGCCCCCCACAAACTTGGAGATGTTGCATTCAATTCCCTCATCCAAATCATTAATATATATTGTAAATAGCTGGGGTCCCAGCACTGTACCCACCTAGTCACTGCCTGTCATTCTGAAAAGGACCCGTTTACTGCAGAATTAGGCCATTCAACCCATCAAGTCTACTCCACCATTCCATCATGACTGATCTATCTTTCCCTCTCAACCCCATTCTCCTGCCTTCTCCCCTTAACTCCTGACATGGTTACTAATCAGAATCCATTTTACTTCGGAGTCACGTGAGTGATTACGTGAAGAAGGCCATCAGCACGCATGCACGTCATTACGTCTTACGCATTGCGCAACGACTGGCTGGCAGGCGCGTTGCTCCTCCAGCTGTAAGTTTCAACCTGCAGGTAAGTTTTAAACTTATTTCCAGGTTCAGTTTTTTCTTGCAGGAATCTCTTCCTACAGAGTTTTTCCTGCTGGATAATTTCGGGGCGAAGTCCGGACGGGCCGCGGGGAAACCGGTTATGGACCGTGGAGAGATCCTGGTCCGGACCGCGGAAGCGCGGGTAGCCGGCGGCCGTCGGGTTCGCTACCCAAGTCGCTGACAATGCGGTCAGCGGCTCCGAGACCGCTGTGGTTCCCGTGAAAGGGGATAAATCCAAGTATAAGTCGGCCAGGCCTATGGACTCGGACGAGTCAGGCCAGGAGGGTTCCTCTCCTTCATGGGTAGCATCTTTGGACATCTAGCCCACATGGAGCACCTGATGGAGAGGTTGCTCCACAATGATATGCTCCAAAGGAGGGAGTTATATCAGCCCGGGTCTTCTCGGGAGCCCGCGGCAGCGGCACCTGTTTCAGGGCTGCACAATGTCTCCCTCTCTGAGGAGGGGAGCATTCGGGGTCAGTTTTTCTCTGTGACTCAGAGTTCGGAGGTATTGCCGGGGAGCATACCACGAGGCACGAAGGGCATGAATCAGAAGTGCCCGCAATGGAAAAAATAGCGCCCTCGGGCGTTTATCCCATAAATGTGATGCTCCATCCTGATATAGGTCCATAGAAGGGGCCATAGCAGCGCAGGTATCCTCAAGGGCCTGCGGCAGCACCTGTTTCAGGGCTGCCTACGAATCTCCCTCTCTGTGGAGGGGAGTGCGAGGGGTCAGTGTGCAACTGACTTCAAATCTGAAAGTATGTCCGTGGAACATACTGGAGCACATATGTATGACTTCAAGGGAATCCTCGCAAACGAAGGTGTTGCTGCCGGAAGAGTTAGTTTCCAGCCATTGGCAGAAAACCCGGAAGGGGCCAGAGTTCCCCTCACGCTACAAGTGCCGGCAGTGAACAGCGCTATCAGGGGTGACATTGGAGGGGGCATGAAATCCAGGAAATGAAACCAGCCGCCGAATCTTCTCTTCAGGTAAGACCTATCCAACAGGTAAGACCTGGATGAGGAAGCAAAAGCTGTCGGACCAATCAAGGTACCAATGACGAGCAAAGCTTCATCGTTTCGGCGACGACACACCCCACACCTCCATCGGCAGTCAGCGGTTCACTGAAGCTGGTGACAGCGTGAAAGCTGGGCAGAGATCTTTCAAGCCAAGGCCCAAGCCGGTCTCAGGAAAAATATGGAATCCACGCACCCTACCAGTCCTACTCTCTAACCAAGGACGGAAATAGAACCGGCATCAGGGGCCTTTGAGCTTACCATAAGACCACCGGTAACCATGCAGGTAGGTGGGTCTGGTTCTTCCGAAACATGGGGTATGTGGACCATTTACAAGTTGGTAATATTTACACTTGTTTTTTTTACAAATTATAATGATAACATGTGATTAGTTTTATACTGCACAGTATACTAGGGTTCCAAGCAGGCTTGGAATTGGGGCCAGAGTTGTCTTTCGAGGCAGGCTCAGTATTATGGCCAGGATTGCCTTTCGAGACAGGCTCGGAAATCTGGCCAGAGTTGTCGTTCGAGGCAGGCACCGAATTGTGTCAGGCATGGCCTTTTCATTGTGAAAGATGGAGAATGTCGGTTCATCCTTGATTTAACTCGCATGTGCAGTATAAACTTTTCAGAATAGAAACTTTGTTACCGTCTAACAACTGATTTCCATAGGATCTTTATGGCATGCATCGATCTCAAAGATACATTCTATTCAGTTCCCATTCACAGGGATCACCGGAGACATTTGAAATTTATCTGGATGGGGCAATGATAACAGTTAAAGTGTTGCAAAATGGGCTAACTTCAGCACCCAGGTTATTTACCAAATTACTAAAACCGGTGCTTGGACTGCTCAGAGCTCAAAAATACTTGTTATGGCTTATCTGGATGATATTCTAAAATTTTGCTAAAATCAACTGTTTCAGCCGCAAACTATATTTGAGAAATTGGGGTTCCTCATCCATCCAGTTAAATCTAAGTTGATACCAACTAGACATTGATTATTGGGATTTACCTTTAACTATTAGTTTGTCTGTGACTCTGCCCTGGGGCAAGAGATTGGAATTAATAGAAGCCTGTAACAACCTTGTTGTTATGAAGCAGCCTTCTATTCATCAAGTGTAATTGGCAATATAGTAGCTGTGATTCAGCCGTGCAAGCTGTTCAGAACTTACATCGTGCAAAGTAGTAACCTCTCAAGTGCCATGTAGGTCATTGTTAACAGACCTATGCTATTACCAGCTGAAGCTACCAAAGTCACAATGGTGGACGAACATTATTCAGCATTGCTGCAGTAGTTTTTGGTCAGTAAATCTTCAGTTATATTACAAACTGATGCTAATGCTCAAAGATGGAAAATTACGAATGCCATCTCTAGTTCGGAGGCGGATGGGATTTGCATGAGTTACCAATTCTTCAGTTATTGGTATCAACTACCTATAGACACTAGGTGCATTCTATGGGTTAAAGGGTTATTGTGCGAACATGCATAATCTGCATGCACAACTCCAAGTTGATACACTGTGGTGGTGGCATATGTTAGTCACATGGGTGCAATCAAGTCAAAGTATCCTGTAATAATTTACCTAACCTCATTTGGTGCTGGTGTAACATCACGTAAAATCAATGACAACACAGAATGGATGTTGGATCACAAAGTATTTTATGATATTATGGCTCGATGGAACACTGAATATCGATATGTTTGCATCCAGGCTCATTCACCGGTTGCAAAAATATGTGGCATAACAGTGGCGAGAGATACATTCTAGCTACACGGAGGAGGAATGTTCTTTTATGTATTTCCTCCATTTTGTCTCATTAGTCGGGTCTTGCAATAAATTCAGCAAGATCCCGCTTCAGGTTTTCGTACTGTCTGACTGGCCTATGCAGCCATGGTTCCCGCTTTTGTCGGGAATAATAATACAACCTTATATGGTTATTCTAAACATAAAACTTTGCTGGTTCAGCCTGTGAGTTGGGAAACCAGTCTCTGCATGATAAAATCAATTCATTGACTTGCAGACTCTGAGTAGACTGCTCCTGCGGCTCGGGTTGTCAGACCGATCCATGTATGTGCTCACTGCAGAGTGCAGGGATAGCACCAAAAAAGCAGTACATTTCCTCTTCAGGAGATGGGAAGCATTTTGTTTAAATGCTAATGTTACATTTAATACAGCACAGATAACTGACGTCTTGGAGTTCATTTTCAAATGGATCTTTGACAATAAATTGTTATAGTGCCATTAACTGTGCCCAACGTGCCTTCTCATCATATTTGCTGCAGCGAACGGGACCCACTCTGTTGGGTCTCACCCTCTGATATCCAGTTTATAAAGGATATCTTTAACACAAGTTCTCCCAGGCCCAAGTACAGAGAAGTATGGGATATTGACATTGTGTTAACACTACTTCACCAGGGGGCTCCAGCTACATCTTTGGGCTGGCTCTCATAAGGTAGTTATCCTCATGGTGCTAGTCTCAGCACAACGGGTCCAGTCACTCCATAAATTGCGACTGGACAGGATGGTTACATCTGCAATAATATAATATTTTATGTTTATGATTTAGTTTAGCAGAGCAGCACAGGGGCGTCAGGTCTCAAACTAGTTTTCATGGCATACCCCATGGACCTTCGGTTATGTGTGGTCACACATTAACAACAATATGTCAAGGTCACCTAGAGCCTTAGAGGTTCTGATACTAGCAATGTTTGTTAGTTACAAAAAACCTCATAAGAAGGTATCAGTTCAGACCATCTCCAGGTGGTTAAAATGGGGTTTTGGCTTATGCAGGAGTAGATGCTAATATTTTCAAATCTCACTCCACCAGGGCTGCTACAACATCAGCAGTAAGGGTTATGAACGTTCCGCTGGACCATATCCTAGCAGCTGCAGGATGGTTTAACGAATGAGCTTTCCAAACATTTTATAATAACCCATTGCCAGACCGGGGGTATTTGCCAACTCTATTTTACGTTCTATTTTATAGTTTCCACCTGGATGAGAGGGGTTACTATTATTGTTATTTGTTCATTAAAAAGCATCAGCTTGTTTTAAATCTATGTCATGTCTGTATGCATTATGAATGTTTCCCTTATCTGTGGTCAACATGCAGTTGTGCTTGTGTGGACTCGTTTTCACGGCATGAAATCACAGAGCTTTGAAATCTTCATGTGGTCACTCACGTGACTCCGAAGTAAAATAGTAAGATTAAACGAGAACTTACCAGTTTGAATTTTCATCTTTATTTTATGAGGAGTTACGATGAGCGATTACGTGCCCTCCGCTCCCAACCCTCATATCATAAAGATCACTCAGTAGTTCTAGTTTCTCTCAAATTTTACTATATTCAGTTCAACAGCTGTTATCTGTGATTTCACACCGCTGCTTTGGAAGTTGACGCGCATGCGTGCTGACGGCCTGCTTCAAGTAATCGCTGATCGTAACTCCTCATAAAATAAAGATCAAACTTCAAGCTGGTAAGTTCTCGTTTAATCTTACTATCAATCTCCACCTTAAAAATATCCATTGGCGGCCTCCACAGCCGTCTGTGGTAATGAATTCCACAGATTCACCCTCCTACTAAATACATTTCTCCTCGTCTCCTTTCTAAAGGTATGTCCTTTTATTCTGAAGCTGTCCCCTCTGGTCCTAGACTCGTCCACTAGTGGAAACATCCTCTCCACATCCATTCTATCCAGGTCTTTCACTATTAGAATCAAGAGAGAGATTTGTGAGCACTTACAGACATTAAGAACAGTCTGAAGAAGGGTCGATAGTCAAGAGAGTCCTGAATGTTTTATTGTCTTATGTCCCGAATAATTAAACTGTTACTTGCAGCGACACAACAGATATGTAAATATAGTACACTACAAAACCCATAATAAACAACACAATAAAGTTCAATATAATATAAATACAGACAAAATAAATTGACAATATTATGGGCCTGTCCCACTTGGCAAATTTTTAGGCAACTGCCGGTGACTGTCATAGTCATTGCAGGTCGCTGAAAAACCGGCACCAACCTACGTCATCTTGGCGACAACCTATGACAGCACCTACATCAGGAGAAGTCAAACTACGCTCATTGGCGTCAAACCCACTGTCACTGAAAATGTTTCAAAATGTTGAAAATTTAGCAGCGACCAGAAAGACGCTACGACTTTTTGCGTGACTAAGGAGACTACTCCCGGCGACCAACGGCGAACATGTGGCGACAAACTAGTCGGCTGTAATTGCCTAAAAAATCGGTGAAGTGTGACAGGCCCATAAGGCTAACTCATGAGCGGGGCAGCGGTTAGAGCTGCTGCCTCACAGCACCAGAGACCTGGGTTTGATCCTGACATGGGGTTATGTCTTATGTGTGGAGATTGCACGTTCTCCTTGTGACCGCGAGGGCTTCCTCCGGGTGCTCCGGTTTCCTCCCACTTCCCAAAGACATGCGGGTTTGTTTGTTAATTGCCATCTGTAATTTGCCATCAGTGTGTAGGGAGTGGATGAGAAAGTGGGATAATATAGAGCTAATGTGAATGGGTGATTGAAGATCGGCGTGGACATGGTGGGCTAAAGGGCATGCTACAGTGCCACTTGTACTCAAGATTAAAATCTACTTTAACTTTTAATTTGCACTGTATACTCTCAGTACAATCTTACCATCCAGTTGCATAATTTAATTGTAACACATTTTAGGTAGCTTTCGGGTTACAGAAGCATTCCCGGGAATTATTCATAATCTGATTTATCAGTAATTGAGCAATGTTCATTTTATGTAGTAATCCATATCGTATTGGTATATGTACACTTGGTCCTACTTCATGTTTAGTTTAGTTTAGAGATATTGTATAGCGTGGAAATAGGCCCTTCGGCCCCCCGAATCAGCGCCGACCAGTGATCACCCCGTATACTAACTCTAGCCCACACACTATGGACAATTTACAGAAGCCAATTAACCTACAAACCCGCACATCCTTGGAATGTGGGAGGAAACCGGAGCATGCGAAGAAAACCTATGCGGTCACAGGCAGAACGTACAAACTGGGTACAGACAGCACCCATAGTTAGAATTGATCCCGGGACTCTGATGCTGTAAGGCAGCAACTCTACCACTGGGCCACTGTGCCCCTCTGCACGATACACATTAAACAATAATGTAATACAGGTATTAATAAATACCACAAATTATTTTATTCTTATTACAGATCCACCATCGATTTTCCAGCACTCTTGGTTCCAGAGCCTTGTCATATTATCTGTTTTGCGTCACCAACAGAGGTCATGGCTTCCGAGGGGAGTCCAACGGTAACAGACCGTTCCGCCTAGGCCACCGGGGGCCAAGATCCCGGCTCGCAAAGTCAGCCTCGGAAGTCGGCTATGGGAACGAATCTGCTAGCTCCGGCCAGGACAGAATTCCAGAGCCCTGGCTGCAGGGTGCACATTCGACCCGCCGATCGGCCACAGAAGTCCCGATGGGGTCGAGAGCGGCCGACTCACCCGGCCTAGGCGCCACATTTTTGGGGGGACTTCCGGGGGAGGGGATTTCAAGTGCCTCAAAAAGGCACCCAGTATCATTAATGACCCAAACCACCCTGGCCACGCTCTTATCTAGCTACGACCATCGGAAAGACGTTTCAGGAGCCTGAAAACCGTAACCTCCAGGTTCAAGAACAGCATCTTCCCAGCAACTATCAGGCCCTTGAACACTGCACAACACTAACTTCAGCAACAGAGATTGACTATGAACTGAATCTTTCGTTACATTATGGACTCTGGTTTTCGACTGTTGTGGTTACCTAGTATTACTGTCATTAATTGATTGTATTATTGATAGTTATACATTACGTATATATTATATACATTATTATACATTTGTCTATGTGCTATTGCATTAATGGTCCTGTAATGCGGCAGCAAGTAAGAATTTATCGTTCTGTTGCCAGTCCAGATAACAACTAAACACTCTTTACTCTTGATATATTGAAATATTGTAGCGGCACCAGCTGGTGCCTTGGGGTAGTCGAACCCTCCGATTGGCTACCTCAGTCACGTGGGCGCGGGGAGGGGTTTTTCGCTCGCTTTTGGGCAAGCCCATTCATTCTGATCACCACCCTTGTGGTAGCAACATCGTTATTTAGCCGACTATAGACTCTCGTTGTATTTGTTTAACTTTCACAATAAAGTTTGTTGAAAATCAACCTGCCGTCTCGACTCCGCTAAAATATCACAAATAATATATATACAGTGAATGAAAACAGCTCTTGTCGAAATAAGCAATTTTTCTTTTGACTAAAATTATTTTGAAGTGAGAGTTTAAAAGAACCAAGAAAAATGGCTCAAAGATGTTTAAATTGGAATATCTGCCTCTTTTTTTTGA
This sequence comes from Amblyraja radiata, assembly GCF_010909765.2. Lineage (NCBI taxonomy): Eukaryota > Metazoa > Chordata > Chondrichthyes > Rajiformes > Rajidae > Amblyraja > Amblyraja radiata. The sequence continues at coordinate 35,593,788 of NC_045962.1, forward strand.
CAAATTCAGCTTTTCAGGTTAGTTTAGTTTATTGGCACGTGTAGAGGAAGGTACAGTATAGATACAGTATAAAGATTTTTGTTGTATGCTGTCCAGTCAGCAAGAATACTATACATGATTACAATCAAGCTGTTCACCGTGTACAGGTACATGATAAAGGTCATAGCCTCTGAATAAAAGGACATAACTTTAGAAAGATGCGGAGGAATTTATTTAGGCAGAGATTGGTGAATCTGTGGAATTCATTGCCACAGAAGGCTTTGGAGGTCAAGTCAATGGACATTTTTAAGGTGGAGATTGATATATTCTTGATAAGTGAGGGTGTCAGGGGTTAAGGGGAGAAGATAGGAGAATGGGATTGAGAGGGAAAGATAATCAGCCATGATTGAATGGCGGAGAAGACTTGATGGGCCGAAAGGCCAAATTCTGCTCCGATTACATGATCTTATGAATAATGTTCAGTACAACATAAAGTCCAGTAAAGTCCGATTAAAAATAACTCGAGAGTCTACAGTGAGGTAGATGGGAAGTCAGAACTGCTCAGGGCTAACAGGATAAATAAACATAAGGGATAAATAAGCATGATGGATAAATTACCTGCGTTAGTTTTCTTCTTGAAGGAAAGTTTTCTTCTTCTCAGTCTGGGAATATCCTGGTCTGAATCATCACTGGATTCTGCTTGGAGAAGGATGTCTGCCTAGAGTACAGAAGAAAAGATGACCTCAGACATCAGCGTTCAAAACAAATGAGGAAGAAGCATGTCCCTCTTCACCACCAGTCATTGCTTCAAACTTAGCCCAAAATAAGTAGTAGATGCACGGAACTGCAGATGCTAGAATCTTGCGTAGGAAATAAAGTGTTACCGCAAATCAGCGGCTCAGGCAGCATCAGTGGAGGACATGGACAGGTGATGTTTCAGATCCAGACCCTTCTTCAGGCACAGTTTTTATCCAAAACTTTGCCTGTCCATCTTCTCCACGGATGTTGCTTGACCCACCAAGTTACTCCTGCACTTTGTGTTCTTAGCCAGAATTAAATCCACTCTGACATTTTAGTTTAGTTTAGCTTATTGTCACGTGTGCAGTGAAAAGGTATTATGTTGTGTGTTATTCAGTCAGCGGAAATACTACACATGATTACAATCAAGCTGTCCACAGTGTACATATACAGGATAAAGGGACTTTATCTTCCACATTTAGTGGAAGATAAAGTCCAATAAAGATAGTCCAAAGGTCTCCTATGAGGTGGATAGTAGGTCAGGACTGCTTTCTAGTGGTAATAGGATGGTTTAGGCAAGAGCTACAGAAGTGTGAAAACACACACCTCCAGATTCTGGGACAGTATTTTCCCAGCTGTAATCAAGCAAATGCACTATCCTATCAATAATTCTGGGGCGGTACTGAGCTACCATCTACCTCATTGGAGTCCCTTAGACTATCTTTAATCGGACTTTACTGGACTTTCTTTGTACTAAGCTTTATTCCCTTTATCATGTACCTATACACTATAAATGACTTGATTGTAATCATGTATAGTCTTTCCGCTGACTGGATAGCCCGCACCAAAAGCTTTTTACTGTACCTGACAATATTGTCACATGACAATAAACTAAACCAGTGATTTAGACCTTGCCTGACTGTGATGACAGTGACTTTGTCTATTGCAATATTGGTTTCAAAGATTTTATATAACAAAGTTGTCTGGCATTGGTATGAGATACTGAGATAAAGGCAACATTTGTCACTGAGTGATACAACCTTTTCTGAGTGATACAAGTGAGACATCTAATCTGATCTACAATATTACCTTAAGCTTGAGAAAGGATTCTATTGAAGGTCAAAGATGATGGATGGTTTGATAGAAAGAAGAAAGAGCTTGCATTGTTTCTGTCCTCCCCAACATTTTCACAATGTCCCAAAATACTTGCCAATCAGACCAGTACTATTGAATACGGCTGTGGAAAATATGACTTTACTTTAGACTTTATACTTTATATTGGGACTGTATCCTAGCTTTTTTATTATACTAGAGATACAACATAGAAACAGGCCCTTCAGCCCACCGAGTCCATGCCGACCGATGATCACCTGTACACTAGTTCTATGTTATCCCAGTTTCCCATCCTATATACTAGGACTACTGTAGATGGGCATGTTGGTCGGCGTGAGAAAGTTGGGCCGATGGGACAGTTTCCACGTTGTATGACTCTATGATTCTATAAGGTATTTTCTTAACGTATTATATCAGGCAACTTAACTTTTGATTTTAGTCTTTCGGCCCACCAGGTCCGAAGTACACTGATCAGCGTACACTGGCACTATTCTACACACGAGGGACAATTTACAATTTACTGAAGCCTAACCTACAAGCCTGCATGCCTTTGAAGTGTGGGAGAAAACTAGAGCACCCAGTAAAAATCCACACGGTCACAGGGATAACGTACAAACTCCACACAGATAGCACCCGTGGTCAGGATCAAACCCGGGGGGTCTGGTGTTGTGAGACAGCAACTTAACGCTGCGTCACTGTGCCGCCCCCTAAAGGTCAAGTATTAGTGGGAATACTGAGAATAAATTACTGGCTCTTTGTAGGAAAGGGCCATGGGATGTTTTAGAAGCACCTGTGAAGGCAGGGTTACCTGGACTTTATCCTTACCAATATTGAAGGCCCTCAGCATCCATAAGGACTCATCACACCCCTGCCACGGTCTGTTTCAACTACTTCCCTCTGGCAGACGTTACAAGGCCTTCTACGCCCGAACCTCCAGACTCAGGAACAGTTTTATCCCAAGAGCTATAGCGGCTCTGAACCGGCCCTAATGAGTGCCCCCCCACTCACCCCCTTTGGACAGTCTCCCTCAGATGGTCACGTCAATCAATTCAGCTTGCTTATTTATGTATTGTATTTATTTACCTTTCTTGTACACCAGTGGAGCTGCACACTAAATCTCGTTGCACTGACGTGCAATGACAATAAAAGATATTATTATTATTATTATTATTATTATTATTATTATTATTATTATTATTATTATTATTATTATTATTATTATTATTATTATTATTACTATTATTCGAGTCATTGAGTCATACAGCATGGAGGCAAGCCCTTCATCCCAATGTGTCCATGCCAAGCTAAACTAGTCCCATTTGTCTACGTTTGGCCCATGTCCCTCTAAACCTATACTATCCATGTACCAGTTCAAGTGTCTTTTAAATGTTGTTATAGTACATGCATCAACTACCTCCTCTGACAGCTCGTTCCATATACTCATCACCCTCTGTGTGAAAAACCTGCTCCTCAGGTTCCTATTAAATCTTTCCCGTTGCACCTTAAACAAATGTCCCCTGGTTCTTCATTCCCCTACTCTGGGTAAAAGACGGTGTACATTCACTCTATCTATTCCCCTCATGATTTTGTACACGTCTATATGATCACCCCTCTGCCTCCTGCTCTCTAAGGAATAGAGTCTTAACCTGCTCAACCTGCTTCACTTTCCACATTTCAAAAGCGCATGGTAACAAGATTTTTATTATTCTTCCTGCTGACAGCATCACAGTTAATTACAGATTTAGTCACCAACTTGAATTAATAGATCTTAATTTATCTGCTGAAGATAGACACCGAGTATCTGCCTGCCCCGCTGAGTAACTCAGCGAGACAGGCAGCATCTCTGGATAAAAGGAATTGGTGATGATTCGGGTCGAGACCCTTCTTCAGACTGCTGTCAGGTAAAAATGTACGATGGTATGGTAAATATTAAGTATCAAGAACATAGAACTTAGTGCAATACAGCACAGGAACAGGCCCTTCGGCCCACAATATACCTGCCATACATAATGCCAAGATAAACTAATTTCTGTCTACACGTGATCCATATCCCTTCATTCCCCACATATCCATGTGTCCGTCTAAAAGCCTCTTAAACGTCACTATCATATCTGTCTCCACCACCATCCCTGGCAGCGCATTCCAGGCACCCACCACACTCTGTAAAATATCAAGCCCCATACATCTCCTATTAACTTTTCCCCTTTCCCTTAAAGCTATGTCCTCTCGTCTTTGACATTTCCAGACTGGATTGAATGGTGGAGTAGACTTGATGGACCGAATGCTTAATTCGGCTCCTATAACTTATTAAGCATATAAAATTATGAGAGGCACAATTACTGTAAGGTAGACAGTCTGAACCTTTTTTCCAGTCTGGAAATGTCAAAGACGAGAGGACATAGCTCATCTACTGTATCTGTTATTCTAGGTGTGGAATCCTATATATTGGCGAGACCAAGTGCAGACTGGGCGATCCTTTTGCTGAACACCTACACTCAGTCCATCTTGGCCTACGTGTTACCAAACATTTTAAATCCCCTTCCCATTCCCACACTGTCCTTTCCGTCCTGAGCCTCTTCCACTGTCAGAGTGAGGCCAAACACAAATTGGAGGAACTGCACCTCATATTTCACTTGGGCAGCTTACACCCTGCGGTATGATGATTGATTGTTTCCAAGGGTCTGTTTCCATGCTGTATTTCTAAACTAAACTCTAACCTTGTAAATCTATGAATACTGATTTCCCTAGTTTCAAGTATCTCTTACATTCCCTCTCTCCATGTCCTAGATGTCCTGCTAGTTTCACTGTTTGTATCCCCTCGTTATCACCTCCTCCATAGCCAACAATGGACCATTGTGGGCTCTTTGGCTATTGGTGCCAGCTCTGATTTGTTGTGCACCTTCTCATACCTCAAGTTTCTCTCTCCCCTGACTCTCAGTCTAAAGAAACGTCACGACCTGAAACGTCACCTATTCCTTTTCTCCAGAAATGCTGCCTGACCCATTGGGTTACTCCAGCATTTTGTATCTATCTTCTATCCTTGAATCCTTTAACTCAGTCTTAAATTTGGGGATTTTCTGATTTCACTTCTTGATTAGTTAGGGCGTCAAAAGAATACAGGAAAATGGGATTGAGACGGAAAGAGAGGTCAGCCATGATTTATGACCCTTATGACCCTTATGGTCTAACAAATTTTCTTTGATACCTTTGAGCCTTCATCCCGTAAATTGAACGTGAGTTCCAGATTTGTTAAGAAGAAGTCAGAAAACTCTGGATACATGTCCAAAACCTCCAGTAGATCTTCCCTTTGGATCTTGTGCAGATCGCAGTATGTGAGTGCCCGAACATCAGCATTAGATTTCCCCGGTCTCGCGTAAAGATGGATCATTTCACCAAAGATGTCATTTTTCCCTGGGAGGAAACAGATATTTTGTTAAAATCAAAGTTTCTTGGACATAATTTGAGTTACTTTTTCTCCCTAACTACAGCATCGGGATTCAATATTCATACCATTGCCTAGCGTACAACCCCACAGTATGAACATTGCTGATGATAGACACAAAATGCTGGAGTAACTCAGCGATAGGTGAGTCCCACACCTCTTTTACAGATGTCTCTCCCCCCTCCCTCCATCACAATCAGTCCGAAGAAAGGTCTCAACCCAAAATGTCACTTATCCATGTTCAGCACTTTGTGTATTTTTATGATTGAAACATGTAATGCAAAGGATAGGTTTTGTAGATCTTATGACATTTTGTTATTAATACATAATATTGTCTCCCTCTCGGTTATAGGACTTATGAACGGTCCTTCAATGAGCTTCTATAAGGGCAGCACAGTGGCACCACAGTAGAGTTGCTGCCTTGAAGCCCGGGGAGCCGTTGGTGCGAGGAGGAGTTACCTGGAGCTGTGAGTATAAAAACAGCGCGGGGCTTGCTTCTACAGAGGCCCGGGGAGCCGTTGGTGCGAGGAGGAGTTACCTGGAGCTGTGAGTATAAATACAGCGCGGGGCTTGCTTCTACAGAGGCCCGGGGAGCCGTTGGTGCGAGGAGGAGTTACCTGGAGCTGTGAGTTACCCAAATCTGCAACGTTCATCTCACTTCCAGAGAAGGAGTCTGGTGGAAGCCTCTGATTGGTGGAAGAGGACCAGAGGAAGCAGCTGATTGGCTTGTATCCCGGGTAAGGCTTTATTGTATTCAAATAAGGGGGAGAATGAGGGCCAGGGCAGTTTACTGTTCTGGATGTCAGATGTGGGAGGTCATGGAGTCTGAGTGCCCTCCAGATGTCCACATCTGCGCCAGGTGCGTCGAGATGGGGCTCCTAAGGGACCGTGTTAGGAACCTGGAGCAGCAACTCGATGACCTCTGTCTGCTCAGGGAGAGCGAGGAGGTCATAGAAAGGAGTTACAGGGAGGTGGTCACTCCAAGACCACGGGAGACAGAAAACTGGGTCACAGTTAGGAAGGGCAACGGGCAGAGGCAGGGACTGGTGAGTACCCCGGTGGCTGTACTCCTTGAAAATAAGTATTCATGTTTGAGTAAGGGTGGGGGAGACAGCCTACCTGGGGGCAGCGACAGCGGCCGGGCCTCTGGCACAAAGACCGGTCCTGTTGCTCAGAAGGGTAAGGAAAAGAAGAGGAGGGCAATTGTAATAGGGGACTCTATAGTCAGGGGGTCGGATAGGCGATTCTGTGGACGCAGACAGGAGACCCGGATGGTAGTTTGCCTCCCTGGTGCCAGGGTCAGGGATGTGTCTGAACGTGTCCAAGAAATCCTGAAATGGGAGGGAGAGGAGCCTGAGGTTGTGGTACATATAGGTACCTACGACATAGGTAAAAAAAGAGAAGAGGTCCTGAAAGAAGAATTTTGGGAGTTAGGTAGAGAGTTAAGGAGAAGGACTGCAAAGGTAACAATCTCAGGATTACTGCCTGTGCCATGCGACGGTGAGAGTAGGAATGGAGCGAGGTGGAGGATAAATGCGTGGATGAGGGACTGGTGCAGTGGGTATGGATTCAAGTTTCTGGATCATTGGGACCTCTTTTGGATAAGGTGCGACCTGTACAGAAAGGACGGGTTGCACTTGAACTCGAGGGGGACCAATATCCTGGCGGGGAGATTTGCAAAGGCTACTGGGGAGACTTTAAACTAGTATGGTTGGGGGGAGGGACTCGAATTGGGAAAGCTAGCAGTCAGTGTGTGAGGCAGGAGGCAGAGAATGGTAGCACTCTGACCCAAAATGTAGGGGAGAGAGAAGAAAAAGACAATAAACAGAAAATAAGAGAGGGTGGGTTTCTTAAATGTGTATATTTTAATGCTAGGAGCATTGTAAGAAAGGTGGATGAACTTAGAGCCTGGATTGACACCTGGAAGTATGATGTTGTGGCGATCAGTGAAACATGGTTGCAGGAGGGCTGTGATTGGAAACTAAATATTCCAGGATTTCGTTGCTTCAGGTGTGATAGAATTGGAGGGGCAAGAGGTGGAGGTGTTGCATTGCTTATCAGGGAAGATATTACAGCAGTGCTTTGGCAGGATAGATTAGAGGGCTCGTCTAGGGAGGCTATTTGGGTGGAACTGAGAAATGGGAAAGGGGTAGCAACACTTATAGGGGTGTATTATAGACCGCCAAATGGGGAGCGAGAATTGGAAGAGCAAATATGTAAGGAGATTGCAAATATTAGTAGTAAGCACAAGGTAGTGATTGTGGGAGATTTCAATTTTCCACACATAGACTGGGAAACACATTCAGTAAATGGGCTGGATAGGTTGGAGTTTGTAAAATGTGTGCAGGATAGTTTTTTGCAGCAATACATAGAAGTACCTACTAGAGAAGGGGCGGTGCTGGACCTCCTGTTAGGAAATGAGACGGGTCAGGTGGCAGAGGTATGCGTTGGGGAACAGTTCGGGACCAGTGATCACAATACCATTAGTTTCAATATAATTATGGAGAGGGTCAGAACTGGACCTAGGGTTGAGATTTTTGATTGGAGAAAGGCTAACTTTGAGGAGATGCGAAAGGATTTAAAAGGAGTAAATTGGGACAGTTTGTTTGATGGGAAAGATGTGGAAGAGAAATGGAGGACATTTAAAGGTGAAATTTTAAGAGTACAGAATCTTTATGTCCCTGTTCGGTTGAAAGGAAATAGTAAAAATTGGAAAGAGCCATGGTTTTCCAGGGAAATTGGACACTTGGTTCGGAAAAAGAGAGAGATCTACAATAATTATAGGCAGCATGGAGTAAATGAGGTGCTTGAGGAGTATAAAGAATGTAAAAAGAATCTTAAGAAAGAAATTAGAAAAGCTAAAAGAAGATATGAGGTTGCTTTGGCAAGTAAGGTGAAAGTAAATCCAAAGGGTTTCTACAGCTATATTAATAGCAAAAGGATAACGAGGGATAAAATTGGTCCATTAGAAAGTCAGAGTGGACAGCTATCTGCAGAGCCAAAAGAGATGGGGGAGATATTGAACAATTTCTTTTCTTCGGTATTCACCAAGGAGAAGGATATTGAATTATGTGAGGTAAGGGAAACAAGCAGAGTAGCTATGGAAACTATGAGATTCAAAGAAGAGGAAGTACTGACACTTTTGAGAAATATAAAAGTGGATAAGTCTCCAGGCCCGGACAGGATATTCCCTAGGACATTGAGGGAAGTTAGTGTAGAAATAGCAGGGGCTATGACAGAAATATTTCAAATGTCATTAGAAACGGGAATAGTGCCGGAGGATTGGCGTGCTGCGCATGTTGTTCCATTGTTTAAAAAGGGGTCTAAGAGTAAACCTAGCAATTATAGACCTGTTAGTTTGACGTCAGTGGTGGGCAAATTAATGGAAAGGATACTTAGAGATAATATATATAAGCATCTGGATAAACAGGGTCTGATTAGGAACAGTCAACATGGATTTGTGCCTGGAAGGTCATGTTTGACTAATCTTCTTGAATTTTTTGAAGAGGTTACTCGGGAAATTGATGAGGGTAAAGCAGTGGATGTTGTATATATGGACTTCAGTAAGGCCTTTGACAAGGTTCCTCACGGAAGGTTGGTTAAGAAGGTTCAATTGTTGGGTATTAATGGTGGAGTAGCAAGATGAATTCAACAGTGGCTGAATGGGAGATGCCAGAGAGTAATGGTGGATGGTTGTTTGTCAGGTTGGAGGCCAGTGACTAGTGGGGTGCCACAGGGATCTGTGTTGGGTCCACTGTTGTTTGTCATGTACATCAATGATCTGGATGATGGTGTGGTAAATTGGATTAGTAAGTATGCAGATGATACTAAGATAGGTGGGGTTGTGGATAATGAAGTAGATTTTCAAAGTCCACAGAGAGATTTATGCCAGTTGGAAGAGTGGGCTGAAAGATGGCAGATGGAGATTAATGCTGATAAGTGTGAGGTGCTACATCTTGGCAGGACAAATCAAAATAGGACGTACATGGTAAATGGTAGGGAATTGAAGAATGCAGGTGAACAGAGGGATCTGGGAATAACTGTGCACAGTTCCCTGAAAGTGGAATCTCATGTAGATAGGGTGGTAAAGAAAGCTTTTGGTGTGCTGGCCTTTATAAATCAGAGCATTGAGTATAGAAGTTGGGATGTAATGTTAAAATTGTACAAGGCATTGGTGAGGCCAATTCTGGAGTATGGTGTACAATTTTGGTCACCTAATTATAGGAAGGATGTCAACAAAATAGAGAGAGTACAGAGGAGATTTACTAGAATGTTGCCTGGGTTTCAGCAACTAAGTTACAGAGAAAGGTTGAACAAGTTAGGGCTTTATTCTTTGGAGCGCAGAAGGTTAAGGGGGGACTTGATAGAGGTCTTTAAAATGTTGAGAGGGATAGACAGAGTTGACGTGGATAAGCTTTTCCCACTGAGAGTAGGGAAGATTCAAACAAGGGGACATGACTTGAGAATTAAGGGACAGAAGTTTAGGGGTAACAAGAGGGGGGAACTTCTTTACTCAGAGAGTGGTAGCTGTGTGGAATGAGCTTCCAGTGAAGGTGGTGGAGGCAGGTTCGTTTTTATCATTTAAAAATAAATTGGATAGTTATATGGACGGGAAAGGAATGGAAGGTTATGGTCTGAGCGCAGGTATATGGGACTAGGGGAGAATACGTGTTCGGCACGGACTAGAAGGGTCGAGATGGCCTGTTTCCGTGCTGTAATTGTTATATGGTTAAAGAGCCAGAGACCCCGGTTCAATCCTGACCATGGGTGCTGCCTGTAAGGAATTTATACCTTCTTCCTGTGACGGGATTTCTCCCAGTGCTCCGGTTTCCTCCCACACTCCAAAGAAGTGCAGGTTTGTAGTTTAATTGGCTTCGGTAAAATTGTAAATTGTCATTAGTGTGTAGGATAGTGCTAGTGTGCGGGGTGATCGCAGACTCAATAAGCCGAAGGACCTGTTTGTACTCTGTTTCCCTAAAGTCTAAAGTATAAACAGCCCATAGCCACATATGGAAAAAATCCCATCTTCATGACAATTAGCAAGGCCAAGAATTTCATATGTCTTAATTATTTCAACAGCATGCGGTCCCAAAATAACAAAGGCAAAATGTGGACACTAATTACTTCTTAACAGAACCTTGACATGACCGAGATAATATTTACGGATGTTGTCTCAACGGCACGGAAAAGAAAATATATGAGGTGGTATTACGGAGAAAACATATTCATGATAGTCAGAAATTGTTAGATAAAATAGCCGGGAGCTGCAAGGATTTACAATGGTTTTGTCTTTTGAGTAGCACCATTATGTCAAGATTTACTCGGAAGACCATTTATCCAGTGAAAAATGAGCAGTTTTTGTAAGATTTAGCTTAGAACACCTGCTCAATATCAGATAGACATTGAAAAATAGCCTAATTATACAGAGGATTTGTCAATAACATGGAGAGGCAAGGAATATCATGGTGTGATGAATGAGGCTTTAATTTTATAATACAGCACCTGCATGTGAATGTTAAACAGCAAGAAAGTGCTACAATACATCTCCTTTGACAAGTGCAAAGCACATTTTTAAGAGACACTGCATTTAGCAATTACACGAGTCCTCAAACAATTTTTGGACAAATTTACCAGTTATCAGTCTATTCAATCATGCTTTGGCAAACAATGTACAGATAGCTATTAAAGGAATGTTTCCCATTCTCAATAAAGCCCCGGCTCTATAAATCTATTGATATGGATCGTGTGATACTCATTTAATGGAAATATATCCATTGACAGGAAACATTTAGTTGCTATTCATTACAAAGTTCTCAGGTTTTTAATTCCTAGCCCATGAGAGCATAGAACATAGAACGGTACAGCACAGGAACAGGCCCTTCAGCCCGCAAAGTCCATGCCAAACACGATGCCAATTAAACTAATCTCCTCTGCCTGCATGTGATCCATATCCCTCCATTCCCTGCATATCCAAAAGCATCATAAGCACCACTACCGTATCTGCCTCCACCACCACTGTCTTGCCCCGCACATCTCCTTTAAACTTTCCTCCTCTTACCATAAGGCTATGCAGGGAAGAAGACAGGAGAATGGGGTTGAGAGGGGAAAAATAGTTAAGCCATGATCAAATGACAAAGTAGACTCGATGGGCCAAATGAACTAATTCTGCTCCGATGTCTTCTGACATATGCTCTCTTGCCTTGGATATTTATACCATGGGGAAAAGGATCTGACTGTCTACCCTAACTATGCCTCTCATAATTTGATATACTTCTATTGGATCTTCCCTCAACCAACAAAGTTCACACTGAATCAACCAGAAGCCAGATATTTGAATGTTTCCAAATTGTTCTATTTCTTATTTTGTCTTTAGTTTTTGGTTCTGTAAGATAATTAGGTAACTTTTCGGTAACCAATACTGCCATTTAAAAGGAAGGCTTTTTTGGGAATGTCCCAATATTTCCCAGAACTTCCCCAGACATTAAGGCTTCCCCAGAACCTTTCTCAATGGATACGAGGTATTGCCTTGGAAAACAAGAACAAGTAAAACAAGGAGATGGGGCATCTTGTTCCTGTGCTGTATGACTCACTGACTCTAAAACACATTTACAATATGGCACATTGGATAGGTTTATGTTTAGGTTTATTATTATTATGTGTATTGAGGTACAATGAAAAGCTCTGTTTCACTGTTATCAGGCAACTGAACTGTCCTCTCACCAGCAAGAGAGCAGTCCTGGCCTCCCTTCTACCTCACTTGAGACCTTTGAACTATCTTTAATCGGACTTTGTCTTGCACTAAATATTGTACCCTTTATCCTGTAGCTGTATACTGTGGATATCTTGATTGTAATAATGTGTAATCTTTTCTTCAATTGGATAGCACGCAATGATCATATTGAATGCAGGCTCGAAGGGCCGAATGGCCTACTCCTGCACCTATTTTCTATGTTTCTATGTTTCTAAATAAAAGCTTTGCTCTGTACCTTGGTACACGTGACAAAACTAAACTAAACTAAAGTAAACTAAACTAAAACTAAACTAAACTAAACTAAACTAAACTAAACTAAACTAAAATATACTAAAATGAACTAAACAAATACATTCAACAAAGTTTACTGATTCTTGTTAACTTACCAAGGATTGCTACGACAATGTTATCCTTCAGGATTTCTATCGACCCCCGAGAGATGAAGTAAAGTGCAGTAAGTATGTCACCACTGTGGACCAAAGTGTCTCCAGGTGGAGCGTGTGTGGTTTTAAACTTCATGGCCAGGGCTCGGAGACATCCTTTACTGGCTCCTTTGAACGCCTTGCAGTTCTGCAGTAATGCTTGATTGAGGTGAAGGCAGATATCTGCCTGGAGACATTCAGGAAACCCCTTAAGGACCTAGTGGAGAAATTAAGCTTTAATAATAATGAATAGGCTTTGCAATCGTTAATTCTAGTCAGCGGAATTTATCCCCATTTACGATTATAGAGTTTGCATTTTAAGATGCTGCATCTATCAGTCAAAACCATCTCAAAGGTTCAATGGCTGTAATATCACATGTACAGGCGTACAGTGAAATTCTTTTTTTTTGCAGGCAGTTCAGTGAAGTATTGCCATACCCAAGCACACAATAGAACAAAGAACATAGAAATAGTCCACTGAGACCACATGCAAGGGGCACCAGTTTTGGGCGCCATTTTCAAAGACCAGTCCTGATGCACGCGCTCAGTCTCCCGATCCAGGCGAGCCCCAGGCTGTCTGTACCTTGCGTCATATATTTATTAAAAATATCAATTAATTTACAAGGTAAGTACTAATTTTCAAAATTCTAGATATCAGTATTGAGATCAGTTTCTGTTCAGATTATGGACTTTATACCATCTGTTAGACAAACAGATATCTTTCTGATCCTTTGCTCTGCATCTTTTAACATTACCAACATGCTGTAACTCCAAACTAAACATGTAAATAATTATTTCTTTCTATCCTAGTTAAACCATCTCAAATATAATTCTCAGCCTGTTCAAATATTAATAGAAAGCTGATATCTTTATTATGAATTCATTTTTAGAGATATGTTAAAAAGAACTGTGTGTGTATAAAATTCCTGATAGATATGTTGACTAACAGTTGACGACAGATGGCACAATGGGCTAAGTGTTCGGCTGGCAACCGGAAGGTAGCCGGTTCGAATCCCGCTTGGAGTGCATACTGTCATTGTGTCCTTGGGCAAGACACTTCACCCACCTTTGCCTGTGTGTGAATGTGTGTGAATGTGTGTGAGTGATTGGTGGTGGTCGGAGGGGCCGTAGGCGCAGATTGGCAGCCACGCTTCCGTCAGTCTGCCCCAGGGCAGCTGTGGCTACAGAAGTAGCTTACCACCACCGAGTGTGACTGAGGAGTGAATGAATAATGCGATATAAAGCGCCTTGAGTATTAGAAAGGCGCTATATAAATCCCATCCATTATTAAATCCCATCCATTATAACAGTAATAGAGTAAAATCTATTCTAATTTACGTTTTATCAATATCTCGACACAATGTGTTCATTAATTTTGAAACTTTAATTTGTATTATTATTGAATATTATAGGTATATTTTAAAGAAATTTAACCCGTTTGAATTTACCAAAGGATCTCCTATTTTGCAATTGAATAATTCAGCCAAAGCGATTTAAAAACTAAACCTCTATTCAGCCACCAGATGGCAAAATGTGCATCCTTTATCTCTGAATAGATTTTTATATCTAATAGAACAAATTCACCAGGAGTAATAGGTATGTCTAATGATCAATAGGATTGTATCATGCCAGCAATGTTTATATATTATTTTTGGTGATTGGTTTGGGAAAATATGTTTTCAAAAGTTGATTTGGATTGGTTGGGTCTTATTTTATTGTCAAACAATTGCTCACATAGAGGATAGGGTTAGGAGGGAGAGATAGAGCAGCCATGATTGAATGGCGGAGTAGACTTGATGGGTGAATGGCCTAATTCTACTCCTATTCCTAATGACATTATGTCCTTATAGATCACCGAACAGTTTATAAAGTACTATGTTTACATACAGAATCTGCTGCAAGTAAGAAATTTGTTGTTCCGTTTCTGGACATATGACAATAAAACACTCTTGACTCCTGACTCCAGCACAAGATTAGGCCCATTGTCCTGCAATGTTTGTGCCAAGATATACTAATCTCCTCTGCCAGCACGTGATCCATGTCCCTCTATTTCCTGCATACCCACCCATGTGCCTATCTAAAAGCCTCTTAAACAACACTATCATATCTGCTTCCACCACCACCCCTGGCAGTGTGTTCCAGGCACCCACCATCCTCTGTGTAATAACACTTGCCCCACACATCTCCTTAAAACCCCTCTTCACTTTAAAGCTATACCCACTAGTATTTGACACTAGTATTCCACCCTTGGAAATAGGACCTGATCTATCATTGGCAAGAAAGAGAAGCAAAGACAGGCATAGTGGTAGAACAGGTTCTGACTATCTACCGTATCTATGCCTCAAAATGTTATATTCTTCGATCAGGTCTCGCCGCAATCTTCGATGTTCCAGAGAAAACAAGCCAAGTCTGTCAACTTCTCCCTGTGACTAATACTCTCTAATCCAGGCATCATTCTGGTAAAAAATATTCTGCAAATTCTAAAAATATTTTTATTATTCCATTCTGTGCATTAGAGATGATCTTAACAGGTGGAAATAAAATGTGTGCAGTAAGATAAATCCTAATTGGCCACTAACTCACAGCAACCTTGGACGGCACAGTAGCGCAGCGGTAGAGTTGCTGCCTTACAGCATCAGAGACACGGGTTCGATCCTGACTATGGGTGCTCTCTGTATGGAGTTTGTACGTGCTCTCTGTGACCGCGTGGGTTTTTTCCGGGTGCTCCGGTTTCCTCCCACACTACAAAGATGTACAGGTTTGTAGGTTAATTGGCTTGGTCAAACTGTAAATTGTCCCTGGTGTTTAGGATATTGCTAGTGGACAGAGTGATTGCTGGTTAGTGTGGATGCGCTGTGGAATTCTTTGCCTCGGAGGGCAGTGGAGGCAGGTTCTCCGGATGTTTTCAAGAAAGAGCTAGATAGTGCTCTTAAAAATAGCGGAGTCAGGGGATATGGGGAGAAGGCAGGAACGGGGTACTGATTGGGGATGATCAGCCATGATCACATTGAATGGCGGTGCTGGCTCGAAGGGTCGAATAGCCTACTCCTGCACCTATTATCTATTGTCTATTGTTGGGCCAAAGGGCCTGTTTCTGCGCTGTATCTCGAAACTAAACTAAATCTTCTGTGCATTTTCCTGTCAGAGTTATAAATAGTGTGATGCCATGTTTCCATGTGAACTACTGCACCCTCAACCCAATCTCTTTTCAAATCTTGTCTACGTCATTCTTGAAAGATTCTTGGCTTATGATGGTTTTTAAGCACTGTGTGGAGCATGGATCTACTTTTTCCTTTCGTTTGGTTTTGTGGCAATTTTCAATTACCTTTCAATTTGCAAATATCGCACTTCTATTGACTGAAACCGGTGGGAGTGATAATGAAAGAGATCGATCACACTTGATACCAGAGGCAGCTGCAGCCTGAAGCATTATAATGACATGTTTCCCCTGCTTAAGTAAGATTGTTACTGCTCAGGAGAATCATTCTTCACTGCTGAATTTATGGTGTTTTAGAGGAGCTTCTGTTTCGAGACACACAGCTGTCTCCATGCTGCCTCTTTATACGCTAAACATTTACCAGTCCTTAGGAGATCCAAGGAAATGCAGACACTTGAATCTTGAACAAAATTCCATGTGCTAGAAGAACTAAGTGAGTCAGGCAGCATCAGTGGAGGGCATGGACAGATTGTGTGCATCGGTGGTTCAGTGGTAGAATTCTCACCTGCCACGCGGGAGGCCCGGGTTCGATTCCCGGCCGATGCAACAATGTTTTTCTTGCCATAGAGGGAGTACAGAGAAGGTTCACCAGACTGATTCCTGGGATGTCAGGACTTTCATATGAAGAAAGACTGGATAGACTCGGCTTGTACTCGCTAGAATTTAGAAGATTGAGGGGGGATCTTATAGAAGCTTACAACATTCTTAAGGGGTTGGACAGGTTAGATGCAGGAAGATTGTTCCCGATGTTGGGGAAATCCAGAACAAGGGGTCAAGGTTTAAGGATAAAGGTGAAATCTTTTAGGACTGAGATGAGAAACACATTTTTTACACAGGTGAATCTCTGGAATTCTCTGCCACAGAATGTAGTTGAGGCCAGTTCATTGGCTATATTTAAGAGGGAGTTAGATGTGGCCCTTGTGGCTAAAGGGATCAAGGGGTATGGAGAGAAGGCAGGTACAGGATACTGAGTTGGATGATCAGCCATGATCATATTGAATGGTGGTGCAGGCTCGAAGGGCTGAATGGCCTACTCCTGCACCTATTTTCTATGTTTCTATGACGTTTCGGGTTGGGACCCTTTGTCAGACTCAGTCGATCACAGTTGCTGAGGTTAGAGTTGTGCAGTGTTCAAGAGCTTGATGATTGTTGCAAAGAAACTGTTCTTGAACCAGGAGGTCACTGGTTTTCAGCTCCTACATCTTCTTCCCGATGGTAACAGTGAGATGAGAGCGTGGCCAGGGTGGTGTGGATCTCTGATGATGCTGGCTGCATTTTTGAGGCAGCGACTCCTGGAGATCCATTCAATGGTGCGGAGGTCAGTACCCCGTGATGGAAGGTCACTATGTGAGTCTATCCTGAGGTGGTCTGTTATGGATCTAGAGATGCAAGAAACTGCAGATGCTGGAATCCTGAACAAAACTACAAAGTGCTGGAGCTTCTCAAGGGCTTGGGCAGCATCTGTGGTGGGAATGGGCAGACGACGTTTCAGGTCGGGAGCCTTCTTCAGATTCTAACGTCAGTCGATAGTCTGTCCCCTATGATGAAGGTCACAGAAAGGACCCGGCCAGGATTGCCGCCTGTCCATTCTCTCCACAGATGCTGCCTGAAGCCTTGAGTTCCTCCAGCATTTGTAGTTTAGCAACACTGTTTGAAGTGTAAAATACCTAAATTATACACTTCATGGGTAACTAGCCAACCCTTTCATTTTGGGTAGAAATACAAGAGACTGCAGATGATGGAATCATGAGCAAAAAACACAAATATTGGAGGAACTCTACGGGCCAGGCAGCGTCTGTGGAGGGAATGTTTAGTTTAGTTTAGTTTGGTTTAGCTTACAGATACAGCATTGAAACAGGGTCTTTGGCCCACTGAGTCCACGCTGATCAGCGATTCCTGTACACTAGTTCTATCATTCTATCCTACACACTAGAGACAATTTGCAGAAGCCAATTAACTTGCATATCTTTGGATTATTGGAGGAAACCGGAACACCAGGAGAAAACCCATGCGGTCTCAGGGAAAATGAACAAATAGTTGGTTCAATAAGTTAATAATTCATATGATCAGAATTAATCCATTCGGCCCACCGAGTCTACTCCACCATTCAATCATGGCTGATCTAGGTTTCCCTCTGAACACCATTTTCCTGCCCTGTCCCCATAACCTTTGACAACTGTAGCTGAAAAGAAATTAATGATGCAGAAATTCTGGTGTTAGCTGGGCTGGCATAGTGGAAAGAACCCACCCCCCTTTCTCCACTCATTTCCCCCACCCCCTTCCCTCTGCCCTAGCTGGATACACACCCATTTCCCCTTATCCCCTTCCGCCCATCCCCTTCCACAGATATTCCTTTCTCTGGCTTCTAGTTTATGGCTCTTTTATCTTTACGTCCATATCTCACAACTTTTGATTTGCATCTCTGGCCTTTACCCACCCATCTGCCAACCTGAAGAAGGTTCTTGACCTGACCCATCACCTCTTCCTTTTCTCCAGAGATGCTGTCTGACCCGCTGAGTTACTCCAGCTTTTTAAGTCTACCTTCAGTTTAAACCAACATCTGCAGTTCCTTCCTCCACCTACCACTTGCCAGGCTTTGTCCCGCCTCCACCTCTCTTCTATCTTTGCTCTCCCCCACAATCAGTCTGAAGAAGGATTCCTATCTGAACCATTGTCTATCCCAGTTCTCCAGAGATGCTGCCTGACCTGCTGAGTTACTGTGCGTCTGTTTGGTGGATAGGAGGAGTAATCTCATTTCAAAGAGGAAATGCACCACTTGTGATTATGGTAAAAGGAAAGAGCCTTCAGTGTCTACCATATCTATGATTCTCATAATTTTATACACTTCTATCAGGTCTCCCCCTCAACCTCCACCATTCCTGAGAAGACAATCCAAGTCTGTCCAACCTCTCCCTGTAGCTAATATCCTCAGTTCCAGGCATCATTCTGGTAAACCACCTCTGCACCATTTCCAAAGCCTCCACATCCTTGCTGTAGTGGGGTAAACAGAAATGCACACGATACTCCAAATGAGCTCGTGAGTATTTCTGGTGAACATTTCCAACTTTTCCATCTTTGCAGCTCAATAGTTCCAGTCACATTTCCCTGAGCTTGAATCCCTTATTTCTCTATATGCTGGAAGCCATAGAGTCATGGAGTTACACAACATGGAAACAGACCCTTCGGCCCAATTTGTCCATGCCGACCAAAGTGCCTAATCAAAACTAGTCCACCTGCCTGGGTATGGCACCATATCCCTCTAAACCTTAATGTTTAATAAAGAAGTGCAAATGCTGGAAAATTCGAAGGTAGACAATCGGAAGAAGGTTTCCCATCCGAACCATTGCCTGCATCCCTTCTCTCCATAGATGCTGCCTCACTCGCTGTTTCTCCAGCATTTTTTTGTCTACCTTCCCTCTAAACCTTTCATATCTCAAGTTTGGGAGGTCCAGCTAGAATAACTGAACTGGTTTATGCAAAGCTACAGTCTACAGCTATTCTATGCCTGTGGTAGTGAGAATGAAATGTCACCTATCTCTCTCAAGAACGGTCCCATCTTGAAACATCATCTATCTGTCTGAAGAAGGATCCTGTCTCAAACCATCACCTATCTGTCTGAAGAAGGGTCCCAACCCTTATCCGTGTTCTCCAGAGATGCTGTCTGACCCATTGAGTTGCTCCAGCACTTTGTGCCTTTTTCTTTGGCCCAGAGAGTGTTGGATTTTTGAATGACGTTGAAGCTCATCCAATAACTCGCCAGCAGAGAATTTTCGGATGATTGTTGAAGAAAATTATTTAAAAAGAATTGCTTCCAACTAAAAATTCATAGCGTGCTTATTTAATCCACATAAATTTCATATAACAATGAAGAAAATTGAAAAGACCATTAGCTCTTGGTAAATTTCTGCCTCCTAGGATCACAAGACTGGTCAATTGTTATTAGAGTGAGTTTGTGAGAAATGCCTCAATATCTTCCCAGGTGTAAAATCTCTTTTTTATTTGGAGATGAAAGGAACCGCAGATGCAGGAATCTTGAGCAAAATATAAAGTGCTGGAGGAACTCAACAGGTCAGGCAGCATCTGTGGTGGGAATGGACAGACACCATTTTGGGTCAGGACCCATTCTTCCTGAAATATCATCTGTTCAGATACTTCCTGAGCCGCTGAGTTCCTCCAGCACTTTGGGTCTTGTTCTTTCATGTTTGTCCTTTGTGACGTGGGTGGAAGTGTTAGTGACAGTCATAGCGTAATCTCTTACTTTATCTAAGTGTGATCATTGTTTTTTTTCTGGTTTTAGTATTTAGAGATACAGCATGGAAACAGGCCCTTCGGCCCACTGAGTCTGTGTTGACCATTACTATTTCGATGTTATCCCACTGCCTCATTCTACATTCTAGGGACAATTTACAGAGGCCAATTAAGCTGCAAACCTGCACGTCATTGGAATACGGGAGGAAACCAGAGCACGTGGAGAAAGCCCACCCAGTCACAGGGAGAACGTGCAAACTCCACACACAGACAGCATCTGAGGTCAGGGTTGATCCCGGGTCTCTGGAGCTGTGATGCAGCAACTCTACCCGCTGTGCTACTGTGCTGCCCTCCTTATGAAACGTGGAGGATGCGTTCAGCATGATAACAATAGATGCATGCTTATAGCTATCAGATTAATTATACATCACTGTTATGCTTCATCTCAAAAACTAAGATCTACATTCACAAAACCTGGATGTAAAAGGGGAAGGCACATAAATAACACATACCAGATAAACAAGTTTGAATACACATATTAAATTGATCTAAAACAGGTTTCCATCTACAAAAGAACAAGGCAAACGTATAAAGCTTCTTAGTGCAGGACTCCTCTTAGTTTGAGAACAAAAAAAAAGACAAGATAAGTCAGCAAGTGACACCAAGTTAAAGCCTAATACAATAAACAACAATAGCACATGCGGAATTTACTTTTAGCCACCAAAATCACATCATTATATTAATCTATTCTGCTACAATCACATATATCTAGTTGCACTATGCTTCTGGAGACACAGAACTGCAGATGCTGGAATCCTGAGTAAAACACAAAGTGCTGGAGGAACTCATGCAGTCAGGCAGCATCTGTGGAGGGAATGGACAGACGTTGTTTCGGCTCAGGACCCTTCTTCAGACCCTTAGTATGAAGTTCCTCCAGCACTTTGTATTTTGCATCATAATTTTTCCTGGATCGCAGAGCAATAACCAATAATTTACAGTAGATACTGTTACTGTTCCTCATCGTAATTGTCAAATGAACCAAACAGTAAGATCATAAACATGCACAGTTAAATGTGGAATTTAGGAAAAGGCACTGTGCTGGAGTTACTCAACAGGTCAGGCAGCATCTTTGGAGAACATGGATAGTTGATGTTTCGGGTCGGGATCCTTCTTCAGACTGATGGAATGGCGAGGGAGCAGGAAGAGAGAGGTGGGGGCAGGACAAAGTCTGGCAAGTGATAGGTGGATTGAGGTGGAGGGGGTTTGAATGGCAGATGGGTGAACAAAGGCTAGAGGTGGAAAGACATAAAATAGTGACATAAGGATAGAAGAGGACTGAAATTAGGGTAGAGGAAGGAACGTAACTGGACGTGGACATGGCGGGCATGGACAGGGGGGATTGTGAGAGAAATGGAGGAAAGGTGAGGAGGACTTATGGTTGAACAAAAACCAATGGCTACTCCAGTCAGTCTGGAGAAGTGTCCCATTCTGAAACATTGCCTATGCATGTTCTCCAGAGTTGTTGCCTGACCCGTTGAGTTACTCCAACACTTTGTGTCCTTTTTTTGTAAACCAGCATCTGCAGTTCCTTGTGGAAGAAGGTAACGTCCCCATGAGGAGATGCTCTCCGATTTGCTCTAGTCGTTTGTTAAACATTGTTATACTGTGACGTGCTGAGGGATTCAGCAATGAAAGTGATAAAGAAGTTATCCAAAAGCACCAGAAAATGTTTAGCTGGTGTATTTAGATGTAGGTGATTATTTTGTGACAGGATTTCTTTTTATTACTGTTCAGTCCACACTGCTACTGAACATTTAGTTTTACAAGCAGGGATCTCATTTAGAATTTTTTGATGGTTAGAAATTATAAAAAAGTTAAAAACTACACTTTAATTTGAATCTGTTTTTTTCATCACTTTTAATCTCATCATTGTGTATTTTTGTCTTCAATATATGTTTGTGTTGAAAAGGGCTCTCAGTTACACTTTTATTGTGTGGAGCTATATTACTTTGATCAGTAATCAGGCAACTGTACCAACAAATTGAGAGCAGTCCTGAGCTACTATCTACCGGATTGGAGAGCCTCAGACTATCTTTAATCAGACTTTGCTGGACTTTATCTTACACTAAACATTATTCACATTCTGTACACTATAGATGGCTTGATTGTAATCATGTATAGTCTTTCCGCTGAATGGTTAGCATGCACCAAAAGCTTTTCATTATACCTCGGTACAAGTAACAATAAACTAAATTTAAACTCAGATATTTCTTCCATGCACAAATAGTATCAATCAACTGTAGTGTAACCTGGTGAAAAAAATACCCTAATAATTACAAAAAGCCTCTTAACAGTTGGCAAAAGCTCTGCGGGCATCTGTAACTGTTAGCTTAACAAGAGGTAATGTTGACACAAGGAACTAACTGCAGGTGCTGGAATCTTGAGCAAAACACAAAGTGCTGGAGGAACAGCGGCAGCATCTATGGTGGGAATGGACAATGTTTTGGGTCGGGACCCTTCTTCAGACAGATGGAGTTGGGGGGGGGGGGGGAGAGAAAGCTGGAAAAGAGAGGTGGGGGCTGGACAAAGCCTGGCAAGTGATACAGGTGAAGAGAGTTTGATTGGCAGATGGGTGGAGTAAAAGCCCTGTCCCACGGTACGAGTTCATTCCAAGAGCTCTCCCGAGTTAAAAAAAAATCAAACTTGTGGTAAGCACGGAGAATGAACGTAGCGGCTACGTCGGAACTCGGGGACGTCTCTTAGCAGCTCGTAACACTAACGGCAGGTACTCGGGAAGACTCGCTAACAGCAGGTGAGCACGGGAAGACTCGTGGAGATTTTTAAACATGGTGAAAAATGTCCACGAGAGCCCCGAGTACCGACGAGTGACCATTACCGTAAATCTCCGAGTTCGAATCAGGGAAACTCGGGAGAGCTCTTGGAATGAACTCGTATGGACAGGAGACAAAATGGTTTCAAATAAGAGGAGGGAAATGTAAAGCCAGAGGGAGCAAAGGGGTGGAAGTAATGCAATTCATTTGGATTTGACCACGAAGCCCAGGCCAATTTACCTGGTAGATCAATAGAGTCATACAGCATAGAAAAAGGCCCTTCGGCTCATATTGTCCATGTTGACCATGGTGCCCCATCTAAGCTAGTCCCATTTGCCTGTGTTTAGACCATATCCCTCTAAACCTGGCCTATTTATATACCTGTTCAAATGCAGAATGTTACATCTTACATCTCCATGAGTTTCTGGGATTAATTGGTTAATATTACTTTAAGAAAAGTAAGCATGACTACTGATTATGGTTTAGAAGATAGCATTCTTATGTCAATATATAGTTAAGTGTAACATTGGTGTTATTTGAATAGCACTGTAAATCTAATGAAATGCTCAATCATACTTTTATCCAGAAATAGAATAAAATAGTATAACATTCCTTTTGACATTTATAAAATGTAGTTTGTTTCCATCATTGTAACATCTAATCATTTATATCATTGATTTCTCCAGAGACACAAGGAACTGCAGAAGCTGGTGTCTCAACGAAAAGGAGAAACTGAGCAAGTGAGGCAGCATCTGTGGAGGGATTGGACAAGCGATGTCATGGGTCAGGACCCTTCTTTGATCTTCAGACCTGAAACATCGTTCAGTCCATTCCCTCCACAGATGCTGCCTGACCTGCTTTCCTCCAGCACTGTGATTCTGGCAGAGGCTGTTTTTTCCTCCAAGGCACCCAGCTCGTCCATGTTTAGATTATTTTAATAAACACTGTGAGATTTGATGAGAAAGATGTTTGTGAATGTCATGCAGCAACAGTTTGCACGGACAGCATGCAGATCAGACAGGGGTGCAGTGGTCCAGAGGCTGGAACGGTGCAGTAACGTCAGCATGCATGCTAACGGCTTGAGCTTAAAGCACGGAAAGTAAATCACAACAGTGAAACAAACCAACCTGTTCACAGTCATAACGTTAAAATGAACACACTTAAAACGAGATCCGCATACCACAAGCCAAATGCACATGGAGATAATAGACCTGGAGTAATGTCGACTGTGGGATGAAAACTTTCAATCAATTTTTGTGAGATATGAAAAAGTGTACTTTGTTGATGATGTTCTCTATCTTACACTTCACTCCCACAGTTGACTTTTACCCCAAACTCGATTAACTGCAGACTCATGCAGAAAACTCATAACTTAAAAACAAAAACACCAAACAAATTCAGTAAGATGCAATATTAACAATGGTGTTTTCCACATCTGCATACAATATTGTCATATAAATATTGTCATATACCTCCTGTTCTTACCAGAGGGGGTGAGTTAGTCCAAGTATTAATTTGTGAAGCGGGTAAGGAAGAGATAAGTTTTTATAAGTACAGCAAATGATTAAATGTCGTATCACATTGACTTTCTTTTCTCACTAGTACATCTCATTCTGGGAATTAAAACTTTTAAACATGATTCAAAACATGTTATTACACTTAGAAAGGTTATTATATGTAGGAGATAATTTGCTGGTGATGTGTTAAAATGTGCATTTGTAATCTTTAGATGCAATTATTCCATTATGATTGGAGTCATCAGTCAAACAGCACAGAATTAGACCCTTTGGCCCATCTTGTCCATGCCGGCCACGTTTGGCTTGTGTCCCTGCATTTTGCCCATAGCCCTCTAAACCGTTCCTATCCATATTTCTATCCAACTGTCTTTTCAAAGTCAAAATTGTGTTTGTTTCTACAGCTTCCTGTGGCAGCTCTTTTCAGATACGGACCACCCTCTGAATGAAACAGTTGTCCCCGAGGTTCCTCTTAAATCTCTCCCCTCTTCCCTAAAGCCTACATCCTCCTGTTAGAATCCTTTATCCTGGGAAGAAAACTGTGAGCGTTCACTTTCTCCATGCCGCTCATGATCTTGTACACCTCAATAAAGTCACCCCTCAGCCTCCTACGCCCTAAAGAAACAAGTCCCAGCCAGTCCAACCTCTCCTCATAACGCAAGCCCGCAAGCCCAGGTAACATCCTGGTAAATCTCTTCTGTACCCATTCCAACTCAATGACATCCTCTTGTAGCTGGGCGACCAGAACTGCACATGGTCCTCCAATGATCTTCAACAGTCCAACATCTCAGAGGTCATTAGGCAAATTTCCTGAACAAGAAGAGAAGACCCTGGTCTTCGCTGACCTCTTCTCTGCCACCCCGGGTGGTGCATTCCAGACCCCCACCACTATCTGAGTAAAAAAACTGCCCCGCACATCTCATTAAATTGACAAGATGGACACAGATGAGAAGGCACCGAAGCCAGGCGACTCTTTCCGTGCTGGTCCCAGAAGTGGATCTATTATCATTACAATCATTCATTACAATCCCTCCACTCTTTTAAATCTTTATTTCAACAGCAGCATTTCCCTTTATCCTGTATCTGTACACTGTGGACGGCTTGATTAAATCATGTGTGGTCTTTCCATTGTCTGGATAGCATGCAACAAAAAAACTTTTCACTGCACTGATGATAATAAACTAAATTAAACCAAAATGTATTTAACTTCATCCCACAAGCACTACCAGCAACACTAACATGAACCTATAAGCCCGCACGTCTTTGGGGTGTGGGAGGAAACTCATGCACCCGAAGGAAACCCATGCGGAGAATGTGCAAGCTCCACACACAGACAGCACCCATGATCAGGATCAAACCTGAGCCTCTGGTGCTGTGAGGCAGCAACTCTACAAGCTGCACTACTGTGGCGCCCTTGTAGAATTTGTGTGTAACTTATGTATAATTCTTGTGTGTTGTCTATGTTCCTGTGTTACTGCTACAAGCAAGATTTCCACCATACATACAAGTTCTTCTTCACACAAGTTCCACTTCATACAAGTTCCACTTCATACAAGTTCCCCTATACATACAAGTTCCTCTTCATACAAGTGCATCTGATTATATACTCAACAACTTAAATATATGCAGCATGATTGTAATGAAGTATTTCGGCTTTAAGAATATGCAAGTGATATTGATCAGTTATGAAGGAACAACGAGATTGGGAAGTCCACAGTCTGCAAATGAAATTTGTTACTATTTCACAAGTGAAAAAATGAGCAATTGTGTTAATATAGCTTACAGTGAAACTTTACTTAAAACGTTACCACAGCCTTACAAATTTTATGCAGTGGAATATCAATCTTAGCGTTAATATGATGAATTTTTCTGTTGCGCTAAATATATAATTTTAAGTTAATGAGGACAATTGCTTATCGACAGGATGTATAATCGATACTAATTCAGTGCATGAATGGTACAGTGATATGTAATGAAAAATATTATCAGCCCTTTTAACTATTTGCTCATGGACTGGAATGAAATATATGTAGCATATTCGTTCCTTTATGATCTGCTAGGTAACTTGCCAACCAAGGAAGGGAAATGCTGAAGCCAAAGTCCCACAAACTGGCTCAATTTTAAACATGCCGATGTCGCTCAATGATAGAGACCTAGTCATACAGCACGGAAACTGGCCCTTCAGCCCAACACATCCACATCGACCAAGATGTCTCATCTAAGCTAGTCCCACCTGCCCGCATTTGGTCCTTATCTCTCTAAACCTTTCCTATCCATGTACCTGTCCAAATATCTTTTAAATGTTGTTATTATACCTGCTTCAACCTATTATACCTACTTCCTCATTCTATATACCCACCACCCTCTGTGTGAAAAAGATGCCCCTCAGGTTCCTATTATATCTTTCTCCTTTCACCTTAAACCTTTGCCTAATAGTTCCCGGCACTGGGTAAAAGACTCTGTGCATTCACCCTGTCTTTTGCTCCCATGATATTATACACCTCGATACGATCACACTTCAGCCTCCTGTGCTCCAAGGAATAAAGTCCTAGCCTGCACAACCTCTCCATACAGCTCAGGCCCTTGAGACCTTGCAAAATCATCATAAAACGTCTCTGCACTCTTTCCACCTTAATTCCGACAGCAGAGTGTTCAAAACCGAACACAACATTCCACGTGCATCCTCTTTAATGTCGTAAAACCTCAGCAGTTCTTTAGAAAATGTGAAATGATGGCAAAAATTAACAGCTCTCTCAATGAGGTGGATGGAAGATCTCTGAACCATACTACCAACATCTAGAGAGCGGTCCTGACCTGCCATCTACCTCATTGGAGTTCTTCAAACTATCTTTAAACAGACTTTACTGGAATTTATCTTGCACTAGACGTTCTCCTTTTATCATGTACCTGTACACTGTGGACGGCTTGATTGTAATCATGTATAGTCTTTCCGCTGACTGGATAGCATGGAACAAAAAGCTTTTTGTTGTACCTCAATGTATGTGACAATAATGAACTAAACTAAACTAAACTAAAGCTCTTATTTATTTCCACACATTATTAATGAGAGGAACAAAATATACGACAATATTATCCCTAATCATGAGCTGTTTTATCCTGGGCAGCACAGTGGCACAGAGGTAGAGTTTCAGCTTTACAGGGTCAGAGACCAAGGTTCAATCCTAGCTGAGGTCAGGATCGAACCCGGTTCTCTGGCACTGGGAGGCAGCAGCTCTATCACCTGTGCCACAGTGCGCAGTTTTTGAGGATCAAGTTATCAATAGGAAAATGACATACCCTATAAGTTTAATGCCGTAACATTAGAATTCTAATGGTCTACTCAACAATTGATACTTCATATAGACTTCACTGATTTTTAGAGTCATAGTCATACAACACAGTAACTGGTCCTTTTGTCCAACTTGTCCATACTGACCAAGATTATCCCATTTCCCTGCTTTCGGCCCATATCACCTTAATACCTTTCCTGTTTATGTTTATGTCCAAATGACGTAAATACTGTAAAGGGCCTGTCCCAGGAGTTTCCCCTGATTCGAACTCGGAGAATTACGATAATAGCCGTTCTTAGGTACTCGGGGACTCTCGTGGACAATCTCCGCACTGTTGAAAAAATGTCACGAGCTTACCGCATTTCACGAGTACCTGCCGTTAGCGTTACGAGCTGCTACGTGACATCCACGAGCTCCGACGTAACCGCTACGTACATTACATGAGCTCGAATCAGGGGAGAACTCTTGAATTACCTCGTACAGTGGGACAGGCCCTTTATCGTACCTGCATTAACTACCTCCTCTGCTAGGTACTATAACAGCATTTAAAATATCTGGTTCTATATATCCATCACCCTTTGAGTGAAAAGATTACTCCTCAGTTTCCTATTAAGTCTTTCCCCTCTCACTTTAAACCAATGCCCTTTGGTTCTTGATTTCCCTACTCTGTACATTCACCCTACCTAATCCGCTCATGATTTCACAGATCTCTATAAGATCACCCCTCATTTTCTTGCTCTCCAAGGAATAAAATCCCAGCCTACCCAACTTCTCCCTATATCAGTCCCTTGAGTCTTGGCACCATCCTCGTAAATCTTCTCTGCACTTTCTCCAGCTTAACACACACCATGTTTTGTTTTATGTTTCCACTCAAATTAATCTGAATTGCTGCATTCTAATCTATGGCAGGGCAAGACTATGTGATTACTGGCAGTAGTTATGCCTGTATCCTCCACCATTCATTGACGTTGTACATTGACAGATACACCACCCCTTCCAAGGTGCCTGCTTTCACACAAACCTCATTTTCACTACTTACAGATTCATTCTTTGTAATGTTTTCTCAGCCACACTTCTATTTGGAAAGAATCTCAAGGATACGCAGATCTGTGCACATACCATATTCATGTCAATGCCGTTTGTGTACGTCCAAGCATGTTGGAAGTATTCCTCCAGTCGTTGACGGAGAGGGTTGGGAATCTGATGGAACCGTATGAATTCCTTGACTCGCAGCATCTGCATGTGGTACCTTGCCGTGCCAGAGTACAGCCGCTGGATAATGGCAGAGACGTTGCCAAAGATACTGGCATACATTAGTGCTGAGGAGAAAACACAGGCCTAATTAGCCAGGCTACGCAAGAACTTATATTTATTTAAAGCAGGTACCATCGCAATGCTTAAGAAACATCTGGACAGGTACAGGTCAGGTTTAGAGGGATATGGGCCAAATGCAGGCAGGTGGCACTAGTGTGGATGGCGCATAAAGGGTCGACGTGGGGAAGTTGTTTGGGAACAAGTCCAAACGAAGGACTTATTTCCATGCTATATGATTCTATGACTATAAAGTATTTTCTTCATGTATTGTGTCAAGCAACTTAACTTTAGAGACTTTAGAGATACAGTGCGGATACAGGCTCTTCGACTCATGGAATCTGCACTGAGTACACTGGCTGTTCCTCCAAAATAAACAAAATATTCTACACTCTGTATCCACCCGGAGAAAACCCAAGCGGTCACAGGGAGAGCATACTAACTCCATACATAGAGCATCCCATAGTCAGGGTTGAACCCAGGTCCCTGGCGCTGTGAGGCAGCAACTGTACCACTGCACAACCGTGTCTTCTTATTTTAATTTAGTTCAGTTTGATGCAAAATCAAGGGCTGTTTCCGGGCTGCACTCTCAATGATTCCATCTTTCAGAAATGCCGTTCGGAAATTGCCAGTGAATGATTACCAGGAACCAAGAACAAAGAGGGACCTGGTGTTGGGGAGGGGGGGGGGGGGGGGGGGGGGGGGGGGAGAGGGAGGGAGGGGGTTGCCAGGAATAAAAAATAACCTGATGCGGTGTGGGGGGAAGGGGGAATGGGGGTCACCAAGAACAGAGAAGGACCCAGCAGGGAGGAGGGGTGAATTTCACTGTACCAATGAAGGTACATGTGACATGTAACAGGAACCCATATCTGAGGAAGCATATGTTGGTGTTGGAGAGGGTCCAGAGGAGGTTTACAAGAATGATTGGGTTAATACTCAATGAGTGTTTGATGACATCTGTACTAGCTGGAATTACGAAGGATGAGGAGGGACCTCATTGAAACTTACCGAAGAGTGAAAGGCCTGAAGAGAGTGGAGGTGGAGAGGATATTTCCATTTGTATGAGAGTCTAGGACCAGAGGGAACAGCCTCAGAATAAAAGCATGTACCTTTATAAAGGAAATGAGGAGGAATTTCTTTAATCAGAAGGTGGCACATCTGTAGAATTCATGGCCACAGATGGCTGTGGAGGCCAAGTGAATAGATATATTTAGGGCAGAGATTCACAGATTATTGATTTATGTCAGGGGTTATGGGGAGAGGACAGGAGAATGGTGTTTAGAGGGGAAGGTAGATCAGCCATGATTAAATTGTGGAGTTGGGCCGAATGACCTGATTCTGCTCCTAGAACTTATGAACATCAATAAAGTATCATTAAATCATTGAAGGAAAACATGGAGAGTGAGGATTACTTACAACCAATTAGCATGACGCAGATGGAAAAGATCTTCTCTGAGTTGGTGTTTGGTGACACGTTGCCAAAGCCGACGCTGGTGAGGCTGCTGAAGGTGAAGTAGAGTGCGGTCACGTATTTATCTTTGATGGACGGTCCTGAACTGACATCGCTGTAGTTGTACCGTTTCTCAATCTGCTCGCCCAGCGAGTCCAGCCACCCGATCTTGTGCACCAGGTAAGGTCTCTCCACGTTGCCAATGGCGTACCAAATGCAGGCCAGCCAGTGAGCGATCAGGGCGAATATACACATGAGCAGCATCAGAACGGCTGCCCCGTACTCGGAGTAGCGGTCCAGTTTACGGGCAACTCTTACCAAACGCAGCAGACGAGCCGTCTTCAGGAGGCCGATCAGCGTGGTCGTCTATCGAAACAGGGAGATTATGAGCAAGACCGCTAGAAATTGCAGAGAATTGTGGACGCAGCCCAGACCAAAGATCTTATAGCGGATCTTTGGCCCAGACCGTCACACAAACCAACCTCCCTTCCATTGACTCCATTTATACCTCATGCCGCCTCGGCAAGGCCACCAGCACAATGAAGTACAAATCACACCCTGGCCACTCTCTCTTCTCCCCTCATCCACTGGGCAAAAGGTACAGAAGTGTGAAAATGCACACCTCCAGATTCAGGGCAGTTTTTCCTTGCTGTTATCAGGCAACTGAACCACCCTACCACAACTAGAGCTGTCCTGAACTAATATCTACCTCAATGGAGACTCTTGGACCATCTTTGAACAGACTTTACTGGCTTCATCTTGCACTAAATATTACTCACGTTATTCCCTTCATCATGTATCTGTACGTTGTGGGTGGCTCAATTGTAATCATGTATTGTCTTTCCACTGACTGGTTAGCATGCAACAAATGCTTTTCACTGTACCTCGGTACATGACAATAAACTAAACTCAACTCAACTAAACTCATGAGCGATTACAAGAAGTTATTACAGAGTAATGTTCTTGATTACTAAGGGTGGCTGGAGTTATGTGAAGAAGGCAGGTGAATGGCATTGAGAGAGAAAAATAGATCAGCCATGATTGAATGGCTGAGTGGACTTGATGGGCCGAATGGCCTAATTCTGCTCCAAAAACATGACTTATGAACTGGAACAAGGAATTGCAGATTCTGGTTTACAAAAGGAGATGCAAATTGCTGGAGTAACTAAATAGGCACTATTGTTGTGTGTTTATTTATTTTATTTTTAATCTTTATATATTGAACTTTTGTTGTTGTTTATTACAGCTTTTACAGGATACTATGTTTGAATATCTGTTGTGCTGCTGTAAGAATTTCATTGTTTTGTTTTGGGACATATGACAATGAAACACTCTAGACTCTTGACTCTTTAGAGGCCAGGCAGCATCTCTGGAGAACTTATATAGAGTTTTAGAGATGCAGCATGGGAACAGACCCTTTGGCCCACAGAGTCCGCACCAACCAGTGATCATCCGTTCATACTAGTTTCTACTTTCGCATCCTGTGCACCAGGGGCAATTTGCAGAAGCCAATTAACCGACAAACCCGAACCTCTTTGGAATGTGGGAGGAAAACCGGAGCACCTGGAGAAAACCCACGTGGTCACTGGAGAACGTACAAACTCCGTACAGACAGCACCTGAGGTTAGGATCGAACCCAGGTCTCTGGCGCTGTGAGGCAGCAGCTCTACCAGCATAAATTCTGCTCCCATTGCTCACTTTGAGAATCTTGTTATTTGCGACATTATTTCGACTGCAGGCATTAACGTGGAGAATGTGGTCGATTCCAGAGTGCTTCTGAAGATGAACATTAATTCTATTAGCATCAGCTTTTCAAAAGACTAACCCCTGATATTCACAGAAATAACCTTCCATTTATCTTCATTTTTGCAAATTGTGGATAAAACGTCATGTTTTCTCGGTGCCTTTATAGAGGTTTATTGATATGTAAGTGAAAGCTATTGGGCCTTCTGACACATATTGATGAAAAGAAACCTCCATTTATTCCTCTCAGCAAGAAATATTAATCTTATTTTCCTGCCCTTTCAAAGCACAGTTGGCAGAAATGATTGTCGAGGCATTGAATGCCGATACAAACTATTGTATCTATATAAACCGCTCTGGCGTCGTTGGGATTGAAAGGATTTTAGTCACATGACCATTCTATAGTGAAGTTGACACAATCAACTAAACTTTTTTTAATATAAGGTCTCTCTCATAAAACAGCACAAATCAAAATCATCATGAGCGTCCTAAAAATAGCAGTGACTGAACACAAAGTGGGGTTGGAATCCTAAAACGATTTGGTAAATGTTTAATATTGTGGGTTCCAGCTTCATTTCATACTTTATTTGATTTCTATAAATGACTTGGCACACTTTCACCCAGCAATGTCAGCTTGCTACACAAAAGTCCAGGTGCAAAGGCTTTTTCCTTGAACAGATAAGACCAAAAGATCCTTTGTTCAGCCTTACACCATCAAGGACAAGTTGGACCCTCAGTTCAGTAAGCACACAGAGAAATAATTGTACACAGAATGAAATTTAGAACAGTGCAGCAGACACAAGGAACTGCAGATGCTAGAATCTTGAGCAAAAGAGCACAAAGTGCTGGAGTAACTCAGTGGGTCAGCAGCATCCCTGGAGAACATGGATAGGCGAGGTTTAATTCTGAAGTCTGGAGTCCGGGGAAGGGTCCTGACCTAAAACGTCACCTATCCATGTTCTCCATGCATGCTGCCTAATCCACTGAGTTACTTCAGCATTTTGTTTTTTTTTCTCATAGAACAGTACAGCACAGGAACAGGCCCTTCTGCCCACAATGTCCGTGCCGAACATGATGCCAAGTGAAACTAATCTCCTCTGCCTGCACGTGAGCTATTTCCCTCCATTCCCTGCATATCCATGTGCCTATCTAAAAGCCACTTAAATGTCACTATTGTATCAGGGAGAATGTGGAAACTCCACCCAGACAGTACCCGAGGTCAGGATCGAACCTGGGCCTCTGGCGCTTTAAAGGAATAACTCCACCATGTGCGCTTTCACATTGAACTAATGTGAACAAGTGATCAAAAGTCAGCATAGACTCGATGGGCTGAAGGACCTGTTACTATGCTCTAAACTAAACCAAATTAGGTATCCGTTCAGCATTTTGATGTTCCTTTGGATTTCTAATCTGATAAAGCTGATGTGACTTCTAAAGACACAAAGTGCCAGAGTAACTGGGCAGGTCAGGCAGCCTAACCCATTGAGTTACTCCAGCACTTTGGTAAGCCGGCATCTGCAGTTCCTTGCCTCTAGTCACAGAGACTTAGAGTCATACAGCAGAGAAACAGGCCCAACTCGTCCATGCTGACCTAGATGCTCCATCTAAGTATGTTGCATTTGCCCATGTTTGGCTCATATCCTGAGTTTTGGCATTAGTTTTTAGTTTTAGGGATCCTGCATGGAAACAGGCCCTTCAGTCCATTGATACCACGCCGACCATCGATCGCCCGTTAACACTAGTTCTATGTTATCTCACTTTCTCATCCACTCCCTACACGCAAGGGGCCATTTACAATGGGATAATTAATCTACAAACCTGCACATCTTTGGGATGTGGGAGGAAACTGGAGCACCCAGAGGAAGCCCACGCGGTCACAGGGAGAACGTGCAAACTCTGGACAGATAGACAGCACCCGAGGTTGGGATCGAAACCGGGTCTCTGCCGCATTAAGGCAGCAGTTCTACCCGCTGCACCACTATGCCGCCCTACTAAACCTTTTCCATCCATTTACCTGTGCAAGTGTATACATGACATGACCTTTGATGGTACGACTTACCTCGTCTGACCCTGACCCAAAGATCAGAAGGTCAAAGGGTATGGCGGCAACCATGTCGATGAGGAACCAGCCTTTGAAGTAGTGAATCGCTATCTTGGCCGGATGACTAACCACCTCTTCATTTTGGTTCACGTAAGTCGTCCTGAAGTTTATTAGGATATCGATAATGAACATAATGTCCACAATTAAATCCACCACATTCAACGGGCTGCAGGAGTATCCGCATTCTCTCCTCTTCTGCTCCTCCCTGTCATTGAGCAGGAAGGCGGCAGAGTAGGGAGTGAAGATCGCCGTGTAGATCACCAGGAGGAGGATCAGCCAGTCCCAAACGGCCTTGAACGGACTATAGTGCAGGATGGTGAGCTTGTGGATCCGAGGAGTCTGCAGCTTGTACTCAGGTAAAACATCAGCTCCGAGAGATAGAACCTGGGCCAGGGAGAGATGGACGGAAATGAGTTTAGTTTACAGATACAGTGCAGAAACAGACCCTTTGGCCCACCCAGTCTGCACCGACCAGCGATCGCCTCGTATACTAGCACTTTCCTATACACTAGGGACAATTTCCAATTTTTACCAAAGCCAACTAACTTACGAACCTGCACGTCTTTGGAGTGTGGGTGGAAACCAGATCACCCGGGAAAATCCACGTGATCGTGGTGAGAACGTACAGGCAGCACCCGTATCAGAATCGAACCAAGGGCCAGTTTAGACATAAGGTATCAAGGGGCGGCACAGTGGCGCAGCGGTAGAGTTGCTGTCTCACAGCGCCAGAGACCCGGTTTCGATCCTGTCCATAACGGAGTTTGTACCTTCTTCCCTTTACCATGTGGATTTACTACAGGTGCTCCGGTTTCCTCACATATCCGAAAGACGTAGGTTTGTCAGTTAATTAGCTTGGGTAAAATTGTAAAATTGTTTGCTGTTGTACAATTGATAAGCACTGAGACAAAAAAAAAACATAACTTTCTGTGCCGAAACAAAAGGAGATCTTTAAAAAGCATTTTATCAGGATTCATCACTGCATGGTTTGGGAACAGCTCCATTCAAGAACACAAGAAATTGCAGAGAATTGTGGACGCAGCCCAGACCATCATGCAAACCAACCTCCCTTCCATTGACTCCATTTACACTCCATGCTGCCTTGGCAAAACCGCGGTTGTTCCTTCTTTTCCCCTCTTCCATCAGAAGTATGAAAACGCACACCTCCAGATTCAGTGACAGATTCTTCCCCGCTGTTATCTGGCAACTGAACCATCCTCTCGCCAACTAGAGAGCAGTCCTGACCTAACATCGACATCATTGGAGACCTCCTGGATTATATTTAATTGGACTTTACTAGACTTTATTGCGCACTAAACGTTATTCCCTTCATCTTGAATCTGTACACTGTGGACGGCTTGATTGTAAACATACTGTGTATAATATTTTCGCGAACTGGATAGCATGCAACAAAAAAGCTTCTTACTGGACCTCGATACACGTGACAATATTAAACTAAACTAAACTAAACTAAACTTTCTTTTCTTCTGAAACACCAGGAGATCTTTAAAATTAGGGTTAGGTTTAATTTTATTATTGTCACGTGTACAGAGGAAAGTTTTGTTTTGCATGCTATCCAATCAGATTAGATCAGTGATCTTAGGGTCCAAATCCATAACTCCTTGACAGTGGCAAAACACAAGCGGATTGAGTGGTAAAGAAAGCATATGGTACACTTGCCTTCATAGGTTGGGCATTAACAGGAATTCATGATGCTGCTTAGAAGACTTTGGTTAGATCAAATTTGGAGTATCATCTGCAGTTCTGGTTGTATTTAAATTTTTTTCCCCCCAGGATACGTTTAAAGTGAGAGGGGAAAGATTTAATAGGGAACTGAGGGGTAACTTTATCACCGAGGGTGGTGGGTAAATTGAACGAGCTGCCAGAGGAGGTAGTTGAGGCAGGTACTATAATAACATTTAAAAGTCATTTGGACGTGTACATGGATAGGAAAGGTTGAGAGGGCTTTCGGTCAAATGTGGCCAAGTGGTAGCTTAGATGGGGCATCTTGGTTGGCATGGTTGAGTTGGGCTGAAGAGCCTGTTTCCGTGCTGTGTGACTCAATGACTCTACGACATATGGACTGATATATTAATAGGAAGGATTTAGAGGGTTATTGACCAATGTAGGCAAATAGGACTAGCTCCGTATGTCAACTTGGTTGACGGACAAAGTGGGCCGAAGAGCCTATTTCCATGTTGTATTACTCTACCACTGAATCCTGGCTATCGGCTTTTTAGAAATTGCTTTGGGAATTAGTAGACAATAATATCTATTTCCTCTAGGTGGCAGTGATACTTTGATATTTGAAGCATTAAAAAAAACAAGGCTGTGTAAAATATTAACCAGATTTTATGTAAAGTACCTGATGTTATATATTACTGTGAATTAAAAATACATACACTCACCTCCCATGTTGTTGCTGATAGACATCCTGTGTTAGTTTCTTACCATCATGTTTGTTTGCCTCCATCATTACGTTTTAGTTCTACGGATATAGCATGGAAACAGGCCCTTCGGCCCACCGAGTCCACGCCGACCATCGATCACCCGTTCACACTAGTTCTACGTTATCCCACTTTCTCATCCACTTCCTACACACTAGGGGGCAATTTACAGAGGGCCAATTAACCTACAAATCCACATGTCTTTTAGGATGTGGCAGGAAACCGGAACACTCGGCGGAAACCCATGAGGTCACAAAGGGAACATGTAAACCCCACACAGACAGCACCCGAGGTCAGGATCAAACCTGGGTCTCTGGTGCTGTGAGGCAACAGCTCTACTAGTGGCGCCACTGTGCTACCCTCTTTCAAACCTTTGTTTCAGTTTCGAGATACAGCGTGGAAGCAGGCCCTCCGTGCCCACCAGTGATTCCTGTATTGTTTGTTTTACTGAGCACTAAGAGCTTCAATCTTTTTGCGTGAATGTTGGGTTTTTTAATTTATTAAATTTTATTTTGTTTATTATGTATCTATAAGTACTGTGTTTAAAGGCCTGTTATTCTGCTGCGAGTAAGAAGTTCATTGTTCTGTTTTTTCGATACATATGGCTATTATAGACAATAGGTGCAGGAGTAGGCCATTCAGCCCTTCGAGCCAGCACCGCCATTCAATGTGATCATGGCTGATCATCCCCAATCAGTACCTTGTTCCTGCCTTCTCCCCATATCCCCTGACTCCGCTATTTTTAAGAGCCCTATCTAGCTCTCTCTTGAGCATACAGAGAACCTGCCTCCACCCTCTAAGGCAGAGAATTCCACAGACTCACCACTCTCTGTGAGAAAAAGTGTTTCCTCGTCTCCGTTCTAAATGGCTTACTCCTTATTCTTAAACTGTGGCCCCGGCCATACTCTTGACACTCTTGCTCACTCTTAAACACTCTTGACTCTTGCTCACCAATATCCCATGTTGACATTTCTTGATTTACTTTATGTTTTAGGTTTAGGGGAAAGATATAATAAGATCACACAGAAAGTAGTAGGTCCATGGAACAAACCAGAGGTGATAATATAAAGGAACTGTGGATGCTGATTCATACCAACAATAGCCACTAAATGCTGGAGTAACTCAATGAGTAAACTCAATGGTCGCGACTCGAAAAGCCTCCCATCCATGCTCTCCAGAGATGCTGCCTGACCCGCTGAGTTACTCCAGCACTTTGTGTCTATATTTGCAAGAGGAAGAGGTTGAGGCAGGTACTGTAATTACATTTAAAGGACATTTGGACAGGAATGATGTGGGGGGATTTGAGCCAAAGTGGGTAAATGGGACTGGAATGGCCGTTTCTCTGCTTTATGACACTATAACTATATAACCTTTGCCACTTTTACCAATTAGGTGGGGGTATCTTGGTCTGAATGGACGAGTTGGGC
The DNA here is from genome assembly GCF_010909765.2 of Amblyraja radiata. Taxonomy (NCBI): domain Eukaryota; kingdom Metazoa; phylum Chordata; class Chondrichthyes; order Rajiformes; family Rajidae; genus Amblyraja; species Amblyraja radiata. The sequence goes on from NC_045962.1 coordinate 35,631,809, forward strand.
CGAAGGGCCTATTTCCGCACTATATGACTATGACCTTTTCCCATGGTCCCTGATTCTATTGAAGAAGGGTCCCGACCCAAAACATCACCCATCCATGTTCTCCGGAGTTACTACCTGACCCATTGAGTTACTCTAGCACTTTGTGTCTTTTTTGTAAACCAGCATCTGCAGTTTCTTGTGTCTCAATATTAAAAAAAACCTGTTCATTTGCAGAAACAACGATCCCTTGAGACTTCGCATTCAAACCAATATCTTCCAGTATTGAACATGGTTCCAATGTGATGCCTCTATTAAACACACGTTTTCATATTCTGATAACAAGTGTGAGGTGTTGCACTTTGGCTTATCAAACAAGATGGCATGTTGGGCTTGTCCCATTTACACACATTTGGCCCATAGCCCTCAAAACCCTTCCTATCCATACATCTGTTCAAATGTCTTTCAAAAGTCGTGATTGTATCTCCATAACTCAAGCCCACAAACCCAGGTAACACCTTGGTGAATCTCTTCCGCACCCTTTCCAACAATGCCATTCTTCCTGTAGCTTGGAAATAGCCATCATCTGCCTCTAGAGCTTCCTCGGGCAGCTCATCCTAGATACGGTCTACCTTCTGAGTGAAAAAGTTACCCCTATGATCCCACTTTCATTTCTCTCCTCTCAGCTTAAGCCTGTGACCTCTAGTTTTAGAATCCTCCACCATAGGATAAAGACAGTGAGTGTTCACTTTATCCATGCCCTTCATGGTCTTATACAGATCAATAAGGCCACCTTTTGGCTTATTGCACTCCAAAGAAAAAATACCCTATGATTTTATGACTCATTGACTGACCCTATGACACAATGGCTCATTGACTATGATTCTATGACTATGACTTTATAACTATGACTATGACTCTATGACCATATGACTATGGCTCTATGACCTTATGACTGTGACCCTATGACTATGACCCTATGACTATGACCCTATGACCCTATGACTATGACCCTATGACCCTCCTGCCCCGGATAGCCACGAGGGGAAGGATTTATAGAAACCTGAAGGGCTCAGAAGGTGGAGGGTATATGGAAGAGCTGCCAGAGGAGTTAGTTGAAGTATCTGCAATGATGACATTTAGAAGATACAGGGACAGATATATGGATAGAAATGGTTTAGAGGGATATGGCCCAAATGCAGGCAGGTGGGTCTATTGTAGATGGGTCATCTTGGTCGGCATGGGTATGTAGGATTGGAGGGCTTGTTATTGTGCTGTATGACTCTATGACTCTCAGAATGGCAATATTTAATACTATTTTAAGATATAATTATCTGTCTGAATGTGTAAAGCAATTGCAAGTGTCAAGCTTTGTAAAATCGAATAATAAAAATTTAGTGACCCATACTGTTATGTTCTTTATAGGTTTCCTGACAAGCAATTTTCATGATAAACTTTCACACAAGAAATCCCTGCGGATATTAGTTTCTGTCAACCTGCTGAGGTGTGACTTATAATATTGTCTCCAAAGGCAATTCTTTCCTTCAGCTTCCTATAATGATCCAAATAGGTTTAGGCTTATTATTGTCACGTGTATCAAGGTACAGTGAAAAGCTTTGTTTTGCACACTATCAAATCAGATCAGACAAAGCTGTACATAAATACAATTGAGTCAAACTCAAGTACAATAGGTAGAGCAAAGGGGAAGATACAGTGCAGAATATAGTTTGAGGAATGACACAAATATTTGTAGTAACTCAGCGGGACAGGCAGCATCTCTGGAGAGAAGGACTGGGTTATGTTTCGGGTCGAGACCCTTCTCAGCATAGTAGCGCATCAGTCCCAGAGACAAAGTCCAATGTCCGCAATGGGGTAGTGGTGAATCGGACAGTACTCTAGCTTATGGAAGGACCATTCAGAAGCCCGATAACAGAGGGGAAGAAGCTGTTCCTGAGTCTGGTGGTGCGTGCTTTCAAGCTTCTGTACCGTCTGCCTGACATGAGCAGGGAGAAGAAGGAATGATCTGGGGTGGGACAAGTCTTTAATTATGTTGACTTCTTTCCATAGGCAGTGCGAAGTGTAGATGGAGCTGATGGTGGGGAGTCTGGTCTGTGTGACGGACTGGGCTTCATCCACAACTCTCTGCCATTTCTTGCAGTCTAGGGAAGAGCTGTTCCCAAACCAAGCAGCCTGACCGAACGCTCTTTGATTTTGTTTCTTTTTCTTTTCAAACTTTGTAATCTTATGCGTGGTGCCACCTTATCACTATTTGCTCTATCTTGTAGTGATGTTGTTTCCAGCTGTGCTGATATCTCTACCACAGACCTCACCCTTTTACCTATATTGCTCGAATTTTAATGATCAAAGCAGTGCCAGCAGAATGGAGCAGGTTAAATGCTGATTGAAACCGTAAACTGCAGTTTAGCTTACAGAGTTTGCCCACATTTTGGCCATATCCTTGTAAACCTTTCCTATCCATGTACCTGCTGTTCAAGTCTCTTTTAAATGTTGTTACAGTACCTGCCTCCTGCCTCGTGAGGCACCACAGCATGGTTTGGGAACAGCTCCATCCAAGACCGCAAGAAATTTCAGACAGTTGTGGACGCATAAACCAACCTCCCTTCCATTGACTCCATTTACACTTCACGCTGCCTCGGCAAGGCCACCAGCGTAATCAAGGACCAGCCTCACCCTGGTCACTCCCTCTTCTCCCCTCTCCCATCAGGCAAGAGGTACAGGTGTGAAAACGCACACCTCCAGATTCAGGGTGTGTTTATTCCCAGCTGTTATCAGGTAAATTAACCATCCTAGAAACATAGAAACATAGAAAATAGATGCAGGAGTAGGCCATTCGGCCCTTTGAGCCAGCACCGCTATTCAATAAGATCATGGCTGATCATCAAAAATCAGTACCCCGTTCTGGCTTTTTCCCCATATTCCTTGACTCCCTTAGCCCTACATCCTATCACCAAATGGAGAACGATCCTGACCTCCCATCTACCTCACTCGAGACCCTTGGACTATCTTTAATCGGACTTTACTGGAGTTTACTAAACGTTATTCCCTTCATCCTGTATCTGTACACTGTGGATGGCTCGATTGTAATCACGCATTGTCTTTCCGCCGACTGGAAAGCACGCAACAAAAGCTTTTCATTGTACCTCGGTACATGTGACAATAAATGAAACTAATTATCTAACTCCTCTGGCAGCTTATTCCATATACCCACCACCCTCTGAGTGAACAATTCTGCTGGAAATTAACTTTTTTTAATACATGTCCAGATTGCAGTAATAATGTTATCTTAATTACATTGAATATTATTCCCTGGTTTTGTAACTTGCTGAGATTTCCAACATTTCTTAAGGATACCAGAACTACATAATTAGCAGAAGGCATGTTTCATTTGTCTGCCTTGGTGATTTAATTAACCCAATTAGCTGTAATTGTTCGACTGTTTCCCAGCGGTCATCTACAAGAAGGATCTGGCTCGTGGACTAGGGGACATGTCTCTCCATCAGTGCGTGGTGGTGTTTCACAACATAGAACAGAGAACACAGGACGGGCCGTTCAGCCAAAATTGTCTGTGCCGAATATGATGCCAAGATAAACTAATCTCATCTGTCTGCAAGTGCTCCATAATCCTCTATTCCCTGCACATCCATGTTTCTATTCAAAAGCCTCTTAAACGCCACTATCATATCTGCCTCCATCACCACCCCCGGCAGTGTGTTCCAGGTCCCCACCACCCAGTAAAAATACTTGCCCCACACATCTCCTTTAAATGTTCTCCCTCTCACCTTATAGCTATGACCTCTAGTGCTGGACAGTTTCTACCCTGGGAGAAAAGGTTCTGACTGTCTACCCTATCTAAGGACGACAGTTCGCTGGCCAATCCGGATGGAGGCGAAGCCTGGTGGCCTTGCAGCAGCCTGGGGCTCGCCAAGATCGGGCATCGCTCCAGGAGGCCATGCGCGCAGACTGGACGCGTCCTGCAGCGGCACTGAGCGATGGAGCAGCGGTGGAGACCTACCCGGCAACATTGCCAGGAACACGGGTCTTTACGGCCAGCTGCACTCAAAGCAACTTGGACTGAAAATGGTGCCAATATCTGGCGACCCTTGTATATTGTTGCTGTGGACTATTTCTATAGACTGCACTTAATATGGAATTGTGGTTATGTATAGTGATAATTTGCTGAACTTCATTCACAAAAAGAATTTCTCTGTACCTCGCTACACGTGATAAGAAAGAACCCTTGAACCATTGAAGCATTGAAACATTGTCTCTCATAATTTTACATACATCTATCAAGTCTCCCCTCAACCTCCGACGTTATAAATATCCAACCAGTATGACAAAGTGACTAAATCTGGCAGATATGTGGCAGATACTTGATGGGCTGAATGGCCTATCTCTGCTCCTATTACTTATGATCTTATGACATGACTTAAATCCGTGTTTATGTCTCAGGCTTTGGGGAGGGTGCAGAAGAGGTTTGAAGATGATGAAAACAAGGAACTGCAGATGCTGGTTTATTAAAGAAGACACAGAGTGCTGGACTAACTCAGCGGGACAGGAAGCATCTGTGGGGGGAAATGGACAGTTGACGTTGAAGTATATAAAATTATGATAGGCATAGAGAAGGCAGCATAATAGATAGAGTGGTAAAGATGGCATACAGAATGCTTGCCTTCATAGGTTGGGGCATTGAGTATAATTCTCTGCCTCAGAGGGCAGTGGAGGCAGGTTCTCTAGATGCTTTCAAGAGAGAGCTAGATAGGGCTCTTAAAAATAGCAGAGTCAGGGTATATGGGGAGAAGGCAGGAACGGGGTACTGATTGGGGATGATCAGCCATGATCACATTGAATGGCAGTGCTGGTTCGAAGGGCCGAATGGCCTACTCCTGCACCTATTGTCTATTGTCTATATTGTCTATTAGAGTCTGGAAGCCATGTTGCATCGTTATAGGACTTTGGTTAGGCTGCATTTGGGGAATTGAATTCAGTTCTGGCTGTCCCATTTGCAGAGCAGATGTGGAGGCTTTGGAAAGGGTGCTGAGGAGGTTTACCAGAGTGCTGCCTGGATAAGAGGGTTTCAGCCACAAGCAGAGGTTGGACAAACTTAGATTGATTTCTCTAGAACGCCGGAGGTTGAGGGGAGACCTGATAGAAGTATATAAAATAGTAAGATTAAATGAGAACTTACCAGTTTGAAGTTTGATCTGTATTTTATGAGGAGTTACGATGATGGATTACGTGAAGACCCCGTCCAGCACGCATACTCGACAAACTTCAAAGCAGCGGTGTGGAATCACAGAAAACACAATAATTGAAATAAACATAGTAAAGATAAGGAGAACTAAGATACCAATTGATCTCTATAATTGAGGGTGGGAGCGGAGGGCACGTAATCCCTCATCGTAACTCCTCATAAAATACAGATCAAACTTCAAACTGGTAAGTTCTCGTTTAATCTCACTATTTTACTTCGGAGTCACGTTTGTGACTACGTGAAGATTTTAAAGCTCTGTGATTTCAAACCGTGTAACAGTCCATACTTCACTCGCTGCCGAAGTCATCCAAGGGAGGAAGTATGTTATCGTAATCAAACATGAATCTGTTTGTAAAACAACAATGGTTTTATTTGAAAATAATAACAAAGAAATTAATGCTCCCCCGGGCTAAATTATATATATTTTGCAGCATCTAAAACTCTCTCTGCAAGTGAAACAGGTTTTATAATGGCTTGTTGTAGAATGTTTGAAAGTTCTTCCCATGGACCACCCCGCTGTTACCAGGTTAGGTCCAATGGCACATCCATACTGTTAGCCGCCGACGTGGATGCTGCTCTGGTGGAGTGAGATGTGTAAATATCGGTATCCACTCCAGCAGCTCCCAATACCTGTTTGAGCCATCAAGAGATGGTTTGACTCGGTATCCTGACCTAGTGGCTTTTTTGTGGCTGACCCATTTTTGTCTCCCTCGGGAATTTTAGGTTGTGTTGATATATTGTAGAAGGTGAGTCATGACATATAACGGTGGTCAGGTGGGTACGCCATATTCCATAATGAGTCCTGAAGTTCCTGGTCTATTCTGTTTTAACAGCTCCTGAATGGTGAATGGTATTTGGTCTCATGTTACGACCATATTGTCCAGTCTGAGTAGGTAAAAGGACTGGACCCTTATGCTGAGACTAAGCCATCAGCATGGCCGTATACAGGGTAGCTGTTTTCAGAGTAAGGGATCTGGCCATCCCTTAGGTATATCAGGACAACGCTGCCATCCCAGACCTTGGTATATCTAGGTCTAGGGGTTTTGAATAGAAGGTACCTCTCATTAATTTGGCCACCAGTGGACGAGACCTATGGCCTGTTTCCCTTGGTGCCTGTCTTAGATAGGCTGACAGTGCACTTCTAGCACATTTGATAGTGCTATAGTTCAGACCTTCATTGTGGTGAAGGCTGGCCAGGAACTCCGGTACATAGGTATGGTGGCTGATTAGTAGGTTGTCTCTGATCTCGAGCAGTATGTTTCCCATTTTCTTATACTGGAGAGATGTTGTCTCTTGGTGGAAGTCGGTGAGATGCTGTCATCGTGTCCATGGTCCTATTTGACAATCCCAGGTCCATCAAAAGGTCTTTTTGGAATCTGCAACCCAGTAGGCTTATTCTGTCATGGCATGGGTGACTTACGCCTGATTCAGGGTGGATCAGTAGATCTGGTCCATGGGAAGTGGTCATGGGTTTCAATGACCATGTCAAGGACCACTGGGAACCATGGCTGTGTAGGCCGAAGCAAAGTTCATCTGTATTTTGCGTAGTACCTGACTGATGAGGCAGAAAGGGGGGGGGGGAAACATAGAGATTAGTTCCCCCCCAGTTCAACGAGAATGTATCCATCGCCGCTGCCTCAAGGTCTGGTTCCCAAGCGACATACATCGGTACGTGGTGATTCAGTCGGGATGCAAAGAAATCGATATCTGGTGTTCCATATTGCTTTGTAATTTCAGCAAATACTTTGAGGTTTAACATGTCTGCCACAGTATTTGGCTTACCTGGAAGGTAAGTTGCTGATAGCCAAATATGCTTGACAACACACCATTACCAGATTGTGTTGATCAAATTGTCACATGATATCGATTTATTCCGCCCATGTGGTTAGTATAGGCCACCGCTGTGATATTGTCAAATTGTAAACGAACATGCAAATGGTGCACTTTTGAACAATATGCTTTTAACCCATAGAACGCACCCAACATTTCCAACTAGGTTTTATGTCCAGTGTCTGTAGTGGTGATGACTCTAGATTAGTCCATCTACCACCTGTTCTGGATATGGGTTATTTTGTTTAAAACGCTAGCACCTTTGCTCTAATGCAAAGGTCCAAGTTAAGTAGCTGGTAATGCTGCTACTAATTTCACAATTACTCTTGCCACTTTGCCGAATGGTTGGTTGATTGTTAACCACTATTTTGTTACAGATTTGTGCCAATTCTGCTGACTTTCCTTTTGGCAACGTTATAGACATGTGGACTGAGTTAATTGAATACCAGATAGTCCATAGTTGTGGATGGTGTCAACGTAGATTTACCTGGATTGTATGACAAAGCCCAGGCTAAATAAGTTTTTAGTAGCTAATGCTGCTGAATTAGCTAATTCCATGGTTTTGTCTGTTGTTAAATATCATCGAGATATGCCATGACAATATGTTTCCTTAATAGTGTCAGGGCTGGTTTAAATATCTTGGAAAACAGTTTTGGCTCATATTTAGCCCATTAGTCAATAATTTGTACTGCCATAGTTACCCCATCCAGGTAAATTTTTAGGTATCTCCGATGATCTTTATGAATGGGTACTGAATAGTATGCATCTTTTAAGTCGATGCCTACCATAAAGTATCCTTAGGAAATCCATTGTTTGGCAGTTACAAATGTTTTCCATTAAAGTGTGTATACCTGACGAAAGTATTCAATGTGATTAAGTCAATGATGGTGCGACATTCGCCATCTTGTTTGTTTTTTTTAGTAAATTTAATACGAATTCCAAAGGTTCATATTTAGACTTCTTTATGACCCCTTTGTATGTCTTCTCCAGTTCAGCTTGTCCCTCATGTTTTCTTTTTGTGGGAGGGTAAAACCCCTTTGGGGTGCATGCTGAACTGGTGGCAAGTTTTTCTTAAATTCAATTTATATCCTTGAATACTTTTTGGTATATAACTACCAAGTGTGATAGTTCTTCATGCTTCCAAAACCAGATGTAGTCCCCCCCCCCACCCCCCCTGTTAGCACAATCCCCTCACCTTTTATGTGATGGTAGGAACCATACCCACCTACCTCCACTGTTGTTTGGTGGTGTGTTCATTTCTTCGGTTTCTGGTTCCTTGTCTGTCGGGGTGGTGTTGTTGGGGGATGGCGCGTTTTCCATGGGGCCCGCTCTGGGCCCTGTCCTGAAAGACTGCGGGGACGGTATGCGGACCCCGAGCTTTCACCAGTGCCATGAAGTAGACGCCTACTGGTGGATGCGTAGTGGTACTGCCGTCTGGGTTTTTGTGTGGTTTGCTCATTCCAGGTCCTGCCCTCATGAGGCCAAATGCCTTAGATTCTTCGTCCAGATTTTGGGCTTGATTTGGTAATTCTTTGCCAAATAGCAGGATCTGTGGTTCTGAGGTCGGCGTTCTACACATTCCTGCGAATTTTGAGGTTGAGGGCAGGTCTTATGACCTCCTTCCGGAGGTTGTTAATCACATACTGTGTTGCACAGTAGAGCCAGGGTGTTTTGGCATGTCAACCCTGTCCATGGAATGAGCATGTGAAGTAATAGCCGACGTCAGGGGTATCTACATTTTTTGCAATTTTAAGTTTTTGGGTTTAAATACCCTGCTCAATGTACCCCCAGTAATGGCAGGCACATTGAGCAAATGCAATTTTTGGGGAGGCGTGATAAAGTCCAATGCCTCATTGACTACCTGTCCTGGAGAGGTTTAAAGGACAGGTAGTAAGCTGGCCGCCAGTTTAGTCTGTAACGGCCGTCCCGCTCGTGGTGTTGCCGTGTAGCGGTTCACCACACCCAGCAACTCTTCCTGGTCCTGTACCTCAAGCATACTCCTGATTTTCTTCAGCCAGTGACCCTCTTCTTGACCAGCCCAGCCCTGGTCGCCAACGCTCCCCTCTGTTGAGGGAGATGCGATGGCCAGTGCTGTTAGTGCACTGGAGCGGGAGTGTTTGTGCTCCCTTGGCGAGCTTGCCCCATCTCCCAGAGCCAGTCTCGCTGGAGCTTTTGCTCCATGAGCCTTTCCATAAGGCTTGAAACGGTCACCTTTAGCCGCTCTCGGGCGGGAGTCTACCGTGCCGGGCTCTTCTGAGTGAACCGGCCGGTCCGACTTCCGTTGTGCCTTACATCCAGCCCGCTGCGGTTGGTCGCCAACGTTCCCTTGAGCTATGCTAGCGGCGCTGGGCTCGGCTCGGAATGCTGTCGGTGACTGTGGACCACAGCGTTGTGCGGTCCAGGTGCCGCCAGTCGCCCCCCCCATTGCTGGAACCCTCCTGGTCCATAGCAGCCCGACGGGAACGACCTTCCTTGGTGTTTTCCCTGTTCTATTCCTATTTAAAAATATAACAGAACAGGGTTTCGAAAACACCATGTCCTCAGAGTAAGATTTGCTTACCTGAAGGTCCGTTTTCAAATTGTTGCGGGAGAGCTCGTACTCCCGTCCGTCGCTGTGCACTGCGTGAGACGCTATGTCGCGCATGCGTGCTGGACGGCGTCTTCACGCAGTCAGTCACATGACTCCGAAGTAAAATTACCCCATAGATTGGGTAGACAGTCAGAACCCTTTTCCCAGTGTGGAAATATCAAAGACGAGAGGGCATAGCTTTAAGGTGAAAGAAGCAAAGTTTAAAGGATATGAGGAGGGCTTAAAAGGCTTATGATGGTCGGCATGTCCCCAACAACTCTCACCAACTTCTGCAGATGAGCAGTAGAAAGCATTTTATCACATTATATCACATCATGGTTTGGGAACAGCTCCATCCTAGACCACAGGAAATTACAGAGAGTAGTGGAAGTAGCCCAGACCATCACGCAAACCAACCTCCCTTCCATTGACACCATCTACACTTCATGCTGCCTCGGCAAGGCCACCAGAGTAATCAAGGACCAGTCTCACTCCCTCTTCTCCCCTCTCCCATCATGCAAGAAGTACAGAAGTGTGAAAACGCACACCGCCAGATTCAGGGACAGTTTCTTCCAGCTGTTTTCAGGCAACTGAACCATCCTTTCACCAACCAGAGACCGGTCCTGTCCTACAATCTACCTCATTGGAGACCCTCAGACTATCTTTAATCGGAATTTACTGGACTTTATCTTGCACTAAACGACATTCTCTTTATTCTGTATCTGTACACTGTGGATGGCTCGATTGGAATCATGTATAGTATTTTCGCTGACTGGATAGCACGCATCAAAAACATTTCACTCTACCTCGGTACACGTGACAATAATAAACTAAACTAAACTAAACACGGCAAGATATTTACACAGTGGCTTGTGAGTGCCTTGAACGTACTGCCAGGGGTGATGTGGAGGCAGGTACAATTGTCCGTTTACGGGGCTTTTATATAGACACATGGATATGGGGGACCTGCTTCTGTGGTTGACTCCATGACTCTCTACGGAAGTGGTGGAATATGGATCACGTGTGGGCAGAGGAGATTAGTTTAACTTGGCTTCGTTGGCACTGATATTGTCGACTGAAGGACCTGTTTCTGTGCTGCACTTTTCTGTGCTCTATATTCTTCGAAACATAACCTATCAATGTACTGTATTTTCTACAAATTAGAATTTAAGCACAGTGGCACAGCAGTAGAGCTGTAAAATCTTATTGGGACAAGAGAGATTATTTTGCCACTGGCGTGTACATTAAATGACTTTCCAACCAAGCATTAATGCCTTCCAGCACCAGAGACCCGGGTTCGATCCTGACTATGTTGCGCTGTCTGTATGGAGTTTGCACGTTCTCCCTGTGACCGCGTGGGTTTTCTCCTGGTCCTCCAGCTTCCTCCCACAGTCCAAAGACATACAAGTTTGTAGGTTAATTGGCTTCTGTAAATTGTAAATTGTCCTCAGTGTGTAGGATAGTGCTGGTGTACTGGTTGATCGGTGGTTGGCATGGACTCGGTGGGCCGAAGGGCCTGTTCCCACGCTGCATCTCTAAAGTCTAACTTCCAAAGTCACATCAAATTCAAATTCTGTGCATTGTAGACAAAAACATGCACGATTCATACACTAATTTGAATTTGAAGGATTTGAAGACACTATGCAGACAAGTTTCCACAATGCTTTAGAAACACAGGAAAGGAATTTGGCACCCATCCACTTTATTGACTTAATACATGCAAATGTATATCCTTTGATAGAGACACCATGCCTAGTCAAAATACTAATTCATTACTGGCAGTCTTCCATCTTCCCTCAGCTCAAACTTATTTTACTGCTCTTTTGACCTTTTCAGAGTTTTAACGAGCTGTTGTAAAGCTACACGTTAGAAATAGTCCTCAAGCTCACACATAACCCTGGCGGTACACTAACAAGCAAGTACCTGAATGTGGTGGATTGAAAAGGAATTGGATCAGAAATGTCTGTACTAACAGGATTCCGACTGATTTAAACACAAAATGCCAAAGACAAATGAAAATCTAGTTAACTGATACTTTTTTGGTGCAAAGCTTTGGAAATCCCTTCTGACAACTGTGGCTGAGGATGTTGGTATTTATAGATGAGAATTACATATAATTCAGAACCTCTTCCTTGTTAAAATTTAGCTTAACTGCCAGTATAAATCCCAATTAGTGTTAATCTACAGCACTGCCAGAATTTGAGCCTTTCCAAATTCTATTTTCTTGTTCAAAAGCCCGATTAACAGAGCGCACTTCTTCCAATTGAAACTGAAACCTTTATCACATTACCTTTCAGTGATTACCGTAACACAAATTTAACAAAGAACACAATATTAGATCTCAGTGATAGACACAAAATGCTGGAGTAACTCAGCAGGTCAGGCAACCACTCTGGAGAAAAGGAATAGGTGACATTTCGGGTCAGAACCTTCTTCAGACCTGAGAAAGCTGAAGAAATGGAACCGACCCAAAACATCACCTATTCTATTTCTCCAGAGATGCTGCTTGACCCGCTGAGTTACTCCATCAACGTATCTTTCTTCATTATAAACCAGCAGCTGCAGTTCCTTCCTATACATCTCAGTTTCAGGATATTAGTCGCCAATTGGTTGGGGCAGCACAGCGGCGCAGCAGTAGAGGGCAAACGCCTATAGGGCAAACAGGTCGACGGAGGACGCAGTGTCACTGGCCCTCCACTCCACCCTGACACACCTTGACCAGCGGGACAGTTATGTGCGGATGCTATTCATAGATTATAGCTCCGCCTTTAACACCATCCACCCCCATAAACTAGTCACTAAGCTGGACCACCTGGGCCTCAACACACACCTGAGCAGCTGGGTCCTGGACTTTCTCACCGGCCGACCACAGACTGTGCGCATGGGGAGGCAGGTCTCCTCCAGCATCACCTTGAACATCGGTGCACCACAGGGCTGTGTGTTGAGCCCCTTCCTTTTCTCCCTCTACACTCTCGACTGCAAACCCACCCACGAGGCCAACACCATATTTAAGTTTGCAGATGACACCATCGTGGTAGGCAGGATCACGAGTAACAACGAGGCCGCCTACAGGACAGAGGTAGAGAACCTGGTGAGCTGGAGCCGTGAGAACAACCTGATCCTCAACGCAAAAAAAACAAAGGAGATGATCCTGGACTTCAGGAGGAGACCGAAGACCTTCGTCCATCAGCCCATCACCATTAACGGCGAGACAGTGGAGGCTGTGCAGAACATCAGGTACCTCGGGGTCAACATCAGCCACGACCTGACCTGGACCGTCAACACCACGGCGACGGCCAAGAAAGGACTTCAAAGGCTTCACTTCCTGAGGTGCTTGAAGAGGGCACGTCTCCCACAACAGCTGCTGGTGAGCTTCTACAGGTCAGCCATTGAGTCAGTTCTTACATACTGCATCACAGTATGGTACTCTGGCTGCACCGCAGAGAACAGGAAAGCTCTCCAACGCGTCATCAAGACTGCTGAGAGGATCACTGGCACCCAGCTCCCCAGTCTGGAGGACATCTACCGGACCCGCTGCATCCGGAGGGTCAAGGGCATCATTAGAGACAGCACACACCCTGGACACTGTCTCTTCACCCTCCTGCCCTCAGGAAGACGATACAGGACACTGAGCGCCCGCACGACAAGACTGAAAAACAGCTTCTACCATAGAGCTGTGACACTACTGAACTCTATCCCCCTCCCACATTGATCCCCCCCCCTCTCTCTCACACACCCGCCAATACTCCTGTATGTTTATGGTTATAGTTAAATTTTTTAATAGTTCTTTTTTTTAAATTGTATTTTTATACTTATATTCCTGTGCAGCTGGAGGACTGCTCCAACAGAATTTCGTTGTCTTGTACAATGACAATAAAGATTATCTTATCTTAGAGTTGCTGCCCTACAGCGCCAGAGACCCGGGTTTGATCCTGACTATGGGTTCTGTCTGTACGGAGTTTGTACCATTTCTCTGTGGCCGCGTGAGTTTTCCCTGGGCTCCCTCGTATCCTCCCACATTCCAAAGACGTACAGGTTTGTAGATTAATTGGCTTCGGTAAAAATTGTAAATTGCCCCTCGTGTGTAGGATAGTGTTCGTGCACGGAGTGATCGCTGGTCGGCGTGGAATCGGTGGGCCGAAGGATCTTTCTCGGCGCTGCATCTCTAAATTAAACTAAACTACAACTGAAGATGTAAATTATAACTTGAACAATTCTCAACTTTTTTAAATGAATCTAGAATTTTGCTGAAACAAAGAAATGTCCATCTCTAATGTACTTCAAATCAATTTACACTTCATTGCCATTCAATGATCTTTTAAAAATCTCGTTTGGATAAGAGAGTTTATTTTGTCACTGGCGTGCATATTACATTACTTTCCAACCCACTATAAACTAGGAAAAGAACGTACAACTATTTAGTGACTTTCACATCATTAGACATCCCAGTTACTTTTTTTACCATAGGTATTGATGTTCTGATGAGCGGGCAATTTTTATAGTACATGGTCGTACAAATAGCAAGTAGATAGAGGATCAGATTCCAAGGGATAAATGTAGACACAAGGAACTGTAAATGCTTTTATACAAAAGAAACACATAGTGCTGTTAGTTTAGTTTAGTTTAGAGATACAGCATGGAAACAGGCCCTTCGGCCCACCGAGTTTGTGCCGACCAGCGATCACCCCGGACACTAGCACTATCCTACATACGAGGGACAATTTACAATTTACAGAATCCAATTAACATACAAACCTGTATGTCTTTGGAGTGTGTGAGGAAACCGGAGCACCCGGAGAAAGCCCTCGCAGGTCACGCCGGTTTCCCTCATACAACATAGAATAGTACAGCACAAGAACAGGCCCTTTGGACCACAATGTCTTTACCAAACAAGATGCCAAGACCATCCCTTATCTACCTGCACCTAATCCATATCCCTTTATTCCTTGCATATCCATGTGGCTATCCAAAAACTTCTGGATGCCCAAAACATAGTTTCTACCTGTCAACCTGATCTATGCTTCCCATAATTCTATGTCCTTCTATAAGGTCTCCCTGCAACCTCTGGCATTCAAAAGAAAACAATCCAAGTCCGTTAAAACCCTCCCTGTAGCTAATACACTCTAATTGAAAAGACTAGGCTTATATTCACTGGAGTTTAGAAGGATGAGGGGGATCTTATAGAAACGTATAAAATTATAAAAGGACTGGACAGGCTAGATCCAGGAAAAATGTTCCCAATGTTGGCCGAGTCCCGAACCAGGGGTCACAGTATAAAGGGGAAGCCATTTAAGACTGAGGTGAGAAAAAACTTTTTCACCCAGAGAGTTGTGAATTTGCGGAATTCCCTGGCACAGAGGGCAGTGGAGGCCAAATCACTGGATGGATTTAAGAGAGAGTTAGATAGAGCTCTAGGGGCTAGTGGAATCAAGGGATATGGGGAGAAGGCAGGTATGGGTTATTGATTGGGGACGATCAGCCATGATCACAATGAATGGCGGTGCTGGCTCGAAGGGCCGAATGACCTCCTCCTGCACCTATTTTTTATGTACTATGCTCTATGTAATCCAGGCATCTGTGCTAAACCTCCTCCGCACCCTCTCCAAAGCCTCCACATCCATCCTGTATTGGGATGACCAGAACTGCACTCAATACTCCAAATGAGGCCTGACCAAAGTCCCATAGAGTTGCATCATGACTTCCTGACTCTTATACTCAATGCCCTGACCTATGAATGCAAGCACACCATTTGCCCTTTTTACCACTCTATCTACTTGTGTTGCCACTTTCAGGGAGTTATGGACTTGGGCCCCAAGATCCTTTTGTGCATCCATGTTGTTAAGAGCCATGCCATTAATTGTTTTCTTTTCACTTATATTTGACCTCCGAAGTGTAACACCTCACACTGGCTGAGATTAAACTCCATCTGCCATTTCTCTGCCCATTTCTGTAGCTGATCTATATCCCCCTGTACACTTTGACAACCTTCCTCACAGTCCCTTGCAAAACGGTGTCGTCTGCAAACTCATTAACCAAGCAGGTACATGGGTAGGAAAGGTTCTGAAGGATATGGGCCAAGCCTAGGTAGGGACTAATAGAGATGGAACATGCTGGTCAGTGTGGGCACATTGGGCCGAAGGGCCTGTTGCCATGCAGTGTGACTATGCAGAAACAAGGAACTGTGGATGCTGGTTTACCAAGGAAAGACACAACGTATTGGTGTAACTCAGCAGGTCGGGCACCATCTCTGGAGAATATAGATAGGTAATGTTTCAGGTCGGGACCTTTCTACAGACTGTGTCATTTTTGTATACCTGAATCTGCAGTTTCTTGTTTCAAGAAACTGCAGATTCTAAAATACATTAGACCAAGGGCGTCCCTTTGGGTCCCGTCCCCTCAAGGCGCATTTGCGGGGGGGGGGGGGGGGGCGGCTTTGGCATGACACACACACATTAACCACCCCCCACACACACTAACCCCCCCATGAAATTATATTAATATTATTCATTCGCTCCATTTACCCCATCCACTGCCCTATCCACTCACGCATAGCCCCCAACTGCGCAGGTGTGGCTAGAGATGGGGTGGGGGTGGTGAGGGGAAGTAGTGAGATTGAGGGTGGTGGAGGGGGGCGCGGCATCACACGGGAGGGCTGGTTCCCAAAGCAATACTCCACCATCACCTGCCCCTAGTTCCCATTATTCACACTCCTAGAGAGGAGGGGGAGCAGAGAAGAGAGGGGAGCGAGAGTAGGGTGGGTGGGGGGGGGGGGGGTGCATGGAAGGGAGGGAAAGGCGAAAAGAAGGGGGGGGCAGAAAGGAAGGGACAGCAGGGAGGGCGGCAAAGAGGGAGGAGGGCAGAGGGGGGGCAGAGAGGGAGCCCCTTCCCCATCCAACCCCCCCCCCCCCCCTCCCCCTCCGAAGCCCCCACCCCTCCCCCTTCGCCCTCAAGACCTCTCACCCCCTCTTCCCCCCTCCTCTCCCCTCCTGCCCCCCCTCCTCTCCCCTCCTGCCCCCCTCCTCTCCCCCCTCTCCTCCCCCCTCTTCCCCCCCCCTCTCTTCCCCCCTCTCTTCCCTCCCTCTCCACCCCCCCTCTCCCCCCCTCTCCACCTCCCTCCACCTTTGGACAGGTACATGTAGGTAAGGTTTAGATGGATTTGGGCCAAACATGGACATATGGGACGAGCTTAGATGGTGCATCTTGGTCGACATAGACGAGTTGGGTTGAAGGGCTTGTTTTGCTGCTGTACGCCTCGACGACCTTTAAAATAGAAATGATCCAAACTCCAACCCGTCTACATTAATGTCCAATTCATTAATAACAAGTCAAAAAACTTGCTAACTTGTTGCACACAACTCCTTTAAATTTTGCCACTCGCACCTCAAAGCTACGCCTTCAAGTCTTTGACATTTCTACCCTGGGAAAAAAGTTTCTGACTGTCTACCCTATCGGAAACTGTCCCTTCGGCCCACCAAGTCCACACACTGACGATCCATCACCCGTTCACACTTGTTCTATGTTCTCTCACTTTCAAGTCCACTCTCTACACACCTAGGGCAACTTACACCGGCTCAATTCACGCACGCCTTTGGCGTATGGGAGGAAGCCTGAGCACCCGGAGGTAACCCACATGGTCACAGGGAGACTGTGCAAACTCCACACACAGACAGCAGCTGAGGTCAGGATTGAACCCTGCTCTCTGGCATGGTTAGGCAGCAACTCTACCACTGAGTCACAGTGCCGCTCTGCATAATCACCCCAACATGTCACACATTAAACAGTAATGTAATACTTAACGCACGCAGGTATTAATGAATACCATGAACTATTTTATTCGTTATCTCTTAAATCGATAATGAATCAATAGTAATTGATTCATCAATAAGACTCTTCAGAAGTAGTTGTGTCTCCAAAGCTTCCTTCCAAACCCAAAGCCCTTACCTGCGTCACCTTCTCTGTCACATTGTGTGTCCTCTCCTTCACTTTGGGTGCTATGATGGTGTTCTCTGACGAAGGTGGAGATGAAGTCTTCTCAGCTTTTATATCCGAAAAGTTCAGGGTGATTTGCGGTATCTTGCTAATTGTGCTGTACTTGTTGAGATTAGAATCGGAGGTTGAGCCCAGGAGACTGGACTTGAAATGACTCAGAGGTCCTGAGGCACAAGATGGTAAAATATGTCATGTTTATTCTGCGCATCAAATCTTTTACCCAAGTTCACATTTTCTATTAGATTGCGCCTTCAGTTTATAAATTATAAATGATGGACTGTTTCATCTGTTTAATAATAACAATAACAATATACATTATTAATTACAGGTATTAAGGTTAATTGAAATTTCAAAGTATGTGAATTAAAATTGCATTCATTGTATTTCGATTTTAATTTTTGGAATTTTGAATAAGAGATTTTCCTCTGAAGACAGAGGGAAAAATGCAAGAACGCTGATTGATATGTTACCATGGCACATGCAAGATCAACATCTACTAGAACATTGAACATAGAACAGTATAGCACAAGAACAGGACTTTCGGCCCACAATGTCTGTGCCGAACATGATGCCATGACCAACTCTTATCAGCCTGCACATAAACCATATCCCTCCATTCCCTGCATATCCATGTGCCTATCCAAAAGTATCTTAAACATCACTATTGTATCTGCCTCCACCACTACCCCTGGCAGTGTGTTCCAGACACTCACCATACTGTGTAAAAACACTTGCCCCATGTATCTCCCTTAAACTTGTCTCTCTTGCCTTAAAGTTATGCCTTCTAGATTTTGATATTTCCATCCTGGGAGAAAGGTTCCGACTGCCTACCCTATCAATGCCTCTCATAATTTTATATACTTCTCTGGCATTGCAGAGAATAACACTCCACGTCTGTTTAACCTCTCCTTCTGGCCAATGGCCCCTAATCCAGGCATCATTCTGGTAAACTGAATCATCCTATCATCAACTAGAGAGCCGTCCTGAGCTACTAGTTACTTCACTGGAGACCCTCGGACAATCTTTAATCGGACTTTACTGGACTTTATCTTGCACTAAAATGTTATTCCCTTAATCATTTATCCATACACTGTGGGCGGCCCGATTGTAATCATGTATAATCTTTCCGCTGACTGGTTAGCACACAACAAAAGCTCTTCACTTTACCTCGGTACACATGCCAATAAACTAAACTAAATTAAACTAACCTAAACTAAACTAAACTAAACTAAACTAAACTAAACTAAATTAAACTAAACTAAACTAAACTAAAGTAAACTAAACTAAACTAAACTAAACTAAACTAAACTAAACTAAACTTCCTCTGCACTCTTTTCATCCACAGAGCAAATGTCAACTCAGGTGTCAGCTGGCCATTTGCCCAAACAATGCAACAAATGGACATCCATGCCTTCCACAGATGCTGCTTAACCCACTGAGTTTTTCCAGTATTTTGTTTCTTGCTCAGGATTCCAGCATTTGTAGCTCCTTGTGTTTCTGCTACAAATAGATGATCATTTTTAAATTAACAATCAATTGATTGATGCATTGCACTTATTTCGGTCTGAATTTGTGTAAGTGTGAGGTGTCACATTTTAGGAAGTCAAACCAGGGCAGGACCTTCTCAGTGAATGGTAGGGCCCTGGGAAGTGTTGTAGAGCAGAGAGATCTAGGAGTGAAGGTACATAGTTCTCTGAAAGTGATGTCATAGAAACATACAAACATAGAAAAATAGTAAGATTAAACGAGAACTTACCAGTTTGAAGTTTGATCTGTATTTTATGAGGAGTTACGATGAGGGATTACGTGAAGAACCCGCTCAGCATGCATGCGCGGCATACTTCAAAGCAGCGGTGTGGAATCACAGATAGACACAGTTATTGAAGTAAACATAGTAAAGATAAGGAGACATCAGTTTATGAATTTGACCCATATTATTGAGGGTGGGAGCGGAGGGCACGTAATCCCTCATCGTAACTCCTCATAAAATACAGATCAAACTTCAAACTGGTAAGTTCTCGTTTAATCTTACTATTTTACTTCGGAGTCACGTGAGTGATTCCGTGAAGATTTCAAAGCTCTGTGATTTCAAACCGTGTAACAGTTATTACTACATCACTGCCGAAGTCTTTGAGGGAGGAAGTGTGTTATCGTAACCAACCAATGAATCTGTTTGTAGAAAAACACAATGGTATTTTTTAACAATAACAACAAAGAAATTAAATTGCTCCCCTGGGCTGAAATTAAATATTTGCAGTCTGTAAAATCTTTCCTGCAAATAAAACAGGTTTTGCCAACGGCTTATTATAAAATTTCTGAACGGTCTTTCCCCCCACCATCCTGCTGTAGCCAGGATGTGGTTTATAGGCATGTCCATTCTTTTAGCCGTCGACGTGGATGCTGCCCTGGTGGAATGAAATTTGTACATGTTAGATTTTATCCCAGCAGCTTTTTTTCACCCAACCATAAGGTTTTATATGACTGACCCACAAGGCTTTTCATCTCCCTCGAATATTTTGGTTGTGTCTATGTAGGATAGTAGGGTCATGGCACATAACCGTGTTTCTGGCGGGTAAGCCCGGAATTCCACGACTGGATTAGGTGTTCCTGGTCTGCTCTGTTTAATCATTCCCTGGATAATGACAGAGATCTGGTCTGGAGCTGTGAGCATGGTGTCCAGTCGCAATAGGTGTAGTGACTGGACCCTCTGTGCAGATACAAGTGCCATCAACATGAGTGTTTTGAGCATAGATGGTTCCAGGTTGAGGGATCTGGCTGGTGGCCATCCCCTGAGGTATGTCAGGACCACACTGACATCCCATATATGGGTGTACCTTGGTCTAGGGGGTTAGAGTTGTAAATACCCTTCATTAGTTTGACCACCAGCTGGTGGGACCCCATGGCCTGTTGTCCTGGAGCTGGTTTTAAATAGACAGGCAGGGCAATTCTAGCTGTGTTGATGGCTCTGTAGCTGAGTCCTTCATCGTGGTGAAGGTTCACCAGGAATTCCAGCACGTTGGTAACTGTAGCGGTTGAGTAGGTGGTCCCTGTATCCAAGCAGTACTTCTCCCATTTTTTGATGCTGGACAAGTGCTGTTTTTTAGTGGATGTTCGGAGGGATGCTGACATGGTGTCGACGGTTTGTTATGATAATCCCAGTCCCAGAAGTGGTTTGTGCAGAATCTGCAACCCAGGAGTTTGATTTTTTCATGGCACGGGTGGCTTGTGCCCGACACTGGGTGTTAATAACTCTGGGTCACTGGGGAATACCATCGGAGTTTCAACAACCATGTCATGGAGTATTGGGAACCATGGCTGTGTAGGCCAGTCGGGTACTATCAAAATACCTGAGTCCATTTGTACTGTGCGTAGTCCCCGACTGATGAGGCAGAAGGGAGGAAATGCATAGAAGAAGAATTTCCCCAATCCAGCGCGAATGCATCTACCGCTGCTGCCTCAGGGTCTGGTTCCCAAGCGACATACATAGGTACCTGGTGATTTAGCCTTGATGCAAATAAATCGATATCTGGCGTGCCATATTGCTTGATAACTTTTGTGACATTTTTGGGGGGGTTTTTAACATCCATTCGATGTTGTCATTAAATTTACGTGACCTGGTGTCTGCCACTGTATTTAGCTTACCTGGCAGGTAAGTTACTGATAGCCAAATATGTCTTTGGACACACCATTGCCAAATTGTGTTGATCAACTTGTCGCATGATACCGATTTTATGCCGCCCATATGGTTAATGTAGGCTACCACCGTAGTATTATCTATTTATAACCGTACATGCAAGTGATGCATATTTATGCATATGCTTATAAACCATAAAAGTCACCCAACATCTCTAGATAATTAATGCCCAGTGTAAGTGGTAACGATGATTCTGGGTTAGTCCATCTACTACTTGTGCTGGATATAGAGTTAGTTGCTCCCCAGCCTTGAGCACTGGCATCTGTTTGGATAACTGACGTAGGGATAGTGATGATAATAGGCTGAAACTTTTTTTGCCCACCACTGTAGTTCTGATATTACTTCAGTGGGTAACTTCATGAAATGATCATAATGACCTGTATGTCGTTTTTGGTACAAAGGTCCAAATTATGTAGCCAGAAATACTGCTACCATTTTCCCAATTACTCTGTTACTTGTCAAGCAGTTGATAGTTTGTTGACCATTAAATTGTTGCATGATTGTGCCAATTCAACTATATTATCTCTTGGCAATGTTACAGTCACGTAGACTGAATTAATTGTGAAGCCCAATTAGTCCATGATAGTGGATGGCTTCAACTTAGATTTATCTGGATGTAAGACAACCCCAGGGTTTCGAATAACTATTTGGTAGCTGAACAGCTAACATAGTCAATTTCATGGTCTTGCCTACCATTTAGGAAATCATCAAGATATGCCATGACAATATGTTTTTGTCTTCTAAATATTGCCAGAGCTGGTTTTAGTATCTTGGTGAACAATCTTGGGCTGATGTGAACCCATTGGGTAACGCTTTAAACTGCTATAGCTGCCCCATCCAGGTAAATTTCAGGTATCTGCGATGATCCTTGTGAATGGTACTAAATAGTAAACATCTTTAAGATGAATGCTTGCCATGAAGTATCCTTTGGAATTTAGTTGTTTGGCAGTAACAACCGGTTCCATTTTGAAATGTATATACTTAACAAACATATTGAGTGAAGTTAAGTCAATGATGATGCGACATCCACCATCTTTTTTGGGTTTAGTGAATATATTTGATACGAATTGCAAGGGTTCAGGTTTTCCCATGATACCCTTTGTAATTATTCTCACCAGTTCAGCTTGTCCCTCTTGTTTCTTTAACGGAGAGGGGAAAAATACCCTCTGGGGTGAATGTTGATCTGGTGGCAATTTTTCTAGTATGAATTGTATTTGTATTCACTAATGCCATTGAGTATATACTGATCACTCGTGATAGACTCCCATGTGTTAGTATTACTCTATATACTGGTAGGAACCAGACCCACCTACCTCCATGGTTATGGGTATTCTTCTGTTTCCTGCCGGTCCAATGAGTGTTGCACGTCGTCTGACGTGGCGGTGACGTTGGGGGGTGGCACATTTTCCATGGGGTCCGCTCTGGGCTCTGGTCTAAAGAAGACTTTCGGTGATAGAATGCGGACTCCTTATCTTTCATCAGTCCCATATGGTAGACGTTGACTGATGGACGCGATGGGGTGCTGCTGCGTAGGAATTACTGTTTTTGGTTTGCTCGTCCCGGCCCTGCCCTCATGAGCCGAAAGTTTTGTAAAACCTCTTGCATGTCCTTCATATGCTTTGTGAGTTTTTTTGCCAAAGAGCAGTGGGTCTGGCTCAGTGGCTGGGGTATGCACAACCCCGCAAATGTAGGATTTTATGGCACGTCTTATGACTTGTTTACGAAGGTTGTGGTCATCTCCGTATTTGTCCTGGAACGAGGAAAAACGATGTGATGGCTGACGTCAGGCTTTTAACGGCCTCCTGCACGTGGGGTTTCCACGTAGCTGTCCACCACACCTAGCAGCTCTTCCTGTTCCTGCACCCCTTGCATACTCCCGAGATCTTCAGCCATTGCCCCTGTTCTTGACCAGCCCAGTCCTGGTCACCAAAGCTATCCTCTGGAAAGGAGGAAGCAATGGACAGTGCACAAGGCACTGTGGAGGGAGTGCCTGACCCCCCTCTGTGAGAGCGCCCCTCCTGGGGTGCACCTCGCTGGAGCTCCTGCACCAAGAGCCGCTCCATGCGGCTCATGCGGCTGTCTCTCCCCCGTGCGGGTGGAGAGACGTCCCCGTCCGACAAGTCGGAGCCACCGGCCGGACGCCTCTTCCATGGCTTTACATCCAGCCCCCTGCTCAGGCGCTAGCGGGCTGGGCTCGGCGCGGTGTCGGGGTATAGCGGACCGCCCGGTAAGTGGTTCTACCGCCTTGTTGCTGCCCCCGCGAGATGGAACGCTCCTTCGTGGAGTCGAGGGGGGGGGGGGCAGGTCTGTTCAGGTGGCTGTCTTTCCCCCCATGCGGGTGGAAAGACGTCCCGTCCGATAAGTCGGAGCCACCGGCCGGACGCCTCTTCCGTGGCGGTACTTCCAGCCCGCTGCTCAGGCGCTAGCGGGCTGGGCTCGGCACGGTGTCGGGATAGCGGAGCGCCGGGTAAGTGATCCTACCGCCTTGATGCTGCCCCCCCCCCCAGATGGAACGCTCCTCCGTGGAGTCGAGCGGGGGACAGGTCTCTTCTGTTGCTGCCCCCCCCTGATGGAACGTTCCTCCGTGGAGTCGAGTGGGGGACAGGTCTGTTCTGTTGCTGCCCCCCCCCCCAGATGGAACGCTCCTCCGTGGAGTCGAGCGGGGGACAGGTTTGTTCTATAGCCTTTCTTCGCTGCCGGACAGCAGAAGTCTCCCTGTGAAAGAAAAAACCCGACGTCAGCTTACCTGACGGTCCGTTCTTTCACCTCCATAGCAGGAGCGCCTGACTCCCGCTGTGCCGCTGTTGCTCTGATGGACGTAATGCCAAGCATGCGTGCTGAGCGGGTTCTTCACGGAATCACTCACGTGACTCCGAAGTAAAATAGGTGCAGGAGTAGGCCATTCGGCCCTTCGAGCCTGCACCGCCATTCAATATGATCATGGCTGATCATCCAACTCGGTATCCCATTCCTGCCTTCTCTCCATACCCCCTGATCCCTTTAGCCACAAGGGCCACATCTAACTCCATCTTAAATATAGCCAATGAACTGGCCTCAACTACCTTCTGTGGCAGAGAATTCCACAGATTCACAACTCTCTGTGTAAAAAATGATTTTCTCATCTCGGTCCTAAAAGACTTCCCTCTTATCCTTAAACTGTGACCCCTAGTTCTGGACTTGCCCAACATCGGGAATAATCTTCCTGCATCTAGCCTGTCCAACGCCTTAAGAATTTTGTATGTTTCTATAAGATCCCCCCTCAATCTTCTAAATTCTAGCGAGTACAAGCCGAGTTTATCCAGTCTTTCTTCATATGAAAGTCGTCCCATCCCAGGAATCAGTCTGGTGAACCTTCTCTGTACTCCCTCTATGGCAAGAATGTCTTTCCTCAGATTAGGAGACCAAAACTGTACGCAATACTCCAGGTGTGGTCTCACCAAGATCCTGTACAACTGCAGTAGAACCTCCCTGCTCTTATACTCAAATCCTTTTGCTATTAATGCTAACATACCATTTGCTTTCTTCACTGCCTGCTGCACCTGCATGCCTACTTTCAATGACTGGTGTACCATGACACCCAGGTCTCATTGCATCTCCCCTTTTCCTAATCGGCCACCATTCAGATGTCACAGGTAGTTAGGGTGGCGAAGAAGGCTTTTGGCATGCTGGCCTTCATTAGGCAGGGAATTGAGTATAGAAGTCATGTTACAGTTGTACAAGATATTGATAAGGTCGCACTTGGAAATATGGTGTTCAGTTTTGGTCACCAAAGATAGCATTTTGCTGGAATGAGTGCAGAGAAGATTTACGAGGATGTTGCCAGACTCAAGGGCCTGGGCTTCAGGGAGAGGTTGAGCAGGCTAGGACTTTAACATTATTCCTTGTAGCAGGATGAGGGGTGATCTTGGCGTGGTGTATGAAAACATGAGGGGAGCAGATAGTGTGAATACACAGATTCTGTACCCAGGGTAGAAGGATCAAAATTAGTGGACGTAAGTTTAAGGTGAGAGAAGAAAGACTTAATAGAAACCTGAGGGACAATCTCGTGTGCAGGGAATGGTTGGGAAAGTGGATAACATAGAACTAGTGTGAACGGGTGATTGATGGTCAGCGTGGATTCGGTGGGCTGAAGGGCCTGTTTCCATGCCAGTTATCTCTGAACTAACGTCGGTTTGTGTTAATATTCGTGAGACATGTATGTAAGTCAATCAATTAATGTAGAAACCATCTGTGACATATTTTGAATAAAAAATTACTGTTGATCTTTAGATAATTACATGATTTGTACATCTGGAAAGAAAGCTAGTATCATTTGTGTCTGCTAGAGTCTTGATAAGCTTTCAATCTTGTAGGGTGATCTTGAAGAAAACTGAACAAAACTCAGGTGATATCAAGTGTCCAACAGTATTCACCGTTCTATTAATAATATTAGTAATATATTAATAATAATTGCTCTGCATAGCTGATGGTGACATGAATGGCCCAATATTGCACATCCAGGCATGGCACGGTGGGGTAGTGGTAGAGCTGCTGTCTTACAGTGCCAGAGACCTGGGTTCGATCCTGACTACGGGTGCTGTCTGTATGGAGTTTGTACGTTTTCCCCATGACCTGCGTGGGTTTTCGCCGGGCGCTCCGGTTTCCAACCACACTCCAAAGAAGTACAGGTTTGTAGACTAATTGGCTTGTAGACAAATTGTCCCTAGTGTGTGTAGGATATTGGTGCGTTGGTGGGAACAGACTCAGTGGGCTGAAGGGCCTGTTTCTGCACGGTATCTCTCAACTAAACTTAAGAAAACTGAACAAAACTCAGGTGATATCAAATATCCTACACTATTCAGGGTGCTATTAATAAACTAGTCTAGCATTGTAACCAATGCTCTACTATTGAGGTGACAGAATTGCCCGATAATGCACATCAAAGAGATAAAGAACATATCTTTTATCACTCCAGTTTCTTGATAATGCCAAGTCAGGTTTGCAGTATCATTTCCTACAATTTCCAAATCTGATCAAAAAAATAAAGGGATGTCAAAATGTAGGAAATCACTTCGGATGAATGTCACTGGTCTGGTCTGGTCCCAGCATCAGCTCTGGTCCCAGGGAATAATGGCTGATTGACAGAACCACATAAAGAATCTAAGGTACCCTGATAAATCTGTCTGTCAAATAAAAAATATTACACAGTGGATAGGTTTAGCACAGGTGCCCAAAGCAAATGTAATAAATATCAGCATTTAAATGGGTTGCACTCCTTTGGAATCTTCATAATATATATTTGCAATGCATTATACCTGACTTTGCACTTGTTGGAGGCAATATGTGGAAGATGAATATAATTAATTTATTGCTTTATAGAGTCATAGGGCCATGGAGTCATAGAGAGTGGAAACAGGCCCTTCAGCCCAACTTGCCCATGCCAACCAACATGTCCCATCTACACTAGTCCCATCTGCCTGTGTTTGGCCCATATCCCTCGAAACCTATCCTATCCATGTACCTGTCGAAATGTTTCTTAAATGTTGCGATAGTACCAGCCTCAACTACCTCCCTGGGACCAGGGCAGCTCGTTCTATACACCCACCACCACATGTGTAAAAAAGTTACCCCTTAGGTTCCTATTAAATCTTTCCCCATTCACCTAAAACCTATGTCCTTTGGTTCTCGATTCCCCTCCTCTGGGCAAGAGACTTGTTTACGTTTACCCAAACTATTCCTCTCATGATCTTGTAAACCTCTCCAAGATCACCGCCCATCCTCCTGTGCTCCAAGGAGTAAGTCCTAGCCTGCTCTAACTCTCCCTATAGCTCAGGCCTTCGGGTCCTGGCAACATCCTTGTAAATCTTCACTGTGTGTTTTACATGCGGGTGGAAACTGCCGAGAGAAAAAGGACACACTGTTTTATTCAAGATCTTCTAATTTAAGCTACAACAGCCAAATCAAACATTTCACGCACAGTCGAATCATTTCCGGATCTTTCTTGGTAAATACGATGGATGATATTTGCATCTCTAAGGTCCAATTAGATTTTGGTCACAACACACTTTGAGCTTTCATCCAATTTGCTCATTTTTACAAAACTGGTGGCAGAGAAGATTCCTGCAGAGACTGTGTGTGTTTACCTGATCTATTCCTTACATTGTTTTGTACAACTCTATAAGATCACCCGTCATCCTCCTGCGCTCCAAGGAATAGAGTCCTGGGTGTATTAAAATGCCCGGTCAGCAAAGGAGATTGCCTACGGCTACCTCGACTGCTACATAGCGACCCCACTCCACTGCACTACAAGTTCAAAAGAACCATGCCGACCAATTTTTACTCGCGAAAATTTGTGTTTGGTGTATTGTGTTTACAGGCCAATAATGTTGCTACAAGTAAGAATGTCATTGTAGTATTGGTGGTACACATGACAATTAATTCTTGAAATTTGGATGCTGTGCTCACATCACAATATTCCTGGGTGAAGTAAAATTAGCATCACAAGTAGACGGGTGGTGAAGAAAGCTTTTGGTACTTTGGCCTTCATCGGTCAGGGGATTGAGTAGTTGGGATGTTACAGTTGTACAATACAATGTTTGTGAGACTGCACTTTTAGACTTTACTTTAGACTTTAGAGATACAGCTTGGAAACAGGCCGTTCGGCCCATCGAGTCCACGCCGACCAGCGATCACCGCTTGCACCAGCACTACCCTGCACACACTAGGGCCAATTTACAATTATACCAAACCAATTATCCTACAAAACCTGTATGTCTTTGGAGTGTGGAAGCCGGAGCATCTGGGGGAAAATCCACAAGGTCACAGTGTATTTGACCCAGAGTAAGGGAATCTGGAACTAGAAGGCATAAGCTTAAGATGGGAAAGAGTTTATAGGAACCTGAGAGGCAACTTTTTCATGCAGAGGGTGGTGGGTATATGGAACGAGCTGCCAAAGGAGGTAGTTGAGGCAGGAGCAATATCAACATTTAAAAGACATTTGGACAGATACATGGATAGGAAAGGGATGTGGGCCAAATACAGGCAATAGGGACTAGCATAGATGGGGCATCTTGGTCAGCATGGACGAGTTGGGCCAAAGTACCTGTTTCCATGCTGTTTGGCTTCATGATTCCATGTCTCCTAAACCTTCTATAAACAGGTTGCATTTTAGTAAAATCATCTTATTGCCTTTTATTCTGCAAGAATCCTGTCTGCTACCAGTTTTGTAAAACGAGCAACACCCCACAAGTAAAATTGGATGAAATCTCAAAGAGTGTTATGACCAAAATCTAATTGGACCTTAGAGATGCAAATAACATCTATCGTATTTGCCAAGAGAGATCCAGAAATTATTCGACTGTGGGTGAAATGTTTGTTTTGGTCTCCCTGTTGCAGTTTAAATGAGAAGATCTTGAATAAAACAGTGTGTCCTTTTCTCTCAGCTGTTTCCACCCGCATGTAAAACACACAGAGAAGATTTACGAGGATGTTGCCAGGACTCAGCTATAGGCAGAGGTTGAACAGGCTAGGACTTTATTCCTTGGAGTGCAGGAGGATGAGGCATGATCTTATAGAGGTGAGCAAGATCAAGAGAGGTATAGGTTGGGTAAACACCCAGAGTCCTTTGCCCAGAATGAGGGAATCGTGAACCAGACATAGGTTTAGGTGAAGGGGAAATATTTAATGGAACCTGAAGGGTAACTTCTTTACAGAAAGGGTGGTGGGTGTATGGAATAAGCAGAGGAGGCAGTTGAGGCAGCTACTATTGTAACGCTTACACAGTATTTGGATAGGATAGGTTTAGAGGGATAAGGGCCAAATGTGGGCAGGTAGGACTCGCGTAGATATGGCACGTTGGTTGGCATGGGCAAGTTCGGCCAAAGGGCCTGTTTCCACGCTGTAGACTATATAACAATTCACTGATCATCACTTTTCACCTGTTACTCTCAAGATTGCAAACGGCTACATTTTTAATGAAAAGGAATGTAGGTTTATCTCAAATTTTCTCTCTCAAACATTTGCTGACATAAAATAGGGCGGCACAGTGATGCAGCGGGTAGAGCAGAGATGCGGGTTTGATCCTGACCTCGTGTGCTCACTCTATGGAGTTTGCATGTTCTCCCTGTGACCGCGTGGGTTTCCTCCGGGTGCTCTGGTTTCCATGGATATGGATGGGCGACGTTTCAGGTCGGCTTTCGACAAACTGAGTGTGAAGAATCTCGAATCGAAAGGTCACCTATCCATGTTCTTCACTGATGCTGCCTAATCTGCTGAGTTACTCCAGCACCTTGAGTCTTTCAGAAGGCTTTTGACAAGGTCCCACATAAGAGATTAGTATACAAACTTAAAGCACACGGTATTGGGGGTTCAGTATTGATGTGGATAGAGAACTGGCTGACAGACAGGAAGCAAAGAGTAGGAGTAAACGGGTTCTTTTCACAATTGCAGGCAGTGACTAGTGGGGTACCGCAAGGCTCAGTGCTGGGACCCCAGCTATTTACGATATATATTAATGATTTGGACGAGGGAATTGAATGCAACATCTCCAAGTTTGCGGATGACACAAAGCTGGGGGACAGTGTTAGCTGTGAGGAGGATGCTCGGAGGCTGCAAGGTGACTTGGATAGGCTGGGCGAGTGGGAAAATGCATGGCAGATGCAGTATAATGTGGATAAATGTGAGGTTATCCAATTTGGTGGCAAAAACAGAAAAGTAGACTGTTATCTGAATGGTGGCCGATTAGGAAAAGGGGAGATGCAACGAGACCTGGGTGTCATGGTACACCAGTCATTGAATGTAGGCATGCAGGTGCAGCAGGCAGTGAAGAAGGCATGTTATGAATGGTATGTTAGCATTCATAGCAAAAGGATTTGAGTATAGGAGCAGGGAGGTTCTACTGCAGTTGTACAGGGTCTTGGTGAGACCACACCTGGAGTATTGCGTACAGTTTTGGTCTCCTAATCTGAGGAAAGACATTCTTGCCATAGAGGGAGTACAGAGAAGGTTCACCAGACTGATTCCTGGGATGTCAGGACTTTCATATGAAGAAAGACTGGATAGACTCGGTTTGTACTCGCTAGAATTTAGAAGATTGAGGGGGGACCTTATAGAAACGTACACAATTCTTAAGGGGTTAGACAGGCTAGATGCAGGAAGATTGTTCCCGATGTTGGGAAAGTCCAGAACAAGGGGTCACAGTTTAAGGATAAGGGATGAGGAAAACTTTTTTCACACAGAGAGTGGTGAATCTCTGGAATTCTCTGCCACAGAAGGTAGTTGAGGCCAGTTCATTGGCTATATTTAAGAGGGAGTTAGATGTGGCCCTTGTGGCTAAAGGGATCAGGGGGTATGGAGAGAAGGCAGGTACAGGATACTGAGTTGGATGATCAGCCATGATCATATTGAATGGCGGTGCAGGCTCGAAGGGCCGAATGGCCTACTCCTGCACCTATTTTCTATGTTTCTATGTTTCTATGAGTCTTCTTTTGTAAATCAGCATCTGCAGTTCCTTATGTCTAAATCTGTCATTCACATAGCTATGTGATTCTGATTGTTACAAGGTTTGAGTCTTGATAAAGGTATTGTCGCTGGTACGAATCCTTCTTTCTCTTTTGCTTTATACATTAATATGTTTTAATCTAATTTAATGGTGGAAGGAATTAGGAACAGAATTATTCGAGATTTCATTTCAGTTATGAGAATTACACCTATTAAAAGTTTGGAATAGTACATTTTTTAACTGGAACTTTAGGAAATAGTCCGGCAAAATTTGGGGCTTGATCTCCAAATACTGTTTTCCTTAATGAAGATATTTTTAACAGATCAGCAATGCTCTTAGTAAAAGTTTCAGATATTTGCTTCGATTTTGAGTCTTAAATTAAAATTTGTGTGAGTTTTAAAAGTCAATACTAGAGTAAAGATTAACAGAGTAAGCATATTTTGTGTGCAAAATCATGAGAGGAGAGATCGGGTAACACACAGAGTCTCTTGCCCAGAGTAGGGGAATCGAGAACCAGAGGACATATGTTCACAAGGTGAGGGGGGAAAGATTTAATGGAACCTGAGGGGTAACTTTTTTACACAAAGGTTGGTGGGTGTATGGAACATGCTGCATACAGTACTAATTGAGGCAGGTACTATAACAACATTTAAAAGACACTTGGACAGATACTTGGATAGGAAAAATTCAGAAGCATTTAAAGGTTTATAGGGTGGCACAGTGGCATAGCGGTAAAGATGCTGCCTTACAGCGCTAAAGACCAGGTTCAATCCTGACTACAGATGCTGTCCGCATGGAGGTTGTACATTCTCCCTGTGACCGCGAGTGTTTTCTCCAGGTGATCCGGTTTCCTCCCACATCCCAAAGCCGTATAGATATGTAGGTTAATTGTAAATTGTCCCCTAGTGTGTAGGGAGTGGATGAGAAAGTGGTTGATGGATGGCAGGCAGTGGTTGTTAATGGACCCGATGGGCTGAAGAGCCCGTTTCCATGCTGTATTTCTGCACTAAAATAAACAATGACCATAAAATTCTATCGCCATCAGATGCAATGACCAACACTCTTCCAGAAATTTGCTAACACTGGCTGATAACATTTACGTCTGATAAGTTAATATATCTTCTTCACAGCTAGTGAGATAAGCAGAATTTGAAATGAGAATCATAACGTTGTCGTGTAAAGAAAATATATGTGAGTTTATTAATATTTTCCTTCAATAGAACGTCGTCTAAAGTAAACTGATGGCACCAAGTGATTAATATTGAAATTTTTTGCTGAATAATCCCCTGAAATAGATTGAAAGAGTTATGGGGATTGACTGATATCGACATGATGACAGACTATGTCCCACTACCACAGGCTCTGTTCTGATTATGCTTCCAGTAACAGGACTGCACGGTGACACGGTGGTGGCGCTGCAGCCTTACAGCGATAGAGACCTGGGTTCGATCCTGACTACGGGTTCTGTCTGTGCAGAGTCTGTACCGCCTCCCTGTGACTGCATATCTCCAATTTCAAGTTGGGTTGACGCACTAAATGCTCATATAAAAGCCTAATACTGGAATGTAAGTCTATTCCCACCAGCAGTACAGTGGCACAGTGGTAGAGTTGCTGTCTCACAGCACCAGAGACCCAGGTTTGATCCTGACTACGGATGCTGTCTGTACGGAGTTTGTACGTTCTACCTGTGACCACATGGGTTTTATCCAGGTGCTCGGGTTTCCTTCCACATATCAAAGATGCAAAGATTTGTAGGTTAATTGGCTTCTGTAAAATTTTAAATTGTCCCTAGTGTGTGTAGGATAGTGTTAGTGTACGAGGTGATTGCTGGTCGGCACGGATTCGGTGGGCTGAAGGGCCTGTTTCCGTGCTGTATCTCAAAAGCAAACTAAACTAGAGTGTTGAATTGTCAGCACAAGGAACGGTGGATGCTGGTTTACAAAAAAAAAGAAGCAAAGTACTGGAGTTACTCAGCGAATCCGGTAGCATGTACGGAAAATATGGACAGGTGACGATTCAGGTCGGGACCCTTCTTCAGACTGAGGGAGGAGGGAGGAGAAAGCTGGAAAAGAGAGGTGGGGGCGGGACAAAGCCTGACAAGTGATAGGTGGATATGGGTGAGGGGGATTTTTACATGCTGCAGTTTAACATGCCTGTAAATACATTACACATCGTAAATATAGAGTAAATTAAAAAAACATGCAAATTAGTTACAAATACTGGTGGAAAAAGAAAGTCCAAAGTCCTTAGGAGCAACTAATGACAGTCCACAGTTGGAGTGCATGAACAGGCTAGGAGCACAGGAGGATGAGGGTGATCTAATAGGTGTATAAAATCATGAGGGAATGCACAGAGCCTTTTAGCCACAGTGGGGGAATCAAGAACCAGAGGACATAAGTTTAAAGTGAGAGGGGAAAGATTTAATACGAACATGAGGGGTACCTTTTTTTCCACACAGGAGGATGGTGAATATATGGAATGAAGAGGTAATTGAGGCAGATATACTAACATCATTTAGAAAAACATTTGGACAGGTACATGGATAGGAAAGATTTAGAGGGATAAGGGACAAATTTGGGCAGGTGGGACTAGCATAGATGAGACATCTCGGCATGTCGTCATGGATGTATTAGATCTTCTACCCAGGGAAGGGTAATCAAGAAGCAGAGGGCATCTTGGTCAGCATGGACAAGTTTCTATGCTAAATGATTACACTTCTATTTTTGACATCGAGGGACAAAATGTTTTTATCTTTAAAGATAACACTATCTTATTTCTAATGACCCCACTATGGGGTCATTCTAATCCAACTCACTCTGTAAAACCTCACTAATATGGATTAGGCACGTATTCTACAGCTCACCCCATCTTTCAATGAAAAATACAACTGAGCTGGATGTAAAATCTTGCGACTTGTCTATCCTGGCTTATTTCCTTCCATTAGATAAATTCCTTCCAGTGTTCTCATTAAATCCTGATTGTGGTAAAAATTCTCCTGATTTAATGCAATGCTCAATTTTATTTTTCGTTGTACTATGTGGTGAGCTGTAAAATATGTGCCAAATACATTTTGTTCAGTTTTGCAGAGTGGGTTAGATTAGTGCGATTCTTTTGAGCAAGGCAAGCAGTAAACCTTTCAAAGGATAGACAGAGTGTTAAGAGTCAGGAAGTCATGATGCATCTTTATATGACTTTGGTCAGGCCGCATTTGGAGTACTGCGTGTAGTTCCACTCGCCCCGTTACGGGAAGGATGTGGAGGTTCAGGAATGGGTGCAGAGAAGGTTTACCAGAATTCTGCCTGCATTAGGATGTATTAACTACATGCTGAGGTTGGACAGACTTGCATTGTTTTCTCTGGAAGTTGCCAGGAGATCTAATTCTAAAATTATGTAATCTGAAATTATGAGTCTATTAACAGAATAATAGCCAAAATAATTTAACATCTGACATCAAGTTGCATCACAGCAAAAGGGTGGCATGGTGGCACAGAGGTGGAGTTGCTGCCTTGCAGCCCCATAGACCCTGGTTCAATCCTGACTGTGGGTGCTGTCCGTAAGGAGTTTGTACGTTCTCCCTTTGACCGCGTGGGTTTTCTCCGGATGCTCCGGTTTCCTCCCACATCCCAAAGATGTGCAGGTTTGTAGGTTAATTTCCTTCTGTAATTTGTCCCTAATGTGTCGGATAGAACCAATGTATGGGGAATCATTGGACAGTGGGCCGAAGGGCCTGTTTCCATGCTGTATCACAAAACTAAACTAGACAAGTGTCTATACTAAACTAGACAAGTGTAGGAGATTGGGGTTAGGAGGGAGAGATAGATCAGCCAAGATTGATTGACGGAGTAGGCTTTATGGGCCGAATGGCCTATTTCTGCTCCTATCAATTATGATGATATGATCATGATCCCAGGAATGAGTAGGTTAACCTATGATGAGTGTTTGTGGGCACTAGACCTGTACTCGCTGGAGTTTAGAAGAACGAGAGGGGACCTCATTGAAACATACAGAATAATGAAAGTTTGGATAGAGTGGATGTGGAGAGGATGTTTCCACCAAGCAAAGAGTCCAGGACCAGAGGTCATAGCCTCAGAATTAAAGTACATTATTTTAGGAAGGAGATGGGGAGACATTTTTTTAGTCAGAGGGTGGTGAATCTGTGAAGTTCTTTGCCACAGAAGCCTGTGAGGGGTTGTCAATGGATATTTTTAAGTCAGAGATAGCTAGATTCTTGATTAGTACACATGTCAGAGGTTATGAGGAGAAGTCAGGAGAATGGGGTTAGGAGGGAGAGATAGATCAGCCATGATTGAATGGTGGAGTATACTTGATGGGCTGGGGAGCCTAATTCTACTACTATCACTTATGACCATATGACCTTATGAAGATCATGATAGGAATAGATAAGGTGAATGCATTGAATCCTGGTGAGTTTACATTTAGAGTATTGTGTTCAGTTTTGGGCATCTTGCTATGATGTTGCTAAGCTGGAAAGGGTGCAGTGATTTTTTTTTGTAAACCAGCATCTGCTGTTCCTTGTTTTTACTGCTCAATGTAACTTGTGTTTCTCGGGATATGATTTCATTAAAGTTTACTATGGGTAGATGTAATTATAATTCAGATTTTACAGTCCACTGAGTTAGCTTTATTTTATATTTCTCCATGGTAATTATAAACTCACAAATCTTTCATAATATTTTTATGGGATTGATTTATTATGGTAAAGATTAAAATCAGCATTTTGTTGTTGGAATCAACAGGAGCATTGTGTTCAGTTTTTGTCATCCTCCTATAGAAAGGATTATTCGGCTATAGTAAGGATATTGTTAAGTTGGAAAGAGTGCAGAGAAGATTTACGAGGATGTTGCCAGGACTTGAGGGGCTGAGCTATAAGGATGGCGTTGGGCAGGCTAGAACTTTATTCCTTCGAGTGCAGGAGGATGAGGGCTGATTTTATAGAGGTGTGTAAAATCATGAGGGGAATAGATAGGGTGAATGCACAGAGCCTTTTACCCAGGGTGGGGGAATCAAAAACCAGGGGACATAAGGTGAGAGGAGAAAGATTTAATAGGAACCCGAGGGGCAACTTTTTCACACAAAGGGTGGTGGGTGTATGGTATGAACTGCCAGAGGAGGTAATTGAGGCAGGTACATTTAAAAGACATTTGAACAGGTACATGGATAGGAATGTTTTAAAGGGATATGGACCACATGCAGACAGGTGGGACTGGTGTAGATGGGGCATCTTGGCATGAGTAAGTTGGGCCGAAGGGCCTGTTTTCACACTGTATTGCTGACTATTGTTAACCCTGGTTAGATTGGAGAGGTTAGGACTTTAAAATGAGGTTAAAGCTTCAGGGCTGCTGGGAGATTTGGTCAATTTGGAAGTGCTCTCTGCAGAACTTGGACAATCTGCAGAGTGGTGCCAGTTTGTCTAGAGCCTAGATCCAAGCTGCAGGAAAATAATAAGAACATCTGCAGACCCTGTCAATTAGGTGCAAAATGCATAGAATGGATTGGATGACTGCAAACCAGACATACACCTTGTAAATAAGTGTAAATAATGTTGCAGAGTTCTACTTTGCCTAATGTTGATTGGATGAGGTATTGAGCCTTGTCTGGTTTTCTTGCAGATCAGGGTAAATGTTGCTATGTTTGCTTCCTTGAGAAGCCCTGTTTGAATACAATGTATTAGCTGCTGTATTATTGGGTTAGGGAAATGTCAGTTATGTATGAGGTTAATGGATATCTGCAATTGGATTGTAAAGAGACCACCCCCATGTGGTTCGGCCCCTCGAGGACCCGGGACCTATAAAAGTCTGCTGCTACGAGGTCCTGCGTCCATCTTCTGGGAGAGCACTTAGGACTGCGCGACCTTCTGGAGTGTCTCTGTTTGAGCGAGGCCTAGAGGGCTTGAACAGGCAGATACGAGGATCGAACCCGCAGTGATTAGATACAGTGGTAGGAACTGTAATTGGGTTTTGTTAAAATAATGATTAGATGATCAAGTGCTTGATTCAGTGGTTTTTGGCTGAAACTAGACTGGGGGAAACTGGTTAGCACTCCTTTGGGTTGGGGGCCCATAAAAAAACCGGGTTTGGAGTGGACCAAAACTTGGTCGTGGTTGGAAGACTGCAGCTGCTTTAACGAGAGCCTTACATGCTTCATTGGGCGAGTGGTGGCCCATGGTTAGATTTGGTATCCAATTGGTGGGGTATTGAAATACAGGTCTGACCTGTGTATCGATCGGACCTTTGCCGGGAGTGCAAATTGGAAAGGTGCGCTCTGAAAATCGGCATCGATAACTGCTAGCGCGAAGCGGTAGGCGCTGAATCCCCAGTGCCCAGCAGAGAGGAGTGTCTGCGTGTAGATATCTCAGTCCTGTGTGATGAACAAGGATTCTCGTAAAGGTACTGGGCTCGGTGGTCAGAGTGTAGATTGGCCGGAATACTCTAGTCCATTGGAGAATTCAATTGGGCAATTTTAGTTTGATTTGAGTGCCTGCGTATGAGGAGGGATACATACTAAAATTAGGAGTTCGAAAACGAGTCTATATTTGCAAAGCCAAATTTCCAAATACAGAATTTCACATTGAAGTTCTGCCAGTAAGGTGGAATTCGAATTCCTGTATATAGAACTTCGGAGTTGGTGCATGTCTGTGATCGATTCCGAATAGCGGCTGATCAACAGTGAATAGTAACCTGTTTAAAAAGGAATTGCAGATGCTGGAAAATCGAAGGTAGACAAAAGTGCTGTCTACCTGCTGCCTCAAAGAAGGGTTTCGGCCCGAAACGTTGCCTATTTCCTTCGCTCCATAGATGCTGCTGCACCTGCTGAGTTTCTCCAGCACTTTTGTCTACCAGTGAATAGTAACCCTCTGGTTGATTGTTGACTAGTACCTGATAGTGAAGAGTACCTGAGAGATGGGAACCTGTTTACTTGATGAAAAGTAATCTAAATAGCAAAGGTTATCCCTAATTCTGTAGAACTTAGAGAGGAGGGATAGAGGTCCCCCTATAGGTCCAGTCTTAGCAGAGGGATAGTAACATTTGGGAGGAAAAGTAGTCATTTAAGGAGTTGTACCCCTCAGCAAAGAATAACCTAGCAAGGGGAAAATTTTCGGTATCAGAAGGAGAGGTTCACTGAGTGATAACAGCGTGACGCAGTGTCGAGATCGAGTGTTCATGAACTGTGCGCTAGTGCTTTAAATTATTTTGTAAATTGTAAAAATCTAGCTTTTTGTATTGTTATCGGATCCGAATTGTGTAAATATTCTGTGTACGTAAATAAACTTAGAGTGTATTAAGATTTAGAAAGTTAAGATTTATATTGTGTTAAGTCTGTGGACTGTTATTTGTGTTGCTGCCTGTGTGAGTGTTTACGGATTTGGATACTTGAAGTAAAAGTGTGTTTGAGTTAAATATTTGTAATTATTTAGAGCGTGGTGTTGTAAGAATCTGAGTTGTGGTGGTTCGAACAGGGGCTGTACTCCTTCGATCGCTTTGTCGAGGGAGGAGTCATCCCGCTGACCGATTGCGCCACGAGGAAGATTTATTAGAGTGTGAATTATTGGATGCTTATAGTTTATATTGGGGTGTGTCTTGGGTTATTGGTTATCGGGGGAATATTTTTGTTTCTAATTATAGTTTTGTTAGTGTGGTTCGGACTTGTCTGTCTGTGTGAACTTAAAGTGGATTGAGTGAGAGAGAGATTGCTGTGTGGAAGAGTCATGGTTTGAGAGTTAGACTTGGATTGAGACACCGGAGATCCTTTGTTTGAAAGTTTAGAGTTGAATGAAGTGATTGTGATTTAACTGATAAGAGAGTTGGGAGAGAGATTGAATATGAGTGAGTGGTTTGAATAATTGAATTGGAGCGATTGAGGGAGTGATTGAGTAACAGTTGAAAGGGAGCGATTGTGAGAGTAAGTGTGAATCAAAGAGACCGCTGGCCATAGTGTGGGAGAGACTCCATTGACCTTGGAGTCTGAGAGGAAGGAATGATTTTGAATAGGTGTTAGTGTCTGGAACTTTTATTTTGTAATTTGTATTGTGACCATTGTTCAGAGAATGGGGAATGTCTCAGAGAAGGACCGATCAAACAGATCAGGAAGCCCGATAAGAATAATTTGTGAGAAGCTTCCACAGGAAGCCGACAGACTAAGAGGATTATCGGGAGAAT
The DNA here is from genome assembly GCF_010909765.2 of Amblyraja radiata. Classification (NCBI taxonomy): domain Eukaryota; kingdom Metazoa; phylum Chordata; class Chondrichthyes; order Rajiformes; family Rajidae; genus Amblyraja; species Amblyraja radiata. The sequence goes on from NC_045962.1 coordinate 35,670,797, forward strand.
TAAATGCAGTCTTGAGAAGAACTTTGGCTGCTGGGTGGACTAAAATCTGTAATAGGAATAAACTATATAGAAATGATCGTCAAAAAATATGGAAATAGTGAAGAAGGAAATGAATTAATTGGAATATGGAGAATGTTCTTCACTAGAAGGAAAATAAATAAAGAGATTGTTTTGCCATAATCGCATCCTTTCCTAATTTAAATGAACATCTTTTAATAATGGGTGGAGATTTTAACTGCTGTTTGAACCCCTCGATGGACAGATCTGCATCTGATCATGTGCTTACAAATAAATCAGCTAGTTTTATCAATTCTTTTTTACTTGACTCTGGAATGTTAGAAGTCTGGAGATTCTTACATCCAAATGACAAAGAATTTTCTTTTTTCTCTCATGTATATCATAGTTACTCTAGGATTGATGACTTTATAATAGATTCTCGGCTAATTTCATCGGTCACTGCGTGTGAGTATGATGCAATTGCTATTTCTGATCATGCACCATTGAAACTATCAATTAAACTATGTGTTCCCAAGTTTAGTGCTAAACAATGGCGATGTAATGCTACTTTGCTTCAAGATCTAAATTTTGTTAATTTTAAATATCAGATAGCTTTTTTCTTCTTAACAAACTCTACTGAAGAAATATCCAATGGTGTAGTCTGGGATGCTTTTAAGGCATATAGTTGTGGACAAATTATTTCATACTCCACGGGATTAAAAAAACAACCTCAAAATGAAATACGTGTATTGGCTGATGAGATTAAAGAAATTGATAAAAAATATTCGAAAGCTCCTAGTCTAGAGCTCTATAAGAATAGAGTTGAACTTCAATTGAGACATGATTTGTTATTAGTATCACCGATTGAGAATCAGTTACTTAAAACCAAAAGTCAATTTTATATACATGGCGATAAATCTGGTAAATTACTCGCCAATCAATTGAAAGCTGTGTCAGCCAAACGTTACAATATTATCATGTATATGTCCTTAATTTGAACTACTGTGTTTTTAAATTACTAAAGTGAGTAAACGGGATGGTACATTGACTGTAGACCATGATGAAATTAATAAATCCTTTCAGGAATTCTATACCTCCCTATACCAATCAGAATTTCCTACTGATTCCAATATAATGCATGAGTTTTTAAAGAAACTGAACTTGCAAAATTTACCACATAATGAGTCACTGTTGTTAGACGAACCCATCACGGAGGAAGAAATACAGAAAGCAATCCTTTCGATGAATTCTGGTTTAGATGGGTTTACATTGGAATTTTTAATGTATTTCTCAAGTTTACTGTCTCCCTGGCTATGCAAGGTTTTTAAAGAAGCCTTTTTAATGAATAGATTACCACAATCCTTTTATGAAGCATCTATTTCTTTAATTCTTAAAAAAGATAACGATCCTATTGAAGTGACATCATATAGACCTATATCACTGTTAAATGTAGATTTCAAAATTCTTTCCAAAATATCAGCTATGAAATTGGAAAATATTTGACCGCAAATTAATTCTGAAGTTCAGACATGTTTTATTAAAAATCGTTACTCATACTTTAACGTTAGGAGATTAATAAATATCGTATATACAGCGTCAAATAAAACTTCAGAATGTGTCATTTCACTTGATGCTGAGAAGCCATTTGATAGAGTAGCATGGGAATACTTATTCAATACACTTGAAAAAAAATTATAACATCGTGTGAATATGAAGAAGGAAAAGAATAAGAACATCTGCAGGCCCTGTCAATTAGATGCAAAATGCATAGAATGGATTGGATGACTGCAAACCAGACATACACCTTGTAAATAATTGTAAATAGTGTTGCAGAGTTCTACTTTGCCTAATGAAGATTGAATGAGGTATTGAGCCTTGTCTGGTTTTCTTGCAGATCAGGGTAAATGTTGCTATGTTTGCTTACTTGAGAAGCCCTGTATTAGCTGATGTATCGAGATCTGTAATTAGATTGTAAAGAGAACACCCCCATGTGGTTCGAGGTCCCGGGACCTATAAAAGTCCGCTGCCACGAGGTCCCGCGTCGATCTTCTGGGAGAGCGCTTAGGACCACGTGACCTTCTGGAGTGTCTCTGTTTGAGCGAGGCCTAGAGGGCTTGAACAGGCAGATACGAGGATCGAACCTACGGTGGTTAGGTACAGTGGTGGGAACTGTAAGTGTGTTTTGTTAAAATAAAGATTAGTTGATCAAGTGCTTGATTCAGTGGTTTTTGGCTGAAACAGACTGAGGGGAAGCTCAGAACGATCAATTTACACTATGACTAAGATGTCAGGTTCATTACATGGATTTCAATCCCACTCTCTGAGTCAAAACCATGCAGATTGCATCCTCAAAACAAAAACACCCCTTATAATAAAAATTAATAATGTATATTCAAGTCATTATAATGATTGATTAGATATAAAATAGTAGTAAATATCACTATTCTTTACTTAACTGTTTCATATCAGTTAATTAAATTCAGCTTGAGTTTGAAGGATCTTGGTCAGGACTTAACAAACAAGTGAATTAAAATACTGCAGAAATGGCAAAATTACATGCATGTTTCGTTAAAGAATTACCTTTGATATTGCGTCCGTTGTCTATGAAGGCAGCATAGCATCAATTAAAGCAAGAAAAGGAACAAAAAATTCAAAATACTAAACAGTGAATTAAAAGAAATACATATTAGTTCAGAGGTATGTCAATGTAAGAGCACAGTAGTAAGTGTAACACATTCTCATTACATAATTCTCAGGAATAGGGCCATACAACCTCTGGGTCTACAGTTATTAATGATATACCTTTGGCTATTTCAATGGACTCACATCGAATGGGAATCTCATTATAAGTCACAGTAAGCTTCTTCACAGCATGAGAAAGGCTTGTTTCTCAAAGGGGCAACCATAAATAGAATGGAGAAGAGTGACAGAGTCATGCAACACTAAAACGTCCCCTTCAGCCCAACTCCAGGGGACAATGGTTTAAGGTGAGGGGGGAAAGATTTAATAGGAACCCAAGTGACAATTTTTTTACTCAGAGGGTGGTGGGTGTATGAATGAGCTGCCAGAGGAGGTAGTTGAGGCAAGTACTATTGCAACGTTTAAAAGCATTTGGATAGGTACATGGATAGGATAGGTTTAGAGAGATATGGATCAAACGAGAGCAGGTGGGATTAGTGTAGATGGAGCATCTAGGTCAGCATGGGTAAGTTAGACAGAAGGGCCTGTTTCCACGCTATATAACTATGACTCCAAGATTCCCCGTCTAAGCTAGTCCCATTTATCTGTATTTGGCCCATATCCCTCTAAACCTATCTAAAGAGTTGTGACAAATAATCTCAAAGAACCAGGAATCGACCAGACATCGTACGGTTTGGATATTTGCCAAATGAATGTTAATGTGAGGATTGATTTTAGATGCAGACTCTTGTCCAAGTTGTTAGATATTAGTAACACTGATTCATTATTCTAGGATAAATCATGAATCATGGCCTCCTCCTGCACCTATTTTCTATGTTTCTATAGAGAGTTAGATAGAGCTCTAGGGGCAAGTGGAGTCAAGGGATATGGGGAGAAGGCAGGCACGGGTTATTGATAGGGGACGATCAGCCATGATCACAATGAATGGCGGTGCTGGCTCGAAGGGCCGAATGGCCTCCTCCTGAACCTATTTTCTACTTAATATGCATCGTAAATATATCATAAATGCATTTAAATATATTTTAGGTTTGGTGACTGTCTACTGTGTAGGAAGGAACTGCAGATTCATGTTCATGTGAACGCCGCCATTCAATCATGGCTGATCTATCTTTCCCACTTAACCCCATTCTCCTGCCTTCTCCCCATAACCCCTGATATCCTGGTTTATACCGAAAAATAGATCAGATGCAAAAATGCTGGAGTAACTCAGCCGGTCAGGAATGGTGGAGCCCATAATGGCCCATTGTTGGCTGGGGAGTGTATGGAGAAGGGTTGGAATCCTTCTTCAGACTGTATACTGTGTACAGGCTGGATTCTGTATACTGTCTCAGTATACTATTTCTATACACTTGCACGGTATCTAAGATGTACATTAATACTTGTACTGAACTGCATGCAAAAATGAATTTCACAGTATTTCACAGTACCTCCGAACGCGTGATAATCAATTACCACTGAACCACTGACTCACACATTATAAATGTGCGTCCTGCAGTGATTCATAAATGGGTACTAATAATCACTCAGCCACTGTGTGAGTCAACCCAGAAAAGGGCATCCGTACTGACTCACATTATTGGCTGAAGACATGGAGAAGGCTCACCTCTCCGTCTTTGTACCAAGAGATCACCAATCACGAATATCCTTTGTACGGTAAAATGATTCACCCCTTGCAAAGGGGCTGTCGAATATTATTCAGTCGGAGAGATTGCAGTGACTCACGGCATAATCAAAGCAAACTATTTAAGTTTCGAGACACCTGTTTTTTTCAAATTACATTAAAAATTAAAAACATTTAAAATGGCGACATTGGCCCTAACAGGACAATTTTTAGGCATTACGTCATTCAGCGTGGACACAGGCCTTTCCCATTTCATATACGTTCGTTCCATATACCCACCACTGTGTGAAAAGAGGTTCCTATTAAATCTTTCCCCTCTCATCTCAAACTTATATCCCCTGGTTCTAGAGTCCCCTACTCTGGGTAAAAAACTCCATGCATCTAGTCTTAATGTTCGCATGTCCATGCCGACCATCTAAGCTAGTCCCACCTGCCCTTGTTTGACCCTCTAAACCTTGAAGATAACTCAGCGGGACAGGCAGCATCTCTGGACAGAAGGTATGGGTGACGTTTTGGGTCGAGACCCTTCGTCAGTGTCAGGGGAGAGGGACATTAGAGATATAGAAGGGTAAGGTGTGAAAACAGCAGATCAAAGCAGATGACGATCAAGGAAATGTAGAATGGTTCATTGTTAGCTGAGGGGAAGGTGACAATGATGCATACAATGAGTAAAATGAATCAGGAGGACAGTGAAACTAGTCGGAGAACTAGGGGGGGGGGGGAGGGACAGAGAGAGAGGGAAATCAAGGGTTACATGAAGTTAGAGAAATCAATATTCATGCCGTTAGGTTGTAAGCTGCCCAAGCAAAATATAAGGCACTGCTCCTCCAGCTGTCCCCCCTCTGTGAACACCCTCCCTCCTAACATTTCCTATCCATGTACCTGTCCAAATGTCTTTTTAAATGCTGTGTCAAGTGTCTCAACCACCTCCTCTGGCAACCCGTGGAAACAAAGAACATCGTTAAATGTTCAGTGACTGAAGCTCATGGACAGCATGGTCGGTAAAGAGGTGAAAGGGCTTACCTTCACTTGCATGTCGATCCCGAAATATGATGCGAGAGTTGACGTGATATCCTTCCATATCATGGACTGAAGATGCTCTCCGTAGACTGCACACACTTTCCCTTGACTGATTGTAGGTTAGGCCAGAGGTAGTCTGTAACATATCCGGATCCTGCCGGTCCCATTGCCGCTTTGGTGAGGAATGGTCTAGGGGTCCTGGCAGCAGGTTGATAAAGGGTGGGGAACTGCCCGGATCTGTCAATGCTTTTGTGTCCTCAAACTCCGAGGGTCCGCAGCTTTCACTTGTGGGTGACCTCAAGTCCTTCATGGCCAACGAGTCATTGCTGACTTTAGATGATTCCACCACCACCACGTCTGGGTCCTCCTGAGGCAGAGACTGTTTGCTGAATGTTAGCAGCCGGATTGCAGGCAACTTCAACCTGAAGAACCGTCTTTGGCCTGAAGCAAAGAAGATAAGGGAACGTTAAGATTATCTTTTGAGTTTATTTTTGTTTTTAGAGATACGTTTCCACAGGCCCTTCGGCCCACCGAGACCGTGCCGACCAGCAATCCTCGCACACTAACACTATCCTACACAGTTTAACACCATCAACAGTGTTTAATTCATAAATTCATACGTTATAGCAGAATTAGACCATTCGGCCCATCGTCCCCCCTGAAGCCTTCTCTGGAGGCTTTCAAGAGAGAGTTAGATAGATCTCTTAAAGATAGAGGAGTGAAGGGATATGGGGAGAAGGCAGGAATGGGGTACTGATTGTGGATGATCAGCATGGATGATCAGCCATGAACACAGTGAATGGTGGTGCTGGCTCGAAAGGCCGAATGGCTTACTCCTGCACCTATTGTCTATTGCCTATTGTCCACTCTGCCATTGGATCATGGCTGATCTATCTTTCCCTCGTAACACCATTCTCCTGCTTTCTCCCCATAACCCCCGACACCCTTACTAATCAAGAATCTGTCAATCTCCGCCTTAAAAATACCCAATGACTTGGCCTCAACAGCCATCTGTGACAATGGATTCCAAAGATTCACCACTCAGTGTCTAAAGAATTTCCTCCTCATCTCCTTTCTAAAGGTATGTTTTATTCTGAGGCTGTTCCCTCTGGTTCTTGACACTAGTGTAAAATTGTCACATGTACATGTTCATGTTCTCCAGAAAATCTGTGTGAGCAGCACAGTCACTCCAGCACTTTGAGTCTTATAATAAACTCTTACTTGTATCAACGTAACATGTCTGCAAACACAGAACTCATAGATAAAACAATAAGCAAAGACAGTTTGATTCCTGTTTAAATGTAGTCACAGATGAACAAAAATACCATTGTTTTGACTTTAGACTTCAGAGATACTGTGTGGAAGCAGGCCCTTTGGCCCATCGAGTCTGCGCTGACCAGCGATCACCCCGTGCACTGGCACGATCCTAAGCACTGGGGGCAATTTATATCTAATTAACCTACAAACCTGCATGTCTTTGGAGTGTGGGAACACCTGGAGAAAATCCACGTGGTTACAGTGCGAACGTGTAATATTGCACCCAAGGTCAGGATCGAACCCAGGTCTCTGGCACTGTAAGGCAGCAGCTCTACCACTGCGCCACAGTGCCGCCCCCCTGTTTGCACTATTTGCTTTTGCTAATGACTGTTTTTTCTCCCTGAAAATCCACTTTGTGGGCTGTGCGCGTTAGTCTGTGCAATTGAGCGATTTAGGAGATTCTAAAACCAGAGGGCACAGCCTCAGAATAAAAGGAAATACCTTTAGAATGACGAATTTCTATAGCCAGATGGTACTGAGTATTTTTAAAGCCGAGATTAACAGGTTCGTGATTAGTAAGGATGTCAGAGGTTAGGCAGGGGTATGGGGTTGAGAGGAAAAAAAAGATATTCCTCATCTTCATTCTAAAGGTACAACCTTTTATTCTGAGACTCTGCCCTCTGGTCCTAGACTCTCCCAAATTGTCCGATTGCATAGGCTAAAATATATAATCTACACAGTGGATTTTAAGGGAGAAAAATCAGACATTCGCAAAAGTAAACAGATGACATTATTTCTCATCTGTGACTACATTTAAACAGGAATTTGTCACGAAGGTTAGCTCTACGTTTAGATTTAGATTCATTATTGTCAGTACTATTATCGAGGTACAGTGAAAATCTTCATTTTGCATGCTATTCAACAGTTCAGATTATACTATGTATAGACACAATCAAGCCATACTCAAATACAATAGGCAGAGCAAAGGGGAAGATACAGAGTGTAGAATATAGTTCTCAGCATTGTAGCGCATCAGTTCTATAGACAAAGTCCAATGTCCGCAATGGGGTAGAGGTGAATCGGACAGTACCCTGGTTTATGGAAGGATCATTCAGAAGCATGAGAATAGAGGGGAAGAAACTGTTCCTGAGCCTAGCATATTGTAATTACAATGACACACAGAATATAGAATTACGAATATAGAATATAGAATTACGGTTGGAGGCGTTGCGAGTTTGCTGCCCTGCCAGAAGCATGTTCATTATTTTGACTTATTTTGGGGTTTTTTGGTGTGTCCAAATGTTAGTTTGGGTGTCTCTCGGTATGTCTTGTGTGGGGGTGGTGGGGGGGAAAAGAGGGAAACCGTTTTTCGGTCGCCTCCTCGACGGAGAGGCGACTCTTTCAATGTCGCCTCCCTCGCAGCCTAACAGCTTGGATTGGAGCGGTCTTTCCCGGAGTCTGGCCCAGAGTTTCAGCAGCGGGCGCACCATAGATTTTTCCATCGCGGAGCGGGCGGGCCCTTGCCGGGGGTCGCCAGAAAGGAATGCTCCGATCGCTGGCCTGGTGACTTTGGTATCATGGGGCTGTGGTCTGCGGAGCTTCTAGCCGCAGGCGTGGCATGGACTTATCATCCAGAGTCTGGGATCGTTTGCCGGAGGTCTCTGGTAGGAAAGTGCCGATTTGAGCACTCCAAGCCGCGGAGTGTGTTCGACCATCCCGACGTAGGAGTTTAGATCATCCCGACGAGATGGCCAGTACATCCGGCCGTCCGCAGTGGCGACTACGGATGGTTTATGGGCTGGACCATGGATGAACAAAGGAGGGAGGACTGACTGAACTTTGTTGCCTTCTATCACAGTGAAGAATGCTGTGGTGGATGTTTGTGTTAAATTCCATTGTGTATTGTGTGTTCTTTTTTTAAGTGTATCGCTGCTGGCAAATTCATTTCACTGCACCTTCGTTGGGGAATGTGACGAATAAATTTGACTTTGACTTTGACTTTGACATTTTGAAAGCTGATCAGAATATTCATTAATATCTAAGTGATATGCCAAGGAAAAGAACATTTTTGTACAGAAATAGCTATTTTAATTTTACATTACATTTTGCAGTTTTACTTCATTCTCTGAGCCAAGAGCTGCCATAGATAGAGAGAGCTAATCATATTTGTGAGCACTTATAGACATAAAGATCAGTTTGAAGAAGGGTCGAGAGTCAAGAGAGTCAAGAGCATTTTATTGTCAAATGTCCCAAAACGGAACAATTAAAATGTTACTTACAGCAGCATAACAGATATGTAAAACTTAGTACTCTGTAAACACCATTATAATAAACCAAAAAAGTTCAGTATATATACATATACATATACATATACATATACATATACATATACATATACATATACATATACATATACATATACATATATGTATACATACACACACACACACACACACACACACACACACACACACACACACACACACACACACACACACACACACACACACACACACACACACACACACACACACATCTGTATAAGGGTGGATATATATATCCATTCGCTACATATTCATGTGCCTATCTAAAAAAGCCTCTTAAAGGCCACAAACATATCTGCCTCCACTACCACTGATGACAGCGCGCTCCAGGCACTCACTAACCATTGTGTAAAAAAACCCTCCTTTAAACTTTGCCCCTCTCACCTTAAAGCTATGCCCTCTAGTCTTTGACATTTTTACCCTGGAATAAAGGTTCTGACAGTCCATTATTTTATATACTTTTTTTACTTATATACTACATAATTCATTTAATTTTATTTACTATATAGTTTATATACTTATTTTCTATCTCTCATTATTGTATATACTTCTATCAGGTCTCTACTCAGCCTATGACCATTACAGTATTTTTCTCATCGGTCAACGGGATCTCACCCGTAGGCTCGTTGGTTGCGGGACTGGGAACCCGCCCGAAGGCTTGGTGGATGTCGTAAATGGGAGGGAGCGGGAGATGTCGGACGCGAGGAGCAAGGGTCAGTGGGTGGGTGAATCAGGGGATTGCCTCCAGCGCCTTCAAGGTCGGCTGCAGGTGCGTTCCTGGGACACAAAGAATGCTGGGCGAGGAGAGGAGAGGGGCATCGGTTCTGTGGAACTGCTCCAGTACATCAAGCTTGCGGGCCGACCAGACCTTGGACTTTGAATAATGGCGGCAACAATGGCGGCAATAATGGCCTGCATGTGTAATATATGCAAACATAATTTCACCGTGCAGTTCCATACATGACAAATAAAGCTCGATTGAACCGTTTCAATCACCTTTGGCAGGGTCCTGCAGAACTGAGGGTAGAAAATGCTGGAGTAACTTAGCAGATCACGCAGCATCTCTGGGGAACTTAGATAGTTGCAAAAGGCTGAACATTCTTGCCATTGATCATAGTTCTCATAATATTGTGGACAATCTGCTTGTAGAATGAGTAAGATGCATTTGCAGAATGTAAAATACTTCACATTGGAAATCTGTCACCATCCTTTATTCAGGGTTGCCTTTGTCTGATACCGCTTGTCAGATGTGCTGTGTTTAGGCTGAGCCTGACTGCAAATTAAAATTTGTTGCCCTTGGATTACGTTGCCTTTTGATCTGCCAGGAGTGTTGGTGGAGGCAGATATGATAATGGCGTTTAAGACATTTTAACATTTAGTCCAGTTTAGTTTAGGTTAGAGATACAGCGTGGAAACATACCTTTCGGCCCACTGAGTCCGCACCGACCAGTGATCCCTACACACCAACACTATCCTACAAACACTAGGGACAATTTATAATTTTACCAAGCCAATTAGCTTACAAACCTGTTTGTCTGGAGTGTGGGAGGAGACCGCATCACCCATAGAAAACCCACGCGGTCACAGAGAGAACGTGCAAACTCCATACAGATAGCACCCGTAGTCAGGATCGAATCCGGTCTCTGGCACTGTGAGGCAGCAACTCCATCATTGCACCACCATGCTGCCCTCAGCAGCTTTTAGATGGGCAACTATTTCTCCCCTCTTGTGTCTATGTTCCTTTGTCTGGCTTCACAATTCACAAATCTTCCATTCATTTGTCCCACCCCTTCTGTCTTTTCATCTCTGGCCATTGTCTCTGGCATGGATAGAATGCAAAAATTGCTGGGAAGTAAAAAAAGACACAAAGTGCCAGAGAAACTCAGCAGATCAGGCAGCATCTCCGGAGACAAAGCCTGTAGAGCCGCAACTCTACCGCTGCGCCACTGTGTTGCCCTGCGATGTCTGTCCATTCCATCCACCGATGCTGCCTGACCCACTAAATTCCACCAGCACATTTTATGTGGACCAGCATCTGCAGTTCCTTGTATCTGATGAAAAGTCAATTGGTTTTTCATAAATTAAAAAAGAATTTATACCTCACCTACACAATTTCTGTTAGAATTATGCTTTTCATTGGCAGCAGTTTCTGGATTCATTTTGTGCCTGATTTTCCAAAAGTAAATGATTCATTCTCATGTTTTATTATGAAATTAAGGATGTATGCCACATTATTTAAACGAATACAATAACAATCAATTTAAGTTACACATTAATTATCCTGCAGTTTACAAGTAAATTAATCACAGAATTGTTAACTATTTGTTATTATTGTCATTGTAGCAATTTTTGGTGAGAATAAGATATGGGTATCATTTATTTGTCTTTGCTACCGAGAATGCACAGACATTTCAACAGAGAGCAAGGTATAAAATCGTGAGAGAAATAGATAGGGCAAATGCACAGAGTTTTTTTTACCCAGTGTAGGGAAATTGAGAACCAGAGGACATAAGTTTAAGGTGAGAGGGGAAAATATTAATAGGAAACTGAGAGGCAACATTTTTGATACAAAAGTTGGTGGACACCTAAAGGAACGAACTGCCAGAGGAAGTAGTTGCGGCAGGTATTATCACAACATTTAAGAAACATTTCGACAGGTACATGAACAGGATAGGTTTAGAGGGATATGGGCCAAATGCAGGCAGGTAGAACTAGTGTAGGTGGGGCATGTTGGTCAGCGTGCGTAAGTTGGGCCAAAGGGTCTGTTTCTATGCTGTACAACTCTGAGAACAGTACAGTAAAAGACACAAAGTGCTGGAGTAACTCATTGGGTTAGGCAGCATCTCCAGAGAACCTGGACAGGTGATGAAGGTCAGGACTTCTTCAGGCTGATTTTGTCTTCAGACTGAACTGCTCAGTTACTCCAGCACTTTGTGCCTTTTTTTAAAAATAACACAGCATCTGCAGTTCCTTGTTTCTGTATAGAACAGCACCGCACAAAATAAAGCTTTTCACTGAACCTTGGTACACCCAACAATAATAAACCTAATCTAACCGAATAAATTAGTTTTGCAATGGTGCCTTGTAGTTCTTGAGGGTGATGCATGCTCATAATTCCCATTGCTATTTGTTCCCACTAACTGACTTTAGAGTTTTGACTTTAGAGATACAGCATGAAAACTGGCCCACCGAGTCCATGCCGACAAGCGATCACCCTGTACGCAAGCATTTAGAATTAAAGTAGATATTACTGAATGTTTAAGTGTTATGTAGTTCGTGTGGGGAAGGGAGGAGACTCAGGCACCTGGCATAATTCCAGGAGCCTGTTTCTGGTTAACCCTTACAGCTAACAGCTTACTATTATCAAAAGTATAACTAATTATAAATAATTAGTAGATGAAAGTGTTAGATAAATAAATTTCATAGTAGCTGAACACAGATCTGATAAGTCTGAATGAAATATATATATATATATATATATATATATATAGTGTAACTGGGGGAAATATAATTGATTTTGAAATGGTACCGCCCTCCTAGGTTTAGAGTAATAAAAGGAGCGGAGCTAATTGTACAACATCAACTTCGGAAGTCGAATAGATGTTGAATCCCACAGACGCGTGGGACACGCACTACAGTGTCGAATACTTCAGACACTGTAATTTTACTTGTTCAAATTTTTTTTTTATCACAATATGTCACTACTATGTGTTTTTTTTTTCAAGGAAAATCGCAAAAGGGATCTACCAAGGAAGTTAGTAATATAAACGCCCCCCAAGTATCCAGAGTCCTTAGGTATGGATGCACCGTGATAAATAAGGGTATTAAAATCAGAGAAAATGCAAGATGATAAACAAAAGAAAATGGGAGGAATCACATTGTGTACCTGGAATATAAGGGGTATTAATGAACCAATTAAAAGGGGCAAAATACTAGCTCAGTTGAAATCATATAACACGGACATTACTTTTCTACAAGAAACGCACCTTAAACATCAAGATCAGATGAGATTGAGGGCGAATTGGATAGGCCAAACATTTCACTCCTCATATACTTCGAAATCCAGAGGTATCGCAATTATTATTCGCAAAGGAATACCATTCAAATCAAAGAACATTATATCAGATAAGGAAGATATCTTATAGTTACAGGAGAGATTCATGCTACGCCAATCACTTTGGTAAATATATATGCGCCCAATTTTGATAATCCTCAATTTTTTAATAAAATTCTGAATACAATCGCAGAATTTAACTACCAAAATGTTATAATTGGAGGAGACTTCAACTGTGTTTTAGATCCGCACTTAGATAAATCGATGCAAAAACAAAGAGGTAATATGAAATCTAAAACTAGAGAACTCTTAAATACATATATAAAAAAAACAAATATAGCAGACGTCTGGAGGATCGCGAATCCGACTGGAAGGGAATACTCGTTTTATTCAATGGTACACAAAACATACTCACGTATAGACTACTTCCTAGTGGATACAAAACTAATCCCTTATACTATTAACCCTAAATATCACACCAATACGATTTCAGATCACTCCCCGCTAACTTTCGTTCTAAAATTAGAAGGAATGTCTACGAACAAATCGTTCTGGAGGTTTAACTCGCAAATTTTGAAAGACCCACAAGGGAGTATATATCTAAAAAAACAGATGGACCTATTTTTTTAGGCAAACGATACACCAGATATATCGCCCACTCTATTATGGGAATCCTTTAAAGCATTTATTAGAGGAGTCATTATCTCGTATCAAGCTTTTCAAAACAAAAAGAATAAGAATGAACAAAGACAATTAGAAGAACAAATCAGACAACTAGATATAGATAATGCTAAAGATCCAACTATGGATAAACATAATAAAATTTTAATACTGAAATTTAAGCTAAATAAATTATTATCAGAGAAGGTTATAAGATTATTCCAAATTACAAAACAAGAACATTTCGAATTTGGGGATAAACCCCATAAACCTTTGGCACGCCAACTGAAAAAACGGGAAAAAGATCATGCAATTTCAAAGATTAAATCAGATAGAGGGGAATTATTAACACTACCTAATGATATCAATAAAAGATTTGCTCAATTTTATAAGAATTTATACACATCAAAAACGCTAATAGACAATAATAAAGTTTCAGAGTTTTTGGACAATTGTAACCTTCCAAAACTAGAACTGAAGGAACAAGAGGAACTGGGAGCACAAATTACATCTAAGGAAATAGAAGACACAATAAACACACTTAAGAATGGAAAAACGCCAGGACCAGACGGATTCAGTAATGAATTTTATAAATGTTTTTACGACATAGTTACACCACGTCTACAGAAAATGTATACATATGCTTTTAAAGAACAAATTTTACCTGAAACACTAGCAGAATCAACTATCACATTAATACTTAAAAAAGATAAAGATATAGAAGAACCAGGCTCATATAGAGCTAGTGCTTTGTTAAATACGGATCAAAAAATATTAGCGAAAACACTAGCTAGAAGACTAAGTCAATATGTTAGTAAATTAATAAATGAGGATCAAACGGGATTTATGCCTAAGAGACATTCATTTAATAACCTGAGACGTCTGCTTAACATAATGCACTCTCACAAACCTCAAGAACAAGAGTTATCTATCATTTCATTGGACGCAGAAAAAGCGTTCGATCAAGTAGAATGGGATTATATGATTAAAGTATTGCAAACATTTCAAATGGGAGAGAACTTCATCGCATGGATAAAATTATTATATAACAAACCCACGGCTAGAATATTAACTAATAATATACTATCTACGAAATTCCAATTAACAAGGGGCAACAGACAAGGATGTTCATTATCACCGCTGTTCTTCGCTCTGGTAATTGAACCTTTAGCTGAAAAAATTAGAACACACCCGGGTATTTACGGTTATAATACAAAATATTCAAATAACTTCTTCCCTAAGGGGCTTTCTTTTCCCAACACTTTCCTGCACCTTCACGATTCTTGCTCACTTTCCTTACTTCTTTTATTTCTATCTTTTTTAAAGCTCGAAAAACGAAGTGGCACAACAAATGTATTAAGATATATGTGATGTGTATTATTGTAATTTACTGTACTTCTAATTAAAAAAAAATAATAATAAAAAAAAAAAAAAATCCTACACACTAGGGACAAATTACAATTTTTACCAGTCCATTAACCTACAAACACATAGGAGTGTGAGAGAAAACCCACACGCTCATGGAGAACGTACAAACTCCGTGCAGACAGCAGCCATAGTCAGGATTGAACCCAGGTCTCTGGTGCTGTAATGCAGCAACTCTACCGCTGCGCCACCGTATTACCCCTGCTGGGATTTATTCTGGAGACCATCCTGGGTGCTCAAGAAAATTAGATTCTTCTCCACAGTACTTCCCTGGTCACACAAGACAGCTCAAACCTCCAGCATCTGCACTTCCTTCTATTTCCAAGTGGCACAATTGCGCTCTGTAAATTGCTCCTGGTGTGTAGGGAATGGATGAGAAATTGGGATAACATAGAACTAGTGTGAATGGTGATCAAAGGTGGGTGTGGACTCAATGGACTGAAGGGGCTGTTTCCACATTGTATCTGTGGAAGAAAAATTAATATCCTTCCTTACTTAATTTTGATTGGAATTGAATAAGATAACGAAAGGGTGCTTGGATGTGACAATTGGCAGCTCTACTTGACCTGATGCAGAAGAGGTTTGTGGGAATTGGCAAAGTAAGATTAAAGGTATTACCTCTTGTCTGGGAATGTGTTGAAGGGTGGATGGTAAATGTAAACATGAAATAATGAAGCTTGTTTTGCCTTCTATGAGGAGTTACAGTAAACCTGCTACGGCTAGTGTCATAGAAATGTTACTGTAAATGGGAGGGCTTATGATTGGCTCAGAGAGGGGATGGTGGCGCGCACCGCCTAAAAGGTGAGATAGAATAATGTCAAGATGCCCTTGTATTGTGTTTAACTTGTATTAACCATCTGATGTTGAATAAGATTGATATAAATAAAAAGTATGTTATGAGTAATGATATATCGTTGGACAAATCATTGGACAAAGTCGGCATGGATTTACGAAAGGTAAATCATGTCTGACGAATCTTATAGAATTTTTCGAGGATGTAACTAGTAGAGTGGATAAGGGAGAACCAGTGGATGTGTTATATCTGGACTTTCAGAAGGCTTTTGACAAGGTCCCACATAAGAGATTAGTATACAACTTAAAGCACACGGTATTGGGGGTTCAGTATTGATGTGGATAGAGAACTGACTGGCAAACAGGAAGCAAAGAATAGGAGTAAACGGGTCCTTTTCAGAATGGCAGGCAGTGACTAGTGGGGTACCGCAAGGCTCAGTGCTGGGACCCCAGCTATTTACAATATATATTAATGATTTGGACGAAGGAATTGAATGCCACATCTCCAAGTTTGCGGATGACACGAAGCTGGGAGGCAGCTGTGAGGAGGATGCTAGGAGGCTGCAAGGTGACTTGGATAGGCTGGGTGAGTGGGCAAATGCATGGCAGATGCAGTATAATGTGGATAAATGTGAGGTTAGCTACTTTGGTGGCAAAAACAGGAAAGTAGACTATTATCTAAATGGTGGCCGATTAGGAAAAGGGGAGATGCAACGAGACCTGGGTGTCATGGTACACCAGTCATTGAAAGTAGGCATGTAGGTGCAGCAGGCAGTGAAGAAAGCAAATGGTATGTTAGCATTCATAGCAAAAGGATTTGAGTATAGGAGCAGGGAGGTTCTACTGCAGTTGTATACGGTATTGGTGAGACCACACCTGGAGTATTGTGTACAGTTTTGGTCACCAAATCTGAGGAAATACATTCTTGCCATAGAGGGAGTACAGAGAAGGTTCACCAGACTGATTCCTGGGATGTCAGGACTTTCATATGAAGAAAGACTGGATAGATTCGGCTTGTGCTCGCTAGAATTTAGAAGATTGAGGGGGGATCTTATAGAAACGTACAAAATTCTTTAGGGGTTGGACAGGCTAGATGCAGGAAGATTATTCCCGATGTTGGGCAAGCCCAGAACTAGGGGTCACAGTTTAAGGATAAGAGGGAAGTCTTTTAGGACCGAGATGAGAAAATCATTTTTTACACAGAGAGTTGTGAATCTGTGGAATTCTCTGCCACAGAAGGTAGTTGAGGCCAGTTCATTGGCTATATTTAAGAGGGAGTTAGATGTGGCCCATGTGGCTAAAGGGATCAGGGGGTATGGAGAGAAGGCAGGGATGGGATACCGAGTTGGATGATCAGCCATGATCATATTGAATGGCGGTGCAGGCTCGAAGGGCCGAATGGCCTACTCCTGCACCTATTTTACTTCGGAGTCACGTGAAGAACCCGCTCAGCACGCATGCTTGGCATTACGTCCAGCAGAGCAACAGCGGCACAGCGGGAGTCAGGCGCTCCTGCTATGGAGGTGAAAGAACGGACCGTCAGGTAAGCTGACGTCGGGTTTTTTCTTTCACAGGGAGCCTTCTGCTGTCCGGCAGCGAAGCAAGGCTCTAGAACAAACCTGTCCCCCGCTCGACTCCACGGAGGAGCGTTCCATCTGGGGGGGGGGGGGGGGGCAGCAACAGAACAGACCTGTCCCCCACTCGACTCCACGGAGGAACGTTCCATCAGGGGGGGGGACCGAGATGAGAAAAACATTTTTCACACAGAGAGTGGTGAATCTCTGGAACTCTCTGCCACAGAAGGTAGTTGAGGCCAGTTCATTGGCTATATTTAAGACGGAGTTAGATGTGGCCCTTGTGGCTAAAGGGATCAGGGGGTATGGAGAGAAGGCAGGTACAGGATACTGAGTTGGATGATCAGCCATGATCATATTGAATGGCGGTGCAGGCTCGCAGGGCCGAATGGCCTACTCCTGCACCTATCTTCTATGTTTCTATGTTTCTATAATTGGCACCCATGTGGGAGATAGTATATTTTCGTATAGCTGTATCTAACAAAAATCAAAAGTTGTTTACAGCACCGTATAACTGTCGGCTAATTCTGCTGTGAAGTCAGAGAACTGGTGAGCAGTTTACTGCAGCCATCTCTCCATGATATCATGCAATAAAATCTCGAAGCAAATCTGTCAAGTCGCCGCTTTTCATTTTCCATTAATTTGCCTCCAAATTAATTTCTTCCACAGTATATTTCAATCAATTGATCAGAATATTATAAGGGGAGGTTGGATAGTTCACTGAGTCTGCCCCCATTGATACAACCGGCTAGTTTAAGAAAGGAAATTGATTTCACAATTTTCACTGTTGCGCTTAAAAGAAAACATACTGCCAGATCAAATTATACAGCATGAAAGTAGTGTGAACAGGTGATCGTTGGTCAATGTAGATTCAGTGGGCCGAAGGGCCTGTTTCCATGCTGTATCTCTAATCAAAACTAAATGAATCATGAGCCATCATTTTCAAGATTTTACTGAATTTAATTATCCTTAAGTTTTGCAATTTATTCTGAATTTTCCAATTGATTTTTGTCTTGTTCTATCTTTAATAAACACATCATACACATATTACGAGGATGTTGCTAGGACTCGAGGGCCTGAGCTATAGGGAGCAGTTGAGCAGGTGTTGACTTGATTCCTTGGAGTGCAGGAGGATGAGGGTGATCTCATTGAAGTGTACAAAATCATGAAATGTATAGATAGGGTAAACACCCAGAGTTTCTTGCCCAGAGTAGCGGAGTCAAGAACCAGGTGTCATAGGTTTAAGGTGAGGGGGGAAAGAATTAATAGGAAATTGAGGGGGCAACCTTTGTACACAAAGGGTGGTGGGTGTGTGGAACAAGTGTGTGGAACAAGTTACCGGAGGAGGTAGTTGAGGCAGGTACCATCACAATGTTTAAGGAACATTTAGACAGGTACATAGATAGGATACGTTTAGAGGGATATGGGCCAAACACAGGCAGGTGGGACTAGTGTAGATGGGACATGTTGGTTGATGTGGGCAAGTTGGGCCAAGGGCTTGTTTCCACGCTGTATGACTCTATGACTCTATGGCAGTATATGGGTTGGGCCAGTGGGCCTGTCACCACGCTGCATGGCTCTACCAGAATGACATTATGACACTTGTCTATAAATTCAGTTTTGGTGTTTACAAAAAGGCTCATTTTGTTTTATTAATGGCAAAGCCTATTTAAACATGAAATATTATTTCCCCTGGTTCACCCTATGCAAACATCGTTCACTCTGTTTCACTGCTTCAATATAAATGTGCCAACGTCTATTACTGATTTTGCTGACCTTGAGAACAACTCATCTGAAAAGGGAGCATCAATTTATTTCTGATTCGGCAGTCAGGAGCCACGTATTATGAACAACACAATACACATCCCAAGACTGAATGCACCTCAAAGGAGGCTTCACAAGGGGACTAGAATATAAACTAGTGGATGTAATGCTGAGGCTCTATAAGGTGCTGGTCAGGCCGCGTTTGGAGTATTGTGAGCAGTTTTGGGCCCCATATCTGAGGAGGGATGTGCTGGCTCTGGAGAGGGCCCAGAGGAGGTTTACGAGAATGATTATGTTGTAATGAGTATTTGATAGCACTGGGCCTGTACTTGCTGGAATTTAGAAGAAGGGGGGACCTCATTGAAACTTACCAAATAGTGAAAGGCCTGGATAGAGTGGATAATAATAATTTTATTTATAATAATAATAATTTTATTTATAGAGCACTTTAAAAACAATCATAGTTGCAACAAAGTGCTGTACATCACTAATCATTGACAAAAAAGTTAATACACACCAATAATAACAATTAAAAGATGGAGTAAGTAAAGATATTCAAAATAAAGAAATATTAAAAACACTAAAAACAGTGGAGCCTCTCCCTACATGTGGAGAAGATGTTTCTCCTAGTGGGAGAGTCTAGGATCAGAGGCTATTGCCTCAGAATAAAAGGACATACCTTTAGAAAGGAGATGAGGAGCTATTTCTTTAGTCAGAGGGTGGTGAATCTGTGGAGTTCATTGCCACAGACGGCTGTGGAGGCTGTCATTGGGTATTTTTAAGGTGGAGATTAGTAGATTCTTGATTTGTACGGGGTTATGGGGAGGAGGCAGGAGAATGGGGTTGAGAGGGGAAGATAGATCAGCCATGGTCAGCCATAATAGCAGAGTAGACTTGATGGCCTAACTTTGCTCCTTCACTTATGAACATAAGTTGGTCGCATTACAAAAAATTGTTCAGTAAATATAAATCACAGTGAGGTTTACGGCATCAGATTTTCACTGACATCATTAGTTCCCAACCACCTTCATGTGCTTTGATGGAAACACGGTGTTTGACAGGATGATTTCCTCAAGGAAAAGAGTTTTATATAATGTGTGTTCCACTGTTACATACGAGCAATTGAGAGATTGTTTGTGCATATGTTAAATGGCACCATCCATATATTTAGAGTCATACAGCGCAGAAACAGGGCCTTGACCCAACTTGCTCATGCCGACCACGATGCCCCATCTATGATAGTCCCACCCGCCGTGTTTGTCCCATATACCTCTAAACCTTTCCTACCCTATCTGGAATAGATTGGATAGATGCATCGAATCTTTTACCCAGAGCACGGTGGTGTACGGCAGTGCAGAGGTAGAGTTGCTGCCTCACAGTGCCAGGGACCCGAGTTCGATCCTGACCACGGGTGCTGTCTGCATGGAGTTTGTATGTTTTCCCTGTAACCGCATGGGTTTTCTCTGGGTGCTCCGGTTTCCTCCCACACTTCAAAGACGTACAGGTTTGTTGGTTAATTGGTTTCGGGAAAATTGGAAAATTGTAAATTGTCCCTAATGTGTGTAGAATAGTGTTAGTGTGTGGGGATCGTTGGTCAGCGTGGACTCGGTAGGCCGAAGGGCCTGTTTCTGCGCTGTATCTTTAAACTAAAATAGTCAAGAGAAGTCAAGACTATTATATTGTCATATGTCCTGAAATGGAACAATTAAATTATTACTTGGTTGAAGGTGAAAGGGGAAAGATTTATTAGGCACCTGAGGGACAACCTTTCCACACAGAGGGTGGTGGGTGTATGGAACAAGCTACAAGAGGAGGTCGTTGAGGCAGGTACTATCACATCACTTAAAAGTCGTTTGGACAGGTACATTGATATGAAAGCTTTCAGAGGCATATGGACCAAATATGGGCAGGTGGGACTAGTGTAGATGGGGCATCTTGGTCGGCATGGACGAGTTGAGTTGAGGAGCCTGTTTCCATGCTGTATGACTATGACTCTATCCATGAACCTGTCCAAATATCTTCCACCACATTAAAAATGACATTAGAAATAGTACTGTTTAAGAAGGAACTGCAGATGCTGGAAGGTAGACAAAATTGCTGGAGAAACTCAGAGAGTGAGGCAACATCTATGGAGCGAAGGAAATAGGCAACATTTCGGGTCGAGACCCTTTTCAGACTGCTGAAAAGTCTGATGTAGGGTCTCGACCCGAAACGTTGCCTATTTCCTTCACTCCATAGATGCTGCCTCACCCGCTGAGTTTCTCCAGCATTTGTGTCTACTATAGAAATAGTACTTATAATTTGAACCATCAGCGAGAATTCTCACACTAAAATCAACTGAAAACGATCTTTGGATTTTACCCCATAACCGGGGTCAAGGAAAGAGCGTTAACGTCACGGCCCTGTTTTCACCAATCATTCCACCACCACGCACAAGAAGCACAAGACAGACACCATTGCATGCGGATGCCGAGAAGTGTGTTCAGCTCTGGCTGGACAACTTCTAATCTTGTGTGTGGACTCGATAAGAACAAGACCCCATAACTGACCATCACACCACACTTTTAAAAAAGTTGAAATTTCAAAATATTTTCTCAGATTCCATAATTGTCTTAAGCTTATCTTATCATTGCTTCAAAAATAAACTCAAGACTGTTTTTCAAGGTGGTCTTCTGAAATTGCACAAAGATTTGTGAATGCAGTGACCAGGATAAAAGGAACATTAGATTAGGTCTTCATGTGTGGTGCTGCCATTGGTTGCCAGAAATTAAAAGATTTTTAATTTGTGGCAGTGGCTTCCTTAAATGTTATACCTACTTGCTTCAAGGAAACACACACACACACACACACACACACACACACGCAATCAATTGAAGCAGAAAGTAAAATTTCTAGCTTGATAAAAGCTTTCATAAGAAGTCTTGAGACTTTTGGAAGGATAATGGTTAATTACATTGGTATAAAACACTACTATATATAGCAGGTACTGCTTGCTTTCAAAATGATGTACCATCTGTTTCAATGAAAGCAGCAAACTTATACACATTATCCTTGATTAAGGGATTCCATTAAAGTATCCAGATAGATCTAGCTGTACGATGCAATAATAATTACAGGCACTACATATCAGGACTGACTCGGTAAGTTTACCTGTGGAAGTATCACTGGAGTGAGGATTGCAGGCTGAAACACAATTGAACACACGCAGTTACACGCAGCATATTTTCTGACTGATTCCAGAAACAGTAAGACGGTGTAAGGCACGGACTGTTCAAAGACGTTAATTTCATTAAACCTGATAAACGTTTAGAGGCTTTTAAAGTAAATTATGGATCTGTAATTACTTTTTTTTAACATGATAATTGTATCAAACCCGAGATAATCCTTTACTTACCTGTTTAATCAATTCCCGTCATGACCGCTCAGCACTGCTGGTAGATCTAAGTGTTCATTGCACTATAGAAAGTGATAGTTCAGTTGCGAAGAATTATTGAGTGTGATTTGTGAAATAGAGGTAAACTACACTTTGTATATACACATGCGCACACACACACACACACACACACACACACACACACACACACACACACACACACACACACACACACACACACACACACACACACGCGCAGACACACATACACACACATACACAGACACACATACACAGATTCATAGACACATACACACAGACGCACCTAACCACAGATGCAGTCACACATCCACACACACTCACAAACAGACATACACAGAATCAAATACAGATACAGAACTATACACTCAGAATCAAACACACAGGCAGGCACACACCCAGGCACTCACTCACATAGAATCATACAGACAAGCATACTCTCACTCACAGAAACACATACGGAATCAAACAAACAGAATCAGACACACTCACACAGACACATATATACAGACACACACACTCACAGTTACACACACAGAATCAAACATACACGGATACAGACACACACACAGAAACACACATACATAGACACAGACACAGAGAATCAAACATACAGTATACACACATACAGAATCAAATGCACACATGCTCAGACACTAACACAAACACTCATACACAAACATACAGAATCAAACACACACTCGCGCACACATACCCCTCCACACACCCCACCCCACACACACACCCACACACACACATTCCCACACACACAAACACAAACCCACACCCACACACACACCCACACACATACACGCACCCACGCATCCACACATACCCACACACACCCATACACACACACCCACCCACACACACCCACACACACACACACACACCCACCCACACACACACACCCACACCCACACACACACACACACCCGCACATACACACACACTCATAACCGCACACACACACACACCCACACCCACATGCACGCACACACACACACACACACACACCCTCATACACACACACCCACACACACACACACACACACCCACACACACACACGCACTCATACCCGCACGCACACACACCCACGCACACACACACACACGCACATACACACACCCACGCACACATACACACACATCCGCACACACCCACGCACACACCCACACACACCCACACCCACACACCCACACACACACACACACACACACACACACACACACACACACACACACACACACACACACACACACACACACACACACACACACACACAGCCAGTGGAGAGGCAGATAGGCAGCGAACCTGTACATTGAGAGGTAGAGGCTGGGTTCTGGTGTGCGGTGCTTGGTGACCGGTGCCCACGCTGGCACTGGGTGCTGGAGGCACTGCGGTGGGTTTTTGTCTCCTCAGCGCTGGCTGGACAATGCTCGTTGCTCCCACTGGCTGCCCTGATCTGACTGGGGCATGTTATTCATTGTGATGCATTATTCCTCATTGAAAGAGCCTATTTATACATGTTTCAGAAGCTGGAACTTTCTTTTATTCAGACTGAGAACTACCAGTAAGGTCATCTTTATCAAAAGTGTAAACAAAATTGTGCAGCACTCAAATTGTCTACTATCAGCTGTGATAAGATTGGTTTTCCCATAGGATTACATTCTTGTAAAATGTAGTATTGCTTTCATTTTATTATTGTAATCTTGTGCTTTAGTTGCAGCATTAAATTCACCCTTTTCTTTAGCAAAACCAATATTTTGAAAGTGTTTTGATTTTGAGACCTATTTTCCATGATACTGTTTTGACACCGGTTGTTTCTTGCTGTAGAGAAATACATCGTATTCTCTGCTTTATGGGAATATATAGACTCATTGAGTCAAACGGTATGGAAATGGGCCCTTCGCCCCAACCTGTCCATGCCAACCAAGATGCTCCATCTAAATTACTCCCACCTGCTCGCGTTTGGCCCATACCATTCTCAAACTTTCTTGTACCAGTCCAAGTGTCTTTTAAATGTTGTTATAGTAAGGTGTAAGTCAGGAAGTGATTTGGTCATCATTTTTGGGATAACTCTGATATATAGTTCAATTAATTCCTCTTTCCTCACAGCTCAGCAAGTTATACTTTTTCACAAATATGTCCAATTGCCTTTTGAAGGATTCCTATCACATATGTGTGCTGCATCAGGAATTCTACTCTAGATTAGAACCTGCTGCAAAAATAATACTTTCTCACCTGTCCACTGTCTTATTGCTGGTAACATTAGGTTTAGGTTTATTATTGATACGTGTACCGAGGTACAGTGAAAAGCTTTGTTTTGCATGCTATCCAAATATATCTGATAATACTGTACATAAATACACTCGAGCCAAACTCCAGTAAAATAGGTAGAGCAACGGGGATGATACAGAGTGCAGAATGTAGTTCTCAGGATTGTAGCGCATCAGTTCCAGAGACAAAGTCTACTGTCCACAGTGGGGTACAGGTGAATCGGAGAGTAGCCTAGCTTAAGGACCGTTCAGAAGCCTGAAAGCAGAGGGGAAGAAGCTGTTCCTGAATCTGGTGATACACACTTTAAAGCTTCTGTATCTTCTGCCAGACGGGAGCGGGAAGAAGAAGGAATAATTGGGGTGGGATTTCTCGTCTGGTTACTGCTCATCCTGCTAATGGACATAATTCTCCCATACATAAAGCCATATAATCTTAAATGACCCGGTTAAATCTTCACTTTCCTCTCGTAGAGATGGTCATAGATTCTGTACTTTCTTCACATCATTGATACTTGAACGTCCAGAAACGAAGGAGACTACAGAGAGAGGTGGAAACTGCCCAGTCTATCGCGGGTACTGACCTTCCCACCATCGAAGGGTGGGGAGGTCAGTACTGAGGATCTACAGAGAGTGATGGTCACTACCCGGTCCATCGAAGGGATTTACCAAATTTACCAAATGTACAAAAGTGGTATTTAACAGTGGTATTTAATAGGCACATTATATGCAGGGAATAGAGGGAGGTTGCATCACATGCAGACATAGGAGATTAATTTAACTTGGCATCATGTTTGGCACGCACATTGTGGGCCGAAGGGCCAGTTTCTGTGCTACATTCTAACAGCTTGCCCTTTAGCTTCAAATACGGTACATTTCAAGATTCAAGATTCAAGATTCAAGATTCAAGTTTATTGTCATGTGTCCCTGATAGGACAATGAAATTTTTGCTTTGCTTCAGCACACAGAACATAGTAGGCATTGACTACAAAACAGATCAGTGTGTCCATATACCATTATATAAATATATACACACATGAATAAATAAACTGATAAAGTGCAAATAACAGTTAATGGGCTATTAATGTTCAGAGTTTTGTCCGAGCCAAGTTTAATAGCCTGATGGCTGTGGGGAAGTAGCTATTCCTGAACCTGGTCGTCGTCTTCAGGCTCCTGTACCTTCTACCTGAAGGTAGCAGGGAGATGAGTGTGTGGCCAGAATGGTGTGGGTCCTTGATGATACTGTTAGCCTTTTTGAGGCAGCGACTGCGATCGATCCCCTCGATGGAAGGGAGGTCAGAGCCGATGATGGACTGGGCAGTGTTTACTACTTTTTGTAGTCTTTTCCTCTCCAGGGCGCTCAAGTTGCCGAACCAAGCCACAATGCCACTGGTCAGCATGCTCTCGACTGTGCACCTGTAGAAGTTAGAGAGAGTCCTCCTTGACAAACCGACTCTCCGTAAACTTCTCAGGAAGTAGAGGCGCTGATGAGCTTTCTTAATAATTGCATCAGTGTTCTTGGACCAGGAAAGATCTTCAGAGATGTGCACGCCCAGGAATTTGAAGCTCTTGACCCTTTCAACCAATGGTTGATATAAACGGGACTGTGGGTCCCCATCCTACTCCTTCCAAAGTCCACAATTAGTTCCTTGGTTTTGCTGGTGTTGAGGGCCAGGTTATTGTGCTGGCACCATATGGACAGTCGCTCGATCTCTCTTCTATACTCTGACTCATCCCCATCAGTGATACGTCCCGCAACAGTCATGGTCAGCGAACATGATAATGGAGTTCGCACTATGACCGGCTACGCAGTCATGAGTATAGACTGAGTACAGCAGGGGGCTGATCACCCAGCCTTGAGGTGCTCCCGTGCTGATTGTTATCTAGTCTGACACATTTCCACCAATACGAACAGACTGTGGTCTGTGAATGAGGAGGTCGAGGAGGTCGAGGATCCAGTGATGCACAGAGACCCAGTTCTGCGAGTTTGGTAACCAGCTTGGAGGGGATAATTGTATTAAATGCCGAGCTGTAATCAATGAATAACAGCCTGACATATGAGTTTTTGTTGTCCAAGTGGTCCAGAGTGGAGTGGAGAGCCAGCGAGATCGCATCCACCGTTGATCTGTTGTGGCTGTAAGCGAACTGCAGTGGGTCCAGGTTTTTGTCGAGATAGGAGTTGATTTGCGCCATGATCAACCTCTCAAAGCATTTCATCACCACAGGCGTTAGTGCCACTGGTCGATAGTCATTGAGGCACGTCACCTTACTCTTCTTGGGCACCGGTATAATTGATGCCCTTTTAAAGCAGGTGGGAACCTCAGACCTCAGAAGTGATAGGTTGAAAATGTCCGTAAAAACTCCAGCTAGTTGGTCCGCACAGGTTTTTAGAACATGACCGTGTATACCATCAGGTCCAGGTGCTTTTCGAGGGTTCACCCCTCTGAAGGATTTCCTGACGTCGGCCTCTGTGACTGAGACTGAAATACCATCACAGCGAATGGGGGCTCGGGAAGGCACATCGGTTGTAAGCTGCTTCACAAATCTCACTGTCCCTGCACCCCTTTAAAAGCTGTACCATTTTATACATAACATATTTCTTCACATTTACATCAATAATGCATTAGTCACACATCTCTATATTTAATTTCATCTGCCGTGCACTTTCTAACTTCACCAGCCTGCCCAGATTTTCCTGCCTGCTGCAAATCCCAGCCTTGAGTCCCCTGACAAAATACTTCATTCACCTTCAGATCGGGTCCCTTCTTCAGAACACAGCATCTCTGGAGAACATGGATAGATACATAGATACATAGATAATAGGTGCAGGAGTAGGCCATTTGGCCCTTCGAGCCAGCACCGCCATTCAATATGATCATGGCTGATCATCCACAATCAGTACCCCGTTCCTGCCTTCTCCCCATATCCCTTGATTCCGCTAGGCCTAAGAACTCTATCTAACTCTTTTGAATGCATCGGCCTCCACTGCCTTCTGAGGCAGAGAATTCCACAAATTCACAACCCTCTGGGTGAAAAGGTTTTTCCTCAACTCAATTCTAAATAGCCTACCCCTTAAGGGCCTGTTCCACTAGGCTATTTTTTAGGTGACTACAGGCGACTAGGACGTGAGTAGTCTCTTCAGTCGTCCAAAGAACATGTTCGAAATTTTTCGGCGACTGTCAGGGGCAGTGGGTTTGACACCAATGAGCGTAGCTTGACTTCTCCTGACGTAGGTACTGTCGTAGGTTGTCGCCAGGTGAAGTAGGTTGTCGCTGGTGCTGACTTCGGTGAATTCCAATGGCGACTACCTACGTCAACCTATGTCAACCGGCGACAGGTACCAGTGACTGAATTGTCTTCAGTTGTCTTCCATTGTCGTCGACAGGGTCGTTGCTTGTCGTAGCTTGTCGCGGGTGGACGTAGGTGGAATTTGGATATCGTAGGTTGTCGCTGGTGTGGTCATAAGCGGACGTCCTAATGGGTCGCCGGTTGTCAGTAGCTTGCCGTAGCTTGACGTTGACTAGGTGGTAGATTGTTGTAGTTTGTCGTAGACATTGTCGTAGGGGGGATCCAGTTGCCGGTTTTTCGGCGACCTACTACGACTATGACAGTCACCGGCAGTCATCTAAAAAATTGTTTACGTGGGACAGGCCCTTTGTTCTTAAACTGTGGCCCTGGTCTGGACTCCCACAACATCAGTAACATGTTTCCTGCATCTAGCGTGTCCAATCCCTTAATCTATATTACTAAAAGTCTGATCTTGACTGCTTTTGGCCCACTGTGGTGCCATTTCCAAGAGAACGCCGCCACCTACGGCCGTCATTATTGGACACCTCGCTCAGAGACCCCCTCCGCCTTCCTGGACCAGAGGATTTTTCCCATCGAAGAAAAATCAGAGAGATATTAATGTTTAAATAAAATTCCCCATTCTCTCTGCTGCCCCCGCTGGCGGCAGGGGGAGGGACTATAAAACCCGGAAGCGTCATGCCTCAGTCAGTCTCTGCCAGACCCAGGAAGCGAGAGGGTCACGGCTCTTTGAGCTGCGAATAACACTGAACGCTCGTAAACTCCACGGTGAGTCCACTCGATGCGGCTGTAAAGTGACTGCAGCCCAATTGTTTGCCTCGCCTTTTAAAAATAGTTTGTTCACAAAATGAATTTTGGTTGTCAGGTGTGGCTGCAGCCCAATTGTTTGCCTCGCCTTTTAAATAAAGTTTGTGTTCACAAAATGAATTTTGGTTGTCAGGTGACTGCAGCCCAATTGTTTGCCTCATCTTATTAAAAAAGTTTGTGTTCACAAAATGAATTTTGGTTGTCAGGTGTGGCTGCAGCCCAATTGTTTGCTTCGCCTTTTTAAAAAAGTTTGTGTTCACAAAATGAATTTTGGTTGTCAGGTGTGGCTGCAGCCCAATTGTTTGCCTCATCTTATTAAAAAAGTTTGTGTTCACAAAATGAATTTTGGTTGTCAGGTTGCTGCAGCCCAATTGTTTTCCTCACCTTGGCTTTTAAAATTGTTGCAACAGTTGGCTGCCAGCCCAAGAAACCATTCGGCCCACAAGGTCTATACTAGCCCTCTGGAAACCAGTACCTTCAGCCCGCAACACCCATACTAGCGCAACAGACAGCCCCCCCACTGGCGAGCAATACCAGCCCTCCCGTGTGACGCTGGGACCCAACGGGTCTCACTTAGTCTAGTAATTGTATATGTTTCTATAAGATACCCTGTCATCCTTCAAAATTCCAGTGAATACAAGCCCAGTCGCTCCATTCTTTCATCATATGACAGTCTCCCCATCCCAGGAATTAATCTTGTGAACCTATGTTGCACTCCCTCAATAGCAGGAATGTCCTTCCTCAAATTAGGAGACCACAACTGCACACAATACTCCAGGTGTGGTCTCACCAGGGCCCTGTTCAACCTGCTCCTATACTCAACTCTCGTTATGAATGCTAACATGCCACTAGCTTTCCTCACTGCCTGCTGAACCTACATGGTTACTTTCAGTAATTGATGTATAAGGACTGTTAGGCGCTCCCCCCCCTGGTGAATGCTATGTATTTACCTTTCTCTGTTTCTCTCCCGAGTACAGGCCTCGTGGCTGTGAGTCTGGAATCAAGGGGTTAAAGGCTCCTGTACCAGATTGGCCAAGCTGCGTCAGGTGACGGGTGACTCATCTGAAGCTTAAATACCAGAGTTTCCCAGGATTCTCTCTCTTCTTCGTCGACCCTGACGTGAGCAGTCTGCTGGTGTGAGCTGCAGAAGGCCTGGCCACATGGCATAGCACTTTGTGTACTTTCACCATTCCTTGTTAACAAATATTGAATTGGGACGGATAAGGGCTGACCTTAGTGTTTTCGTGTATTTTGTTTCAGGGTTATATCTCTTTAGGCAGGTTTTATAGTCTCTGGTTCGACGGTCCATTACATGGCTGGCTGGAGCACTGTTTAATTGTTTGTTAGTCCATCCATATCCCTGACTGGGTTGTTTAAATCAGGTTTGGGTTTTGCGTTCCATTGAAATTAAAAGATTTTTGAACTTGAACCTGGTTTTTTTGACTTATGTTACGCGGCTCTGAAGTACCTGCGTTTGGGAGTCGTAACAAGGACACCCAGGTCTTCTTGTACTACCCCTTTTCCTAACCTGACACCATTCAGATCATTTTATGCCTTCCTGTTCTTGCCACCAAAGTGTATAACCTCATATTTATCCACATTAAACTGCATCTGCCATGCATCTGCCCATTCACCCAACCTGTCCAAGTCACCCTGCATCCACATAGCATCCTCTTCACAGTTCACAATGCCACCCAGCTTTGTGTCATCTGCAAATTTGCTAATGTTACTTTTAATTCCTTCATTTAAATCATTAATGTACATTGTAAATAGCTGCAGTCCCAGCACCGAGCCTTGATGCACCCCATTAGTCACTGCTTGCCATTCTGAATGGGACCCGTTAATCCATTCTCTTTGTTTCCTGCCTGACAACCAAATTCTCTATCCATGTCAACCACCCGACCCCCAATATCATGTGCTCTAATTTAGCCCACTACTCTTCTGTCTCCTGATCAAAGGCTTTCTGAAAGTCCAGTTACACTACATCCACTGGCTCTCCCTTATCCATTTTACTTGTTACATCCTCAAGTCACTGGATGGATTTAAGAGAGAGTTAGATAGAGCTCTAGGGGCTAGTGGATTCAAGGGATATGGGGAGAAGACAGGCACGGGTTATTGATAGGGAACTTGGCCATCCAGTGACTTGGCCTCCACTGCCCTCTGTGGCAGGGAATTCCATAAATTCACAACTCTCTGGGTGAAAAAGTTTTTTCTCATCTCAGTCTTAAATGGCCTCCCCTTTATTCTAAGACTGTGGCCCATGGTTCTGGACTCGCCCAATATTGGGAACATTTTTCCTGCATCTAGCTTGTCCAGTCCTTTTATAATTTTATATGTTTCTATAAGATCCCATCTCATCCTTCTAAACTCCAGTGAATACAAGCCTAGTCTTTTCAATCTTTTCTCATATGACAGTCCCGCCATCCCAGGGATCAATCTCGCGAACCTACGCTGCACTGCCTCAATCACAAGGATGTCCTTCCTCAAATTAGGAGACCAAAACTGTACACAATACTCCAGATGTGGTCTCACCAGAGCCCTATACAACTGCAGAAGAACCACTTTACTCCTATACTATAATCCTCTTGTTATGAAGGCCAACATTCCATTAGCTTTCTTCACTGCCTGCTGTACCTGCATGCCAACTTTCAGTGATCGGTGTACAAGGACACCCAGGTCTCACTGCACCTCCCCCTTACCTAACCTAATCCCATTGAGATAATAATCTGCCCCCTTGTTTTTGCCGCCAAAGTGGATAACCTCACATTTATCTATATTATACTGCATCTGCCACGCATCTGCCCACTCATTCAACCTGTCCAGGTTATCCTGCAACCTCCTAATATCCTCTTCACAGTTCACACTGCCACCCAGCTTTGTGTCATCCGCAAACTTGCTAGTGTTGCTCCTAATTCCCTCTTCCAAATCATTAATATATATGGTAAACAGTTGCGGCCCCAACACCGAGCCTTGCAGCACTCCACTCGCCACTGCCTGCCGTTCTGAAAAGGAACCGTTCACTCCTACTCTTTGCTTCCGGTCGCTTGAAGGTCCGAATGGCATACTCTGGCACCAATTGTCTATGTCTATTTCATGAAATATATATCTTTTGGGGGTTATTTTACTGCTTATGTGTTAGAACATTTTTAAGCTTCTGTTATGTAAACTACCAGCTTGAGTATCCCGGTATTGGGGGTTCAGTATTGATGTGGATAGAGAACTGGCTGGCAAACAGGAAGCAAAGAGTAGGAGTAAACAGTCATTTTCACAATGGCAGGCAGTGACTAGTGGGGTACCGCAAGGCTCAGTACTGGGACCCCAGCTATTTACAATATATATTAATGATTTGGACGAGGGATTGACAATTTGGACGACAATTGAATGCAACATCTCCAAGTTTGCGGCTAACACTAAGCTGGGGGGCAGTGTTAGCTGTGAGGAGGATGCTAGGAGGCTGCAAGGTGACTTGGATAGGCTGGGTGAGTGGGCAAATGCATGGCAGATGCAGTATAATGTGGATAAATGTGAGGTTATCCACTTTGGTGGTAAAAACAGGAAAGTGGACTATTATCTAAATGGTGGCCGATTAGGAAAAGGGGATTTGCAACGAGACCTGGGTGTCATGGTACACCAGTCATTGAAAGTAGGCATGCAGGTGCAGCAGGCAGTGAAGAAAGCGAATGGTATGTTAGCATTCATAGCAAAAGGATTTGAGTATAGGAGCAGGGAGGTTCTACTGCAGTTGTACAGGGTCTTGGTGAGACCACATCTGGAGTATTGCGTTCAGTTTTGGTCTCCAAATCTGAGGAAGGACATTATTGCCATAGAGGGAGTGCAGAGAAGGTTCACCAGACTGATTCCTGGGATGTCAGGACTTTCATATGAAGAAAGACTGGATAGACTCGGCTTGTACTCGCTAGAATTTAGGAGATTGAGAGGGGATCTTATAGAAACTTACAAAATTCTTAAGGGGTTGGACAGGCTAGATGCAGGAAGATTGTTCCCGATGTTGGGGAAGTCCAGGACAAGGGGTCACAGTTTAAGGATAAGGGGGGAATCTTTTAGGACCGAGATGAGGAAAACATTTTTCACACAGAGAGTGGTGAATCTCTGGAACTCTCTGCCACAGAAGGTAGTTGAGGCCAGTTCATTGGCTATATTTAAGAGGGAGTTAGATGTGGCCCTTGTGGCTAAAGGGATCAGGGGGTGTGGAGAGAAGGCAGGTACAGGATACTGAGTTGGATGATCAGCCATGATCATATTGAATGGCTGTGCAGGCTCGAAGGGCCGAATGGCCTACTCCTGCACCTATTTTCTATGTTTCTATGTTTCTATGAATCACTTCCAATTTTGTTGAAAATGCAGGCGCTTCAGTGGTGTTGTCCCCTGAACCCCCAGCAGGGCGTTGCTCCCTGAACCCGTGAACCCCATGGACTCCGCCGGGGGCAGAGCCAGCCTCCTGGACCCCTGGCCAATATTTCTTACTTTTTCTCTGGAGGTTAATATTATTCTTAGTCCACATTGCTTAAAAAAATTGGGTCTACTGTATGAGAAGAGGTTTAAAAAAAAAATCAATAATATAGTGTCATTCAAAACAAAATAGGAGCTAAAATAATATTTATAAGGTTATTAAAGTATCATGGTGGCTAGCCGTAAACAAAAAAACATTCAAATTAAGGATGTTTCATTCTAAATATATTGAATATAAAATAATTATATATAATTTAAAACACTATTAACATTTATGACAGAAATTAAAATTTGTGGTGATCTGTCGTGGAACAACCCCATTGAAGATAACAGTGGTTACGCAGACCTCGTTGCTGGTTGCGAAGGGGCCCCCATAACAGTTCAAGCTTCAGGGCCCCAAAAATATAGGGCCGCCACTGTTCACAACTGTCTGGGTGAAAAGGTGTTTCTTGATCTCAGTCCTAAATGGCCTACCAATAGCTACTATGATTGCAGTGGCTACTGTTATGAACAAGTTCCTGATTCTCCACACAATCTTTCACCTACTCTGAACACCTTCGCTCAGTCCACCTTGATCTCCAAACACTTTAACTCCACCTCCCATTCCCATGCTGATCTTGCTGTCCTGGGCCTCCTCCACTGTCTGGGTGAGGCCACATGCAAATTGGAGGAACTGTACCTCATATTTTGCTTGGGCATCTTACAACCCAGCGGTATGAACATTGATTTCTCTAATTTCATGAAACCCTCACATTCCCTTCTAGGCCTTTTCCAGGCCTTTTCCTGCCTCCAGTTCTCCCCCCACCTCTACTTTCAGCCTGAAGAAGGGTTCCGACCTGAAATGTCACTCATCCTTTTAATCCAGAGATGCTTCATGACCTGCTGAGTTACCCCAGCACCTTGTGACAATCTTTCATACATTTTTGAGATGTTGGCAGCATGGGCAAGATTGGAGACACAAGGAACTACAGATGATAGAACTTGCGTAGAACACAAAGTGCTGGAGTAACTCAGTGGGTCAGGCAGCAACTGTGGATGACATGGATACGTGACATTTCAAGTCGGGACCTTTCCTTATCCAAAACCTCACCTACCCATGTGCTCCAGAGATGCTACTTGACCCACTGAGTTACCCTAGCACTTGTGTCTCTTTTTGTGGGTAAGTTGAATTTGCTTTGTGGGCATTTTGAAAAGATGACAGTAACACTCACTGGATAAGTGACATACATTGATGGAGTTTAGAAGGGTGAGGGGGGATCTCTGAAACTAGAAGGATGAGGGAGGACCTCATTGAAACTTACCAAATAGTGAAAGCTTGGATAGAATAAATGTGGAGAGGATGATTCCACTAGTGGGAGAGTCTAGGACCGGAGGCCACAGCCTCAGAAGAAAAGGATGTACCTTTAGAAAAGGAGATGAGGAGGAATTTCTTTAGTCAGATGGTGGTGAATCTGTGGAAATCATTGCGGCAGCAGCCATGATTGAATGGGCCAAATGGCCTAATTCTACTCCCAGAATTTATGAACTTATTATGAAAGCAAATCGATTTCATTTGGTTCTCTTCCTGTCCACAGACAGAACTTGAATGTAACATATTTGACAGACACTGATAGATGGCGTGTAATTAATAAAATAATTTCAAGTTGACCTTGTACACACTGCTGCAAGTAAGAATTTCATTGTTCCGTTTCGGTACCTATGGAAATAAAACTCTCTTGCCTCTTGACTCTTTCTTGAACTGAATCAGCTTTACACAGTAGACTTCATGATTAATTATACCATGTAGCGTCAGGACTGAACATGGTATTGGATTATGCTCCTTAATTTTGTGTTAGATGCCTACAGGTATAGTGTACATGCCACCAGAGGTCATGCCAGGAATGAAATAAAAACACATGTATTATTCATATGCCAGGCATACATTTTAACAACGTTGCAACCAAAACCAACATTGACATGAATCTGTTCAAAGTCTATGTGCATCATGAATATATGTATCGCCCATGCCCATACGTTTTATTTGATTCCTTCGCTTTTCTGTACAGTCATCAAATATTCCACACAGACCTCGCCTCGTGTGTAGATTATGCTAAAGGGTCAGGGATTTCCAGCAGGAATTACAAACCTGTACGTTTTTTATATTCTTGATGAAAGACAAGGCTTAGAATTGGTAATTTTGTCAGGTCAGAATCTGGTGAAATTGTTTCATATTACAAATCATTTTTATGTCAGAAGTTTCAGTTGTTGAATTTATATCCCGATTTAAATATAGTGTAGAACAAGTATTTAACATTTTACCTTAACTTTTGACCCCGTCTGAACAACTCTATATTATACTGACCTTTCAGC
Organism: Amblyraja radiata; assembly: GCF_010909765.2. NCBI lineage: Eukaryota > Metazoa > Chordata > Chondrichthyes > Rajiformes > Rajidae > Amblyraja > Amblyraja radiata. The sequence continues at coordinate 35,706,606 of NC_045962.1, forward strand.
AACGCATCTATGAATAATTTCTTTTCTGCAGCAGTGCTATATAGTTTATCATCAGAGCGTTTGGCTAACCCGTGATCTTCCTGTATTCAAAGGGTGCGTACTCTGGGATTTGTTACGTTAGATTAAGGATTCACTATGTTTTGGGCTGATAGTAATACAAAATGGGAATCTGCGGAGCTCTGTGCAAAAGACAGAGCAAGGGAATAATGCAATGGCAGACTATCCATTTCATTTAGGACAAATGTCAAGGTCGTAATTTTATTTAAGAGACTGAATGGTACAAAGCTTGAAATTTTACTGCCTATGCACTAACACCTGATAGCTGCAAATATTCGGGTGGCGTGAGTTTTATGTGAGGAATCAAGAAAGTTTGATTGAATTGATTGAATTGAGGGTCTGAGCTATAGGGAGAGGTTGAGCAGGCTGGCTAGGACACTATTCCTTGGAGCGCAGGAGGAAGAGTGATGTTCGTATAGAGGTGTACAAAATAATGAGAGGAATAGATTGGGTAAAGAGTCTTTTGCACAGTAGGAGAACCGAGAACCAGCAGACATAGTTTTAAGGTGAGGGGGGAAAGATATAATCTGAGGGGTGACTTTTTTTACACTAAGGGTGGTGGGTGTATGGAACGAGCTGCTGGAGGCAGTAGGTGAGGCAGGTACTATCGCAACATTGAAGAAACATTTAGACTGGTAGATGGATAGGACAGGTTTGGAGGGATATGGACCAAACGCAGGCAGGTGGGACTAGTGTAGCTGGGACATGTTGGCCGGTGTGGGCAAGTTGGGCCGAAGGGCCTGTTTCCACTCTTTGTGATTCCATGACTATGATTGAAAGTTACAGCATGGAAACATGTCCTTTAGCCCACTGAGTCTACGCCATAAATTTCAAGAATGCAATAAATTGGGTATTTTTAAGGTGGAGGTTGTCAGATTCTTGATCAGTACGGGTCAGGGGTTATGGGGCAGAGACAGGAGAATGGGGCTGAGAGAGAGAGAGATAGATCAGCCAAGATTAAATGGTGGAGTAGACTTGATGGGCCACATGGCCTGCTTCTGCTCCTAAGTTATGAATATCCATGGACAATAATGGTGGTATCAATAGGGAGGTTATAAAGGCATCAAGGGGCCTCTGCTGAACCTACTGCGGTGATCTTTGTTAAGGTTAACTCATCATTAGCAGATCCCCCATTTTGTTCCCAATTTGGGGCATCACTACATATGTGCTGGGGTGACATGTGGATAACCCACTGCCTCAGGCAGAAAGAAATGCCACTGAGCCTGTCCTCTCGAACCCCTTTGTTAGAGCCACTGAGTCATCTTTTAAAAAGCAAACAAACAAGTACGCTGCTAAATTATTTAACCCGACCCAGTCTGTTTACACTCCGAGCAATAGTAGAATAGAAGGCAGGAGAAACTTTTACAAACAAGCACAACAATGAAACACCTACAATACTTTCACTAAGAGCCTGCCAGAGTAGTGATGAAGCTTTTTATAGCCACCATTGAGATGAAAGCCGTCATAAATAATGGGTGTAAGTCGATTAATAATTGTCTTTGTATGAATGGTTAGGTCTGACCACATCCCATGATCAGTTAGACCAGGAGATCCTCCAACTGTGGAAATAAATCAATTCCCTTCACGTAAATAGCTATTATGTACTGTTAACTTTGCTCAATTGGGCAATGATGTCTGATATATGATGCTAAATTCCAGCCCTTAAGAATCTGCAGGCCATTAAACTCCTCCAGCTGATAATAATGTCCAGGCAGTGAATATATTTGCTGGCTTATTTGCGATTTCTGAGAGATGTGGCCAAGAAGGCTCTCTGCACATAGGCCTTCATCAGTCAGATTATTGAGGAGTTGGAAGGTCATGTTACAGTTATAGAGACATTGGTGCATTCACGTCTGGAGTATTGAGTTCAGTTTTGGCCGGCCTGTTACAGGAAAAGATGTTGCCAAGCTGGAAAGGGTACAGAGAAGATTTACGAGTTTATTGCCAGGACTCGAGAGTCTGAGCTATAGGGAGAGGTTGGGCAGACTGGGACTTTATTCCTTGCAATGCAGGAGAGTGTGGGATGATCTTATAGAGGTGTACAAGATCATGAGAAGAATAGATTGGGTAAATGCACAGAATCTTTAGAAAAGAGAAGGGGAGTTGAGAACAAGAGGGCATAGGTTTAAGGTGAGGTGGGGGGGGGGGGGGGGGGGGGGTAGGGAGATTAATAGGAACCTGAGAGGTAACTTTTTATTACAGAAAGGGTGGTAAGTACATGGAACAAGCTGCAGAGGTGGTAGGTAAGGCAGGCACTATCATAATGTTTACGAAGCATTTGGCCAGGTACATGGATAGGATAGGTTCAGAGGGATATGGCCCAAATGCGGGTCAGGCAGCATCTGTGGAGGGAATGGACATACAGAGAAGGGTCCCAACCCAAAACATTGTCAACCCTGTCCATTCCCTCCACAGATGCTGCCTGATCCGCTGTGTTCCTCCGGCTCACTACATTTTGCATCAAGATTTCATACTTTTCTCTTCAAATAGAGGTGAAAAAACCATAAGAGGTATTGATAGGATAAATGCACAGAGTCTTTTACCCAGAGTAGGGGAAAGATTTAGTAGAAACCTGAGGGGCGACTGCAGGGTGGTGGCTGTGTGGAACGAGCTGCTGGAGGAGGTAGTTGAGGCCATCATAAAGTTTGAAAAACATTTGGACAGGTATACGGTTTGGATAGGTTTGGAAGGATGTGGGTCAAATGCAAGCAAATGGGACTCGTGTAGATGGGGCATGTCGGTCAGCATGGGTTATTGGGCCAAAGTGTCTGTTTCCATGATATATGATTCTATGGCTTTACAGTATAGCTTTAAGGTGAGAGGGGTAAGGTTTAAAGGAGATGTGCGGGGCAGGTATATTCCAGAGAGTGGTGGGCGCCTAGAATGCACTGCTGTGGTGGAGGCAACTATGACAGTGGCATTTAAAAGATAGGCTCATGCAGGGAATGAAAGACTATGGATCACGGTGCAGGCTGATAAGAGTTGGTCTTGACATTATGTATAGCACAGGCATTGTCAGCCGAAGAGCCTGTTCTTGTACAGTACTGTTCTCTGTTCTATATTCACCACAACCTTGCCCCTCCATGCTTTTTCTATGAGATGCTTAACCAAGAAGCATAGAACTGCAGATGTTGGATTACACCGAAGATAGGCACAAAGTGCTGGAGTAACTCAGTGGTTCAGGCAGCATCTCTGGTGCAAAAGGATGAATGACGTTTGGGGCCTGGACCTTCAAAGAGGAGGAGAGCACAGGAATCACAGAGTGGTGGTGGTGAGAGAAGGTGTCACAGAACTCCCATTGGAGAGAGGAGGAGAACGAGGCGGTTTTGGACAGCACAGTGGCACAACGGTAGAGGTGCGGTCTTACAGCGCCAGAGACCCAGGTTCGATGTTGACCACGGGTGCTGTCTGTACGGAGTTTGCACGTTCTCCCCGTGATTTTTTCCGTGTGCTCCGGCTTCCTCCCACACTCCAAAGATGTACAGGTTTGTAGGTTAATTGGCTTTGGTAAGTTGTAAAATTTCCTCTAGTGTGTAGGATAGTGTAAGTGTACGGGGTGATCACTGGTCGGCGTGGACTCAGTGGGCCGAATAGCCTGTTTCCGTGCTATATCTCTAAAGTCTATAGTTAACTGAATGGTCCTCTTATAAATTAGGGTGTGGTCCCAATCTTCCAACCTACCTCATTGTGGGAATTGGATTTTTTAGCTGTAAATGTAATGTTACAATGACATACCGGTGATTCCTGGTCAGAGCGGACTCGCTGGACTGAAGGGACTGTATCCGCGCTGTATCTCTAAAGTCTTGGAGGAGATTTTACAGTAAAATGGAGACGCAAGGAATGCAGATGCTGGAGTACCAACAAAGTCGATTTTTGTGTCAGGAGAAGATGATGTGAGATCCTCACAGCAGAATACCCCTGGAGGAAGCTGAACCGACCTATGCATGCACTCCTGCCTACAGCGATGCATCTGCAGGAAAAGACTGAATCACATTTAGCAATCCTGAGAGTTTTGAAGCAAATGCATCAAAGGATTCAGTGCATGGCCAGAGGGGCTCATGCTCGCAATATTTGGCTCGGAGGTTTTACCAGCTTTCTCTGCAGCTGATGTTTTCTTGATTATTTGAAATGCTGAGGACTGTCAAATTCTTCATTGTCTGCTTCTCAGTGAGAATACATCTGGAAACAGTCTTAATTATTTTCCTCTAAATATTCACGAACAATATGCGAATAAAATCGCAATAAAGTGAACCATTCTTGTTACAATTTGCTCATTCTGAGGGAATACGTCCCTCAGATTTCAGGTTTTCATGATATAACCATGGAACGGTACAGTGCAGGAACAGGCCCTTCGGCCCACAGTGACTGTGCTGAACATGATGCCAAGTCATACTGTAGAAACAAGGAACTGTAGATGCCGTTTACACAACGGGACACAATGTGCTGGAATAATTCAGCGGCTCAGGCAGCATCTTTGGAGAACATGGACAGGTAATGTTTCGGAGCCTTAACTATACCTGTCTTTTGGTCGGTTACATTGAACAGTCTTTGTTCCAGGCATGCACTGGTCCTATCTTCCCAACTCTTTTTACGCTACATCAATGACTGAATCTATTCTTATACCAATGTAAAGCACTTTGGCCAACGAGAGTTGTTTTTTAAATGTGTTATATACATAAATATGACTTGTCTTGACTTGACTTGAATCACGGCTGCCTCCTGCACACGTGCAAAAATCATGGACTATATTAACTTCACCACTACCTTCCACCCTGCCCTCAAATTCACTGGACTATCTAGGACACTTTTCCCCCCTTTCTTGATCTCTCTGCCTCCATTACAGAGGACAGACTATCGACTGGCATCTACTGTAAACCTACTGACTACCACTGTTATCTGGACTACACTTCCATCCACCCTGCCTCTTGCAAAGACACTATCCCCTACTCCCAATTCCTACATCTCTGCTGCATCTGCTCCCAAGATGAGGCTTTCCATTCTAGGATATCCGAGATGTCCTCTTTCTTTAGTAAAAGTGGTTTCCCCCTGCCGTCATAGAATAATGCCTCACCCATGTTTCATATGTGTCCTGTAATTCTACTCTCACTCCCCCTACCCCCAGATGGAACAAGGATAAAGTATCCCTTTGCCTCACCTTTCACCCCACCCGAGCCCGCATCCAACACATCATCCTCCGACTTTTCCATTGCTTCCAACGTGATCCCACCACCAGTCATATCTTCCCATCCCCACCCCTTTCTCCGCGGAGATGGTTTCCTCCGCAACTCCTTGGTTCACTCATCCCTTCCCACCGAAATATGGATATGAATCATGTTCCATGAGGCAGAAGAGATTAGTTTGACTTGGCATGGTGTTCGGCACACAGTATAGGCCGAAGGGCCTGTTCTATGTTCTATAATACTGAGACAAATGAGGGGGTGGAAGATTGCAACCTTCACGTGGTCCGCCCTGTTTCAACTAATGCAATCAACTCGACGTGCGCAAACGGAAGATCAAATAGAACAAGTTGTCCAACAACTTTAGGCTGTGCACGCCACACGAACGAAGAGACAAATGAGAAACCCTGGAAATTTGCAACCTAAAATATTGTCTGACAGACACACTCAGTGAAGGCAAGGTTAAAAGGACACTCACGTGTTTCTTTGCCTGGTGACATGTGATTTATATCGTCGGGAGACAGCAAGGATTTCTCTTCATCGACAAAGTCAAAGTTTATAATGAACATTATGACCAATCCTTCTTCATTCTTGACTGGAATGATATGGGTGTTGCACAAGAATGTTGATCCTAAACCGGAAAAGAAAGGTCAGAAAGGTCAAACCCTCCAGAAGAAATATTGAACAAAATCCATTTCTGAAAATGAGTAATGATGTTAAATGTGTAGGAAGGAACGGCAGATGCTGGGTTAAACAGAAAATGGATGTCGGGCGCACGGTGGCGCAGCTGTAGAGTTGCTGACTAAAGGGCCTGTCCCACTTTCACATCCTAATTCACAACCTCTACCGAGTTTGCTCTTGACTCATACTCGCAGCATGGTCGTCACGAGGTCGTAGGAGGTCATAGGTAGGTCGTAGCAGGCCGTGATACTAGTCGTAGGTACTCGTGGCATCAAGTAGGTCGGGGCGTTTTTTCTAGCCTGATGAAAAATGTCCATGAGTAAAAAAGGCCGTGAATTAGGTTGTGAAAGTGGCCTTTACAGCACTTGCAGCGCCAGAGACCCGGGTTCGATCCCGACTACGGGTGCTGTCTGTACGGAGTTTGTACATCCTCCCCGTGCCCACGTGGGTTTTCTCCGAGATTGGCAGTTTCCTCCCACACTCCAGACATACAGGTGAGTAGGTTAATTGGCTTGTTATGTGTAAATTGTCCCTAGTGTGTGTAGGACAGTGTTAATGTGTGGGGATCTTTGGTCGGTGCGCACTCGGTGGGCCGAAGGGCCTGTTTCGACGCTGTATCTCTAATCTAAAACTAAACTAAACCAGACACCAAAATCTGCAGTAACTCAATGGGTTAGGCAACATCTCTGGAGAAATGGAATTGGTGCTAAACTTATTTGCTTATTGTTTGGCTTCATGTAATGACTGAACAGGTTTTTAAAAAAATATTTAAGAATTATTCATGATAGCAACTTTACTTTAAACATTACTTTATGGACTTTATCTTGCACTAAACGTCATTCCCTGTGTTTGTACTCTGTGGACGGCTCGATTGTAATCATGCATAGTCTTTCCGTTGACTGGATAGCACACATCCTTCCACATCCCAAAGACGTGCAAGTTTGTAGGTGAATTGCCGTTCTGTTAGTTGCCCCAGGGTAAGTGCAAGAACCATTGTGAATAGGTGATCGAGGGTCGACATTGAATCGGTGGGCAGAAGGGCCTGTTTCCATGCTGTACTTTTCAATTCAATTCAATTCAATAGCTTTAAGGTGAGATGGGTAAAGTTTAAAGGAGATGTGAAGGCAAACTTGTTTTACACAAAGGGTGTTGAGTGCCTGGAACGCGCTGCCGGGGGTGGTGGTGATACGATAGCGGCATGAAAGAGACATTGTGGGCCAAAGGGCCTGTTGCTGCACTGTACAGTTCCATGCCCTATAATTCAATTCAATTCAATTATTCATAGGATCTCTTTCCCTTTTACAGAGAGTTCCCATTGAGATGGGTCCACCTTTTAAAAGTATGCTGAGAATCACAATGATTGTGAGCCGGCCTGATGTGAAGTACCTCGAACAATCTTCCAGCTCATAGTCAATATCAAACGTTTTTCCTGAAGGACATCTTCATTTGACCTACGCTGTCAGAATGTAACTAAGTGTTTATCAGCTTTGAATGTAAGTTCTCCTGCAGGGTCAAGAGTATTTTCTTGAATAATGCGCACCGTAATGCACACCAGCGTTTTGGGATTATAGAGGAAACAAAAGATGTACATCACATACCGCTGATATGACTTTCCAAAAGTTAGTCATCAGATAACAGAAGTGATTGAAAGATACAACATGGAAACAGTTCCTTCGGCCCACCGAGTCCAGGCCGACCAACAATCGCCCGTTCACACTAGTTCTATGTTATCCCACTTTCGCATCCATTCCCTACAAACTAGAGAACTTACATAGGGACAATTAATCTACAAACCCGCACGTCTCTGGGATGTGGGTGGAAACCGGAGCACCCAGTGGAAACCCACGCGGTCACAGGGAGAACGTGCAAACTACACACGGACAGCACCTGAGGTCAGGACCGAACCTGGATCTGTGGCTCTCTACTCTCTGCAACACTGTGGCACTGAGAGAGTTTTTGCTGGTAGTTCTGATATTCCATGCACAGGTCAGTGTGGAGTTTGCACAATCTTCCTGTGACCATGTGGGTTTCCTCCCGTTTCCTCCCACATCCCAAAGACGTGCAGGTTTGCAGGTTAATTGGCCCTCTGTAAATTGTCCCCATGGTGCTGTCCTCACCATCACCTTTTCAAGGGCCAGCAGAAATGAATAATAAATGGAGTCCTTTCTAGTAAAACCCACAACCCCTTAAATGAATTGAAAAAACATAATCTGTGCAATTGTGACAGAGTACAGTTAATCATGGCTGTTCAAATAAAGCTTTGGGTCAGAATTATGAGCAATAGTGTTAATACTGTTAAAAGGCTATTGGCTATCTATTTAACAGATTATATTTCCCCATTTCTTGCAGAAGCAATGAAGTGACACTTAATTTGACATTTATAACATTTCACTTTGGCAACAGAACAAGAAGGATTAACAGCAATTACTAAATATGTAGGGCAGATTTTAAAAAACAGTCATGAAAATTGGCTTTCACCATTCTCCCGTATTACAGAGAAAGATGACTGCAATTTCTCAAATATGAAAGCTGGAAAGAGTGCTAAGGTTCACGAGGATGTTGCCAGGACTCGAGGGCCTGAGCTACAGAGAGAGGTTGAGCAGGCTAGGACTCTATTCTTTGGAGTGCAGGAGTGCAAGTGGTGATCTTGTAGAAAATATAAAATCTCATATAAAATCATGAAGGGAATAGATTGGATAAATGCACAGGCTTTTTTGCAGAGTAGGAGAATCAAGAACCAGAGTACATAGGTTTAAGGTGAAAGAGGAAATATTTAATAGGGACTTGATGGGCAACATTTTCACTCAGATGGTGGTGGGTGTATGGAACAAGCTGCCAGAGGAGATAGTTGAGGCAGGTATTATAGTAATATTTAAAATACATGGTACATGGATAGGTTTGGTTTAGAGGGATATGGGCCAAACGCTTGTAGGTGAGACTAGTGTAGATGGGGCACGCTGGTCGGCGTGGGCAAGTTGGGCCAAAGGGCCTGTTTCCACGATGTATGAATCTATAAAAATATAAGTCTAGAAATTGTACAATTATTCTGGTGACTCATTTCCACTGTAGTGAATGGAATGGAATGAAGTGTGAATGGAATAAACACTGGAAATACTGATCATATTAGGAGGCATCGAGGAGGGAGAAAGAAAGTTTGGGATTCAGATTAATGCCCTCTTTCAGAACATTTAAATGTAAAGCAAAAATATACCATTAATAGCAACATCTTTAACAGCATTGATGTACAGAGGAAGACGTGCTGGCTTGTAAGTTAATTGCCCCTCTGTAAATTGCCCTTAGTGTGGAGGAAGTTGATAAGAAGGTGGGATAACACAGAACTGGTGTGAACGGTTGATCAATGATCAAGGTGGACTAGGTGGACCAAATGACCTGTTTCTGTGCTGCATCTCTTCACTAATCAAATGTTTGTAGTGAACATCTTGCGCGCTAGGTACAGTTAAATAAATGTTCCTGTTATAACGGGAAAAGTTACAAAGAGATGGCGTGGCATGGTGGCACAGAGGTAGAGTTGCTGCTTTACAGCACCAGAGACCAGGGTTCGATCCTGATTATGGGTGCTGTCTATATGGAGTATGTGCGTTCTCGCTGTGACCGCATGGGTTTTCACTGGGTGTTCTGGTTTCGTCCCACACTCCAAAGACGTGTAGGTTTGTAGGTTAACTGGCTTTGGTAAAATTGTAAATTGTCCCGAGTGAGTAGGATAGTGTTAATGTACAGGGATTACTGGTGGGACTCAGTGGACCATAGGCTTGATTTGGCCTGAGGAAGGGTCTGGACCTGAAATGTCACCTAGCCATGTTCTCCAGAGATGCTGCCTGAACCGCTGAGTCAGTCCGGCACTTTGCGTTTTACTCAAGATTCCAGCACCTGCAGTTATATTGATTGGCAGCTACCTGACTAAATTGCATTTTCCGTGCATGCAACCAGAAATTATACAATTAGAAGGGATTAATTTCTATTTTAGTATTATTATTGCACCTCAGGCATTCACATCACAGGTGAAAGACAGCTAGATAATTTAATTTGCAAAATTGGTACCTAAATAAGTCGTTCAACTTCTTAGAACAAATTATGTTTCTTATTTGCTGTTATTCCTGCATATATAATTCAATCTCTTTCATTGTGATGGATACAAAATGCTGGAGTAACTCAGCGGGCCAGGCAGCATCTCTGGAGAAAAAGAATAGTGACTTTTCGGGTCAGGACCCTTCTTCAGACTGAGGGAAATAAACGGGAGGCGAGAAAAGGCCAGAACAAATCAGGGCCGGCAACAGATTGATCTTAGGAAGGGTCGAGCCCATAATGGCCCATTGTTGGCTGAGGAATGTGTGAAAACTAGAAGGATACAAGGATGCGAACAGTGGAACTGGTAGGATGACTAGGGTGGAGGAGGAGCGGAGAGAGGGGAGGGGTGGGAATGGGGTAGTTACTTGGAATTAAAGAAATCATCGTTTCACATCCATGATCCCACCCGAAACGTCACCTAGTCTTTTTCTCCAGAGATGCAGCCTGACCCGCTGAATTACTCCAGCATTTTGTATCCTTTTGGTGGGCTGAAGGGCCTGTTTCCGTGCAGTATCTCTAAATTCCAATAGTCAGGATCAAACCAGTTCTCTGGCTCTGTAAGGCAGCAACTCTACTGCTGCGCCACTGTGCTGCCACAAAGTGCAGGATTGTAGATTAATTTGCTCCTGTAATATTGCCCCTGGGATAGAACTGGTATATGTGTGCTCGTTGGTTGGTGTGGACTCGGTGGGCTGAAGGGCCTGTTTCCATGCTGTATCTGTAAACTAAATGTTTTTGTGACAGTAAAGGACACAAAGTGCTGGAGTAACTCAATGGGTCGGGCAGCATCTCTGGAGAACATGGATTGGTGATGTTTCAGGTCGGGACTCTTCTTCAGTCTGATCAAACTGACCGATCTTCAGACTGACCTAACTTCATATTAATCTTCGTTTTGAAAAGAAATGTTCATAATGAACAGAAGTTATTTATTTTTCTGTGCCTTCCTGTTTTATTTTTCTCCCTACTTTACATCAGCTTCTCTTGACAGCATTTCTGTTGAAGAGCCATGTCCAGAAACATTGTCTGTCCATTCCCTCCACTGGAACGGGTCCTTTTCACAATGGCGGGCAGTGACTAGTGGGGTACCGCAAGGCTCAGTGCTGGTACCCCAGCTATTTACAATATATATTAATGATCTGGATGAGGGAATTGAAGGCAATATCTCCAAGTTTGCGGATGATACTAAGCTGGGGGGCAGTGTTAGCTGTGAGGAGGATGCTAGGAGACTGCAAGGTGACTTGGATAGGCTGGGTGAGTGGGCAAATGTTTGGCAGATGCAGTATAATGTGGATAAATATGAAGTTATCCATTTTGGTGGCAAAAACAGGAAAGCAGACTATTATCTAAATGGTGGCCGATTAGGAAAAGGGGAGATGCAGCGAGACCTGGGTGTCATGGTACACCAGTCATTGAAAGTAGGCATGCAGGTGCAGCAGGCAGTGAAGAAAGCGAATGGTATGTTAGCTTTCATAGCAAAAGGATTTGAGTATAGGAGTAGGGAGGTTCTACTGCAGTTGTACAGGGTCTTGGTGAGACCACACCAGGAGTATTGCGTACAGTTTTGGTCTCCAAATCTGAGGAAGGACATTATTGCCATAGAGGGAGTGCAGAGAAGGTTCACCAGACTGATTCCTGGGATGTCAGGACTGTCATGAAGAAAGACTGGATAGACTTGGTTTATACTCTCTAGAATTTAGGAGATTGAGAGGGGATCTTATAGAAACTTACAAAATTCTTAGGGGGTTGGACAGGCTAGATGCAGGAAGATTGTTCCCGATGTTGGGGAAGTCCAGGACAAGGGGTCACAGCTTAAGGATAAGGGGGAAATCCTTTAAAACCGAGATGAGAAAAACTTTTTTCACACAGAGAGTGGTGAATCTCTGGAACTCTCTGCCACAGAGGGTAGTTGAGGCCAGTTCATTGGCTATATTTAAGAGGGAGTTAGATGTGGCCCTTGTGGCTAGGGGGATCAGAGGGTATGGAGAGAGGGCAGGTACGGGATACTGAGTTGGATGATCAGCCATGATCATATTGAATGGCGGTGCAGGCTCGAAGGGCCGAATGGCCTACTCCTGCACCTAATTTCTATGTTTCTATGTTTTTATGTTTCCACAGATGCTGCCTGACTGACTAGCTAAGTTCTTCCAGCAATTTGCACAAGATACCAGCATCTGCAGTTCTTTGTGTCTTCACTACATTAGCTGTTAATTAAATCAAGGAAACCCAAAACATTTATTGAAAGAGTGTAGGCTGATTATATGTTAATAAAACAATCAATTTCTGTGATTTTGAATGCTCTAGTCAATATGACTAATATATTTCATCAATGATCATAAAAACAGAAAAATAATCACAAAATCATTTTGTTCATTCAAATACTATGCATAAATATAACAAACTAGTGTAAAATATAATAAAGAATGCTTGATTAATGCAATATTGAATTAGAGTATTGTGTTCAGTTTTAGCCACCATGTTATATGAAAGATATTATCAAGCTGAAAAGGGTGTAGAGATTTACGAGGATGTTGCGAGCAGGCTAGGACTTTATTCGGAACGCAAGAGGATGAGGGGTGATCTTATGGAAGGGTACACAATCATGAGATGTATAAATCAAGCAAATGCACAGAGTCTTTTGCACAGAATAGGGGAATCAAGAACCAGAGACCATAGGTTTAAGGTGAGGGAGGGAAATATTTAATAGGAACCTGAGGGATAACTTTTTTGCACAAAGGGCGGTAAGTGTATGAAATGAGCGGTCAGAGGAGGTAGTTGAGGTATTATCACAACGTTAAGAAACATCTAGACAAGTCAGGTTTAGAGGGATATGGGCCAAAGGCAGGTGGGACTAGTGTAAATGAAGCTAATTGGGCAAAGGGCCAGTTTCCATGCTGTGTGACTGTGACTGTGACTCAATGACTCTGTGACGGCCTATGATGAGCTAATATTAGTCTACAGGTGTACTGTTGAAAACACTGACTGGTTGCATCATGGCCTAGTTTGGCAACTCAAACTCGAGGGAACAAAGGAGATCTACAGAGAATGGTGGATACTGCATGGTCCATCACGGGTACTGACCTCCCCACCATCGAAGGGTTCTACAGAAGGCGCTGCCACCAAAATGGAGACACAAGGAACTGCAGGTGCTGGTTAACAAATCAAAAGACACAAAGTGCTGCAGTAACTCAGTGGGTCACGCAACGTCACTGAAACACAGAACATAGAAACATAGAAAAATAGGTGCAGGAGTACGCCATTCGGCCGTTCGAGCCAGCACCGCCATTCAATATGATCGTGGCTGATCATCTAAAATCAGTACCTCATTCCTGCTTTTTCCCCATATACTTTGATTCATTTAGCCGTAAGAGTAAATCTAACTCTCTCTTGAAAACATTCAGTGAATTGGCCTCCACTGTCTTCTGTGCAAGAAATTTCCCCAGATTCACAACTCCCTGGGTGAAGAAGCTTTTCCTCATTTCAGTCCTAAATGGTCTACCCCTTATTCTTAAACTGTGATCCCTGGTTCTGGATGCCCCCAACATCAGGACCATTTTTACTGCATCTAGCCTGTCCAATCCTTTAAGAATTTTAAATGTTTCTATAAGATCCCCTCTCGTCCTTCTGAGGGCCTGTCCCACTGTACGAGGTAAATCAAGTTTTCCCCTGATTCGAACTCGGAGAATGTCCGTAACGGGTCCGTAGGAGTTCGTGAATGCCCCGTAGCGGCTCGTACGAGTAACGGTAGGTACTGGGGAAATCCGGTAAACTCATGACGTTTTTTCAAAACTGTGAAAAATGTCCACGAGTAAAAAAATACTAGTGATGAAAGAAATTGTTACTTTTTACTCGTACGAGCCGCTGCGAGACATCCACGAACTCCTACGGACCTGCTACGGATCGAATCAGGGGAACACTCTGGAGAACTCTTGAATTACCTCGTACAGTCCCTTAAATTCCAATGAATACAAGCCCAGTTGACCAATTCTTTCATCATATGTCAGTCCCACCATCCCGGGAATTAATCTGGTGAACGTATGCTGCACTCCCGCTATAGCAATAATGTTGTTCCTCAAATTAGGAGAGCAAAATTGCACACACTACTCCAGGTGCGGTCTCACCAGGGCCCTGTACAACTGCAGTAGGACCTCCTTGCTCCTAAATTCAAATTCTCTCGCAATGAAGGCCAACATGCCATTATCTTTCTTCACTGCCTGCTGCACCTGCATGCTTACTTTCAGTGACTGATGTACAAGCACACCCAGGTCTCGTTGCACCTCCCCTTTTCCTAATCTGACACCATTCAGATATTTACTCCAGCATGTTGTGCCTACCATTCAGATAATAATCTGCCTTCTTGTTCTTGCCACCAAAGTGGATAACCTTACATTAATCCACATTATACTGCATCTGCCATGCATCTGCCCACTCACCCAACCTACCCACGTCACCCTGCAGCCTCATAGCATCCTCATCACAGCTCACACTGCCACCCAGCTTTTTGTCATCCGCAAACTTGGAGATGTCACATTAAATTCCCTCGTTTAAATCGTTAATATATATTGTAAATAACTGGGGTCCCAGTACCGAGGCTTGCGGCACCCCACTAGTCACTACCTGCCATTCTGAAAAGGACCCGTTAATTCCTACTCTCTGCTTCCTGTCGGCCAACCAGTTCTCTATCCATGTCAATGCCCTACCCCCAATACCATGTGCTCTAATTTTGCATACCAATCTCTTGTGTGGGACCTTGTCAAAGGCTTTTTGAAAGTCCTGATGCACCACATCCACTGGCTCTCCCTTATCCATTCTACTTGTTACATCCTCCAAAAATTCCAGAAGATTAGTCAAGCATGACTTCCCCTTCGTAAATCCATGCTAACTTTGACCGATCCTGACACTGCTATCCAAATGCACTGCTATAACACCTTTAATAATGGAAGAAGGGTCCCGAAGATGCTGCCTGACCCGCTGAGTTACTCCAGCACTCTGTGTCTTTTCTCACTGGCTCAAATAGGCAGCCAATATCATCAAAGACCACACTAGCCTGGCCACACTCTCATCTTGCTGCTACCATTGGGAAGAAAGTACAGGAGACTGAAAACCACGACCTCCAGGTTCAAGAACAGCTTCTTCCAAGCAACCATCAGGCTCTTGAACAGTGCACAACACTAACCTCAACTATTGTGTTTATTTATGGACTGTGTCTTAAGTTACACAACAGACTTCAGTTTTGCACCAATATGGAACCACAATATGACAGTTATTAATTGATTGTATTATTATTATTATTATTATTATTATTATTATTATTATATATCTACACCTGTGTTAGTACATATTAATGGGCCTGTTAAGCTGGCGCAAGTAAGAATTTTATAGTTCCGTTGCCGGTGCATATGACAATTAAATTGGCGGCATAGTGGTGCAGCGATAGAATTGTTGCCGTACAGCGCCAGAGGTACAGACTCGGGTTCGATCCTGACCTCAGGTGCTTTCTGTGCGGTGTTTGTACGTTCTCCTTGTTACCATGTGGGTTTTCTCCGTGTGCTTCACTTTCCTCTCACACTCCAAAGATGTACAGATTGGTAAATTAATTGGCTTCTGTAAATTTGTCCCGTGCGTGTAGGATACTGTTAGTGTACGGGATGATCGCTGGTCGACTGGGACTCGGTGGGCTGGAGGGCTTGCTTTCATGCTGTATCTGTATCTCTAGTCTAAACACCCGCCCGCGCCCCACTTGAAAGTTCACTTCAATATGATTATGTAACAATAACCTGAGCTACAGTAGCAGAAGAATCTTCTATTACATTTTACGTTGTTAATGTCCAATGAGCTATTCACGTGTTCTATTTCTTAATCCCTCTTCACAAAAGACATTCCTTGTAACCATTAAAATTTATATCAGTCAGAGGATTAGTTTAACAGTTCTATCACTAAGATCCACAGCCTGTGTCTGTGACAACCCCAGCTTGTATTTCCTTTGGCAGCACCTTCGGTAATTAATAATTGACAATGGTTTCTCAAATTTATTTACAAAGTGACCATTAGATGACATAGACCTGCAAGACACTGATTGAATAATGCAACAACACCGACCAAATGGGAGATTGAGATGACTTTAAAGTTGTTAGATTATTTCCTCACAGTTATCTGCCTTTGGTTTGCACTGTAATAACCAGAACAAAAGAACATAGGAACATGGGGTGGCACAGTGGCACAGTGGCGGTAGAGTTCCTGCCCTACAGCGTCTGGGTTCTGGGTTCGTTCCTGACTACGGGTGCTATCTGTACGGAGTTTGAACGTTCTCCCTGTGTCCACGTGGGGTTTCTCCGGGTGTTCTGATTCCCGCACACACTACAAAGAACTATAGGTTAACCAGCTTGGTATAATTGTAAATTGTACTAGGTGTCTGTGGGATAGTGTTAATATGCAGGGATCGCCTGTCTGCACGGTCTCAGAGGTTAAATGTGTAGGAAAGAACTGCAGATGCTGGTTTACACCGAATGTAGACACAAAATGCTGGAGTAACTCAGCGAGTCTGACAGCATCTCTGGAGAAAAGGAGAAAAGGAGAATTCAGTGTCAAAACCATTCTTCAGGTTATTTGGCCGATAACATTTTTTAATTGTCCCTAGTGTGTCGGATGGTGCTAGTGTATGGGGTGATCACTGGTCAGCAGGGCACGGTGGGCCAAAGGGCCTGTTTCAGTGCTGCATCTTTAAGATCAAGTCTAAAAGGTGGGGATCATAAAGCAAAGTGGCGGAGTAACTCAATGGGTTAGGTAGCATCCGTGGAGGAGGGGTAATTGGAAGATGGGTGGAGTAAGTGTCAAAGGCTGGAGGTGAAAAGGAGACAAAAGGGTGTCCCATTATATGAGAGAAGAGGAGGAGTGGAATATAGTCGGAGTGAGGGAGATTGGTGGAAGAGGATGGGGAAGAGAAAAGAGGTGGGTTTGAAAAGGTAATGAAATGAAATGGAAAAGGGAATTAAAAAATGATGGTCATTTGGCTCTTCATGCCTGCACCACAGTTTAAGATCACAGATGACCTTGCATTTAGTGTCCTAAACTTAAACAAATCCCATATCCCTTGATCCTTTAATATTCTGACCTCCTCCCCAACCCCCCTCTCCCCCCTTCCCCCTTTGTTCTACCTCATCATTCCATCTATCATTTCTCACACACTCCAAAGACGTACAAGTCTGTAGATTAATCGGCTTCGGTAAAAATTGCAAATTTTCCCTAGTGTGTAAAATAGTGCTAGTGTACGGGGTGATCGCTGGTCACCGCGGGCGCGGACGGCCGAAGGGCCTGTTTCCACGCGGTCACTCTAAAGTCCATTTCCCTTCCTAAAGAACGGAGCAACATTTAAAGAAGTGAAAGAGTTAAAATAATTTCCCCCAATAAGAGTCATGAGCAGAGCCACAGATCTGTCAACGTGTTGTTCCATTCGATCACAATAAAGTTTTGTATCCTATTACTCCATCCAAAGTGTTTTTTAGAATACAAACTTATTAATATTATATGAATGTTGCTAAAATCCGGTGCTAATATCGGCAGGTGAGGGCGTCTGGCACTTTGATCAATCTTTCTGTCGCATTCGCCGTGTAAGATCCGTGGAGATCACAAAGGGATTTCTTTTAACACGAGATCATAATTGGGCGTGTTTACAAAATTGAACATAACAATAATTTAAGGACGGCACGGTGGCGCAGTGGTAAAATTGCTAGCTCGCCAGAGACCCGGGTTTGATCTTGACTACGGGCCCTGTCCGTATGGAGTTTGTACTTTCTCCCTATGACCGCGTGGGTTTCCTCCGGGTGCTCCGGTTTCCTACAACAACCTAAAGACCTAAAGAGTTTGTAGGTGAATTGGCCTTCTGTGAATTGCTCCTTAGTATGTAGGGTGGATGAGAAAGTGGGATAACATAGAAGTTGTGTGAACGGGTGATCGATGGTCGGCGTGGACTTGATGGGCCGAAGGGCCTGTATCTTTCAAACTATCTTTCAATGTCAATTCAATGTAATATTCAATTTCATTTACACATCACTGGGATTTTACTTCGGAGTCACGTGAGTGACTACGTGAAGAACCTCGCCAGGACGCATGCGTGTCATATCGCTACACGCATTGCAACGAGTCACAGCAGGGGGAACGACGTTCCCCTTAGCGGCAGAATTTGAAAGCCGGGAACAGCAGGTAAGGGGACTCTGCGTTCCTTCCACTTACCTTACAGGTGGAGACATGGACCAGATCCACGAAGGCTGCGAAAAAGCTGGCGGGGGAGAACCGCGGAGTTGCGGGCAGCCAGCAGCAGCAGCCAACGGCACGCCAATCTCCCGAAATGGGAATAGCTGTGCCCGACTTCGCTCCCGCACCGGCCACGGCCGGGCGGTAGAGCGAAGCAAAAAACTAACAGCGGCCAGTGCCCGTGAGCATTGGGGCCGGTTGGAGCGGCTTCAGGAGCAGCCGCGAGCGGCCAGTGCCCGTGCGCATTGGAGCCGGTTGGAGCGGCTGAGAGCGGGGAGCAAGAGCAGCCGCGACGGCCAGTGCCCGTGAGCATTGGAGCCGTTTTGGAGCAGCTGCAGGATCAGCAGCAGCCGCGAGTGGCCTATGCCCGAGAGCATAAGAGCCAGTTGGAGCGGCTGCAGGAGGAAATACTCCAAAGTGGCAGGCTCCGGGAGATGGAGGCTAGCCACAGTGGGCAGTTAGTAAGCCCCACAGCAGTACCTCTTGTGGGGCTGCACAGTGTTTCTCCCTCATCAGAGGGGAGCACGGAGGGTCAATTCTGGGCTGACCCTGAATAGGGGAGTGATCAACATACCCCTAGTATGCCTGGGGTGAAAGAAAACATGTTGGATATGGTGTCCCAGTTTTATCCAACCCGACCAAACTGGCCAAAACCTGGAGCCGAAAATAGCAGCAAGCATTGACTACATGTCTTTTAACCAACTACAGGGACAGGCATTATCGGACACCATGGCACGACACTTACCACCAGGGAACTGCAAGTCGCTAAATGTTCCCAGTGTCAACCAGTGCATCTGGAAACATGTCGGGGCATCAATTAGAACCAGGGACTTAAAAATACAGAAAGTCCTAAAAGTCCTAACAGCAGGAATTATGGCTTTTGCCCGCACATTGAATGAGCAAAACATGACCCAAGACCACCAAGATGCACTGGCTTTACTCTGCAACTCACAATACGAGTTAAACAATATTAGGAAAAGTGCTATCCAACCGGCTTTAGACCCCAAATTTGCAGGCCTCTGCAAACCTGGAACCTCCAAACCATCAATACTACTATTTGGAGGGGATTTATCAAAACAAGTCAAAGAACTTGACGAAGAGGCGAAAACCCTGGGGCTCATAAAAGCAGCATCCAAAAGCTACTACGGCCAAAAACATCACCCCTACGCACCCACCAGTCGGCCAAGACAAACTGGAGAAAGCGCAAAAACCAGGAACACCCAACATCGGTCTTTTTTAGGCCATGGCCCAGACCGACCTTCCTGGAAAATGCGCAAGCCCTCAACACCAACCCAACTACAGACCCAGACAACGGCGCCTCAACGTCCACGGAGGATGCCGAAGAAGTAACACACCTACCACTGGTAACCATGGAGGTAGGTGGGTCTGGTTCCTTAAGAATTAAAGGGAGCATGGAAGTTGGTGGGAGATTACGATATTATTTGGATGCATGGAATAAGTTAACTACCGACACTTATATTCTAAGCAGTATCCAGGGTTATACCATAGACTTTATACAACAACATAACCCTCCAGTTCAGCATGTACCGAACCGAATGTTCGTGCTCACAGGCATAGAAAAATCTAAAGCACATGCTGAACTACAACGGCTATATAAAAAAGGAGTAATTGAGAAAACCCAACACGAATCACAGGAATTCGTGTATAACATCTTTATAAAAAACAAGAAAGATGGTGGTTGCCGCATCATCATCGATTTGACTACTTTGAATACCTTTGTACAATATATTCATTTCAAGATGGAAACCTTTGTTACTGCTAAACAATTGATTTCCGAAGGCTACTACATGGCAAGCATCGATTTAAAAGATGCTTACTATACAGTACCCATAAGAGGTGACCACAGATGTTATTTAAAAATCAACTGGATGGGTCAGCTGTGGCAATACAGGGCACTACCTAATGGTCTAACATCAGCGCCCAGGCTGTTCACAAAAATTTTGAAACCAGCCCTAGCGTTACTGCGGAAACAAAAACACATGGTAATGGCATATCTAGATGACATACTTATTGTTGGCAAAACTTTGGAATTGGCTAAACAAGCGGTAACAGCCACAAAACAATTGTTTGAAAAACTGGGGTTTATCATCCACCCAGTTAAGTCTAAATTAACGCCTTCAACAAAAATGGATTATCTGGGGTTCACCATTAACTCAGTTCTCATGTCAGTGACTTTGCCGAAAGAAAAGGTTACAGCCTTAATAGAGGCTTGTAGCGAAATCATTGACATCACCAAACCATCCATTAGACTGGTAGCTAGAATAATTGGGAAGTTAGTGGCTGCATTTCCAGCCACACAATTCGGACCTTTACACTATGGAAATTTACAGAGAGCAAAAATAAGAGCACTCAAAATTAATGGTGGCCATTTTGACAGACCAATGAAGCTACCAACAGAGGCCATAATGGAACTAAAATGGTGGGAACATAACATCAGGTATTGTTCCAATCCAATAATTATCAGCAACCCGTCTATGGTACTACAAACTGATGCCAGTGCACTTGGTTGGGGTGCTACCAATTCCATCTCCAGCTGTGGAGGGAGATGGAATGCACAGGAGGCATCATTATTACAAACACTGGGCATAAACTACCTGGAAATGTTAAGTGCATTCCATGGCCTTAAGTCATATTGTTCTGGGTTAAATCACCAGCATGTTAGACTACAAATTGCCAACACCACCGTGGTAGCATATATCAACCATATGGGTGGAAACAAATCGACATCATGTGACAATCTGGCCAACACAATTTGGCAATGGTGTATCCAGAGAGATATTTGGATATCAGCTACCTACTTACCAGGTAAACTAAATTTAGTGGCAGACACCAGGTCAAGCAAATTCAATGAAAACACTGAATGGATGTTGGATAAAAATGTATTTGCTGAAATTACAGCATGGTATGGAACACCAGATATCGATCTTTTCGCATCCAGGCTCAATCACCAGTTATCAAATTATGTTTCATGGGAACCAGACCCTGGGGCAGCGGCAACAGATGCATTTTCGCTGCATTGGGGGAAATTGTTTATTTATGCATTCCCTCCTTTCTGCCTCATCAGTCGGGTATTAAGGAAAATACAGCAAGACTCTGCGTCTGGTATGTTGATAGTACCCGATTGGCCTACTCAACCATGGTTCCCGGTGATACTAGACATGGTATTAGAACCATGCATCACCATCCATCATAGACCTAATTTACTGGTCCTTCCAGTAACAAAGGAAAGTCACCCATGTCATAATTATATAAACCTATTAATTTGTAGAGTTTGAAAGCACCTCTACAACACCTGGGACTGACGGACCGAACAATGGATATGATTGCATCGGCCCACAGACAGTCCACCAAAAAAACAGTACTTGGTGTACATCAAGAAATGGGAAGTACTGTCACAACAATAAACATCACCCACAGATCTATGAACATCCCGTCTGTTCTGGAATTCCTGGCAAGCCTCCATTACGATGAGAGGCTCAGTCATAGTGCCATCAACTGTGCGAGAAGTGCTCTGTCAACATACCTGTGGCAAGGAACAGAGCGGCATTCTGTTGGGACACACCCTGGTAACCAAACTCATGAGGGGCATTTTAATGTTAATCCCCAAGAACCAGGTACTCCCAAATATGGGATGTGAGCATTGTACTGACCATGTTAAGAAACTGGTCTCCAGCTACAGCTCTGTCCCTACAGAAACTGACTATGAAAACAGTCATGCTGATGGCCTTGGTCACGGCACAAAGGGTCCAGTCACTACAGAAACTAACGCTGGACAACATGACTATTTCTTCTGGAAATTTAACTTTTCACATCAATGAATTAGTCAAACAGAACAGACAGGGGTCAGCAGGCCTAAAAACAGAATTCAGGGCATACCCGACAGATGATCGTCTCTGTATTGTAAACACACTTACTATTATATATGGAGTATACTAAGATCATCAGAGGGAAAGAAATGTCACTTTTAATCAGCTACAAACAGCCACTCAAAACAGTGACAGTCCAGACCATCTCTAGATGGCTAAAACAGGTCCTAATAAGGCTGGAGTAGACACTAGCATTTTAAATCTCACTCCACCAGGGCTGCAGCTACATCGGCAGCTATGAAGTTGGATGTTCCTATGGACCAAATCCTCAAGACAGCAGGATGGTCAACGGAGCAAACTTTCCAACGATTTTATAACAAACCAGTCATTGAACCTGGAACATGTGCAGAAACAATTTAAAGTTCTGTAATATAATTTATCCCATAAATAGGGGCTATAATTTGGTGTTAATATATTTATCGTTGGGTTTTCAATATCGTATTGATGTCTAATGATGTTAACACTATTCTCCCCATAATCAAGGCAGATGTGATGCATGGACTCGTTTCCACGGCATGAAATCACAGAGCTTTAAATTCTTCACGTAGTCACTCACGTGACTCCGAAGTAAAATAGTAAGATTAAACGAGAACTTACCAGTTTGAAGTTTGATCGTTATTTTATGAGGAGTAACGTTGAGGGATTACGTGCCCTCCGCTCCCACCCTTGATCATATACTCAACTGGTATCTCTTCTCTAATCTTACTATGTTTAGTCATTACAGTTATCTGTGATTTCACACCGCTGCTTTGAAGAATGACACGCATGCGTCCTGGCGGGCTTCTTCACGTAATCCCTCAACGTTACTCCTCATAAAATAACGATCAAACTTCAAACTGGTAAGTTCTCGTTTAATCTTACTATTAAATAACAATGTGCTTTTTTTGGCTATGTGTAACTGAAAACAAATTTGAGTCAGTCATTGTGTCACCAAAACAAGGTTCGACTGCATAATTTCAAGAACTCTGTCAGCGATATACACTCCAATATTATTAATAGTTCAATGGTACTTTATTGTGACATGTACCCAGGTACAGTGTAATTCCATATGTCTAAAGTCTTACTATATGTAGGTGCAATCATACTCAAGTACTAGAATGTACAGGGTGGCACAGTGGCAGAGTTGCTGCTTCACAGCGCCAGTGATCCAGGTTCGATCCTAACTACGGGTTCTGTCTGTATGGAGTTTGTAAAAACCCTGCGACCATGTGGGTTTTCTCTGGGTGCTCCGGTTTCCTCCCGCATTCCAAATACATGCAGGTCTGTTGGTTAATTGGCTTCTGTAAATTGTCCAGAGTGTGTAGGATGGTGCTAGTGAACAGGGTGATCACTGGTTGGCACAGACGGTTGGCTGAAGGGCCTTTTTCCACGCTGTATCTTTGATGTTTAAACTAAACTAAGTATCTTTGATGTTTAAATTAAACTAAGTATAAGAATAGTAGATTAGGCTGAGAACTAAGGTGCCCCTGTCAGATTTGTATTATTAAAAGATTGTAAAGGTTATACTGACAACGAATGAATTAGAGAAATAATTCTGTGAGAGTTTTTATTGCAGGTGCATCTTTTAATTAATTTTTCGAATGTAGATTTGAAGCTTACGGAAACTTGTCACCGTTTACTCCATAAAATGCATGAAGGATTAGGATGTAGAAGTCAAAATCCTCTCATTAAATTACTGCCTCGATTGAGAAAGATGGAGGCAGTCTTTCTCCTCGTGCTTTGCTTCGTTCCTTTTCCTTTCATCTGGGGGACATTGAGTCACCGTCTTGCTGCAGAAAGACATTAAATGGCATCTCTCCAACCACCAGACGACTCTTGGAACTGCACCAGGACACCACCTATGATCCACCCTCATTCAAAAGGCCTCATGCAAGAGCAATGGTGAGGGACTGTGACGTCTGGAGCATTGTGTATGGTAAGTTTGAGAAGTTGTGGGGCAGTCCTTCCTGTAGATGAGACACAGTGGCGCAGTGGGTAGAGCCACTGCCTCACAGCGCCAGAGGCCCAGGTTTGATCCTGACCTCGGGTGCTATATATCTGTGTGCAGTTTGCACGTTCTCCCTGTGACCATATGGGTTTCCGCCCGGTGCTGCAGTTTCCTCCCATATCCCAAAGACACGGACTTGAAGATTAATTGGCCTTCTGTAAATTGCCCCCTAGTGTGCAGGGAGTGGATGAGAATGTGGGATAACACGTGTTTTGTGCAAGCAAAGAAATAGATATTGAATTCCTAAAATTATACATAGTGCACATCCTGTGACTCATCTCAGGAACAGCTTCGTCCCTTCTGTTATCAGGCTTCTGAACAACCCTTCCAATAGCTAAGATACTGTCTGATTCACCTCAACCCCATTGCGGACATTTGACTTTGTCTCTGGAACTGATGCGCTACAATGCTGAGAACTGTATGCTGTACTATGTATCTTCCCCTTTGCTCTACCTATTGTACTTGAGTTTGACTTGATTGTATTTATGTATAGATGTATGTATAGTATTACCTGATCTGATTAGATAGCATGCAAAAAATAAGCTTTTCATGACTATAATAAATCTAAACTTTTAGAATTTACTTTAGACTTTAGAAATACAGCGCGGAAACAGAGATGGTCCAATTCTATATGGCCATCGTAGAGTCTGTCCTCACCTTCTCCATCATGGTCTGGTTTGGCTCAGCCACCAAGCACGACATCCGGAGGCTGCAGCGAATCGTCCGATCGGCTGAGAAGGTTATTGGCTGCAACCTTCCCTCCATTGACGAACTGTACACTGCAAGGGCCAGGAAGCGAGCGGGTAAGATAATCTCTGACCCCTCTCACCCTGGCCACAAACTCTTTGAATTACTTCTCTCTGGAAGGTGACTCCGGACTGTCAAAGCTGCCACAGCCAGACATAAAAACAGCTTTTTTTCCCCACGAGTAGTAGCTCCACTCAATAACCAAAAATCTGTAGCCTCCTTTTGCTCTGGTATTTTATTTAATTCACATGTTTAATCAATAATGTTTTATTATTAATGTTTAATGTTTTATGTATCATTCCTAACTGTCACTATATGTCATGTTGTCACTTGTGGGCGGAGCACCAAGGCAAATTACTTGTATGTGAATACTTGGCCAATAAACTTATTCATTCATTCATTCATTCATTCATTCATTCATTCATTCATTCATTCATTCATTTGGTCCACCAAGTCCACACCGACCTGCGATCACCTCGTACACCAGCACTACAGTATCCTACACACTAGGGATAATTTTACAATTCAACCAGGGCAATTAATCTACAATCCTGTACATCTTTGGAATGTGGGAGGAAACCAGAGCACCAGGAGGAAACCCATTCGGTCACAGCGAGAACGTACAAAGTCCATACAGACAGCACCCGTGGTCAGGATCAAACCTGGGTCTCTGGCACTGTAAGGTAGGAGCTCTACCGCTGCACCAATGTGTCGCCCCTGAACCTAAACCTGCAGTGGGAAAACACGCATTCTTACTTCAGATGGGAATACAAGTATTGATTGTGGATCTGAACTCTGAAGAATGGTCTTGACCCAAAACATCACCTATATTTGTTCTCCAGAGATGTTGCCTGACCCGCTGAGTTACTCCAGCATTTTGTGTCTCTCTTCAGTGTAAACCAGCATCTGCAGTTCCTTCCTCCACAAGTATATTTTTCAGCGAGTTTCACATTTAAGATGCCAGTGTGGTAGA
This sequence comes from Amblyraja radiata, assembly GCF_010909765.2. NCBI lineage: Eukaryota > Metazoa > Chordata > Chondrichthyes > Rajiformes > Rajidae > Amblyraja > Amblyraja radiata. The sequence continues at coordinate 35,732,448 of NC_045962.1, forward strand.
GATTAGACGTCAGGTTTCAGTTGGAATCATTGGGAACGTGGGCGAGCAGAGAGGTGCTCTGACTCTGCAAAGTGACATTCAAATGTTTCTCCCCTACTTGACTTCACATTTCCTGGCACACTGCTTCTTTAACACCTGTTAATCCGCACCTGCTTTCACTTCACTGCTGTATGGAGTTCACTGGAGCGTCAAACAGGCGTGGACCTGCTCAAGTGGATGGAGTGGTAAAGTAGGCATAAGGTACACTTTCCTCCATCAGTCACGGCACTGCGTATACGAGTCAGCAAGTCACGATGCAGCTTTACAGGACTTTGGTTAGACCGTGTTTTTAGCTCAGTTTACTGTCACGTGTACCGAGGTAGAGTGAAAAGCTTTTTTGTTGCGTGCTATCCAGTCAGCGGAAAGCCTTGTACATTCTCATCTATAGCGATGATGTAAACCACAAACAACAATGTGCCCAGCACCAATCCCTGAGGCATACCACTAGTCACAGGCCTGCAGTGCAATAAACAACCTTCCACCATCACCCTCTGCTTCCTTACATGAAGCTATCTGTATCTACTTTGCAAGCTCTCCCTGGATCCCATACAATCTAACCTTCCAGAGCTTAGTTTATTGCCACGTGTACCGAGTTACAGGGGAAAACGTTTTGTTGCAGTCTGTGGTAAAACTATACATGATTACAATCGAGTATATCAAAGGCTATACATCATTACAATCACAGTGTACAGATACGGGATGAAGGGATGAATGTTTAGTTCAAGATAAAGTCCAGCAAAGTCCAATTAAAGGAAATATGAGGGTCTTCTTGCATTTAGTTCTGGTCGCCTCATCACAGCAAGGATGTGGAAGGTTTGGAGATGGTGCAGAGGAGGTTTACCAGAATGCTGCCTAGATTAGGGGGTATTTGCTTGAAGGAGAGGCTGGACAAGTTTGGATTGTTTGTGAATGTTCCAAAAGCCTTCTTTACCACCCTATCTACCTGTGGCTCCACTTGCAAGAAGTATTTCTTGCACTCCTAGATCCCTCTGCTCTACAACACCCTACCATTCACCGTGAAGGTCTTTGACTTCTCAAAATGCAACACCTCACAATGATCTCCAATGAACTCCGTTAGCCTGTGAATGAGTAAGTGGGAAATATAGAACTAGTGTGAACATGTAATTGATGGACAGTTGTATCTTTCCATTCAATTAGAGAAATTCAATGGTTCAATGGGCAGCTGCCCTTGGTGTGTGGGGAAGATAGCCACAAAGTGTTACAGTAACTCAGCTGGTCCGGCATCATCTCTGGTGAAAAAGGAAGGGTGACTTTTTGGGTCAGGATTCAGACTCAGTCTGAAGAAGGGTCCCGACCCAAAGCATCGCTGATTCTATTTCTCCGGAGATTCTGTCTGACCCGCTGAGTTACTCCAACACTTTGTGCCTATCTTTGGTATAAACCAGCATCCGCAGTTCTTTTCTACACACTTGATGTGACGGGAGTGGATGAGAATGTGGGATAACGCAGAACTAGTGTGAGTGGGTGATCAATGGTCAGCGTGGACTCGGTGGGCCGAAGAGCCTGTTTTCATGGTGTATCTTTAAACTAAACTAAATTTAACTAAACTAAACTACAGCAAAAGATTCATCACCAATCGCACCAAAGTTTATGTTTCTGATTAAGATTAGAATTATGCCATTTCCAACACTCTGCTTAGCTTGCTAGGTCTTTGCTGATACTTGCACGGTTTAATTTAGAGGGTCTCAACCCGAAAGGTCACCTATTCCTTTTCTCCTGACTCGCTGAGTTATTCCAGCTTTTTGTGTCCACCGTCGGTCGGTGTAAACCAGCATTTGCAGTTCCTTCCGACACATTAATTTATAATTATGCAGCTATTAAAAAAGCAGCTGACAAAGTGGTAACATCAGATTCTGTCAATGCTATCCAGAGGCATCTTAGTTACCAAGTGACCGTACAGTCGGATGGGCTACAGGCTCTGAAGGCACTTTGTGCTGTCGTTGGGTTGCGCTGCCAATTCTCTGAGGCTCTTTACTCGGTTAACTGTGCTGCAAATGTTAAACCAACACCAGATTCACCCCCAGATGAAGCCCTGAGATATGGTTTTTGTAGCTGCATCGAGGGAACGGAGATAATCGCCTCTTGAAAAAAATTCCGCTTTGGCCCAACAAATAATTCTCTGTCATAGTCATAGTCATAGAATCCTGCAGTGGGAAACAGGCCCATCTGTCCAACTTGCCCACACACCGACCAACATGCCCCACCTGTGCTACTCCCATCTGCCTGGATTTGGCCCATATCCCCTAAACCTATCCTATCCATGTACCTGTCTAAATGTTCCTTAAACGTTGCGATAATATTTGCCTCAACTATCTGCTCCGGCACTCATTCCATACATCCCTTTGTGTAAAAAAGTTACCCCTCAGGTTCCAATTAAATCTTTCCCCCCTCACTTTAAACCTATGTCCTCTGGTTCTCAATTCCCCTACTCTGGGCAAGAGATTCTATGCTTTTACCCAATTTATTCCCCTAATGGTTTTGTACACGGTTTTGTATAAGTTCACCCCTCATCCTCCTACACGCCAAGGAATAGAGCCCTAGCCTGCTCAATCGCTCACTGCAGCTCAGGCCCTTAAGTAATCTTGACAAAAGAAACAACAGTATATTGGTGTGTGAGTTCACTGTTCAGTTCTTGATGTAAGGAGAGCAAAATAAGAGTGAGACGTGCAAAACTGAACAAGATCAATTATTTTAGACTTTAGAGCAACAGCGTGGAAACAGTCCCTTCGGCCCACCGAGTCGGCTCAGTCTAACGATTACCCCAAACACTAGCACTATCCTACACACTAGGGACATTTTCCAATTTTCGGAAGCCAATTAACCTACAAATCTGCAGTTCTTTGGAGTGTGGGAGGAAGTTGGAGCACCCGTAGAAACCCCCCATGGGAGAACGTACAAACTCCACACACACAGACAGCAATTGTAGTCAGGATCGAACCCGGGTCTCTGCTCCATATGGCAGCAAGTCTGCCACTGTGCCACCCTATGTTCCTATTTTCTTTTGTTCTAGTTATTGCAGTGCAAACCAAAAACAAATAACTGTGAGTAAATAATAAGCAAGCTTTAAGTCATCTCGACCTGAGGCAGCGGCACTCCACAATGATCCCCCCCTGCAATTAGCAGCACATTTGTGTGGGTGCAGCACCTGTGTCAAGATCAGTGCAATGGACTGTCACTGTGGCTCAGATACGGACAGCACAGTCAGCTGAATGAAGTCATCACCATTGTTGCCAAGATACTGGGGGGTGATCTGCATGATACGCTGTAGATGGTCACACACCAGCTGATATGGAGGGGCCGGCCAAGAACAGGCTTACAGTCAATGTCACCTTGCACAGCGGGAAGACCTGCAACCTTGGCAATAAACCCCACACTTCCTTCCTCTGCTCTTTTTAACACAACATTAGTGCAGCTTTTTTACACAAAGGGTCTTTATAGGAAAGACGTCGTCAAGCTGGAAAGGGTGCGGAGTACATTTACGAGGATGTTGCCAGGACTCGAGGGCCTGAGCTATAAGGAGAGGTTGAGCAGGCTAGGACTGTATTCCTTGGAGCGCAGGAGGATGGAGGGTGATCTTATAGAGGTGGACACAATCATGAGGGGGATAGATAAGGTAAATGCACAGTCTTTTGTTCACAGGGTAGAAGAATCAAGATCCAAAGGGCATAGGTTTAAGGTGAAGGGGGGAATCTTTAGTAAGAACCTGAGTGGAACTTTTTTACACAAAGGGTGGAATGAGCTGCTGGAGGACGTTGTTGAGCAGGTATTATCGCAATGTTTAAGAAACATGTAGATAGGTATGCGGATAGAATATCTTTAGGGCATTTGGGCCTAATGCTGGCAGGTGGGACTAGTGTAGATGGGGTATCTTGGTCCGTGTGGGCAAGTTGGGCTGAAGGGCATGATTCCGTACTGTATGAATCTATGCTCCTCTTTAGGCAAAAGGAAATAATAGGCGTTACGTCCCTTTGAAAAGCAACCTCACAGCGAAGTGCTGTTCATTTAGTTTAGTTTTCAGCTCAGTCTACAGATACAGCATGGAAACAGGCACTTCCGCCCACCCAGTCCACACTGACCATCAATCACCCATTCACACCAGTTCTATGTTATCCCACTTTCTTATCCACTCCATACATAATAGGGACAATTTACAGAGCAATTTACTCCAGCACTCTGTGTTTTTCTCACTGGTTCAATAAGATAGCCAATATCATCAGACCCACACCACCCTGGCCATGCTCTCATCTCGCTGCTACCATTGGGGAGAAGGTACAGGAGCCTGAAAACCGCGACCTCCAGGTTCAGGAACAGCATCTTCCCAGCAGCACTCAGGCTCTTGAACACTGCACAACACTAACCTCAGCAACTATGATCTTCTGTGACTATGACTTTGCACCATGGCTGGGACTGATGATCGAGGGTGCCGAATGGACGGGAGAGACGTCGGAGGGGGGCTGGACATAATGATTCAGCGTGAAGATTGGAGGAGGGAGGTGTAGGTCAGAGGAGGAAGTAGAGGGCGGTGCAGAGGATAGAGCGAGGTGATTGGAGACGTCCTGGTGGAGCAAAGATCATAGAGCGGAGCTTGAATCGACCCGTTCACGGGGCCTTTCATTGCATGCTCGGCTTAAAATCGGCCGTGGTCAAATTGCTGCATCGAGGCGATCGAGGCTCCTGATGCTGAAGCCCCTGCCGGATGATGGAAGATCCCGCGGCCGGTTTTAAGCCGCGCCGGGCGATGAAAGGCCCCGCGAACGGGCCGATTGAAGCCCCACGTTTTGGGGGGGACGAAGCTGCTGTTGCTGGAGTGCGGAGTCGGTCACCAAGGCCCACGGCCGAAGCCTCCGTGTGCGTATATGCGCGCGCGGCCACCAAGAAATTGTGTCTCCCGCCTTGTTTTGAAAGCGATTTCCGCTCCTGCTTTGCACTACAGACTTTGGTTTTGCACTACTAGGGTCATTTAGCATTATGATTATGAATTTATTGTGTAATTGGTTGTTATATATTTCACGGTGTGTTATTGTGTTAATGGGCCTGTTCATATCACCAGCAACCTGTCCAGGACCATCCACATTAAAGCAATAGCCAATAAAGCACACCAACGCCTCTAATTCCTTAGAAGGCTTAGGAAGTTCATCATATCCCCAACAACTTTCACCAATGTCTGCAGATGTACCGTAGAAAGCATTTTGCCGGGATGCATTGCAGCATGGTTTGGGAACAACACCATCCAAGACCACAAGAATTTGCATAAAGTTGTGGACCATTACACATTACCATTACCAGCCCAGACCATTACACAAACCAACCTCCCTTCCATATATAGCATAGACCATATATATACACATAGTAGCAGCAGTAGTAGTAGTAGTAGGCCCCTCTCGGTCATGACTGACCATGGGTGATGCATCCTGGTCGGATGCAAGCCTGGGCGATGTCATATGGAGGACAGGCTGTTGCCCATGCAGCACGTCCCCCCTCTCCACGTCGCTGATCGATCCAAAGGAACAGCAGGGCCGTTATAGTTTGGCACCAGTGCCGTTGCAGGAGCTGCCAGAACCAGGTTGTAGACAATGACGACAAACTGCCTTAGGGGCTCCGACTCTGGATTTTCTTGAGGTTTACTCCTGGAGATCTTTTCCATGACTGGATATGGCCACAAGGCAGTGAACGTTTTAAATCAGAGTTTTTCCTCTCCTAGATTGACTGCCTTCCCAGGCTGACAAGCCACATCTCCCTGAGACTCATGGGAGCGGGAGCGTCTACCTTCCCGTGCAGGTCTATAGCAGCTGCCCAAATATACACATAAATAAACAGATAAAGTGCAATAGGCTGTTATAGTTCAGAGTTTGTTTGATGGCGAGTTTAAAAGCCTGATGTCTGCGGGGAAGAAACTGTTCCTGAACCTTGATGTACCAGATTTCAGGCTCGTGTACCTTCTGCCTGATGGCAGCGGAGAGATGAGTGTATGGCTAGGATGGTTGGGTCTTTGATGATGTTTTTAAGGCAGCGACTGCGATAGATCCCTTCGATGGTGGGGAGGTCAATGTCCGCAATGGGGTAGAGGTGAAGTGGACAGTACCCTAGCTTATGGAAGGACTGTTCAGAAGCCTGATAACAGAGGGGAAGAAGCTGTTCCTGAGCCCGGTGGTAGCTGGACAAAAATCAGGAAATGTAAAATTTTGGACTTGGTTAACCTCCATTGTTAATGAGCGGCATATAGATGTGAGAAGCTTCAATTTAACATGCAATTTAATGCTAATGAGTGCTAATGAAAACTCATTTGTCATTCCTGAGAGCATGTAATGAGTTGTCATTACTTTAGTCTTTGGACTTTAGAGATACAGCGTGGAAACAGGTCCTTCGGCCCATCGAGTCCGCGTCGACCACGATCACCCCGTACGCTAACACTATCCTGCTCATTAGGGACAATTTACAAATTTTTTAACTGAAGCCGATTAACCTACAAACCCGCATGTCTTTGGGATATTAGTGGAAACTGAAGCACGCGGTCACAGGGAGAACGTCTAAACTCCGTATAGACAGCACCCGTAGCAGGATCGAACCCGGGTCTCTGGCACTGTAAAGCAGCAACTCTACCGCCGTGCCACTGTACTGTCCCGTTAAGTCCTGTGAAGGGCATCAGAGTACTGTTGCACCCTTGCTTGATAGACAATGCTTCCTTACATAGAAACATAGAAACATAGAAATTAGGTGCAGGAGTAGGCCATTCGGCCCTTCGAGCCTGCACCGCCATTCAATATGATCATGGCTGATCATCCAACTCAGTATCCCGTACCTGCCTTCTCTCCATACCCCCTGATCCCCTTAGCCACAAGGGCCACATCTAACTCCCTCTTAAATATAGCCAATGAACTGGCCTCGACTACCCTCTGTACCAGGGAACTGTTTCATTTCTGATGACTGTGACCAATATTTAAATATGATTACGGTGCTGGAGTAACTCAGTGGGTCAGGCAGCATCTCTGGAGAGCAGTATGGGTGTCAGGGGTTATGGGGAGAAGGCAGGAGAATGGGGTTAGGAGGGAGAGATAAATCAGCCATGATTGAATGGTGGAGTAGACTTAATGGGCCGAATGGCCTAATTCTACTCCTATCACTTATGAACATAACCATGGATAGGCGATGTTTCGGATCGAGACACATGTAGGCAAAGGAGATGAGTTTATCTTAGCATCAGGTTCAGCACAGACATTGTGGGCTGATGGGCCTGATCCTATGCTGTACTGTTCTATGCTCTTTGTTCTATTTACTTTCCCTTAAAAATAAAATGAAGCCGATGCAAATCACTAATTATCTGCATATATTAAATTATATCCTCAATACATAATTTACATGCATCCAATTATACACCAAATTAAAAGTACCTATGAATAGTTATCAAATATACATGCAGTCAATCTAACAGGTTTTAGAATCATATGGATCAAGGTCATAGAGTCATACAGTGTGGAACAGGCCCTTTGGCCCAACTTGCCCACGCCAAACAATATGCTCCATCTACACTAGCCCCACACCTTGCATTTGTCCCATGTCCTTCTAAACATCCTATCCATGTACCTGTCTAAGTGTCATTTAAATGTTGTTATAATACCTGCTTCAACTACCTCTGGCATCCTGTGTGTGGATAAAGTTGCCCCTCAGGTTCCTATTAAATCTTTTCCCTCTCACCTTAAATCTATGTCCTCGGTTTCTTGATTCCCCTACTCTGGGTAAAAGTCGCTGTGCATTTATCCTATCTATTCCCCTCATGATTTTACACACCTGTATAAGATCCCCCTCAGTCTCCTGCGCTCCAAGGAATAGAGTCCTAACCTGCTCAACCTCGCCCTATAGCTCAGGCCTTCGAGTCCTGGCAACATCCTTGTAAAGCTTCCTCGCACCCTTCCAGCTTGATAACACCTTTTCTATAACATGGTGCCCAAAACGGAACACAATACTCTAAATGTGGCCTCACCAACACCTACAATGTACCAAGACAGAGAAACTTGGCATCACACACTACCACATTTATAATCGGAGTCTGATGAATGGTCCCGACGAAGATTCTCCACCCGAAACGTCAACTATCCATTTTTTCCGGGGTTGCTGCCTGTCCTGCTGAGTAACTCCAGCAGTTTGTTTCTATCTTTGGTATAAACCTGGATCTGCAGTTCCTTCTTATCACATAGAGGGTTTTTTTTAACCCTGTATATGTTTGCAGCAGGAAACAAAAGGACTGCAGGATTATTTTTGGTCCAGTTAAGTTGTCAATAAATGTAAAGAAATTTATGATTTTTGGTTGAGGAATCCTGCTTTGAAATTTTCTCCAAATGATTGATTAAAACATTTTGTTGCAAAGAATAGTTTTAATGCTGCATCTCATTTTCGATAAGATGAATAACATATGATTTATTAAAACTCAATGCATTTTTTTTGGGAAGAATTACATTAACAATGACATCCGTTTACTCGAGCAGTTTGTTTAGTTGTTGCAAATTGTCTGTGTGATTAATGTCTAACACCAAGCTTCAATTGAAACATTCTCACTGTTCCTTCAGTCATGACAGAAATGATGTATTATGTTCAGTTTGTCTATGTTTATAATTAGTCTGGAACTACAAGGTAATTCAGGAATTGTATTGTTGGGCCCTTAATAGAATATGCTGCGTAAACAGTTCCAACAGATATAATGTGAGGAACAATGGCTTCACTTCACTCTTTGGAATTGGCTGAGTAAAGTCTTTCAATCATTGTTCAATACATTTATAGAGTCATAGAGTCATACAGCACGAAAACAGGCTCTTCCACCCAACCTGCCCACGCTGAGCTTCTTCCCCTCTGTTATCAGGCCCCTCTGGTCCTTCCACAAGTTAGTGTTCTCTCTGATTCATCTCTACACCATTGCAGATATTGTTCTTTGTCTCTGGAAGTGGTACGCCACATTGCTGAGGGCCATATCCTGCACTCTGTATCTTCCCCTTTGCTCAAGAGTCGTCAAGAGTGATGTATTGTCATATGTCCGGAAAATACGCAAAGAGACACAAAGTGCTGGAGTAACTCAGAGGTCAGGAAGCATCTCTTGAGTCTGAAGTGTCTCAACCCAAAACTCACCTGTCCATGTCCTCCAGAGATGATGCCTGACCCTCCAAGTTACTCCAGCACTTTATGTCCTTTTGTATCCTCTGGTTCTTGATTCTCCTAGTCTGGGTAAAAGAATACCTGTCCAAATGTATTTTAAATGTTGTTATGGTACCTGCATCAACTACCTCCTCTGGCAGCTCAGACCATATACAGTACCTTTTACATGTGTATGAAAAAGTTGTACCTGAGCTACCTATTAAATCTTTCCCCTCTCACTTTAAACCTATGCCTTCTAGTTCTTGATTCCCCTACCCTTGGGAAAAGGCATTCACCTCATGATTTTATTCACTTCTACAATATCGCCCATCAGCCTCCTGCACTCTTAAGCAATAAAGTCCTCAAGTCCTTCATGATATTGGTTTGCACATAAATCAGAACCTGCGACCTCTAAACACTTGTGCAATATTCCAGGACCACAGGGCACAATTATGGACCATTTAACGGATTAGAGGCTTTATGAGGTTGTGGCTCTGCAACAGGCACTGCATTACAACTTTAACTGCTGAATTGCTAGTAACATCATGCAGTCATTTTACATAATAATGCGGCTCCCCTTATTTGCCAACTCTGCCAACCTTCCTGAAGGCAATGCTGCATTGTGCAGCGAGGAAATAGAAATTAACTTCCACGACACAATCCCCGAGACACAATCTTATTTTAATCATCCTGAGTCGAGTTTGTGTTGCTGAAATGGAGAATGGAGATATTCTGCAGACGCCAGGAGCTACAGATGATGGTTCACAGGTGAAAAGAAGGGTCTCAACCCGAAACGTCACATATCCATGTTCTCCAGAAATGCTGATTGACCTGCTGAGTTACTCCAGCACTTTGAGTGTCCTTGTGTTGTAAACAATATTCTGCCCTCTCTCTTCTCCTTTGTACTTGAGTGTGACTTGGTTGTATATATGCATAGTATTATTTACTCTCAATTTTAGTTTTAGAGATACAGCGCGGAAACAGGCCCATCGGCCCACCAAGCCAACAAGGACCAACAATCCCCCATATCCTAATCTGTGCATTCTCTCCACCTATTGTCCTCACGATCTGATACACCTCTATAAGATAATCCCTCAGCCTCTTGCACTCCCAGGAATAAAGTTCTGGCCTGCCAAACCCCTTATGTTCATAAGTCATTGAAGCAGTACTAGGCTTTTTGGCCCATTGAGTCTGTATGCCATTCAATCATGGACCACCTATCCTTCCCTCTCAATCCATTCACCTGCCTTCTCCCAATAAACCTTGACACCCTTACTGATCAAGAATCTGTTAATCTCCGCCCTAAATATATCCATTGGCCTCCACAGTCGTCTATGGCAATAAATTCCACAGATTCACCACCCTCTCACTAAATAAATTCCTCCACCTCTCTAAAAGTATGTCCTTTTACTCTGAGGGTGTACCCTCAGGTCCTTGACTCTACCACTAGTGGAAACATCTTCTCCACTTCCACTCTGACCAGGCCTTTCACTATTTGGTAAGTTTCTATGAAATCCCACCTCTGCCTGCCCATGATCTATATCCCTCCATTTCCTGCCAGGAATTGTGGTTTCAATTCTACCCATCTGCTGCTCTATGATAAATGCAAATTCTTAGGCCCTTTCACCTGAGACAATATTTGCAAAACGTTTATTTTTATTACTGTGGTAATGTAAATCACCCATTTAATTCCCCTCGGTTCATTCATGGTCAAATATTTGTTTTTTTTGTTTGAAGGTGAGATGGTACTTTACTGGAAATAGGCGTGTGTTGCTCGATGTTATTTGATGCCTTGAGAAGGCATTTGTTTACCGGAAGACTAAGTATAGATTCATTAGGCAAATCGCAGTTCATCAGGATAGGATGTGGAGTATTCTGAGCAAACAGAATACTTGCCAACTCTGCCAACATTAAATGCATGATCTGTGTTGACTTTACAGTAAAATTAGTTTGATCAGCTTCTACTAATCTATCTGTGTGACACTGTTGTTGATACTCAGCTGTACTGGGAGGCACAGTTTGCATCTGGCAATTTTTAGTTTTAGAGATACAGCGCGGAAACAAGCCCTTCGGCCTACTGGGCCCATGCCGATCTGGAGTGCTGGAGTAACTTAGTCCACTAAGCACTGTCCGACACACTAGGGACAATTTACAATTTTTACCGAAGCCTATTAATCTACAAACCTGTACGTCTTTGGGATGGGGGAGCACCCGGAGAAAACCCACATGGTAACAGGAAGAACGTACAACCTCCATACAGACAGCACCTGTTGTCAGGATCGAACCCGGGTCTCTGGCGCTGTGAGGCAGCAACTCTAACGCTGCGCCACACTGACGCCCTAGTCCTGACCTCCGGTGTTGTCTGATCCCATCTAGTGAAAGAACATAGACTGCTCCCAATCATCGACCTACATATATGTCACCAGCTCTTTATTGTCACTAGGTCCAAACCCTGCAATCCCTGTCTCACAGCACTGAGAGAGTAACAGGACAAAAATAACACCTGATCTCGTATCTATATGCAGCTGGTAGAGCTGCTGACGCACAGCACCAGAGACACAGGATCCATCCTGTTCTCAGGTACTGTGTGGAGTTTGCACGTTCTCCCTGTGGTCACCTGGGTTTCCTCCAGGTGCTCCAATTTCCTCCGATATCCCAAAGACGTCGGGGGTTGTAGGTTAATTAATTTCTGTAAATTCCCGCTAGTGTGCAGGGAGTGGGTGTGAAAGTGGGCTAAGTTTAGTTTGGAGAAGCGCAGAAACAGGCCCTTCAGAGCACAGAATCCACGTCGACTCTGTGCTCATCAATCATCTATTCACACTAGTTCGATGTTATCCCACTTTCTCATCCACTCCCTACACACCAAGTGACGCTGGTTTATAACGAAGGTCGACACAAAATGCTGGAGTTTCTCAGAGGTCAGACAAGAATCATCCCAGGAATGAATAGGTTAACCTGTGATGAACATTTGTCGGCACTGGGCCAGTACTCGCTGGAGTTTAGAAGAATGAGGGGGGATCTCATTGAAACATACAGAATAGTGAAAGGCTTGGATAGAGTGGATGTGGAGAGAATGGTTCCACCAGTGGGAGAGTCTAGGACTACAGATCATAGCCTCAGAATTAAAGGACGTTCTTTTAGGAAGGAGATGAGGAAACATTTATTTAGTCAGAGGGTGTTGAATCTGTGGAATTCTTTGCCACAGAAGGATGTGGAGGCCAAGTCAGTGGATATTTTTATGGTAGAGATAGATAGATTCTTGATTAGTACAGGTGTCAGAGGTTATGGGGAGAAGGCAAGAGAATGGGATTGAGAGGGAAATATAGATCAGATTCAGATTCAGATTCAGATTCAATTTTAATTGTCATTGTCAGTGTACAGTACAGAGACAACGAAATGCATTTAGCATCTCCCTGGAAGAGCGACATAGCAAATGATTTAAATAAATAATAATAAGTGATAATAAGTGTCCGGGGGGTGGGGGGGTGATTGGCAGTCACCGAGGTACGTTGTTGAGTAGAGTGACAGCCGCCGGGAAGAAGCTGTTCCTGGACCTGCTGGTTCGGCAACGGAGAGACCTGTAGCGCCTCCCGGATGGTAGGAGGGTAAACAGTCCATGGTTGGGGTGAGAGCAGTCCTTGGCGATGCTGAGCGCCCTCCGCAGATAACGCTTGCTTTGGACAGACTCAATGGAGGGGAGCGAGGAACCGGTGATGCGTTGGGCAATTTTCACCACCCTCTGCAATGCCTTCCGGTCGGAGACAGAGCAGTTGCCATACCATACTGTGATGCAGTTGGTAAGGATGCTCTCGATGGTGCAGCGGTAGAAGTTCACCAGGATCTGAGGAGACAGGTGGACCTTCTTCAGTCTCCTCAGGAAGAAGAGACGCTGGTGAGCCTTCTTGATCAGAGTTGAGGTATTGTGGGTCCAAGAGAGGTCATCGGAGATGTTGACTCCCAGGAACCTGAAGCTAGAAACACGTTCCACCTCCGTCCCGTTAATGTGGATGGGGGTGTGCGTGCCGCCCCTGGACTTCCTGAAGTCTACAATGAGCTCCTTGGTCTTCTTGGAGTTAAGGGCCAGGTTGTTGTCAGCGCACCATGCTGCTAAGTGCTGGACCTCCTCCCTGTAGGCCGACTCATCGTTGTTGCTGATGAGGCCAATCACCGTTGTATCATCTGCATACTTGATGATGGTGTTAGTACCATGTACAGGTGTGCAGTCATAGGTGAAGAGGGAGTAGAGGAGGGGGCTCAGCACACAGCCCTGTGGAACGCCGGTGTTCAGGGTGAGGGTTGAAGAGGTGTGCTTGTCTAACCTAACAGACTGGGGTCTGTTGGTTAGAAAGTCCAGTATCCAGTTGCAGAGGGAGGGGTCGATGCCCAGGTTACCGAGTTTGGTGATCAGTTTTGATGGTATAATGGTGTTGAATGCTGAGCTGTAATCGATGAACAGCATTCTTACGTAAGTGTCTCTGTTGTCGAGGTGGGATAGGGCGGAGTGAAGTGCCGTTGAGATGGCATCCTCCGTACTCCTGTTCTTGCGGTAGGCAAACTGATAGGGATCCAGTGTGGGGGGTAGGCAGCTTTTGAGGTGTGCCAGGACCAGCCTCTCGAAGCACTTGGTGATGATGGGGGTAAGTGCAACTGGGCGGAAGTCGTTGAGGCTTGCCGCAGTGGAGTGTTTTGGCACTGGCACGATGGAGGTGGATTTAAGGCACGTGGGGACAACTGCTTGGGCAAGTGACAGGTTGAAGATGTCAGTCCAGACGTCTGTCAGCTGCGCAGCACAGGCCCTGAGCACGCGCCCGGGGATGCCGTCAGGGCCAGCAGCTTTACGTGCATTAGTCCTACTCAGTGCCACAAATACGTCGTAGGGGGTGAGTGTGAGGGGTTGGTGATCGGCAGGTAGCACAGCCTTGATGGCTGTCTCTAGATTGTCCCTGTCGAAGCGGCCATAGAAGTGGTTAAGCTCCTCAAGGAAGGAGGCGTCGCTGGATGTGGGGGTGGTGTTGGAGGGTCTGTAGTCCGTGATGGCCTGGATGCCTTGCCACATGCGTCGGGGGTCGGAGTTGTTGTTGAAGTGCTCCTCAATCCTGAGCTTATGGCAGTGCTTGGCCTTCTTGATGCCCCTCTTCAGGTTAGCCCTGGCTGAACTGTAGGCTCGAGCATCGCCTGACCTGAAAGCGGTGTCCCGTGCTTTCAGCAGTAGCCTGACCTCGCTGTTCATCCATGGCTTCTGATTCGGGAATATGGTCACCTGTTTGAGGGAGGTGACACTATTGATGGTGGAGTTTATAAAGTCCAGAACAGAGGATGTGTAGGAATCAATGTCCGTGTGGGAGTCAAGGGTGGCCTGGGCTGCAAACGCCTTCCAGTCAGTGTTTCCAAAACACTGCTGAAGTGTGAAGTCCGCTTCCTCTGACCAGACTTTAACTGTCCTCACAGTTGGTTTAACCCGTCTGATGAGTGGGGAGTACTTAGGGAGCAGGAACAATGAGACGTGATCAGACTGACCAAGGTGGGGGAGGGGGATGGCTTTGTAAGCTTCAGCCATGTTGGTGTAGACTTTGTCCAGTGTCTTGTCTACTCTAGTGGGGAAGGAGACATGTTGGTGGAATTTGGGGAGTACAGTCTTCAGGTTAGAGTGATTGAAGTCACCCGCAACAATGAAGGCTGCCTCGGGGTTGTGCGTCTGTTGATTGCTAATGGCAGTATGCAGCTCTTTCATTGCAAGCTTGGCATTAGCATCAGGAGGGATATAGGCTGCAGTCACAACAGTGGAGGTGAACTCTCTGGGCAGATAGAACGGTCTGCATCTAACCAAGAGGAACTCAAGGTTAGCTGAGCAGTGACTCTCGATGATGGTGGAGTCCGTGCACCATGCTTTATTTACATAAATGCACAGACCCCCACCTCTGGTCTTACCGGAGTCTGATGTCCTGTCCGCTCGGAGTAAATGACGCCCCGATAGCTGGATGGCGCTGTCAGGAACGTCAGTGTTGAGCCAAGTTTCCGTGAAGATCAGGATGTTGCAGTCCTTGATCCAGCTGTGGGAGGTGATCCTTAGCCGGAGTTCGTATCAGCCGAATCAGGAACGATTGAATGGCGGAGTAGACTTGATGGGCTAAATGGCCAAATTCTGCTCCTATGACATGAATGTATGAAGGGTTGAAGTGGTCATGTAGGCAGCTCACCGCTACTTTCTCAAGGGCAACGAGTGATGGAGAATTGAATGCATGCTCAGCCAGTGAAGCCCACATCTCTTAAATGTATAACCAAGCAGTACAGCGATGAACTGTGAGTCCACAATAATTGTTCTAGATTCTACAAACATCGCTCCCGTTTGTATCACCTTGAAATAGTTCACTGTTCTTGACCCACTCCTTCATTCATAACAAATAACATACTTTAATTCATATTTTGGATTTGGATTTGCAGTAGTACTATATAATTGTGAGACTAAGCTAGTTTAATGTTAAATGTTTAATGGGGGCAGCACGGTGGTGCAGCAGTAGAGTTGCTGCCTTACAGTGCCAGACCAAGATTCAATCCTGACTACAGATGCTGTCTATACGGAGTTTGTATGCTCTCCCTGTGACCGCGTGGGTTTTCTACGGATGCTCCGGTTTCCTCCCACACTGCGAGGTTGTCCTGGTTTGTAGGTTAATTTGCGGCAGTATAGATTGTAAATTATTCCTAGTGTGTAGGACGGTGATAGTGTATGGGGATCGCTGGTTGGCATGGACCCAGTGCGCTGAAGGGCCTGTTTCCGCACTGTATATCTAAACAAAACTAAACTAAACAGTATCAAGAAACCTGAGACACATCTGTAGACTCCTGAAAGGAGATGCGATTTGGTGAATACGTACTTGATCAAGAAAAATTCTAAGCGTTAGTTACTATTGAGCCTAAATTAATATTAAAAACTGGTGTGGGATTCAAAGTCAAATGGACTGGGCTGAGACTTGACTCTGAATCCTACATCAAGTTCTAATCCAGAGACTAGAATTTGAGTTTGAGTCTCAAGTAACTATAAAAATGCATCCATCTCGCAATATCGACGCTGACGTCAATATCATAAATATCATCAATCTATGTTTTTCTTTCTACAATCTGATAGAATATTGGACTAATGCAATAGAAAATAGTAAGTTTAATCGAGAATTTACCAGTTTGAAGTTTGATCTGTATTTTATGAGTTACGATGAGGGATTACGTGAAGACCCCGTCCAGCACGCATGCGCGACATGCTTCAAAGCAGCGGTGTGGAATCACAGAAAACAACACAGTAATTGAAATAAACATAGTAAAGATAAGGAGAATTAAGTTCGCAGTTGATCTCTGCAATTGAGGGTGGGAGCGATGAGGGAACGTAATCCCTCATCGTAACTCCTCATAAAATACAGATCAAACTTCAAACTGGTAAGTTCTCGTTTAATCTTACTATTTTACTTCGGAGTCACGTGAGTGACTACGTGAAGATTTTAAAGCTCTATGATTTCAAACCGTGTAACAGTTCATACTTCACTCGCTGCCAAAGTCATCCAAGGGAGGAAGTATGTTATCGTAATCAACCATGAATCTGTTTATGAAACAATAATGGTATTTATTTTGAAAACAATAACAAAGTAAAATAATGCTCCCCGGGCTTAAATTATATGTTTGCAGAGTCCAAAATTCTTTCTGCAAATAAAACAGGTTCTGCTAGCGGCTTGTCGTAGAATGTTTGGAAGGTTTTCTCCCTGGACCACCCTGCTGTTGCCAAGATGTGGTCTAATGGCACGTCCATTCTTTTAGCCGCCGATGTGGATGCTGCCCTGGTGGAGTGAGATGTGTAAATGTCAGTATCCACTCCAGCAGTTCCCAGTACCTGTTTGAGCCACCTAGAAATGGTTTGGCTCGACACCCGACCATGTGGTTTTTTGTGCTTTTTCTCTCCCTCAGGAATCTTTAGTTGTGTTGATGTATAACAGCAAATGAGTCATGACACATAAACGGGGGTCAGGTGGGTACGCCCGGGTTTCCATAACAAGACCTGAAGTTCCTGGTCTGCTCTGTTCTACCAGCTCCTGAATGGTGAATGTTATTTGGTCTGGTGTTATGACCATGTTGTCCAGTCTGAGTAAGTGAAGGGACTGGACCCTTTGTGCTGAGACTAACGCCATCAGCATGACCATTTTCAGGGTTAGCTGTTCCAGAGTGAGGGATCTGGCTGGTGACCATCCCCTTAGGTATGTCAGGACAACACTGACATCCCAGATCTTGGTATACCTGGGTCTTGGGTGGTTTTAAATAAAGATCCCTCTCATTAATTTGATCACCAGCGGATGAGACCCTATGGCCTGTTGTCCTGATGCCTGTCTTAGGTAGGCTGACAGTGCACTTCTAGCACAATTGATAGCGCTATAGCTCAGACCTTCATCATGGTGAAGGCTGGCCAGGAACTCCAGTACATGTGTTATGGTGGTTGATGAGTAGGTTGTCCCTGTTCTCGAGCAGTATGTTTCCCATTTTCTTATGCTCGAGAGGTATTGTTTCTTGGTGGAGAGTCGGTGAGACGCTGTCATCGTGTCCATGGTCCTGTTTGACAATCCCAGGCGCAGCAGTGGTCTTTTCAGAATCTGCAACCCAGTAGGTTAATTCTGTCATGGCATGGATGACTTTCGCCTGACACCAGGTGAATCAGTAGATCTGGGCTACTGGGAATGGTCATTGGTGTTTCAATGACTCTGTCAAGGACCACTGGGAACCATGGCTGTGTAGGCCAGTCGGGTACTACCAAGATGCCTGAAGCATCTGTAATTTGCATAGTGCCCGACTGATGAGGCAGAAAGGGGGCTGCTGCCTCAGGGTCTGGTTCCCAAGCGACATACATTGGTACCTGGTGATTTAGTCTGGATGCAAAGAGATCGATATCTGGTGTGCCATATTGCTTTGTGATTTCAGCAAATACTTTGGGATTTATCATCCATTCGGTGTTATCATTAAACTTGCGTGACCTGGTGTCTACCACTGTATTTAGCTTACCAGGTAGGTAAGTTGCTGAGAGCCAAATATGTTTGTCGACACACCATTGCCAGATTGTGTTGACCAAATTGTCACATGATATTGATTTTATCCCGCCCATATGGTTAATATAGGTCACCACTGTGGTATTATCAATCTGTAAACGATCATGCAAATGGTGCATATTTGTACAATATGCTTTTAAACCATAGAACGCACCCAACATTTCCAAATAGTTTATGCCCAGTGTCTGTAGTAGTGATGATTCTAGATTTTACTTCGGAGTCATGTGAGTGACTACGTGAAGACCCCGCCAGCACGCATGCGCGACATATCGTCTCTCGCATTGCGCAAACGACAGGCTGTTGGAGCTCTGCTTCCAACAGCTCGGACCTGAAGGTAAGTTTTTAACTTTTTCAGGTCTCTTTCTTACTGCAGGAAGTGTTCAGAGCTCCTGCTGGAGGTCCGAGGTCGGAACCCCAGCGCCTACCCGGCTCCCTTCTACAGGGACTGCAGGGGGGCAAATCGCGGCTGCGAATCGCGGGGATGTCCGAAGCCGACCACAGAATCGCGGGGAACCCCTTTATCAGGAAACCCCGTTTACTAAGCCACGCCGGCTCGGGGGAAGCCCAAAACCGAGGGAGCATTCAAAGCGGAAATCCCGGCTCCCGACACCGCAAGGATCCCTGCTACAAGGTTCCATAGAAGCTGCTGCACCCGCTGAGTTTCGCCAGCATTTTAGGTCCCAACTACAAGGGCCGTGGGGAATGCCGACTGCAGGAAGAAGCCTGGCTGCGGGCACCACAGAACCTCAGAAGACTGCAGGTAACCTGCCTTCCGGGACCGGGGGAAGACCGCGGGTACCCGACTTCGGAGACCACGGGAAACCACGGATAATCCGACTTCAGAGACCACGGGAAAACCACGGATAATCCGACCAGAGACCACGGGAAAACCACGGGTAACCCAGCTTCAGGGACCGCGGGAAGACTGCGGATAACCCAGCCTTGGGGGCCATGGGAAGACCACGGATAACCCAGCTTCAGGGGCTGTGGGAAGACTGTGGATAACCAAGCTACAGGGACCTTGCGAAGAACACGGGTAGAACCGTGCTGGGGGAAACCTCAGCTACGGGGACCGTGCAAAAGCTGCGGGTAGATCTGTGCGTGGGGGAAACCTCAGCCACGGGGACCGTGTGGAAGACCGTGGGTAGAACCGTGCTTGGGGGACACCCCAGCTACGGGGACCGTGTGGAAGACACGGCTAGGACCGCAGAAGAGCGGGTAGCCGGCGGCGAATTCAGACTCCGGCTGCCCGAGGAGGGTAAGCTAAAACAGGAGACTGAAAGGCCTAGACTGAAGTCAGGCCAGGAGGGTCCCCTACGACATGGGTTCGTCCTCGGACGTTTTACCTATCCTAATTGGCCAGGGAGGGTCATATCAGCGCAGGTCTCCTCGAGAGCCTGTGGCAGCATCCTTTTCAGGGCTGCCTACAAAACTCCCTTCTGCGAAGGTGAGTGCGAGGAGTCAGTTGGCAACTGACTCTGAACTTGGAAGCATGTCCGAGGAACAGGTGCCGGCTGGGAGTTACCATGCACCTGGAAAGACATGGGTCCACATACACCAGCAGCCCCACGCTCCAATCAAGGATGGAAATCAAACCCGCATCGGGGGCCTTTTGGGCTTACCATAAAACCACCGGTAGCCATGACGGTAGGTGGGTCTGTGGACCATTTACAAGAAGGTTGGATGAGATAGTTTATACTGCACAGTACAAGCGAGACAGTCTAGGAATATGGCTGGAGTTGCCTCTTTAGGCAGGCTCGCTATTATGACAAATGAGGCCTGTTTATTTTCAACAAGCCCAACTCACATGTGCAGTATAGACATTGAAACTTCGTGACTATTAATTCCCATGGGGTCAGCTTCATTCACAGGGCACCGGAAATATCTGAAATTTAACTGGATGGGGCAATGATACAGTTAAAACATTGCAAAATAGGCTAACTTCAGTTCCCAGGTTATTTACTAAATGAGTGCTTCGGCTGCTCAGAGTTTAAAAATATTGTTAAGAACTATCTGGATGAGATTAAATGCTGTATTTTGCTAAGTTAGTTGTATCAGCCACAAAACCCATTTGAGAAATTAGACTTTATCAACATACAAAACAATTAAATTTTGAATTTGGTGACAAACCACAAAAACTATTAGCGCGTCAACTTCGCAAATTGGACGGGGAAAAAACAATATACAAAATTAGAACAGATAAGGGAGAAACATTAACACTGCCTAAAGATATTAATGATAGATTTCTACAATACTACCAAAAATTGTATTCATCTAAAATAACAGAACAATCAACGGGAATGGAAACATTTTTACAGAATTGTAAGTTTGCGGGTCTAGATCAGAAAGAGAGAGAATTGCTAGGGGCTGAAATTACGATAAAAGACATTGAAGAATCAATAAAGTCCTTAAAAAACGGAAAGTCGGCAGGACCCGATGGTCTAAATTCGGAATTTTATAAAAAAAATTATGATTTGCTTTCCCCACGCCTACAGACAATGTACAAATACGCTTATACTCAACAGAAACTCCCAGAAACTCTAAATGAATCAACAATCATACTTATACCAAAAACGGACAAGGATCTTGAAGACCCAGGTTCATACAGAGCTATAGCCCTCTTAAATACTGATCAGAAAATATTAACTAAGATTCTATCTAATAGATTGAGCTTAGTGATCAGTAAATTAATACATCCTGACCAAACAGGGTTTATCCCCAAACGGTATTCATTTTTTAATCTGAGAAGATTATTTAATATTATATACTCCAATAGAATCCCTAACGCAGAGCTAGCAATTATCTCGTTAGATGCTGAAAAAGCATTTGACCAGGTAGAATGGCCATATTTATTTTCGGTGATGGAAAAATTTCAACTAGGAGAGAAGTACTGTACATGGGTTAAATTGTTATATTCTAACCCAACAGCTAGAATATTAACAAACAAAATGTTATCAACTAAATTTAATCTCTCTAGAGGCTGTAGACAAGGATGCTCACTATCCCCACTATTATTTGCTCTTGCAATCGAACCCCTAGCAGAAAGCGTTAGAAACCATCCAGGAATATTTGGATACAATACTAGAGACACAAGGAATAAAATCTCCTTATATGCAGATGATATACTAATATATATTACAAAATTAGAAACTAGTATTCCAAACCTATTAAATCTAATAACTCAATTTGGTCAGTTTTCGGAATATAGAATCAATTGGAATAAAAGCGAAATCATGCCAATAACAAAATTCAATTTACATACAATACAACAATCCCCTTTTAAAATAGTTAAAGATAAATTTAAATACTTAGGAATCTATGTAACTAAGACATATACCTCTTTATTTAAACTAAATTTCCCACCCTTACTGAATAAACTACATAAGAATATTCAATACTGGAAAACACTCCCCATTTCAATGCTTGGGAGAATTAATGCTATAAAAATGATTTTTTTACCGCAACTGCTGTACCTACTTCAATTAATTCCGATATATATCCCAAAAACTTTTTTCAAAAAAGTCGACTCCATTGTTACAAGTTTTGTCTGGGATTATAAGAATCATAGAATAAGTAAAAAACATTTATGTAAATCAAAGATAAATGGAGGTCTGGCTTTGCCAAATTTCTTATTTTATTTTTGGGCAGTCCATATTAAAAACATGAATTTTTGGCTGGAAGAAATGGACCAACAACCAGATTGGCTAATGATGGAAAAGGAAGACTGTCTACCTTTTGAAATTGGACCGATCATATTTGCCCCCACAAAACTGCACAAAAAAACCTATAAAGAAAACCCCATAATACATAGTGGAATACGAATTTGGAAACAAATAAAAAAAGATTTAAAATTGAATAATATACCACTCTGCCTTCCCATTGTAAATAATCCTTTGTTCAAATCATCCTTTATGGACAAAGGTTTCACACAATGGAAAAATCATGGAATCAAAAATATAGGACATCTTTATGGGAAAGGTACTTTTCTTTCATTTCAAGAGTTACAACTGAATTATGGACTGCACTCAAATAATTTCTTCAGATATCTACAAATTAGAGATTATGTTAAATCTAATACACAAGTTTACAGGAATAGGGAATCAGAAATTCTTGATGAATGTCTGAACAAGCATCCTAATACTGAAAAACTAATAGCTTATATTTATAACACCCTACTAAATAACGAGGTACCACCGACCGAACCATATAGATACAAATGGGAAAATGAAATAGGTCATCCTATCACGAAAGATATGTGGGACGAAAGTTTACAACAAATACATCAATGTTCATTAAATGCCAGACATACTTTAATACAATTCAAGGTCTTACATAGACTACACTTCTCTAAAATAAAACTAAATAGAATCTTCCCACAAATCTCTCCTATTTGTGATAAATGTCTACATTTAGAGGCTAATTTAACACATACGTTTGCAAACTGTATAAAACTTAAACATTTCTGGACAGATATTTTTGAAATAACTTCAGAAGTTATTAATACAAAACTGGACCCAGACACAAAATTAATAATACTTGGAATATCAGAACAAAGCTTAACACTCACAACAAACCAAAGAAACTTCCTCAATTACAGTATAATAACCGGAAAAAAATTAATATTAAAATTTTGGAAAGGCCCTACAACCCCCACAATCAAAATGTGGATTACAGAAATGTCGGAGACCCTATACTTAGAAAGAATTAGACTTGTCTTAATGGACAAACAAGATCTTTTCCATAAAATTTGGGCTCCATTCATTAACTATCTGAAGGGATAGATTGGCACAGCACGAGGACCCAGCTGAAACTTGAACTCAGGAACAGATGAAAAACTATACTCTATACTTTATAACCTACGAACCTATCTCCATTGATGTATTACAGGTAACCCATTCCACCTCCCTTGTTTTTCTGTTGTGTAAAAAATTTAAAATAAAAAAAAATAAAATAAAAAAAAAAAAAAAGAACTATCTGGATGAGATTAAACGCTGTATTTTGCTAAATTAGTTGTATCAGCCACAAAACCCATTTGAGAAATTAGGTTCTCATCTGTCCAGATAAATTTAAGTTGATACCAACTGAACTTATTGATGATTGGGATTACCTTTAACTCTATTTAATTGTCTGGGACTCCGCCCTGAGGTAAGGGATTTGAATTAATTGAAGCCCGTAACAAAACTGATCAAGCAACCTTCTGTTCATCAAGTATAATTGGCTTACAGCTGTGCTATTTAGACCTTTGCACAATCAGAACTATACAGCATGCAAAAGAAGTAAGCATTCAAGAACCATATGGTCATTGTTACCAGCTCTATGCTATTCCACTAAATCAGTAAATCTTCAGTTAAATTACAAACTGATGCTATTGTTCAGGATGAGAAATTGCTCATGCCATCTAGTTACAGATGTGGATGGGAGAGTTACCAATTCCTCAGTTACATGGTATCAACTACCTATAGACACTGGGTGTATTCTGTGGATTAAAGGTTTATGCGAATATGCCTAATCTGCATGCTCTAGTCCAAGTTGATACACTTCGGTGGTGGCAAATGTCTGTTTACAAGGGTGCAAACAAGTAAAAATATCCGGTGATAGTTTACCCAAACCTCATTACGGTACACAATATGGGTGTTGGATCACAAAGTATTAAAATACATTGTGAACATTAAAGACCAAGAAGCTTGCATCCAGGCTCAATCACCAGTGAAAAATATGTGGCATATCGGTAGCGTTGGTTACATTCTAGCTACACTAAGGAGGAATGTTCTTTTATGTCTTCCTCCATTTCTGCCTCATCAGACGGGTTTGCAAAATTCAGCAAGTTCCCGCCTCAGGCATTTTTATAGTGCCTGCCGGGCTTAGCCAGCCATGGTTCCCACTGATGTGGGGAATGATAGAACCATATATGGTTATTCAAGACACAAGTATTGGTCTAGCTGTGACGCGGGAAACCGTCCTCAGCATGATATAATCAACTCTTTGACTTAGAGACTGAGACCGTTCCTGCGGCTGGGGTTGTTAAACCAACCATGAACGTGCTCGCTGCAGATCGCAGGGATAGCACCAATATCAATATTTCCTCATAAGGAGATGGGAGGTATTTGTTTTATAATTATATTACATATTCGGCACGGATGACTGACGTCTTGTAGTTCGGGCTCATATGAGGGCTTGACCAATCATGATGTCTAAAGTGCCATCTACCATACCTAAGTGCTTCATCATACTGGCTGAGAGGAGTAGAATCCACTCTGGGGGGTCACCCTCTGAGCTCTAGATTATGAAGGAAATCTGCAACTCGAAAACTCCCAGGCCTAGGGACGCAGAGATATGGAGTGTTAACGTTGTGCTACGTCGCTTCGCTGAAGGGCTCCAGCTACATCCCTGTCCTTAGGCTAACTCACTTATAAGTGGTTATGCTCATAGCCCTGCATGCAGCACTACGGGTCTAGTCATTACGTAAACGTTGACTGGATAGGATGATTATATCTGCAGGCTAAATAACACATGTTATGACTTAGTCAAGCAGTATAGACCAGGGGCACCAGATCTCAAACTAGATGTTCACATATCCCATGAACCTTCGATTGTGTATGGTCACACATCTACACCAGAATGTTAGATCACTAGAGCCTAGAGACTCTGAACTAGCAATATTGTTAGTTACATCTACCGTCAAAAGAAGGTATCACTTCAGACCATCTTCAGGTGGTTATGGGTCTGGCTTATACAGGAGTAAATACTGACATTTCAAATCACTCCACCAAGGCTGTAACAACCTCAGCAGCAGGGTTATGGAAGTTAGCGGGACCACATCCTAGCGGTTGCAGGATGGTCAATCTAGCAATTTTCCACACATTTAGTACTAACCCATTGCCAGATGGGGGGGTATTTACGAACTCTATGTTAAGTTCTGTTCATAGTTCCTCCCGGGTGAGGGAGGTTACTATTGTCATTGTTCATGTCTGAATACGATAACATACTTCCTCCCCTGGTCAACTAAGGCAGTGAGTGAAGCATGGACTCGTTCCACGGCATGAAATCACAGATCTTTAAAATCTTCACGTAGTCACTCACGTGACTCCGAAGTAAAATAGTAAGATTAAACGAGAATTTACCAGTTTGAAGTTTGATCTTTATTTTATGAGGAGTTACGATGAGGGATTACGTGCCCTCCGCTCCGCCCTCTATCATAAAGGTCAACTGGTATTCTAGTTCCTCTTATCTTACTATGTTTATTTCATCTACTGTTGTCTGTGATTTCACACCGCTGCTTTGAAGAATGTCGCGCATGCATGCTGGCGGGGTCTTCACGTAATCCCTCATCGTAACTCCTCATAAAATAAAGATCAAACTTCAAACTGGTAAGTTCTCGTTTAATCTTACTATTAGTCCATCTACCACCCGTGCTGGACATGGTATTAGTTGCTCCCCAGCCTTGAGCACTGGCATCTGTTTGTTTAGTTAACGTTGGGTTATTGATGATGATAGGACTGGAACTATGCCAAATGTTCTCTATCCACCATTGTAACTCTGATATAGCTTCAATGGGCAATTTCATGGTTCGGTCAAAATGTCCTGCATGTCGTTTTAACGCTTGCACCTTTGCTCTTTGTAAGTTTTGATAGTGCAAAGGCCCAAACTGGGTAGCTGGAAATGCTGCTACTATTTTCCCAATTACTCTTGCCACTTGTCGGATGGTGTAGATGAGATATGCATGTGCCTTTAATATAGCTACCTCATCCACTAACCACTCCCCATAACACAAGTATAATTGCAACCTCCCCACCCACATATCGCGCTCTAGTTTCCGTGACAGACCACGTACAGCTAGTGCTCTCTGTAATGCTACAGTATGAATAAAATGAAGTAAAGTTACAGTGTGTCGATAACACATCTTTACATGGTGTCAGAAGTGGGAATCCTGCCTGCAACAGCTTGCTGCCATCATCCAGCAGGGCTGGCCCGACCGTCGTTCCGCTTTGCCGGCGCCGTGCCCTACTTCCTGGTCCGTGATGAGCTCGTACTACACGACGGCGTGGTTGTGAAAGGACACAAGGTTGTTGTGCCTGCTGCGCTGCACGACCACTATTTTCAGGCCGCTCACTGCGGTCATCCTGGGGCCGAAGCCACCTTGTCTCACGCCCAGAGCCAGTTCTACTGGCCTGGTATGGCTCAATACATCCGGGAGAGGGTCTCGTCGTGTTCCACCTGCAACAGTCTCGCCCCCCACCAGCAACGACAGCCGCTTCTGCAGCAGGCTGCACCCGAACTGCCCTGGATGGCGGTTGCCACTGACATTTTCAGGTGGCGAGGCAAACACTTCCTGGTCCTCGTCGACTCCTACTCCAACTGGTTCGAGGTTGACCAGCTGCACTCCCTCACCTCTTCGGCCGTTGTCGATAAGCTGCGCCGCCATTTCTCTACCTTTGGCAACCCGGCCAGCCTGCAGTCGGACAACAGCAGCCAATTCACGAGCTCCGAGTTTAGGGCTTTCGCTACCAGCTGGAACTTCCGCCACTTCACCAGCAGCCCTGAGTACCCGCAAAGCAACGGTCTGGCCGAGCGCGCCGTCCGCAGTGCAAAGAACTTGCTGGAACAATGTCGCTTGTCTAACTCCGACTTCTTCCTAGCCCTCCTCAACCTTCGCAACATATCCCGTGACCCTGCCATGGGCTCCCCTGCCCAGCGGCTCATGTCTCGCACTACCAGACCCCCGATCCCGGTGGCCCAGCGCTCACTCATCCCCTCTGTCCTCAAGCCCACTGCTGTTCAGGAACGCATTGCCCTTAAGCGCGATGTTCAGAAGCGCTCCCATGACAAGTCCTGCCGCCCCCTGCCGCGCCTTTTCCCCGGTCAGGTCGTCCGCATGCAGACCCCCTCCGGTCACTCCAGGCTCGCTACCGTCGTCGCCTCTGCTGGGTCGCCTAGGTCCTATCTCGTCGACCATGCAAGAACCGTCTACCGCCGGTCCCGCAACACCTGCGGCTCGTCAACGAGCCACGACCGCCGCCCGCGGATCCTTTTGCTCCCCCGCTGCAATTTCGGCCTCCGGGCGATGCTCTGCCCGCCGCTCCTCACATGCCACGGTCTCTACCCTCTCAGCTCTATCAGTCCAATCCTCCTCCGGCTCGTCCTCCCTCGCCTGCCCGCGCGCTGCCCGCTGCTGACCCCGCATCCCCTCCTGCCTTTCTGCCCTTGTCTTCTCCGTCCCCTCCCAGCTCCCCCATTCCAGTTCGGCCGTCTGCACCTGTTCCACTTCTTCCAGCAGGGAGGGAAGATGGCGAGATGCGAACCCGGTCGGGACGTGTTGTCAAGCTGCCTGTCCGCTATGGCGACTTTGCTTAACCGTTTCCAGCGCATGAGACGTGGTCGCCCTGTCACTACTTTGTTTGCCTTTCGTTTCCAAGGGGAAGGATGTAGATGAGATATGCATGTGCCTTTAATATAGCTACCTCATCACTACTAACCACTCCCCATATCACAAGTATAATTACAACCTCCCCACCCACATATCGCTCTCTAGTTTCCGTGACAGACCACGTACAGCTAGTGCTCTCTGTAATGCTACAGTATGAATAAAATGAAGTAAAGTTACAGTGTGTCGATAACACATCTTTACAGATGGTTGGTCGATTGTTAACCATTAATTTGTTACACGTTTGTGCCAATTCTGCTGATTTCTCTTTTGGCAACGTTACAGACATGTGGACTGAGTTAATTGTGAACCCCAGATAGTCCATAGTTGTGGATGGTGTCAACTTAGATTTATTGGATGTAAGACAAATCCCAGGGTTTCAAATAAATGTTTAGTAGCTAATACAGCCGAATTAGCTAATTCCATGGTTTTGCCTATTATTAATATATCATCAAGATATGCCATGACAATATGTTTTTGTTTTCTTAATATTGCCAAGGCTGGTTTTAGTGTCTTGGTAAACAGTCTTGGGGCAGATGTTAGAGCATTAGGCAATGATTTCAACTGCGATAGTTGCCCCATCCAGGTAAATTTTAGGTATCTACGATGATCCTTGTGAATAGGTACCGAATAGTAGGCATCTTTTAAATCGATGCTTGCCATAAAGTATCCTTTGGAAATCAGTTGTTTGGCAGTCACAAATGTTTCCATTTTAAAGTGTATATGCTTAATGAAAGTATTCAATGTAGTTAAGTCAATGATGATGCGACATCCACCATCTTTTTTGGTTTTGGTAAATATATTTGAAACAAATTCCAAAGGTTCATGTTCAGATTTCTCAATGATACCCTTTGTAAGTAGCCTCACCAGTTCTGCTTGTCCCTCTAGTTTTTCTTTTAGTGAGAGGGTAAAACCCCTTTGGGGTGCATGCTGAACTGGTGGCATGTCTTCTTGAATAAATTCAATTTTGTATCCTGTTAAGTATATAACTATCAAATGTGATAGTCCTCCATGCTTCTATGAACAGGTGTAGTCTCCCCCCTGTTAGCACAGTTCCCCCACATGTTATGTACTGGTAGGAACCAGACCCACCTACCTCCATTGTTATTGGTGGATTTATTTCTTCTGTTTCTGGTTCTTCGTCGGTCGGGGTGGTGCTGTGTGGGGGTGGCGCATTTTCCATGGGGTCCGCTCTGGGCCCTGGCCTAAAAAAGGCTTCCGGGGATGATGTGCGGACCCCGAGCTTTCACCAGTCCCATGGAATTGACGTCGACTGGTGGATGCGATGGGGTACTGCCGCTTTGGTTGAGTGGTTCTGCTCATTCCGGGTCCTGCCCTCATGAGGCCAAATGCTTTTGATTCCTCATCCAGTTCTTTGACTTGTTTGGGCAAGTCCTTGCCAAATAGCAGGATCTGCGGTTCTGAGGCCGGTGTTCTGCACAGTCCTGCGAATTTCGGATTGAGGGCAGGTCTTATTGCTTCCTTGCGGAGGTTATTAATCTCGTACTGTGTGTTACACAGTAGAGCCAGGGTATCTTGCTGGTTAGTTGTCATGTCTACCCCGTCCACGGAACGAGCATAGGAGGTGATAGCTGACGTCAGGAGCTTCAGTATTCGCTGCAGTTTCAATTCTTGGGTTCTTATACCCTGTCCAATGTACCCCCAGATTTGGCTGTTGACAGCAGGTACATTTAGTGAAATGCAGTTTCCTGGAGGCGTGTAGAGGTCCAACGCCTCATTGACTACCTGTTCTTGCAGTGGTTTGAATGAGAGGTAGTCAATGCTGGCCGCCAGTTTCGGCTGTAACGACTGCCCCGCTCGTGGTGTTGACACGTAGCAGTTCACCACTCCCAGCAGCTCTTCCTGTTCCTGTACCCCGCTCATACTCCCGATATCTTCGGCCAGTGACCCCTGTTCTGGACCAGCCCAGTCCTGGTCGCCAACGCTCCCCTCTGCTGAGGGAGATGCGATGGCCAGTGCGTGGTAGTGCACTGGGGCGGGAGTGCCTGAGCTCCCTTGGCGAGCTTGCCCCATCTCCCGGAGCAAGTCACGCTGGAGCATTTGCTCCATGAGCCTCTCCATTCGGCTCAAATGGCCACCTTTGCTGCTCTCGGGCGGTGAGTCTTCCGTACTGGACTCGTCTGAGTATACCGGCCGGTCCGACTTCCCTTTTTGCCTTACCTCCAGCCCGCTGCTGTTGTTCAGGCTGTGCTAGCGGCGCTGGGATCGGCTCAGAATTGGTGTAGGCGACTGTGGACCACAGCGTGTGCGGTCCAGGTGCTGCCGGTCGCCCCCCACTGATGGAACTCTCCTGTTCTGTCGGAGTCGAACGGGGAACGACCTTTCTTGATTGTTTTCCCTTGTTCATCCTGTGAGTATTACAAACAAGAACAAGGGTTTGGAAAAACACGACCTCAGAGTAAGTTACTTACCTGGAGGTCCCGTTTTTAAAGTTCTAGCGGGAGCGCCTGTACTCCCGTTCGTCGCTGTTGCACTGCGTGAGACGCTATATGTCGCGCATGCGTGCTGGACGGGGTCTTCACGTAGTCACTCACGTGACTCCGAAGTAAAATTGTATAGTTTCAAAATTAATTAATCACTAGCCTGATGTGAATCTATAAATCAAATAGAACATAGAACAGTGCAGCACAGGAACAGGCCCTTCGGCGCACAATGTATGTGCTGACTTTGAAGCCAAGTTAAACTAATCTCCTCTGCCTGCACGTGATCCATATCCCTCCATTCCCTGCATTTTCACCTGCCTATATAAAAGCTTCTTAAATGCCACTTTTGTATCTGTCTCCACCACCACCCCTGGCAGCATGATCCAGGCACCCACCTCCCCTCTGTGTAAAAAACACTTGCCTGACATATCTCTTTTCTTTGCCCCTCTCAGCTTAATCCTATGCCTTTTCGTCTTTGATTCTTCCATCGTAAGAAACAGGTTCTGACTGTCTACCC
Organism: Amblyraja radiata; assembly: GCF_010909765.2. NCBI lineage: Eukaryota > Metazoa > Chordata > Chondrichthyes > Rajiformes > Rajidae > Amblyraja > Amblyraja radiata. Next base: position 35,763,084 of record NC_045962.1, read on the forward strand.
TATCTATGCCTCTCATAATTTTATATACTTCTATCAAGTCTCCCCGCAACCTCCGACGTTACAGAGAAAACTATATCAGTTTGTCCAACCTGACTTGTAGTTAATAGCCCCTAATCCAGGCATCATTCTAATAAATCTCCTCTGCACCCTTTCTAAAGCCTCCACATCCTTCCTGTAATGGGGTGACCAGATCTGTGCACAATACTCCAGATGTGGCCTAACTAAAGTCCTATAAAGCTGCAACATGACTTCCTGACTCTTATACTCAATGCCCCGGCCTATGAAGGTGAGCATACCATACACCTTCTTCATCACTCTATCTACTTGTGTCTCCATATTTGAAAAGCATATTTTCACAGATTAATGGTTGGAGTTATTTCTGTGGAGGTTGGAAATGCTTTGTTGGTGAGAGCTGCAATTCACTTATTGACTTATTATTCAAATGTTAGGTCATGGCTCATATGATTATAATAAAAATGAATTGCCGATGCTATTTACACCAAAGATAAACACACAATGCTGGAGTAACTCAAGTCTGAAGAAAGGTCCTGACCTAAAACATCACCTGTTTATTTTCTTTAGAGATGCTGCCTGACCTGCTCATATGATTATGTGTCATTATGTGTCATTATGATCAAATGATCAAACACACTTTGCAATGTTTTGATCAGCCAACTTATTGATTATATGCTTATTGTCCTCTGATACTGGAAGTAGACCTATAAGTTTTATTCTTAAATGAAGTCAAGTAGTAATTTGGAAATATATAAATCACTGATCTATAAATCTACCTTACCTTAATACACTGTTCTTAATTGCACATTTATACCTTGAAAGGAATAATAAGCTGGTCTCAGTAAAATTCTCCATCTTAACATATGCTCTGGGACAGGACAAATAGTTTCAAGCTTAATTAAAGAAAATAATTGTTGATAACTAGCAGTAATATTTTGGACATAAACTGTAAAAGTTGCTGGTGAGACCACACTTGGAGTACTGTGTACAGTTCTGATCACCGAGCTACAGGAAGGATGTCATTGAGTTGGAAAGGGTGCAGAAAAGATTCACCAGGATGTTACCTGGGTTTGCGGGCTTGCGTTGTAGGGAGAGGTTGGTTAGCTGGGACTTTTTCTTTTGAAGCGTAGGAGTCTGAGGGGTGACCTTATTGAGGTGTACAAGATCATGAGGGGCATGGATAAAGTGAACGCTCATAGTCTTTATCCTAGGGTAGTAGATTCTAAAACTAGAGGACATAAGTTAGTGACGGGGAGAGATTTAAGAGGGACCTCAGGGGTAACCTTTTCACTCAGAGGGTAGTCTGTATTTGGAATGAGCTGCCAGAGGATGTTATACAAACAAATCAAATTTTGACTATTAAAAGATATTTGGATTTTTTAAAGAAATATGAATAAGAAGGGTTTAGAAGGCTATGCACCAAATGCAGGCAAATGGAACTAGCCCGGAATGCCAACTTGGTTGGCATGGGAAAGGTGGGCCGAAGGGCCCGTTTTCGTACTGTACAGATCTATGAGTCAATTAATATTTGTGAAATATAATTTCCAGAGGGGTAAAAGAAGCAGAGGGTGTTATCATTTTCAAGGGAGCGATGTACTCACCTTCAGCAGACAAAACTATTGAGGAGTTTGAGCGATAGGGTGAGCTAAGATATCTATGACCTTGGGGATTAGTCTAAAAAGGGAAATCCAGCACCGATGTAATTAATTACCTTTCCACCACAAATAAATTTTGTGGTGAAACAATTAGTCATGAATATGTCATTTAACGTTCAGAAATATAAACAAATTTAGCACAGAATCAGGTACCAGCAAAGTAAGGCATTATCCCAGTTCCATCTTTTAAAAAAAATGTTAAAAGCAAAATAAATAAAATGGACTGATGTTAACTTTAAGCGATGGCAAAAGAAAAGTATGGACAGGTGAATGGTTTGTTAGACATATCACCAAACCAGAATTCGACCTCAGCATTTATTAAACAATACCCTTTCCCCCAGAAGGACACAAAGTGCTGGAGTAACAGCGGGTCAGGCAGCATCTCTGGAGAACTTGGATAAGTGGTGTTTCGGGTCAGGACTCTTCTTTGTACTCGATCTGAAACGTTACCTATCCATGTTCTCCAGAGATGCTGCCTGACCCGCTGAGTTACTCCAGCACTTTGTGCCTGCTCCAAAAGCAATATACTTGCTTCCAAGTCATATAACTGAATAGATTTCTACTCCTTTCTGTAAGATGGAAGAATCTTTACTTTTATGTAATATCTGACTGGCAAGTATTAAACACCTAATCACTCTTAATTTTTGTATAAAAATCTTGAATTTATAAATGTTGATGACTACTTTTTGTATTTTCTGCTTTTCTTTGCAATGTCACTTCCAACCCCTTATATCAAAGGGAAAGCCGACAAATAAGATCTGAAATACTTTACAGAATTACCACCTAATGTTGCAATGAAAAATTGTGCAAATTATATTAGGTGCAAACTGCAATTGTGATTTATCATGATTGTTCTGCTGAAAGTTGAGAATGAACTAACCCAATGTTTTTGTGTTGGTTTAGTAATCTCACATGCACTGTGGTAATTTCTATTTGATGTGCTATGCAGCCAAATCAGGACATACTATATATCAGTACAATCAAACCAAAGTACAACATTTTGGGCAAACTGAAAAGTGTGTCCTTTTGTGGATGAACATACATCTGCAGTTCCTTGTTCTAGGGTGGAAATGCCAAATTCTAGTAAGGATAGCTTCAAGGTGAGAGGGGCAACGTTTAATGAGATGTGCAGGGCAGGTTGTTTTTACACAGAGAGTAGTGACTGTTACCAGGGGTGGTGGTGGACGCAGATACAATGGTGGTATTTAAGAGGCTTCTAGATAGGCACATGAATGTGCAGAGAATGGAGGGATATGGATCACATGCAGGCAGAGGAGAATAGTTTAACTTGGCATCGTGTTCATCAGGGACTTTGTGGGCTGAAGGGCCTGTGCTGTACTGTTCTCTTCTCTATGTGCTAACGATAATCGTGGCTTTGCTGTTCACGAGTTAATTGATGAGACCATGCTGGGAATAATTTCTTGTTATTTTTGCAGACAATCCTTTATTATTTAATAAGCATACAAAAACCTTGGGTTTCCAAAGCGCTAGGTTTTAATATTGGAAACCAGTGTTTGCAAGTATTTTATGACTGCTCTCCCCTTTGTTATATTTTTGCTTGAATTGATTCATTTACCAGAATATCAGATGAATATGAAATGTAATTTGCAGAGCAAACAGAAGCAGACAGTGGCACAAAGCACGCAGATCACTTTGTTCCAGTCTATAAATAGCTTTCTGTTTTGCCAGCGTAAGAATGAGAGATACCTAAAAACATAGATAAATAGGTGCAGGAGTAGGCCATTCAGCCCTTTGAGCCAGCACCACCATTCAATATGATTATGGCTGATCATCCAAAATCAGTACCCCGTTCCTGCTTCTTTCCCCATATACAGTGAATTGGCCTTCACTGCCTTCTGTGGCAGATAATTCCACAGATTCACAACTCTCTGGGTGAAGAGGTTTTTCCTCATCTCTGTCCTAAATGGCCTACCCCTTATTTTAAACTGTGACCCCCTAGCTCTGGACTCCCCAAACATCGGGATCATTTTTCTTGCATCAAGCCTATCCAATCCTTTAAGAATTTTATATGTTTCTGTAAGATCCCATCTCAACCATCTAAATTCCAATGAATACAAGCCCAGTCAGCCATTCTTTCATCATATGTCAGTCCCACCATCCCGGGAATTAACCTCGTGAACATACGCTGCACTCCCTCAATAGCAATAATGTCCTTCCGTAAATTAGGAGACCAACATTGCACACAATATTCCAGGTGCGGTCTCACCAGGGCCCTGTACAACTGCAGTAGGACCTCCTTGCTCCTAAATTCAAATCCTCTTGCAATGAAGGTCAACATGCCATTACCTTTCTTCACTGCCTGCTGTACCTGCATGCTTACTTTCAGTGACTGATGTACTCCAGAATGTTGTGCCTACAATTCAGATAATAATCTGCCTTCTTGTTCTTGCCACCAAAGTGGATAACCTCACATTTATCCACATTATGCTGCATCTACCATGCATCTGCCCTCTCACCCAACCTATCCAAGTCACCCTGCAGCCTCATAGATAGCATCCTCATCACCACCCAGCTTTGTGTCTTCCGCAAACTTGTAGATGTCACATTTAATTCCCTCATCTAAATCGTTAATATATATTGTAAATAACTAGGGTCCCAGCATCGAGCCTTGCGGCACCCCACTAGTCACTGCCTGCCATTCTGAAAAGGGCCTGTTAATTCCTACTCTTTGTTTCCCGTCTGCCAACCAGTTCTCTATCCATGTCAATACCCTACCCCCAATACCATGTGCTCTAATTTTGCACACTAATCTCTTGTGTGGGACCTTGTCAAAGGCTTTTTAAAAGTCCAGATACACCACATCCACTGGCTCTCCCTTATCCATTCTACTTGTTACATCCTCAAAAAATTCCAGAAGATTAGCCAAGCATAATTTCCCCTTCATAAATCCATGCTGGTTTTGACCGATCCTGTCACTGCTTTCCAAATGTGCTGCTATAACATCTTTAACAATCGACAAGCATCTTCCCCACTACCGATGTGAGGCTAACTGGTCTATAATTCCCCGTTTTCTCTCCCTCCTTTCTTAAAAAGTGGAGTTGCATTGACTACCCTCCAGTCCACGGGAACTGATCCAGAGTCGAGAGAACATTGGAAAATGATCACCAAGTATCCACAATTTCTAGGGCCACCTCCTTGAGTACTCTGGGATGCAGACCATCAGGCCCTGGGGATTTATCATTTCCTGACTATTGTGGATTCCTTACGGTCCCCTGGTATTTCTGGGAGATTGTTGGTTCACTAGGGGCGCTGTCTGTTTTTTTCTATCTTTTTTTAAATTTTAGTTTGTCTAAATAGTTTGTCTGGGAGATTTCTTTAGTTTTTGTGTGGGGGAGGGGGGGTAGGGTAAGGGGGAAACCGCTTCCCAGTCACTTCCTGGCGAGGATGCGACTATTTCTCCAAGTCGCGTCCTCGCCCCCCTCCTCACGGCCTACCAGCTGGATCGAAGTGGCCTTTCCCCCCCGGAGACCGGGGACTGGACCAGAGCTTCGGCAGCGGAGGCCCGGTGCTGGAGTGGGTGATACCTACGTGGATCGCCGTGTGGAGCTCCAGAGCGTTGGGCCCACTGCTCCAACATCACGGAGCTGTGGTTCACGGAGCTCCCAGCGCGGGCGGCACTGAACAACATTGCGGAGTCCCTGGGGTCCTTTGCCAAGAACCGCCAGTGTGAATCTCCGCCCGGCGTGGCATGGGGACGTCGGGAGCCACGGACTCCAGTGGGAGCGGCCGATTCGGATGTCCAAGCCGCTGAGGTGTACCTCCCGTTCCAATGTCAGAGTTCCATCAATCTGATTAGCGGGCCTGAGCGGCGGGCTGCCCGTAGCGGCGACTGCGGAGGGCTCCAGGGGCCCCGTCCACAGGTGAACACAGTGGGAAACTTTTTGATTCTGCTGTGTGGGGATGTTTTATGTTGAACTCTATTGTGTGTTGTGTTCTTTATTTTATTGTATGGTTGTATGCAAAAACAAATTTCAGGCTTGCTCTAACAATAAAGTATCGTATCATATCGTATGTGTCTTCCTTAGAACAGGCCTTCTAGCTTATTCTAAAGATAACCAAAATATTACTCTGGAGATTGACTTGAACTTCGAAGTTAGGAGTGTTGATTTGCTGAAAGAAATCTCCAAGTTGCTCAAAGTGTCAAATCAAATGGAAATTTCATTGTTGAGGCTAAAAGGGTTGAATTTCTCACTGAGTCAACAAACTATGCTGTTTATTGAAACTGGATTAGACACGTAATCTGGAATAATAGGTTCAGGTGTATTTGCTCAGGATAAACACTGCTCAGTTATCTACGTGGTTTCAGTTAATAGAGCAGTTATTCTCATTGAAACATGGATCTACAGATGTTGGTTAATACACAGAGGACCTACTGGAGGTCAGGCAGCATCTCTGGGAAACATGGATAGGTGACGTTTCGGATCAGGACCCTTCTCAAAGTTATTTTCACCTGACATAGAAGAAAGGATTGTGGTCCACCTGTTTCCATGCTGTATCTCTAAAGTTTACTGAACGATCCTCTCATAAAGTAGGGTGTAGTCCCAATCTTCTAACCCACCTCATTGCGGGCATTGGACATTTTATCTGGAAGTGTAATATTACAATGTTACACTATATTCTGCACTCTGGTATTTATCTCTTTGCACTACCTGTTGGACTTGTATATGACTTGATTGTACTCTTTATGTCCGGCCACTCCCTCTGCTCACCTCTCCAATCAGGCAAGAGGTACAGAAGTATGAAAACGCACACCTCCAGATTCTTCCCAGCTGTTATCAGGCAACTGAACCATCCTCTCACCAACTAGAGAGCGGTCCTGACCTCCCATCTACCTCACTGAAGACCCTTGGACTATCTTTAATCGGAATTAATCTTGCACTAAACGTTATTCCCTTTATCCTGCATCCATACACTGTGGACAGATTCATTGTAATCATGTATAGTCTTTCCGCTAACTGGTTAGCACACAACAAAAAAGCTTTTCACTGTACCTTGGTCCATGTGACAATGAACTAAACTTAAACTCAAACTCATGAATGGCATGACGTGATTTAATAGAGTATCCTGCAAAGATTCACTGCATCGTAGTACAGGTTACAATAATAAACCAATACCAGTACCCTTTACCCCTATGTCCCTTTAACCAATTCTGACATACATGATTGTTGACACTCTATTGATTCTGCCACTAGTCACCTAGACAAGGTTAGTTCGGAGAGGACCCAGCAGCATTAGTGGAGAGGTTAATGCGGCAATTGATGATGGCACATGCTGACGGACGAGGACGGATATGCGGAAGTGAGGACGCCGCTGCCAAGAGAAGGAAGGAAGGACGCCGTGAGGGTGGGAGGAGAACAACGGAGACCCGGCATGGTGGGGCCGCTGTGAGGGTGGAGGGAAGAACAACGGAGACCCGGCATGGTGGGGCCGCTGTGAGGGTGGAGGGAAGAACAACGGAGACCCGGCATGGTGGGGCCGCTGTGAGGGTGGGGGGAAGGACAAATGCGGAACTGGCGTGGGGGGAAAGGGGGGGGGAGGAGTTTGTAACTTTGTAAGTGCCCTTTATGTGGCGACTATTTGCATACCTTGAGTACGCAAGCTAAGAATTTCACTGTGATGTCACATGTGACAATAAAGTATTCAAGTTTTGGGGTATTGGGGGAAATCAGGCTCCCATGCAGTTACAGGGAGACTACGCATAACACACACCGTTCACTCTAAACCTGACGCACTAAAGCTGGGAGATGTCTGCACTATTGCCTATTCAATGCACAGGTAGCCCACCAAAATAACACTGCACAGCTTATAATAAAAACAATCATTGCCTCACAGTACTGTGCATATCAAATAGCAATTTCTATGTGAACTGCCATTAGGCAAACCAATCAGGCCAGAAGTATATCATAGTCATAGAGCTGTACAGTCTGGAAACAGGCCCTTTGGCCCACATTGTCCATGCCAATCAAGTTGACATACTGGTTTAGTCCCGTTTGCCTGCATTTGGCTCATAAACCTGTAAACCCTTCTTATCCATATATCTGTCCCAATGTCTCACAAAACATAGCTTTAGTTTTAGAGATACAGCGTGGAAACAGGCCCCTCGGTCCACCAAGTCCGCTCCGACTAACGATCACCCCTTACACTAGCACTATCCTGCACATGAGGGGCAATTTACAGTTTTTACCAAAGCTAATTAACCTACAAATCTGCACCTCTTTGAAGTGTGTGAGGAAACCAGAGCACCTGAAGAAAACCCAGGCAGTCACAGGGAGAAGGTACAAACTGCGTACAGACAGCACCCTCGGTAAGGATCGACCCAGGGTCTCTGGCGCTGTGCAGCAGCTCTACCGCTGCATCACTGTGCTGCCCTAATTGTATCCAGATAGTCTACCCTGTGAGTGAAGAAGTTGCCCCTGAGCTCCTGCTTAAATGTACACAGACAAAATGTAGAATGGTTTCTAAACTGTGGACAGTGTAATAGAAGGTTGCAGCACTTCCTCCCTGCACGAAAGAAACCCAAAATTAATCACACTGGTTATTTTCTCCCTCAGACCTTGGTTGTCCTGCTGCAAATTTTAATTTATATTTTCATTGGAACGGTACAAAGCTCTGTGTATGAATTAATCTTACTGACAAAACTTTTGCATGTGTCAGCAATTTTCTGTTCAAAGATAAATCGCCTCAGCCCTGTCCTCACTGAATTAACATCAGTATTAAATTGATGACTCTTGTTCACTAATGCTCTGTGAAAAAGTGGCTTCTTCATGTGATCAACCTGGTCTTCAGGAGGTAGACAAAAATGCTGGAGAAACTCAGTGGGTGAGGCAGCATCTATGGAGCGAAGGAAATAGGCAACGATTTTCCAGCATCTGCAGTTCCTTCTTAAACACTGGTTGGTCTTCAGAAGGCTGGTCCACCAGCAGGTCAGTGGCCCCATAGCAGAAGCGTCCACGTCGCGGGGCTGGAAACTGGAAGTATCCCGAGCTAATTCTGCTACCACCATCATCTATTGCAACAAGTGATGGCTCCCCCTGATTGTCACCGGTAGCGTGCGTCCTTTTCAAGATGATGACAGCGATGTCAACATTTGAAACATGGAAGATGGACATGAAAGAAGAAGAAGTAGGTCGGTGTTGACCCATTCCTTCTCTCCAGAGATGCTGCCTGTACCGCTGAGTTACTCCAGCATTTTGTGTCTACCTTCGATTTAAACCAGCATACAGATCCACCACCGATTTGCCAGCACCCTTAGTTCAAAGCCTCTCTGGAAGATCTGTTTTGCAGGATCAAAAGAGGTCACTGCCTCTGAGAGGAGTCCAACGGTACCAGAATGGGCTGCCTAGGCTGCCGAGATACCGGCCCACAGAGTCTTGGAAATCGGCTATGGGAACGGATCTGCTGGCTCCGGTTAGGCTGGAGTTCCAGAGACCCGGCCGTAGGGGACAAATTCGACCTGCCGATCGGCCGTGGAAGTCCCGATGAGGTCGAGATTAGCCGTCTCATATTCTTGGGGGGGGGGATCTTCCAGGGCATTCCTCTTTGCTCCTATATTCGATTCCAACATGCCATTTGCTTTCTTCACTGCCTGCTGTACCTACATGCTTACTTTCATAGACTGATGTACAAGGACCCCCAGATCCCGGTGTACTTCTCCTTTTCCCAACTTGACGCCATTTAGATAGTAATCTGCCTTCCTGTTTTTGCTACCAAAGTGGATAACCTCACATTTATGCACATTAAACTTCATCTGCCATGCATCTGCCCACTCCCCCAACCTGTCCAAGTCACCCTGCATTCTCACAGCATCTTCCTCACAGTTCACACTGCCACCCAGCTTTGTGCCATCTGCAAATTTGCTAATGTTACCTTGAATCCCTTCATCCAAATCATTGATGTATATTGTAAATAGCTGCGGTCCCAGCACTGAGCCTTGCAGTACCCCACTAGTCACTGCCTGCCATTCTGAAAGGGACCTGTTAATCCCTACTCTTTGTTTCCTGTCTGCCAACCACTTCTCCATTCATGTCAGCAGTCTACCCCCAATGCAATCTGCCCTCATTTTGCCCACTAATCTCCTATGTGGGACCTTATCAAATGCTTTCTGAAAGTCCAGGTACACTACATCCACTGGCTCTCCCTTGTCCGTTTTCCGAGTTACATCTTCAAAAAATTCCAGAAGATTAGTTAAGCATGATTTCCCCTTCGTAAATCCATGCTGACTCGGACCGATCCTGTTACTGCTATCCAAATGTGCGGCTATCTCATCTTTTATAATTGACTCCAGCATCTTCCCCACCACCGATGTCATGCTAACTGGTCTTTAATTCCCCGTTTTCTCTCTCCCGCCTTTCTTAAAAAGTGGGATAACATTAGCTACCCTCCAATCCACAAGAACTGATCCTGAGTCTATAGAAATTTGGAAAATTATCACCAATGCATCCACGATTTCTTGAGCCACTTCCTTAAGTACCCTGGGATGCAGACCATCAGGCCCTGGGGATTTATCAGCCTTGAGTCCCATCAGTCTATCCAACACCATTTCCTGCCTAATGTGGATTTCCTTCAGTTCCTCTGTCACCCCAGATCCTCTGGCCACTACTATATCAGGAAGATTGTTTGTGTCCTCCTTAGTGAACATGGATAGGTGACGTTTCGGGACGGGTCCCCTTTTCAAACTGTTGTGTTGGAGCAAACAAATATAGTTGTTTAAAGCAGAAAGTGCTGGAGAAACTCGACTGGTTTAGGTTTAGGATAGGATTATTATTGTCAAGTGTACCGAGGTACAATGAATAGCTCTGTTTTGCATTCTATCCAATTAGGTCAGATAATGCCACATAAATACAATCTGTTCAAACTCAAGTACAATAGGTAGAGCAAAGGGGAAGATACAGAGTGCAGAGTATAATCCTCAGCATTGTAGAGCATCATTGTAGGGACAACGTTTAATGTTTTATGTGTCATTCCTAACTGTCACCATATGTCATGTTGTCACTTGCGGGCAGAGCACCAAGGCAAATTCCTTGTATGTGAATACTTGTCCAATAAACTTATTAATTCATTCTAGAGACAAAGTCCAATGTTCAATGTGTGGGCCAAGTTTTTTTACACAGAGAGTGCAGTGGAGACTTTTAAAAATGTAAGCAAATAATCAGGTCTTGATTAAGCTCTTTATTGTCCCTGCCGACTAAGTTGACATTTGAGCTGATCCGATTTGCCCTCATTTGACCTATTTCCCTCAAAACCCTTCCTATCTATGTATCTGAAGTAGGGTTCCGACCCAAAATGTCTCCTGGCCATTCCTTCAACAGACACCACCTGATCCGCTGAGTTCCTCCAGCACTTTAAGTCTTTTGATGTAAAGCAGCATTTGCAGTTCCTTTAGATTAGTTTAGTTTGGAGATACAATGTGGGAACAGGCCCTTCTGCCCACCGAGTCTGTGCCGACTCCCCATTGCACTAGCACACACTACACACTAGGGACAATTTACAATTTTTACCAAAGCTAATCAGCCTACAAACCTGCACATCTTTGCAGTGTGGGAGGAAACCCGAGCACCCAGAGAAAACCCACAAACTCCAACATACAATATCAAAGCCGCGTCTCTGGCGCTGTAAGGCAGCAACTCTACCGCTACGCCACCGTGCCGGCTCCTTGTGTCTACACTTCCTGCTACCTTTGGAAAGCATCAAATATAATCAAAGAAGATAGTGTGTAGTCCAACCCCATTCAGAACACCCCATTGCTGATATTGGTACCTTATGTCTTGTTTCTGTCCATATATTCTAGTATTCTTTCGCTTCCACTTGACTTTATATAACAGGCACATAGATAAATCAGAGAGTGTGCAATAGAATTCTGTCGAGGTCTTCTGGGTGGCTTGGGTCGATGAAGCCCTGAGCTATCTTTATTCATTAAATTGCTGCCAATTTGAAAATTGCATTCTTGGCAATAGAGTTTGCTTTTACAGTCTGAATGGCATTTTACAGTTTATGCGATGAATTTAATTCAGTGTCAAATCTGGATTTCTGGACTGAAAGCAGCAGCTGAACTATTAATGGGCGGCATGCTGGCACAGCTGGTAGAGCCGCTGCCTCACACAGTCAGAGATCCAGGATCGATCCTGACTTCTAGTGCTGTCTGTGTGTGGAGTTTGCATGTTCTCCCTGTGACCGCATGGGTTTCATCCGGGTGCTCCGGATTCCCCCCACATCCCAAAGACGTGAGGGTTTGTAGGTTAAAATTGACCCTCTGTAAATTGCCTCTGGTGTGTACGGAGTGCGAGGATGAGAAAGTGGGATAACATAGAACTAGTGTGAATGGTGATCAATGGTCAGCGTGGACTCGGTGGGTCAAAGGGCCTGTTTCCACGCTGTATCTCTAAACTAAAGTGAACTAAAATTAATTGCAGAATGAATATAGTCTAGAAAGGCCAATAAATCAATCATTCTTCTGCCTGTAAGTAAAGCCGGCATGGGGAACTAATTAGATGAAGAAGGGAGTGGACACAAGTGTCTCACCTATAATTGCCAGTTAAAGGATCACGTTGAATTTTCTCCCCATTTAGAATGAAAGGAATTACAAGCAGCATGTGGAGGCTCTGGAGAGGGTGCAGAAGAGGTTTACCAGTATGCTGCAGATAGACACAAAATGCTGGAGTACCTCAGCAGGACAGGTAGCATCTCTGGAGAGAAGGAATGGGTGATGTTTCGGGTCGACACCCTTCTTTCGACTGATCTTCAGTTTAAACCAGCATCTGCAGTCCCTTCCTTTAGCAGTATGCTGCCTGAATTTGAAGATAATAGCTATAAGGGGAGATAGACAAACTTGGATTGTTTTCTCTGGAGCGTTAGAGGCTGAGGGGAGACCTGACAGAAGTACATAAAATTATGAGAGGCATAGATAGGTTAGACAGTCAGAACCTTTTTCCCCAGGGTGGAAATTTCAAAGACTAGAGAGCACAGCTTTAAGGTGAGAGGGGAAAAGTTTAAAGGAGATGTGCGGGACATTATTTTTACCGAGGGTGGTGAGTGCCTGCAACGTGCAGATATGATAGTGGACTTTAAGATGCTTTTAGATAGGCACATGGATATGTAGGGATGGAGGGATATGGATCACGTGCAGGGAGAGGAGAATAGTTTAACTTGGCATCTTGTTTATCAGGGTCTTTGTGGGATGAAGGAGCTGTTCCTGTACTGTACTGTTCTACTTTCTAAAATAAGGCAAGGGTCTTTTCTATCGCTGCATTCACGGGATGGAAACTTTGCCGGCAATGCCAGCTGTTAATATGATTATCCCCACATTACACACCAGTATAAGCAGATGCAATATAATTTCTGCTGAAGGCAAGATCAAATCTTCACTGTAATCCAAGATTTAACTTGTGGATCAATATGATAAACTTTACACAAGGTACAGATCACAACAGGGTTGGCTGTCTTTGAATTACACTGTAATGGTGCAGCGGGTATAGCTGCTGCCTCACAGTGTCAGAGTCCCGGGTTTGATCCAGACCATGGGTGCTGTCCGTGTGGAGTTTGCACGTTCTCCCTGTGACCATGTAGGTTTCTGAACATGATGCTAAGTTAAACTAATCTTCTCTGCCTGCACGTGACTCGTATCCCTCCATTCCTTGCATATCCGTGTCCCTTTCCAGAAGCCTCTTTAACGCCACTATCACATCTGCCTCCAACCCCCCACCCCCGACAGTGAGTTGCAGGCACCCAATACCCTCTGTGTAAAATACATGACCACATCTACTTTAAACTTTGCCTTTCTCACCTTAAAGCTGTGCCCTCTAGTATTTGACATTTCCACACTGGGAAAAAGGTTCTGAATGTCCACCCTATCTATGCCTCTCATAATTTTACATGCTACAGTCAAGTCTCCCCTCAACCTCTGACAGGTCCAGGTCAGTAAATCTTTGTTGCAAATCTCAAACTAGACAAATTAGCTTAACACCTCAGATTTGAGCATAACCTCATATGTTCATGTCATAGGAGCAGAATTAGGACATCTGGTCCATCGAGTCCACTCTGCCATTCAATCATGGCTGATCTACCTTTCCCTCTCAACCCCATTCTCCTACCTTCTCCCCATAACCCCTGACATCCTTACTAATCAAGAATCTGTCAATCTCTGCGTTAAAAATACCCAATGACGACCTCCACAGCCGTCTGTGGCAATGCATTCTTAATAAATTCTGGGTAGTGAATTCTTAATAAATTCTTCCTGGTCACCTTTCTGCAGAATCTGCGTTTATATTAATTAAGCAAAATCCTCTGCAAATACTGCGTGTTCTAAATCAAACAAATTGTGATTTCAATACAAAGCCTGACTTCATTTTGTGGCTATTCATTGAATGGCGATTGTCTTCGTTTTGCATGTAATGTCTTTCACAAAAATCACAAGCAGATGTGCTAAATATAACAACATCATGCATCAATTCTTCTTGAATAATGTATCACCGCAGGAAGGCACAATATCCAGATGTGTCAGGTCTACTTATGTCTGATTTGCTGTTGTTCATTTTTACAAAATATTAAGTTGTTTTATTAAATATTTGTTTGTAATACCAAAAAACTCCAATTTGCATCGGGGCTTGAATATTGCTTTAGGTTTTAACTGATTCCAACCTGAACAAAAGGCCTCCAAAGGTGCTTTTGAATATTTATTTTTAAACACATCAGTAATCTCAGAGGCACTGCCATGTGCACTTTACACTTATGTCGATTTTGCTTTCAGACTGCAGCTTCTGAAACTACTCAGGAGACACAAATGTCTACAAATCACTTAAGGTCATATATACGAGGAGCAGAATTAGGCTATTCGGCCCATCAAGTCTACTCAATCACGGCTGATCTATCTCTCCCTCCTTGCTAAGACTCGAGGGCTTGAACTACCGGGAGAGGTTGGGCTCTTCGAGGACTTTATTCCTTGGAGCGCAGGATGCTGAGGGGTGATCTTGTAAAGGTGATAAAATCATGAGCGGAATAGATAAGGGTAAATGCACAGAATCTTTCACCCAGAGTAGGGGAATCCAGAGAGTTTAGTTTAGTCTAGTTTATTATTGTCACGTGCACTGAGGTACAGTGAACAGGTTTTTTGTTGCAAGCTATCCAGTCAGTGAGAAGACTATGTGTTCAAGAAGGAACTGCAGATGCTGGAAGATCGAAGGTACACAAAAATGCGGGAGAAACTCAGCGGGTGCAGCAGCATCTATGGAGCGAAGGAAATAGGCGACGTTTCGGGCCGAAACCCTTCTTCAGACTGATGGGGGGGGGGGGGGTGGGGGGGAGAAGGAAGGAAAAAGGGAGGAGGAAGGGCCCGAGGGCGGGGGGATGGGAGGAGACAGCTCGAGGGTTAAGGAAGGGGAGGAGACAGCAAGGGCTAGCAAAATTGGGAGAATTCAATGTTCATGCCATTCGGACACAAGCAACCCAGGCGGAATATGAGGTGCTGTTCCTCCAATTTCCGGTGTTGCTCACTCTGGCAATGGAGGAGACCCAGGACAGAGAGGTCGGATTGGGAATGGGAGGGGGAGTTGAAGTGCTGAGCCACCGGGAGTTCAGGTAGGTTATTGCGGACTGAGCGGAGGTGTTCGGCGAAACGATCGCCCAGCCTCCGCATAGTCTCCCCGATGTAGATCAGCTGACATCTAGAGCAGCGGATGCAGTAGATGAGGTTGGAGGAGATACAGGTGAACCTTTGTCGCACCTGGAATGACTGCTTGGGTCCTTGAATGGAGTCGAGGGGGGAGGTGAAGGGACAGGTGTTGCATTTCTTGCGGTTGCAACGGAAAGTGCCCGGGGAGGGGGTGGTACGGGAGTGAAGGGAAGAATTGACAAGGGAGTTGCGGAGGGAGCGGTCTTTGCGGAAGGCTGACATAGGGGGAGATGGGAAGATGTGGCGAGTGGTGGGGTCACGTTGGAGGTGGCGGAAATAGCGGAGGATTATTTGTTGTATTTTCCGGCTGGTGGGGTGAAAGGTGAGGACTAGGGGGACTCTGCCCTTGTTGCGAGTGCGTGGATGGGGAGAGAGAGCAGTGTTGCGGGGTATGGATGAGACCCTGGTGCGAGCCTCATCTATGGTGGCAGAGGGGAATCCCCGTTCCCTGAAGAACGAGGACATTTCCGATGCCCTGGTGTGGAACGTCTCATCCTGGGAACAGATGCGGCGTAGGCGGAGGAATTGGGAGTAGGGGATGGAGCCTTTACAGGGGGCAGGGTGGGAAGACATGTAGTCCAGATAGCCATGTGAGTCAGTTGGTTTGTAGTGTATGTCGGTCAGAAGTCTGTCCCCTGCGATGGAGATGGTGAGGTCAAGGAATGGTAGGGAAGTGTCGGAAATGGTCCAGGTGTATTGGAGTGCCGGATGGAAGTTGGTGGTGAAGTGGATGAAGTCAGTCAGTTGTGTGTGGGTGCAGGAGGTGGCCCCAAAGCAGTCGTCAATGTAACGGAGGTAGAGGTCGGGGATGGGGCCCTGGTACGTATTGAACAAGGATTGTTCAACGTACCCGTCAAAGAGGCAGGTGTAGCTGGGGCCCATGCGTGTGCCCATAGCTATGCCTTGTGTTTGGAGGAAATGGGAGGAGTCAAGCGTGAAGTTATTGAGGGTGAGGACCAACTCCGCTAGGCGTAGGAGAGTGTCAGTGGCTGGGTATAGGTTGCTCCTCTGGTCGAGGAAGAACCGGAGGGCTTTGAGGCCATCCTGGTGGGGGATGGAGGTGTAGAGTGACTGGACATCCATGGTGAAGATGAGGGGGTGAGGGCCTAGAGAGTGGAATGCGCGGAGGCGGCGGAGAGTGTCTGAGGTGTCTAGAACATAGGTGGGAAGGGATTTGACAAAGGGGGATAGTATGGAGTCAAGGTATGTTTAGATGAGTTCGGTGGGGCACGAACAAGCAGAGACAATGGGTCTGCCGGGAGAGCCGGGTTTGTGGATTTTGGGGAGAAGGTAAAAACGGGCCGTGCGGGGCTGGGGAACGATGAGTTTGGAGGCTTGGTCAGGTAGGGCGTGGGAATTGATGAAGTCGGTGATGGTGCTAGATATGGTGGCCTGGTGCTCGTCAGTGGGGTCATGGTCCAAGGGTAAGTAGGAGGAGGTGTCCGAGAGTTGGCGCGTGGCCTCAGCTTTGTAGAGATCGACGCGCCAGACTACCACGGCACCTCCCTTGTCGGCTGGTTTGATAACCCAATCTGGGTTTTTGCGGAGTGATTCAATGGCAGTGCGTTCAGGGGGGGAGAGATTGGAGTGAGACAGGGGAGTGGAGAAGTTGAGGCGGTTGACGTCGCGGCGGCAGTTCTGGATAAAGAGTTCCAGAGCCGGGACGTTATGAGAGGGGTTCCACGAGGAGGGGGTGCGTTGGGACCTTTGTCCCCCTCCGTCCCCATCTCAATGAGTTCCGCGCCCACCATGACTTGGAGCGCTTCTACCGTCGCCTCCGCCTCACAGCGCACTTCCATGGGAAGGAGTCCTCGCCCCCCAATGATAACCCTTTTTCCCGTCTCCAACCCACCCCCTCCTCGTGGAACCCCTCTCGTAACGTCCTTTCATCTCCGGCCTTTGTCCAACCAACTGCCTGTCATAAACCTCTTCTTCTTCTTGCGTATGGCGTGCACAGCCTAAAGTTGTAGGACAACTTGTTCTATTTGATCTTATTTGATTGTGCACACCAGGTTGATTGCATTTGTTGAAACAGGGCGGACCACCTGAAGGTTGCAATCTCCCACCCCTTCATAAACCCCCATCACCTGTATCCAACTATCACCTACCAGGCTCTATCCCGCCCTTCATCTCTCCCAGCTTTCTCTACCCACCCCCCCCCCCCCCACTCCCCCTACACAATCAGTCTGAAGGGTTCCGACCCAAACTGTTGCCTATCCATGTTCTCCAGAGTTGCTGCCTGACCCGCTGAGTTACTCCAGCACTTTGTGCCACAATATTTCTTTAAATGAAGTAAAAGATTGATCATTGAAGAGGAAAAGTGAAAGTACTTTTCATTAATAACACTGAAATATTTAAAGATCAAAATTAATGGCGGCACGATGGCGCAGCGGTAGAGTTGCTGCCTTACGGCGCTAGAGACCCGTGTTCGATCCTGACTACGGGTATTTGTATGTTCCCCCTGTGACTGCTGGGGTTTTCCCCGGGATTCTCCGGTTTCCTCCCACACTCCAAAGACATACAGATTTGTACGCAGGTACACAAAAAAGCTGGAAAACTCAGCGGGTGCAGCAGCATCTATGGAGCTCTCTCTCCCCATCCCCCCACTCAAGGGCAGAGTCCCCTAGTCCTCACCTTTCACCCCACCAGCCGTCACATACAACAAGTAATCCTCCGCCAGTTTAGCCACCTCCAACGTGGCCCCACCACTCGCCACATCTTCCCATCTCCCCCCATATCTGCCTTCCGCAAAGACCGCTCCCTCCATAACTCCCTTGTCAATTCTTCCCTTCCCTCCCATACCACCCCCTCCCCGGGCACTTTCCCTTGCAATCGCAAGAGATGCAACACTTGTCCCTTTACCTCCCCCCTCGACTCCATTCAAGGACCCAAGCAGTCGTTCCAGGTGCGACAGAGGTTTACCTGCATCTCCTCCAACCTCATCTATTGCATCCGCTGCTCTAGATGTCAGCAGATCTATATCGGTGAGACCAAGCGGAGGTTGGGCGATCGTTTCGCTGAACACCTCCGCTTGGTCCGCAATCCTGAGCTCGGTGGCTCAGCACTTCAACTCCCCCTCCCACTCCGTATCCGACCTCTCTGTCCTGGCCAGAGCGAGCAACACCAGAAATTGGAGGAACAGCACCTCATATTCCGCTTGGGGAGTCTGCATCCTGGGGGCATGAACATTGAATTCTCCCAATTTTGTTAGTCCTTGCTGCCTCCTCCCCTTCCTCAGCCCTCCTGCTGTCTCCTCTCATCCCCCAGCCTTCGTGCTCCTCCTCCTTTTTCCTTTCTTCTCCCCGCCCCCCCACCCCTGATCAGTCTGAAGAAGGGTTTCGGCCCGAAACATTTTAAGCCTATTTCCTTCGCTCCATAGATGCTGCTGCACCCGCTGAGTATCTCCAGCTTTTTTGTGTACCTTCGATTTTCCAGCATCTGCAGTTCCTTCTTAAACAGATTTGTACGCAAATTGGCTTGGTAAAATTAAAAATTGTCCCTAGTGTGTGTAGGATAGTGTTAGTGTGCAGGGATCACTGGTTGGCATGGACTTGGTGGGCCGAAAAGCCTTTATCCACACTGTATCTCTAAACAAAACTAAAATAAAAATATATAATAATTTTAAAATAATCACAATGATTTGTGATTAAATGTGACATAAAATAACATTCAGGGGAACCCCACCCAACGTGTTCAGACAAACTGAGGCGTGAGGAGTGTGTATGTGAAGTGTGAAGGGAAGAACCTTCTGAAATTGTAATAACTTCAATAACGATTGATCCTGTTTATTTTATTTCAAATTTACATTTAAATTCACCGCTGCAATCTACAACACTTCTTATGTATTTCTAAAACTATGCTAACTCGTATAATTTAAGAAGCTGCCATAGTTTTGTGGCCCATTTTTAGTTTAGTTTGGGCATACTGCGTGGACGGAGTCACTTCCTCGACGGAGAGGCGATCGCTGCTCTGCCTCCCCTCTCATGGGCTAACAGCTTGGTTTGGAGCAGCCTTTCCCAGAGTCGGGCCCAGAGCTTCACCAGCGGGCGCAATGTGGACGTTTCCATCGCGGAGCGGGGCGAACCCTTGCCGGGGATCGCCAGAGAGGAATGCTCCGATCACTGACCTGGTGACTTTGGCATCATGGGGCTGTGGTCTGCGGAGCTTCAAGCCGCGGGCGTGGCGTGGACTTACCATCTGGGATCCCTTGCCGGGGATCACCGGAGAAGAGCTCCGACTGCTGGCCTGATGCCATGGTCTCCGGTAGGAAAGTGCCGATTCGGGAACTCCAAGCTGCGGAGTGTGTTCGACCATCCCGACATCGGAGTGTTGATCATCCCGACGAGAGGGCCTGTACATCAGGCCGACCGTAGCAGCGATTACGGAGTGTTCATGGCCCCGACCACGGATGAACAAAGGAGGAGGACTGACTGAACGTTATTGCCTTCCGCCAGAGTGAAGAATGTTGATTCCACTGTGATGGATGTTCATGTTATTTCTATTGTGCATTGTGCTCTTTTTGATTGTGTGGCTGCATGGTTAAGGGCCTGTCCCACCGTACGAGGTAATTCAAGAGTTTTCCCAAGTTTCTCCTGATTCGAACTAAGAGAATTACGGTAATAGCCGTTCGTAGGTACTCGGGGCTCTCGTGGACATTTTTCAACATGTTGAAAAAACTTCACGAGCTTACCGAGTTTCCCGAGTACCTGCCGTTAGCGTTGGGTCCCGAGCTCCGACGTACCCGCCACGTACATTCTACGTACTTACCATGAGTTTGATTTTTTTTAAAACTCGGGAAAGCTCTTGGGTAAACTCGTATAGTGGGACAGGCCCTTTGATCAAATTCCACTGTACCTTAATAGGTGCATATGGCAATAAATGTGAACTTGAACTTGAAACAGGCCCTTCGTCTCATCTATTCCATGCCGACCAGCGATCACGTGTACACTAGTTCTATCCCACACACTAGGGACAATTTACAGAAACAGAAACCAACGAACCTACAAAGCCACACGTCTTTAGATTTTTAGTTTGGTTTAGAGATACAGTGCAGAAACTGGCCCTTCGGCCCACCTAGTCCACGCTAACTACCAATCACCCACACACAAGCACTATCATACACACTGAGGATAATTTACAATCTTTACTGAAGTTAATTAAACTACAAACCTGCATGTCTTTGGAGTGTGGGAGGAGGTTGGAGAGCCGGAGAAAACACACAAACTCTGTACAAACAGCACGCGTAATCAGGATCAAACCCGGTTCTCTGGCACTGTGAGGCAGCAACTCTACTAGCTGTGCCACTGTGTGCTGTCCTAATATATCTGTACAAGTATCTTTTAAAAGTCATAGCTGTAACCGCTTCTGTAGCTTCCTCTGGCAATAATAATGAAGCATTTAAATATCACAATTTAAAAATTATTGGCTGTCATATCCTGTAAATTGTTCACAGAGGAATGCCAATATGTTTATTCACAATCTTTTGCTATTTTAATCCAGGCATAACTGCCTTTAAAGTACTTTGCTTAAAATCTCCAATGGATTCCTACCCTTCCAATCATTCAACACCAAGCAGTACATTTTTCATGCTTCTATTTCAGTCAGACTCAGAAAAGCAAGAGATAATAAGCTGTGACAGATCCGACGCTGTACCTTGCGAATCCTTCTTATGCAACTGTTCAGACTTCAGCACCAATGCAATTCAACAAATGAGCAATTAATATTAGTTTAGTTTTGTTTAGTTTAGTTTAGCGATACAGCACGGAAACAGGCCCTTCGGCCCACCGAGTCTGCGACGACCAACGATGACCGGTCATTACCACTGTCCTACACACTAGGAACATTTACAATTATTCCTAGCCAATTAACCTACAAACCTGTACGTCTCTGGAGTGTGGGAGGAAACCGGAGCACCCGGAGAGAACCCACGCAGGTCACGGGGAGAATGTACAAACTCCGCACAGACACACCTGTAGTCTGGATTGAACCCAGATCTTTGACACTGTAAGGCAGCACATCTTCCGCTGCCCCGCTGTTCTGCCATTATTATGCAAGTTGTAAGGGCAAATGGAAAGACCTACTGAGTTACTCTGGCAATTTGTGATTGTTTTTTGTAATCCAGCATCTGCAGTTCCTTGTTTCTACTTCCCATAGAATAGTTCAGTTGCAAACAGTTGTCTGACCACTTGACATGAATACAACAGTCTGCATAAAATGCGTTGAGCACCAGGATTTAAAATGAAAAATCTAACTGTATTATATGTTCTTAGAAAGCACCTACACAGTTATCCTCAATAAGCTTTAGAAAATTTGCAAAATGTCAAATCACTACGATAATCATCAGAATTTAACAATGGCTTTAATGTATCTTAGTATCTCAATGGTGAATCTGGGATGCTGCTTTACCCAAGATAGATACAAAATGCCGTTGCAACTCAGCGGGTCAGGCAGCTTGGGTTGAGACATCCAGAGATGCTGCCTGCGCCGCTGATTTGCTCTGGCGTTTTGTGTCTGTCGCCGGTGTGGACTAGCATCTACAGTTCCTTCCCACACATGCTGCCTGACCTGCTGAGTTACTCTGCACTTTCAGCCATGTGACTCCATGACTTGAAGTGTGGTCTCACCAACCACCAGTGTGGTTCCACACAGTTGAGTACACCACCATAACCTTCAACCTCATGGTTTGTGCTCACCACACCATTCCATTGACACGGGAACAATCCTGGTCCAGTAAGGGACGAACAATGGACTATCAATAGCAGCAAACAGGTAACTCCAAACAATGTAGAGGTTGGGAGGTAATGCTACATTTGTACAAGGCATGGGTGAGGCCACATTCAGAATATTGTAGATAGACACAAAATGCTGAAGTAACTCAGCATTCCTTCTCTTCAACTCAGTAACTCAGCAACTTCCTTCTCACCAGTGGCATCTCTGGAGAGAAGGAATATGTGACGTTTCAGGCTGAGACCTTTCTTCAAAAGAGTGTTCAGTTTTGGTCATCTTGTTATAAGAAAGATGTTGTTAAGCTGGAAAAGGTGCAAAAGGTTATGACGATATTGTCAGGACTCAAGGGCCTGAGCTATACGGAGAGGTTAAGCAGTCAAAGACTTTATTCCTTGGAGCGCAGGAGGATGAGACGTAATGTTATAGAGGTGTATAAGATCATGAGAGGAAAAGATAAGGTCAATGTACAGAATCTTATCCCCAAAGTGGGGGAATAGAGAACCAGAGGGCAATGGTTTAAGGTGAGAGGGAAAGAAAATTAATAGGAACCTGAGGGGCAAAATATTTGACACAAAGGGTGGCAGCTATATGGAACGAGCTGCCAGAGGAGGTAGTTGAGGCAGATACTATCACAACATTTAAAAGACATTTGAAAAGGTAGGATAGGTTTAGAGGGATATGGGCCAAATGCAGGCAGATGGGACGTGTAGATATGGCATATCAGTCAACGTAGGCAAGTTGGACCAAAGAGCCTGTTTCCATGCTGTATGACTCTAAATGGTGATGTCCAGACTACCGAATCTACAATGCAGGAATGCTAGTGTGTGTGTCTGATATCACAAACTTACCACACAATTAAAAACTGCTAGCAAACTTACAGCCAACTGTTTTTTTTACACAGAGGGTGGTGAGTGCCTGGAATGCACTGCTGGAGGTGGTGGTTGAGGCAGATAGTGGCATTTAAGAGACTTTTGGAGAGACGCATGGATATGCAAGAAATGGAGGGGTGTGAATTATGTGCAGGGAGATAAGAGCAGCCCACAATATATATGTTCAACGTGGATATTGTCGGCTGAAAGGGCTGTTCTTGTGTTGTACTGTGCACCCTGAAATGTCATCCTTCCCTTCTCTCCAGAGATGCTGCCTGTCCCGCTGAGTTACTCCAGTTTTTTGTGTCTACTTTCGGTTCTATGTTCTGTATCTGTATCTATATCAAAACTTTGAAGTTCAATCACATACAGCTATGAGTATCAATAATTACAGTCCTTCCATTAGCTAGGGCACCCAGAAAACATTGGACTTTGTCTCTGGAACTGATGCACTACAATGCTGAGAACTATATTCTGCACTCTGTATTTTCCCCTTTGCTCTACCCATTGTACTCGTTTGACCTGGTGTACTTATGCATAGTGTTATCTGATTTGACTGGATGGCATACAAAACTTGCCAAGCCTCCCAACTGTACCTCGGTACACGTGCCAATAATAAATCTAAACCTACACCAAACACTAATATAGGGCAGAGTCAAAGTCAAAAGTTAATTCTTTGGGGCTTGTTTTTGCATGTGTGTTAAACTTTAAGATTTATTTTTACTTCTTTGCCAATTCTGAACATCAATATTCTGTTCTCAGGGATTATGTGCTGACATTTAGTAACCGAGTTGCAATGAATCTTTCCAAGGATAGTGGTTAAATGCCAAAATACAGGTACACAACGAGTTTGCCTCATAACTTGTCAAAACCCCACACAGCTCTAATGAAGTTTCCTTTACACCCATGTTTCCATTGCAAAGGTTAATAATTACACCGTGCTGAATCGATGTAATCATTGATTCTTTTTTGTTTTGCTTATTTTGCAGGATCCAGGAAATATTGTTACGGCCAGTTTCTGCTGACTCTCACTAATTGCCTGAAGGATGTAACGGTGAGCTGCCTTCTCGAACCAGTGCTGACTGGTGAATGTGTTTCTGCAGGTCTGTTGATTAGGGACTTTGAGAAGTTAGAAGCTGCAACGATGAAGGATTAGCACTATATTTCCAGATCAGAATGATTTGTGACTTGAACGCAAACCTTCTGTGGGATTAAAATAACAGATTTTATAGCAACTCCACCCAATGTGTTCAGACAGGTTAAAGCTTGAGTAGTGTGTGTGTGTGTGTGAGAAGTGTGAAGGGGAGAATCTTTTGAAATTGTCATAACTCCAATAACTGTTTAATTTGATTCATATTTAAAGGGCTTTCTCACGGTGCGACCTGAAGCAAGACTTAACAAGAGTTTAACATCGTGGGAACCTTCTGCGATAGCAGTACGGCATTCGTGGACCACCGAGGACCTCCGTGGCGCTAACGGCAGGTAGTCGTGTAACTTTGTAAGATCGGGAGAAAATTCAAAATTTTTTGAATTTCTCCAAGAGTGACGAGCAGCGTTGCAACATTGTATGAACGCAGATGCCAGTGCGATATCCGTGCGATATCCGTAATGACTCTTGCGGGTACCGTGGGAACTCCTGCGAACGGTAAACCCGGAAGCTTGACAGAGGGGACATAAGGTGAGTAAAAAAGGTGGTCTCAATATCGCCAATGGACCATGTGTCCATCGAGGACGTCCCACCTAATTGTCATTGTTTGAGAATCTTTTTCACAGTAAGACTTGCAGAGATGCCTCTCAGAAAAGCGCAAAGAAAGGGGTCAAAGAAAGTCAGAAAGTTTTTAGCCATGCAGGTAAATGAGGAGGAGACTCAGCAAGAGAGACAGGTGGAGGGGCAAGAGGAGATGCCAGAGATACCACTGCCTGTGGGCTCCTTGGAGCAGGGAGAGGGTGATCAAGGTGGATTTGAGATTGCCTCCCCAGTAGCTGTTGCCTCCCCAATAGCCTCAGCAGACGATAACATAAAGGGAAGATGGCAGAAGGTAAGGCCATATAACTTCAACAGGGAACAAGAGGGGGAACTGGTGGAGTGGTACCAATGCAATGAGATTCTCTATGACAAATCCAGAGAGGATTATAGAAATAGGGAGAGAAAGCGCAACTTGCTGGAGACGAAGGCTGCGGAGTATCCCGGGTGCTCATGTGAGTGGTGATGTGATGCTCATGTTGGTGGCTCCACATTTTATTATATCCTGAAGTGTGATAAAGCTTTTACCTCAGCATTTTGATTGTCATTGCTTGTTTACCTCACTGCTAAATAAATTTATTTTTTACTATCAGCTTGATGTCTGCAAATCGTCATTAATACATCACTACAAGATGAATGTCTCTAATGTTATAATCCCTCTCATGCTGAAACACAAAATACCTTAATGGAGGTGATATAATCACATTTTCACTCATTTACATTTTTGAGTGTGCAGGACCCTGAAATGTTCAGCTATTTAAACGTGTTCTTCACCTCTTGATAGAAAATGAAATAAGACAATCAGCACGGTAAATGTGACACAAAGTCTTTATTCCTATTTGACAATATAAGAAGACGAATTCTGTCACATAGTGAGAGGAGATGCATCACACAAAACATTTGTCTGTAAAAGGGCCTCGCCAACACAAAATACAACAAATGAGGCACGCGAGATTATTTAAAACACATTATATCCATCAACATCCGCTACAAGCGTGAACTCAGGCATTTAAAGGGACAATGCAATGTTCTAAACGGCAGGTTTTGCGGACGAACATCTTATAGGAAGCACTTTTCAGAGGACAACACTAGGAAGTCAGCTTATAACATGCAGTAGTGTTCCTGTGGTCGGCTACCCATCAATATAGCTTTCCTGCCATGGCAAACTCCCCAATTGCGAATTGTAGTAAGCGCAGAGATGGTCTCTTTGCTCTTTCACACTGGATGTGCCCGAGTTACCTTTCAAACGCTGCAGTGAGACCATTTTCAACTTGTTCGCACCACTTCTCCAAGCACCTAGTGTTACTTCCCCTGTGTCACTGTCCACTATGTCACCGTCCTGGATGGATGTTGCTGATCCAGCAGCTGCACCTCTCATTCGGATCAGGTTGTGCAGAACACATGCTGCATATACTATACTCTCCACATTCTTGGGCCTCTGCTCCATTGTCTTGAGCAAGCATCTAAATCTGTTTGCCAAGATGCCACAATAATTTTCTACTACCCTCCTGGCCCTTGACAGCCTGTAATTGAAGATCCTCTGTTCCCTAGTTAGATTCCTCTATGGATATGGCTTCATAATCCAGGGCCGTAGTGCAAAGGCTTCATCAGCAACCATCGCATATGGGATGTCCAGGCTGTCTTCTCCTGACAGAGGTTCTGGATCAGGCATGCCTGCTGTTCCACCTTCTATTTTCTTTCCAAGCCAGGTTTCTTTCCAAATCCGGCCATCACCAACACTTCCAGGTGTGCCCACATCCACATACAGGAAGTTGTAGTTATAATCAACCACCGCCATGAGTACAATTGAGTGGAATTTCTTGTAATTGAAATAATTTGAGCCACCTCCGGGTGGTTTACGAATTGCCACATGCTTGCCATCCAAAGCCCCACATGTGTGAGCAAAGTTCCACCTGTTTTCAAACCCCAGTGCAACTCTCTTCCATGCATCTGGTGTACTGGGGCATTCCATCACTTCAGCTGAATAAAATTGGATGATCGCCTCACAGGTTTCTCGGACAATACCACAGATGCTGTTGGTGGCGACAAGAAAGTTGTAAGACAGACTTTTATAAGAATCGCCTGAGGCCAAGTAGCGGAGGGTGATTGCTATGCGCAACCCTGGTTCCAGTGCCTTTCTCATTACAGTGTCAGTCTTCTTCAGCAGAGGTCCCAAATTATTCTTTAACTCATTAAAGAGCTCGGGTGAAATTCTGACAAAGTTTTTGAATGCACTTTTATCCTCTTCGCACAGCACATTGAGCAGTTGCTCATATTGTCCAAATTGAGGTCTCCGTTGAAACATGGGCTTAACCCAGTGAGACTTCCTCTTAATTCTCTTTTTAATTAATCTCACCCTTCTGCCTTCACGCAAGCGTTTTCGATGCACATGTTGCGCTAATGCATACAGCGCGTCAATGAAAATAACAACCAGCCTGTACTCGAACCAACTTTGTATAGGCATGTCTACAAATGAGCCAATTCTACGAACGGAGGATATTTATATAGTGTGTGAAAAAAAGTGACATCATTTGTGCCACGTGATTAACTACGCTACAGTCCACGATGTTCATTCACGATTAACGGGAAAGATCGGGAGACGGACAAGTCACTCGCACAAATGACAGAATTGCCGAGTACCGTGGGAACTCTTTATCTACCCCCCGTTATATCGTGCGGAACTCGTGCTGGACCACGACCACTTCACTCTGGTGACATCTTGCGTCAGGTCGCACCGTGAGAAACGGCCATTACACATTTAATTTCTCCACTGCATGCTGCTATATTTGTTATGTATTTCTAAAACAGTGCTAACCCTCATAATTTAATGCTGCCCATTATCTGTAGTTTAGTTTTGTTTCATTTAGAGATACAGTGTGGAAACAGGCTCATCGGCCTAGCACTATCCTACACACTAGGGACAATTTACAATCTTTACCAAAGCCAAAGGACATACACACCTGTACATCTTTGGGATGTGGGAGGAAACCGGAGCACCTGGGAAAATATCAATGTACCCGTCCACGTTTAGAGATACAGTACGGAAACAGGCCCTTCGGCCCACGTAGTTCGCACTGACCAGCAATCTCCCTGTACACTGGCGCCATCCTACACACTATGGAAATTTTACAATTTTGTCAATGCCAATTAACCTACAAACCTGTACATCTTTGGAGTGTGGGAGGAAACCGGAGAACCCAGAGAAAACCTATGCGGTCACAGGGAGAACGTACAAACATTGTACAGACGGCACCCATAGTCAGGATCTAACCCAGGTCACTGGCGCTGTATGGAAACAACTCTACCATTGTGTCACTGTGCTGTCCTGTTGGCCCTTTCAATTTTATTAGCACAATGACAGATTAAGAATTTTATCTGCTGGGAGCAAGAGATAATTTGGAAACTTGTCATACAGTCACTACAGGACAATACACTACAGAAATAGGCCACATCGGCCCACCTTGTCCATGCTGATCAAGTTGGCATACTGACTTAGTCCTATTTGCCTGTTCGTTTAGTTTAGTTTATTGCCACGTGTATCAAGATACAGTGAAAAGCCTTTTTTTGCTGTGTGCTATCCAGACAGCGGAAAAACTAAATATGATTACAATCAAACCGTCCACAATGTACACATGCAGGATAAAAGGTATATGGTATAGAGCAAGATAAAGTTCAGTTAATAATAGTCCGAAGGTTTCCAATGAGGTTGATAGATAGATCAGGACCACTCTCTAGTCGTCGATAGGATGGTTCAGTTGACTGATAGCAGCTGGGAAGAAACTGTCCCTGAATCTGGAGGTGTGCGTTTTCATACTATTGTACCTCCTCGCATCGTTTACCTTGTCGTGGTGAAGAGGCTTGTGTGCCACCATGATTCAGAGACCGATGCCGTCGGAAGCACCAGCTTCTGGTAGGGCCACCCATGGCGGTAAGGTCGATGATGAGGGTCCAGACTAAGAACGATCCAACCTACAAGACCTCAACGGCGGATCAGGCAGACAAAGTTATCTTGAACTCAACGGCTGTGAAGGCTGCAACAGATCTATCAGCTCCAATCATCTTGGTTCCCTTGCCATTGGAATTAATTGATTGATTTGTGAAGGACCGTGTGCTTCTTGGAGTGCAACATCAAGTACACATTAAACAAACAGATGCACAGGTGTTTTCGTTCTGTGAGCAGCACAAAACTTCTGAAGACTTTCAGCGATCGGGGAAGGGCGACGGGAGCAGGAGTCAAGAACCGGCACGGAAGCGGTGAATACTTGATTAAATCACTCAACTTTGGACAGAATAAATCGACATCGACAATTGGGAAACCAATGGCAAGGACAGGAAACTCTGGCAAACCATCATCCAAGATGGAACAGCGATCTTCGAAGCCAGGAGATGTGCAGAATTAGAGGAAAAGAGAAGAAAATGGAACGAGAAGCAGCAACAACCAAAGCCCGGTCTGCCATCTGGAATAATCCGTCCTGAATGCTGAAGAACTTTCAAAGCCAGGATTGGACTCATAAGCCAATTGAGAGTCTATAAAAGCAACTGAATGTAGACCATCATCCTCAACCTCAAGGAATAGCCACGACGACCTCTTGCCTGATGGGAGAGGGGAGCAGAGGGAGCTCTTAGGGCCAAAGGAATCAAGGGATATGGGGCAAAAGCAGGAACGGGGTATTGATTTTGCATGATCAGCCATGATCATATTGAATGGCTCGAAGGGTCCAATGGCCTACTCCTGCATCTATTTTCTATGTTTCTATGAGTAACCGGGGGTGAGACTGGTCCTTTATTACGCTAGTTACAATCAAGTACCATGGACCATTGGACTCCTAGTTACAAGTGGCAATATTTTGTGGTGTTCACCCTAATTGTTTTACTTTTGCCCTTGAGGAAAAAACGAGTAAAAGTTTTCAGCCCATTTCACCATGAAGCAATCAGCTTGATATAACTCGACACACCTGCTTAATGCCCCCAGCATTCTTGTAGCGGAATAGGAAACAAGTCAATCAACAGCAAGTGTTGGAGCATTGCAAGCTTCAAGTAGCATGAATGTAAATGTTCAGATTTTTACAAAAATAAAATCATTTGTGAAAATTGTTTTAAAATTGACTTGTATCTGATAGCATTCGTACAAGATTGCAGTAAGAAATGCCAAGAAATGCATATGTTGCTTGCTCCATAATTAAAAATGGTAACGAAAATCACAGGATCGAGATTTATTTTGGCTATTTATGGACTTGAATTGTACACCCTGCTGGTAAACCGTTCCCCAGTGGGAACCCCACGCATTGGGGGTCTAGTCGCAGGTAGCAATTTCTATTAAAAAAGATGAGTTTCAAGCTGTTGGGTTCATTAGATGCAGCACAAAAGCAAGTCCTGGGAGGGTGGTGGTGTCACAAATGGATGGTGTCGATCAGAGGAATAAGCAGACACAAGGAACTATAGATGCTGGAATCTTGTGCAGTTTAGTTTAGTTTAGTTCATTGTCACGTGTACCAAGGTACAGTGAAAAGCTTTTGTTGCATGCTATCCAGTCAGTGGATAGACTTTACATGATTACAATCAAGCTGTCCATTGCGTACAAATACATGACAAAGGGAATAACGTATTGTGCAAGAGAAAGTCCAATAAAGTCCGATTAAAATGGAACACAAAGTGTTGGAGTAACTCAGCAGGTCAGGCAGCATCTCTTGAGAACATGGATAGGTAACGTTTTGGTCTAAGACCCTTCTTCAGAAGTTATCCGTAACTGCTTACTCTACAAGAATGTCAAAATCAAAGACTGGACAGTGATAGGTGGTGGATGTAGGGAACAAACTGCCAGAGGAGGTAGTTGAGGCAGGTACTATCACAAGATTAAAAAGACATTTGGATAGGTACATGGTTAGGAAAGGTCTAGAGGGATATGGGCTCTATAAATCATGTAGATTTCCTCTAGGTGCTTCGGTTTCCTCCCACATCCCAAAGACAAGCATGTTTGCAGATTAAACGGCCTCTGGTAAATTGCCCCTAGTATATATGGAGTGGATGAGAATGTAGGATAACATAGAACTAGTGTAAACGGGTGACCAATGGTCGGCATGGACTGGGTGGGCCGAAGGGCCTGTTTCCACTGTGACTTTCAATAGGAAAATTCCAACGTTCCAATGTTTAGTTTAGTTTCGAGATTCAGTGGGGAAACAGGCCTTTCGGCCCACAGAGTCTGTGCTGACCTACGATTCCCCATACGCTAGAACTATCCTACACACTAGAAACAATTTACAATCTTTACCGAAGCCGATTAACCTACAAACCTGTGCTTCGTTGGAGTGTGGGAGGAAACTGGAGCACCCGGAGAACACCCACTCGGTCACAGGTAGACCGTACAATCTCCGTACTGACAGCACCCATAGTCAGGATTGAACCCGGTTCCCTGGTGCTGTGAGGCAGCAACTCTACAACTGTGCCACCCCCATGTGTTATTTTGTTTATGGGCCTATTAAGCTGCCGCAAGTAAGGATTTCACTGCACTTCCGTGTAACTATTACAGTACAAGGGATGAAAATCATAAACAAACTGTAGTTAATCTCTTCAATTTTTAACTGCTTCTCTTTCCGCAGATACTGCCTGACCTCCAGCGTGGTTTCAGCATTTTCTGTTATCTCAGAACAAGCTCATTTTCTCACGAAACAGCTTTGCGGTAAGGAATTTATATAATTAGCTCACAAACAAATCAGCGTTCTTCCTCTATCCCTGTACAGCAATTATAATGAGAGATGTTTTGAAAACCCAATTAACACACGTCCAACTGTGCTCCATTTCAGCAAGGAGACCATCAGAAAAACTCATAGGTAGACAAAGGAAAATAACTGCTCATTGAGAGGAAGAACAAATGTTTCTCTCCACGGGGGTTACACTATGTACCAAAGTCAGTGCAGGTTTTCTCCCTAATTTATGTCCAAGACTCTGATGTATGTCATTTGATGTCTGGCCCTGAGAAGTCCTAAACATCTTTCTTCATGCTGCCTTGTTTAGTAAATAATTAATTCGTAGCAATTGAGATACTTCAATAAATCTATATTTAAACAAGTCATACAATACCTCATACTTCACATTGCTAGGTTGCTCTACAGGGTTGTTTGCCGATGTATAAAATTAAGTAAAATAAAAATAAGTAATACATTGAACATAGAAGAAAGAACAGTGCAGCACAGACACAGGACATTCAGCCCACTTAAGTCCGTGCCGAACATGATGCCATGATGGATTGATCTCCTCTGCCTGCATGTCCCTCAATTCCCTGCATATCCATGTGCCTGTCCAAAAACATCTCAAATGTCACAATCAGCCTCTGCCACCACACCTAGCAGCACGTTCAAGGAATTCATCATCTACAGCATAGAACATAGAACAGTACAGCACATGAACAAGCCCCTTGGCCCACAATATGATGCTAAAACAAACTTTTAGCCACTTATCATCCATATCCCTCCATTCCCTGCATATCTATGTATCTATCCAAAAATCTCTTAAACACCACTATCGTATCTGTCTCCACCACCACCCCTGGCAGCGCATTCCAGGCACCCACTGCTCTCTGTGTTTAAAAAACCTGCCCCGTACATCTGCTTTAAACTGAGCCTTAAAAGCTGTACCCTCTAGTCTTTGACATTTCCATCGTAGAAAACAAGTTATACTATTTGAGCCTCTCATAATTTTATAAACTGTCTATCAGGTCTCCCCTCAACCTTGGCGTTGCAGAGAATACAATCTGTCTAGGAACACAAATCCAGTGATCCTGATATGATATCAATGCTCTTTCTAAAAACATTCTCAGTATATTCATCGAATAGTGAAGGGCTTGGGTAGAGTGGATGTGGATGGTGTGGATAGAGTGGATGGGGAGAAGATGTTTCCACTAGTTGGACAGCTTAGGACCAGAGGCTTTGGGTCTCTTTGGGAAGGAGATGAGGAGGAATTTCTTTAGTCAGGGGGTGGTGAAACTGTGGAATTAATTGCCATAGAAGGCTGTGGTGGAGGTAGTCAATGGATATTTTTAAGGCAGAGATAGATAGATCAGTACGGGTGTGAGGGGCTATGGTGAGAAGGCAGGAGAATGAGGTTGAGGGGGAGAGTTAGATCAGCCATGATTGAACGACAATGCAGACTTGATAGGCCGAATGGCTTAATTCTTCTCCTATCACTTATGAACTTCTGAATCAGAGTTCACAATAAGAATTAAGCAACACAGAAACTATGACCCAACAAGGACATAATCGGACTTTACTAGACTGCATCTTTCAATATTCGTTATTCCCTTTAACCTGTCTCTGTACTCTGAGGGCCGTTTGATTATAATCATGTATATCTTTTCGCTGACTGGATAGCACGCAACAAAAAGCTTTTCACTGTACCTTGGTACACATGACAATAAACTAAACCTAGAAACATAGAAAATAGGTGCAGGAGTAGGCCATTCGGCCCTTCGAGCCTGCACCACCATTCAATATGATCATGGCTGATCATCCAACTCAGTATCCTGTACCTGCCTTCTCTCCATACCCCCTGATCCCTTTAACCACATGGGCCACATCTAACTCCCTCTTAAATATACCCAATGAACTGGCCTCAAATACTTTCTGTGGCAGAGAATTCCACAGATTCACCAATCTCTGTGTGAAAAAAAAAAAAATCATCTCGGTCCTAAAAGACTTCCCCTTATCCTTAAACTGTGACCCCTTGTCCTGGACTTCCCCAACATCGGGAACAATCTTCCTGCATCTAGCCTGTCCAACCCCTTAAGAATTTTGTAAGTTTCTATAAGATCCCCCCTCAATCTTCTAAATTCTAGCGAGTACAAGCCGAGTCTATCCAGTCTTTCTTCATATGAAAGTCCTGCCTTCCCAGGAATCAGTCTGGTGAACCTTCTCTGTACTCCCTCGATGGCAAGAATGTCTTTCTTCAGATTAGGAGACCAAAACTGTATGCAATACTCCAGATGTGGTCTCACCAAGGCCCTGTACAACAGCAGTAGAACCTCCCTGCTCCTATACTCCAATCCTTTTGCTATGAATGCTAACATACCATTCGCTTTCTTCACTGCCTGCTGCGCCTGCATGCCTACTTTCAATGACTGGTGTACCATGACACCCAGGTCTCGTTGCATCTCCCCTTTTCCTAATCGGCCACCATTCAGATAATAGTCTACTTTCCAGTTCGGGCCACCAAAGTGGATAACCTCGCATTATACTGCATCTGCCATGCATTTGCCCACTCACCCAACCTATCCAAGTCACCTTGCAGCCTCCTGGCATCCTCCTCACAGCTAACACTGCCCCCCAGCTTTGTGTCATCCACAAACTTTGCATTCAATTCCCTCGTCCAAATCATTAATATATATTGTAAATAGCTGGGGTCCCAGCACTGAGCCTTGCGGTACCCCACTAGTCACTGCCTGCCATTCTGAAAAGGACCCGTTTACTCCTACTCTTTGCTTCCTGTCTGCCAGCCAGTTCTCTATCCACATCAATACTGAACCCCCAATACCGTGTGCTTTAAGTTTGCATACTAATCTCTTATGTGGGACCTTGTCGAAAGCCTTCTGAAAGTCCAGATATAACACATCCACTGGTTCTCCCTTATCCACTCTACTAGTTACATCCTCGAAAAATGCTATAAGATTCGTCAGACATGATTTACCTTTCATAAATCCATGCTGACTTTGTCCAATGATTTCACCACTTTCCAAATGTGCTGCTATTCCATCTTTAATAACTGACTCTAGCATTTTCCCCACTACCGATGTTAGACTAACTGGTCTGTAATTCCCCGTTTTCTCTCTCCCTCCCTTTTTAAAAAGTGCGGTTACATTAGCTACTCCAATCCTCAGGAACTATTCCAGAATCTAAAGAGTTTTGAAAAATTATCACTAATGCATCCACTATTTCTGGGGCTACTTCCTTAAGCACTCTGGGATGCAGCCTATCTGGCCCTGGGGATTTATCGGCCTTTAATCCATTCAATTTACCTAACACCACTTCTCGACTACCCTGGATTTCACTCAGTTCCTCCATCTCATTTGACCCCCGGTCCCCTGCTATTTCCGGCAGATTATTTATGTCTTCCTTAGTGAAGACAGAACCAAAGTAGTTATTCAATTGGTCTGCCATGTCCTTGTTCCCCATGATCAATTCACCTGTTTCTGACTGCAAGGGACC
The DNA here is from genome assembly GCF_010909765.2 of Amblyraja radiata. Lineage (NCBI taxonomy): Eukaryota > Metazoa > Chordata > Chondrichthyes > Rajiformes > Rajidae > Amblyraja > Amblyraja radiata. The sequence continues at coordinate 35,797,970 of NC_045962.1, forward strand.
TACATTTGTTTTAACTAATCTATTTCTCTTCTCATATCTATAAAAGCTTTTGCAGTCAGTTTTTATGTTCCCTGCCAGTTTTCTTTCATAATCTATTTTCCCTTTCCTAATTAAGCCCTTTGTCCTCCTCTGCTGGACTGAATTTCTCCCAGTCCTCTGGTAGGCTGTTTTTTCTGGCTAATTTGTATGCTTCATCTTTTGTTTTGATACTATCACTGATTTCCCTTGTTATCCACGGATGCACTACCTTCCCTGATTTATTATTTTGCCAAACTGGGATGAACAAGTGTTGTAGTTCATCCATGGTCGGCATGGACGCCTATTTCCGCGCCGTATGACTTTATAAATCTATCTGGAAGAAACCCACACTATCACAGAGATAACGTGCAAATTTCTCACAGGCAGCATCGGAAGTCAATATGAAGCCCAGGTTTACTTTAGTTTAAGAAGATAGACACAAAATGCTGGAGTAACTCAGCGGGTCAGGCAGCATCTCTGGAGAAATGGAACAGGTGCCGTTGCGGGTCGAGACCCTTCTTCAGGCTGAGAGTCAGGGCAGAGGAAAACTAGAGGTATGAAAAGGTACAGGGCAAATTAGAGCTGGCACCGTTGACCCAGGATAGGTGGAGCCCGCAATGGTCCATTGTTGCCTGTGGAAGAGGTGATAACGAAGGGATAGAAACAGTGAAACTAGCAAGATGACTAGAGTGGGGGAGGTATGGAGAGAGAGGGAATGCAAGGGCTACTTATAAGGGTTGCTTGTTTAGTTTAGTTTAGCTTATGTCACTACTATCGAGGTACAGAGAAAGCCTTTTTTTTGTTGCATGTCATCTGTCAAAGGTAAGTTCTTCCAGCATTTTATAGTTGCCAGGATTGAATTAGAAATATTTTCACTTTGGAATTCTCTTCAAATACTTTTATGGACCTGAATTCATGAATGGTGAATATACATCAAGCTTTAATTGCGACCATCAGAGGAGAAAGAAGATTGCTGCAAGTTTCACTTGATTAGATGGGGCATCTTGGTTGACATGGACTCGAGAGCCTGAGCTACAGGGAGAGGTCAGGGAGGCTAGGACTTTATTCCTTGGAGCGCAGGAGAATGAGGGGTGATTGTATAGAGGTGCACAAAATCATAAGTGGAACAGATACGGTGAATGCAAAGAGTCTTCTACCCAGAGTTGAGGGATCAAGAACTAGAGGGCATAGGTTTAAGGTGAGAGGGGAAAGATTTAATGGGGTTCAAACCATTCACACAAAGGATGGTGAGTATGTTGAATGAGCTGCCAGAGTAGTTGAGACAGATGCAATAATAACATTTAAAAGACATTCATACAGCTCCCAGGATAGGAAAGGTTTAGAGGAATATGGGCCAGATGTAGGCAAAATGGGACCAGCTTAGATTGGGCATCTTAGTCGGCATGGGCGTGTTGGCCTGAAGATCACCTGTCATCCAATAAATAAAGTACTAGCTTAGTCCTAGTCCTAGTTACAGAGGAAAAAGTCCAATGTCCGCAATGGGGGAGGTTGGAAGATATGGTCTGTGCCCTAGCTTATGGAAGGACCATTTAGCAGTCTGCAAACAAAAGAAGCTGTAGCTGTAGACGAACATAGTTAGACTGTACTAGTTGAATTCTCCCATTTTAAGTTAACTTCATCTCACACTCCCCTCCACCCCGGTCGGTCGTCGTACCAGTTCCACAGTTCACCACATTGTTTCCCTCTTGAGATCACACCTTCCCGAGCCAACAATGGGCGTACCAAGCACTGCTCTGCCTGAGGTCATTTGTTGCTGGCTCTGACTGGACCTGGCCTTTTCTCACCGAACCAAAACATCACCCATCCTTTTTCTACAGAGATGCTGGCTGACCCGCTGAGTTACTCCAGCACTTGGTGTCAATCGCTGTACTAGTTAATATGCTGCTTAGTGCTAGACATTTGGAATATTTGTGCTTTGAATTTTCCATTCAACCAACTTGTCCAAAGCAAATAATCAAAAAGTAAAGCAATTCATTGCTGCAAAATATGCAAATAAAATTATAAATATCAGTCCTGACTGTGACATATAGCTAAAGAGTTTCCATTTAACACCAGACACGTCTTAAAGATAAATGTATAATTAAATCTGAGAAACTAGATACAACCACAGTGTAATCTTCATTCCACCAGTATTAGCTTCTATTTCTAGGACAATGACATCTGTAAGATTAATCTATAATGATTAATATTCCACTCAGTGAGACAGAGTTGGCTTTACGCGTGGCGGTTTGAAATGACTGCGTTTTAAGTCAATTGACCAGAATAGTACACAAATAAATAACTCACTGGTCATGCATGTTGCATCACTCATGTCTTCATATTATAATAGAACATAGAACAGTACAGCACAGGAACAGGCCATTCGGCCCATGATGTCTGGCCAAACATTAGTTTAGTTTAGTTTAGTTTAGTTTAGAGATACAGCGTGGATACAGGCCCTTTGACTCACCGAGTCCATGCCGACCAATGTGCATTAGTTCGATGTTATCCCATTTTCAAATCCTACACTCTATGGGCATTTTACAGAAGACAATTGACCTATAAACCCGCACGTCTTTGGAGTGTGGGAGGAAGCCGGAACACTCAGAGGAAATCCATGCGGTCACAGGGAGAACGTACAACCTCCACACAGACAGCACCTGGTAGTCAGGATCAAACCTAGGTCTTTGGTGCTATAAGACAGCAGCTCTACCGCTGCACCTATGTGTCTTATGATGGCAAGACCAACTCTTCTCTGCCTGCACAGGAGCCATATCCCTCCAGGATCCATATCCCAGCATATCCATGTGCCTATCCACAAGCCTCTTAAATGGCACAATCGTATCTGCCTCCAACGCCACCCTTGGCAGCACGTTCCAGGCACCCACCACCCTCTGAGTACAAAACCTGCCCCTTACATGTCCTTTAAACTCTGCCACTCACACCTTGAAGCTATGATATTTTATATTTCCAACCTGGAAAATAGGTTCTGCCTATCTATCCTATCTATGCCTCATGATTTTATATATTTCTATCAGGTGTCCCATCAACCTATGGCTTTGCATAGAAACCAATCCATCTGTCCGACCACTCCTTATGGCTAATACTCGCTAATCCAGGCAGCTTTCTGGTAAACCTCCTCTGCACCCTCTCCAAAGCCTCCGCATTCTGCGTGTGATGGGGTGATCAGAACTGCACGCAATACTCCAAATACCAACTGACAGCCACTGGAGATGTTAAAAAATAATATTCTTTGTCCTATGACCGACCGAAAGAACTATACTTGATAAGTAAAAAGTTATCCAATTTTCTTTTGAATGTAGAATATATAAAACACACAATTTATTATTTATTAGTTAAATGCAAAATGCAGGAGTAACCCAGCAAGTCAGGCAGCAATTCTAAAGAACATGGATAGGTGACTGAAGAAGGGTCCTAATCAAAAACATTGTCTGTCCATCCACTCCACAGATGCTGCCTGACCCACTGAGTTCCTCCAGCACTTTGCTTTTTCTCAAGATTCCAGCATTTGCAGTTAATTGCAGCAAAATTAATTGATTTGTTCTATTTTATATAGTTCACTTAGTATAAAATTAAACATGATCTGTCATTGTTGCATTATATAGCTACAGCGCCAGAGACCCAGGTTCCATCCTGACTACGGGTGCTGTCTGTGTGGAATTTGTACGTTCACCCTGGGACTGCGTGGGTTTCCTTCGGCTGCTCTCATTTCCTCCCACATTCCAAAGACATGCAAGTTTGTATGTTAATTGGTTTCTGTAAATTGCAAATTGTCCCTAGTGTGTGGGATAGTGCTCGGTGATCGCTGGTCGGCACTGACTCAGCGGGTTGAAGGGCCTGTTTCTCTAAAGTCTAAAGTAAAGTTTAGTAAACCAGTATCTGCGGTTCCTTGCTTCTAATTTGGTATTGGCATTGGGTTCTTATTGTCCCATGTACTGAGATACAGTGAAATGCTTTTGTTTAAGTTCTACCCAGTCAATTCATCCTATATACACCTTTCATCCAGCTGCCTCCCCACAACACTCAGTCTGAAGAAGGGTCCTGATACAAAACGTCACCTATTCATGTTCTCCAGAGATGCTGCCTGACCCGCTGAGTTACTCCAGATTTTTGTGTCCTTATACAAGAGGACAAATATTTAAGGTGAAGGGAGAAAGATTTAATAGGAACCTGAGGGGAGACTTTTACACAGAGTGTTGAACGAGCTGCCGGAGGAGGTAGTTGAGGCAGGTACTATAACAACGTTAAAGAAACATTTAGACAGGTACATGTATAGGACAGGGTTAGAAGGATATGGACCATAGCCGGCAGGTGGGACAAGTGTAAATGGGGCATGTTGATCGGTGCGGGCAAGTTTAGTCTAGTTTAGTTTAGTTTAGAGATACAGCACGCAAACAGGCCCTTTGGCCCACTGAGTCTGCACCGGCCAGTGATCACCTCGTATACTAGCACTATCCTACACACTCGGGGCCATTTACAATTTACCGAGTTAATTTGCCTACAAACCTGTACGTCTTTGGAGTGTGTGTGAAAACCCACACGGTCACAGGGAGAAGGTACAAACTCTGTATGGACAGCAGCCGTAGTCAGGATTCAAGGCGGAACTCTGGCGCTGTAAGGCAGCAACTCTACCACTGTGTGTTGGGCCAAAGGGCCTGCTTCCCACACTATATGGCTCTATGTGTTCAATTCATGCTTTCTGGAAAACGTGCCAAGTCTCTAGGTGACTGAAATGTAGGTAAAGTTTAATGAAGATTTCCACAATGGTTTGTTGCCAACGTTGGAGATGGTGATTAACTGTGACCCATGCATGGGGCAGTGAGTTGACTTCCAAGGCAAGTTATTAAATTTACATAATTACATTTAACCTTCTACACCAGGCCTTCATTTGCCATCAGTAGTAAATCAAGTTCTGCGTAGGTGATAAATGACGTGCCCTGGCTGTCTCCCCTCAGCATCCCATGCTCCAAGTTTGTCCAAAAAAAGACACAGTGCTGGAGTAACTCACCGGGTCAGCCAGCATCTCTGGAGAACATGGATAAGCGATGTTTCGGGTCGGGACCCTTCTCCAGACTGAGAGGGGAGAACTATTTTAAAGTATGTATACATTGAGGAGATTTTGCAGTGGGGCAGTAAAATATATGCACAAGGAACTGCAGATACTGGTTTAAAAGGGTCCTGGCCCGAAACATTGGCAATCTATGTTCTCCAGAGATGCTGCCTGATCTTCCGAGCCAGATGCCCAGTACTGTGTGTCTTTTTTTTGTAAATCAGCATCTGCAGTTCCCTGTGTTCTCAAGTTTGTAGGATAAGGACAATCACAATCATTCACTATCATAATAATACTTTAGCCAAGCATGTTTTGCAACATACAAGGAATTTAATTAGCCAAGTCAGTCATACAAATAAAAAGCAACGGAACACGCAAAATACATTTTAACATAAACATGCACCACAGTGACTCCTCCACATTCCTCACTGTGATGGAAGGTGAAAGAAAAAGTTCAAATCTCTTCCCTTATTTGCTCTCCCGCGATCGGGATCTCGAGCCCTCTGTTGACTCCCGTAGCCGGCAGAATTTGGGCCCTCCGCATCGGGGTGATCAGATCCTGCATCGGGGGGATGTCATCTACCCCTCACCAGCGATCAAACCCGGCGTCGGGATTATTCGAGCCTCTGCATCGTTGGAGCCCCCGACTAGCCTCTCCCGAGACTGCGAGCTCGCGCTGGTAAAGTCCGCAGTCCATGGTTAGAGCTATCCCAGGCAAGGGATTAACTCCGATGTTAAGTCCCCGTCCTGCGGTGGGGCTCAAAGTCAGTCCGAGGAGGCCTCCAACTCCATCGACGGTAGGCCGCAGAGCGACCGGAGATGCATCCGGTAAAATAATCACATCTCCGGCAAGGTAAGAAACTGAAAATAAGTTTCTCCTGACCCCCGTCCCTCGCATAAAACAAAACAAAACATACACAAACGTTTAAAATGCACTAAAAAAAATTAAAATAAACAAAATAAAAGACGAAAACACAGACAGGCTGTTGGCGGGGTTGCCAATCGTGCGGCGCTCCTGCTGGTATATCGTCTACTCCGCCATTCAATCGTGGCTGATCTTTCTTTCCTTCCCAACCCCATTCTCCTGCCTTCTCCCCATAACCCCTGACACCCTGACTAATCAAAAACGTGTCAATCTTGGCTTTAAAAATACCTAATTACTTGGACTCCACAGCCGTCTGTGGCAGTGAATTCCACAGATTCACCACCCTCTGACTAAAGAAATTCATCCTCATCTCCTTTCTAAAGGTATGTCATTTTATTCTTGATGGCCTTCCCATCTTTCAAGTCATGGGGCAACCAGAACTGCACACAATTTTCCAAAACTTTGTTGTGAGTAAAATTAGAAGATGGTGCTGGAATGTGGCGACTCTCTGCGTGTTGTTCCAGCAATGGGTTTACTAATCATTTCACTCTTTTACTGGCGTGTGATTTTACTCATGGATTGTATGGATTGTGTGGACAGCACACAGAACAAGCATTTCACTGTATCTTGGTACATGTGACAACACTAAAATAAACTATGCTAAATATTAACAATGGTGTCACAAGCAATCTTGACCAAAACACAAAGTGCTGGAGGAACTCAGCGGGTCAGGCAGCATCTGTGGAGGGAATGCACAGATGATGTTTCGGGTTGGGACCCTTCTTCAGCCTGAAGAAATATTGCTTGTCCATCCCCTTCTCCGATTCTGCCTGTCCCATTGAGTTCCTCTCCCATTTTATAATTAACAATGGTGTCATTGAGTGCTAAGAAATTGGAGAAACAAGGAACTGCAGATGAAGGTTTACACAAAAGGACACAAAGTGCTAGAGTAACTCAATCTGTTGATTTTTCGGTCGGGACCCTTTTTACAAGGTTGCATTAATTTCTCTGACTCCCAAAAACATGTACAAACTTGGACAACTCTGTTTTAGTGTGATTTATGCATATTTTTTAGAATAACCTCTTCTTTCTGTTACATTGCAAACCCACGTAGAATATTACTCCTGGGAGATTTTTGACAAACAGTCACAGTAAATGTCAGGTGCATATCTATATGAAGTGTGAAGATTTGCAATTAAATTAATAGATCAAGGCAGACGAATAAAACACTCAAGGCTAAAATTCAAGCTCACTTGCATGACTACAAGTATTTGTGCTCTAAGTTGCAGTCAATTAAACCAACACCAACTACTATAGAACATAGAGCAGTACGGTGCAGGAACAGGCCCTTCGGCCAAAATGTCCGTGCTAAGCATGATGCCAAGACCATCATGTCTGCCTGTTTATGATCCATATCCTTCCATTCCCTGCATATTCAGGTGCCGTCCAAAAGTCTTCTAAATGTCTCTAATGTATCTGCTTCAATCACCTCCCATAACAGGGTGTTAAAGGCACTCTCTACCCTCTCTGTAACTAAAAGAATTCCCTGCACATCTCATTTGAAAGATGCCCCTCCCACCTTAAGGCGGTGCCCTCTAGTATTAGTATTATATCAGGACTTTATCACCTTGATCATGTCCCCTTCTGCCTTCTCCCAGTGGCCTGACGGTACAGAAGCCTGAAAGCACGCACCATCAGACTCAGGAACAGCTTCTTCCCCTCGGTTACCAGACTACTGAACTGTCCTTCCATAAGCTAGGGTGAAGTCCCGATCTCCCAACCTACCCTTTTCTCTGTAATGCAATAACTCTGTAAACTGTATTCTGCACTCTGGTAGTTTTCTCTTTGCACTACTTGTGTATGGTTTGATGGTACTCATAATTTAACTGAATAACACAAAAACTAAAGCTTTTCACTGCACCTCGGTGCACGTGACAATAAGAAACTAATATCAATAACAATACAGAAACAAGGATTTGCAGATACTGTTTTACAAAATCTTATTTTAGACTTTAGACTTCAGAGAAACAGGACGTTTGCCCAACCGATTCCACGCTGCCCAGCGATCACCCCATACATTAGCACTATCCTACACACTAGGGATAATTTACAGTTTAATCAAATCCGATTAACCTACAAACCTGCATGTCTTTGGACCGTGGGAGGAAACTAGAGAAAACGCACGCATTTACAGGGAAAATGTACAAACTCCATACAGACTACATCCGTAGTCAGGATCGAACCCGTGTCTCTGGCGCTGTAAAGCAGCAGCTCTATTGCCGCGCCATTGTGCCACCCGCAGGAAGATACAAAGTGCCTAATTAGCTTAATGGGTCAGGCACCATCTGAAGAGAACATGGATTGGTGAATTTTTTCGGGTCTGGACTCTTTTCCAGATGTTGAATCTGAAGAAGGGTCCCAATCCAAAACGTTACCTATCCATGTTCTCCAGAGATGCTGCCTGACCCCCAGCACTTTGTGTCTTCTCCAATACTAATATCTTGCTTCCAAGTCATATAACTATGAATAGATTTCTACTCCCTTCTGTAAGATGGAAGATTCTTTACTTTTATGTAATATCTGACTGGCAAGATATTACACTCTTAATTTTTCTATAAAAATCCTGAATTAATAAATGTTGATGACTACTTTTTGTATTTTCACTTTTCTTTGCAATGTTACTGCCAACCCCTTACATCAATAGGAAAGCCGGCAAATAAGATCTGAAACACTTTACAGAATTACCGCCTATTGCTGAAATGAAAAAAATGTTACTACCAACCCCCTACACATGATCCATATTCTTTCATTCCCTGAATATCCATGTGCCTATCTGAAAGCCTCATTTCCCCCTATCGCATCTGCCTCCAACACTACCCCCCGCAGCACATTCCAGGCACCCACCACCTTCTGTAAAATTCCACCAGGGGCGCTGGCAGCCCCGCCAACAGTCTGTCTGTTTGTGTCATCTTTAAAAAAATTTTTTAGTGTGTGTGTTAAAAGTTTGTGTAAATGTTCTTCGGTTTGTTTATGTGGAGGGAGGGGATGGGGGGGGGGACGTGACATATTTTTCAGTTTCTTACCATGCCGGAGATGCGATTATTTTCTGGATGGCATCTCCGGTCGTTCTGCGGCCGACCATCGATAGAGCTGGAGGCCTCCTCGGACTGATCTTGAGCCCCACCACGGGCGTGGACTTAACATCAGAGTTGATCCCTTGCCTGGGATCGCTCCAACCGTGGCCTGCGGACTTCACCATCGCGAGCTCGCAGTCTAGGGAGAGGCCCAGTCGGGAGCTCCAACGTCACGGAAGGTTCGACCAGCCCCGACACGGGGTCCGATCGCCGGCGCAGGGGAGCTGCCATCTCCCCGATGCAGGAGCTGATCGCCCCGATGTGGAGGGCCCAAACGCCGCCAGCATTGGGAGTCAAGGTCGTTCCGTCAACAGAGGGCTTGAGGCCCCCGACCGCGGGAGAGCTAAGGGGAGAAATTTGGACATTTTTTCACCTTCCATCACAGTGAGGAAGTGGAGGAGTCACAGTGGTGGATGTTTATGTTAAAATGTGTTTTGTGTGTTCCGTTGCTTTATATGTGTGTTACGGACTTGGCAAATTAAATTCCTCATAAGTTGCAAAACATACTTGGCTAATAAAGCATTATTGTGATTGTGATTGTTGAAAAAAAGCTTGCCCCACACATCTCCTTTAAAGTATGACCCCCTTCATCTTAAAGCTATGCCCGCTAGTCTTTGGCATTCCCACCCTGGAAAAAAAGTTCTGACTGTCTACTCCATCTATTCTTCCCATAATGTTATATACTTCTGTCTGGTCCCTCCTCAACCTCTGGCATTCCAGAGAAAACTATTTTAGTTTGGCCAAAGATAAAGACAAAATTCTGGAGTAATGCTAGAGTAACTCAGCGGACAGGCAGCATGTCTGGAGAGAAGAAGACATTTCCGGTCGAAGAAGGTTTGAAGATGGATCTCGACCCGAAACGTCACTCATTCTTTCTCTCCAGAGATGCTGCCTGTCCCGCTGAGTTACTCCAGCGTTTTGTTTTTATATTCGGTTTAAACCAGCATCTGCAGTTGCTTCCAATACATTAAGTTTGTCCAACCTCTGTTTGCAGCTAATGCCCTCAAATCCAAGCACCAATAATTTCATAGCATTTTAGTAGAATAGTCCCAGAAAATAGTCCAATCTTCACAATGAAGATCCAATGTTCACAATGTCTTCATTCACAGACACAAAATACTGGAGTAGCTCAGCGGGTCAGGCAGCATCTCTGGAGTACAAGGAATAAGTGATGTTTTGGATCAGAACTCTTCTTTGTGTCTTTTCTTGTAAACCAGCATCTGCAGTTCCTTGTTTCTACACTATGTCTCCATTCACATTAGCTATTTTGAACGACTAATTAAAAATTCTGACACAATGATTGCAACATAAATAAAGTATGGATTTAGCTCGTTAAAATTGCAATTATTAAATTCAGAATATTTAAAAAATGTGTTTATCAGCCATGATTGATTAACGGAGCAGACTCGATGTTTGAATGGTCTAATTCTGCTCCTATGTCTATGGCTTTATGGTCTATCTCTGTTTGAATTCACTTTTAGATATTTCAATTTAGTACCTGTTTGGTTTGGCCATCCTGTTATAAGAAAGATGTTGTTAAACACATGCAGGTTTTTATTTTATTTTTTTAATTTATTTTTTATTTTTTAGATGTTTTTATTAAGGACAGTGCATATTTATAAACATTTGCATGCAATACGCAAGATTATAGCTATAAGCTAATTTCCATCTGTAGTCCCTCTGGTAAACCAGGTTAACACATCACAACACATTCAATCCATAAGAAAAGAATCAAAACAAAACAAAAGACAAACAAAAAACATAACAAAACAGACAATAAAGTTAAAAAGTAACAATAAAAGACTGCCAGATGATTATATTACGGTTGATTATGAATACAGGTTTGATTTTCCAGTAACCATTTTTTGAGTTGTTTTGTAAATGTGGTGATGGTTGGCAGATCCCGTATGAAGCAGGGGATCGCGTTCCAGGTATGCGACGCTCTATAGGAAAATACTGTCTGGCCAAATACACTTTTCTTAAACAGGACAACACAATCACCCCTGATTGCTGCTCTTGTCGACCTATTTATGTTCTTCTTTATAAATTCTTTTAACGGAGGTGGGGCTAGTCCATGGATGATTTTATAAACTAAAATTGAATCTGAATAATTTATTACGTTTTCCCAGCTCAGCAGATCAAATTTTTTAAGGATGGTGCAGTGATGGTACATTCTGGGCTTTTTATCAACAGTTTTTAAGGCAATTTCAACAGGCTTTATCGTGGACTTACATGCCAATGACCAAGTCGTTATACCGTAGGTCATGTATGGCATAATCATAGCATTAAAATATAATTTAGCCGAATCAGTGGTTAAATTATTCCTAATATATCTAAAATTGGACAAATTAAATTTAATTAAATTCACTGTTCTTTTTACCTGTTGTTTAAAACCGAGCTGTGAGTCAATCACGATTCCTAAATATTTAAACTCATTTACAATTTTAAATTTTGTTCCATGAACAAACACATCCGGATCTGCATCTGTACTTGCCTTTTTGGAGAAAAACATACAGACAGTCTTTGACAAATTTAGATGCAAATCAGAAAACTGCAACCAGTTTGACACATTAATCATAGCAGCTGATAGGTCGTGTGCAGTTTGATGTCTGCTTTTGGCAGGTTTGAAGGTTAGTGTAGGTTAACTTTGTCAGCTGAAGAAAAGATTGACGAGGATGTTGCCAGGACTCGAGGGCTTGAGATATAGGGAGATGTTGGGCAGGCTAGGACTTTATTCCTTGGAGAATGAGGGATGATCTTATAGAGGTGTACAAAATCATGAGAGGAATAGATTGGATAAATTCACAGAGTATTTTACATAGAGTGGGGGGGATCGAGAACCAGAAGACTTCCAGTGAGGTGAGGGGGGGGGGGGGGGGGAAGATTTAATAGGAACCTGAGAGGTAACATTTTTACAAAAGGTGGTAGGTGTATGGAATGAGCTACCAGAGGAGGGTGTTGAGACAAGTACTATCACAACCTTTAGGAAACATTTAGACAGGTACATGGATAGGATAGGTTTAGAGGGTTGTGGGCCAAATGCAGGCAGGTGGGACGAGTGTAAATGGGGCATGTTGGTCAGCATGAGCAAGTTGGGCCGAAGTGCCTGTTTCGACCTGCATGTCTCTATGTCCTGTATGTCCAGAATATTTTACACTGAGAATTTTGCACTGTAGAAACTCCGTCACATTATCCAGTCCAGTATAATGTGCCAAATCCCAAACATCTGTTTCTTTAAGTCTTCTCTGGCAAAGAGGATTTCATTGACATCAGCTCCCTCAGTGCAAATCAAATGTCAGCTGGCCCCGATTTAACAGTCGACCGTGAAGGAACAGTCTTTACTGATCTTCCAGCGTGTTATCCACAAAGAGTTTGGAGATTCTATGGCATAATTTTCCCTTCCACTGATGTGATTTTCAGCTGGGGCCAAATTGAAGAATTCTTAAGGGCAGCAGGTTTCTAAAAAGTTTATCGATTATTTCAATAAAGAGAAAGTAAATAGGTTCATATACATTGAACTTGGACAGAATTTTGAAATATCAAATAAACTTTTAATAAACCAAAATGATGATTTTAGGGGTACCTTTTTCACACAGAGGGTGGTGGGTCTATGGAACGAGTGCAAAGGAGGTAGTTGAGGCAGGTACTATAACAACATTTAAAAGACATTTGGACAGCTACAAGGATGGCAAGTTTAGAGGGATATGGGGCAAATGCAGGCTGGTGGGACTAGCTTAGATGAGGCATCTTGGTCGGCATGGGCTAGTTGGGCTGAAGGGCCAGTTTCCTTGCAGTATGACTATGACCCTATGATTTTTATTATCTTAGGAGTCCAAGAAATTGTTAACAAAGGCTTTAGGGGCCATCTTGGTCAGCATGGAAATATTCGGTTGAAGGATCTGTTTCTGTGCTGTAAGGCTCTATGACACTAATTGTGCATTAAAAAAAGTTACATCAATACACAATATCAGCTTGGACTGGATTAACAGAGATCACATCCAGTCGAATAGCAGGGTGTCACTGACAGCAATTTCTGCAATAGTTAGTTTAGTTTATTGTCACATGTACTGAGGTACACGAAAAGCTTTTGTTGTGTGCTAACCAGTCAGCAGAAAGATTATACATGATTATAATCAAGCCATCCACTGTGTACATATACAGGATAAAATGAATAACTTTAGTGCAAGATAAGGTCCAGTAAAGTCCGATAAAAGATAGTCCAATGAAGTAGATGGTGGGTCAGAACCGTTCTATAGCTGGTGATAGGACGGTTCAGTTGTCTGATAACAGCTGGGAAGAAACTGTCCCTGAATCTGGAGGTATGAGCTTTCATACTCCTGTACCTCTTGCCTGAGGGGAGAGGGGAATTCTACATTTAATCGCGTATCTGCAGATGCATGTAATGAATACATGGTGCATTTACTGATTATTTAAAGGAATGTAAGGACCCTAACAACAAATGCCAATTTCAGTCATTACAGCCTACATTTCTGATCATTCTGTGGAAACATAAACATTTATAAAACAAATGGCACTTTAGGTAATGCTGTAAACTCGGCGGCACAGTGACACATCTGGTAGAGCCGCTGCCTCACGGCGCCAGAGACCGGGTTCGATCCTGACCTCGGGTGCTGTCTGTGTGTGTGGAGTTTGCACGCTGTCCCTGTGACCGTGGGTTTCCTCTGAGTGCTCCGTTGAGTTTTCTCCCGCATCCCAAAGACGTGGGAATTTGTAGGTTCTATAAATTGCCCCTAGTGTGTAAGATGTAGGATGAGTGTGTAGTGAGTAGATGAGAAAGTGGGATAACATAGAACTAGTGTGAACAGGTGATCGATGGTCAGCGTGAACTCAGTGGGCCGAAGGGACTGATTCCATGCTGGATCTCTAAACTAAACTAAACAAACAACAAGCACAACCAGCATCTACTCTTGCAGTGAATGTAGAATATTTGGAACAGTTCACATTTCTGGAAGATGGAAATTTCATTAGTGCTTATTTCCATTATTAATTATTAAAGGAAGGTGCTCTTAGATAGGCCCTAATGTATAAACACATTCCTTAAGAAAGTAATTTACCCTGAATGACAAGCATGAGCAGTTGGAGGGATGGTTACTGTGTTACATTTTCCAATTTACCACCAGCCAACAATTACTGCTTGAATACACTCATATTGAAAATTCATAACTGCAAAAATGCACTTAAGAAGATTAATTGTGGCGATGTTGCAGATCAAAGCCAAAAAACATCATATTTTATAAAGTTTGGTTTATTCATGTTTAGGTGCAAAGATTAAAAAGATGTGTTGAGTTTTGGTAGTACACAAATAAATATCGCTCTGTACAGATGTCCCTCTAATATTATTGATTTGACTCTAGAAAAGGCCTTTGAGGATTTGGGAATCCTCACCTGATAGAAATATGAGAGACATAGATAGGGTAGACAGTCAGAACCTTTTATCCCAGGTGGAAATGTCAAAGATTAGAAGGAAAAAAAAGACACAGAGTGCTGGAGTAACTCGATGGGTCAGGCAGCATCTCTGAAGAACATGGAGAGGTGACATGTCCTCCAGAGATGCTGCCTGGCCCACTGAGTTACTCTAGCACTTTCTGCTTTTTTAGCAAACCAGCATTTGCAATTCTTTGTACCTACAAAGACTAGAATGCATAGATTGCTTTCCCTTAATAGATGTATGACTCTATGACTCTATGGCATTCAAAGAATCCAATATTACTGAGTTGTCGACCCCTGAGACAGATTTTACCACACACAAAGACAGACAATAATGTTGTGTTAGCGATCCATTTCATGCTTGATTAAAACCAGCATTGCATACGTGCAGAAAAAAAAATGTTTTTCAGCAGTTACTGACACACTTTGGCTGACAAGCAAATTATATTTTCATCAGCCAGCCCATTCTGGGAAAGAAAAAGCCCATAACTTTCACAAAGGAAATTGAGAACACTTATCACACTAAATTAAAAATCATGCCGTAAAAGGGAACGATTGTAATTTATGTGCTGTTCATTTGTACAGGGTCTTTCCTGGAGTCTTTGCCTCCAACATCTGGAACAGATCCAGATGGATGTTTGTGTCTAATTCTGTGCAAAGAGAAGGGAGGTCACATTAACATTTTGCTGCACAGACCTGCATGGACCATTTATTAACGTGTATCTGGAATGGGCAAGCAGAGGAATACAGGGAGATACAGATACAATTACGACTTTCAAAAAACATTTGGGCAGATGTACAGTATGGATAGGAAGGGTTTAGAGGGCTATGGGCTAAATGCAGGCAAATGAGATGAGCCCAATGCCAAATAGGTCAGAATTGACAAGAAGGGCCAAAGCGCCTGTTTACGTGCTATACACCTCTATGATTCTATACAGTAAAATCTTCTGCGAAGTGTAATATTAATACAAAAGATTCTCGAATTAATGGGAACGAAAGCTCGAGAATGGACAACAGAGTAAGGTCTGAGCCAATTGCAAGCGGTGCGAGGGGGGGAAGTGAATACGGAGGTCAAAGTGTTGTATATGAATGTGCAAAGTGTAAGGAATAAAGTGGACGAGCTTGAGGCTCAGTTAGAAACTGGCAAGTATGATGTTGTGGGAATTACTGAGACATGGCTGCAAGAGGGCCAGGGCTGGGAACTGAACATTCAAGGGTATACCTCCTATCGAAAAGACAGACAGGTGGGCAGAGGGGGTGGGGTTGCCCTGTTGGTGAGGAATGAAATTCAGTCCCTTGCAAGGGGTGACATTGAAACAGGAGATGTGGAGTCAGTATGGATAGAACTAAGAAATTGTAAGGGTAAAAAGACCTGAATAGGACTAATCTACAGGCCCCCAAACAGTAGCCTGGACATAGGGTGCAAGTTGAATCAGGAGTTAAAATTGGCATGTAGTAAAAGTAATGCTGTGGTTGTTATGGGAGATTTCAACATGCAGGTAGACTGGGAAAATCAGGTTGGTACTGGACCCCAAGAAAGGGACTTTGTAGAGTGCCTTCATGATGGATTCTTTGAACAGCTTGTATTGGAGCCTACCAGGGAGAAGGCAATTCTGGATTTAGTGTTATGTAATGAACTGGATTTGATAAAGGACCTCGAGGTTAATGAGCCATTAGGAGGCAGTGACCATAACATGGTCAGGTTTAAACTACAATTGGAGAGGGAGAAGAGTAGATCAGAGGTGTCAGTGTTGCAGTTGAATAAAGGGTACTATGGGGCCATGAGGGAGGAGCAGGGATGACAGTGGAACAAAAATGGCAGGTGTTTCTAGGAATATTACAGAAGGTGCAGGATCAGTTCATTCCTAGGAGGAAGAAAGATTCCAAGGGGAGAAAGGGACGACCATGGCTAACAAGGGACGTCAGGGACAGTATAAAAATTAAAGCGAAGAAGTACAACATAGCAAAGATGAGCGGGAAGTAAGAGGATTGGGTAATGTTTAAAGAACAACAGAAGATAACCAAAAAGACAATACGGGGAGAAAAGATGAGGTACGAAGGTAAGCTAGCCAAGAATATAAATCAGGATAGTAAAAGCTTCTTTAGGTATGTGAAGAGGAAAAAATTAGTTAAGACCAAAGTTGGACCCTTGAAGACCAAAAAAGGTGAATTTATTATGGGGAACAAGGAAATGGCAGATGAGTTGAACAGGTACTTTGGATCTGTCTTCACTAAGGAGGACACAAACAATCTTCCTGATATAGTAGTGGCCAGAGGATCTGGGGTGACAAAGGAACTGAAGGAAATCCACATTAGGCAGGAAATGGTGTTGGATAGACTGATGGGACTGAAGGCTGATAAATCCCCAGGGCCTGATGGTCTGCATCCCAGGGTACTTAAGGAAGTGGTTCTAGAAATCGTAGATGCATTGGTGATAATTTTCCAAAGTTCTATAGACTCAGGATCAGTTCCTGTGGATTGGAGGGTAGCTAATGTTATCCCACTTTTTAAGAAAGGCAGGACAGAGAAAACAGGGAATCATAGACCAGTTAGCCTGACATCGGTGGTGGGGAAGATGCTGGAGTCAATTATAAAAGATGAGATAGCCGCACATTTGGATAGCAGTAACAGGATCGGTCCGAGTCAGCATGGATTTACGAAGGGGAAATCATGCTTGACTAATCTTCTGGAATTTTTTGAAGATGTAACTAGGAAAATGGACAAGGGAGAGCCAGTGGATGTAGTGTACCTGGACTTTCAGAAAGCATTTGATAAGGTCCCACATAGGAGATAAGTGGGCAAAATTAGGGCACATGGTATTGGAGGTAGAGTGCTGACATGGATAGAGAAGTGATTGGCAGATAGGAAACAAAGAGTAGGGATTAACGGGTCCCTTTCAGAATGGCAGGCAGTGACTAGTGGGGTACCGCAAGGCTCGGTGCTGGGACCGCAGCTATTTACAATATACATCAATGATTTAGATGAAGGGATTCAAAGTAACATTAGCAAATTTGCAGATGACACAAAGCTGGGTGGCAATATGATCTGTGAGGAGGATGCTATGAGAATGCAGGGTGACTTGGACAGGTTGGGGGAGTGGGCAGATGCATGGCAGATAAAGTTTAATGTGGATAAATGTGAGGTTATCCACTTTGGTAGCAAAAACAGGAAGGCAGATTACTATCTAAATGGCGTCAAGTTGGGAAAAGGGGTAGTACAACGGGATCTGGGGGTCCTAGTACATCAGTCTATGAAAGTAAGCATGCAGGTACAGCAGGCAGTGAAGAAAGCGAATGGCATGTTGGCCTTTATAACAAGAGGAATCGAATATAGGAGCAAAGAGGTCCTTCTGCAGTTGTACAGAGTCCTAGTGAGACCACACCTGGAGTATTGTGTGCAGTTTTGGATCCCTAATTTGAGGAAGGACATTCTTGCTATTGAGGTAGTGCAGCGTAGGTTTACAAGGTTAATTCCCAGGATGGCGGGACTGTCATATGCTGAGAGAATGGAGCAGCTGGACTTGTACACGCTGGAGTTTAGAAGGGTGAGAGGTTATCTCATTGAACCACATAAGATTGTTAAGGGCTTGGACACGCTAGAGGCAGGAAGCATGTTTCCGATGTTGGGGAAGTCCAGAACCAGGGGCCACAGTTTAAGAATAAGGAGTAAGCCATTTAGAACGGAGACGAGGAAACACTTTTTCTCACAGTGAGTGGTGGGTCTGTGGAATTCTCTGCCTCAGAAGGCTGGAACGGTGTACTGATTGGGGATGATCAGCCATGATCACATTGAATGGCGGTGCTGGCTCAAAGGGCCAAATGGCCTACTCCTGCACCTATTGTCTATTGTCTATTGTCCATTGTCTATAATATATTTTTAGGTTCCTTCAAAAAAGATATAAAATGTATTTTATTTAAATTGCTCATCACAAGTAGGTGGGGTAAACATATTATGTCGGTGGCAGACAATAGACTTTGTCTCTGGAACTCTAATGCTACAGGGTGGCCCAGTAGCAGAGTGGTAGAATTGCTGCGCCAGACAGTGTATAGGGAGATTGTTGGTCGGTGAGAACTCAGTGGGCCGAAGAGCCTGTTTCCATACTGTATCTCTAAACATGTAGACAGGTACAATGATAGGATAGGTTTAGAGGAATATGGGCCAGAAGCAGGCAGGTGGGACTAGTGTAGATGGGACATATTGGCTGGTGTGGGCAGGTTAGGCCAAAGGGCCTGTTTCCACGTTGTATGCCTCTATGACTATAAGTTTGAAGTCTAATGTCTAAGTCTAATGTACAATACTGAGACTCTGGTATTTGTTTCTTCACCCTTCCTGTGTATGACTTGATTGTACCAAGCATGGTACAGCATGATCTGATTTAACTGGATAATGTGCAAACATCGTTTTTCACTGTATCTCGGTACACGTGACAATAATAAACCAACAGCAACATTAACAACAGCGATGGCCTCGATTATGTACTTTCCCTTCCTAACAGCCAGAGTAAAAACTGAACTCAGTAATTGAAGCCCCGTCTAATTCCACAGCAGAATCTACAGATTAATCCACGTTAGAAGTGAGGAGCTCGAGGAGTCCTTGTCCTTGTCCTTGCCATGAGATTTTATAACTGTGTAAATTCTTTAGGAGTGAATGATCTTTGCCTGGTCTGACCAGGGAGTAGACACCAGGGACCCCAACAGTCCTTTCAGGTTAGGCAGAGGTTCACTTGCACCACCTCCTCCAATCTCATCGACTGTATCCGTTGTTCAAGATGTGGAATTTTATATGTCGGCGAGACCAAACGCAGACTGGGCGATCGTTTCGCAGAACACCTTCGCACTGAACCTACCAGATCTCCCAGTTGGCGGACACTTTAATTCTCCTTCCCATTCCTACTCAGACCTTTCTATCCTAGGTCTCCTTCATTGGGGGAACAGCATCTCATGTTTCACTTGGGCAGCTTACAGCCCAGTGGTATGAATATTGATTTATTTCACCAGGTAGGCCCGACATTCCCTCATTTCTATCCCTCCCCCACCCAAGTCGCACTAGCTTCTTGTTTTCACCTTACAAACAGCTAACAATGGCCTGCTTCCTTTATCATCATTATTTTTCACATATCTTTCATTCATTGTTCTTTATCTCTCCACATCACCGTCTATATCTCTCGTTTCCCTTATCCATAACCAGTCTGAAAAATGGTCTCAACCCAAAACGTCACCCATTCCTTCTGTCCAGAGATGCTGCCTGTCCCGCTGAGTTACTCCAGCTTTTTGTGTCTATCTTCAAGTCGGGTGTTTCTGTTTGAGAAATGAGCTGGAAAATGCGCAGAGAAGATTTACGAGGATGTTGTCAGGACTCGAGCACCTGACCTATTGGGGGAGGTTGAGCAGGCTGGGACTCTATTCCTTGGAGTGCAGGAGGATGAGGGTGAACTCATAGAGGTGCACAAAACCATGAGAGGAATAGATCAGGTAGACACATGGAGTCTCTTGTCCAGAGGAGGGAAATCGAGAACCAGTGGACACAGATTTAAGGTAAAGGGGAAAGGGTATAATAGGAATCTGAGAATTTGGAGGTGTATGGCATGAGCTGCCGGAGGAAGCATTTGGGACAGGGACTATCCCTGACAGGGACTATCCCTATCATCTGGGGAGGAGCCATCTTGGTGAACGGCTGCTAGCCAGCAGCCGTCCGTTTTAAATTCGTTTTTTTTATAGTTTTTAGTGAGTCCTGTTTTTTGTTTGTAGGGGATATGGTCTTTTTAATGTGGGGGGTAGGTGTAAACTTTATTTCTAGGTCCCTACTTGGTCGGTGTGGCAGCCTTTTCTCCGGGCTGCCCGTCGACCCGTCCACGTGGCCTACCAGCGGGCTTGGAGCGCCGTTTCCTGGTGGGGACCGCCCAGCACCTCGGCCTCGGTGGCGGCACAGTGCTGGAGCGCCATCGCGGAGTGGGCGATGCCTTGCCTGGGTCGCCGCGCTGGAGCGACGCGCTGGAGCTCTGGCGAGCTGGACCGCCGAGAGCAACATCTCCGGGCTGCGGGTCTGCGGAGTGCGGGTCTGCGGCGTGCGGAGAGGCGGCAGTGCGGAGAGGCGGCGCCGACTTTATCATCGGGAGCCTGGGAGCTCCAAACCGGCGCGGCCTTGTCGGCTTCGGCAGCCGCGGTCTCCAACCAGGAAGCGGACGTTCCAGGTGGCCCAGCTGCCGAAAGGACTCTCCCGACGCCGGGGCAAGACCACCCGGTGAGAACGGCCAGGGACATCGGGCCTCCGTAGAGGCAATTGCGGTGGCCTCAATAGGCCTGACTTTGGGGTGAACATGGGGTGGGGACTGGACATTGTGCCTTCCCCCACAGTGCTATCCACTGTGGGGGGATGATTTTTTTTGTCTAACTGTAATCCTGTAGGTCTGTGTCCAATATGGCTGCTGTGAAGGGAGAGTGGACGCTGGCGCGCTTTGGCTGCCGCTGCTCTCTCTTCACATTGTGTTTTTGATTTTCTGTTTTTGGATTGAATTCTGTTTTTAATTTGTGTCTCTGTGATGTCTTTATTACTTATTTTATTCCGATTGTATGTTTTTATTCCGATTACTATGTAAGGTGTCCTTGAGATGTCTGAAAGGCGCCCATTAAATAAAATTTATTATTATTATTATTACGTTGAAGATACATTTGGACAGGAATATGGATAGGGCAGGACAGATTTAGAGGGATATGGACCAAACACACTCAGTGAGAACCTAGTAGATGGGACATGTTGGTCAGTGTGGGCAAGTTGGGCTGAAGGGCCTGTTTCCACGCTATATGACTATATCTACCATGTTGGATATTTCCGGTTGAGAACGAGATCCCAAATGAGTGGGATCTTCTGGCCAAATAGGTCCTCCTGTTTGCCAGAGGGACCCCCAAAGAAGCTGTGGAATTAGGTGCTTCTCGCCACTGCCAACCAAGATGTCCCATCTAGAACACAGTACAGTACAGCACATTCATCTGAAGAAGGTTCCCGACACGAAACTTCACCTATCCATGTCCTCTTGAGTTGCTAACATTCCCCATTCCCTGCATATCCATGTGCCTATCCAAACGCCACAAATGGATCTGCTTCCACCATCAGTACTGGCAGTGCCTTCCTGTGCGAAAAAATTGCCCCGCACATCTCCTTTAAACTTAGCCCCTGTTATACTGACGTTGTCCAAAATATACAGGAAATCCTCACTAAAGAAGTGACACATCACATGAAAGGAAACTGGTAATAGATTTTTTTGATTAATAGAGTTATATAAAGCATGAAAGGCCCTTCGGTCCAACTTGCCCAAGCCAACCAAATGCCCAAGTACGTTAGTAATCAATTTATTTGTACTGAAAACATTTTAAAAATATGTATTTAAATACAGTAAGTTTGTTGGTCTCATAATTCTGGCCCAATTAAATAGTCTTAAAGTTTTACAGCATGGAAACAGTCCTTTAGCCGATCGCATCCGATAAGGGTGGCACAGTGGCCCTTATCCACCCGGGTTCGATCCTGACTACGGGTGCTATCTGTACAGAGTTTGTACGTTCTCCCTGGGACCTCGTGGGCTTTCTCCGGGAAC
Source organism: Amblyraja radiata (assembly GCF_010909765.2). NCBI lineage: Eukaryota > Metazoa > Chordata > Chondrichthyes > Rajiformes > Rajidae > Amblyraja > Amblyraja radiata. The sequence continues at coordinate 35,820,094 of NC_045962.1, forward strand.
TCCGGTTTCCTCTCACACTCCAAAAACGTACAGGTTTGTATGTTAATTGGATTTGGTAAATTGTAAAATTGTCCCTATTGTATAGGATAGTGCTGGTGTACGGGATGATCGCTGGTCGGCATGGACTCGGTGGGCTGATTGATGGGCCTGTTTCCACACTGCATCTCTAAAATCTAGTCCAAGTCAACTACCAAGCCCCCATTTACACTGCTTCTACACTGTTCTCATCTTATTCCCCTCACATTCCCAGTAACCCACCCAAAAACTAATGGCAATTTATAGCAACCAAAGACCAGAATGCAATTTCATTGCACCATCTCTCGATGTAAGCAAATGATTTTAATTTCTCATTAATACGCTGTAGCTTTCAAATTAAATTAAACATGTTGCTTGGCAAACTTCCAAATATGGGGACGGCTGAATATTTTAAATGTAAATAGAAGTAACTATTTCTAGGGGTAACATTTTCACATAAAGGGTGGTGGGTGTATGAAACAAGCTGCCAGAGGAGGTAGTTGAGGCTGGGACTATTCCAACGTTTAAGAGACAGTTAGACAGGTACATGGATAGGGCATGTTTGGAGGGATATGGACCAAAAGCAGGCAGGTGGGACGTGTGGCTGGGACATGTTGGCCAGTGTGGGCAGGTTGGGCCTGTTTAAACACAGTATCACTATGACTCTAAGTATAACAGTAAAAATATTAACTTTGAAGAAATGTTGGTGCTCCTATTCTTTTGTAATTACAGGTTCACTTTTATTCGACTCAATTTTAATTACATTTTCTCTAAGAGCCTCAGAGTTGAAATATTACACAAGCGATTGTTCATGTTTCATTTATAGATCAGTAATTCTTTGACTAAACTTATAATTGAACTTCCCAAATGCAAATGAAAAGTGGGAAGCTCTGTTTAACTTTGTTCAATTTGGTCTTATCTAAGGTCACTCGTGTACGTTAGGTTGAAATTTAAGCAAAATACTGAAAAGGAATTGAAATTATATATCTTTGACCTATTGGAATAAAACTAAAACTATCAGTTCAAATACTGAGAATATAGCACTGAATAAATTAACATGACTTTGTCCATATAATTCTGCTAGTTTGCATCATAAATAAGACACAGTCTCACATAAAGGGTGGTGGGTGTTTGAAACGAGCTTCAGGGGAGGTAATAGAGGCAGGAACTATTGCAACGTTTAAGAAACAATTAGACAGGTGCATGGATAGGACAGGTTTGGAGGGACATGGGCCAAACGCATGCAGGTGGTGTAGTGATGAAAGAATGGATCGACTGGGCTTATATTCACTGGAATTTATAAGGATGGGAGGGGACCTTATAGAAACATATACAACTTCCCGATGTTGGGGAAGTCCAGAACCAGCGGTCACAGTTTAAGAATAAGAGGTAGGCCATTTAGGACTGAGATAAGGAAAAATGTTTTCACCCAGAGAGTTGTGACTGTGGAATTTCTCTGCCACAGGAAAAAGTGGAGGCCAATTCACTGGATGTTTTCAAGAGAGAGTTAGATTTAGCTCTTAGGGCTAACGGAATCAAGGGATATGGGGAGAAAGCAGGAATGGGGTACTGATTTTGGTTGATCGGCCATGATCATATTGAATGGCGGTGCTGGCTCGAAGGACCGAATGGCCTACTCCTGCACCTATTTTCTATGTTTTCGGTGTGGGTAAGTTGGGCTGAAGGGCCTGTTTCCATGCTGTATGACTCTATGACACCATAAAATCAACATCATCTGAGCATTCCATAAATAATGGATGGGATTTATATATAGCGCCTTTCTAATACTCAAGGCGCTTTACATCGCATTATTCATTCACTCCTCAGTCACACTCGGTGGTGGTAAGCTACTTCTGTAGCCACAGCTGCCCTGGGGCAGACTGACGGAAGCGTGGCTGCCAATCTGCGCCTACGGCCCCTCCGACCACCACCAACCACTCACACACATTCACACACAGGCAAAGGTGGGTGAAGTGTCTTGCCCAAGGACACAACGACAGTATGCACTCCAAGCGGGATTCAAACCGGCTACCTTCCGGTTGCCAGCCGAACACTTAGCCCATTGTGCCATCTGTCGTCCTAAATGGTAGAAACATAAACATAGAACATAAAACAGTACAGCACAGGATCAGACCATTTGGCCCACAATATGTATTCTGAATGCAATGCCAGGATATACTCATCTTATCTGCCAGACATGATTCATATCCCACCAGGCTCTTGAACACTGCATGACACGAACCTCAGCAATGAACAATGGACTTGCTGCACTAAGGGGTTTATTGTTATTTTGCACTAGTAATTGTGGTTATTAATATGTTGAATTGTTATTATTATACATTAACATAGAAACATAGAAACATAGAAAATAGGTGCAGGATTAGGCTATTCGGCCCTTCGAGCCTGCACCGCCATTCAATATGATCATGGCTGATCATCCAACTCAGTGTCCTGTACCTGCCTTCTCTCCATACCCCCTGATCCCTTTAGCCACAAGGGCCACATCTAACTCCCTCTTAAATATAGCCAATGAACTGGTCTCAACTACCTTCTGTGGCAGAGAATTCCAGAGATTCACCACTCTCTGTGTGAAAAATGTTTTTCTCATCTCGGTCCTAAAAGATTTCCCCCTTATCCTTAAACTGTGACCCCTTGTTCTGGACTTCCCCAACATTGGGAACAACCTTCCTGCATCTAGCCTGTCCAACCCCTTAAGAATTTTGTAAGTTTCTATAAGATCCCCCTCAATCTTCTAAATTCTAGCGAGCACAAGCCGAGTCTATCCAGTCTTTCTTCATATGAAAGTCCTGACATCCCAGGAATCAGTCTGGTGAACCTTCTCTGTACTCCCTCTATGGCAAGAATGTATTTCCTCAGATTAGGAGACCAAAACTGTACGCAATACTCCAGGTGTGGTCTAGAACCTCCCTGCTCCTATACTCAAATCCTTTTGCTATTAATGCTAACATACCATTCACTTTCTTCACTGCGTGCTGCACCTGCATGCCTACTTTCCTTGCTTCACATTGCTAATAATAAGGTTATCATTACTTGCTTCCTGTTGTCCATTCTGCCATCAATATTTGTAACAGCCCCCTTCCCCATCAAGCACATGGAAATACTTAAGTGCCTCAATAATTTCCAATGAGTGTTTGTCTATTTTCACAGGTATCCTGGTACTAGCTGACTGAATGTTTATTTCATAATGCTTATATTATGTGCATGTGTGAATAGTGGAATTTACTTGTGATCTCAATATGTAGAAGGTAGACAAAAATGCTGGAGAAACTCAGTGGGTGAGGCAGCATCTATGGAGCAAAGGAATAGGTGACGTTTCGGGTCGAGACCCTTCTTCAGACTGATGTGGGGGTGGGGGAGGGGGGCGGGAAGAAGAAAGGAAGAGGCTGAGAAAGGGCTGTTTGAGAGCTGGGAAGAGGAGGGGAAGGAGGGAGAAAGGAAGTACTACCTGAAATTAGAGAAGTCAATGTTCATACCGCTGGGGTGTAAACTACCCAAGCGAAATATGAGGTGCTGCTCCTCCTATTTGCAGTGGGACTCACTCTGGCCATGGAAGAGGCCCGGGACTGAAAGGTCGGGTTCAGAATGGGAGAGGGAGTTGAAGTGCTGAGCCACCGGGAGATCAGGTTGGTTAATGCAAACTAAGTGGAGGTGTTGGGCAAAGCGATCGCCAAGCCTGCGCTTGGTCTCACCGATGTAGAGCAGTTGACGCCTTGAGCAGCGGATGCAATAGAAGAGGTTGGAGGAGGTGCAGGTGAACCTCTGCCTCACCTGGAAAGACTGCTTGGGTCCTTGGATGGAGGCGAGGGGGAAGGTAAAGTGACAAGTGTAGCATTTCCTGCGGTTGCAAAGGAAAGTACCGGGGGGGGGTTGGTTTGGGTGGGAAGGGACGAATTGACCAGGGAGTTATAGAGGGAGCGGTCTCTGCGGAAAGCCGAAAGGGGAGGAGATGGGAAGATGTGGCCAGTGGTGGGATCCCGTTGGAGGTGGCAAAAATGTTGGAGGATAATCTGTTGTATGTGACGGCTGGTAGGGTAGAAGGTGAGGACAAGGGGGACTCTGCCCTTGTTACGAGTGGGGGGATGGGGAGTGAGAGCAGAGCTATGGGATATGGAAGAGACCCTGGTGGGAGCCTCATCTATAGTCAAAGACCCCGTTCCCTAAAGAATTAGGACATCTCCGATGCCCTGGTGTGGAACACCTTAACTGAGTGTTATTGTGGTAAGTGTGCTGATTCTGCTATCTTCCATTTCTATTGAAGATGGACACAAAATGCTGGATTAATGCTGAAATGCTGAATAACCGTCTCAATCTGAAATATCCGTCTGAAGAAGGATATGATCCGAAACATCAAATATTCCTTTTCTCCAGGGAGGCTGCCTGACCCACTGAGTTACTCCAGCATTTTGTGTCTATTTTTGCCTTTTCTACTGATTGCACTCTGTTGAAAGAGCAGTTGGAAACTGCCGTGAACATCACTACACTCACTCAAACATTTGTTGACTCTCACCCTTTCCTTTCTGCTCCCGATCAAGCCTTGAAAACTTTCACCATCTACCGACACCCAAGTCACCCTGCTCCTTTCCCCTCCTCCGTACATCATCTCCCACCCCACAGTCCCCCATTTCCCTTTTTTCCACCCTCCCCTATTTCCGCTCCCCGTCCCCTCCCACTCATATCCCTCCCCCCCCGGCTTTACCTTTCACTCCTCCTCTTCCCTCCTTATCCAACAGCCTTTTGTCTCCTTTTCACCTCCAGCCTTTGTCACTTACTTCACACATCTGCCAATTACCCCCCTCATCTGTATTCACATATCACTTGCCAGGTTTGTCCCCCTCCACCTCTGTTTTCCAGCTTTCTCCCCCCCTACTCCATCACTCTGAATAAGGGTCCCAACTTGATACATCACGTGTCCATTCCCGCCACAGATGCTGCCTGACCCGTTGAGTTCCTCCAGCGCTTTCTGTTTTATCATCCTCCCATGTTTAGGCACAGAAAGGGGAGTCAGTCAGAACATTTTCACCAGGATGGAAAAATCAAATATTAGAGATCATAGGTTTAAGGTGAGAGGGGCAAAATTTAAAGGAGATGTGCAGTGCAGGTATTCTTTTACACAGAGTGTGGTGGGTACCTGGAATGTGCTGTTGGGAGTGGTGGTGGAGGCAGATATGATTGTGGCATTTATATAGGCACATGGATGTGCAGGGAATGGAGGGATATGGATCACATACAGGCAGAGGAGATTAGTTTAATTTAGCATCATGTTTGGCACAGACATTATGGGCTGAAGGACTGTTCCTGTGCTGTACTGTTCGATGTTCTATTTTTATTAAGAGATATCCATCCAGTTTGAATGAAAAACACAACAAGCTCTTCAGAAAAAGCAGGTAGCAAATAATGAAGGCTCTGACTGTCATTTTCCAATATTTTTGGATTAAAGGCATAATTCCAGAGAGCAGGAAAACAACTACTATGGTTCTGTTCTTTAAAATAAAATGGGTGAAAAAGAACAGGCAGATTAATTGTAGTTCAGTCAGTGTGAAATTAAAGGTGGGAGAACTATTGGAAGTATATTTGAGAGAACGTTTCGTTGTCACTTCGAGAGGCACACATAAGAGTACTAATCTGTTCAGTAAAAGGTTCTGTCTGACTGATAAGATCGGATTTTTAGACCATTTTTGACAAGGTACGACAGAAAGTCTGTAATGTGGAACTTGATTAGAATCCATGCCAAAATCCCTGCACGGTATCTTCCCCTTTGCTCTACCTATTGTACTTGAAATGGGCTTGATTGTATTTGTGTACAGTATTACCTGATCTATTTGGATAGTTTGCAAAACGAAGCTTTTCACTGGACCTCAGTACACGTGACAATAATAAACCTAAACCTAAAATGCACTTCCTTTGAGTTAACTCCGACAGGTTGTGCTAAGTTTCTTCAAGATGGCGATGGGGATGGGCGGAGGAGAGGATGGGTGCTGGTGAACAGGCTGGGGCCTCACCTCCCGTGTCCTCTAGGGAGTTCTGTTGGCTGCGGGAGGTGCCCCGGGGCGCGGTGGCTATGCGGTGGCTGTGGGAGGCGAGGGGATGGCGCGTTCATGGGTTGAGATGTCGGTGGAGTGGGCCGTTGGGGGCCCAGCAGCATCTGGGGGATCGCGAGGATCGGGCTCCGCTGGAGGCCCAATAGAGATCGGACTAGGCCTGCAGTGGCATGGAGTGGCAGAACAGCGATGGAGGACACCGACAACATTGCCAAGCCAGGCTGGCCCCTGTAACCCCAGTATGCTAAGATTTAACTGGATTGTATGCAACATCTCTTTTGATCTCTTACACTTCCTTATCTCTGTAACTCCCTCTCCCCTAACACTCAGTCTGAAGAAGGGACTCGACCCGAAACGTCACCCATTCCTTCCACCCTGAGATGCTGCCTGTCCCGCTGAGTTACTACAGCATTTTGTGTCTATCTTCGGTGTAAACCAGCATCTGCAGTTCCTTCCTACACATTTCATTGTACCTAGTTACATGTTCTTCCCAACAACCATCAGGGCCCTGAAAATGGCACACACCAACTAAACTATGAACTACCAACTCTCTTGGCTGCACTGTGGATTTCAGGCTTTCTTATACTAATATTGTTTTATTTAATTTATTGAACTTTTGTTGTTTGTTAATGATATTATCTATTGAGTACTGTTTATAGACCTGTTATACTGCTGCAATTTGGAATTTATTTGACCATTAAAATGTCTCGACTCTTGACGTGAGATGTTGGAGCGACTGTCCATCCCACAGATCATGAATGGACAACCCAAGGACATCCAGCCCCCCTGAAATTCCACTGGTTCATCCCCTTTCCCCTCTTGTAGCCAGGTTATCTTGACTACATCCAACGCATACACTAATCCTCACTCCACCCCCTCCTCTCCCAACCCCCACCATCCCCCCACAGGACCTTGCCTCAACCTCCATCCACTCCCCAAAATGTTACCTATTTCTTTTCTCCAGAGATGCTGCCTGACCTGCTGAATTACTCCAGCACTTGAGTCTTTCCTTTCACATTAAGCCATGTCTGGCGGCACAATGTGGATAACCAGATTCATTGGGATAGAATCATACAGAGCAAGTCCAAAGAAGTCCAAATCCAAAATGCCACACATCCATGTTCTCCAGGGATGCAGTTCCTTGTATCTAGATCAATTTCTTTCCTTTAGTTTACTTAATCTTCACACATCTAATTAATTTCCAGCTCATTATTTTTATTAGACAATTCTTTAATTTTTTTAATCCAATTGAACAGTTTCTACTTTTTGCAAAGAAATATATAAAAATCTATGATGGGCTTTATGAGACAGGAACTATCAAAATGCTCCATATGTACATGGAACAGTGCAGCCCAGGAACAGGCCCTTCAGCCCACAATGTCTGTGCCGAACATGATGCCAAGTTAAACTAATTTTCTCTGCCTGCACATGATCCATATCCTTCCATTACCTGCATATCCATGTGCCTAATTTATTTTAATTTATTGAACTTTTGTTTGCTTCTCATATTAACTATGAGTACCGTGTTTACAGACTTATTATCCTCTTGCAAGTAAGAATTTAATTGTTCTGGTTTTGGTACATATGACAATTAAAATGGCCCTCCATTCCCTGTGTGTCCATGTGCCTACCGAAACGTCACCCATCCATGTTCTCCAGAAACGCACCCTGACCGGCTGAGTTACTCCAGCACTTTGAGACTTTTTTTTTGTAAACCAGCATCTGCAATTCCTTGTGTTTACTTCTCACAGAATAGTTCAGTTGCAAACAGTTGACTGACCACTTGACATGAATACAACTGTCTGCATAAAATGCGTTGAGTGCCAGAAGTTAAAAGGAAAAATCTAACTGCATTACATGTTCTTAGATAGCACCTACACAGTTATTTTCAAGAAGCTTTTGTAAATTTGCAAAATGTCAAATCACAATGGTAATCAGAATTTAACTGTGGCTTTAATGTATCTTAGTATCTCAATGATGAATCTGGGATTCATTCTGAAAATTGTGTTGTGACCACAGGCAAAGCATGTTGTTTACAATAACTTGGTTAGCAATTGCCCGAGTGAACTGTTAAGATCCCACAGGGAGTACATAATCATATAACACTGACATTACAAGAAATTATATTGCATGGGTTTTCTCTGGGTGCCCTGCTTTCCTCCCACATTCCTAAGAGGTGCAGATTCGTAGGTTATTTGGGTTCTGTAAATTGTCCCTAGTGTGTAGGATGCAAAATTGGGATAACATAGAACACGTGTACATGGTGATCGTTGGTCGGCGCAGACTCGTTGGGTCGATGGGCCTGTTTCCACGCTTTATCACTAAACCAAACTAAACTAAACCAAACCAAACCAAAAGTCTAAGACATTTTCCATTGGAACACCATTTCTGAATCCATTGGGTTACTATTTAGACATTAAATTATTACTGGTTTACAGGTTTGTTCTGCCTAATACATCCTAGATACCTCATCTAAGCTAGTCTCAGCTTGTACCTGCCTCAACTCCCTCCTCTGACAGCTCGTTCCATGTACCCACCACCCTCTGTGTGAAAATCTTGCTCTTCAGGTTCCTATTAACTTTTCCTCCCTCACCTTAAACCTCTGGTTCCTGATCCCCCTACCATGGGTAAAAGACTCTGTGCGTTGACCTTATATATTCCCCTCACAATTTTATACCTCTCAATAAGCTCCAAGCAATAAAGTCCGAGAATGTCCATCCTCTCCCTATAGCTCATGCCCTCGAGTCCTTAAATCCATAGTCACCAGCATTAAGGTGCCAGGATTTGAACCCCGTGGACTTCTACATGAAAAGCAAGCATTCTTCCGCTGAGCTGCATCACAGAGCCAGATGCATCTTAAGCATCTAAGATGCATTCCATAAGACCATAAGACACAGGAGCAGAATTAGGTCATTCAGCCCAACAAGTCTGCACCACCATTCGATCAAAGTTGATCTATTTTCCCTCTCAACCCCATTCTGCTGCCTTCTCCCCGTAACCTTTGACACTCTTACTAATCAACAATCTGTCAATCTCCACTTTAAAAACACCCAAAGACTTGGCCTCCACCACCATCCGTGACAATGAATTCCACAGATTCGCCACCCTCTCTAAAGAAATTCCTCCGCATCTCCACGTCCCGATGAACATATTCATACACATACTGACGCATTATTCTAATATATATAGTTGTTGGAATACTCCAGCTTAATACTCTCACCTATTGGTACTTTTTAGTGAATATAAATTGTACCTAAGGTACACATAGGAGGCAGTGTCCATAAATGAGTAAGAAGAAACTGCAGTTGCTGGTTTATAGATACATGAGTTTATAGACATGAAGGTAGACACAAAGTGCTGGAGTAACTCAGCGGGACAGATGGTATCTCTGGAGAAAAGGAATAGGTGACATTTTGGGTTAGAACCCTTCTTCAGAATGAAAGATAGAGGTAGAGGCGGGTCTAGCTTAGATAAAACATCTTGGTTGGCATGAATGAGTTGGGCTGAAGGGCCTGTTTCTATGCTGTATGATTCCATACTACATTCTGTCAATAACTACATTCTGCACTCTGTATCTTTGCTCTACCTATTGTACTTGTGTTAGATTTGATTGTATTTATGTATACAGATAACCATTGTTATAAAGGACTATAGAGAGAGGAAATGGTGTCTGTTATTGCCGATTGTCTATAACCATGCAACGGATTCACTCCAACTACCCAGCTGTCACTCCGTGAAGCACCTAGTTATTTTCAATTAGAAAATTCCTTTTTAACAGCTGAAAATGTATTTTAGTTACTGCAAGCTAAAAATACTAAAGGCTGTTTATTATGTTGTTTAATAGAGTACCATTGCATGTGTCCGTTGAGGCAATTGCTTGTCAACGTCAATGGCTTCCCATGGTGTAACTAGTAGCCTGTGTTGTTAAGCGGACTGGTGTCTGATTACTATGGGGATGCTCCATCCACTGTAGAAAAAAACTGTTTTAAAGAGGTAAAGAGGTCCCCAATAAACTAGGTAGACTGTAGAATTATTTGATCTGTTTGGGTAGCATGCAAAACAAAGCTTTTCACTGAACCTCGGTACACGATGACCAGCTTGTCCTAGACCACCCACATCAAAGCAACAGCCAAGGAAGCACACCAATGCCTCGACTTCCTTAGAAGGCTTCGGAGGTTCGGTATGTCCCCAACAACTTTCACCAACTCCTTCAGATGTGATAAAGAAATCGCCACAGCATGGTTTGGAAACAGCTCCATCCGAGACCGCGCAAAATTATAGAGAGTCGTGGACGCAGCCCAGACCATCACACAAACCAACCTCCTTTCCATTGACTCGAATTACACTTCACGCTGCCTCGGCTAATCACGGACCAGTCTCATCCTGGGCACTCCTTCTTCTCCCCTCTCCCATCAGGCAAGAGGTAGAGAAGTGTGAACGTTCACACATCTGGATTCAGACAGTTTCTTCCCAGCTGATATCAGGCAACTGAACCATCCCATTACCAACTAGAGAGCAAACCTGAGCTACTATCTACCTCATTGGAGACATTTGAACTATCTTTAATCAGACTTTACTGTGCTTTATCTTGCACTATTGATATTCCCTCTATCATGTATCTGTACACTGTGGATGGCTCGATTGTAAGCAGGTATAGCCTTTCCATTGACTAGTTAGCACGCAAAAAAAGCTTATCTGTACTCAGTACACGTGACAATAATGTAAACTAAACGTGACAATAATGAACCCAAAACTAAACGTGATCCTTGGGATTGGAGACGAAGCTAGTGCCTTATTAAAGATTGTACTCAAAGATCTCTTTGTTACCCTTTAGTCAGCCGTGTGAGGAGGTACATTTGAGGTCAAGGAATATCAGTGGGCTGTGCAATTAATACATTTTACCTGTAGCCAATCTTTTTTTCCTCGTAGTTGACAAAATGGATGTGAAGGAATATTTAACAGAGGAAGTGGGAAATATACAGAATGAGGAATTCATTTAGCAAAACGAATCGTGGTATAAATTTGACTTGGGCAGGCAGGGCTGGCCTCATCGATATTATTACATTTCGAGGTTGCACTTCCAAAATTCACAAGAGGGCTGTGCGGGACTGAGGGCAAGGCAAATAGTCTTGTGACCGTGCTGATATGTGAATGCTTTGCTCAATCCTTAGCACAAGGGCGTGCATTCACCAAAATTAAGAGACAGTCGTTCTTTTACACGTGTAGAGAACAATCTTAAATGGCAGCGTCAAGAACAATTACATATATTATTTCTGATTAACGACAATAAACACCGGACTTGCTATGAAAGCTCAACTTGCGATGAAGTCAGGCAACTTGATGGAAGAATATTCTTACTGACAGATTAAATATACATTCCATCCTTGTGCAAAAACTGATGTAACCTGACTGTGGCCTGTTGAATATATCCAATCTAATTCAGATTAGTTTGGATTTCTAACCTAAATTTGCTCTCATTTCTCTCCAAAACATCACACATGATTATAAATGATTATCTGAAACAGAAGCCGACTCTTTGCAAGGAGAGAAAAAAAGCAAGGTTGCCATCTGGAAATGTTCTATTCTCTGGGTATGAGGATGGAAATGATTAATGTACAATTAAACAAAAAGCTGGGGCTATGATACATAAATGGATGGCATATTGCTCATTATTACTTTGTCCCTCCGTATGCTGTTATTCAATGTATAAGTGGATTGTGCAATTAATACATTTTACATGAAAATAATGTTTTTTTCACACTTGGCAAAGTGGATGTGAAGGAATATTTAACATATATTATATCTTTTCTGAAACTTAAGGATTCTTTAGCATGTCATAGAATAAATCACCAATCTTGAAAATATTTGTGAAGCTATCGCAAGATGCGAGTCTGTAGAGTATGTTTTGACTACATTTACATTCCTTTTCACCTCATTGTACAAATAGGTCAATTTAGACCTGGGCTTGTTGTGTGGAATATGATACACTGGGCAACGGATTAATGCACCTACAAATTCAATTTCAACAAAGCTGATTTTAACAGAGTAATTCTACGAAAATAATATCCGAGCAGATGCTGCCCTGACGTCGGATTCCATCTTTTATAAAAATTACTCTGTGATTCAGCACTCTTTAGATGTGTTTGCACACTAGTTCCGTTTAGAGATACAGTGCGGAAACAAGCCCTTCAGTCCACCGAGTCCGCACCGTCCATTGATCACACATACACTAGTTCTATCCTACACACTTGAGACAGTTTACAGAAGCCAATTAACCTACAAACCTGTATGCCTTTGGAGTGTGGGAGGAAACCGGAGCATCCGGAGGAAGCCGACGTGTTCACAAGGAGAACTTGTAAATTCCGTACAGACAGCACCCGTAGTCAGGATCAAACCCGGGTCTCTGGTGCTGTAAAGCAGCAACTCTACTGCTGCACCACTGTGCCATAATAATTACTTCAAGTGATTATCTTTCAGGACTGGAAATACAAGATACAGGAGATACAGATGCTGGAATCTTGAGAAAAAAACAGGAAGTGCTGGAGAAACTCAGCGGGCCAGGCAGCATCTGTGGAGGGAATGGTTAGAGGGAGAACGGGGACCCAACCCAACCCAAAATATCATCTGCACATTTCCCACCATAGATGCTGCCTGACCCACTGACTTCCTCCAGCAGTAGAAATGAGGAACTGCAGATGCTAGTTAATACACAAAAGGGCACAGAGTACTGGAGTAGCTCAGCAGGTCAGGCAGCATCTCTGAAGAACATGGATAATGTTTTGGGTTGAGACCTCCAGCACTTTGATTTTTGCTATCTTCCAGGTCTTTGCCTCAACACTGGTTTGATGAGCTTTGAGTTGGAAATTGAGTCCAATGTGGAGACATACAAGATAAGGTTCTCGATTAATTTAATTTAGTTTATTATTGTCAAGTGTCCTGAGGTACAGTGAAAACCTTTTTGTTGCGTGCTATCCAGTCAGTAGAAAAACAATACATGATTACAATCAAGCCGTCCACCGTGTACAGATACAGGATAAAGGGAATAATGTTTAGTGCAAGAAATAGTCCAGTAAAGTCCGATTAGAGATATTGAAGCTCTCCGATGAGGTAGATGGGAGGTCAGAGCCATTCTCTAGTTGGAGAGAGGATGATTCAGTTGCCTTTTAACAGCTGGGAAAAACCTGTCCCTGAATCTGGAGGTACACAAAAATGCTGGAGAAACTCAGCGGGTGCAGCAGCATCTATGGAGCGAAGGAAATAGGCAACGTTTCGGGCCAACACTCGGTGTGTTTTCACATTTTTGTACTTCTTGCCTAATTGGCGATGGGAAGAAGAGGGAGTGACCAGGATGCGACTGATCCTTGATTATGCTGGTGGCCTTGATGAGGCAGTGTGCAGGGCATCAAAGGTTTTGGGCAGAGGCAGGAGAATGGGGTTGAGAGGGAAAAATAAATTAGTCGTGATTAATTGCGGAACAGTCTCGATGGGCCAAATGGCCTAATTCCGCTCCCATGTCTTATGATTTTAGGTAGGAACCAGACTTACACAGATGGGTGGGTAGTTTGCTGAGTAGTGCATTCCTTTCCTGCTAACTCTGTGTATCCAATGCATGGACTCAAGATTCTCAATACCTTCTGGAATGTTCTTTATCTCCGAGTGGACATCGGCCAGAGATTCTACGAAGACAGTTTGGATGATACATTTCTTTTAGCACAATCTTTGAATCTTTTCATTTGTCTGCCTGGTTATATCTTCCCGTGACAGATTATATACACAAAAGCAAAGAACCATTTTGGAAAAATGATAAGAGTTCGGAAGGAAACACAGAGGAAAACAAGTGCATCTGCCCTCGGGCTATGTAATCATTTTCTCTGCAAAGAGTACTGTTTCAATCAAGTACTATTTTAACTGCTGAACCTTTTTATTTTTGTTATAGTATACCTTTGATGCACATTGTTCAATATCATTGGCATAAACCCACATAACAGTCACAGTTACAAGTAAATATTTCATTTCAATGACCAATTTATATTTTATTCATTGGGAGCACTAAGAACAATTAGATGTGTAGGAAGGAACCACAGATGCTGGCTCATACCGAAGATAGATACAAAATGCTGGAGTAACTGAACGGGATTTGCAGCATCTCTGGAGAAAAGGAATGGATGACATTTCGAGACAGGACCCTTCATCACAACAATTAGATGTTGTTTTTCTTGTGTAAGGAAATGTTTAATGCACTGGTATCGGTAATATCCAACTGCCAGCCCTTTAGGGCCAATTTCCTTGTCTCTTACTATGGTTTATACCTTGGAAGACATAATAATCCTATTATGAACCAGGGAAGTGTGAGCCACTGCACATAGGGAGGTTGCATGGAAGAGGAAAGTATACAGTTGATGGCAACATCCTCAGCAGCATTGATGTGCAGAGGGATCTTGGGGTCCAGGTTTATAGCTCACTGAAGGTGGCGACGCAAGTAGATTGAATAGTAAAGAAGGCCTGTGCTATGCTTGCCTTCATCGGTCGGGGCATTGAGTATAAGGGTCAGGAAGTCATGATGCAGCTTTATAGGACTTTGGGCTGCATTTGGAGTATTGCATGCAGTTCTGGTTGTCCCAATGGAGGAAGGATGAGGAGGTTTAGGAGAGGGTGCAGAGGACGTTTACCAGAATGATGCCTGGATTAGAGGGTATTAGCCATTGGGGGAGGTTGGGCAGACGTGGATTGCCTTCTCTGGAACATCAGAGGTTGAGGGGAGACCTGATAGAAGTGCGTAAAATTGTGGTTTAAACCAAAGGTAGGCACAAAGTGCGGGAATAACTCAGCGGGTGAGGCAGCATTTCTGGAGAAAAAGAATGGGTGATGTTTCGGGTCAGAAGCTTTCTTCAGACTGAAAGTAGGGTGTGGGGGAATTGGGGGGGGGGGGGGGGGGGGGGGGTTAAGGGCGGAAAAAGCCCTGGATCAATCAGGCAGGGCGGTTCCGGGTAGATTCCTGGTTGGCCAGAGAAGCTGTGATATCAAATGGGAAACAATGTGGAGAACAGTGGAACTGGTAAAACAACTAGGGTGGAGGAAGGGGGCAAGAGGGGAGGGGAGAGAGGAGGGAGGTGTATGGGACAAGTGAAACGTTGAAAGTAGAAACAAGAAACTGCAGATGCAGGATTACAAAAGAAGACACAAAGTGCTGGGGTAATGCGACTGGTCAGGCTGCATCCGTGGAGATCACGGTGAGGGTGAGACAAAAGGGTGTCAGATAAGGAGAGAAGAGGAGGAGTGAAATGTAAAGCTGGAGGGAGGGATACGGGTGGAAGGGGATGGGGAGGCGGGGGGAGGGGAAGAAGGGGGGCTCTCTCTATGAAAGGTAAATTTGAGAATTGGAGGAAGTTGGAATCTCAGAACCTAGATATATATTTTCTGTCATTAGGCGCGAGAAGTTACTGTCCCCTATCAAACAAACAGATGCCACATCATAAAACATTGAACATTGAAGAGTACAGCACAGGAACAGGCTGTACAGGAGTGATGAATCTTAACATAAATAACGAACACCATGATTGCTGCATGTTTCCTTTCAAGTCTTCTTAAAACTCTTTTTTACTTAACACCAATGAAAGGCAAACCAGAAAAGCTGTTATATTAGAACATAGCATAGTACCGAATGGGAACAGGCCCTTCGGCCCACAATGTCTATGCTGAACATGATGGCAAGACCAACTCCTATCAGCCTGCAGGTGATGCATATCTCTCCATTCCCTGCATATCCATGTACCCATCCGAAAGTCCCTTAAACACCACAATCATAACCTGCCCTCCACCACCACCCCTGGCAGCGCGTTCCAGGCACCCACCACGCACTGTGTGGAAAAACTGCCCTACACGTTTCCTTTAAACTTTGCTTCTCTCACCTTCGAGCTATGTCCTCTAGTATTTGATATTTCCATCCTGGGACAAAGGCTTTGACTGTCTACCCTATCCATGCCTCTCATAATTTTGTATACTTCTACGAGGTCTTCCTTCAAACTCCGGCGCTCCAAAGAAAACAATCCAAGTCTGTCCAATCTCTCTTTGTAGCTAATACCCTTGAATCCAGGCAGCCTGCTGGTAAACCCCCTCTGCACCCTCTCCAAAGCCTCCAGGTACTTCCGGTAATAGAGGCGACCAGAAAGACACGCACTCCTCCAAATGCGGCCTGACCCAAGCCCTACAAAGGCGCATCATGACTTCCTGACTTATTCGCAAAGCCCTGACCGATGAAGGCAAGCATACCGTATACCTTCTTTACCAATCTATATACTTGTATACCTTGCATGTCCATGTACCTGTCCTTGAATTCTCAGAATTATAATTCTAATTTTTATAAAAAGTCATGTAGTGGCTACAGCCAGATACTCCCTACTATGCAGGCTTGACATGAGAATGAATGCGCATTAGGGTAATGACACTTGTTTCTTCATGCCGGACTAAATCCATAGCAGAACAGCATGAGTTGAATCACACATGTGCAGTATAATGTGGAGAGCTTTAGGATTGATTAACAAGAGTTACTTTAAGTTTCCAAGTCTCCTCTAAACTTAATCTCCGCTAATCAAGAACTGCCAATTGTAACCCATCAATCTTATTATTGTTAATTAATGAATATAACCAACCAATGACTGGAACTATAACAACAGGATTTGTATCTATAACAACAGGATATGTGACAATGCTATTTATATTTTAATGGTAAACCATGTTGGATATGCAGGGAATAGAGGAACATGGACCACGTGTTGCCAGATGAGATCAGCTTAACTTGGCAACATGTATGGCACAAACATTGTGGGCTGAAGGGCCTTTTACTGCGCAGTACTGTTCTATGTTCTATATTTTTATGACTGCAATGTTGATAATTTGGTAACAGCATTCAAACACTTATTTTTAGTGACTGAATATTAGATTTCTCCTTTATTAAATATAATTTATCAATTTTAATTCATTCTTGGAAATTAAATTCACAACTATTCAATATCCGACAATAATTGTAACTGCAATCATTGTAAATAGCATTGATTTCCCACTGTGTATATTCCTTCAGAATTTTCTATTTAAATATTTTCTTTCATAATACATTGTATGTAGTCATATTTACAACAGCTTGTGTGTACCCTACATGAATTATTCATAGATGATTTGAAATAAATATAACTCTTTAACCCTTATAAAGTGAACGGGATCCTTTTAATAACAGAAAATTATTCAAGGGAATAGGTGGGGTGAATGCACAGTCTTTTTCCCAGGGTAAAGGAACCGGAGTACGGAGTTTGTACGTTCTCCCCGTGACCGCGTGGGTTTTCTCCAGATGCTACGGGTTCCTCCCACACTCCAAAGACATACATGTTTGTAGGTCAATTGGCTTCTGTAAATTGTAAATTGACCCTAATGTGTAGGATAGTGCAAGTGTACAGGGTGATAGCTGGTCGGCATGGACTCAGTGGTCTGAAGGGCCTGTTTCCACGATGTTTCTCGAAAATAAAAAAGGACATAAGTTTAATGTGAGAGGGATTATATTTAATAGGAACCTGAGGGACATGAGAAACCTAGGATTTTATTATTTGGAGTGCAGGAGGATGAGGAGTGATCTTATAGATGTGTACATACCATGAGAGGAATAGATAGGGTGGATGTAGGGAGTCTTTTACCAGAGTAGGAATCAAGTACCAGAGAACATAGGTTTAAGATGAGAAGGGAAATAATTATTAGGAACCTGAGGGGCAATTTTCTCACTCAGTGTGGTGGGTATATGGAATGAACTGCCATAGGAGGTAGTTGAAGCAGGTACTACAACAACATTGAAAAGACATTTGGACAGGTACATGGACAGGAATGATTTAGAGGGATATGGGCCAAATGCAGGCAAATGGGACTAGCTTGGATGAGGCATCGGGTCGGCATGGATGAGTTGGGCCGAAGGGCCTGTTTCCTGTGCTGTATGACTAAGCATATTTACATGCTTCAGAGTATCTACACTTTATCTTGTTGATTGATGTACGGGCCTGTTGTTCTGCTGCAAGTAAGAACTTCATTGGATGGACACAAAATGCTGGAGTAACTCAGCGGGTCAGGCAGTGTCCCTGCTGAGTTACTCCAGCATTTTGTGTCTATCATCATTTTAAATCAACATCTGCAGTTCCTTCCTACACAGGAAGAACTTCATTGTTCTGTTGTTGGTACATATGACAATTAAACACTCTTGTCTCTTGAATAACTTGCCTTTTAGATTATACCAACAGAATCCACTACACAGTCAACATTTTAAAACATTAGAAAATAGAAATTTGAACATTTATCAGAAGCATTTGTACCATGAATATGATGGTAAACCTGATTTGGAGCCCTAAACTGCGAGTTTCGAAAACGCAACTCTGCAATTCTTTGCAGTTTCATAACATCTTCCCTTCAGGCTAACAATTCAATCATTTTAGGACAAGGTTAGTGGATGACAATAAAGCCTGATGTCTATGTGATGTTAACTCTCATATGTCAGCTGAAAAGGAGGACAGCATGACAGATGGATCGCATCCGGAATGCTGGTGATTTGTAGGAAAGGATTTCCCAAGGAGAATCAAGAATTGGGAGCTCATTCCAGGAGCAACTCAATGTCCTGTCCAAAGCCAGGGAAGCACATTTGGCCCTTCTCACCTGCCACATGGGAGCGTCGGAGGTTGAGGTGAGGCCCGATAGAAAGATACATGTTCTCTCCGGGTGCTCTGGTTTCCTCCAACGACGTGCAGGTTTGTTGGTTATTGGTCTCTGTAAATTATCCCTAATGTGTAGGACTGAACTAGTGTAAGGGGTGATCGTTGGTCGGCCCAGACTCAGTGGTCGGAAGGGCCTTTTTCCATGCTGTATCTATAAAGTCTAAAGTAAAGTGTAGATAAGTGTAGACAGTATGAGCCTTTTTCCCAGGTTGGAAATGTCAAAGCGTGGAAGGCATAGCTATAAGTAGGGAGAGGCAAAGATTAAAACCATGACACATAGGAGCAGAATTACGGAATTAGGCCAATGGAGTCTGCTCCACCATTCAATCATGGCTGATCTATCTTTCCCTTTCAACCCCATTCTCCTGGTCTACCGTAACCCCTGACATCCATATAACAATTACAGCACGGAAGCAGGCCATCTCGGCCCTACAAGTCCGTGCCGAACAACTTTTTTCCCTTAGTCCCACCTGCCTGCACTCATACCATAACCCTCCATTCCCTTCTCATCCATATGCCTATCCAATTTATTTTTAAATGATACCAACGAACCTGCCTCCACCACTTCCACTGTAAGCTCATTCCACACCGCTACCACTCTCTGAGTAAAGAAGTTCCCCCTCATGTTACCCCTAAACTTCTGTCCCTTAATTCTGAAGTCATGTCCTCTTGTTTGAATCTTCCCTATTCTCAAAGGGAAAAGCTGATCCACATCAACTCTGTCTATCCCTCTCATCATTTTAAAGACCTCTATCAAGTCCCCCCTTAACCTTCTGCGATCCAGAGAATAAAGACCTAACTTATTCAACCTTTCTCTGTAACTTAGTTGTTGAAACCCAGGCAACATTCTAGTAAATCTCCTCTGTACTCTCTCTATTTTGTTGACATCCTTCCTATAATTGGGCGACCAAAATTGTACACCATACTCCAGATTTGGTCTCACCAATGCCTTGTACAATTTTAACATTACATCCCAGCTTCTATACTCAATGCTCTGATTTATAAAGGCTAGCATACCAAAAGCTTTCTTTACCACCCTATCTATATGAGATTCCACCTTCAAGGAACTATGCACGGTTATTCCCAGATCCCTCTGTTCAACTGTATTCTTCAATTCCCTACCATTTACCATATACGTCGTATTTTGATTTGTCCTGCCAAGGTGTAGCACCTCACATTTATCAGCATTAAACTCCATCTGCCATCCTTACCAATTAAGAATCTGGCAATCTCCACCTTAAAATTATCCTTTGACTTGGCCCCCACAGCCATCTGTGGCAATGAATTCCACAGATTCACCACCCTCTGACTAAAGAAATTCCTCCTCATCTTTCTAAAGGTACATCCTTTTATTCTGAGGCTGTGCCCTCTGGTCCTAGAATCTCCCACTTACTGCATAAGCCTTTTTCAATGGTTATTTTGGTGCTGTAACTTTATAGCAAAGATCTGCCACATCACTCAGAAAGTAAAGCTACCTGGCCAGGGTTCAAGTCAAGGCATCCCCTTACTTTCTAAATTAGAGGGAGACCTTTGTGTGCTGCTGACTCATTAGGTAATAGGTGATAGGGATACCTGTGCTAAACACGAACAAGGTCTCCAGATCCAATTGCAAACTTTGGCAAGCTTTCAAGTCAAGAAAAAAAGTCTAGATTGACATATGAAGGTTATATTTGCAAGGCAGAGAAATGCTATTGGAGATTCTAACGGAGGAGGCCATAGAATTATTTTAAAGGATAACATTTGAGGTTCTGACCAACTCGTTTGGACACTAATACAATGACAAGTTTCATCAATGGTCTGCACTGAATTGGTTGATCCAAGAGCTAATACATTTTTTTAAATGAGCTCTCCACGTATGGGTTCCTGCTTATTATCCAATGAATGGATCCAACTCACGTGACCATTGCTTGGAGCAAGAATGGACATCAAGGTACAACATCCGATGGACTTTGCAGGTTCCCTGGGCAGTCCCTGGGATTTTATGTCCTGCCTAATTTTGAATACAGACCCAACTCCCCACCCAAACCCTAGGACTGTAGAGTGACACAGTGACACAGCGGGCTGAGCTGCTGCCTCACAGCGGCAGAGACCTGGGTTTGAGCCTGACCTCAGGTGCTGTCTGTGTGGAGTTTGCACATCCTCCTTGTGACCGCGTGAGTTTCCTCCTGGTGTTCCGGTTTCCTCCAACACGCCAGTAGGTTAATTGGCCCTTTGTAAATCACCCCTAGTTTGTAGGGAGTGGGTGAGGAAGTGAGATAACATAGAACTAGTGTAGATGTGCACTATCCTACACACTAGGGACAATTTACAAATTACAGAAGATAATTATCAAAGCTTTTCACTACACCTCAGGACACCTGGCAATAAACCAAGGTAAACCTTTCTATCTCCCCGAGGTCAGCGTGCAGTAGAGGGTGCGTGGTAGGAAAGGAACAACTAATTTCCAACAATGTGTATATTGGGGCATACGTTAAATGTAAACTATAAAAACTAGATTCTCTGACTTTTCTCTAACAAAGCTGAATTCTCAAACCTCAACGTTCAAGCAGGCCGTGAGAATTATTCTAAACCATCCGTGTAATGAACAATGTAATGAACAAATTAAATTGAATGAAAAGCCTTACAGCTGCACACTGGAACAGACCTTTCTGCCCACAGTATGCATGCTGAACATGATGCCAAGTTAAACTCATCTCCTCTGCTGCACATGATCCATATCCTTCATTATCCATGTTATAGCCATTGAATCAAACAGCGAGGGCATTGAAAACAGCATCGAAACAGGCCCTTCAGCCCAACTCATCCATGCCGACCAGATGTCCCATCCAAGTTAATCCCATTTGCCTGCATATGGTTCAGATTCCTCTCAACCTTTCCTATCCATGTACCTGTCCAAATGTCTTTCAAATGCTTTTATAGTACCTGACTCAACTACCTCCTCTGGCAGCTTGTTCCATACACTCACCACCCTCTGAGTAAAAACATTGCCCCTCAGGTTCCTTTTAAATCTTTCCCTTTTCATCTTAAACCTACTATCTGTGGTAATTCATTCCCCCTACCCTGGGCAGAGGACTTTGTTCATTTACACTATCTATTTCCCTTGTAATCTTATACATCAATCCTTGTGATCTTATACACCGATCAATACACCAATCGCAAATCTTCTCTGCACCCTTTCCAGCTTAACAACATCTTCCAATAAAGCCACAAAATGCTGAAGTAACTCAGCAGAACAGGCAGCATCTCTGGAGAGAAAGAATGGGTAATGTCACCCAATCCTTCTCTCCAGAGATGCTGCCTGTCCCACTGAATTACTCCAGCATTTTGTGTCTACCTTTGATTTAAACCAGCATCTGCAGTTCTTTACTAAACATCTTTCCAGGGTGACCAAAACTGAACACAATACTCCAAATGTTGCCTCACCAACATCTTGTACAATTGTAACATAACATGCCAATTTCTATACCATGTTGTATCACACCTTCCCCAGCCAACAATGGGCCTACCAGGACACTGCCCTGCCTGAGGTTATTTGTTGTCGGCCCCAATTGGTCCTGGTCTTTTCTCGCCACCAGCTCTTCACGCCCCCCTCCCTCCACCCTCAAGTTTTTGTCTGAAGAAGGGTCCTGACCCGAAATATCATCTATCCTTTTACTCCAGAGATCCTGCCTGACCCGTTGAGTTACTCCAGCACTTTGTGTCTATCTTTGGTATAAACCAGCATCTGCAGTTCTTTGTTTCTATACTCAATACCCTGACTGATGAAGAACAATGTACCAAAAGTCTTCTTGACCACCCTATCTACCTGTGACGCCACTTTCCAGGAACTGTGTACATGCACTCCTAGATCTCTCTGCTCTACAACACTGTACACAAACCAACTTCCCTTTCATTGACTTCATCTACAATTCACACTGCCTCGGCAAGGCCACCAGCATAATCAAGGACGAGTCTCACCCCGGTCACTCCCTCTTCTCAACTCTCCCATCAGGCAAGAGTTACAGAAATGTGAAAACGCACACCTCCAGTTTCAGGGACAGTTTCTTCCCAGCTGTTATCAGGCAACTGAACTATCCTTTCACCAACTAGAGAGCAGCCCTGAGCTACCATCTACATTGGAGACCCTCAGACTATCTTTAATTCGACTTTACTGGACTTTATCTTGCACTAAACTTTATTCCCTTTAGCATGTATCTGTACATTGTGGACGGCTTGAATGCAAACATGTACTGCATAGTCCTTCCGCTGACTGGATAGCACGCAACAAAAAAGCTTTTCACTGTACCCCAGTACAGGTGACAATAACCTAAACTGAACTTGGCAGAGCCCTGCCGTTCACCTTGAAGATCCTGCCCTGGGTTGACTTCCCAAAATACAACATCTCGCACGTATGTGCATTGAACTCCATTAACCATTCCTCAGCACACTTGGTCATCTGATGAAGACCATGTGGCTAGATCCTGATCCTATGCCTATGCCACATTTCACTAAAACCCTCGTAAATGCCGCCATTTAAAAATAATACCATAAAAAATAAAACTGTATAATAATATCCAAATATTCAACATGAAAACAATGACACACTCCTCACATCGAAAAATAATATGTACAATCTAAACCTGCACAGCGTCCTTTGTTCACTAATTGCCTTGGATTAATTATGTATAATTGGATTTTCAAAGTCAGTACATTGAGATCACATAACATAAGAAACCACTATCAAGGGATAGCAAGGCAGATAATTTTTCGATTGCAATATACAGTAGTGCACCTTTTTTTTGCTTCTCATGCAAAGGTTGAGAGTATGTTTCCACTTCCTGCATCTGATAACAAAATGAAACAGTTTTAGATCAAGTTTCCTCGCGTTGAAAGCATGAAAGGTCACTTTCATCTCAGCCACCCATTTCCAAGCACCAAAGGGAATTAAACAACAGTGAGAGGAAGTGTACATTGCCAGTGAAGAGTTTACTGATATCACAGTGTAATATTAAAGTACTGTCTCTGAGTACGAGATCTAAGTGCGAAGTGCGATGAGAATATGCCTTCGGTCTGAGAATGGAAGCATGATGCCATATACATACGGGTTATTTCGTTTCCTCACACACTCCAAAGACATGTAGGTTTGTAGGTTACTTGGCTTCAATTAAAATTAGATTTTGTACTCAGTGTGTACGATAGTGTCAATGTGCGGGGATCGCTGGCTGGCATGGGCTCGGTGGGCCGAAGGGCTTGCTTCTGCACTGTATCGCTAAACGCAATTAAACATAAAAGAAACTGCATTCAAATTAATTGAACCAAGCACTGCATCCTGCCCCTTCTCTATTTCTGTAATCTCATTTATATACAACATTTCTGGACATTTCTTTTTTTAAAAATAATATTTTTATTAGAAGCATGTACATATCATAATCAAAACACATTTAGTATATCAATTACATATTGTTAATAGATGGGATTCCAGCTATCAGAGTAATAGGGATCCTCATTTATCAATTATATATTAACTCTGCTTCTATTTGTTTATTTTTTTTATAGATAGTGAGAAAGAAGAGAAAAAAACACGATAAAAAAGAATAGAATAAATTATCAATAATACAACTTTGGAGATAGGTCCGTAGATTATAAAACATATCTATTCATCAAATCCTGGGTTCAAGCTTCAGTCAGGCTTCCGTGCCAGACCAATTTACCCTTTCAAAAAGTCAATAAATGGAGACCATATTCTAGCAAATAATTCTTGTTTGTCAATTAAGACAAGTCTAGTTCTCTCCAAATATAAGGTCTCAGACATCTCCATAATCCACATTTTGATTGTTGGACATGTTTGGGTTGTTGGACTTTTCCAAAATTTTAATATTAATTTTTCCCCAGTTATTATACTATAGGTGCACAACCTTTTATCCGAAAGCCTTGGGACCAGACACTTCTCGGATTTCGGAATTTTTCGGATTTCGGAATGGAAGATTTTTAGCGTAGATTAGGTGGGCGGCTTGAAAAGTCTGGAGCGGCTGCCTCCTCCCCGGAGACCGGGGGATCATTGAAAATCATTGCTTAAATGTTAGTCAGTTAGTTTGGAGGGATTTTATATGGTGGGGGGGGGGTGAAGGGGGAAACTTTTAATTCTTAGTCCCCTACCTGGTCGGAGAGGCGGGGAGCGGGCAATGCCTTACCGGGTCGCCGTGCAGTAAGCTCCGGAGTGCTGTGGCCGCCGACTCCCAACATCGCGGAGCTGGGGCTGCGGGCGTCCGGTCGCGGGCGTCGCTGGATTTGGAGTGCCGCGCAGCCAGGGGTAGAGTTGCCGGGGTCGGAGCTACAACCGGCCCCGCCCGCGGCCGGACGCCCGCAGCCCCAGCTCCGCGATGTTGGGAGTCAGTGGCCACAGCGCTCCGGAGCTTACTGCACGGCGACCCGGTAAGGCATTGCCCGCTCCCCGCCCAGGTAGGGGACTAAGAATTAAAGTTTCCCCCTTCACTCCCCCCCCCCCCCCTCACATAAAAGCCCTCCAAACTAACTGACTAACATTTAAGCAATGATTTACAGATGTTTAAGTGTCTCACCGGTCTCCGGGGAGGAGGCAGCCGCTACAGTAGTACAGACCTGGGTTGACCGTGGGTCGTTTTGGGTCAAGTTTGGCGCCAAACGCGAGCTTTGGTGTGCAAACGACATCCTGGAAAAAATGTCCGGTTTTCGGAGCTTTTCGGTTTCCGGAACTCCGGATAAAAGGTTGTGCACCTGTATAATCAAGGAAGTTTCTTTGGCTTGTTGTAAGTTTTAGGCTTTGTTCTGATATTTCTAATATTATTAGTTTTGAGTCGGGACATTTCTGAATATTTCTGAACAGTGCTATACAACACTTCTGAACTTTCAGCTCCCACAACTCCAGTCCTTTTCTGCTCCATATTTGTGGTCATCCCTTTAGCCCAAATGCCCATGAACAATCATAGAGATCATAGAGAGTGGTGTACACTGCCTGGTCCATCACACATACTGACCACCCCACCATCGAAGGGATCGACAGGAGGCGCTGCCTCAAAAAGGCAGCCAGCAGAGACCCACACCACCCTGGCCACGTTCTCATCTCGCTGCCACCATCGGGAAGAAGGTACAGGAGCCTGAAAACCGTGACCTCCAGGTTCAGGAACAGCATCTTCCCAGCAACCGTCATGCTCTTGAACACTGCACAACACTAACCTCAGCAACTGGGATTTTCTATGGACTGTGTCTTTGGTTGCATTTCGGACTTCGATTTTACATTATTATGGTTACCTAATATTACAGTTATTAATCTTTTGTATTATTGATTATTATCTTTTCATCAGTTTGTTATTGCACTCATAGGCCAGTTAATTTGCAGCAAGTAAAAATATAATTGTTCCATTGTTGGGACCAGTCTGAAAAAGGGTCTTGACCCAAACCGCCACCTATTCCTTTTCTCCACAGAAGCAGCCTGAACCGGTGAGTTACTCCAGCATTTTGAGTCTACCTATGGTATTATCTGTTTGGATAGAGTTTTTTACTCGGTTGTGGTACACGTGACAATAATAAACCAATATCAATACTCTCTAATCTGAATTGTACCCGTTAATTCAGATGGGCCAACACAATATTTTATTACATTTATTCAATACCCTGGCTACAGAAGGCAAGTATATTGCAAGAATTCCTCATCACCTTGAACTTGTGCATCAAGGTCCCTAGAGTTATCATTATTTCCCAGTGCTCTGCCATTCACTTCTTGACCTCTCCATTTTGGTTCGCCCAAAGTGCATTGCCTTGCACTTATCAGGATTAAATTCCGTCTGTCACTGTGCTGCCTATTTCACCCACTGATCAATATCTATGATAACCTTCCCCACTACCAACAATGTCAACTATTCTTATTTGGACTGCTCGGAAGGGCTCAGATGTGGAAATATGAGATGGCAACATGTTCACAGGCTGGACAGGAGAGGCAAGGACAATCAGAGGCAGGAAGGATAGTTCGCAAGGAGAAAAGTGAGCACTGGAGTTTGGAAGGGGTTTAAGAGGACATAGGTTTAAGGTGAGGAGGGATAACTTTAATAGGAACCTGATGTTTAACAACTTCACACGAAGGGTGGTGGGTATATGCAACGAGCTGCCTGAGGAGGTAGGCACTACTATCGCAACGTTTAAGAAACATTTGGACAGATACATGGATAGGATAGGTTTAGAGGGATATGGGTCAAACACAGGCAGGTGGGACAAGTGGAGATGGGTCATGTTAGTCAGTGTGGGCAAGATGGGCCGAAGGTTTCTATGCTGTGTGACATTAATTCTAATGATAACAGGTTTGAAGAGTAGATCAATATCTGAGGAGAGATCAAAGTTCAAAATATCAGCTAAAATGGTCAGGGTAAGAAAATGGGATGTCAGTAAATTGTTGAGAACATAGAGCAGCGCAGGAACAGTATTTATGGACTTACTATTCCCTCTACAGATTATTAACTTTCTAAAGATACAGCGCTGAAACAGGGTCTCTGCCCACCATGTTAGAAGATTCAGGATTATAGGTGAATTGGCTTCTGTAAATTGTAAATTGTCCCCAGTGTGTAGGGTAGAGCTAGTGTGAACAACTGGTCGTGAATAGGATAGAGTTAGTGTGAATAGCTGGTCGGCGTGGACTTGCTGGGCGAAGGGCCTCTTTCCACTCCGTGTTTCCAAACTAAACTAAACTATGGCAGAGGAAGACCTGTTTAGAAAATTAAATATTAAATATTGCTGCCTCTCAAACTGAATTTTGTATCGTGGTCGCAAACAGAATTGCATCTGAAGAGGAACTCAGCAATTCAGACAAGCTTCCAAACCAGATTGTTATCAGAACGTTGTGAAACCAAAAAAAAAGATACTGTAATGAGAAGATTATCCTTCTCTGGATAGACCGTTCTCATAGAACATGGAACAGGTCAGCTCAGGAACAGGCCCTTCGGCCCACAATATCTGTAACGAACATGATGCCAAGTTCAACTATTCTCCTTTGCCTCCACACAATCCATATGCCTCCATTCCCTGCATACCCATGTGCCTATCAAAAATCCTCTTAAATGCCACTATCGTATCTGCCTTCACCACCACCCCTGGCAGCGCGTTCCTGGCACCCACCACCTTCTGTGTAAAAACTTGTCCCGTACATCTCCGTTAAACTGTGCCCCTCTCACCTTAAAAGCAATGTCCTCTGAAATTTCCACAGGGAAAAAGGTTCCAACTATCTACCCTATCTATGTCTTTCATGATTTTATATACTTCTATCAGGTCTCATCTCAGCCTCCAACGCTCCAGAGAAAATCCAGGTTTGTCCAACTTCCCCTTATAGCTAATACGCTCTAATCCCGGCACCATTCTAGTCATACAGTGTGGAAACAGGCCCAGTGGCCGAACATGCACACGCCGCCCAACATGCCCCATCCACACTAGACCCCCCTGCCTGTAATTGGCCCATATCCTTCTAAACCTTTCCATCCACATGCCTGTCTAAATGTTTCTTAAACGTTGCAAACCCTCTTTTCATAGAAATTGACTCAACTGATGACCAAAAAGCCATCACAAGCACATTTCACCTGCATTCTTGCTTTTATTCTGCCTCTCCAGTCTCCTTAATATCATCAATTCTATTTGCAAGTTGTCTCTATTGAACTGTTGACAATAAATATTTTGTATCTCATTCAATTCAACTTCTACAGAAAAATAAACATGACAAAATCTGGGGATTTATCAGAAAAAGACACAAAGTGCTGGAGTAACTGAGCAAGTCAGGCAGCACCCTTGAAGAACATGGAAAGGTTACGGTTCGTGTCGGGACCCCTATTTGGACTGATTGTAGTAGGGGCAGAAAACTGGAAGCGAGATGGGGGTGGGACAAAGCCTGGCAAGTGATAGGTGGATGCAGGTGAGGGGGGGAGGAGAATTCTCGCTACTCTCCATGGCGGCTTCATTCTAGTCGCCGATAATTTTTCAACATGTTGAAAAATTTGCGGCGACCATAATGAGGCTGCGACTAGTTCCCAGAATGCGGGAACTCCTCACGACCATGAAGGCGACTCCCCGGCAACCACCCGCGAACATGTGGCGACCATGTGGCGACTAGAGAGAGCTAGATAGGGCTCTTAAAGATAGCGGAGTCAGGGGATATTGGGAGAAGGCAGGAACGGGGTACTGATTGGGGATGATCAGCCATGATTACATTGAATGGCGGTGCTGGCTCGAAGAGCTGAATGGCCTACTCCTGCACCTATTGTCTATTGTTTATTGACTGCCTAAAAAGTCGCCTAAGTGGGACAGGCCCATAAGAGTCTGTTTCTGTGTTGCATGACTCAAACTCTAACGACTGATCACTGTGCATTTACCCGATCCATTCCTCTCTTAATTTTGTGCACCTCTATAAGATCACCCCTCATCCTCCTACGCTCCAAGGAATAGAGTCCTAGCCTGCTCAACCTCTCCCTATCAACCTCAACCTCAGGCCCTCAAGTCCTGGCAACATCCTCATAAATCTTCTGTGCGCCCTTTCCAGCTTGACCTGTTGTCTTTCAGGTGAGATATTCAATTGGCTTGGAAACTATTTCAAGAAGAGTGGGAAAGCCAAATTCCTGGCACTTCCTTGCCAATAATTATCCAACAAGCAATGCCATTAACAATAACTATCTAGGACTTAAAGAGAGAAGCTTATATTTTACATAGCGTCTTGCATGTGTTCCCTCAGAAACTCCTCAAGGATTTTACAGTCAATGAAATACTTTTTAAGTGGAGTCAATATTGTAGTGTTGAAACCATGACCAACAATTTGTGTACAACATTGCCTGACCCACTGAGTTACTCCAGCACTTTGTGTCCGTCTTAAGAAAAAAATAATTTGCGCTTCTTCTGATCTTGTGGACTGCATTCAGTGTTTGTGATACGGTCTCCTTTGTACTGGAGCAAACCAGACGCACATTGGATAATCGCATTCAAGTCAAGTCAAGTCAAGTTTATTCGTCACTTACACATCTGAGATGTGCAGTGAAATGAAAAGTGACAATGCTCGCGGACTTTGTGCAAAAAGACAAACAAACAAACAACCAAACAAACTATAAACACAATCATAAACACACACATATTCTTTCACATATTAAAGCATTCGGCCTCAGCATCGGTCTGGGCGTGTCGCAATCTGCTCCGCTTGGTAATGAACTTTCCAACTTTTGGCAGCTTTCTCTCTCAGTTCGTCTGGCATTCATTTAGTGTCCGTTTTTGGTAATATATTGAAGTAGCATAGATAGTTATTGTTAATGTCATTGCTTGTTGGATAATTATTGGCAAGGAAGTGCCAGGAATTTGGCTTTCCCACTCTTCTTGAAATAGTTTCCAAGCCAATTGAATATCTCACCTGAAAGACAACAGGTCAAACTGGAAAGGGCGCACAGAAGATTTATGAGGATGTTGCCAGAACTGCAGATGCTGGTTCATATCAAACATGGACACAAAGTGCTGGAGTAACTCAGTGGGTCAGGCATCATCTCTGGAGAACATGTAAAGGTGACATTTTGGGTTGAGACTCTTCTTCGGACATTCTTAACAACTTTGAACTTGAAGGGTACAAGGTGCCAGGAACATGGCGACTATTGAGTAGGAAGGAACTGCAGATGCTGGTTCCTACTGAAGATAGACACAAAGTGCTGGAGCAACTGAGCAGGACAGGCACCATCTCTGGAGAAAAGGAACAGGTGACATTTCAGGTCGGGACCCTTCTTCAGACTGAAAAAGCGACACACAATAGGTCACCTATCCATGTTCTCCACTGATGCAAGTACATGGATAGGACAGATTTAGGGGGATATGGGGCAAACACAGGCAGGTGGAACTAGTGTTGATGGGGCATGTTGGTCGGTGTGGACAAGTTGGGCCAAAGGGCCTGCTTCCACGATGTATGATCTATAATGACAGCAACCATCAGGCTCTTGAACACTGCACACCACTAACCTCAGCAACTATGATCTTCTATGGACTGTGTCTTTGGTTGCACTAAATTTTGATTTTGCACTATCATGGTTACCTAGTATTACTGCTACTAATTTATCATATTATTAATTATTATATATTATCTGTGTGTTATTGCATTTACAGGACTGTTAAACTGCACAAGTAAGAATTTCATTGTTCCGTTGCTGGTACATATGACAATTAAACATTTAACCCTTGACCACTGACCTTTGCTGCTTTTTAATTTAGTAAATACAGGTTTATTGTTGTCTAAGCTTTGTAATTTATCAGAGAGTTATTAACCTGTCCTTGAGAGTCCAGATTTATGAGGCATCTCGACAGGTAGCTGGTTCATTTTTCATCCATGACATTTACTTTTGAGATTACTTTGCACATAAGGTCATGTTTGATTCACAGCACATTAGTTAAAAATGTATGGTAAATTCCCAGATGAGTTTATGGTTTAAGTAATAAAGACATTTCTGATTTGTGTAAATGTTGGAAGAAATAAATTGCAGCAGATTTATTTTTAGTATTAAAAAAAATTACTTTAAGCAATCTAAAGATGTTCATTGAATGGGAATAGAAGCCAGATTTAATCAGTTTTAAGATTAAAAATTGACTCAATGGAACTGCTTTAGTGCTCAGCTGTAACTATTAGAACATAGAACAGTACAGCACAGGAATGGGCCCTTTGGCCCACAATGTTTGAGCCAAACATGATGCCTGCACACAATCCATATCTCTCCATGCTCTGCATATCCATGTGCCAATCCAAAAGTCATCCTACTATCGCATCTGTCTCCAATACCACCCCTGGCAATGCGTTCCAGGCACTCACCGCCCTCTGTGTAAAAACAAGTTTGCTCCTCTCACCTTAAAGCTATGCCTTCTAGTGTTTGACATTTCAACCCTGGGAAAAAGGTTCTGACACTCTTCCTATCTATAGGTTTAGTATAGAAGTTTTATATACTTCTATCAGATCACCCCTCAACCTCGAGTCTTCCAGAGAAAACAATCCAAGCCTGTCCAATCTCTCCCTGGAGTTAATACCCCTAATCCAGGCCTTACTCTGGTTTAATTGTCATTTGCACCAAAAGGGAACAAATAAATTCATACTTGCAGCAGCACAACAGGTCTGGAAACACAGTAATTAATAAACAACCAAAAAAAGTTCAATAAATTATTTTAAAAATACAATATTATGCAAAAGAAAACAAAAGCCTGAAGTCCCTAGTGCAACCAAGACAGTTCATAGTTTGAAGTTTAGTTGGTGTTTATAGTGTTTAATAGTTTTTAGTTATAGAGGTATAGCATGAAAGCAGGCCCTATGGCCCACCGAGTTCACGCCGACCATTGATCATCCATTCAACTCATTCTATGTTATCCCACAGTCACCTCCACTCCCTACACACTAGGGACAGAGGGCCAATTAACCTACAAACACACACGCCTTTGTAATGTGGGAAGAAGCTGGAACACCCATGAGAAAACCCACGCGGTCACATGGAGAGCGTGCAAACTCCATACAGACAGCACCAGAGGTCAGGATCGAAACTGGGTCTCTGGTGCTGTGAGGCAGCAGCTCTACCGCTGCACCACCATTGGGCCATTGCCTGATGATTGCTAGGAAGAAGCTATTTGTTGCTAGGCCGGGGATTCAGATACACTCGTATAGAATGATTCAGTTGTGAAGTGTCATGGCAACTCTTTGCCTGAGGGCTTGATATTGTCTCTCTGATGTGTGAAGTTCGCTGGATGGTTTCTCAGCAATGGGCTAATCACACCATATCGGCCTTTACTGCACAACGGAAAAAATTTATTAGAATAGATATCTTGGGTACTTTGCATGGTAACCTTGCCAAAATCAGTGGAAATGTTTGTTGACAAGTTGATGGTACAGCTAATAAACAGGGGCCCCACAGGTTCCTATTAAATCTCACACTCTCATCTTAAACCTCCCTTATGGGTCCTGATTCCCCTTATACTAGGTAAAAGATGGTGCATTCACCCAATCTATTCCCCCTCATGATTTTACACACATTTATATGATCACTCCTCAGCCTCCTGTGCTCCAAGGAATGAAGCCCTAGCCTGCTAACTTCTCCTTATAGCTCAGGCCCTCGAGTCCTGGCAACATTCTCATGAATCTTCTCTGCACTCTTTCCAGCTTAATGATATGCTTCTTACAGTGACCAAAATGAAACATATAATGTTCCAGCCTCCATACTCAGATTTCAACTAAATTGGATCCTATGAACAGGAAAGATATTTAATTTCAATTTTTAGAAACACTCAACTCAAAAATCCGGTTTGCAATCAATAGCTCGCCAGTAATCTCATCATCAATAAGTGTACAGATCATTTTTGAATAGATACATGGCAAAGTCTTACTCACACTTAAGTGATGGCGGAGATTGTGAAATTTCTTATTACGATAATTTCTGAAATCTCCTACATTCAGGATGGGAAAATGGATTGGAAAAACAGCAAACGTGACGTTGTTATTCAAGAGGAAAATCAGCAAGAAAGCAGAAGCTACACCCCAGCCATCTGCCTGATGGAAAATGTCAGAAGCTTTTATTCTGGAGGTTATAAAAGAGCACTTAGACAGAACCGAGGGAACGGGCAACGTCAACTTGAATTTGTGGAAGAGAAATATCCTGGATTTTCCCAGTGGAGTTCTTCTGAGAAATTGCAAACCATTTTAACTCCCCTTCCCATTCCCACAATGTCCTTTCTGACCTGGACTTCCACCATTGCCAGAGTAGCTAAAAACCCAATGGCACAAATATCAACTTCAGAGATACAGAGCGGAAACACTGTGTCAACGGTAGAGCTGCTGCCTTTCAGCGCCAGAGCCCCGAGTTTAATCCTGGCTATGGATGCTGTCTGTACGGAGTTTGTACATTCTCCCTGTGCCCGCATGGGTTTCCTCCTTGTGTTCGATTTCCTCCCATACTCCAAAGACGTGCAAATTCGTAGGTTATTTCATTTCTGCAAATTGTAAATTGTCCTTAGTGGTGTAGGATAGTGCTGGTGTACAGGGGTGATCGCTGGTCGGTGTGGACTTGGTGGACCGAAGAGCCTGTTTCCGCACTGTATCTCTAAAGTCTAAAGTCTTAAAGTCTAAAGTGATCATGTGGATGGAACTTTAATTGGTCAACAGCAAGTAACAAGTATCACAGCTCACAATTCTATCCAACATGGTGTCATTCACACAGTTAGAAACATTTATATCTAATTCCCTCGTTCATATATGTTTTGAAAATCATGTGTCCAAGAACTAAATCCATTGGAGTCTCAGAGTCAATGCCTGCCACTTGGAAAATAACCCCATATTGGTGAGCTCGTATTTGGAGTATTGCATTCAAGTTTTGGTCACCCTGATATTGAAAGTGTAGAACAGATTTACGAGGATGTTGACAGGACTCGAGGGCCTGAGCTATAAGGAGAGGTTGGGAAGGCTAGGACTGTATTCCTTGGGGCGCAGGAGGCTGATGGGTGATCTTATAGATGTGTATAAAATCATGAGAAGAATAGATTGGAGTGAATGCACAGAGTCTTTTACTCAGAGTAGAAGAATCAAGAACCAGGTGACATAGGTTTAATGTGAGAGGGGAAAGATTTAATAGGAACCTGATGGGCTTTTATTTCACTTAGTGGGTATATGGAATGAGCTGCCAGAGGAGGTAGTTGAGGCAGGTACTATAACAGCATTTAAAAGACAGGAACATGGATAGGAAAAGTTTAGAGGGACGTGGGGCCAAACACGGGTAGGTGAGACAAGTGATACAGCACTGAAACAGGCCCTTCAGCCCACCTAGTCCACATTGACCAGTGATCCTTGCACACAAGTGCTATCCTACACAAACTAGGTATCATTTTACATCTATATCAAGCCAATTAACCTAAAAATGTGTACGTCTTTGGAGTGTGGGAGGAAACTGATCTCGGAGAAAGCCCACGCAGGTCACTGGGAGAACGTACAAACTCTGTACGGACAGCATCCATAGTCGAGATCTATAGATCAAACTTGGGTCTCTGGTGCTGTGAGGCAGTAGCTCTACCACGACGCCACCATGCCGGTCGGTATGGACAAGTGGGCTGAAGGGCCTGGTTCCACACAGTATGACTATTTAATCTGAGTAGTTTATAAGGTATGAACTGTGAAATATCCAATTTTTAGTATCCACCTATCACTTGCCAGACTTTGTCCTGCCTTATCCCTCTTTTCTAGCTTTCTCCACCCTACTCCATCTTTTATAAATGAAGAGCGCGGAGCATTAGTAGAAAGTGTATGGAAAATTCACAGATGACTTCATGCTTTAAGTAGTAAAGACATTTCTGATTCATGGAAATGCTGGAAGAAATAAATTGCGGTAGATTTCTTTAGAAAAGAATTACTTCAAGCAATCTAAAGATGTTCGTGGAATGAGAATAGAAGGCAGATTTCATCAGTTTTAAGATTAATAATTGACTCAATGGAACTACTACTGTAGGACTATTAGAACAGTTCAGCACAGGAACAGGCCCTTTGGCTAACAATGTCTGTGCCGAACATAACACCTAGGCCAACTCCTATCTGCCTGCACATAACCCATATCCCTCCATATCCATGTGCCCATCTAAAAGTCTCTTAAATGCCACATCTACTAAAACTTCCAGTAAATATATCCAGCATGACTTCTCCTTTTGATAATCCATGCTGACTGACCAATCCTGACGCCGTTTTGCAAATGTTCTCTTGGTAATACTAAACTAATGGACTCACCGTGGACATTCAGCTAACCAATTCATTGTTTTGGCTCTGGCTTAATTTACAAAGAGTAGGGTTACATCAGCTGCCCTCCAATCTACCAGAGGTGATCCAGAATCCAAAATATGTAGCCATAGTGTGTGGAAACAGGTGCTTCGGCCCAACCTGTCCACACCATGTAATGGATGGTGTTCCATTGGGATTGTAACTTGAAGTGTCAACAAGGGATGGGAACAACAGGAATGGAGGAGAGTGAACATGGAACAGTGCAGCACAGGAACAGGCCCTTCGGCCCACAATGTCTGTGCTGAACATGATGCCAAGAATCTTCAGACCCAGTCAGAACCTTCTTCCTAGGATGGAATTGTCAAAGACTAGAGGGCGTAGCTTTAGGGTGAGAGGGGAAAAGTTTAAAGGAGATGTGCGGGCAAAGCATTTTTACACAGAGAGTGATGGGTGCCTGGAACACATTGGCAGGGGTGATGATGGAGGCAGATATGATAGCGGCATTCAAGACCCTTTTAGACAGTCACGTGGATATGCAGGGAATGGAGGGGCATGGAGCACATGTAGGCAGAGGAGGTCCTCAGGCAATGGGCAATGGTTTGGATCTCCTCAGGCAATGGTTTGGATGCAAATCATAGATGCAGAGGAGATTAGTTTAACGGCATCATGTTTGGCATGGACATTGTGGGCTGAAGGGCCTGTTCCTCTGCTGTACTGTTCTTTGTTTCATGTAGTTGATAACTTTTCTGTTGACACAAAGCTAAGTGGAAGAGTAAGATAAAGGATGTATTGGAAAGTTATAACTGGATAAAGGTACTTAAGGTATTAAGATAAAGGTCTGGCAACATTGAATATTTGTGAAAAATATGAAATTGTCCATTTTAGCAGGTAAAATGTAAAAAAAACTCATTATCAGAATGGTGTGAGATTGCAAAGTCGAGAGATGCACAGAGATCTGGGAGATGTCATGAATAATTCCCAAAAGGCAAATGTACAGGAACAGGAATGCTACTGAAATGTTATCAGTTATTGATAGGGGAATTGAATTTAAAAGTATGAAGGCTATGTATCAGCAACGTGGGACATCAGTGACACCACAGCAGGAACACTGTGTATAATATTAATCTCCTTAGGCAATGGTTTGGATGCAGATCATAGAGAGTTCACAATACTGATATCTAGAATATTAGCATGGTTTTGTACATAGGAGGTCGTGACTCCCAAACCTGATTGTTTTTTTGACGATGTGACCAAAAATGTTGATGAGGGCAGAGCTGCAGACATGGACTTCAGCTAAGCATTCAACAAGGTTCCACATGGTGGGCTGCTCTGGAAGGTTAGATTGCATGGGATCCAAGGAGAGATAGCTGACTGGATACAAAATTGGCTTTATGGAAGGAAGCAGAGGGTGATGATGAAAGTTTGCATTTCTGACTGGAGGCCTGTGACTAGTGGTGTTCCTCAGGGTTCGGTGCTGGGCCCATTCTTGTTTGTCATCTATATCGATGATTTCAATGAGAACATATAAGGCATG
Source organism: Amblyraja radiata (assembly GCF_010909765.2). Lineage (NCBI taxonomy): Eukaryota > Metazoa > Chordata > Chondrichthyes > Rajiformes > Rajidae > Amblyraja > Amblyraja radiata. Next base: position 35,857,180 of record NC_045962.1, read on the forward strand.
ATTTGCAGAGGACACTAAAGTGGGTAGTATTGTAGATAGCGAAGATGTTCGAAGAAGAAATTGCAGCAGAATCTTGATCAGGTGGGCTGTGGAATAGTTGATGGAATTTAATACAGAGAAATGCTACAGTAGGTGTTGCATTTTGGGCAGTGTAACAAGGACAGGACCTACATAGTAAATGGCAGGGCTCTGGGGGGGGGGGGGGGGGGGGGGGGGGGGGGGGGGGGGGGTTGTAGAGCAGAGGGATCTGGGTGTACAGTTACATAGTTCTTGGCATCACCATTAGATAGAGTGGTAAAGAAGGCTTTTCGCACATTGGCCTTGATCAGTGAGAGTATTGATCATAGAAGTCAGGAGGTCATGTTACAGTTGTATAAAACATTGTTGAGGCCATGTTTAGAGTATTGTGTTCAGTTCTGGTCACCATGTTATAGGAAAGATGTTGTCAATCTAGAAAGGGTGCAGAGAAGATATGCAAGGATGTTGCCAGGACTTGAGGGCCTGAGCTACAGGGAGAGGTTGGGCAGACTAGGACATTATTTCTTGCAATGCAGGAGGGTGAGGGATGATCTTATAGAGGTGTACAAGATCATGAGAGGAATAGATTGGGCAAATACACAGAATATTTAGCCAAGAGAAGGGGAATTGAGAAGAGGACATAGGTTTAAGGTGGGGGGCTGGGGGGGGGGGGGTGAGATTAAAAGGAACTCGAGAGGTAAGTTTTTATTACACAAAGGGTGGTAAGTACATGGAACAAGCTGCAGAGGTGGTAGGTAAGGCAGGTACTATCATAATGTTGAAGAAGCATTGTACATGGAGATGGAGGGATATGGGCCAAGCACAGGTCAGCAGCATCTGTGGAGGTAATGGACGTACAGAGAAGGGCCCCAACCCAAAACATTGTCAACCCTGTCCATTCCCTCCACAGATGCTGCCTGACCTGTGGTGTTCCTCTAGCAAAGTTTATTTTGCTCTTAGATTTCATACCTTTCTCTTCAATTAGAAAATATCACCTTGCTGCTTTGGGCAATGGCAAGCCCATGATGAGACTTAAAACTCAAATGACTTATATAGGATGGACAGCGGTAGAGTTGCCGCCTTACAACGCCAGAGACTTGGGTTCGATCCTGATGATGGGTGCTGTCTGTACGGAGTTTGTACGTTCTCCCTGTGACCGCGTAGGTTATTTCCGGCTGCTCCGGTTTCCTCCCACACTCCAAAGATGTACAGGTTTGTAGGTTAATTGGCTTTGGTAAAATGGTAAATGGTAAATTGTCCATAGTGTGTAGGATAGTGCTAGTGTATAGGGATAGCTGGTCTGTATGGACTCGGTGGGATGAAGGGCCTGCTTCCGCACGATATGTCTGAAGTCTAAAGTGGAGATATATTGGATAAATATTTACATGTACACGATTACCTTACAAAAGAATTGTACAAGGTTACCCTGACCACTGTGACTCCATTTAGAAGCAATTTATCTATAGATGATGAAAAGGAATGACAAGAAGAATCGCAGGGAAGATGACAGACTAGAGGGCCGTCTTTTTCTTAAAAACTGGATTATTACATAAAAGTGGAATTCTTTGCCATAGAAGGAGGCTGTGGAGGTAGTCAATGGATATTTTTAAAGCAGAGATAGATAGATTCATGATTAGTGCGGGTGTCAGGGGTTATTGGGAGAAGACAGGAGAATTAAGTTAGGAGGGGGGGGATAGATCAGCTATGATTGAATGGCGGAGTAGACGATAGGCCAAAAGGTCTAATTCTGTTCCTATTAATAATGTTGCCGGGGCTCCAGGGTTGAGCTATAGGGAGCGGTTGGGTAGGCTAGGACTCTATTCCTTGGAGCATGGGAGGATGAGGGTGATCTCATAGAGGTGCATAAAATCATGAAGGGAATAGATAGGGTGAATGCACAGCACCTTTTATCCAGCGGAGGGGAAATCTAGATCTAAAAGACATAGGTTTAAGGTGCAAGGGGAAAGATTTAATAGGAACCTGAGGGGCAACCTTTTCCGCATAGAGGATGGAGGGAATATGGAATGAGCTGCCAAGGAGTTGGTTGAGGCAGGTATGATAACAACATTTAAAAGATTCTTGGACAGGTACCTAGATAGGAAGGTAAGAGCAAGGAACTGCAGATACTGGGTTATACAAAAAGACACAAAGTGGGTCAGGCAGCATCTCGGGGAAACATGATAGGTGACATGTCAGGTAAGGATCCTTCTGAAGGGTCTGTGAAAGGGTCCCAACCTGAATCTTCATCAATCCATGTTCTCCGGAGATGCTGCCTGACCCGCTGAGTTACTCCAGCACTCTATCTCCTTTCATGGATATGAAAGAGTTTGAAGATTATGGGCCAAATGTGGGTAAATGGGCATAGCATAAATGGGACACCTTCATCAGCATGGATGAGTTGGGCAGAAGGGCCTGTTTCCATGTTGTAGAAACATAGAAAAATAGAAAATGGGTGCAGGAGGAGGCCATTTGGTCCTTCGAGCCAGCACCGCCATTCATTGTGATCACAGCTGCCATCCACAATCAGCAACCCATGCTTGCCTTCTCCCCATATCCCTTGATTCCGCTAGCCACAAGAGCTCTATCTAACTCTTTTAAATTCAAGATTCAAGAGAGTTTATTGTCATGTGTCCCAGATAGGACAATTAAATTCTTGCTTTGCTTTTCATCCAGTGAATTGGCCTCTACTGCCTTCTGCGGCAGATAATTCCACAAATTCACAACTCTGTGGGTGAAAACGTTTTCCCTCATCTCAGTTTTAAATGGCCTCCCCTTTACTCTTAGACTGTGGCCCCTGGTTCTGGATTCCTTCAACATTGGGAACATTTTTCCTGTGTCTAGCTTGTCCAGTCCTTTTATAATTTTATACGTTTCTATAAGATCCAATCTCATCCTTCTGAATTCAGTGACACAAGCCCGATGCCACTAATAACTAAGTCAGTCTAAAACTACAGGCCCTCAGTTTCTCAGGAGGACTTTGTAAGGATACGACAGGTCTTCAACCTGGCCAGTAGTTGCTTGGACATTTTGTATGGCTCACAATATTCACAGTGAGATGGTGGGAGGCAGTATGAAGATCAGAATGCAAAACATAGAACATAAAGCACAGGAATAGGATCTAAGGCCCAGAAGTTCCCTGCCGAACACAATGATAAACTAATCCCATCTTTCTGCACATAATCCATATCCCTCCATTCCCTGCAGATCCATGCACATATCTAATAGCCTTTTAAATGCCATTATTGTATCTGCCTCCACCACAACCCCAGGCAATGCGTTCCTCGCATAATTTTATATACCTCTATAATTTTATATACTTCAATTTTGGCATAGTTTAAATTAGGGGGAAAGTTTAAAGGAGATGTGCGGGGCAAATTTTTTTTACACAGAGAGTATTGGGAGCCTCAAATGCATTGCCGGGGTGGTGCTGGCAAACACAATATTGGCAATTAAGAGACATAGATAAGCACAGAAAAGTGCAGGGAATAGAGGGATATGGATCATGTACATGCAGATGAGATCAGTTTTACTTGGCATCATGTTCGGTACAAATATTGTGATCCGAAAGGCCCATTCCTGTGATTGGAAACATAAAAACATAGAAACATAGAAAATAGGTGCAGGAGTAGGCCATTCGGCCCTTCGAGCCTGCACCACTATTCAATATGATCATGGCTGATCATCCATCTCAGTATCCTGTACCAGCCTTCTCTCCATACCCCCTGATACCTTTAGCCACAAGGACCACATCTAACTCCCTCTTAAATATAGCCAATGAACTGGCCTCAACTACCTTCTGTGGCAGAGAATTCCACAGATTCACCACTCTCTGTGTGAAAAATGTTCCAAAAATTAGCTAAAAATTAGATTAGTTGAATTCAGTCTATTGTCACGTCTACAGAGGTACAATGAAAATATTTTTGTTGCGTGCTAACCAGTCAGCGGAAAGACTATGCATGATTACAAACGAGCCATCCACAGTGTACAGATACATGATATATGGAATAATGTTTAGCACAAGATAGAGTCCAGTAAAGTCCAAATAAAGGTGGTCCGAGGGTCTCCAGTGAAGTAGATAGTAGCGCAGGGCCGTTCTCTTGTAGGTGATGGGTTGGTTTAGTTGCCTGATAACAGCTGGGAAGAGACTGTCCCTGCAATATGTGCAGGAAAGAACTGCAGATGTTGGTTTGAACCAGAAGAATGGTCTCGACCCAAAAGGTCACCCATTCCTTCTCTCCAGAAATGCTGCCTGTCCCGCTGAGTCACTCCAGTATTTTGTGTCCCCGTCTCCGGAAACAGTATTTTGTGTCCCCGTCTTATGTTCTATGTTCTATCAGGCCTCCCCTCAACCTCAAGGATTCCTGAGAAAACAATCCAAGTCTAATCAGCCTCTCCTTTGAAATAGTATTCTTGAACCAAGAACCCAAGAAACCACCCTCAGTCCACTCTTGGACCCAAGCTTCACCACCTTGACTGCCTCCGGTCTGAAGAAGGGTTTCGGCCCGAAACGTCGCCTATTTCCTTCGCTCCATAGATGCTGCTGCACCCGCTGAGTTTCCCCAGCAATTTTGTGTACCTTCACCACCTTGACTGTTGTCCACATAATTTCCGGTCCAAATGAGGCAGGAATGGTGCCAAGGTGGAATTTGGAAGGTTCCAACATGCGTGCGCAAAAGTTAACACTTCAACAAGAATGCCAGTGTAATACTTATTCAGCTTTCAATGCAAGTGAAACCTCAATAATAGTTTGTCCAATGTCAAGCTTGGATAGAAACGATCACAATCCTAAGTATAACAGACCAAAATAACAACATATGGTTGAAAAGCAGCTGAAAATATATCAGAACAACACATCACATCCTAAAATCACTCTATGAGCAAGACATACTTGAAAGACTGCAGCATATATGCATGATTAGTGTTTAGCGTACTGTATATATAACCCACATAGAGATTAACAATGTTAGAAATATGTAATGCATAACATTTCTAAAACCAGTTAACTATTAACTATTTTTTGTAATATGTGAAACCAGGAAGAATCAGTAGATTGGGGCTGCATTGATGTGTTAGTTATTAAATAATGAGAACCAGCCCGTCTATGATGTATTGATGGATGGTTCCACAGTAAATGCCTGTGACTGGAAAATTCGATTCCTAAAACAACAATTAAGGTCCTGGAATCCACGTAATAAACAACAAAAAAAAGATTTAGTCAGTTGACATCGACCAATTACCCCAATTATTAACAGATGGAATTGCAGAACGCAGTCCTTAAAAATACTAATGGGAATTCTAATTTTGATAAAATGTTTGTATTTTTCCCCTGCAAACTAACACAAATACATTAAAGTCAAGGAAGAGGAATAACCAATTCATTTAATTTAGATTTTGATTGTGGAAAATATTGTTGAATATAGTTGACATGTGGTATCATCAATGTTATGTAGGAATTCATTGCCACAGGCAGCTGTGGAGGCCAAGTCTTTGGGTATTTTTAAAGCGGAGATTGACAGATTCTTGATTAGTACGGGTGTCAAAGGTTATGAGGAGAAGGCAGGAGAATAGGGTTGAGAGGGAATGATAGATCAGCCATGATTGAATGGCGAAGTAGACTCAATGGGCCGAATACTTACAAAATTCTTAAGGGGTTGGACAGGCTAGATGCAGGAAGATTGCTCCCGATGTTGGGGAAGTCCAGGACAAGGGGTCACAGCTTAAGGATAAGGGGGAAATCCTTTAAAACCGAGATGAGAAGAACTTTTTTCACACAGAGAGTGGTGAATCTCTGGAACTCCCTGCCACAGAGGGTAGTCGAGGCCAGTTCATTGGCTATATTTAAGAGGGAGTTAGATGTGGCCCTTGTGGCTAAGGGGATCAGAGGGTATGGAGAGAAGGCAGGTACGGGATACTGAGTTGGATGATCAGCCATGATCATATTGAATGGCGGTGCAGGCTCGAAGGGCCGAATGGCCTACTCCTGCACCTAATTTCTATGTTTCTATGTTTCTAATGGCCTAATTCTGCTCCTACGACTTATGAACATGAATATAGTTGAATATATTAATATATCCATGTTCTCCAGAAATTATGCCTGATCTGCTGAGTTACTCCTGTACTTTGTGTCGTTTGGTGTATTTTAAAGCTGGACTAATTGAAGTTTATATTTGTAAATCTATATAGGAATTTGTTATTTAAGGCAGTTTTCAAATACTTCAGAATAGGAAGGAACTGCAGATGCTGGTTTAAACCAAAGATAGACACAAAAAGTTGGAATAACTCAGAGGGACAGGTAGCATCTCTGGAGAGAAGGAATGGGCGGCGTTTCGAGTCGAGACCTTTCTTCAGACTCACTTCTACCCCACTATTGGAAATCCATCAATGGAAGTCAACAAGACAAAGGATATATCTATATTACTAAAAGTCTGATCTTGATCACTTCCTGTTTTTCTGTTTCATGATTTTAGAAAAAACGCTGCCACTTACGGCTGTGATTTTTGGCCATCTTCATCTTTTAGAGTCTCCCTCCGCTGCGCAGGAAAAGAGGATTTTCCCATCGATGAAAAATAAAAGAGTTATTAATGTTTTTTTAAAATTGAGATTCCTCTGATGCCCCTGCTGGTGGGAGGGGGGAGGGACCATAAAACCCAGAAGTGTTGTGCCTCAGTCAGTCTCTGCAAGATGGGGGAAGTGAGAGGGTCAAGTCTCTCAGTCTGAGCTGTGAATAACACTGAACACATGTCTACTAAACTGTGAGTGTGGTTTTACTGACCTTGAGTGCCCTTAATGTGGTTTGAAAATGAAAATGTGGTTGGGTTGAAGTAAAAGCACTGCAAATGGTTGGTGGGGCTTGGTGTTGAAGTAAAAGCACTGCAAATGGTTGGTGGGACTTGGTATTGAAGTAAAAGCACTGCAAATGGTTGGTGGAGTTTGGTATTGAAGTAAAAGCACTGCAAATGGTTGGTGGGGCTAAACTTGACAACGTCCTTTTTGCACTGTATATTGATTTTAGATAAAACGCTACTACTTAACGCTACCACTTTTTGGCCATCTTACTCAGTCCCCCTCCGCTCATCAGGTGCAGAGGATTCATCCCATCAATGAAAAATAAAAGTGTTATTAGTGTTTAAAAAATGTTGAGAATCTCTCTCTTGTCAATCACGCCATGAAGGCCACACATTTTCCGGCGGGAGGGGTGAGGTATTATAAAACCCGGAAGTGTGGGTGTGGCTCAGTTTCTGCATGATGGGGAGAGAGAGGTCACGACCTTGTCTGAGCTGTGAATCAACTGAACACATTGAATGTCTACTGAACTGTGTGTGGTGTTTTGTGTGGTTTTATGGTGGTTTTATGGTGGTTTCACCCTGCTTGAAATGGTATGAAACTGCATTTGAATGTGGTGGCCTTGGACCCTGCATGAAATGGTATGAAACTGCATTTGAATGTGGTGGCCTTGCACCCTGCATGAAATGGTATGAAACTGCATTTGAATTTGGTGGCCTTGCACCCTGCATGAAATGGTATGAAACTGCATTTGAATTTGGTGGCCTTGCACCCTGCTTGAAGTGGTATGAAACTGCACGTGAATTTGGTGGCCTTGCACCCTGCTTGAAGTGGTCGGAAACCGCACTTGAATTCGGTGGCCTTGCACCCTGCTTGAAGTGGTACGAAACTGCACTTGAATTCAGTGACCTTGCACCATGCTTCAAGTGGTAGGAAACTGCACCTGAATTTGGTGGCCTTGCACCCTGCTTGAAATGGTAGGAAAATGGATTTGAATTTGGTGGCCTTGCACCCTGCGCTTGAAATGGAATTTCAATGAATAGCCATGAGTCAACTGCCAGCCCACCAGCCGTGAGTGAGCTGCCAGTACATCAGGCTTGAGGGTCTGAGCTGCCACCCCAAGAATCCATTTTGCCCACAATGTCCATACTAGCCCTCTTGAGACCAGTCAATTCAGCCCACAACACCCATACCAGCGCTCCAGAAAGTCCCCCCCCCCCCCACTGGCCACCAATATTGGAATTGGTGGAGAGGTGCAATATTGCATTGGGGACCAGCCCTCCCGTGTGAACATTGGACCCAATGGGTCCCACTTAGTCTAGTATATAATATACATCTTAGAAATGATTGGAGTTAGTTCAACGATAAAATATTACAGGTTGTGTTATGTAGTGTGCATTACAGATTATGTTTAGTGGGTATATTCTTAAAGATAATTGTGCATGTTAAAATGATTCAGTTGGTTAAATGGTGAAAATGTAACGAGGCAGAGGGGAAAGGTTTAGCTTTGTAATGTAAAGCAGTTGCTAATCAAACCTGAGGAAAGTGTTGCAAAAGATAAAGGAAGGTAATGCATCCTTTCTTAGATGTAGGATGAATTGCAACCACAAGGGAATGCTATTTTATACAAAGCAAAACCTGCTGTTTTAAAAATATTAAAGAAATATCCTATTTGTTATATTTATAGGTAGTATAACAACATTAAAATGAACATTTGGACAGTTACATGGATTGGAAAAATTTAGAGGGATATGGGCCAAACACGGATAGCTGGGACTAATGTAGATGGGGCATCTTGGTCAGCATGGACGAGTTGGGCTGGAGGGCCTGGTTCCGTGCTGGACGGCTCTATGAGAGGCTATCTTCAAATACTAAATGTCTCGGACAGCAGAATTTGATTCCTAAAATACCAATTAAGGTTGTGTTTAGGAAGGAACTGCAGATGCTGGCTTAAACCGTAGATGGATACAAAAAGCTGGAGGAACTCAGCGGGACATGCAGCATCTCTAGAGACAGGGAATGGGTGATGTTTTGCTCTGGATAGAAGAAATGGGTGACGTTTCGAAACGTCACCCATTCCTCTCCAGAGATGCTGCCTATTAAGGCTGATTAAGGTCCTGTAATCCACATAATAAACAAAAGCTACCACCACGCTCTTGAACGCTGCACAACACTAACCTCAACTGTGATCTCAACTTTTGGTTGCACAAAGGACTTTGTGGTTTTAAAATCATTGGTATTATGATTATTGATTTATTGCATTTTTATTTATTTGAGGTGGGGCAGAATAAAGCCTTTTCACTTATCATCTCTGGCCTTTGCCCTACCAATCATTGAACCATCTGTCTATCAGAAAAATCCCCTCACCTGTATCTTGCTAGGTGTTATCCTGCCCCCAACTCTAATCCAGCTTCCCCCACCTCCTCAGGCCCAGTACAATCTATCTGAAGGAGGGTCCCAAACCGTGTTGTCACCTATCCATGTTCCCCAGAGATGCATGTTGTATGATAATGCCACTAATAACTGAGTCAATCTAAAACTCCAGGCCCTCAGTTCCTCAGGAGGTCTTTGTAAGGATAAGACAGGTCTTCAACCTTGCCAGTAACTGCTTGGACATTTTGTATGGCTCACAGTATTTACAATGAGATGGTGGGGGGGGCAATATGGCGATAAGAAGGTAGAACACAGAACATAAAGCACAGGAGCAGGATCTTCAGCCCAGAATGTCCGTGCCGAACATAATGGTAAAATAAACTAATCCCATCTATCCCTGTGCGCGAGAGATGCTGCCTGACCCGCTGAGTTACTGCAGCACTTTGTGTCTTTTCTTCCTCCATTGTCAAAGTTTCATGGTTAATAACCATCACAGGATATTCATCCTGAAAATTATATTTTTCAGTAGCTATTTAAAGAAATGGAATTATATGTGGTTGGCAGTGCGTGTAGAACTGCCTTCTGTTCCTGACAGGTAGTCTGTGCTTTAGTGCATTTAAAATTGCATACTGCTTGTGACTCCAGTTCAAATTAATGCTGGTTTATAAACAGCAGAACAAAAATCAATAAACACACCACTCGGAAATCCCACAGTCCACATTTCATTATCATCATTCAGCATGGAATTAACCACTTCCTCACAGCATCAAGTTATGTGCAGAATGGAGAGCCAAAACAAATGGAGTTTGATTTGCACACTTTAGTATTTGACTGCTATTCTTGGAAGTGCAATGCAGTAAAGGATTTCTGTACAAGGTGTGAATACAGTCACTGTGGGATGTGCTAATTTGTGCACAGGAGAGGTTTTGTGCTGCATGTTGCTACTATACCATGCGTCAAATTATTCTGGAGAAATAGAAGATTTTTTTTAAAGAAAGAATTCAGGATCAAAATGAAATTCGCTTTATAAAATTCTCTAGAATTCCGATTTCTGACGAATCCTCATGATCCAAAATACATTTACTATTTTTGTTTGTTTATTTGTGCTGCTGCAAGTAAGAATTTCATTGTTCCTTTTCAGGACATATGACAATAAAACACTTTTAGTTTTAATTTTTTAGTTTTAGAGATACAGCGTGGTACCAGACCCTTTGGTACACTGAGTGCATGCCCACCAGTGATCCCCATACACTAGCAACACTAGAGACAATTTGTAATCTTTACTGTAGCCAATTAACCTACAAACCTGCTGCACCCGCAGTCAGGATCGAACCAGGGTCTCTAGTGCTGTAAGGCGACAACTCTACTGCTGCGCTACCATGCCACCCAATACTCTTGACTAGAACATAGAACACAGTACAGCACAGGAACAGGCCCTTCAGCCCATAATGTCGATGATCAGTGTGATTCCAAGATATACTAATCTAATTGGTCTAATCGCACACTGTGGGCAGCACAGTGGTGCAACGGGGAGAGCTGCTGCCTCACAGTGCCAGAGACCCAGGTTCAATCCAGACCTCGAGTGCTATCTTTGCGGAGTTTGTACGTTCTCCCTGTAGCGTATAGTGTGGTTGCGAATGTGCAATAACATGGAAATAGTGTAAACGGGTCAGCGTGGACTCGGTGGGCCAAAGTGCAATTAGACTTCAGAGATACAGTGTGGAAACAGCCCCCTCAGCCCACCGACTCCAAGGTGACCATCGATCACCCCCATACACTATCCTACACCCTAGGGACAATTTACTATTTTTACCAAAGCCAATTAACCTACAAATCTGTACATCTTTGGAAAGTGGGAGGAAACCTGAGCACCCAGAGAAACCCCATGCGGTCACAAGGAGAACGTGCAAACTCTTACAGACAGCACCCATATAGTCAGGATCGAACCTAGTATCCGTAAGGCAGCAAATCTACCGCTGTACCACACAAAATATGTTTGGAAAATCCTTCCAATTGGATACAAAAACTTTATTGGTTACAAAGATGTAAAATATTACAGATTTCAATAAGATTTTATGTGGACATGTAGTAAATAAAGTGACTGAGCTGAAAATTATCCCAAGAGTTTTCACCAGGCTCGGTTTTGATTGTGTAAAATGGTAACATGTTTCACCTTTCTCCTGATTTTATATTCACATTTCTCCTCATACACATGGCAATCATTAGTTTGTTAAATCGACTCTTAACCATGTGTCAACTTGTCAGCCTTTTCACAAGGAAAGTCAAATTTCTCTCCCGTCTTTTTCAAGTTATTAATGTGAACCAATCAGGTAGGTTTGAAGGCACAAATGCCGGCTTGTCACAATTATTCAGAGAGTGGAAAGTGGAAGTGCAAACAGCAATGACCCTTCCTATTCCTTCCTGCTCACTGTGCAGAAATCATGTAGAAAAGTTCCATGGCTTCCAAGAGACTCAGCTACTTGTAGATTGACACAAAATGCTGGAGTAACTCAACGGGTCAGGCAGCATTTCTGGAGAATAGGAATCGGTGACGTTTCGGGGCGAGACCCTTCTTCAGACAGGTCTAGTCTAAAGAAAGGTCACATCCCAAAACATCACCTATTTCTTTTCTCCAGCATGTGCAGTAAACTAGCATCTGCAGTTCATTCCTACCCACTTAGATACTTTTATTCTGTCTAATGTTAGAGTCATACAACATTGAAACAGGCCCTTCGGCACAACTTCGGCCGAGCAAGATGCCCCATCTATACTGTACTGAAACATCTTACCAACAACTAGAGAGCAGTCCTGAACTACTATCTACCTCATTGGAGACCTTCGGACTATCTTTGATTGGACTTTATTGGCTTACCGTTATTCACGTTATTCCCTTTATCATGTATCTGTACACTGTGGGTGGCTCGATTGTAATCATGTATTGTCTTTCTGTTGACTGGTTGACACGCAACAAAAGTTTTTCACTGTACCTCGGTACACGTGACAATTAGCTAATCTCAGAATCTCAAAAATGACACATCACACCTGCTTGCATTTGGCCCATATTCCTCTAAACCTTTCCTCTCCATTTACCTATCTAAATGTCTATTAGGAATTAAGAATTAAGAATGCTCTTCCTGCTATACGCAACATTGCATATTATTGATGGTAATCCCAAAAATATAATTTTCGAGAGAAGTATTTTTTGAGGCATGATTCATCATTGCCCTGTTTGAGTTTATTTTCTTCAAGATTGTAGTCTCTGCCTCCTTAGAAGATTGAAGAGATTTGATTTGTTGATGAAAGCTCTCTCGAACAGGTGTGCAGTAGAGTACATAATGACTGGTTGCATCACAACCTGGTTCGGCAACTCAAACGCCAAATAAAAGAGGTTTCAAAACGCTGTCCAGTTAATCACAGATACTGACTTCCCTACCATTGAAGGGATCTAGGGGAGGTGTTGCCTCAGAGAAGGCAGCCAGCATTATCCACGACCCACACCACCCTGGCCACACTCTCATTTCACTCCTGCCGTCAGGAAGAAGGTACAGGTGTCTGAAAATTGTAAAGTCCAAGTTCAGGAGCAACATCTTCCCAACAACCCATCAGGCTCTTGCACACTACGCAACACTAACCTCAACTATGAACCATAGACTACCTTTGGTTGCACTAAGGACTGTGGGTGTTTTTGTGTGAGCTTTAGGTTTCCTAGACTTTAGAGATAAAGCATGGACAATGTCACCCAAGGCCCTCGTTTATCAGCGATCACTCTGTACACTAGCACTACCCTACACACTAGGGACAATTTACAATTTTTACCAAACCCAATTAATCTACAAACATGCACGTCTTTGAAGTTTTGGGAGGAAATCAGAGGAACCAGAGAAAACCCATGCGGTCACACGGAGAACGTGCAAACTCCGTGCAGACAGCACCAATAGTCAGGATCGAACCTGGGTATCTGATGCACCTTGTCAATTTATTGTATTTTTCTTATTATATATTATCTATGTGTGCATGATGCCAAGTTAAACTAATCTCGTTTGCCTTCATGTGATCCATATCCCTCTATTCCCTGCATATCCGTGTGCCTATCCAAAAGACTCTAAAATCCTCTTAAATCATATCTGCCTCAACCACCTGCACGTTCCAGTAACCCAACACTCTGTGTAGAAAAACTTGCCCCGCAGATCTCCTTAAAACTTTGCCCATCTCACCATGTGACTTCACCACAAAATGGTGTCTGTCTGTATCACAACTTCAAGATTCAAGAGAGTTTATTGTCATGTGTCCCGATAGGACAATGAAATTCTTGCTTTGCTTCAGCACAACAGAACATAGTAGGCATGACTGGGAGCAGAATTAGGCCATTTAGCCATTCACGTCTACTCTGCCATTCAATTGTGGCTGATCTATCTTTCCCTCTCAACCTGATTCTCCTGCCTTCTCTCCGTAACCCCGACACTCTTACCAATCACGAACCTGTCAATCTGTGCCTTAAAAATACCCAATGACGTGGTATTTCAACAGCCGTCTGTGGCAATGAATTCCACAGATTCACCACCCTAAAGTTAAAGAAATTCCTCCTCATCTCCTTTCTAAATGTACGTCCTTTAATTACGAGGCTATAACTCTAAGCACAAATTGTGACAACTCCTTGATCTCTAAGCATCAGCTTGAAATAAAGAGTTGGCCTCGTAAATCTATTTGTAATCCAAAATATATTGGATAATTAAAGCCAGTCATAATGCTCACACAATTATCCATCATTGAAAATGTCAAAGACCTTGAAATGTCATTTTTTCAAGAACTAAAAAAAAAATCTGCTTTCAAATTTAAATATATATTTTTCTAGGTATCCAAACATATACATTTATAAATTGCTAACTACAAGTAGATTACACTTCAGATAATCAGTCATGGCAGTGGAGATGAGAATATTCTGTTTTATAAAGTACACATATTTTGGTAGTACACATGCTTATAATAGAGTGACAGCTCAGATCTCAGAAGGAGAGCAGAGAAAGGGTACATAATCCCTTGAAAGTGCTGTCACAGGTAGATAGGGTGGTCAAGAATGCTTTTGGCACTTTGGCAGAGTACTGATATAGAAGTTGGGAGGTCATGCTACAGTATATATAAGATGTTGGTGAAGCCACATTTAGAGCATTGTGTTCAGTTTCGGTCACAATGTTATAGGAAAGATGTTGTCAAGCTGGGCAGAATGTAGAGAAGATTAATGAGGATGCTGCCAGGACTCAAGGGCCTGAGCTATAGGGAGAGGTTGAACAGTTTAGGACTTTACTCCTTGGAGAGCAGGAGGATGGTGAACTTATGGAGGTGTACAAAATCATGAGGGGAATAGATCAGTTAAAATCACAGAGTATTTTATTCAGAGTGGAGGAATTAAAAACTAGATGATATAGGTTTGTAATGTGAGGGGGAGTGGGGTTAGATTTAGTGCAACTTGCTGGGCTAAACCTTTGTCAGGTTTAGAAAACAGATGCAGCTTCAGTCATTGAGATGTATAGGACAAAGATTAAAGGAGATGTGCAGGGCAAGTTTTTTTTACACAGTGTGGTGGGTGCCTGGCATGCGCTGCCGGGGGTGGTGGTAGAGGCAGATGCGATAGTGGCGTTACAGTGACTTTTAGGTAGGCACATGGAATATGCAGGGAATGGAGGGAAATGGATGATGTACAGGCAGAGGAGATTAGGCATCATGTTCAGCATGGACATTGTGGGCTGATGGGCCTGTACATGTGCTGTGCTGTTCTATGTTCTAAAATGGGCATTAAAGATATTGAGCTCATTTGGTAGAGATGCATCATTGCCAGAGATCGCCCCAGTTTTAACTTGAGCTGATTGTATTTTGACCCTGCTACAGTCATCTGGCATCAACTCGAATGCACTGAGCTCCCAGCTGGTTTTGGAAATCTCATCTTAACATCCATGTTGGAGATCGTAGCTGGCCTTCTCGCAATGAAGAACAGAGGAGAAGTTGACACAAAGTAACTCAGCAAGTCAGGCAGCATCTCTGGAGAACATGGATGGGAGATGTTTCAGATTGGGACCTTTCTTCAGTGATTTTCAGAGAGCTGCAACTCCAAGGTTAACTAGTTGCTGCATCTTAAAAGACGAATCAGAATAGTATTTAACCGCATGGTGGCGCAGCGGTAGAGTCGCTGCCTCACGGCGCCAGAGACTATGGTTCGATCCTGAGTACGCGTGCTATCTGTATGGAGTTTGTACGTTCTCCCTGCGACTGAGTGGGTTTTCTCCGGGTGCTCTGGTTTCCTTCCGCATTTCAAAGACGTGCAGGTTTATTTGTTAATTGGCTTCTGTAAATTCTCCCTTGTGTGTAGGGTAGAGCTAGTGTATGGGTTATCGTTGGTCGGCGCGGACTCGGTGGGCCGATGGGCCTGTTTCCGCATTGAATCTCTAAAACTAAAAACTAATGTTGGTGTACAAAAGAAGATACTAGGTGTTGGAGTAACTCACCAGGTCAAGCAGCATCTCTAGAGAACATGGATTGGTGACGTTTCAGATCGGGACCTTTCTTCTGACTGATTGGGGGGGGGGGGAGGGGGAAGTATGAAAGGTGGAAAAGAGGTGGGGCAGGACAACAGACTAGGCCATGTCATTGGTGAACACAGGCGAGGGGGTTATATGACAGGCAGGTGGACAACGGCCAGAGATGAAAAAAAAACCCAGAAGGTGTTGCAAAGAGTTGCGAATTGTGAAGCCAGACGATAGAATGTAGGTGGAGGGGGGAGGGGGAGGGGAGAAATGAGTGTGATTCCAGGTGGGGCACAGGGGAGGGGTGGGGGGATGGGGGAGGGGGGAAGAAGTTTTGCGGAGAAACGAGAGGTGGAGGTGGGGATTGTTAGAGGTTACCTAAAATCAGAGAATTCAATGTTCAAACCATCATGTTGCAAGCTACCCAAGTGGAATATGAGGACAGGTATATGAAAATATAGCAGACAGGCTTGTGTGAACCAGAGGTGTTTCCATGAAACAGAGAAGACAGCTGATTTCCCTTTGAAACAGCAGTGTTGCTCGAAGATCTTCAAGCTTGTTCTCTTTAGTTGATTGAACTTTAGCTAGAAGTATGGTGGGGTTCTGAAATCTCCATCAGGCATCCGGCATCCCTGAATACCCCCCAATTCCCCCCCCCCCGCCCTATCCACTCACGCATAACCCCCAACTGCGCAGGCTCTGCTAGAGAGGGAGAAGGAGGGGGGTAGAGGCAGAGAGAGGGCAGAGAGAGAGGGCAGAGAAAGAGGGCAGAGAGAGAGGGCAGAGAGGGAGGGCAGAGAAAGCAGAGAGAGGGCAGAGAGATCAGAGGCAGAGGGGGCAGAGGTGGAGAGGCAGAGAGAGAGGCAGAGAGGTCATAGAGAGAGGCAGAGAGGGCAGGGAGAGGGCAGGGAGAGGGCAGAGAGAGGCAGAGAGAGGCAATAGGCAGAGAGAGAGGCAGAGACAGAGAGAGGGCAGAGACAGAGAGGGCAGAGACAGGGAGAGGGCAGACAGAGAGAGGGCAGAGACAGAGAGAGGGCAGAGGATGACGACACTCGAAGCAGGTGGAAGATTCTGTGTGTGAGACGGCGCCGAGCAGACCCATTGTGACGTCATCCGTGAAAGCTCGTCGTTTAATTTCAAAGTCTTTTGATATTTTTAAGAATTTTCAGTAATGTCCAGAAATAAAGCATGAAATATTCAGATAAGATGTTTTTGGACTCGACGGGAAAAATGTCAACTGGAATATGTAAAAATATTATCATTACTGCATAGTTTTTTCGCGACTGTAAAAACATACACATATACACACACGTACATGTTCAGAGTTTTAGAGTTATATAGATTATTTTACCTGCCTCAACTACCTAGCTCATTTTATATACTCACCACTTTCTGTATGGAAAATGTTGCCGCTCGAGTTCCTATTAAATCTTTCCCCTCTTCCCTTAAACTTATGTCTTTTGGTTCTTGATTCCCCGACTGAGTAAAAGACTTTGTGCATCCATTCACCCTATCTATTCCCCTCATGATTTTATTCACCTTTATTAGATCACCCCTTAGCCTCCTGCGCTCCAAGGAATAAAGTCTACCCAAGTCTGCTCCAAGTCTGGCCAACCTCTCCCTGTAGATCAGGCCCTCAAGTCCTGGCAACATCCTTGTAAATCTTCTCTGCACTCTTTCCAGCTATTCCATGCCAAGACATATGGTGAAAAGACATAATTGCATCATAGCATTGCAATATCTTCATTTTTTATATACAATTGCTACAAATATATCACACAATCTGTCTCTTCACGTTCCCTATAATTGATTTTGCTGTTCATCCTGCCTCATCCTTTTTCCTATGATCTGCAATGTCACCTTTTTCATTTCGTTATGAAGTGGGGAGCGGGTTCCAATGGAAGGAGATAGTGGTATTTAAGAGACATTGAGATAGGCTTGTGGGTATGCAGGGAATGGTGGGGGATAGATGATGTGCAGGCAGACAAGTGATGGTCTTGGCACAGGGTCATACAGCACAGAAACAAACCCTTCAGCCTAACTCGTCCATGCCGACAAGATGCCTCATCCAAGCTAGTCCCACCTGTCCTCATTTCACCCATTTCTCTTTAAATCTTTCCCATCCATGCACCTGTCAAAGAGTCTTTGACTGCCTCAGTACCTGCCTCAACTACCTCCTCTGGCAGGCATCTCCAGACACTGAGGGCCAAATGGCCTGCTCCTGTGCTGTGTACTGTTCTATGTGTAAGAAGAAACTGCAGATGCTGGCTTACACCGACGATAGACACAAAATACTGGAGTAACTCAGCAGGTCAAGGCACAAAATGCTGGAGTGCAGATCTATGTTCTACCAGAGTCATTAAACTTGCCTTCTATTGAATGAAATTTAATTTAAAATTCATCAATTCACCAATAAATGTTTTTCTCTGGTTTCAACATGAGTCAAATTGGCCAATGAGTGAATTAAGTGATTTACCAACATCTACACAAACTGGACTTTTCCTTTTAAAAAAAAAACTAATTTGGCACAATCTAATTGCTTAAAATAGAGTCACATTGGATTAAATCTTCAGTGAGAATTTCACAGAGAAAATGTGTTTGGAAATTCAATGACATGATGCTAATTAAAAAAAAATATCAACCCAAAATTCAGTAACAAAATGTTTATGCCATTAAGCTGGAAAGAGTTTAGAGAAGCTTTACGAGGGTGTTGCCAGGATTCGATGGCCTAAGGTACAGAGAAAGGTTGACCAGGCTAGGAATTTATTCTGTGGAGCGCAGGAGGCTGAGGGGTGATAGTATAGTGTATAAGTTCATGTGGGTTGAAGGGCCTGTTTCCATTCTGTATGACTCTATACAACTCAGAACAAACCATGTTAGTTGTCATCATGAAATTGGATTGTTACATGGATAGGAAAGGTTTGGAGGGATATGGACCAACTGCGGGCAGGTGGGATTAGTGTAGCTGGGACATGTTGGCCGGTGTGGGCAAGTTGGGCCACACTGTATCACTCTATGACTCTTTGACTTCTGATCAGAATCAATCCAACTGTGTAGATGTTTCCAAAATGCTGGAGTAACTCAGTGGATCAGGCCGCATCTCTAAAAAACATGGATAGGTGACATTCCGGGTCGAGATCCTTCTTCAGTGGGGAGAGCAAATTGGAAGAGAGGAGGGGCAGGATAAGATCTGGCAAGTGATAGGTGGGTACAGATGAATGGGGTTTTTGATTGGAAGATGATTGGACACTGACAGAGATGAAAAGGCAAAGAGTTAGAGATAAAGAGCTAAGGATAGAAGAGGCATGAATTATAAAGCCAGAGGAAGGAATAGAGGTGGAAGGGGAACAGGGGGAGGGGGAATGGGAGAAATGGGTGCAAATTCACATGGGGCACAGAGAAGGGGTGGGGGGCTGTTTATAGGTTA
This sequence comes from Amblyraja radiata, assembly GCF_010909765.2. NCBI lineage: Eukaryota > Metazoa > Chordata > Chondrichthyes > Rajiformes > Rajidae > Amblyraja > Amblyraja radiata. The sequence continues at coordinate 35,876,296 of NC_045962.1, forward strand.
GTTCCTCAAAATTGAAGTATAATGGTATGAAGTCTGAAGAACGGTCTAACCTGGAACGTCACTTATCCATGTTCTCCAGAGACACTGAGTTACTCCAGCACTTTGTGCCTTTCCTTGGTACACCAAAATCTGCAGTTCCTTGTTTCTCCAGTATAATGGCAGACACCACCTTGCATAGCTTCTGTGCTTCAGAGAAAATCCAAAAGCTTTATACAAGTTTTTTAAGGAAGATGAAAAAGTCTACCTGTTTTAATTGTGGATAAAATCAATGAGCCAGTCATGGCTTATGTCAACTTCACCCTGGCGACAGGCCTTATGAAACATAAACACGAAAGGTCAAAGGTTTCCTCATCCATTTTCAATGACACCGAAGCATAAATCAAAAAGGGCTTCACCTAATGGAAGGGCTTCCTGTGGGCAATGTTTGAAATACAGAAACCAAGCACGAAATGGAGTCAGAGCCTTTTCGGTGCTAGACTGCAACTCCACACCATTACAAAAATCTCCTTGTATCTCATTACCTTTCCTGAAGCAAGCAAAGAAAGAACAAGGAATAGTTTTGGGGGAAAAAAGACAAATTAAGTGATTAGGATTCCTTGGAAGCTAACATCTGCTTTTACAGCTGTTAGAGATTAAAAAAATTCTCAAGATAGGTGGTAAAATTCAGGAATAGTTGTAAACTGAATGAAAACGATTTGTAGGTTTTTAAAGTTTCTGAAAACGTCAAGAATTTGAGGCAATAGTGTAAGTGTCGTATAAAGCAGATTGACAAGGAATGTGCAGAGGATTTGTTTTTCAATTAAATAGCAGGTCAGAAAGAAATGGAATTATAGAACAAAACACAAAAGAAAGGAAGCGTGGGTATAATATTTCCCGTTCAATTAAAGTGTTTTACAGTCTCTTTTTTGTCTATGGTCAATGTGGTGTTAGATTCATAAAGCAATATAAAATGCACCATTTATGAGTATATATGTGCTGTTAATTATCAAAGGAAAAAATAATAGCTGGCATGGGAACAGTTTTATTAATTGCTCCTGTCTATTCTTGAAGGATATGCCAAATGAGAGAGTTGATAAGGGATCAGTTAAAATTGGGGGGGGGGGGGGGGGGGGTATTGGCCTTGGGAAAAAAGTGCAGATGCAAAGAAAGAATTTTAAAATGTTTAGAACCCTGATGTTTAGAAAGACCAGATTGGTTCAGAAGCTCATGAGCTTGACTGCTAATAAATATTAGCTTGACTGCTAATAAAATTAAAGCAGAGCTATTTTTAGATCCAATATTTAAATTGTACTAACAGCAATGATTCAATTTTAATTTCTTGATATTTCACTAGCCTTTTAGGTTTATTAGCTTCAGAGCTGTTCGTACAGTCTGGGCTGAGACTAGTGTAATGGTCTGAGGTGACTTAAGGCTATAATCATAACATTAGTCATGGTGCTGATCTGTGTTGCTGGTATGTTGATTGGATGTGTGCTTACTGCCAAGGTAATAGCTGGAGGAAGTCCCATGTATGACAAGCCTGATTTGGACGTCTCCTGGGGTCCATTAACCGGCCTGTCAGCTGAACCTAATGAGTCACACAGTAATGGCTTCCATCTTTACTGGCAGTGCAGCTAAAATCTATCCCCACAAGATGGTATCAATATTAAGGCACAGACGATTGCTCACAAAATAAGATATTTGAGTATGGGGAAGAGGAAGGAAAACTGTTAAAGATATTGTCCAAGAATAAAAGAACAGATATTGTTCAAGAATAAAAGAACAGATATTGGCCAAGAATAAAAGAACAAATTTAAAAAATAATTTCCCCTTCAGTTTAGGTTTAATTCTTTGTTTTTCCCTTTAACGTTTGATAATATCTTTTCATTTCTATCTATGATTTCTCCAAGGTATTTATAATATCTTAGATTTCTATTTAAGTTATTAGAAATATCTTACATGATTTCTCTTTAAGGTATATTTAATATCTTTGAATTTTTAATATACCACATGATATCTCTAAGATATTTGTTTAATATCTTACAATTTCTCTAAGAAATTTTTAATAGATTTCACCTCAAGATATTTTTTTAATATCTTACGATTTCTCCTTAAGACATTTAATATCTTACAGGATTTCTCTTTAAGAATTTTTAAAATATCTGACACGATTTCTTTTTAAGTAATTTAAGATATTCTGTTGGATATATTTAAGTACTAGACTAAGTGGGACCCATTGGGTCCTAGTCACACGGAAAGCCTAGTCACACGGAAATCCCCGAGCACTCCCTCCCCCTCCTCTTCATGTGTGGGAGGGGAGGAGGGGAGGGAAGTGGGGTGTGTGGTTCGGGGGGGGGAGGGGAGGAGGGGTGTGTGTGGACGGGGAGGTGTAGGAGGGGGGAAAGGGTGGTGTGGGGGGAGGGGGGTATGTGAGGGGGGTTGGGGTGGGTGTATGTGTGTATGTGGACGGAGGAGGGGTGTGGGAGGGGGAGGAGGGGTGTGGTGGGGTTGTGGGGGAGGGTGTGTGTGTGGGAGGGGTGTGTGTGTGTGTGTGGGGGGGGGGGGGTGTGGCCGGGGGTGTGTGTGTGTTGCGGGGGGATGTGGGGGGAGTGGTGTGCGGGCGGAGGGGTTGTGGGGGGAGGGGTGTGTGAGTGGAGGGGGGGAGTGTGTGGGGGCAGGGGTTGTGGTGGCGGGGAGGTTGTGGGGGCGGTTGGGGTTGTGGGGGTGTGGGCGGAGGGGGGTGTGGCAGGGGGCGGAGTGTGGGCGGAGGTGTGTGTGGGCAACTGGGTGTGTGGGGGTGGTGTGTGGGCAGGGGGTGGGTGTGTGTGGGCAGGGGGTGGGTGTGTCTGGGCAGGGGGGTGTGTCTGGGCAGGGGTGTGTGTGGGCAAGGGGGCTTGTGGGGTGGAGGGGTGTGTGGGCGCGGGGGAGTTGTGTGGGGGGAGAGCGGTGTGTGGGCGGGTGGGGGGGGGGGTGTGGGGGGAAGGGGTGTGTGGGTGGGGGGAGTGAGCTTGGAGAAAAGACGGGGAAAGAGCCATGGGGGAGAGGGGGCAGGGAGGAGCCAGCGAGGGGGATCAGAGGGGTAGCGGCTAGAATTGGCGGTGCGATAGGGACTCACAGCGGGCGCTGGTTGTTTTCCTCCGCCGGGATCAGAGGCTCCACTTTCCATTTGGTGACATCGGCGACATCTCTGACTCCGGGCTGGGCTGGGTCTCTGACTCTGGGTTGGGCTGCGCTGGGTCTCCCATGATAGGTTGGGCTGGGTTGGGTCTCCCACGATGGGTTGGGCTGGGTTGGGTCTCTGACGCTGGGCTGCTTGGGGCTGGGCTGCTCGAGGCTGGGCTGCTCGAGGCTGGGCTGCTTGGGGCTGGGCTGCTCGAGGCTGGGCTGCTCGAGGCTGGGCTGCTTGGGGCTCGCTGGGCAGCTTGGGGCGGGGATGGGCTGCTTGGGGCAGGGCTGCTCAGTGCTGGGATGCTTGGGGCTGGGCTCCTCGAGGCTGGGCTGGGCTGCTTGGGGCGGGGCGGGGCGGCTGCTTCAGGTCCCTCCGAAAGTCCGGTTGAAAACCTCCGCCGGCCATCCTCATCCCCAGTAAAGACGTGATGGTGCAGGAAGGGGCGGACCGTCCCAGGTAGTGACAGGGGAAGAGACTAATCTGTGCGGCGCTGACTGGCAAGAGAAGAGATTGATCTGCGCACGCGCGGTTTTTAAGATTTTTAAGATTTTTAAACCTCGCTAACGTACGACATTTAACCGATCGGAACGAAACTTGGTGCACCCACAGCATAGGAAAACAGAGTGAACTGGCGAAAATTGTAGCGCTATCACCAACCGTTTTTGCGCAAATAGAAAGACCGCCAAACCGGAATATAACAAGATCAGAGATTTAGTTATGTATAGATGAGTTTCAAGGATGACTTGCTCACAGTGCTACTCAATTAAAGATAATATTTGAACACATTAGACAATTGCTCTAGCTTTAGAAATTTATGCATAGAATCCATTTGCTTTGACCTTTGAATGACAATTTCCCTTAAAATGAGTATCTCCTATTTTACAGGGAGGGTAAATTGATTTTTTATCATATGTAATTTAATCTTGACAAATTGGTTCTCCAACCACTCAGATGTATTGTGAGAACCTTGACATGCGCGGGATCACGTTCCATAATTTTGGCATGTTTGTTTGTTGATCAGACTAGTTCATGTCTCCTTTGAATAATGTGCTCTAAGACTAGATGTGTGAGATCTCAAGATACAATTGGATTTTATAATAAATCTCGCCTTTAAGGAAATAATCACACTGTGACTGTGAAGGACTTGTTTTGGAGGCAGCGCAGTGGCGCAGCAGGTAGAGGCACTGCCTCACAGTGCGAGACACCTGTGTTCAATCCTGACTTCGGGAACTGTCTGTGTGTGTGGAGTTTGCACGCTCTCCATGTGGCCACGCGGGTTTCCTCCCACATCCCAAAGACGTGCGGGTTGCAAGTTAATTGGCCCTCTGTAAAATTGTCCCTAACGTGAATGAGAAAATGGGTTAATAAAGAACTAGTGCGGACAGGTGATCGATGGTCGGCGTGGACTTGGTGGGCCGAAGAGCCTGTTTTCACACAGCATTTCTTTTTTTAAAAGTATTGCTCGGTAACAAATTTTGATTCCAAATCCAAATCCCGATAAGCAAACTGTTCATAGATTCAAGAAGACATTAGGGCAGTCAATTTTCATGTGTTCAACTTGATAGTTAGTGACAAAAATAATGCTGTGGAACAACTGATCTTATCTTTCAATTGAAAATTTACTTTAGAAAAAGACCAATTTTTGTGGAGCTGTAACTCTGTTCCAAAGAGGCTTAATGTTTGTTTGATTCAACGCTGATTGTGTCCAAGGTGGCAGAATAATTAAAAACATAATGACATAATTTCTATCTACATTTAGGTAGTTACGGAGTTACACCATGTAAAAGATATTTGGACAGTCACATGGATAGGAAAGGTTTAGAGGGATATGGGCCAGACACAGACAGGTGGAACTGCTGTAGACAGACAGGGTATGGATAGATTGGGGGGCATAGATACAGTAGATGGAATGGATAGGGTAAATGCAGGAATAGATAGGGTATATTGCAGAGTTTTTTTTATAACCCAGAGAGAATTAGAAACCAGAGGACATAGGTTTAAGGTGAGGAGGAAAGATTCAATAGGAACCCGATAATACCTCATATCTGTTAACTGATCCACAATTGTGACCTGTGGTCCTGGAATATTATACAAGAGTCTAGAGGTCACAGGTTCAGATTTATGTGCAAACCAATAGCAGACAGGACTTGATGGATATGGTAAATGCACAGAGTTTTTTACCCAGAGTAGGGAAGTCAAGAACCAGGGGACATAGGTTTAAGGTGAGTGGAGGAAGATTTAATAGGAACCCGAGGGCGACTTTTGTTTTAAACACAAGGGTGTATGGAACAAGCTAGCAGAGAATGTAGTTGAGGCAGGTACTATCACAACGTTTAAAAAACATTTGGAACATGGATAGAATAGGTTTAGGGGGATATGTGCCAAAAGCAGGCAGGTGGGACGTGTAGATGAGGCATATTGGTCGGTGTGGGCAAGTCAGGCCGAAGGGCCTGTTTCCATGCTGTATGACTCTATGATTATGAATTTGTGGCTATTCCATCTTTCCATATTCAATGCAAGTCACACATTGGTAATGAGAATTTCAAAAGTAACATTTTACCTGTGCAACATATGAAGTTAATTATTACATATGACCTGTGAATGAAAATTGCATGGATTCTGGAAGTAATGGAGTGTAATTTTATTGCTGAACTGGTTAATAATTTCGACAAGCGGAAATCCATTTTTAATTGATTTACAAGGCACGTCTGCAGTTGTTAACTCAATATCTACTTCTGTTGATTTCCAACCTGATTTCTTTATTGGGCAAAGATTGATTGCCTTTTAGAAAATCCCACAAGGCAAAGCAGGTTTCATCTTGATTTAGGTTTATTATTGTCATGTGTACCAAGGTACAGTGAAAAGCATTGTTTTGCATGCAATCCAATAACACTATGCATTAATACAAACAAACCAAACTCGAGTACAATAGGCAGAGCAAAGGGGAAGATACAGAGTGCCAAATATAATTCTCAGCATTGTAGCTCACCAGTTCCGTGGACAAGGTCCAATGTCCGCAATGGGGTAGAAGTGAATCAGACAGTACCCTAGCTTATGAAAGCACCGAACAGAAGCCTGGTAACAGAAGGGAAGAAGCTGTTCCTGAGTCTGGTGTTGCGCACTTTCAAGTTTCTGTCCCTTCTGCCTGACGGGAGCGGGGAGAAGATGAATGACCGGGGTGGGATGTCATCCCCTGATGCGGGGGCTTCGATCGCCAGCTGCGGGAGCTTCGATCGCCCCGACTGCGGATGGTTCGACTGCCCCGACCGTGGGAGAATAAAGAGGAAGAAGTTTTGACTTTATTGCCTTCCATCACAGTGAGGAATGTGGGGAGTCCACTGTGGTGGATGTTTATGTTAACTTTTACGTAGTTGTGTGTCTTGTTGCTTTTTTTTAGTATGGCTGTATGGTAATTCGAGTTTCACTGTACCTTAATTGGTACAAGTGACAATAAACTGACCTTTGAACCTTTGATGATGTTGTCTGCTTTTGCAAGTCAGTGTGAAGTGCTCTGGAAAAGCAGCCTGCATAAAGCGAATGTCTTACTCCTAATATCCTGTTTCCTACTTTCTCAAAACACAGGAGGATATTTGGCCTATTGAGTTTATGCTGGCACGAGCAATCTCAACAATCCCATTTGCCCACTTACTTCCTTGCAATCAATTCTCTCTCACATTATTTTTTTTCTACCCATCTACCCTGGTGGTAAGTTACATTATCCGCCTGGACCTACCTGATCTCCCAGTTGCCAAATACGTTAGTTAATTCCCCTTCCCATTCCCACACTGGCCTTTCTGACCTGGGCCTCCTCCATTGACAAAGTGAGTATAAATGCAAATTGGACGAACAGCATCTCATATTTCGCTTGGGCAGCTTCTTTAACTTCAAGTAACCCTTGCATTCCCTCTCTCTCCAAGCCTCCCCCACCCAAGCCGCACCAGCTTATTGTTCTCACCTAGCAAACAGCTACCAGTGGCCTGTTTACTTTATCGTTATTTTTTTGCATATCTTTCATTCATTTGTTCCATATCTCTCTACATCACCATCTATATTTCTTGTTTCCCTTCCCCCCTGACTCTCAGTCTGAAGAAGGGTCTTGACCCAAAACATCACCCACTCATTCTCTCCAGAGATGCAGCTTGTCCCGTTACTTCAGCATTTTGTGTCTATCTTCAACATAATCAAAGACTTGTTTTTGCATCAATACAAATTCAGACAGCTAACTTGCTGGTTCCAATTATTAGCCAAAGTAATCAAGGGCCTTTCTCATTCCGGTCATTCCCTCTTCTCCCCTCTCCCGTCAGGCAGAAGATACAGAAGCTTGAAAGCGCACACCACCAGACCCAGGTACACCTTCTTCCCTCTGTTATCAGCTTTCTGAATGGCCCTCCCGTAAACTAGGGCGTAGTCCTAATCTTCCAACCTATCACCTTACGGATGTTCAGTTTAGGTGACAGATACAGCGAGGAAACAGGCTATTTGACCCACCGAGTCCGCGCCGACCACTAATCCCCGTACACTAACATTATCCTACACACTAGAGGCAATTAGACTACAAACCCACATGTCTTTGGGACAAGGGAGGAAACCAGATCACCCAGAGAAAATCCATGTGGTCACAGGGAGAACGTGCAAACTCCATACGGATAGCACCCGTACGCAGGATCGAACCCGAGTCTCTGGTGCTGTGAGGCAGCAACTCTACTGCTGTGCCACAGTGCCGCCCAATGTGGGGAATAAGTTTTTGGTTAACTTTTACAAAAGTGGTGAGTGCCTGGAACCAGGCACGGATATCGCTGTCAAAACATGGGGGGGGACACAATTTCTTGGCGGCTGCGCCACACACACACACGCGCGTGCGCACACATGCGAGGTTTCGGCCGTGGGTCCAATGGCCGGTAACATCGGCAACTGACTTGGTTGGTGACCGACTCTGAACTCCGGCAACAGCAGCTTTGTCCGCCCCGATTCGTTGGGCTTCAATCGACCCATTTGCAGGGCCTTTCATTGCCCGGCGGGGGCTTCAACATCGGGAGCCTCGATCGCCTCGATGCAGCAATTTGACCGCGGGGCGGTGGAAGATCCCACGGTCGATTTTAAGCTGCGTTGCGCCGGGCGATGAAAAGCCCCGCGAACGGGCCGATTCAAGCTCCGCTCTGACCTTTGCTCCACCAGGACGTCTCCCTCCTCCAATCACCGCACTCTATCCTCAGTCCCACCCCCCTACTTCCGCCTCTGATCGACACCTCCCTCCTCCAATCATCGTACTGAATCATCATGTCCCGCCCCCCCCCACTGCCTGCTGACCGACGTCTCTATCGTCAGATCGGTGCCCTCGATCATCAGTCCCACCCCCACTGTCTTGCGGAAAGCGGAGATTTTTAACAGCTTTTTTTTGCACAGTTTTAAAATTTGGATTACAAAAAATGGGGGGGGATCGTCCCCCACCTCTCAAAACAGGGGGGGGGGGGTGTCCCCTGTCCCCCCTGGGATATCCGCCACTGCCTGGAACACACTGCCAGACATTATGGTGGAGGTAGATACGATTCAAGTGGCATTTATGAGGCTCATGTGCAGGCAGAAGAGACTAGTTTTACGTGGCATCATGTTCGGCACGGACGTTGTGGGCCGAAGGGCCTCTTTCTGTGCTGTACTGGGTCTATGTTGTGTATTTGGTAATCGGCGGGAATGAAGTATAAAGTGCAGACGCATTAGGAATAGTCTCTAATTGGCATGATGGAATATTTATAATTCCAAAGTAATTATATGGTGTTCTCAGCTTGTCTCTACCAGTATTAATGTTCATGGAAAAGGAGCAGAGTATCGTACATGCCAATGTGTGAGTTTGTTAGGTAGAAAATAAGTTGGGAAACTAAGTTAGAAACTATACAATTTTCTGACAAAGGTGGCAGAAATTTATGGCGGGATATGGACACTAAATGCAAAAGTGAAGCTTGGTAAACACATCAATATTACATAATTTACTACCACAAAAGACAGGTCAAAATATTATCCTCATGGTAAATGAGGAAGAAGAAAGATTTAAACACGAATCCAAAGCTAATGCCTTTAGAATGGAGATGAGGAGGAATTTCTTTAGCCAGAGGGTGGTGAATCTGTGGAATTCATTGCCACAGACGGCTGTGGAGGCCAAGTCATTGGGTATTTTTAAAGTGGAGATTGACAGATTCTTGATTAGTACAGGTGTCAAAGTTTACAGGGAGAAGGCAGGAGAATGGGGTTGAGAGGGAAAGATAGAACAGCCACGATTGAATGGCGTAGACTCGATGGGCCAAATGGCCTAATTCAGCTTCTATGACTTGCAAATTTGTGCACAAGAACAAAGAAGCTCTTATTAACAACTTGGACGTGAATATAGAAGGCATGATCAGCAAGTTTGCAGATGACACCAAAGTGAGTGGTATCATATGTAGAGAAGATGGTTGTTAAGAATTACAGCAGACTCTCGATCAGTTTGGCAAGTGGGTTGAGGAATGGTTAATGGAGTTTAATGCAGATTGGTGCAAGGTGTTGCATTTCGGGAAGTCAAACCAGGGCAGGACCTTCACAGTGAGTGGGAGGGCGTTGGGGAGTTTTGTACTGCAGATGGATCTAGGAATAGAGGTAGATAGTTCATTGAAAGTGGTGCCAAAGCTAGATAGGGTGGTCAAAATGGTTTTGATGCATTGGCCTTCATCAGTCAGGGTAACGAGTATACAAGTTGGGATGTAATGGTACGGTTGTACAAGACGTTAGTGTGGCCGCACTTGGACTATTGTGTTCAGTTTTGGTGACTTATAGGAAAGATGGTGTTAAGCTGGAAAGTGTGCAGAGAAGATTTATGAGGATGTTGCCAGGACTTGAGGGCCTGAGTTATAGGGAAAGGTTAGGCAGGCTAGAACGTTATTCCTTGGAGCGCAGTAGGCTGAGGAGGTGATCTTATAGAGGTGAACAAGATCATGAGGGGAAAAGATAATGCACAGTCTTTTAACCAGAGCAGGGGAATCATGAATCAGAGGTCATGGGTTTAAGGTGAGAGGGGCAAGATTTAGTCATAGACTGTCACAGAGTCATACAGTGTGAAAACAGTGCTTTGGCACAACTTGCCCACACTGGCCAACATGTTCCAGCTACACTAGTTCCACCTGCCTGTGTTTGGTCCATATCCCTCCAAACCTGTACTATCGCTGTGCCTACCTAACTGTTTCTTAAACTTTGTGATAGTCCCTGCCTCACCACCTCATCTGGCAGATCGTTCCATACACCAACCCACCCTTTGTGTGAAAAGATTCCATTAAATATTTTCCCCTTCACTTTAAACCCATGGTCTCTTGTCCTTGATTCCCCAACTCTGGGCAAGAGACTCTATGCATCTACCCGATCTATTCCTGTCATGATTTTATACACCTTTATAAGATCACCCCTAATAGGAACCTGATGGACAACCTTCTCCACACAGAGGTGGTGGGTATATGGAATGAGCTGTCATGAGAGGTAGTTGTGGCAGGTACAATAACACCATTTAAATGACACTTGAACAGGTACATGGACAGAAAATGTTTAGAGGGGTATGGGACAACTGTTGGCAGATGGGACAAGCAGATTGGGCATCTTGATCGGCATATGCAAGTTGGGCTGAGATGCCTGTTAGTGTGCTTGCTCTAAGATTCAAATCAGCTGTTATCTAAAGTATCAAAGTGTGGATATTAGTTTTCATTTATACTGGGGATACTCAAACCACTGATCTATAGGGCTGCTTTATGTTTTCAGTATCCAAACTCACAAAGGTAATTTTGGGGTGTAGATTATGCTGCACAAAGTGATATCAGTGCGTGAAAGAACTTAGAACAGTACAGCACAGGAACAGGTCCTTCAGCCCACAATGTATGTGCCGACATGATATCAAGTTATATAGATCTCCTCTTTCTGCAAGTGGTCCATATCCCTCCATTCCCTGCAAATCCATGTACCCATCTAAAAGTCATTAAACACTACCAATGTATCTGCCTCCACCGCCACCCCCGGCAGCATGTTCCAGGCACCCACCACCTTATGTGTAAAAAATCCTGCCCATCACACCTCCTTTAAACTTTGTCCCTCTTACTTTAAAGCTCTCTAATCTCTGACATCATCGTCTAGGGAAAAAGGTTCTGACTGTCTACCCTATTTATATGTCTCATAATTTTATATACTTCTATCAGGTCTTCCCCCAACTTTTGACACTCCAGAGAAAACAACCCAAGTTTGTCCAACTGCTCCTTGTAGCTAACACCCCCTAATCCAGGCATCAGTCTCATAAACATTGTCTGCACGCTTTCTAAAGCCTCCATATCTTTCCTGTAATGGGACCTCCAATACTGCACGCAATACTCCAAATGTGGCCTGACCCAAGTCTGCATCGTGACTTCCTGACTCTTATACTTAATGCTCCAACTGATGAAAGCAAGCATACTATTTGCCTTCTTGACCACTCTATCTAATAGTGTGGCCACTTTCAGGGAGTTATTGACTTGGATGTTGATGTGGAAAGATTCAATTCTGAGGACAAATAGCATAAAGCCCCTTGGATTCCCTTGGGCCTGGAAGATTGAAGACCATGTCATTCAGGTGTTAAAGTGATAAATTACATAGTCAGTCATACAGCCTGGAAACAGGCCCTTCGGCCCAACTTTCCCACACTGACCAACAAGTCCCATCTACACTAGTGCCACCTCTCTGCTTTTGGCCCATATCCCTCTAAACCTATCCTATCCATGTACCTGTCTAAATGTTTCTTAAACATTGCCATAGTACCTGCCTCAATTACCTCCTCCAGCAGCTTGTTATGTACACCCACCACCCTTTGTGTGAAAAAATTACCGCTCAGGTTCCTATTAAATCTTTCCCCCTTCACGTTAAACCCACGGTTCTCGATTCCGCTACTCTTGGCAAGAGACTGTGTATTTACCCGATCAATTCCCCTCATGATTTTATACACCCCAATGAGATGACAACCTCATCTTCCTGTGCTCCAAGGAATAAAGTCCTAACCTGCTCAACCTGTCCCTATAGCTGAAGGGCCCTCGAGTTCTTGCAAAATATCCTCGTAAATCTTCTCTGCACGCTTTTGAGGTTGACAACATCGAATGAACATACAAATTTGTTTAATTTAGTTTAGTTTAATGATACAGTGCAGACACAGCCCTTCGGCCCACCGAGTCCGTTCCGGCCAGCGATCCCCGTACACTAGCACTATCCTACACACTAGAGACAATTAATTTTTTTTAACCAAAGCAAATTAACCTACAAACCTAACTTTGGAGTGTGGGAAGAAACAAGAGCACTCGGAGAAAACCCTTGTGGCCACAGGGAGAAATTACAAGCTCTGCACAGACAGCACCTGTAGTCAGGATCGAACCTGGGCCTCTGGTGCTGTGAGGCAGCCATTCTACCACTGCCCCACCATGCCACTTCACAAATGACACACCTTTTATCTGCGGCCTAATGTACCACAAGTCCCACAGGCGAGAGTTTAATTTCTTTAGCAACCTGTCATGGTCGTTTTCCATGTCTCTGAACAGAATGACGAGGGAAAACTTGAAATCTTGCACCAGGTTCCAACATATGTTCACCAGCTACTTCTGATGTATCTCCATCCGCAGCGGATCCATTGCCTTTGTTAACTCCACAAATGACAACGTTATTGACAGGAATGCGTTTCATAACAGAGATCAGATAACTGCAATGTTCAAGGTCTCTGTAATCCGAAACAAAGTTTGGGGCAGCACAGCAGTGCCACAGTGATGCACTGCCTCATGGCCCCAGAGACCCGGGTTCCACCCTGACCTCGGATGCTATCCATGTGTGGAGTTTGCACGTTCTCCATGTGACCGCGTGGTTATCCCCCCACATCCCAAAGACATGTGGGTTTATAGGTTAACAGGCCCTCTGTAAATTGTCCCTTGTGTGTAGGGAGCGGATGTGAAAGCAGGATAACAGAGAACTAGTGTGGACGGGTAATCAATGGCTGCCGCTAACTCAGTGGGCCGAAGGGCCTGATTCCATGCTCTATATCTTTCTAAAAAGAAAATCATTGCTCAGTGCCAGACTTTGATTCCAAATCACAACAAAATATCTAAACTGTTCATAGATTCAAAAAGACTTTACGGCAGTCAATGGGAAAAAGACTGATTACACCCTGTGTGTTGCCCCGGGCGAACGTAGAACTAGCGTGAATGGTTGATCGATGGTCGGCGTGGACTCGCTGGTGGAAGAGTTGGTGCCTCACAGTGCCAGGTGCTGTCTGTACGGTATTTGTATGTTCTCCCTGTGATCGCGTGGGTTTTGTCCGAGTGCTGCGGTTTCCTTCCACACTCCAAAGACTTACAGGTTTGTAGGCTAATTAGCTTTGTTAAAAAATTGTAAATTGTCCATAATATGTACGATAGAGCAAGCGCACAGGGTGATCGCTGCTCAGCGCAGACTCGGTGGGCCGAAGGGCCTGTTTCTGCGCTGTATCTCTCCAAAGTCTCTCTCTAAAGTCATTGGTAAATGCATTGAACCTTGCGTATATATTCTAGATTTTTTTGGTAATATCAAATAGAATAGTCGGGTGAGATCAAGGACACGAGGTTAATATAAGTGCACGATTGGTCTAAGTGCTTATTAATGTCTGAACTACTATATGACTTGACACAAAAAACAGCTGGAGCTGGCTTCAGGTAGTGGTTCTGTCTGATGTCAGCGGAACAGACAGGCCTTGGAATAGCTGGCAACAAAGCCCCTTCTCGTAAATGGAGACAAGTAACTGCTGATGCTGGTTTCCAAAAAAAGACATTCTTTATATGTGGGTAGGCGATGTTTCGGGTCGAGACTCTTCTTCAGTGCAGATTGTTTGAGTAACTCAGCGGATCAGACAGCATCTCTGGAGAACATGGATAGGAGGCGTTTCGAGTTGAGCCCAAACATGGGCCAAACATGGGCAGGTGGGACTAGTGTAGATGGGGAAAATTGGTCGGTGTGGGCTAGTTGGGCCAAAGGGCCTGTTTCCATGTTGTGTGACTCTATCAGAGTATTAATATACATTGAATATAAATTTTGCCTAATCCTAATTACCTTCACACAGGGCTGTCAATTAACTGAATTAACAATAAATTATGTATCAATTTGATAAGAGGCTGATGTTGATACCTCAAATTTGCCCCACTTTAGATTTTAAATCCTGACTGAAAATGTGGTAAACTAAATAATTCATCCCATTGTTATAAATATATTTCTCTCTCCAACGTTATATTCTCAATAATTCATTTTTATTTTCAATGTATTTTATTCAGTCTATTATTCAATTATTTTTAATTCATATATTATTAATGTATATTATTGAGGTACATGTGACAATTAAACCATTGAGTCATAGACAGGCCCTTCTACCTATCTCGTCCATGTGGACCAAGGTGCACCATCTAAGATAGTCAAAGTTGCCCGCAGTCCAAGTGAAACTATTTACCATTATGTCTGCCTAATATGGTGTTGACACTACACTTTCATTGGAAAAATAACACAATGTCTTCTTTGATAATCAGGCACTCCAGCATCCAAAGGTCTCTGAAATAATTCTACATGTTTTAAGATTCTTTAAATGCTAACAAATTACATAAAGGATGAAACAAACTGGGAGAAAGAAGATCAAAGGTTATTTTTCAGCACTGTAGCTGAAATTATATTTAGAAGGCGTAAACTCGTTGTAAACTAATGTTTTGTTCTATGCAAAGGTAACACGTGAAGAAATGATATAAAGACACTGGAGTAGATACCACAAGAGCAGAGACAAACAATACGACTTCCTTTGCTATCATTTTTCTGTTGATTTATTTGTTGTTAATTTCTCACTGTTATTTTTTCAACATGGAGCAGATTTCAACTATATCTTGGCACACCTCATTCAATGAACACAAGACTGCCCAGTGTGGCACCAAGCCTAGAATCTATTCACTGCCAGAGTTATTATTTAGTTGTGCTTTGAAACAGACTTGTTTTAGAGGATGGGAAGGGCACGGAGATTGTTGCTGTGGTAAATAAAGATGCTTAAATGATTGCCAATTGGAACAACAAATTAACAATAAGAAAACAACAGAAAGTTTGAGGTGGATCACGGGAGAGAACTGGTTATAGATGGGAGAACAAAAAAAGAGCTCTGCATGAAGAGAAAAGTTGAGTCATAGTCATACAGCATGGAAACGGGCCCTTCGGTCCAACTTGCCCATGACGACCAACATGCCACATCTACACATTCCATTTGCCTGTGCTTGGCCCACATCCCTCTAACCGTTTCCTATCCATGCACCTGTACCAATGTCCTTCAAATGCTATCATAGTACCCGCTTCACTTACTTGCAGACACTTGGAACTGCAGATGCTGGGGTCGACAAAAATAAGATACAGAGTGCTGGAGTAATGCCCCTGTCCCACTTAGGAAACCTGAATGGAAACCTCTGGTGACCTTGCCTGCAACCCAAGGTTTCCATGAGAGTTTTGGTCACTCTTCCTAATGGTCGAAAGTGGTTTCCACGTGGTCGAGGCTTCTTCTAGCTTGCTTCGATTATTTAAACATAATCAAAACCGGCCTCGACTAAAAGTAGGTTGCCGTTTGGTCGAAGCCAGTTGAGTGGGGTCGCTATTTAATTACAGGCAGTCGAAGGCAATCTCCTTCGCTGACCGGCCATTTTGATTGGCTCATTGTAGTTTCACGACCTAGAAGACCCACAGGAAGGTAAAATGGCCGCTAAAGTATATTAAACTTCTTAAAACTGTCTCCACTCCTTCTTCCCCCCCCTCTTCTCTCCCCTTCTCCCCACTTCTCTCCCCCTTCTCCCCCTTCTCCCCCTTCTCTCCCTTCTCTCTCCCCTCTCTCCCCTTCTCTCCCCATCTCTCTCCTTCTCTCCCCTTCTCCCCCTTCTCTCCCCCCCCGCGCTCTCTAAAGGACTTACCATGCTCTGTGGCAGCCGTTTACCTTCCTCTTCATCGCACAGACAGCGCTCCTCCACTCTCCATGGCCTCCACCTTCGCAATGTGTGTGTGTGTGTGTGTGTGTGTGTGTGTGTGTGTGTGTGTGTGTGTGTGTGTGTTTGTGTGTGTGTGTGGTGTGTGTGTGTTTGTGTGTATGTGTGTGTGTGTGTGTTTGTGTGTGTGTGTGTGTGTGTGTGTTTGTGTGTGTGTGTGTGTGTGTGTGTGTTTGTGTGTGTGTGTGTGTGTGTTTGTGTGTGTGTGTGTGTTTGTGTGTGAGTGTGTGTGTGTGTGTGTGTGTGTGTGTGTTTGTGTGTGAGTGTGTGTGTTTGTGTGAGTGTGTGTGTTTGTGTGTGTGTGTGTGTGTGTGTGTGTGTGTGTGTTTGTGTGTGTGTGTGTGTTTGTGTGTGAGTGTGTGTGTGTGTGTGTGTGTGTGTGTGTGTGTGTGTGTGTGTGTGTGTGTGTGTGTGTGTGTTTGTGTGTGTGTTTGTGTGTGTGTGTGCGTGTGTGTGTGTGTGTGTGTGTGTGTTTGTGTGTGTGTGTGTGTGTGTGTGTGTGTGTGTGCGGTCGGTAGCAAAGATCCTATAGGATCTTTGGTCGGTAGATGCAGCTCACGCTTCGGTCAATCCAGCTCAAGGCTTTCCAGGCGAGTGACCAAAACCTCCGGCGACTTCATGGAAACCTTGGGTCGCGGGCAAGGTCACCAGAGGTTTCCGTTCAGGTTTCCTAAGTGGGATAGGGGCATAACTCAGCAGGTCAGTCACCCATCCATGTTCTCTGGAGAACATGGATGTGTGACGTTTCGGGTCAGGACCCTTCTTCAGACTGATGGTGGTGGTGAGGGGGAGGGGAGAAAGTTTGAAGAAAGGTAGGGTATGACAAAGCCTGGTGAGTGATAGGTGGAGACGTGAGGGGGATCTTTGATAGTCTTTTGACAAAGACTAGAGATGAAAATAAAGAAAGGGTAGGATAAGGAGATGATAGGAGAGTGTGAAATGTGAAAGAGTGCAGCAGCAGGATGTAGGGAGAGGAGGAAGGGGAGAAATCTCTAGACTCTATCTCTAAACTAAACTAAATTAAACTAAACTAAACTAAACGGGTGTGAGAGCAGGTGGGGCACAGGAAAGAGAGGAGGGGGAAAGGGGGGGGAGGGGATACGGGGGGATGGGTTTTAGGTTAGTCACCTAATATTGGCAAATTCAATGTTCATGCTGTTTTTCAAGGAGAAAGAAGTAACAGGAGAAGTAACAACAAGTTAGTCATTTGGAGTCACAAGAAAATGCAGATGCTGGCATGAGAGAGTGGGATAACAAATGCTGGAGAAACTCGGCACAGCTGGTTTACAGCATTTCTGTTTTAATTTCAGACTTCCGCTGTCTTCATTAATTTGCATCTGATTGAGTGATTAATTGAAAGATCCAGCATGGACACAGGCCGAGCGGCCCGACGAGTCCACGCCGACCATCGATCACCCTTTTTCACTAGTTCTACATTATCCTACTTTCCCATCCACTCCCTACACACTAGAGGGCAATTTACAGAGGGCCAATTAACCTACAAACCGGCACGCCTTTGGGATGTGGGAGGAAACCGACGCACACTAGGAAACCCACGTGGCCACAGGGAGAACGTGCAAACTCCACACTGACAGCACCTGAGGTCAGGATCGAACCTGGGTCACCGGCCCTGTGAGGCAGCAGCTCTACCAGCTGTCCCACTGTGCCGCGCTGGTGCCAAGCCTTGGAGGTAGCTGTGAAAAATTATGATTGGCGCTATATGACTGACCTTAACAAACCACTGTGGAATAATACTGTCATAGTCAAGTATTCACACCTCAATATAGTCTTGTTAACATTCCATGAAAAATATGCATTGTAAATCTTTCAATTTCCTTCCTGTTAGCTACCTTTTTTTTACTGCTATACCCTCATAGGAATTACTGCCAGAATTGCTCATTATTTTTAAAAAACTAGTTGGTCTTGAATGTTTTATAAAAATTTATGATCTGGAATTATACTAAACGTTGACATCCATAAATCTAGGTTTGGCCCATTTATCAATTAATTTATCCATTGGACGTAGCAATATTTGAAGATATTTTCACTTATTGTTTCATTTTTGAAAATGTTACACCCGCCCAGAGCATAAATTTAACAGTATTGAAACTGTCACTAGGAAATGAGAATAAATTTAGTTTTGTTTTTTACAGAGGGCCAATTAACCTACAATCTCCACATCTTTAGGATGTGCGAGGAAACCTGAGCACCCGGAGGAAACCCACACTCTCCGAGGGGGAACGGTCAAACTCCGTATAGACAGCACCTGAGGTCAGGTGATCTAATCTGTTCAATACCAGCTGCAAAAGTTAGGTAGATCCTTCCCCGGTAATTTATCCATAATAATATTTAGAACATAGAACAGTACAGCAACGGAACAGGCCCGTCAACCCACAATATTTGTGCCAAACATGATGCCATGTTAAACGAATCTCTACCTGCACATCTCTGTATCCCTCAACTCCCTACACATCCATGTGTAATGCTAAAAGCCCCTTAAATGCCACTATCGCATCTGCCTCCACCACCACTCCCAGCACCACATTACCCCTCTGTGTAAAAATCTTGCCCCACGCATCTCCTTTCAAGTTTGCCACTCTCACCTTAAAGTCAAGTCAAGTTTATTCCCTCAAGTAAAGATATTCCCTCTAGTCTTTGACAGTTCCACCCAGTGAATAAGGTTCTGACTGTCTGCCCCCTCTATGCCACTCATAATTTTAAATAGTTCTATCAGGAATCCCTGCAACCTCTGACGTTAGAGAGAAAAAAAAAACAAGTTTGTCCAACCTCTCCCTGTAGCTAGTACCTCTTAATTCAGGCATCATTGTGGTTCACCTCCTCTGCATCAGCTCCAAAACCTGCACATCTTGCCTGTACTTGTAATATTATAGGGAAGTTCTTACACTTGACAATATCTTTCACATTAATCTTTACTTGTCCCACTGTGTACAATTTATATTAGTGCATCAGAGCCCAGAACAGAGTTTGCAAGTAAATAGACTTTAATGATATGTAATGAAGACCAATGATGAAGATTAAACTAAAGTCTAAAAATGTTTCATGTGTCAATGGCAATGTAGAATTACAGAAACTTCTTTGTCAGTTTCTAATGGGTGCAATTGATTTTAATAAAATTGTTTTATGTAGCTACATTTGCTGCTGACATTCACAATTGACTCACTGAAGAGTAAGTACAAGCTTGCACAAAAAATAATACTTTAGTTTAGTTTAGAGATACAGCATGGAAACATCCTTTGGCCCACTGAATCCGCGCTGACCATCAATCACCCGTTCATGCTAATTC
Organism: Amblyraja radiata; assembly: GCF_010909765.2. Classification (NCBI taxonomy): domain Eukaryota; kingdom Metazoa; phylum Chordata; class Chondrichthyes; order Rajiformes; family Rajidae; genus Amblyraja; species Amblyraja radiata. The sequence goes on from NC_045962.1 coordinate 35,895,785, forward strand.
TATGTCATCTGGGCAGCATAGTTGTGCAGCAGTAGAGCTGCTGCCTTACAGCGTCAGAGACCCGTGTTTGATCCTGACCTTGGGTGCTGTCTGTACAGAGTTTGTCGTTCTCCCTGTGACGGCGTGGGTTTTCTTTGGGTACTCCCGTTTCCTTCCACACTCCAAAGATGTAGAGGTTCGTAGGTTAATTGGCTTTGGTAAAAATTGTAAATTGTCCCTGATGTGTAGGGTAGTGCTAGTGTACGGGGTGATCATATGTCGCCGTGGACTTTATGGACTGAAGGGCCTGTTTCCGTGCCGTATCTCTCAAGCCTAAAGTCAATATCTCACTTTCTCATCCACTCCCTACACACTAGGGACAATTTACAGAGGGCCAATTAACCCACAAACCCGCACGTCTTTGGGATGCAGGAGGAAACCGGAGCACCCGAAGGAAACCCACCCGTCAAACGGAGGACATGAAATCTCCACACAGACAGCACCCAAGGTCAGAATCAACCCAGGTCTCTGGCACTGTGAGGATCTATCAGTCAATCGGTCAGCTCTATCAGATGGAAACATTGAACTTCAGATGCTGGTTTAGAAAAAAAGGCACAAAATGCTGGAGTAACTTGGCGGGTCAGGCAGCTTCTCTGGAAACATGGATGTGACATTTTGGGTCGGGGCCCCTTCTTCAGACTGATTGTTGCAGGAGGGGGAAGCTGGAAGAGAGTTGTGCAGGAAAAATCCTGGCAAGCTTTATCAGCTGTGCCACTGTGCCATCCTACACTACTGTGCAGCTCTTATGTACAAAAGATATTGTAACGTTAAATCTCCCTTATAGTATCGCAATGCAGGAAGGGAGAAAAAAGTAGCATCATAGTAGCACGGTCTCTGCTTTAGTAAGTCATTTACTAAATAAAGGAGATAGTGATCAACTTCTTGAAGCAAAGTGGTCGGTATGCATTGATGGCGCTGAAGTATAGTAAATATCACCAACTTGGCCTGGAACAGCCAAATCAAAACAGTCGACAAGGAAGCACACCAACAGCTTCTATTTCCTTAGAAGGCTTAGGAAGTTTGGCATGTCCCCAACACTCTCACCAACTTTTACAGAAGTGCATAGAAAACATTTTATCAGGATGCATCGTATCACAGTTTCAGAACAGCTCCAGCCAAGACCGCAAGATATTGCAGAGCTGTGGACACATAGAAACATAGAAACATAGAAAATAGGTGCAGGAGTAGGCCATTCGGCCCTTCGAGCCTGCACCGCCATTCGATATGATCATGGCTGGTCATCCAACTCAGTATCCCATCCCTGCCTTCTCTCCATACCCCCTGATCACTTTAGCCACAAGGGCCACATCTAACTCCCTCTTAAATATAGCCAATGAACTGGCCTCAACTACCTTCCGTGGCAGAGAATTCCACAGATTCACCACTCTCTGTGTAAAAAATGATCTTCTCATCTCGGTCCTAAAAGACTTCCCTCTTATCCTTAAACTGTGACCCCTAGTTCTGGACTTCCCCAACATCGGGAATAATCTTCCTGCATCTAGCCTGTCCAACCCCTTAAGAATTTTGTAAGTTTCTATAAGATCCCCCCTCAATCTTCTGAATTCCAGTGTGTACAAGCCGAGTCTATCCAGTCTTTCTTCATATGAAAGTCCTGCCATCCCAGGAATCAGTCTGGTGAACCTTCTCTGTACTCCCTCTATGGCATGAATGTCTTTCCTCAGATTAGGAGACCAAAACTGTACGCAATACTCCAGGTGTGGTCTCACCAAGACCCTGTACAACTGCAGTAGAACCTCCCTGCTCTTATACTCAAATCCTTTTGCTATGAAACACAGCCCAAACCGTCACACAAACTAACCAACCTCCCTTCCATTGATTCCATCTGCACTTCATAATCAAGGACGAGTCTCCAAGGAATAAAGTCTTCAGCCTCTCCCTATAGCTCAGGCTCTCGAGTCCTGGCAACATCCTCGTTAATCATCTGCATTCTTTCCTATAACAGGGTGACTATAACTGAACACCTTATTCCACATCTTGTATAACTCTTCATTGAAAGATAAAGAAAGCATTCACTGCTTTTGATGATTCAATATTAAGAACATTTCCAAACGGCTAGGTGACATGAAATTATTTGTTGTGTATATTCAGATAGGAAATTGGATGGTTTTTGGATATGAAGATAACGCAGGAGTATGGTGTTCTTGCAGGAAGAAGGCAGGTAAATAAATACTGATACTCTCCTCCGCATAGCGGAGCTGGTCCTTACCCTTAATAACTTTTTGTTTGACTCCTCCCATTTCCTCCAAATACAAGGCGCAGCTATTGGCACGCGCATGGGCCCTAGCTATGCCTGCCTGTTTGTAGGGTACATCGAACAATCCTTGTTCAAGGTGTACCGTGGCCCTATCCCCGAACTCTACCTCCGCTACATCGACGACTGCATTGGTGCCACCTCCTGCACCCACACACAACTCACTGACTTCATCCATTTCACCACTAACTTCCATCCAGCACTCAAATACACCTGGACCATTTCCGACATTTCCATACCATTTCTTGATCTCACTATCTCCATCGCAGGTGATAGACTACTGACCGACATCCACTATAAACCCACTGACTCCCATGGCTATCTGGACTACACTTCTTCCCACCCTGCTTCCTGTAAGGACTCCATCCCCTACTCCAAATTCCTCCATCTATGTCGCACCTGCACCCAGGGCATCGGAAATGTCCTCATTCGTCAGGGAACGGGGGTTCCCCTCTTCTACTATAGATGAGGCTCTCACCAGGGTCTCTTCTACACCCTGTGACTCTTCTCTCACTCCCCATCCTCCCACTTGTAACAAGGGCAGAGTCCACCTTGTCCTCACCTTCCACCCCACCAGCCGTCACATACAACAAATAATCCTCCGACATTTTCGCCACCTCCAACGTAATCCCACTACTTTCCACATCTTCCCATCTCCTCCCCTGTCTGCTTTCTGCAGAGACTGCTCCTCCGTAACTCCCTGGTCAATTCGTCCCTTCCCACCCGAACCACCCCCTCTCCGGGCACCTTCCCTTGCAACCGCAGGAAATGCTACCCTTGTCGCTTTACCTCCCCCCTTGACTCCATTCAAGGACCCAAGCAGTCTTTCCAAGTGTGGCAGAGGTTCACCTGCACCTCCTCCAATCTCAACTATTGCATCCGCTGCTCTAGATGTCAGCTGCTCTACATCGGTGAGACCAAGCGTAGGCTTGGCGATCGCTTCGCCGAACACCTCCGCTCGGTTCGCAATAACCAATAACGGTTCACAATGATCTCCCGGTGGCTCAGCACTTCAACTCCCGCTCCCATTCCAAATCCGACCTTTCTGTCCTGGGCCTCCTCCATGGCCAGAGTGAGGACCACCGTAAATTGGAGGAGCAGCACCTCATATTTCGCTTGGGCAGTTTGCATCCCAGCGGTATGAACATTGACTTCTCTAATTTCAGGTAGTCCCTACTTTCTCCTCCCCTTCTAAGCTCTTCCTCAGCCCACTGGCTCCGCCTCTTCCTTTCTTCTCCCCCCCCACCCTCACATCAGTCTGAAGAAAGGTTTCGACCCGAAACGTTGCCTATTTCCTTCGTTCCATAGACTCTGCCTCACCCGCTGAGTTTCTCCAGCATTTTTGTCTACCTTCGATTTTCCAGCATCTGCAGTTCCTTCTTAAACAGGTAAATAAATAATCAACCATTTATAGTCTGCAGAACCATGTACTGCTTTCATTTCTTCTAATTGCTTTTATTCCCAATGGATTCTAGAGGTTTTCTTTGTAGATAAACAATTCTAGATAGTCTCTCAGTTGTCTATCTGCCTATCAAAATACCCTCATCATCTGTGTCACCTCATTACCTGCCAGGCTCCGTACTGTCTCTGGGGCAGTGTCAAGGATTATGGGAAGGCTGGAGAATGGGGTTAGGAGAGAGAGATAGATCAGCCATGATAGAATGGCAGAGTAGCATTGATGGGCCGAATGGCCTAATTCTGCTCCTATCACTTATGACCTTGCGACCCTTCTCTCTTCTAATTTTCTCCCCCCCTCCCCCTCCCATACAAATCAGTCTGAAGAAGGGTCCTGACCTGAAACGCCACATATCCATGTGTTCCAGAGATGCTGTCTGATCCGCTGAGTTACTCTTGCACTTTATGTCTTCTCACTGCTTCAATAGGTTATCATTCCCCAATCCCAAAACAATACTACACTCAATCTGCCTGTTAATGATGATGGTTATAGTTATCCTTTTTATATCATTAATGCATTAATTTCACTTGATTGATTGAATGAATGAAAAGCATGGAAACAGGTCTTTTGGCCCACTGGGTCCATATCGATCATTGATCACCTTAATCTTTACTGAACTTTGTATTGCACTAAACATTATTCCCTTTATCCTCTATCTGTACACAGTGGACAACTCGATGTAATCATATATAGACTTTCTGCGGACTGGGTAGCACACAACACAAAACTTCTCATTACACTTGACCATAAGCTAAACAAAACTAAACACTAGTTCTATGTTATCCCACTTTCACCTCCACTCCCGACACACTAGGGGCAATTTACAGAGGGCCAATAAACCTACAAACCCACACAAGCACGTCTTTGGAACGTGGGAGGAAACCGGAGCGCCCAGAGGAAACAAAAACGGTCACAGGGAGAACGTGCAAACTCCACATTGATAGATTGCACCCGTAGTCAGGATCTAACCCAGGTCTCTGGCACTGTAAGGGAGCAACTCTACCTCTGCGCCTCTGCGCCACTGTGACGCCCGATGATAATTCCATTTGATGACTGTATAGTCTTATTAAAGACCATGGAATTAGTAATACCGCACTGAAATGGAATGTGTTCGAAATTTGCATCTCAAATATGATGATGGAGTTTATTTATTACTTAAATAATTCAAGGTAAAGAAATATAATGCTCTGGGCCCACAGAGGTGTGTAAATAAAAGAACGTTTAAATCTTATTTTAAATTTCTTATTACCAAATGTTCTGTCAACATCAGAATTCCACTGACAAAAGGGGTCTATAAATAACTTCCAAAGCCAACACGTAAACCAATTCATCTGATTCATCGTTTTGCTATAGACACAAGCTGAATCAATCTAAATACATTTAAATGTGGTAGTCATTATTTAATAGGTGGGAAACACTTTGTTGAGAGGGGCCATGTCAAAGACTAGGAGGCATGGCTCCAAGGTGAGAGGGGCTAAGTTTAAAGGAGATGTGTGGGGCAAGGATGGTGGGTGCCTGGAACACGCTGCCAGGGGTGGTGGTGGAGGAGGAGGATACGATAGTGGTTTCAGAGGCTTTTTTTAGGTAGGCACATGCATATGCAGGGAATGGAGGGATATGGATCGCGTGTAAACAGAGGATATTCGGTTAACTTGACAACATCCCCTGTGAAAGAGGAGCAGAGAGAATGACCAGGATTAAAAGGGTCCCGATGTAGTACAAATACTAGAAGGCATAGCTTTAAAGTGAGAGGGACAAACTTTAAAGGAGATGTGTGGGGTTAGATTTTTACACAGAAGGTTTGGGGTGCCTGGAACTCGCTGCTAGGGGTGGTGGTGGAGGCAGATATGATTGTGGCATTTAAGGCTTTAGGACAGGCACATGGATATGCAGGGAATGGAGGGATGGATCAAGTGCAGGCAGATAAGTGATGATCTGGCACAGACATTGGGGGCCGAAGGGCCTGTTCCTGTGCTGTACTGTCCTATGTTCTCTACAATTAAAAATAAAAGTAGGAATGAACGCTTACTTGAGGTTAAGTAAAGTGAGAGGGGAAAGATTCAATAAGATCCTAAGGGACAACTTTTTCCCACAGTGGGTATTTGAGCTGCCAGAAGAGGTAGTTGAGAGGTACTATAATGACATTTAAAATATATTTGGAATGGTTTAGAGGGATATAGGTTAAATGCGGGCAGATGGGACTCGTGTAGATGGGGCATGTTGGTGGGCAAGGAGGTGTTGGGCCGAAGGGCCTGTTTCCCTACTGTGTGACTATGACTAAGTGTCAATCTATCTGTACCATACATAGTCGGTCAGCATACTTAGTCAGCAAGGGTAAGTTGGGAAGAAGGGCCTGTTTCCACACTGTATGACTCTCAGTTTCACTCTATCTGTACATACATAGTCAAACTGAAAATGCAAGGCACTTGACTGATACAGTGCTGGGCAACTGCATTTGTGAATGACAAGGATTTGGCAGAACAAATATTCAAGTAGATCGCATTAAGCAGCTATTAGCTTTTACTTAGTATTTTATTGTGAACAAACTGTCTTTAAACTGAACATTAGTGGAAGAATTAGCAGCTAAATATACCTCTGCATGAGTTGCCAAATGATAGGTTTCAGAATCAGACTTGTAGTTCAATCTGCGTTTCAAGAACGAAATGGGGAGCGCTGGGTTTATCGTTCTAGCTCTAGAATCTGTGTTGAGTTTGAGAACATCGCCAGGCCAGGCAGACCCCTGCAACTCCCAGCCGGTGTCGCCGACAGGACAATGGGTCTTCATGGCCAAGTTTAGACTTTGCATTCTTAACAAAACGACACAGAGTGCTGGAGTAAATCAACGGGTCAGGCAGCATCTCTGGAGAACATTTAATGGTGACGTTTCCAATCGGGACCCTTCTTCAGACGTTCTTAACAATTTTGAACTTGAAGGGTACAAGATAGTGCCAGGAGCGAGGCGACTCTTGTGTAGGAAGGAGTCGCAGATGCTGGTTTACACCAAAGGTAGACACAAAGTGCTGGAGCAACTCAGAGGATCAGGCAGCATCTTTGGAGAAAAGGAATAGGTGACGTTTCGAGTCGGAACCCTTCTTCAGACTGAAAAAGCAACTATTGTGTACTGCCTCGATGTAATTTACTATTCCTACACTCCTGAGTTACCCGTTTAATTTATTGTCACGTGTACCGGAGTACAATGAAAAACTTTTATTGCGTTCTCTTGTTCATGCGTATGATTTTATTGATTCACATCTGCTTTGATCGGTCGTCTTCACACCTTGCCCTTCCATGTCCCTAGTTCCCCTCACCCCTGACCCTCAGTCTGAAGAAAGGTCTCGAACTGAAATGTCACCCATTCCTTCTCTCCAGAGATGCTGCCTGACCCACTGAGTTACTCCAGCATTTTTTGTCTATCTTCAGTGTGAACCAGCATCTGCAGCAACAATTTCTTCCTAACATATTTCGTCTCTAGTTCCTTATTTCTGTATTCTCAAGATTTTTACGGCACTGTATGCAAGTAAGGAGTTTCACTGTACCTAGGTACATGTGACAATATATTACCATTGAACCACTGAACAATTGAAAATTCAGCCACGATTAATAAAATGAAATGAGACTCACTTTGCTCGCTCGAAGCATTCTTAACCAGCTTCTATCTGATTCAAATCACCAGCTTAAATGTATTCTGTTTAAACCTAATAAACTTGACTTCTCCAATTTTAGGTTCTGCCTGGGTATCTTACAACTTAACAGACTTAGGGCATAGAACATAGAACAGTGCAGCACAGGAACAGGCCCTTCGGCCCACAACTGTGCCCAACATGATGCCAAGACCATCACATATCTACCCGCGCATAACCATCATCCTCCATTCCCTGCATATCCACGTGCCTATCCAAAAACCTATTAAGCACCACTATTGCATCTGCCTCCACCACCACCGCCAGCAGTGTGTTCCCGGCATCCACCACCTGCTGTGTAAAACATTAGCCCCCCACGTCTACTTGGAACGTTGCCCCTCTCACTTTCAAGTGCGCTCTCATAATTTCCAGGAAATCGGTGATGAATCTGTATTTAGAGCATTACTCCCTCCAACCCCCCATCATTGCCTTTCATTAGAAGGTAATGACATGAACACTTTTAGGTAACACCTCCCCTTCTCCCTCTCTCTTTCCTGTGCCCCCCAAACCCTGGTATACAAGCATTCTTTCCACCATCCTGCACATTTTAATCCGTCCAACTTGCCCACAATTTCCACCATCTACACTAGTCCCATCTGTCCACGTTTGGCCCATATCCCTCTAAACCTATTCTATCTAAATGTTTCTTGTTATGATAGTACCTGCCTCAACTGCCTCCTCAACCTCCATACACCCACCACCCATTGTGTAAAAAGTTGTCCCTCAGGTTAATATTAAATATTTCCCTCCCTTACCTTAAAGTTATATTCTCTGGTTCTCTGAGTAAAAGTGTATATTTACTGTCTCCTTTTCATCTTCAGCCTTTGTCCAGCCATCTGCCTATCAAATTCCTCCCCGCTCACCTGTATCCACCTATCACTTGTCAGGCTTCGTCCCACCCCCACCTCTCTTCCACTTTCTCTCCCCTACTGCAATCAGCCTGAAAAAAAGGTCCTGACCCTATACGTCACCTATCCATGTCCTCCAGAAATACTGCCTGACCCGCTGAGTTACTGCAGCACTATGTGTTCTACAGGAGATCATCTGTTTGTAATTGTTCCCTGTCATCTCTGAACTTATCTTTGACAATAACATGAAAACCTGACTCAGCAAAGGTACCAAGCTGCTGTTTTAAGGAACTTAAACATTACGTCACTGCTGGAGCGATTACTCCCCTAAAAGCCAACTATGATATCTGTCTCCACCACCACCACCATTGGCAGTGCATTCCAGGCTCCCATCACCCTCTGTATAAAATAATGTGCCCCATACACCTCCTTTAAAATTTGCCTCTCTTGCCTTGAAGATATGCCCATGTATTTGATATTTCAATCCTGGGAAAAGGTAGTCTACCCTATCTATGCCTCTCATTGAAGGTAGACACAAAATGCTGGAGTAACTTAGCGGGACAGGCAGCATCTCTGGAGAGAAGGAATGGGTGAAGTTTCAGGTCGAGACCCTTCTTCAGACTCTCATGCCTCTCGTTATTTTATATACTTTTATACCCTATTCAGATTGTAAAACCTAAGGAAGGTACATGTTTTCTGAATCTTACTGTATATACACACACATTTCCTATCCATGTCCTCCCGAGATGCTGCCTGACTTGCTGAGTAACTCAAGTACTTTGTGTTTCTTTTGTAAACCAGCATCTGCATTTAAATTAAACATTCTTCACCCTTGACAGTTCCTAGTGGCTGTTTGATAGTATTCATATCCTTTGAAATATATCTTAACTTTAAAGTGAATTTTACAGTCAATTGTAATAGTGACTAATTTTAAAATAATGATGGTACTGTTAATAAATGTGCCTCTTATAAACTCTATAGCCACCGCTGGCAGCACGTTCTAGGCATCCACTACTCTCGGTATAATAGACCATTTGAGAAAATAATGATTAATTCATTTTATCACAAATGTACACTAAAGACATATACTTTACTGCTTAGTCTGATCAGTCTGAAGAAGGGTCCCGACCCGAAACGTCGCCCATTCCTTCTCTCCAGAGATGCTGCCTGTCCCGCTGAGTTACTCCAGCATTTTGTGTCTACCCATACTTTACTGCTTAATGGCTAAATAAGCTAAGCAGTTATCTCTTTCATATATATATTAATTAATAGCTTTTAGATTTAGTGCTGAGTTCACTTTTCTCAATTAGTCATACAGCACGGAAACAGGCCCTTCGGCCCAACTTGTCCAGGCCGACCTTCATGCCCCATCTACACTAATCTCTTCTGCCTGTATTTGGCCCATACCCTTCTAAACCTTTCCTACCCATGTGCTTGGCCAACTGGACTTTTAAACAGTGTTATAGTATCTCCTGCAGTAGCTCGTTCCATGTCCTTTTATGTAAAAAAAAGTTGCCCCTCATGTTTCTACTAAATCTTCACCCATCATCTTAAATCTATGTCCTCTGGTTCTTGATTCCCCTACTCTGGGTAAAAGACTCTGTACATTCAACCTATCTATTCCCGTCATGATTTTGTACACCTATACAAGATCACCCCTCATCCTCATGCGCTCCAGGGAATAAAGCCCTAGTCTGTCTGGCATCTCCCGATAGCCTTGGTAACATTCTCAAAAAATTTCTCTGCTCTCTTTCTAGCTTAATGGCATCTTTCCAATAGCAGGGTGCATTTACCCCCCTATTCGAATTGGAATGAGAGTTTGCATTATGAGTACGCCCTTCAGGCAGGGCAAAGAACGATAATCAGAATTCCTTGCTTTAATAAGCATCGAGCTTAAAAAATACTGCATGAGGGGAGGATTTGAATCATTAGAATTGCAATCCCACGTAGTGGAAGAATCTTGCTGCGTTGGGTCTGAACACTAATGGTGACAGCCACCACCAAGGGAATTATGCGAAGCACTTACTGGAGACGTTAGACAAAATTGGTAGAGAATTAAAAACTAGAAAGCAGATGGCTTGTTTCTGCAACTCAAAATCCTAGGGCACTTTGAATTGCTACATTAATATTCTCTAATAACAGAATTGGAACTGACAAAACTTATAAGGCTTTAAACAATGGCGTATTCTTTATTACAACCGCATTATAATTATTTCCTGCTCATAAAAAAACTATTAAAGTAATAAACTTTGGTATTTTATTTCAAAAATTTTAGTCACTCAAAAATAGATGGCACAGCGGTAGAGTTGCTGCCTTACAGCACCAGAGATCTGGGTTCGATCCTGAATAAGGGTGCCATCTGTACAGAGATTGGTCTCCCTGTGACTGCGTGGGTTTTCACCGGGTGCTCCGTTTCCTCCCAAACTCCAAAGACGTACAGGTTTATCGGTTAATTGGCTTTGGTAAATTGTCAATTGTCCCTAGTATGTAGGATAGTGTTAGTGTACGGGGTGATCGCTGGTTGGCGTGCACTCGATGGGCCGAAGGGCTTGTGGTCAGAACAGTGAAAAGGTGGACAAGCGAGAGCATTGAAAACCCACAGTCCTGCTTTGACTGCACTGATTGGAATTGTGTTCAGGGAAGCAACCACAAGCCTCGACGAATATACCTGTGACATCATATGTCAGCTTTTGTGAGGACAGTTGCATTCCCACTAGGACTCGGATCTGGTTCAACAACGACAAGCCCTGGTTTAGAGCAGAATTCAGACAGGAGTGGGATGCAGACCTCTACAGGCAGGCCAAGTACAAGCTGAGAAGAGAAATCAGAGCTGCCAAGGAAAGATACTCTGAGAAGTTGAGGAGCAAGTACTCAGCTAATGACTCTTCTTCATTTTGGAAGGGCTTGCAAGAAATCACCAGCTACAAGAGGAACCCCCCCCCCTGCTCCTTGGACAATCGTCAGCTGACAAACGATCTGAACGAGTTCCACTGCAGGTTCGATAAACCGAAACTTAACCCTGGTAACCCCTCCTCCACCAACACTTCACACCTACTCACAGCCTGACTCCAGTCTGCAAAGACTGGGCTCTTTCCCACCCACCCCTCTCCAATCACCACAACACCCACTTACAGCGCAGCCTGTGGACTTTGGGAGCCGCGGTCTCCGGGAGGAAGCGGCCATTTCCGAATTCCAAGCCGCTGAGAGCGTTCTTCCGATGCCGGAGTTCCATCATTCCGGCGATAGGGCCTGAAACATCAGGCCGCCATAGCGGCGACTGCGGAGGCCTCAAAGGCCGCGACCACGGGTAAAAATAGAGGATGTGGACTGAACTTTGCTGCCTTCCCACACAGTGGGAAACGTTGATTCCGCTGTGGGGGGATGTTTTTTATGTTTAATGTTAAATTCTATAATGTTGTGTTTACTTTATTTGTGTGCTGCAGCTCAAATTTCACTGCACCAATTGGTGTATGTGACAATAAATGTCCTTTGTCCTTTGACTCCAGTCTGCAGAGACTGGACCCTTTCCCACCCACCCCTCTCCGATCACCGCTTTACACACACTTACAGCCTGACTCCAGTCTGCAAAGACTGGGCCCTTGTCCACTACCCACCCCCTCCTTGCTGCCCAACATCAATCTGGCCACTTCCCCATCACCAACAATAGAATTGAATAGATCGAGAGGCTGTTCAGAAGACAGAAAAGCCAGAAATCTCCAGGACTGGACAATGTTTCCCCCTCTACCCTCAAGCTCTGTGCCGAACAACTGGCACCGGTCTACACAGACATTTTCAACCAGTCCCTGCAAACCTGTACTGTCCCTGCCTGTTTCAAAGTCTCCACTATTGTCCCTGTACCCAAAAGGACAAGGATTACTGGTCTTAATGACTAGAGACCTGTCACACTGACATCTGTAGTCATGAAGACCCTTGAAAGGCTTGTGCTGGCCAAGCTGAAAAATATCACAAATCCCCTGCTGGAACCTACGTAGTTTGCATATCGGGCCAATAGATCTGTGGATGACGCAGTCAACCTGGGCCTGCACTTCATCCTCCAGCACCTAAACCGCCAGGGGACCTATGCAAGGATTTTGCTTGTGGATTTTAGCTCTGCATCCTGCCAGAGCTACTACACTCCAAACTCTCCCAGTTGACTGTTCCTGAACCCCTCTGTCAGTGGATCACCAACTTCCTGACAGACAGGAAGCAGCATGTGAGGCTGGGAAAGCACATTTCGGACCCACAGACCCTCAGCATAGGAGCACCGCAAGGCTGCGTACTCTCCCCTCTCCTCTACTCTCCTTACACCAACAACTGCACCTCCACAGACTCCTTGTACCTGGTACCTTGTACCTTCCGAAGAGTCCACTAGGGACTATACTGAAAGTTGGACAATTTTATACTGGACAATTTTTACCTTTATCAAGCCAATAAATCAAGCCAATTAACCTACAAACCTGTACGTCTTTGGAATGTGGGAGGAAACCGAAGTTTTCGGAGAAAACCCACGTAGGTCATGGGGAAAATGTATAAACTCCATACAGACAGCGCCCATAGTCGGGACCAAACCCGGGTCTCTAGTGCTGCATTTTGCGGTAAGGTAGCAACTCTACTGCTGCGCCATCGTCCTCTGTCAAACTTCTCAAGTTTGCTGATAACACAACCCTGATTGGACTGATCCAGGATGGGGAGGAATCTGCCTATAGACAGGAAGTGACACAGCTGGCATCCTGGTGCCATCGCAACAACCTGGAGCTCAATGCTCTCAAGATGGTGGAATTGATAGTAGACTTTAGGAGAGCTCCCCCTCCCCTCCCCCACTCACCATCAACAACCCCACAGTCACATCTGTGGAGTCCTTTAAGTTCATTGAAACCATCACCTCCAAGGACCTAATATGCGGGGCCACCATCGACTCCACAGTCAAAAATGCCCTACAGAGGATGTACTTACTGTGGCAGCTGAGGAAACACAATCTGCCACAGGTAATGATGGTCCAATTCTATACTGCCATCATAGAGTCTGTCCTCACATTCTCCATCATGGTCTGGTTTGGCTCAGCCACCAAGCATGACATCCAGAGGCTGCAGCGAATCGTTCAATTAGCTGAGAAGTTGTTGGCTGCAACATTCCCCCCATTGACAAACTGTACACTGCAAGGGCCAGGAAGCGAGCGGGTAAGATCATCTCTGACCCCTCTCACCCTAGCCACAAACTCATTGAACCTCTTCCCTCTGGAAGGCGACTCCGGACTGTCAAAGCCGCCACAGCCAGACATAAACAGCTTTTTTCCACGAGCAGTAGCTCTACTCAATAACAAAAAGTCTGTAGCCTCCTTTTGCTCTGGTATTCCTGCACTCCAAGGAATAAAGTTCCAGCCTACCCAACCAAGACCAAGTCTATGCAACATCCTTGTAAATCTCCTCTGCACCCTTTTCAGCTTAACAACAATCCTTCCTATTGCAGGGTGACCAAAACTGAACAAAATACTCCAAAGCGGCCTCACCAACATCTTGAACAACCGCAATATAGCTTCCCAAATGTTATACTCCAAGCCCTGAATCATGAAGATCAATGTGTCAAATGCCTCCTCGTCGGCCTATCCATCTGTCACGCCACATTCGGAGATCTGTGCACCTGCAACACTCCCCAGGGCCGTTCCATTCAGTGTGAACATCCTGCCCTGGTTTGACTTCCTTTTTTTTTTCTTTTTTTTTTTTTTAAATATTTTTTATTTTTTTTAGAAGTACGGTAAATTATAATACTACACAACACATATGTCTTAATACATTTTTTGTACCGCTTCATTTTTTGAGCTTTAAGAAAAAGATAGAAGTAAAGAAAGTAAAGAAAGTGCGCAAGAGTCGTGAAGGTGCAAGAGAGTGTTGAGAAAAGAAAGCCCCTTAGAAAAGAAGTTAGAGAAGGAAGTAAAGAAAGAAAGAAGACCCTAGAAAAGAAGGAAAAAGAAAGGAGAAACAATCGCTCTATTATAACATTAAACTCCGCAGAAAGGGGACTACCAACCAAGTCTGTTTTTGTTATTTTATTGGGTTTTTTTGCTGTTTTTTTTTACCCCCGTTACCAGATCCTGGCACCTTTTATTTATTTATTTATTGATTTTTAATTACTATTGCACCTTATGCTTATAATAGTTCCAAAAACGTTTGACTTTCTAAAATGCAACACTTTGCGTCTGTCTGTCTGTCTGTCTGTCTGTCTGTCTGTCTGTCTGTCTGTCTGTCTGTCTGTCTGTCTGTCTCTAAAACTCTCATCTTGTTTGTTTCTGTGTGTGTGTGTGTGTGTGTGTGTGTGTGTGTGTGTGTGTGTGTGTGTGTGTGTGTGTGTGTGTGTGTGTGTATGTGTGTGTGTGTGTGTGTGTGTGTGTATGTGTGTGTGTGTGTGTGTGTGGCTCCAACCCACAATGACATCACAATGGGATCTCATTTACATAAAAAACAAAACAGCAGCTTCCATCTCACAATGACGTCAAGGGGGGTAGGGAGCGGAGAGGAGAGGGGTTATGGAGGGAGTGACTGAGGGTAGGGAGTGACTGAGGGTAGGGGAAAGGAGAGGGAGGGAGATGTGAGGGAGGGATTGGAAGAGAGGAGGAGGAGAGGGTAGGAGAGTGGAGAGAAGTGAGAGGATGAAGAGGAGGGGGAAGGTGTTGGGGATGAGGGGAAATGATCCGTGCCTGCACAGTTGGGGGCTATAGGTGAGTGGTGGAATATTGCGTTGGGGGAACGGATTGCGTTGGGGAATGGGTAAGTGGTGGAAACAAGTTGTGTTGGGGGAACGGGTGAATGGTGGAATATTGTGTGAGGGAACGGGGCCCAATGGGTCAGGGGGGTAGTGAGGAGAGAAGGGTTCTGGAGGGAGGGAGGGAGTGACTGAGGATGGGGAGTGACTGAGGGTAGGGGAAAGGAGATGGAAGGAGAGATGAGGCAGGAAGTGGAGGGGGGAGGAGGAGAGGGGAGAGAAGAGGCAGGGTGAAGAGGAGGGGAGGGATTGTTGGGGGATGAGGGGAAATGAGCCATGCCTGCGCCGTTGGGGGCTATGGGAGAGTAGTGGAATATGCGTTGGGGGACGGGTTGCGTTGGGGAACGGGTGAGTGGTGGAATATTGCGTTGGGGGAATGGAGCCCAATGGGTCTCACTTAGTCTAGACTGCATTAAAATCCATTATCCATTCCTCAGCTCACTTTCCCAGCTGGTCAATCATGATAGATATGAATGGAGAAATGGGAAGCACATTTTATATACCTTACACACATTAGAAACCGCACCATTCAATCCCTTGTATTTGCTCAGCCATTCCATTAGATCATGATTGATGTAGACATCTGTCTTGTTTTCCTGCTTTTAGTCTGATTCTTTGATTCTCTTTCCTACCAAAATTCTATCTAACTCTGTCTTGAGAATCCATCGCAAAGTCCCTAATTGCTGCTACGCTGCTCGCTGTGAACCAATTTTTTCAGATTTCACTCTTGATTTTAGATTATGTCATTTATTCCTGATTTCAACACCACAGGAAGTAGTTTCTCTTTGTTACACCACCAAATCCTGTCTGACATTTTAACAGTCTCAGTCAGATTACCCTTCGATCACCAACCTCAAAAGGATGGCAGATGATTTTATACAACCTGCCCTCATATTTTAACCCTTTAAAGGTTGCCTGGATTAGAGGGTATGACCTATAAGCAGAAGGTTGGGCAAAACAGATTGTTTTCTTTAGAAATTGGTTGTTGTGGGAAAACCTGATAAGAGTATACAAAATTATGAGAGGCGTAGATAGGGTAGACAGGCACAGTGTAGACAATCAAAGATTAGAGGGCATACCTTTAAGGTGAGAGGGGCAAAGTTTAAAGGAGAAGTCCAGGGCAACTTTTTCACAGTGAATGGTGGGTGCCTGCAAAGCACTGCCTGGGGTGATGGTGGAGGCAGATATGATAGTGGCATTTAGAAGGTTATCAGATAGGCACACGTATTCACAGGGAATTATGAGATCACCTTACCTTGAGCATCATAGAGATTAGTTGCGACGAGATTAGTTTATCTGGATATCATCATGTTCGGCATAGACATTATGGGCCAAATGGCCTGTTCCTGTGCTGTACTGTTCTATGTTAGTCTCTGTGTTATCCTGATTAATCTATACTGCACACTCTTCCTGAATTTTGGTGTCCAGAATTAAAACAGTATAGAAATCTAAGCTCCAGACATATTAAAGGTAATTTCCTTTCTAGGCCTCCTTGCAAAAGCAAACCTTCCATGTTATTTTTGACTACCACTCGTACTTACCCTTTGGGTCAAGGTGTTTTACTGACTTAGTACAGCTCCTGAACATTTGGCATCAAAGTACTATTTCATATTCAAAGCTGAAACCTTCCTTACATTGTATTCAATTCTGCCAAAGTGTTTGCCCGCTGATCTTAATCTATGTTCCTCCTTCTTGTATCTGCTCTGTTTAACCCCCTTCCTGAATGTCACCTGCACAAATTCAAACCATTAACAAACAGTGCTGTAGACTCTGCCAATTCTTAGCTGAACTGTGATATAGACACCAACAGGTAAATTAGACATTCTGCATTGGGAGAAATTGATCTTGTCTGTTTCATTCTGAATTAACGAAGCCCCATACGGATTGATTGATTTGGGACATTAGGATGGAGGACGCTTGTTGTGCAATGAACCTAATTTGCACCATATTAATTCCACAAGCTAAATAAACTATGTTGGAATTACCACCACCATTTCAATCACCGCAGCAGGAAAACTGTCTTAAAGTGCCAACTTCACGATGCACAGTAGATAATTTAAATGCCTCAATCTGACCTTTTCCTAATTAAGAAAGATGTTTGTTGCACAAGACATTCATTAACTATCGTGACGATTATCAAAAATACTGGAGAAAAATAGCTCCATGCTCATCATAAATCAGCAATATCACAACATTTAAATCACAAACTATAACAGAGCAAATAGAAAAATATTAATGCAATTGCACTTAAAATAGTATTGACACATGATGGATATCAACTCAGGTATAAATTTAGAGCTTTAAGGGCCTCTCCCACTTGGCGATTTTTCGGCGACTGCCGGCATCATTAACTGACGTATCAGGTCACCGAAAAATTTGCGGTGTGATGCGGCTTGATGATGTATGTCGTGTGGTGTATTTTTTCAAGTGTCGCAAAATCTTTTTGTCACCACTTTGAAATGTTCAATATCTTTTGGAGACACTAATAAGATGCCGGCAGTCACCGAACATATCGCCCTACAGGCCCTTTAGTTTCAGAGATGCAGTGTGGAAACAGGTCGTTCGGTCCACCGGGTCCGTGACGACCAGTGATCACCCCGCACACAAACACTATCCGACACCTACACACTAGGGACAATTTATAATTTTACCAAAGCCAATTAACCTGCTGATTAGCCTGTACGTCTTTGGAGCGTGGGAGGAAACCAGAGAACACGGAGAAAACCCATGCAGTCATGGAGAGAATGTACAAACTCCATACAGACAGCACCCATTGTCAGGATCGAGCCTGGATCTGTGGTGCTGAAAGGCAGCAACTCTTCCACAGCACCACCGTGACGTCCTGCTACGCCACCATGCCGCCCTTAGTTCCTTTACTTTCTCTGTAGTTCTACAGGTCTACTTTCAGACCACAACAAAGTGGGCCATTCTGCCCATCTAGTCTGGGCTAGCTCTCAGCAGAGCAACTCCATTAGTCATATTCTTCCTCTGTTTCCTATGTCCCTGCACCACGACCATTGTGCCAATCAACCGCTTTTTGCCTACATAAAGCGGTAATTTACCTTAACCAATTTAACCAACCTAGTACAAATTTGGGATGTGGGTAGAAACAGGAAGACTGGAAGAAATCCATTAAATCAGAGGGGGAACATACAAAGGCAGCCTCATGAGATTGGGATCGAACAGCTCCTTGGAACTATGAAGGCAGTAGCATTATGTGCTGCACCACCATTTATTTCCTTGTGTTTGCCTAAGACACTTTGGCTAAGACACTGTCCATTGAACCTCAGACATAGAACATAGAACAGTACAGCACAGGAACAGGCCCTTTGGCCCACAATAACCATGTCAAATATAATTCCAAGTTCAACAATTCTCCTCTGCCTGCACATGATCCATATCCCTCCATTTCCTGTATTTCTCAATTGTATCTTAATCACCATTATCGTACCTTAAACACCATTATCCACTACTCTTTGTGTAAAACAAACGTGCCCCACTAAACTAAACTAAACTAAACTAAACTAAAAATCCCTTAACACTGGAGTAACTCAGCGGGTCAGCAGCATCTCTGGTGAAATGGATAGGTGACGTTTTGGGTCAGGATCCTTCTTTAGACTGATTGTAGGGGGCCGGGGTTGGGTGGAACTGGAAGGAAGTAAAGACCAGGACAAATCTGTGCTGGCAACAGATGACCTCAGGCAGGGAGGTTCCCTGATAGGCCGGTTGTTGGACCCATTTATTTCTAATTGGTGACGAGATGCCACCAACAATCGGCCTATCAGGAAACCTCCCTTCTTGAGGTCATCTGTTGCCGGCCCTGATTTATTAGAGTCTTTTTTTTGCTTCTAGATTCTACAATCAGTCTGAAGAAGGGTCCCGACCCAGAACGTAACCTATCCATGTTCTCCATAGATGCTGCCTGACCCGCTGAGTTACTCTAGCACCATTTGTCTATCTTTGGTATAAACCAACATCTGCAGTTCCTTTTTATTAGATTATTATATTAAAAATCCTTTAAATTTTGCCCCTCTCCATAAGATCACGTCCTAGGAGGAGAATTAGGCAATTTGACCCATCGAGACTATTCCACCATTCAATCATGACTGTTCTATCTTTCCCTCTCAACCTAACTGTCTTCTCCCCATAACCTTTGTCGCTCTTACTAATCAAGAACCCATCAATGTTGTCTTAAAAATACCCAATGACTTGGCCTCCACCGCCACCTGTGGCAATGAATTCCTGCTCATCGTCTCCTTTCTAAAGCTACATCCTTACACATACTATGTCCTCAGACAATTATTATATTTTTTCCGTTCAGTTAGGTTCAATACCAATGTGCATTTATTTCATAAAGCACAATAAAAAATTAGAAAATATTTCCAGATATTGCAGTTAAAGAATTTAAAAAAACGTTTCCGCCTCCTACCGTCTTTGCGATAGAAGATGACAGTTATTCTTCTCTCGTCTGAGCCAAGCAGAGCTTGGGCGAACTGGGCAATGGCATTCCGCTTGCTCTCTGGGCCATGGAGGAAGTCACACGTACAAGGTTTCTGCATGATGTCCGGTCTGGAGAAGCCAGTCATTTCGCAAAACCCATCATTGCAGTAAATAATCGCACAGTTCTGCACCCTCGCATTGGCAATAATGAATTTTCTATCTGTGAAGAAAGGAAGGAGAAATGAAGGGTGATATGACACGCGGCTGCTTTGTTACAATTCCTGACATATGACCAGCAGGTCGCCTCCACTATCAACGAGACGCACTGCACATAATCTTTGCTTCACTTTAGACTAGACTAAACTAAACTAAACAAACTACAATAAAATTGTGGCTCCATGACTCTGTGACTGTACGATTGTCCAGCTCTATGACTCTATGACTCTGTGTCTTTGTATCTCTGTGTCTCTGTCTCTGCTTCTCTGTCTCTCTGTGTCTCTGTGTCTTTGTATCTCTGTGTCTTTGTACCTCTGTGTCCTTGTGACTCTGTTGCTGTGTCTCTGTCTCTGTGTCTCTGTCTCTCTGAGTCTCTGTGTCTCTATGTCTTTGTACCTCTGCATCTCTGTGTATCTGTGTCTTTGTGACTCTGTGTCTTTGTGACCTTGTGACTGTAACTTTGTGTCTCTATGTCTCTGTAACTCTGTGTCTCTGAGTCTGTGACCCTGTCTCTCTGAGTCTCTGTGTCTTTGTGATTCTGTCTCTGTCTCTCTGTGACTTTGTGTCTCTATGTCTCTATATGTATCTGTGGCTCTATGTTTCTGTGTCACTGTAATGCCCCTGCCCCACTTAGGAAACCTGAACGGAAACCTCTGGTGACCTTGCGCCCCACCCAAGGTTTCCATGAGTCGCCAGAGGTTTGTGGGGGCCAGGGACAGCGGAGGAGCGCTGTCTGCGCGATGAAGAGGAAGGTAAACGGCTGCCACAGAGCACGGTAAGTCCTTTAGAGAGCGCAGGAGGGAGGGAGAGAAGGGGAAAGAAGGGGAAAGAAGGGGAGAGAAGGGGAGAGAAGGGGAGAGAAGGGGAGAGAAGGGGAGAGAAGAGGAGAGAAGAGGAGAGAAGGGGAGAGAAGGGGAGAGAAGGGGAGAGAAGGGGAGAGAAGGGGAGAGAAGGGGAGAGAAGGGGAGAGAAGGGGAGAGAAGGGGAGAGAAGGGAGGGGGAGAAGGAGTGGAGACAGTTTTAAGAAGTTTAATAAAGTTAGCGGGCACTTTACCTTCTGGCGGATCTTCTAGGTCCTGAAAACCAAAGATCCTACAGGATCTTTGCTGAAAACTCCAATGAGCCAATCAAAATGGCCGGTCAGCGAAGGAGATTGCCTTCGACTGCCTGTAAGTAAATAGCGACCCCACTCCACTGGCTACGACCAAACGGCAACCTATTTTTAGTCGAGGCCGGTTTTGTTTTGTTTGAAATAATCGCAGGAACATAGAAGAAGCCTCGACTACGCGGAAACCACTTTCCACCATTCGGGAGAGTGACCAAAACCTCTGGGAACCTCACGGAAACCTTGGGTGGGGCGCAAGGTCTCCAGAGGTTTCCGTTCAGGTTTCCTAAGTGGGACAGGGGCATAACTCTATGTCTCAGTGTATCTGTGGTTCTGTAACTCCATGTTTCTATGTCTCTGTGATTGTGTGTCTCTGTGACTCTGTGATTCTGTCTCTGTGACACTGTGACTGGGTCAAGGTCCACTGCAGGAATTTGGCAGGTTAATCAAGGCAAAAATATCAACAAAATAGTGCACTGTTGGAAATCCTAGCCTCAACATGAAATGTTAAACCATGAATCCCCGTACAGGTGAACCCCACAGACCCTTAGGCATTATTTGAAGAAGAACAGTGTTCAGTCTGTGCTTTGGCAAACATTTATCACTTAATTTACACTGCCAAAAATAGATTAATTTTCATTGCCGTTCAAAGGGCCATCCAGTTGAAAACTGTCTTCAGAGGTTTCCTATTATAATCTTGGAATGATTAATTTACTGACTTTGAACATTCCTTTGGTGTTTAGATATCTCAGTGATGTGAAAGAATGCCAGTTCTTTTATTAGAGAGAAACAAAGACCAGGTTTATTTTTTTTAAGTCTTAAAGTACTGGCGTAACTCAACAGATCAGTCAACATCTCTGCAGTTGGTGATGTTTTAGGTCGGGACCCTTCATACTGAGTGTAAAGGAGTGAGGGGTGGGGGGAGGGAGGGGAAGGGAGAAAGCAGGTAGAAAAGAGGTGGAGGGCAAAGCCTGGTGAGTGATAGGTGGATACAGATGAGGAGAAGGAGGTGGGGTTGATAGGCATATGGTTGGACAAAGGGTAGGAATGAAAAGACAAGCTGTGAGATAAGGAGGGAAGAGATGTGAATTGTGAAGTCAGAGGGAAGAATGTAGGTGAAAGGGGACAAATGGGTGCAAGTCCAAATGTTTTTTTTTTATTATTTGGATAAATAGAAGGTATGCCCAGAAAATAAGTATAGAGTCACACAACATGGAAACAGGCCGTTCGGCCCAACTAGCCCATGCCGCCTAACATGTCCATCTACACTAATCCCAACTGCCTGCGTTTGGTCCATATGCCTCCAAACCTTTCCTATCCATGCATCTGTCCAATTGTCTTTTAAATGTTGTTACAGTATCTGCCTCAATGACTTCCTTTGGCAGCTTGTTCCATTTACCCACCACCCACTGCGTGAAGAAGTTGCTGCTGAAGAAAGAATATCTTTATTAATACACATTGCATCTGTTGGTCAATTTGTAGAGAGAGAGTCTTTCATCCAGAGCAACTAACGAGTGATTGTAAGAATTGTGTTCCTGTTGAACCAGTCTTTTTCAAGATTACTCACCAATTTTTGAACTGCTGAAATATGATTATGCACATACACAGTGACATTTCAATTTTTCCAACTATGTATCTAATGACATCCCACCCACCGCTTTTGATGTTTGCTGTATTAGTTTCCACCAAGATAAACCAATTAACTTTAGTAATTTAGTACAATGGGAAATATTCAATGGAAACCTATTATGTACGGTGTAAAAATGAGTCGATGTGACTACTATGCATCATGTCTTACTCTAAATGTGCTGAGCCTGGTTAAAACTATCAATTATAGCATAAATCTTAATGTCTGACGTAAATTTAACAATGACCCCCGATAGGTATTGAATTCTAATTAAAGGCTAGTAACTTGAATTGTTCAGCTCGGTTGAGAGTTACAACATGGAAACAGGCCCTTCGCTCCATTGAGTCGATGCCGACCATTGATCACCCGTTCACATTAGTTCCATGTTATCCCACCTTGTTGTCCACTCCCTACACGCTAGGGGAGGGGCAATTTTAGATATAAAGAGAGGTTAGAGTCATAGTCGTAGAGTTATAAAGAGTAGAAATTGGCCATTCAACCTAACTCACCCACGCTGATCAACATGCCCCACCTATACTATTCCATATGCTTGCTTTTGGACCATATTCTTCTACACCTATCCTATCCTATCCACGTACCTGTCTAAATGTTTCTTAAACATTGCAATAGTAGCTGCCTCAACTACCTCCTCCAGCAGCTAATTCCATACAACCACCACCATCCTTTGTGTAATAAAGTTACCCTTCAGGTACCCCTTAAATCTATCCCCCTCACTTTAAACCTATGATTCTGTGCGTTTACCTGATCTATTTCTCTCATGACTGTCTATAAGATCACCCCTCATCCTCCTGTGCTCCATGGAATAAAGCCCTAGACTGCTCAACCTCTCCCTTTAGCTCAGTCCTTCGATGGCAACATCCTCGTAAATCTTCTCTGAACCCTTTCATGCTTGACAACATCTTATCAGTAGCATGGTGAGCAAAACTGAACACAATACTCTCACTAATGTCTTGTACAACTGTAACATGACCTCCCAACGTCTACACTCAATACTCTGACTTACGAAGACCAATGTGCTGAGGTAGCACAGATTTGAATTGTTTGCTATCGAACGTCTGAGGTTGATGAGAGACATGATCGTATGAGTGTCTTCTTTTGCAAACCAGCATCTGCAGTTCTTTGCATCTCTACAGATAATTAATTGGAAACATTTGATCACATATAAGCATTCCTACATGTCAGATAACTTCAAAATTTTCCCTAGGAATTTAGTTTCGCAGTGGTTTAGAGATATATTATGGAAACAGGCTCTTCGGCCCAACGAGTCTACGCTGATCATCAATCACACGTTCATACGAGTATTATGTTATCACATTTGCTCATCCACTCCCTACACATTAGGGGTAATTTTACAGAGGACCAATTAAACCAGCACGTCTTTGGAATGTGGGAGGAAACCGGAGCACCCGGAGGAAACTCACACGGTCACAGGGAAAACGTGCAAACTCAACACACAGACAGCACCCGTGGTCAGGATGGAACCTGGATCTCTGGTGCTGGGAGGCAGAAACTTTACCAGCAGCACCATTGTGCCACTCCTTTGTCACCCTCGCCATGGATGCTACGGAACATTTCCAAAACCGAGTTATATTTCAGATTTTCAACAGTTGTGGCATTTTCCTTTTGTAAATTTGAAATGAAAATAATTTAATTGTGAAGAAAATGGCATGGAAAATTGATAAACCAGTGCTAATTGAGGAAGTATGTTATGTTTAAGTAGATTATTTGCAACTCCTCCTGCTTTGTGTCACTGAAATATATTAATTTCTTGTTTAAAAAAAATCATTTTCTAAATAGAATTATTGAGCTGTGAAGCACAGAAATGTGACATTGTATCCATATTGACCATTTGTCCTCTTTAACAATCCCATGTCCTCCACACTAGATCTACTGTATATCTTCCCATGTGGTGCCTTTTCAAGTGCCTGCCTCACCATCTCTTTGGGTGGCACAGTGGCGCAGTGGAAGTGTTGCTGCCTCACATCGCATGAGACCCAGATTCAATTCTGACCTCAGGTGCTGTCTGTATGGAGTTTGTATGTTCTCCCTGTGAGCGCGTGGGTTTTCTCTGGGTGCTCTGGTTTCCTCCCACACTCCAAAGACATACAAGTTTGTTAATTGGTCTCAGTAAAATTTGTAGATTGTCCCTAGTATGTAGGATAATGCTGGTATACGGGGTGATCGCTTGTTGGCGCGGACTTGGTGGGCCGAGGGGCCTGTTTCTGCACTGTAGCTCTAAAGTCTAAACAGTGATTGGCCCTGACTCCACCACCTACAGAAGTAATTTCCAGTTATCTACCATTCACTGTTTTAAAAAAAACATTCTCCTCAATCTCCTTTAAAAATCTCCTTCTATTGCTTTCAATGCTCCTACCATGGGAAAAAGATTCTGACTGACTGCCTATCCTATCTCTGCCACTATAATTTTATATATCTCTATCAGGTACTATCTAATAATATATCTATTAAAGACATGTTCTACGTTCTATGTTCAGTGTTCCTTGGTCTATGTTCTATGTTCTATGTCCCATGTTCTGTTCTATGTTTAATGTTCTGTTTTATGTTCTAAGTTTAATGTTCTGTGTTCTATGTTCCATGTTCTGTTCGATGTTCTATGATTAATGTTCTGTGTTCTATGTTCCATGTTCCTTTCTGTATTCTATGTTCTGTGTTATATGTTCTGTGTTCAGTGTTCTGTTCTGTGTTCAGTGTTCAGTGTTCTATGTTCTATGATCATTGTTCTATATTACATGTTCTGTGTCCTATGTTCTATATTCCATGTTCTCTTTTCTTTGTTTTATGTTCTATATTCCGTGTTCTACATTATATGTTCCATGTTCCATGTTCTGGGTTCTGTTCTATGTTCTGTGCTCTATGTTCTACATTCTGTATTCTATGTTCTATGTTCTATATTCCATGTTCTACATTATAAGTTCCGTGTTCTCCAACACTGACAAGGACCCAGCATCAACAGTGTTTCCCGCCCTGTAGCAATGTCAACTCCCCGGTGAGCAGAATGTTCAAGTGCGTCAGTGGTGGAGCTTCCTGCCTGGCCCGTTGCAATGAGCTCTCAACCATAGGACCCAGGAGATGTGTGCACCTGTTGGTGACTGGGAACCCAGCCAGCAATGTCATGTGTGCAGAGACAAAGAGCTTGCGTGCTTTATTTTATATAGCTCTCGCACTGCACGGGGAAAGCAGAATGACTGTGCAGGGAGGCAGCAATCAAAACAGGCCTGCACCATACTGGTATGTGAATAGGGCATGAGTTTAGATTTAGGATTATTACTGTCACATGTACTGAGGTATAGAGAAAAACTTTGTTTTACATGCTATCCAATCCGAGCAGATATACCATACATAAAAAACTCAAGTACAATAGATAGAGTAAAGGGGAAGATACAGAGGGCAGAATATCTAAATGTATCTAACTTTCTATGCAAGAAAGTCAAATTCATATTATATATAAAACAAAGGAGAAGATACAGGGTGCATAATATAGTTCTCAACATTGTAGCGCATCAGTTCCATGGACAAAGTCTAATGTCCGCAATGGGGTAGTGGTGAATTGGACAGTACCCTACTTTAGGGGAGGATTGTTCAGAAGCCGATTAACAGAAGGGAGGAAGCTGTTCCTGAGTCTGGTGGTACACACTTCAACCTAATCTAGTTTTACAATGTTTCTTCTACTGACTATTCTGCTGGCCACTTCGGAACAATCTCTACCCAATTACAAGGCACATTCTCCAAGTGACAAACTGTTGGCTGCTAGGCTGTAATCAGCAGTGTCTTTACTCAGAGAGAGCCAAGATACCCAACGTGTGAAATAGAAGGAAAAAGTAATCAGAATTCTACAGTAGAAGTATGATTTGAAACAAAGGTGGAGAAACTTCTTTTGATGTCCAGCCGTACAGTAATTTATTAGAAATGCTTGCTGCTGAAATAAAACATATTCCAAATGCTGCCTGGATTAAAGGATATTGGTGTGCTTTAGAGATACAGCATGGAAACAGGTCCTTCGGCCCATTGTCCATGCCGACTATCGATCACTAATTCTGTTATCCCACTTTCTCACCCACACCCTGCACACTAGCGGCAATTTTAGCTACAAGGAGAGGTTGAACAGACTTGGATTGTTTTCTCTGGAACGTTGAAGGTTGAGGGGAGAACTGATAGATGTATATAAAATTATGAGACGCATAGATAGGGTTGCCAGTTAGACCATTTTTCCCAGGGTGGAAATCTGAAGGGCCAGAGGGCAGAGCTTTAAGGTGAGAGGAGAAAAGTTTAAAAGAGAAGTGAGGGGCAAGTTTTTTTTACACAGAGGGTGGTGAGTACCTGGAACACACTGCCAGGGATGGCGGTGGAGGCAGATATGATAGTAACATTTAGGATAGGCACATGGATTTGCAGGCAATTGAGGGATATGGATCACATGCAGGCATAGGAGATTAGTTTTAGGCATAATGTTCAACTCGGGCATTGTGGGCCGAAGGGCATGTTCCTGTGCTATACTGTTCTATGTTTTATCATCATAATAACATCTCTTACTTTATTGATCTTACATCTCCAAAATTATATTCAAAAGACTTTTAACAGGTATGGTGTTAGGACAATGGTCTGCATACAAAAGGATTATTATTTCCAGTTTTACCTGACAAATATGTCAACATGGAAACATAGACAACTTTCTTGCAGTCCCTATCAAGTTGATGTCATTAACTTTAGATGCTGATGCATTTGCAAGTACGGTGAAATAAAATGGATAATCAAAACAAGAAAATATTGGGAACACTCAGCAAATCAGACAGCGTACATGGAGAGAGACACAGGGTAAATGATTCTTCATTACAGGAAGTGTTTAATACATTCTTTGTTCATTGATATAACATGTAATTGTCATATAGTCATACAGTGTGGGGGAAAAGGCCCTTCGGCCCAACTTGCCCATGCCGACCAACATGCCCCATCTGTGCTAGTCCCACCTGCCTGCTTTTGGCCCATATCCCTCTAAACCTGTCCTATTCATGTACCTGTTCAAATGTTTTTTAAATGCTGTGATAGTACCTGTCTCAACTACCTCTTCCAGAAACTTGTTCCACACACCCACCACCATTTGTATAAAAAAAGTTGCCCCTCAGGTTCCTATTAAATATTTTCCCCCTCACCTTAATCCTATGTCCTCTGGTTCTCGATTCCCCTACTCTGGGCACGAGACTCTGCATATTTAGCCAATCTGTTACTCTCATGATCTTGTACATCTCTATAAGATCACCCCTCAACCTCCTATGCTCCAAGGAATAAAGTCCTAGTCTGCCCAATCTCCACCTGTAGCTCAGACCCTCGAGTTGTGGCAACCTCCTCATAAAATATAAAATGTAATGAGCATGTTTTCACATTCAGATTACTTGTAAAGGTCAAAGGTTTTTATTGATTGAAAGAAACAGCATGGAAACAGGCCCTTCTGCCCATTGAGACAATGCTGATCATTGATCACCCGTTCTCACAAGTTCAATGTTTTCTCAGTTTCGTATCCACTCGCTACACACTAAAGGTAATTTACAGATGGCCATTTAACCTACAAAACCACACGTCTTTGGGATCTGGGAGGAAACAAGATCACCCGGAGGAAACCCACGCGATCACAGGGAAAACGTGCAAACTCCACACACAGACAGCACCAGAGGTCAAGATCGAACCTGCCAACTGCGCCACTGTGCCACCTACGAGCCGGGTTCTGTAAGCCAACTTGTCTCATGTGGGTAAACACTTTACACTGGCAATTTTATGTTCCTGATTCGTATCGCGAGATGTGAACCAACACTAGCAAACATACACAAGGAGAAAGTACACCTCATTTCTGTTTATCTGAGCTATTTCGAATACTGGTACCAATGCCTAATGATATCACTCTGTTCACATTGCTGTGATATATGGTACAACTTTGTTTTTAAGTACAGTGTCACTGAAATAAAATATAATTTCACCCACTGCTTTATATAGAAGCACATGACACCAACACTCTACACTTGACGGGAAATACTGTCTTCAATCTTCAGTGTATGCTCTTTCAAATTGGAGTTTGTCCCCTCTATACCGTCTGTACCGTCGCCTGGTGGGACTGTTGTTAATTATATAAAGGAATAGAGCAACGTAGCGGCTCAACATTGGATTTTCCAAAGCAATAGTGAATCGTTCGGTTATCATTTTGAAAGAAACCCAAACCACATTAATTCTAACAATAATAAACCCACGTTAGGATTATTACACCCGCTTTTAGATTCACTCAAAGGTTAATTGCAAAAAGGGACAGACTAGGATTAAGCGGGGCTCGATAGGGGGGCAAGGAGGTGTGACAATTTTATACTTACTTTGACCCTCGAATTTCCTGATAATAGTCCCCAAAAAGGTGTTTTGCGGTGCAACATGCCCTCTTCTCACCGGCATGGTTGTGATGCTGCGGATGGCTCGCCCCGATTTAAACAGCAGGTTCACAATCCGCCCGGGCAGTCAGTCAGTCAGTCGCTGCTCTCTCCAACCACACTGCCTCTTCCTTTGTCACGAAAGCATCATCAATAACACAGCCTCTCCGCGCTCGCCAGCGCCAGCACCTAGGACTGGGGCTCCAGATGTCCCAGCGAGTAGGGCAGAGAAGGTCTATGCCCCGATCCACTCTCTCGCAACACGAGCATTGCAAATGATCAGAAGGAGCTAGTTCGTCTTTCCCTGCGAGCGGCCGCGGTGGTGCTGAACGCAATATTTCAGACGCCCGGAGCCCGGCCGACGCTCCCTCTTCGCTTCTCACGCAGTTCTGATTACCCAAGCGTGTCTGTGTACAAATGCTCACCACCCATTCCACTTCGCCATGGGATTGATCAAACGGTGCACAGGATTAATAGCAAGGGGGGGAGGTGGAAAGAGGGAGCCCCGTGCCTCTGCTGCTTGCAAAGTCGAGACAGTTGATAATAGAGGGGGAAACAATCACTGCTTTCCGTGGTGCTGAAAGCAATTCCCTGGTTAATTTGAAATGGCGTAGATGTTCCAGCGAAGTGTACACTTCCACACACAAACAGCCAAAACAGACAGGCAACTAAATATAACCGTGCGATTCACATGTCGACACAAAATAAGGTGATTTTCCGTACAGGAGCACGATGCCAATACTATCCATCTCCAAATAAGGAGAAGAATTTAGCAACGAAGAGCGTTAAATGTCATGACCGTGAACTGTTCGATATTGATGTTCATATTTAGCTGCGTGTTTCGTGTCTTTCGATTGCATTTAGACACATCTGTGCCTGTAAGTCAATATGAAGCAAGACACTAACAGCAAGTCCCATCTCAATTGCACCTATCTGGGTCTGGACCATCAGGCGACAAAGTGGAGTTGAGTACCAATAGAAATGAAACCCCACCAAGTTGCGGGCATTATGTATTCTGTGTGAAGGGATAATCATAACTTTGGAACGCCCAGACAAGGGACTTACCCGGGGTTTAAAACTTTCTAGGCTAAATCTCACTCAAATATTCCCAGTTTCGCCAAATCTACCCAACCCAGGCCAGGATTGAGCAGAAGATGATGCAATATATTGATCTTGCTAACAGGAAATGGAGGGCGACCACGGAGAACCACGAACAATGCATTCCAGCCGACTGATGGAGTTAACTAAGTTCCTCTGTCGATTTTTTCTCCTGCCTATTTTCACCTGTCACCCACATTTGATTGAAGAAAATACTTTGTAAAACAGGAAGAACTACAAACTCCACACAGACAGCATCCAAGGTCAGGATCGAACTTGGGTCTCTGGTGCTGTGAGGCAGTGGCTTTACAAGCTGTGCCGATGAGTTTCAATCATTTTGATTAACATTTTTAACATGTTTTTCATCGTGTTTAAGTTGCTCAGTAAAGATACATTTAGCTATAATAATCTCCTGATTTGGAAACCTATGTAAGTCTTATTAACATTTATTGAACCTCTTCTTTCAAGTTGGCTTTCAAAGCAGCCTCTTCGAGCTAGCTTCAAACCTTGCTATCCCTTCCTTTGGGTTAGTGCTATTTCTTGTCAGCTTAACATAGAATATTTTACGGCATTAGAAAGCCCACATCTAAAGAAGATGCCAATGAGTATTCCTGAAATCTTTCTCATAGTCCTTTGAAGTTTATTATAGTCATAGTCATGCGGCACCGATACAGGCCCCATTGGCCCAACTTGTCCATGGCGACTAAGATGCCAAGAGTCGAGTCAAGAGACAAGAGTGTTATATTGTCATATGTCCCGAAACCGAACAATGAAAGTCTTACCTGCAGCAGCACTTCAGATGTGTAGTCTATTTTCTTACATTTAATATTATTTTATTTTAAATTTAATTTATTTTACTTTACATTTAACTGTTCCCATTTGCTCATGTTTGGCCCATATCCCACTAAGCATTTCCTATCCATGTATCTGTCCAAATGTATTTTAAATGTCATTTTGGCACCTGCCTCAACTACCTCCTCTGGCAGCTTGTTCCATATACCCTCTGTGGGAAAAGGTTGTCCCACTGGTTCCTATTAAATCTCTTCCCTCATCTCTAGATAAATCTCTGGGCAGCTGTTCACATGGAGTCAGAGAAAATCCATTTTTACTCTCAATATGTTTGATGATTTGGACTCGGGAATAAGGAGTGTATTGTAACATCAAAGAATACTTTGGCATATACGAGGATCTTGCCAGAACTCGAAGTCTGAGCTATAGGGAGAGGTTGGACAGGCTTGGACTTTATTGCTTAGAGTGCAGGAAGCTGACAGATGATCTTATAGATGTGTATAAAACCATGATGGGAATAAATGGGGTGGATGGACAGAGTCTTTTAACCAGGGTAGGAGACTCAAGAATGAGAGGTTTGAGATACGATACAATACGATAAAATCTCCGAGGGAATCCAATTTCCCTCCGGGGATGAATAAAGTTTTATCGTATTATATCGTACCATTATCGTACCTCAAACCTCTCATTCTTGAGTCAAGATCGCTTATGGTTTTTTAAAAAGCTCTTAAAAATTGTAAGATACATTCGCAGCTGTTATAAAGCAGAGTTGTCCGGACTGCAACACTACTCAGGAAGCAGTTTAGTCTTGCACAAGGTAGTATATACCTTCACAGTTCGAACCTCAGGGAGCTCTGGAAGGGTGATGCCATAAAGCAAGCAGCACTCTTTCACAGAAGATAGACACAAGCTGTTGGAGTAATAGAAACATAGAAACATAGAAATTAGGTGCAGGAGTAGGCCATTCGGCCCTTCGAGCCTGCACCGCCATTCAATATGATCATGGCTGATCATCCAACTCAGTATCCCGTACCTGCCTTCTCTCCATACCCTCTGATCCCCTTAGCCACAAGGGCCACATCTAACTCCCTCTTAAATATTGCCAATGAACTGGCCTCGACTACCCTCTGTGGCAGAGAGTTCCAGAGATTCACCACTCTCTGTGTGAAAAAAGTTTTTCTCATCTCGGTTTTAAAGGATTTCCCCCTTATCCTTAAGCTGTGACCCCTTGTCCTGGACTTCCCCAACATCGGGAGCAATCTTCCTGCATCTAGCCTGTCCAACCCCTTAAGAATTTTATAAGTTTCTATAAAATCCCCTCTCAATCTCCTAAATTCTAGAGAGTATAAACCAAGTCTATCCAGTCTTTCTTCATAAGACAGTCCTGACATCCCAGGAATCAGTCTGGTGAACCTTCTCTGCACTTCCTCTATGGCAATAATGTCCTTCCTCAGATTTGGAGACCAAAACTGTACGCAATACTCCAGGTGTGGTCTCACCAAGACCCTGTACAACTGCAGTAGAATCTCCCTGCTCCTATACTCAAATCCTTTTGCTATGAAACATACCATTCGCTTTCTTCACTGCCTGCTGCACCTGCATGCCTACTTTCAATGACTGGTGTACCATGACACCCAGGTCTCGCTGCATCTCCCCTTTTCCTAGTCGGCCACCATTTAGATAATAGTCTGCTTTCCTGTTTTTGCCACCAAAATGGATAACCTCACATTTATCCACATTATACTGCATCTGCCAAACATTTGCCCACTCACACAGCCTATCCAAGTCACCTTGCAGTCTCCTAGCATCCTCCTCACAGTGCAGTGGGTCCGCAGCATCTCTGGAGAAAAATAAAAGGTGATGTTTCAGGTCAAGACCCTTCCTCAGAATGAGTCAGAGGGGTGGGATACTAGAGGTATGAAAAGGTTCAGAACACATCAGGGCCAGCAGCAATGACCCAGGAAAGGTGGAGCTTCATTCACTTACAGGTCCACCAACAATTTTCCAGCACCTCCTTTAATCGTCCTTTAAATACGAGAGCACACTGGAAACCCCCCCGGACGTTCACCCAAAAATGTGGAGCCAAGGCCGGGTGAAGCGGCTGATCTTGACCTCAGTGGTGCTCTCCTGGCCAATTGGCGGGTCAAATTTGCCTCCTGCGGTCGGGGCTCTGGAATTCTGGCACAGACGGAGTTGGTAGATCAGTAGTTTAATTGGCTACTGTAAATTTGTGTGTACAGTTGATCATTATTCGGCGTGGACTCGGTGGGCTGGTGCTTGTTTCCATGTTGTGTCTCTCAAGTAAAAACTAACCTTAACTAACCTAAACTAACCTAAACTAACCTAAACTAAACTAAACTAAACTGAACTGAACTAAACTAAACTAAACTGAACTAAACTAAACTAAACTAAACTAACCTCATTGCCATTGCCATTCATTACCACAGAAGGCTGTGAAGACCAAGTCAATGGATATTTTTAAGGCAGTGATTGGCAGATTCTTGATTAGTAAATGTGTTAGGGGTTATGGGTAGAAAGCAGGAGAATGGGGTTGAGAGGAAAAGATAGATCAGCCGTGATTGAATGGCGGAGTGGACTTGATAGGCCTAATTGCCTAATTCTGCTCCAACAACTTATGAACATAAAACTAAACTAAACTCTACTAAACAGACTGTATTGAGAGGCTTTTTTGAAGGAATTTACTTTCAAGTACTTGATGGAGTGTAGAAATAAATAGCTAGAGTGTGATGCTCCATGGGTAGATTTTATCTCAATGTTATCACTGGTTTAATGAGCATAGACAAACATTTATATTTATTCTATAACACGTATTACACCAACATACTCAGACTGCCCATTTAATTGTTCAAAAGGGAACTGCAGATGCTGGAATATCGAAGGTACACAAAATTGCTGGGGAAACTCAGCGGGTGCAGCAGCATCTATGGAGCGAAGGAAATAGGCGACGTTTCGGGCCGAAACCCTCCTGAAGAAGGGTTTCGGCCCGAAACGTCGCCTATTTCCTTCGCTCCATAGATGCTGCTGCACCCGCTGAGTTTCCCCAGCAATTTTGTGTACCTGCCCATTTAATTGATCTGTAAACATCAATCTTTGCACCACCTCATCCTGCATGTGCATACATCCCTCTTTGTCAAAGGTTCAAAGGTCTTTTATTGTCACCAATTAAGGTACAGTGATATTCGAATTACCATACAACCATTAAAAAAAAGCAACAAGACACACAATACCTAAATGCTAACATAAACATCCACCACAGCGGATTTCCCACATTCCTCAGATGAAAGGCAAAAAAGTCTAATCTTCTTCCCTCTTTATCTCTTTATTTAGTCAGTGGACTTGCTCATTTTACTCATCTCCAGTTTACTCCTCCCCCCCCAACCCAAAACGTTACCTATTCCTTTTTCTCTAGAGATGCTGCCTGACCCACTGAGTTACCCCTGCACTTTGTGTCTATCTTCTCATATTCCCATCCATGTAACATCAACACTGACATTTAATCTCATCTATAGCGTTATTGGGATTTTCTGTCATAACGGTTACTGTAGGAACACAAAAATGCTGGAGAAACTCAGTGGGTGCAGCAGCATCTAGGAGCGAAGGAAATAGGCAATGTTTCGGGCCAAAACCCTTCTTCAGACTGATGGGGGGTAAGGAGGGGCGGGAAGAAGAAAGGAAAAAGGAGGAGGAGGAGCCCGAGGGCTGAGGGATAGGAAGGGGAGGAGACAGCAAGGGCTAACAAAATTGGGAGAATTCAATGTTCATGCCACCAGGAACCTTCGTGTACCTTCGATTTTCCAGCATCTGCAGTTCCTTCTTAAATAACGGTTATTGTGTTTGTTTTTGTTTCAGTGTGCTGTCTGAGTATCTATATCTGAGATGCTGCTGCCAGAAAGATTTTTATTGTGCCTGTGTCTCACCGTACTTCTTCATTTGACAATAAACGCGATTGACTTGACTGAGAAGTATTTCATTTTAATCCATTCAGACAATGTTTGGCATGACTGGCAATCCTTGATTTACCATTTCCTGTGCAGAACACAAAGGAGAGACACACCAGGGCAGGGTTTTGTAGGGCTCTGGGGAGTGTTGTAGAGCAGAGGGATCTGGGAGTGCAGGTACATAGTTCCTTGAAAGTGGCGTCACGAGCAGATAAGGTGGTCAAGAAGGCTTTTGGTACATTGGCCTTCATCAGACAGAGTATTGAGTATAGAGGTTGGGAGGTTATGTTACGGTTGTACAAGACATTGGTGGGGCCACATTTGGAGTATTTTGTTCAGTTTTGGTCACCCTGCTACAGGAAAGATGTTGCAAAGCTGGAAAGTGTGCAGAGAGGTTTTGCAAGGATATTGCCAGGACTTGAGGGGCTGAGTGAGAGGGAGAGGTTGAGCAGGCTACACCTCTATTCCTTGGTGCGCAGGAGGATGAGGGGTAATCTTATAAAGGTATGTGGAAGGGAATAAATAGGGTGAATACACAGCCTTTTTACCCAGGATAAGCAATCAAGAATCAAGGACATAGGGTAAAGGTGAGAGGGGAATGATTTGATAGGAACTTGAGGGACAACTTTTCCACACAGAGGTGGTGGGTATAATAAACAAGCTACCAGACAAAGTAGTTGATGCAGGTATGATAACAACATTTAAAAGAGTCTTGGACAGGTACATGGATAGGAACGGTTTAGAGGGATATAGACCATAGAGACATACAGTACAGAAAAAAGGCCTTTCAGTCCAAGCTGATCAAGATGCCCCATCGAAGCTTGTCCCATCTTCCCGCATTTGGCCCATATCCCTCTAATGCATTGTACAAGTGCAATCAAGCCACACACAAGTACAACAGGTAGTGCAAAGGAAAAAACTGAGAGTGCAGAATTTAGTTTTTCAGAATTGTAGAATAACACCTCAGAGAAAAATCCAATGTCCGCAATGAGGTAGGTTGTGAGATCGGCAGAGCTGTTGCTGTTATGCTTTTTGAATAGCAGGGTATTGATATTGATGTTGCTATTGGTAGGTATGTTACAAAACTTACCTTCAGCAGCGCTGCAATTCTGCCACTGGCCGTGTGCGCGCCTTTGGCGCCTTTGAGAGGGGGGTGGGATTAAAATGCCGTTTTCTCCTGCCTGTCGAAGTCAAATTTCTCAGGCTGTTTAGCTGCTCAAGAATAATCGATCCGACATCCGTTCTATCAAGTTTTTTAAAAACATCGCTAGATAATTTAATTGCTGGAGTAAAATAAAATTTGACTTCTAAAGCCATCAACGCCAACAACGGGACGGATCTCCCGTATGGGCCAGATAAAGGTAAGCTGTTTATTTTACATATAAACGTGCTTCTTAGGATTACTTTAATCTAAATTTTATGTTTCAAAAAGGTGATTTAGGCCCCATACGAACCGGCAGTGTTTTTCTTGCCGATATGGGGTTTAAATTCACCGCAAACCGCAACGTTCCAATCGATCCCGTTCCACAAAATCCCACTCACAAGATGATTAAAATGGCCATTAATTTACGGGAATTAAACACTAAATTCCTTCCATCTGGCCTATAAATTCATGACAATAAGATTTAAAAATCATGTTATATTGTGAATTCTTGTGTGAATGTTATTTGGACACTTAGGCTATTTAAAAATGTTAACATTTTCTTAAGAAATGGTTAGATGTTTAGATCTAGTAATTGAATTTTGTAATTAGCTACAATTAGGTAACTAACTGATTATATGCTTTAATTTCAGGTCATCCAAGTAAGATTGTTTCATATTTGTTTCAGAATGCTTCAATCTATAATAACTGAAAATTTCATTCAGTTGTCTTAATTTTTAAGAAAGTTATGGGCTTTTGACTGTCCTTGATCACAGCTTTTGAGATAAGTCAATGGAAAAGCAATAGGGAACAAGATGCTAATTTCCGAGTATGAAAATGGCCATAACTTTTTTAATACTGAAGATATGAAAGTGAATTAGGTGTCAAATTAAACTTCTTTTTATGCTTTATCTGATGAGATAAATTGCAGACTTGATTTTTAAAATCTCAAAGTTTTGTAACATTGCTACTATTGGTTTGGTATCGGTTTATTATTGTTATGTGCACCGAGGTGCAGTGAAAAGCTTTCCAATTAAATCAGTAATACTATACATGAGTATAGTCAACCACCAGTTCCTTCTTAGGCATTAACATGTACAACAGGTCGAGTGAAGAGAAAACATACAGAGTGCTTTGATAGATCGGGGCATTGAGTATAAGTGTCAGGAAGTCATGATACAGCTCTATAGGACTTTAGTCAGGCTGTATTTGGAGTATCGTGTGCAGTTCTGGTCGCCCCATTACAGGAAGGATGTGGACATGGTTACCTACTGTTATTTATTCTATTATTGATTATTGTATATTTACCTGTATGTTGCTTTAATACATCTGTTAAGCTGATGTATTTTTCATTGTTTTGTTGCCGGTAAGGATAACCGTTAAACACTCTTGAGTCTTAAATTTGGTGGAAGTCGGTGGACGTGGAGGGATTTCCATTCAGGTGTCGACTACTGAAACCCCACTGTGACCTGGGTTCACTGTGAGGCCTCGGTTCACTGAGGCTTGGTCCAAAGAGAGGCCTGGATTCACTGAGGCCTGGTCCAATGAGGCCCATTCCAATGGGAGGCATCAATTCACTGAGGCTCAGTCCAATGGGAGGTCTTGTTTCACTGAGGCTTTGTCGAATGAGGGGCCTCTCGGTTCACCGAGGCCTGGTCCAATAAGAGGTCTGGTCCAATGGGTGGTCTCAGGTTACTGAGGCCTGATCCAATGAGAGGCCTTGGTTCACTGAGAGGCCTGGCCCAATGAGAGGCCTCGGTCCAATGAGAGGCCGTGGTTCACTGAGGCCTGGTCCAATGAGGGGCCTGGAACAGGATGGGGTGTGGAGATGAACGGGACACAGCAGCTGAGGGAAGAAGCTGTTCCTGCTCTGGTGGTGCTGCACTCAAGCCTCTCCACCAATAATTGTCATTCCTTCTGCCAAGACCCTTGTCCTCAACTGCTTCGTTTCTGGACCTTAAGATCATCCTGTGTGAAGGAGTTAGTGGTCACAGCTCGCAAGAGTTGTTTTAAATTGTCTTTTCACTTGTTTACACAGTCTAGCGACATAAAGCCTGATGTTTCCACTGAATGCTCCATTTCACATTTAGTTCACATTAACTATATTTAGAAATAAGCAAAGCAAAATCAATGTTGTTCAAGAATTTTATGATCTTGTTTTTTCAGGTTTCAAAATGCAAATAAATCTGCAACAAACGGAAACCGGAGCACTTGGAGAAAACCCATGTGGTCACAGGGAGAATGTGCAAACTCCATACAGACAGCACCCATAGACAGCATCAAACCCGGGTCTCTAGCGCTGTGAGGCAAGATATCTATCGCTGCACCACTGTTGCTGCCTATATAATCTAACATTAAATTAACAATAAATTGGATTATGGGCAATCAGAATCTTGAGGGTAGACAAAATTGCTGGAGAAACTCAGCGGGTGCGGCAGCATCTATGGAGCGAAGGAAATTGGCATCGTTTCGGGCCGAAACTCTTATTCAGACTGATGCAGGGTGGGGGGGGGGGGGGGGGGGGAAAAAGAAAGGAAGAGGAGGAGCCAGAGTGCTGAGAGAGAGCTGAGAAGGGGAGGAGACAGCAACGGCTACCTGAAATTGGAGAAGTCAATGTTCAGGCCACCGGGATGCAGACTGCCCAAGCGGAATATGAGGCGCTGCTCCACCAGTTTCCAGTGGTGCTCACTCTGGCAATGGAGGAGGCCCAGGACAGAAAGGTCGGGTTCGGAATGGGAGGGGGAGTTGAAGTGCTGAGCCACAGGGAGATCAGGTTGGTTATTGCGAATCGAGCGGAGGTGTTCGGCGAAACGATCGCCAAGCCTACGCTTGGTCTCACCGATGTAGATCAGCTGACATCTAGAGCAGTGGATGCAATAGATGAGGTTGGAGGAGGTGCAGGTGAACCCCTGTCGCACCTGGAACGACTGCTTGGGTCCTTGAATGGAGTCAAGGGGGGAGGTAAAGCGACACGTGTAGCATCTCTTGCTGTTGCAAGGGAAAGTGCCCGGGGAGGGGGTGGTACGGGAGGGAAGGGAAGAATTGACCAGGGAGTAATGGATGGAGCAGTCTTTGCGGAAAGCAGGCAGGGGGGGAGATTGGAAGATGTGGCGAGTGGTGGGGTCACGTTGGAGGTGGCAAAAATGACGGAGGACTATTTGTTGTATGTGACGGCTAGTAGGGTGAAAGGCGAGGACTAGGGGGACTCTGCCCTTGTTCCGAGTGGGGGGATGGGGAGAGAGAGAGCAGTGTTGCGGGGTATTGAAGAGACCCTGGTGAGAGCCTCATCTATGGTAGGGGAGGGGAACCCCCGTTCCCTGAAGAAAGAGGACATTTCCAATGCCCTGGTGTGGAACACCTCATCCGGGAGGCAGATGCGGCGTAGACGGAGGAATTGAGAGTAGGGGATGGAGTCCTTACAGGAAGCAGGGTGGGAAGAAGTGTAGTCTAGATAGCCATGGGAGTCAGTGGGTTTATAGTGGATGTCGGTCAAAAGTCTATCACCTGCAATGGAGATAGTGAGGTCAAGAAATGGTAGGGAAGTGTCGGAAATGTTCCAGGTGTATTTGAGTGCTGGATGGAAGTTAGTGGCGAAGTTGATGAAGTTAGTGAGTTGTGTGTACGTGCTGGAGGTAGCACCAATGCAATCATCGATGTAGCGGAGGTA
The DNA here is from genome assembly GCF_010909765.2 of Amblyraja radiata. NCBI lineage: Eukaryota > Metazoa > Chordata > Chondrichthyes > Rajiformes > Rajidae > Amblyraja > Amblyraja radiata. The sequence continues at coordinate 35,935,321 of NC_045962.1, forward strand.
GAGGTCGGGAATGGGGCCTTGGCACGTCTCGAACAAGGATTGTTCGACGTACCCCACAAAGAGGCAGGCATAGCTGGGGCCCATGCGCGTGCCCATAGCTACACCTTGTGTATGGAGGAAATGGGAGGAGTCAAACAAAATGTTATTGAGGGGAAGGATCAACTCCGCTAGGCGGAGGAGAGTATCAGTGGATGAGTATTGGTTGGTTCTCCTGTCGAGGAAGAACCGGAGGGCTTTGAGACCATCCTGGTGGGGATGGAGGTGTAGAGTGACTGGACATCCATGGTGAAGATGAGGGGATGGGGGCCTAGAGAATGGAATGCGTGGAGACGACGGAGAGTGTCTGAGGTGTCTTGAACATAGGTCAGGAGGGAATTAACCAGTGGGGATAGGATGGAGTCGAGGTACTTGGAAATAATTTCGGTAGGGCACGAAGAGGCAGAGACAATGGGTCTACCAGGACAGTCAGGTTTGTGGATTTTGGGGAGAAGGTAAAATCGGGCCATGCGAGGCTGGGGAACAATGAGGTTGGAGGCTTGGGGGAGCAGGGAGCCGGAGTTGATGAAGTCAGTGGGGTCTTGGTCCAGGGGTATCCGAGAGTTGGCGTGTGGCCTCAGCTTTGTAGAGATGTAATCAGAATCTTGACTCAATTTATCTGCCTTAGTTCCACATGTCTTGATACTTCTGGCTTACAAAAAACTATCTCAATTTGACATGTCCTACTGAAGCCAGATTTGGGAGATTGTGTTCTAGATTTCCAAATGTAGACATAAGCAACTGCAGATGCTGTTTCACACAAAAGGACACAATGTGTTGGAGTAACTTAGTGGGTCAGGCAGCATCTCCGGAGAACATAGATAGGTGCTGGGTTGGGTAAGGTCTAAAGAAGGGTCCCAACCCAAACCGTCATCTAACAATGTTCTCCAGAGATGCTGCTTGACATGCAGAGTTACTCCAGCACTTTGTGTTCGAGATGTCCACTTCTCTCAGAGATTAAATTTCTTCTTGATCTCACTCTAAATGGTTTAGCTCTACATTTTCCTCTTGCCAGGAGTTAGTTTTGCTGAGTTGTGCTTGCAGCTTACTTTCATTTTAAATAATTGAATTAGATCAGCTACTACACCACAGGGATTCAAACTTAAGTCTGTGGAACCAATATAATTTCATTCTTGTCTCATTTTGCAGATTCCACGCTGTATCTCTTCCATGACCAACGCACTTGCGATTGACTGCTGATGCCTTAACTCTGTAGAGCTGATGTGGATCTGACCAGCTCAGCCCAAGCCCTGCTTCCTCTATTCAATTTTGCTTCCCAAGAGAAAATCTCCAACATTAGTCATCTTGATGACTTTTTACATGCGCTCTAGGCTTTATTGATTTTTTTGTAAATGGACAACTAAACCTCTTTACTGAGCTGCAATCTCGCAGTGTTGAGAAAGTAAACGGATTTTTCTATTCCTCCTATGGTCTAAGTAGATGATCACAAACCATGGCAAATTGTAGAACTTCTGCTCAAAGTTTTCCTCATTTACTTAGTTTTAGATAGAGATACAGCACGGAAACAGGCCCTTCGGCCCACCGAGTCCGCGCCGACCAATGATCACCCCGTACACTAGCACTATCTTACACACTAGGGACATTTTTTTTACTGAAGCCAATTAGCCTATTGGGCCTGTCCCATTTAGGTGACTTTTTAGGCGAGTGCAGGAGACTCTGCGCTCACCACATGTTCGCTAGTGGTGTCCGGTGAGTCTCCTTCATGGTCGCGAGGAGTTCCCACAATTTGTGAACTAGTCGAGGCCTCAGTATGGTCACCGCAAATTTTTCAACATGTTGAAGATTTTTCTGCGACCAAAAATTGGTCGCCATGGAGATAATCAATAATCCTGCAGACGTAGGTGCAGTTGTTGTGGGGTCGCCATGGAGTTGTAGGTAGTCATGGTAGTCGTTGGTAGTTTTAGTTAATCGCCTTTGCTGACCGGTCATTTTCATTGGCTCATTGGGGGGAAAAAACATAAGCAGGAGTTTTCAGAACCAAGGAAAACCGACCGGTAATGTTAAATGTCCGCCGAGCTTCACAGCTGTGTATCTCTGGCTTATTAAAAGTTGTCTGGCTTCTTAAAAGTTGTCTCCACTCCTTCTTCCCTCTTCATCCCCCTTCTCCCTCCTCCTCTACCCCCCTCTTTTAAAGGACTTACCATACACTATGCTCACCGTCTTAATTACAGCGCCAACCTTCGTGTTCATCGCGGTGTGTGTCTGTATCACCTTGGCTTTGCACCGTGTGAATTTCAGACAGCACTCCCCCTGCTTGCCCTGCCCCCCCCCCCCCCCCCCCCCCCCCCCCCCCCCCCAGCCACCTTTGTGATGTGTTTGTGTGTGTGTGTGTGTTCCACACTTACAGTCACCGTTCCAGTTCCCGGTTTTTCAGGTGGCTGCTGCAACTTGACAGTCGCCGGCAGTCCGCTGAAAAATCGCCTAAGTGGGACAGGCCCATAAGTCTTTGTCTTTGGAGTGTGGGAGGAAACTGGAGCACCCAGAGAAAACCCACACAGTTGCAAGGAGAACGTACAAATTCCATACAGACAGCACCAACCTTCGTGTTCATCGCGGTGTGTGTCTGTATCACCTTGGCTTTGCACCGTGTGAATTTCAGACAGTACTCCCCCGGCTATCTAGGATTGAACCCGGGTCTCTGGCGCTGTAAGGCAGCATCTCTACGGATGATCGCTGGTCACCACGGACTTGGAGGGCCGGAGAAACGGTTTCCACGCTGTATCTCTAAAGTCCAAAGTCAGGATCAAACCTGACTTTGGTGCTGCAAGGCAGCTGCCCCACCCGCTGTGCTGCCCATCTTATAGCATCTTTAATTCCAAATAATTTATAAAACCCAATCATAAGGAGACTTCTAATTCTGTGCCTTATCATTTCTACTTTTAATTTCTTATACAGAAAGTTAATAAATACCATCTAAAGGTCCACATAGTCAACATCAATAGATAATATTAGACAGTCATGACTTCATCTCTCATCAAGTCGCTTTCCCAAGGTAGGGAAATCAAGATCGAGGAGACATATGTATAAGATCAGATGGGAAAGATTTAATAGGAACCTGAGGGGCAATCTTTTCACACAGACGGTGTTGTGGATGTGGAACAAGCTGCTGGAGAATGTAGTTGAGGCAGATACTATAACAACAATTAAAAGATATTTGGACAGGTACAAGGATAAAATAAAGATTGAGAATGATTAAGGGCCAGGCACTGATATATGGGAGGTAGACAGAAATGCTGGAGGAACTCAGCGGGTGAGGCAGCATCCATGGAGCGAAGGAAATAGGCAACGTTTCGGGTTGAAACCCTTCTTCAGACGGAATATGATATACAGGACTAGCTTGGATGGGACACCTCGGTTGGCATGAATGAGTTGGGCCAAAGGGCCTGTTTCAGTGCAGTATGACTCTATGACGCAGTATAAGAACCTGAGGGGCAACTATTTCACAAATAGGGTGGTGGGTATATAGAACGAGCTGCAAGAGGAGGTAGTTGAGGCAGGTGCTATAACACCTATTTGGACAGGTACATGGATAAAAAAGGTTCATAGAGATATGGGTCAGGAATGGGTAAATGGAACTGGCTTGGATGGGGTATTTTTGTCCATATAACATACTGTACAGTGAAAGGCCCGGATAGAGAGGATGTTTCCACTGTTGGGAGATTAAGACCAGAGGGCACAGTCTCACAATAAAAGGACGTACCTTTAGAAAGGAGATAACAATTTGGTCAGAGGGTGGTGAATCTGTGGAATGCATTGCCACAGACAGCTGTGAAGGCCAATTCATTGGGTATTTTTAAAGTGGAGATTGATAGGTTTTTGATTGGTAAGGGTGTCAAAAGTTACAGGGAAAAGGCAGGAGAATGGGGTTGAGAGTGAAAGATAGAACAGCCATGACTGAATGGTGGAGTAGACTTGATGAGCCGATTGGGCTTATTCGGTTCCGAAGTCCATTGGTCTTCTGAACTATAGACAAATTGGGCTGAAGAGTCTGCTTCCATGCTGTAGGACTTGAAACCTCATATATATACTAACTCTCTTTGATCAGATTATATTATATGAATTCTAGCAACCATAGATTCTGAGCATGTTAGATGTAAGTTTATTTCAGTCAATGTTCGAGGAGAACAACTCTTCTCTCATGTGTAAGAATGAGCTGCAGATGCTGATTTAAACCGAAGATAGACACAATCTCATTTTGGTTTGAAATACCTGATACTAATTCATCAATAAATACCAACCGATTATGTAAGCTCAATAAAACTGCTCATGTACAGATAAAATACTTGCAGAACTGCAAGTTTAAAAACATAATTGATATTTCATAGCTGCCAGTAAACATTGACCTGCACATGAAACCAAATGCATGAGTCAGTTTTGTGATAATATGGGTTTTGATGTTATGGGTTTTCTCTCATTTCTCACTTGGCTCCTGAAATCTGTAAAAGATCATAAATCATCTAATAACATTGCTGAATCAGTCCAACTAAGATCTTTATGCTATTCAAAGGTTTGAGACCAATTTAAAGTGTGTTCCATCTGAGTCCTGCATGCATTGTCCAAAGAATCCTAATTTGAAAAGGATTTCGCAACTTCAAAGAAGGAGACAGCTCTGAGTCGTACACAGAAGTACTTATGGTGTGTGGCAGAGAAATACATCCTTCTACTTAACTGAACCATTCTCCACACACATCTCTGCCAGCCTAATGTATAAATCCCTGTGACTCATGTCTTAAATGTTTCTATTTATGAGAAAAATAAATATCTATGTTTGGTGGTTAAAGGAAGACTTGGTTAGAATGGAGGTTCCAGGAAGACTTAATTAGTTAACAAACTAGGCATTGATTACAGAATAAACTGATTATCCACAAGTCTAACTTAGTTGACAGTAGATTCAATATTCTGTTACAACGATATATCAGCCATTAGCTCCTCTGACATGAACTTATGAATAAATTATTTCCACTTATTACCACAGGTGTTGGAGTGCTTTATTTCATAATGATATTTTAGTTTGTTTTTGCCAGGTATATTACAATTTAATTCCATTGAGGAGAGCTTTATTAATGACTTATTAATGTTTGTACTTGTGCAGGGAGCTATGGCTGCTTCCATTCAACGGAGGCACAAATGTCGCTTTATACAATTTAATTTGGTTTTGTAAACATGTCGTTTTTTAATTCTCTGTCAGTTGTACATTTCCCAGATTAACCGATTGACCTGCTCTAGATCCTCTCCAGTTTTGTCGTTAGCTTTTTTACACATCTGGAATGAATTGCACATTTTCAATACTTTCAGCTGATTTAATTTACCACCTAAATATTGTTGTCACGTTTTGGTAAAATTTTCAGCATCTGACACAAAGTCAAAAACTTCAGCGATATGTAACTATTTGAAAGATCTGAAGATGAAAACTTAAGGAAGAACATGGCTTAACACAATTGCATATACGTGATAATATAAAAGGGTCATCTAATGTTAAGTTTTCATCTTTTAATTTTCTTTTCCTCTTGTTACAAATATGGTTTCTTCATCTTTGTGTCTTAGTTGGTAACTCAAATTTCACTGTACCTTAACTGGCACATGTGGCAATAAACTGACCTTGAAACCTTGAAACCTTGAAACCTTGAAACCTTGAAACCTTGAGTTATAATGAAAGGCAGAGACTGAATAAGTTCATAAGACGTTGGAACTGAATTAGACCATTCGGCACATCGCGTTTGCTCTGTCCTTCGATCGTGACTGATCTATTTTTCCATCTCAACCCCATACTCCTGCCTTATCCCTGTAACCATTGACACCCTTCTTATCAAGAACCTGTCAATCTCCACTTTAAAAATACCCAATGACCTGGCCTCCACAGCAGTCTGTGGCAATGAATTCCACAGATTCACCACTCTCTGGGTAAAGATATTCCTCCTCATCCGCCTGAGAATGTCTACTTCTCAGCTAATAGGGGTCTGAAGAAGGATCCTAACCCTATATGTCGCCCATACATGTTCACCAGAGATGCTGCGTTACTCCAGCATTTGGCGCACTCTTTAGTAAATCAGCATCTGAGGTTCCTTGTGTTTCAACTTATAATTCATTGGAAACATTGGAGCACATATATTCATTCTTACATGTCAGACAACTTCATAGTTTTCCTAGAACTTAGTTTAGTTTAGAGATACAGCATGGAAACAAGCCCTTTGGCCCACCGAGTCCACGCCCGACCATCGATAACAACGTTCAAACTAGTTCAACGTTATCCCACTTTCTCATTCATGCCCTGTACAATTATACACTCGGGGCAATTTACAGAGGGCCAATTAACCTATAAACCTGCATGTCTTTGGGATGTGGGAGGAAACTGGAACACCTGGAGAAAACCCTTGCGGTCATTGGGAGAACGTGCAAACTCCACACTGACACAGATTTTCACACAGAGAGTGGTGAATCTGTGGAATTCTCTGCCACAGAAGGTAGTTGAGGCCAGTTCATTGGCTATATTTAAGAGGGAGTTAGATGTGGCCCTTGTGGCTAAAGGGATCAGGGGGTATGGAGAGAAGGCAGGGATGGGATGCTGAGTTGGATGATCAGCCATGATCATATTGAATGGCGGTGCAGGCTCGAAGGGCCGAATGGCCTACTCCTGCACCTATTTTCTATGTTTCTATGTTTCTATGACAGCACCTGAGGTCAGAATTGAACCCGGGTCTCAGGCGCTGTGAGGCAATAGCTTTACCACTGCCATAAATGATATACATTTACAATACAATACAATACAATTTATTTGTGTCATTTGAACCTCTTTGAGGTTCAAACGAAATTTGGTTTCTGCAGTCATACACACAAGAAAAAGAACCAAGACACAACACAATTTACACAAACATCCATCACAGTGAATCTCCTCCTCACTGTGATGGAAGGCAAAGTCTTATCTCCCCCCTGCACTTCTCATTCTCCTCCCGATGTCAGAGTCAAAGCCCCCGGCGGGCAAGTGTCTCACGGCCATTATAGCCGCGCCGGGTCTTGGTGTTGGAGCCCCCGGCGGGCGCTAACAAGTCCCGCGGCCATTTAAAGCCGCGCCGGGCGATGATGTAAGGCCCCGCTCCAGGTAATTTTCAACCCCGCAACTCGGGCGGGTGAAGTCGCCGTTGCGGAAGCCCCGAAAAGCGGTCTCCCAGCAGGGACCCGCGGGCTCCCGGTGTCACTGCCCACCAGACCTGCGGTTGGAGCCTCTGAATCCCCGAGGTCAGGTCACAGCCGCATGCCACCACAGCTCCTCCCGCTCCGAACTCGGCCAGCTCCACGATGGTGGGTAAGTCCGCAGCTCCGCGACTGGAGCCCCAGGTCGTTCCGGTTGGTGGCCGCTCCACGGTGCTAGGCCCCAACGACAACGGAGACCCGACAGGGAAAAGGTCGGGTTCTCCGTGCAGGGGAAAGATTTTAAAAGTTTCCCCCGCCCCACACACACACATACCCAGTTAAAAAAAAAAGCACTTTAAACTACATTCAAACATTCAAACGCGACAAAAAAATTAAAAAACGACAGACGGACTGCAGTGGCCGCTGCGATGTGAGTCGCGCCGCCGACCCATAGACATTCAAGTACTTAGCTTCATGAAAGAGGCAGCACAGGTATATAGGGTGGTGAAGAAGGCATTTGGCAAGCTGACCTTCGTCAGTCAGCAAACGTGTAAAAGTTGGGATAGAGTATTGTGCTCAGTTTTGGTCACCTTGTTATAGGACAGATGGAATTAAGGTGGAAAGTGTGCAGATGTTGCCAGGATTCAAGAGTCTGAGCTATAGGGAGAGGTTGAACAGGCTAGGACTTTATTCCCTGGAGTGCAGGAGAATGAGGAGTGAATTTACAGAGGTATGTAAAAACATGAGGGGAATAAGTAGGGTGAATGCACACACAATCAAAAACTAGACGGAATAGATTTAAGGTGAGAGGGGCAAGGTTTAATAGGAACCTGAGGGACAACTTTTTCACACAGACAATGGTGGATATATGGAACGAGCTGCCGGAGGGGGTAGTTGAGGCAGGTATGGAAACAGCATTTAAAAGATATTTGGACAGGTACATGGATAGGAAAGATTTGGAGGAATAAATGTGAGTGCCAAACGTGAGCAAATGGGATTGGAGTCAAAGCTAAACAGGTATGATTGGTGTCCCTTTTACTTCACAGAAATGGGCACAATATTTAATTATTTCACCTTCAGTAATTCCATAGGGTTTTAAATATCCATGAGGATATTATTTTTGCATGTGTGAAATAGACCAACTGCATCCTACTGTTAATAGCGTATTTCACATTATTTAGGGAAGGTAATGGGAAGAATTCAATTATTTTTGGAATTGCACTGTCACTAACTGTATTTTAGTTTAGTTGGGAGATGCAGCATGGAAACAGTCCCTTCAGCCCACTGAGCCCATGCGGGCCGTCGATCACCCGATCACACTAGTTCTATATTATCCCACTTTCTCATCCACTACCTACAAACTAGGGACAATTTACAAAGGGCCAATTAACCTGCAAATCTGCACGCCTTTGGGATGTGGGAGGAGACCAGAGCACCCAGAGAAAACCCACGCTGTCACAGGGAGAACATGCAAACTCCATACAGACAGCACCCATAGTCAGGATCGATCCTGGGTCTGTGCCACTGTGCCACCCTGTCCTCTGCAGCCTTTCCTAGAAGGAAAGATGGCCGACCAATAATATGTATGCCAAACAGTGGAAGGATTCCTTTAAATAAGCTTTTGAAAGAGAATTATTATCATTTTCACAAATGGCCTAAAATAGCCGATAATTTTTTTATTACACTTTCGATTAGGAAATAAAAGGAAATATTGATCAGGGCGGCTGTCTAGGGATTGAACATATTCTATTCTCTCTGGTTAAGATCAATATATCATATGCTAAACCAGATAATTTGTCTGATATTAAACTGCTCTGATGGACGGGAAAGCAAAAATAAATATATAATGATAATCTTAAACAACCACTTTCATCTCATGGGAGATGAGATGCACATCATTCCTCCGATTGCTCACCAACAGAGGTAAGAAAAGCTTTTCCCATTGATTTATTCTTGACCCTCAGAGTCTTTGTCAATGGAAATCCAATCCAGTAAATCAGGTAATTCTTATAAAGGCACTGCTGATGGGAAAGTGGCAGAGAAGGAAGCTGTTCTTGAAGGGTTGTGAACTGATATCCTGAGATTGTATATCAGAACTTGATCAGCTCTTCAGGGTTCGAGCAAGAACATTTGCTTGCTAGCAGTATCATTATGCAAAAGTCAAATGGGATCCGACACAGAATCAGTCTGGTTTCTGTTTTACTCATCAGCTTTGACCAATGGAAAAGACCTCAAGTTGATGGAGTCATAGTCATAGAATCATACAGCGTGGAAACAGGATCTTTGGCCCAACTTGCCCACGCCGACCAACATGTCCCATCCACACTAGTCCCATTTGGCTAATATCCTTCTAACCTATCCTATCCATGCACATGTCTAAATGTTTCTTAAACATTGCAATAGTACCTGCCTCAACTACCTCCTCCGGTAGCTCATTCAATACACCCACACTCTTTGTGTAAAATAAAGTTAGCCCTTGTTGATTTGTAGTCCTTATAATAACAGTGGCCTCACACCATGTCAGGTTATATAGAGTTTATTAGGTACAAGCAATACAACTTCTCACTTGAGAGTTCACTTTAAGACTAACGGAATGCAGCAGACCGTGACGCTAACAAGCTAGTGGGCGTAACTACAGATGCATGACTCATAGCATGAGCCACTAATCTACATCCCCCTTCTTAAAGAATAAATAACGATGTATACCCATAACTAAACAAAGTAAATATCACAACCAATGACAGACTGGCGGAAAGTCAAACATAGTCTGGATACTTCACGACCGTCCTGCAAACATGACCGGCACGTGTACGATAGAGGCCATCCTCCAGTCTTTTTCTCCGGGGAAAGAGCATGCGATTTCACCGTCGTGGGGGACTGGACCAACGGCTCTGGAGTCGAAGCAGGAGACTGTGGCGCAGGCGAAGATGGAGCAGACAGAGGAACTGTCGCAGGCATGGATCTTTGTGCTGGCAAGAGCATGCGAGGGTCACTAGATGCAGATTGAAATGAACTTGTACGATCCGGATAATAAGGAGGAGGGATTGGCTCCTTCACAGGCAGAAGATGTTGTCTGTTTCGTCGGTAGGTGCCGCCATCGGCTCTAACAATGTGGCTCCAAAGCGGGACCAGAAATCACTCCAATACGGTCATGGCCTTTGTCAGTCTGTAAGCGAACCACCTGTCCTTTGGTCAATGGCGACAGAGGCTTACTCGTCTTGTCGAACCATTTCTTTTGAACGTTACGCGTGGTTCCTGTTTCGCTGCATCACCGGTATTTTGACGCTGTCCATGCAGGACACCCAGGTGCTGAAGCTACTGTTTCACGGGCGAAAAGCATGTTTTACTGGCCTGGCATGGCCGAATACATCAATGAAAATGTGGCAGCTCGTGCTGTGTGCAATAGCCTGGCGCCTCATCAACAAAAGCAACCACTTCTGCCACATCCTGTACCTGTGCTCCCATGGTCTACAGTGGCAGATGATTTATTTGAATGGCACGGCAAGCAGTACCTGGTGCTCGTGGATTCGTATTCAGGATGGTTCGACATTGATTTTCTCAGCAGCCCCACTACCAGCGGCGTGATTTTGAAATTATCTCGTCATTTTTCCATCCATGGATCTCCAGGCAAGCTGTTGACTGACAATGGCAGCCAGTTCATCAGCCAACAATTCAGAGAGTTTGCCAGGCGCTGAAATTTTCACCACGTCACCAGCAGCCCTGAGTATCCACAGTCTAACGGGCTGGCTGAATGGGCTGTCAGAAGTGCAAAACAACTCATGGAGCATTCCCACAGGCTAAATCTGACGGATTCCTGGATTTGCTCAACTTACGCAACATTTCCCGTGACCCTGCCTTGGGTTCACCTGCTCAACGATTATTGTCAAGGCAGACCTGGACCCCGTTGCCCGTAGCAGATCAAACATTAATCCCACTTCTGACACCATGTTGATTTGTAGTCCTTATAATAACAGTGGCCTCACACCATGACAGGTTATATAGAGTTTATTAGGAACAAGTAATACAAGTTCTCACTTGAGAGTTCATTTTAAGACTAACGGAATGCAGCAGACCGCGAAGCTACCAAGCTAGTGGGCGTAACTACAAATGCATGACTCATAGCATGAGCCACTAATCTACAGCCATCAGGTTCCTATTAAATCTTTTGCCCCTCACCTTAATCCTATGTCCCCTGGTTCTCGGTACCCTTACCCTGGGCAAGAGTCGCTGCGCCTGTACCTATCTATTCCTCTCAAGATGTTTTACACCTTATAAGAGCATCCCTAATCTTGCTGCGCTCCAAGGAATAGAGTATTGGCTTGCTCAACCTCTCCCTATAGCTCCAGCCCTCAAGTCCTGGCAACATTCTCATGAATCTTCTCTGCACCCTTTCCAGCTTGACAACATCTTTCTTATAACATGGTGCCGAGAACTGAGCACAATACTCTAAATGCCGATGCCCTATATAACTGCAACTCGACCTCCCAACTTCTATGCTCAATGCGATTTGAAATATAAAATGTATTCTCAAAGCTTCTGAATTCTTCAGTATTGTTACTGAGAAACAAGGAACTGCAGATGCTGGAATATTGAGCAATACAAAAAGTACTGGAAGAACTCAACGGGTCAGGAAGCATCCGTGGAGGGAATGGACAGGCGACAGATCAGCAACCTTCTTCAGACACGGCACAAGAAACTGTAGATGCTGAAATCTTGAGGAACAAACACAAAGTACTGGAGGAACTCAGCTGGTCAGGCAGCATCTCTGGATGGAACAGACAGATGATGTTTTGGTCCAGGACTCTTCACCGAAGTATTTTATGGATAGGCACGTTCAGCAGTATTTTGAACCAAATAAACCAGGACGTGTGCACAGCTACATGAATTAGCTCTGATGGTGATGCTCTAATTATGCTCCGATCACTGTATCATTCTCACTTATGGTTCATTTTAATGAAAATGTCAACAACCATTGTCATATTAAATGGACAAAACCATGGCAGTCTGAAGAGTAGTCCTAACCCAAAACTTTGTCTGTCCATTCCCTCCACAGATGCTGCCTGACCCATTGAGTTCTTCCAGCACTTCCAACAAGATGCCGACATCTGCAGTCTCTAGAATCTTCAACATGCAATACATCAATGTAGATGCAAGGAACTGCAGATGCTGGTTTACAAAAAAGCATAGATTGTTGGACCAATATTTGTTGAACTATTGGTGCAGCAGTGATGCCTCACAGTGCTAGAGACCCAGGTTCAATCCTGACTATGGGTGCTGTCTGTATAGAGTATGCATGTTCTCCCTGTGACTGCATGGGTTTTCTCCGGGTGCTCTGTTTTCCTTGCACATCCCAAAGGCATGCAGGTTTGTAGTTTAATTGGCCTCTGTAAATTGTCGTTAGTGTGTAGGATAGAACTAGTGTACAGGGTGATCGTTGGTCGGCGTGGACTCGGTGGGACCTGTTTTTACGCTGTATCTCAAAACTAAACTAAACTAAACTATTATAGTCAATATAGATAATGCCAAAAAAATATGCTTGGTTCCAATTGAATGATTCATTTCCGTGACACTAGTGCTCAATGTTAGCCCTGGAATCATTAGTTTTACAATGCCAATAATTGAACCAAACATAATGTGTGAATACAGGGCGAAGATGAGATTGCATAGTGTGTTAGATTCAACAAGGTAATTGAGGTATCACAATTTGCTTTTATGTACCTCGGCATGGTACAGCGCTTCTGAATGAAATAGTCCAACAATGAGAGGGATTTTAAATAAAATGGGTAGTCATTACACCTGGTCAGAGTGGGCGTTGCATCCACCCAAAGGACATGTCAGGTAACGTGATGTGAGAGAGCATAAAGGGTTTAGTTTAGGCTTACTATTCTCACGTATACTGCGGTACAATGCGGGATGTGGGGAGAAATGTACCACAGAAACATTCAGCAAAAAAAACAATGTGCTGGAGGAACACAGTGGGTCAGGCAGCATATGTTGTGGGAATGGACAGACAACTCAGACTGATTGGATTAGTTTAGCTTTGTTTAGTTTAGTTTATTGTCACCCGTACCAAGGTACAGTGAAAAGCTTTTGCTGCCTGCTAACCAGTCAGCTGAAAGACATGAAATACATTATTACATTTGGGCTGTCCACAGTGTACAGATACAGAATAGAGGGAATAACGTTTAGTGCAAGATACAGTCCAGTAACGTCCAATTAAAAATAGTCTGAGGGTCTCCAATGAGGTAGATCCTAGCTTAGGACAGCTCTCTAGTTGGTGTTATAATGGTCCGATAACAGCTGGGAAGAAACTGTCCCTGAATCTGAAGGTGTGCATTTTCACTCTTCTGTACCTCCTGCCTGATGGGAGAGGGGAGAAGAGGGAGTGACCGGGGTAAGACTGGTCCTTGATTATGTTGGTGGCCTTGCCGAGGCAGTGTGAAGTGTAGATGGAGTAAATGGAAGGGAGGTTTGTGTGATGGTCTGGGCTGCGTCCATAATTCTCTGCAGTAGAGGCGAGTAAGTTGGAAAAGCGAGCTAATGCTAAACCCAATGAGAAAATGTTCCTAATGTGAATAACGCAAGGAATGTGTTAACATTGAAGACACAAAGAGCAGCAATGGTTCGATGGTACTTTATTGTCACTTGTAACGAGGTAAAGTAAAATTCATTTTTGGATACACTTCAGTACAAATATCACGACTCATAAGTGCTTAGATACATTTTAGATAAGCCTCTCAGATACAGTACAAGTGTACAGCAGTAGTAAACAGACAGTATACAGGGTTGCCAGGTTTTGGTGCCATTTTCAAGACCCAGTTGTAAGTGCAGGGTAAACCAGCAGGTGCTGCATTACAAAAAAAAACACAAAGTGCTGGAGGAACTCAGGCAGTCAGGCAGCATCTGTGGAGGAAATGGACAGACGACGTTTCGGGTCAGGAGCCTACTTCAAACTTATGAAATAGGGGAGAAGGTTGGGAAAGGGAGATGGGGTAGGACAAAGCCGAGCAAGTGATCAGAATGCTGCACATGCAACTAATAACCTGAGGTATATGTTAATGTTGATGCTTTGTGTTTCTAAAAGAAGATCTTTTAAATTGTTCTGTCCTTCTAAGGTAAAGCCTTTCTGTGTTTAGAGAAGAATAGAATTATACAGAACGGAAACGGGTCATTCGGCCCAACTTGTCTAACCAAGGTGCCCCTTCTCAGCATTTGGCCCATATCCAGCTTAGCCCATATCAGTCTAAACTTTCCCTATCTGTATACCTTTCCAAATGTCTCTTAAATGTTGTTATTGCACCTGCAACAGCTACCTCAAAGAAGTGCAAACACCCATTACAAGGTTAGCTATGCATTGTATACACTAAATTAACTCCAGCAAATTAGCAAGTTAACAACCAGGTTTGCTTAAAACAAATTATAAGAGACTTATATTTTACTTTACTATTGCCAGCTTGTGAAAACTTAATTATTAAAAAAAGCAGCTGGATGCATTAATGGGTGCAATGAATAGAAATTACACTTTCTAAACTCAATGTAAAGTGTTGGATATTTTGTTCTTGTGAATACTTACAAGATTTGAAACATTTCATTAGTTAGGGCGGCACAGTTGGTAGAGCTGCTGCTTCACAGAGCCAGAGACCCGGGTTCAATCCTGACTACGGGTGCTTTCTGTGCGGAGTTTGTACATTCTCCCCATGACTGCGTGGGTTTTCTCCGGATGCTCCGGTTTCCTTCCGCATTTCAAAGACGTGCAGGTTTGTTTGTTAATTGGCTTCTGTAAATTCTCTGGTTTCCTCCAACAGCATAAAGGGGTGCAGATTTGCAGGTTAGATGGCCTTTGTTTTAAAAAAAATATTGCTCCTATTGTGGATGTGAATGTGGGATAATATAGAAGACACAAAGTGCTGGAGTAACTCAGCAGGTCAGACAGCATCTCTGGAGAACACGGATAGGTGACGTTTCGGCTCGAGACCCTTCTTCAGACTGCTTTCCAGAGATGCTGTCTGATCTGCTGAGAGCCGGCAGATCCGTTCCCATAGTCGAGTTCTGAGGCCAACTATGTGGGCTGGCATCTCGGCTCCTGGTGGCCTAGGTGGACCGTTGCGGTACCGTTAGACTCCACTCAGAGGCCGTGACCTCTGTTGGTCCGGAAAAACAGATAATCCAGAAAGGCTCAGGAACCAATGGTGCCGGTAAATCGGTGTGGACCTGTGCTAACTACAAATTAAATTATTGTGCATTTACTTACACTGGGGCATAATCAGGCCTCTGTGACACTTGCAATCACAACTACTTGTGAATCGTTCGCAATGGCTGCGGTGGGTGGGGTCATACAGCAGGGAAACAGACCTTTCGGCCCAACCGGCTCATGCTGCCCATAATGCCCCATCTACACAAGTCCCACCTGCCTGCGTTTGGCCCAGATCCTTCTAAACCTTTCCTATCCGTGTACCTGTCCAAATGTATTTTAGATGTTGCTATTGTGCCTGCTTCAACTCCCTCCTCTGGTAGCTCGTTCCCTATACCCACCACCCTGAGTGAAAAAATTCCCCCTCAGGTTCCTATTAAATCTTTCCCCTCTCACCTCAAACCCATGTCCTCTGGTTCTTGATTCCCCCTACTCTGGGCAAAAGACTCTGTGCATGCACCCTATCTATTCCCCTCATGATTTTATAGACCTGTATAAGATCACCCCTCAGCCTCCTGTACTCTGAGGAATAAGGACCTAGCCTGCCCTACCTCTCCCTATAGCTCAGGCCCTCAAGTCCTAGCAACATCCCCGTAAACCTTCTCTGTACGCTTTTCAGTTTAACGGCATCCTTCTTACTGCAGACTGACCAAAACGGAACACAGTTCTCCAGATGGTGTCATACAGTCATACAGCATGGAAACAGGCCCTTCGGCCCAACTTGCCTATGCTGACCAAGATACCTCCTCTACACCAGTCCCATCTGCATGCGTTTGGCCCATATCTCTCTAAACCGTTGCCATCCCTGTATCTGTCCAAATGTCTTTTATTTTTTTTTTTTTTTTTTAATTTATTTATTAGAAGTAGACATATTATACAATGTAATTACATATTATAGTAGAAAAAAAACTTTTCATATACATCAGTCATACATTATTAAAATTTTCCATTATCAATTACTTCTGCTTCTAGTATTTTTATTTTTTATAGAAAGCGAGAAAAAGAGAGGGTAGAAAGTTACAAATAAAAGAGGAAGCAAAAAAAAAAAACAAAAAAAAACACAACAGAAAAACAAGGAAGGTGGAATGGGTTACCTGTGATACATCAATGGAGATAGGTTCGTAGGTTATAAAGTATAGAGTATAGTTTTTCATCTGTTCCTGAGTTCAAGTTTCAGCTGGGTCCTCGAGCTGTGCCAGTCTATCCCTTCAGATAGTTAATGAATGGAGCCCAAATTTTATGGAAAAGATCTTGTTTGTCCATTAAGACAAGTCTAATTCTTTCTAAGTATAGGGTCTCCGACATTTCCGTAATCCACATTTTGATTGTGGGGGTTGTAGGGCCTTTCCAAAATTTTAATATTAATTTTTTTCCGGTTATTATACTGTAATTGAGGAAGTTTCTTTGGTTTGTTGTGAGTGTTAAGCTTAGTTCTGATATTCCAAGTATTATTAATTTTGTGTCTGGGTCCAATTTTGTATTAATAACTTTTGAAGTTATTTCAAAAATATCTGTCCAGAAATGTTTAAGTTTTATACAGTTTGCAAAAGTATGTGTTAAATTAGCCTCTAAATGTAGACATTTATCACAAATAGGAGAGATTTGTGGGAAAATTCTATTTAGTTTTATTTTAGAGAAGTGTAGTCTATGTAAGACCTTGAATTGTATTAAAATATGTCTGGCATTTAATGAACATTGATGTATTTGTTGTAAACTTTCGTCCCACATATCTTTCGTGATAGGATGACCTATTTCAATTTCCCATTTGTATCTATGTAGTTCGGTCGGTGGTACCTCGTTATTTAGTAGGGTGTTATAAATATAAGCTATTAGTTTTTCAGTATTAGGATGCTTGTTCAGACACTCATCAAGAATTTCTGATTCCCTATTCTTGTAAACTTGTGTATTAGATTTAACATAATCTCTAATTTGTAGATATCTGAAAAAATTATTTGAGTGCAGTCCATAATTCAGTTGTAACTCTTGAAATGAAAGAAAAGTACCTTTCCCATAAAGATGTCCTATATTTTTGATTCCATGATTTTTCCATTGTGTGAAACCTTTGTCCATAAAGGATGATTTGAACAAAGGATTATTTACAATGGGAAGGCAGAGTGGTATATTATTCAATTTTAAATCTTTTTTTATTTGTTTCCAAATTCGTATTCCACTATGTATTATGGGGTTTTCTTTATAGGTTTTTTTGTGCTGTTTTGTGGGGGCAAATATGATCGGTCCAATTTCAAAAGGTAGACAGTCTTCCTTTTCCATCATTAGCCAATCTGGTTGTTGGTCCATTTCTTCCAGCCAAAAATTCATGTTTTTAATATGGACTGCCCAAAAATAAAATAAGAAATTTGGCAAAGCCAGACCTCCATTTATCTTTGATTTACATAAGTGTTTTTTACTTATTCTATGATTCTTATAATCCCAGACAAAACTTGTAACAATGGAGTCGACTTTTTTGAAAAAAGTTTTTGGGATATATATCGGAATTAATTGAAGTAGGTACAGTAGTTGCGGTAAAAAAATCATTTTTATAGCATTAATTCTCCCAAGCATTGAAATGGGGAGTGTTTTCCAGTATTGAATATTCTTATGTAGTTTATTCAGTAAGGGTGGGAAATTTAGTTTAAATAAAGAGGTATATGTCTTAGTTACCCAGATTCCTAAGTATTTAAATTTATCTTTAACTATTTTAAAAGGGGATTGTTGTATTGTATGTAAATTAAATTTTGTTATTGGCATGATTTCGCTTTTATTCCAATTGATTCTATATCCCGAAAACTGACCAAATTGAGTTATTAGATTTAATAGGTTTGGAATACTAGTTTCTAATTTTGTAATATATATTAGTATATCATCTGCATATAAGGAGATTTTATTCCTTGTGTCTCTAGTATTGTATCCAAATATTCCTGGATGGTTTCTAACGCTTTCTGCTAGGGGTTCAATTGCAAGAGCAAATAATAGTGGGGATAGTGAACATCCTTGTCTACAGCCTCTAGAGAGATTAAATTTAGTTGATAACATTTTGTTTGTTAATATTCTAGCTGTTGGGTTAGAATATAACAATTTAACCCATGTACAGTACTTCTCTCCTAGTTGAAATTTTTCCATCACCGAAAATAAATATGGCCATTCTACCTGGTCAAATGCTTTTTCAGCATCTAACGAGATAATTGCTAGCTCTGCGTTGGGGATTCTATTGGAGTATATAATATTAAATAATCTTCTCAGATTAAAAAATGAATACCGTTTGGGGATAAACCCTGTTTGGTCAGGATGTATTAATTTACTGATCACTAAGCTCAATCTTTTAGATAGAATCTTAGTTAATATTTTCTGATCAGTATTTAAGAGGGCTATAGCTCTGTATGAACCTGGGTCTTCAAGATCCTTGTCCGTTTTTGGTATAAGTATGATTGTTGATTCATTTAGAGTTTCTGGGAGTTTCTGTTGAGTATAAGCATATTTGTACATTGTCTGTAGGCGTGGGGAAAGCAAGTCATAAAAATTTTTATAAAATTCCGAATTTAGTCCATCGGGTCCTGCCGACTTTCCATTTTTTAAGGACTTTATTGATTCTTCAATGTCTTTTATCGTAATTTCAGCCCCTAGCAATTCTCTCTCTTTCTGATCTAGACCCGTAAACTTACAATTCTGTAAAAATGTTTCCATTCCCGTTGATTGTTCTGTTATTTTAGATGAATACAATTTTTGATAGTATTGTAGAAATCTATCATTAATATCTTTAGGCAATGTTAATGTTTCTCCCTTATCTGTTCTAATTTTGTATATTGTTTTTTCCCCGTCCAATTTGCGAAGTTGACGCGCTAATAGTTTTTGTGGTTTGTCACCAAATTCAAAATTTAATTGTTTTGTATGTTGATAAAGTTTTATAACTTGGTCTGAATAAATCTTGTTTAATTTATATTTCAATACTGCAATTTTATTGTGTTTTATCGTGGATGGTGCTGCTGCATTTTCTGTGTCTAATTGCTTTATTTCCATTTCCAGTTTCTTTTGTTTGGCCCTATTCTCTTTATTAAAAAATGATTGGGAAGAAATTAATGCTCCTCGTACAAATGCTTTAAATGTTTCCCAAAGAAGCGAGGCAGAGATTTCAGGGCTATCGTTAGCCTCAAAAAACATTTTAATCTGTTTTACTAGATATTCATTACATGACTTATCTTTTAAGATTTGGGGATTAAATCTCCATTGTGACTGTGTCTCTGCCATTCCGTTTACTTTGATCATAAATGTTAATGGGGCATGGTCTGAGATTATGATGTTGTGATATTGTGAGTTATAGGTGAATGGGATAAGTTTTGAATCTACCAAAAAATAGTCTATCCTTGAGTAAGTTTTATGTACTGGTGAGTAAAATGAATATTCTCGGCCCGATGGATTTTCAATTCTCCAGACGTCCTTAATATTAGTGGTATTAATGTATGAATTTAAAAATTCACTTGATCGAGATTTTAGTTTTCTTTGAGTTGATGATCTGTCCAAACAAGCATCCAATGTACAATTTAAATCTCCACCAATTATTAAGTTTTGTTGTGTACCTTCCGGGATATTGTTAAGAATTCTCTTAAAAAACAGAGGGCTATCAAAATTTGGTCCATACACATTGAGGAGAGTCACCTTTTTTAAGTATAACTCCCCTATTATTATAATATATCTGCCTTCAATGTCTTCTATCGTTGATATATGTTTAAAGGGTATACCTTTACGAATTAATATTGCCACACCTCTTGATTTATGTGAGAATGAAGAATGGTACGCTTTAGCAATCCATTTTGCTTTCAGTCTATGTTGTGCTTCCTTTTTAAGATGTGTCTCCTGGAGAAATATTATATCTGTTTTCAATGATTTTAAATGTGCTAACACTTTGCCTCTCTTGATAGGTTCATTAATTCCCTTAACATTCCAACTACAGAATTTAATTCCCTCACCCCCAATTTTTATATTCATGTCTTGCATCTTGTGATTAAGTGGTAGAGCAGATGATTCAGCACACTCAGCCCTACCTTATACTTGAACTTCAGGTAGATGAATTTTAGGTCACGTCTGTTTTCCATCCGAACGTATCTCCTTAAATAAAATATGCAATTCCATTCCATATACAAAATATAATGTGATATAAGATAAAAAAGGTGATAGCTAATAGGGTTAGTAAAGTGTGGAAAGTAAGAAAGAAAAGCAACTACAACTACAATTAGTGCAGTTAGTGATAGCCACCCTAATGTGGCTAAGCATCTATGGACTTCCGTAGCTTTTGGTTTATAAAAATACTAGCTCCGTGCTTTCCTTAAAAGGAAAGTTTCCAATTCGATGCATACAATTTGTGGGGGGGAAAGAAATATTGATTATATTCCATTAATGGTATAATTAATAGTCTCAAATTGAGATATTAGTTTTGTATAATCTAAACATTTATCAAAGAATAATCAAAAACGAAAACATCAGGGCAAGGGCCATCAGACATTTCTCATTATAAAATACCTGAATCATACTTTACTTATATTTCATACTTTTAATTAATTCTTAAATAATCTAAATAATCTTGTTATCATTAGTTAGTGTTAGTTAATATTCTTGATTATTAATAGTTGTTAGAGGTTAGAGGTTAGTACTAGAATGTTAGTTTTATATATATCCGTTGTAGGAAATATACCCAATTCTTATTGCGAATTTTAGGCAACTCTTAAATATAATAGTTTAAAGTTTAGAGTTCCATATCTTCTCTGCGAGATAGGTGTTAAGAGTTGAATATTTTTCAATCTTCGATCTTGTCCTCGACGTTCTTGGCAAATTCAAATGCTTCCGTGTGCTTGATGAAGAAGTATTCCTTCTTCTCGTAACTGACTCTCAGTGTTGCGGGGTATAACAGTCCATATCTCAGATTCTTTATGTTCTTCAGTATTCTTTTTGTTTCTGTGAACAACGCTCTTTTCTTAGCAACTTCCACGGGGTAATCTCTGAATACGCTAATCTTGTCTCCTTCATATACAAGATTTCTGCTTTTACCAATTTTCCTCATCATGTCATCCAATACATGGTCATATTGGACCTTTACTATCATTATTCTTGGTCGGTCGCCCACCTTTGGGCGACCCACTCTGTGCGCTCGGGCAAGTAATGGCGCCTGATCCAGGTTCAAAATTGTTTTCAGTACTTCTGCAGCAAATTCACGGGGGTCACGAGTCCCCTCTCTGCCTTCCTGGATGCCCACGATTCTTAAATTCTGACGCCTCTGTCGTCCCTCCAAGTCTGTACATTTTTCAGTTATTTGATACAATAACTTTGATAGGCGTTGGTTCTCAGTGATGAGTTTTTTTGTAGTTGCGGTGCTTGTCTCAGCAAGTTCCTCAAGTTCTTTTACAATCTTGTAGTGTTGGTCTAATGTCAGGAGAATAGGTTCAAGTTTAGAGTCAAATCTGGATTCCATCTTATTCAGTTTTTCATTTACTTCTTCAACATTTTGGGTCATATCTCTTTCCATATCTAATTTCCAGTCTTCAAGGACTTCGTGTACCATCTCTGTAACTTCTTCTTTAATTTGGTCTTTCATTTCTTTTTTAAAAGATGCTAGATCCTCTTTAAAGTCCTGTCTAAGATTTTTAAGTTCCTCCTTAAGGAACGTTTTTAATTCTTCCATCTCAGTCTTTTTCTTCTTCTTTGAGATGTCTTCTCGGGATGCTGTTAAACCTGAGGCCGAGGCTTCAGTTGGGCCTACCTCTTTAGTCTTGCCGTTTTTTGCCTTGTGGGGGGGAGTATGTTGAGTCGACATACTGCCGGTGTCGCGCGCCTGATGACGTCACGGGCTTAGTTCAAAACAATCGGTCCCGGGTTCTGCAGGTAGGATCAGTCTTTTCCTCCCGTTTTTTCGGATTTTTCACGGAGCTAGCTGGCGCGAGTCTCTCCTACTCCATAGCGCCACCGGAAGTCCCCAAATGTCTTTTAAATAGTTTGCATTGGAACACGACAGCAAGAAATAGATAGCTACATTACCGTTGATGTTTGACTGATGCTAAAAACAACAGATGGTTTGGATGGTTTGGGGTTGAATGTTATTCTTTGTGGCATGATCAGAGGGCACTTTTGCACAATGCCGGAGCAAATGAGATGATCCAGAACAAATGTCCATAGAATTAAACCCTGGCTGCTTAAGGGCGAACATTGGGAGCATAATGATTTATTTACATTGAGGATGTTGCCTGGGCTTAGATGCTGAGCTATAGGAAGATGTAGGGCAAACTAGGACTTTATTCCTTGGAGTGCCAGGGGCTGGGGGTTGATCTTATGGAGGTGGACAAAATCATGAGGGATTAGATATATAGAAGGGTCTCGACCCAAAACGTCACCCGTTCCTTCTCTCCAGAGATGCTGCCTGTCCCGCTGAGCTACTCCAGCATTTTGTGTCTATCTTTGGTTTAAACTAGCATCTGCAGTTCCTTCTGACATATTATACATTCTACTTAGACTTTAGCTTTAGCCACACAATGTGGAAATAGGCCCTTCCGCCCACTGAGTCCATGCCGACTAGCGACCACTTCGTTCACAAGCTCTATCCTACACACTAGGGCAATTTGCAATTTAACCAAAGCCAATAAACCTGCAAATCTGTACGTCTTTGGAGTTGGGAGGAAACCAGAGCACCCAGAGAAAACCCAAGTGCTCACGGGGAGACCGTACAAACACCGTACAGACAGCACCCATGGTCAGGATTGAACCTGGGTCTCTGCAGCTGTAATGCAGCAACTCTACCGCTGCGCCACTGCGCTGCTGCTTAACTATTGTTATACATAGAAGACCAAACAGTACAGCACAGAACAAGCCCCGGGCCCACAATATCTGTGCCAAACATGATGCCAAGGCCTACATACCTGCCTGTACATAATCCATATCCCTCCATTCCATGTACAGTATATCTATGTGCCTATCCAAAAACACCATTATCCCCTGGTCTTCACCTTTCATCCCACCAGCCTCCGCATCCAACACATCATCCTCCGACATTTCCAGCAACTTCCACGTGATCCCACCACCAGTAACACCTTCCCATCTCCACCCTTTCCACTTTCTGCACAGACCACATCCTCCACAACTCCTTGGTTCATTCATCCCTTCCCACCCAAACCACCCCCTCCCCAGTTACTTTCCCCTGCAATCGCAAGATGTAACACCTGTCCCTACACCTCCTCCCTCTCCTCTAACCAGGGACCCCGACAGTCCTTCCAGGTGCGACAGAGGTCCATGTGCCCCATGTGTCGTCCTAAAAGCCTCTTAAACGCCATTATTAACTTTGATGGCATCAGTTCCCGGCACCCACCACTCTTGGTATAAAAAAACTTGCCCTGCACATCTCCTTTAAACTTTGTCACTCTCACTATTTGCTATTTGATATTTCCATCCTAGGAATTAGGTACTGACTGTCTACCCTATCCATGTCACTCATAATTTTACATAATTTGATCTGGTCGCCGACATTCCAGAGAAAACGCCCCAAGTCTGTACAAACACTTCCTGCAGCCAGTACCCCTAAATATAGGCATCATTCTCGTAAACCTCACTCTGCACCCTTTCTAAAGCCTCCACATCCTTCCTGTATTGGGGCTTCCAGAACTGCGCACAGTACTCTAAATGCGGCCTGACCAAAGTCTTGTCAAATTGTGCCATGACTTCCTGACTCATACTCAATGCCCCGACCAATGAAGGCATGCGTACCATACGCCTTCTTTACCACTATCTATTTTTGTCATTACTTTCAGGGAGTTATGGACTTGGACCCCAAATTCCCTCTGTATATCAATGCAGCAAAGGGTCATTTGATTAATTATATATTTTTGCTTTGCACTTGACCTCCCAAAGTGTAACACCTCACATTTGTGTGTTATTGTCTCTAAATAAAGAGACAATCTTTTGAAAGTTCCAGCATGCAACAAGGCTCTTCAGCCCACCAGGTCCAGGCCGACCATTGATCAACCGTTCACACTGGTCCTATGTTAAACCACTTTCTCATTGACGCCCTACGCACTAGTGGCAAACTCCACACAGACAAACCGGCACGTCTTTGAGATGTGGGAGGAAACCGGAGCACCTGGAGGAGAGCCGCGTGGTGGACGATGGACTGGGTGGAGGAGGAATGGAAAGAGCACAGACAATGCAGCTGGCCAGCTGGGGAGAGGAGCAGGCAAAGGGAGGAGTGTCGGCTAGAGGGAGGCTGAAGGCGAGACACGCCAGAATGTGCGACTTGCACCAGTTTCACGAGAGTTACACGTCCCGCAATGTGATAAACAGTTGCTGTAATGTTCTGCCATCATCTGCTGCCACCTAGCCTTTTCATGCCATGCTCATCCTTTATGCATCTAAAGGCTACTGTGCCTGCAACCTGATAGAAGCCTATAAAATCATGAGAAGCACAAGGAATTGCAGATGCCTGTTTACAAATCAAAAAAGACGCAAAGTTCTGGAGCTCAGCATGTCAGGCAGCACACCGCAAGATTCAGGGACAGTTTCTTCCCAGGTATTATCAGGCAACTGAACCATCCTATCACCAACTAGAGAGCAGTCCTGATCTCCCATCTACCTCAATGGAGACCCTTGGACTATCTTTAATTGGACTTTATTGGACTTTACCTTGCACTAAAGGTTATTCCCTCCTGTATCTGTACACTGTGGATGGCTTGATTGTAATCATGTACAGTCTTTCCGCTGATCTCGGTACACGTGATAATAAACTAAACTAAACAAAACTAAACTAAGGTAAGCCCAGAACTCTCCAAATTTACTTAACTGACACCTCTCCTTTTTTTTAAATTTCCCTCCTATGTTCCCTGTGCTCTACATGGCTTTGTACCCATTTTGTCCCTTCTTCCCCCCCCTCCCCCCCCCCCCCCCCCCCCATCTCCACCCCCTTCCACATATTCCTTCATCTGGCCTCACAATTTGCGCCTCTTCTATCCTTCTCACACCTTTTGTCCTTTCATCTCTGGGCTTTGCCCATATGTGGGCCAAAGGGCCTATTCCGAGCTGTACTGTTCTAAGATCTATGTATCTGAGGTGAGAAATCCTTTGTAAGATGCAATTATTTACTCCATCCCACCACAGGTTTTTCTGGGACTATAGGGGTGGCATGGTGACGCAGCGGTAGATTTGCTGCCTTACAGCACTAGAGACCCAGGTTCAATCCTGACTACGGATGCAGCCTGTACGGAGTGTGTACGTTCTTCCTGTGACCGTGCGGGTTTTCCCAGGTGTTCCTGTTTCCTCCCTCACTCCAAAGACCTACAGGTTTCTAGGTTAAATGGCTTCTGTAAATTGTCCCTAGTCTGTACGATAGTGCTAGTGTACGGGGTGATTGCTGGTTGACGTTGCCAGTTTCTGCGCTCTATCCCTAAACTAAAATAAACTAAACTATATTGAAGTTTCTCTTTCTTTTTTCCGTTTTGCATTATTTATGAAACAAATATCGTCAACTCAGGCCTGAGAGAAAAATAATCTGCAATCATAGGCCTATTTGTCCTTGTTTTGCATTTCACTTTGCAATTTACAGATATCTTTCTCCCCACAGTGATGGTTGGACTGGGGACACAGCTGCCACAAATATTTAACAAGCTTTCAGTGCAATGTTTGCCCGCCTCTCTGAATTCACTGCCGTCCTGTTACCCACAACAGGCTGTGTTTAAACAAACTACCTCAGATGAAACACGCAATTCTTCACCAGCTAGACTGCGGTCCTGACCTCCCATCTACTTCACTGGATACAGACACAGCGGGTCAGGCAGCATCTCTGGAGAAAATATAACTGGAAAACTCTGAGCTATAGGGAGAGGTTGAGCAGGCTGAGACTCTATTCCCTGGAGCTCAGGAGGTTGAAGGGTAATCCTATAGAGGTGTATAAAATCATGAGAGAATAGATCGGGTAGATGCACAGAGTCTCTTACCCAGTGGGCATAGGTTTAAAGTGAAAGGGGAAAGATTTTATTGGAGTCTGAGGGGTAACTTTTTCATTTTACTCTTTCCACTAGCAAAAAGGGTGGTGGATGTATGGAACGAGCTGCCTGAGGAGGTGGTTGAGGCAGCGACTATTGCAACGTTTAAGAAGCAATTAGACAGGTACATGGAAAGGACAGGGTTAGAGGTATATGAGCCAAACACAGGCAGATGGGACTAGTGCAGATGGGGCATGTTGGTCGGTGTGGGCAAGTTGTGCTGAAGGGTCTGTTTCCACACTATATGACTCTATGACTATGACTAAAAGGAATAGGTGATATTTTGGGTCACAAATGCTTCTTCAGATTGCAGGTGGGTCTGAAAGAAGGTTCCGACCCAAACCGTCACCCATCCTTTTTCTCCAGAGATGCTGCCTGACCCGCTGAGTTACTCTAGCATTTTGTGTCTATCTTTGGAATAAACCAGCAGTTTCTTCCTACACATTTTGTATACCTCATTGGAGACCTTTGAACTATCTCTAATCGGACTTTATCTTAAACTAGATGTACCCTATATCTTTTATCTGCACACTGTAGGCGGCTTGATTGTAATTATGTATAGACGTATTGACTGGATATCATGCAACATACGCTTTTCACTGTACCTTGGTACATGTTACAATAATAGTAATCCAAATTAACTAACCAAACTAACTAAACATCACTCTGCTTAGATGGTGGCCGAGTGTGTGGACCAGACGCGACCTACAGTAGCCGAGAACACCGCGGTAAGACTTGGCCCAGTGTGGCAACAGGCCCTTCGGCCCACCGATTCCACACCGACAAGCGATCATCTTTTCCCTAGTTCCATCCTACACCCGGGAACACTTTTACAGAAGTCAATTAACCGACAAACCTCCACGTGTTTGGAATGTGGGAGGAAACTTTGCCTGGTCCATTATATGTATTGACCTCACCACCATCTAAGAGATCTGCAGGAGGTGCTACCTCAAAATGGCAGCCAGCATTGTCAGAGTGAGGCCACGTGCAAATAGAAGGAACAGCACCACATATTTCGCTTGGGCAGCTCACAACCCAGCCTTATGAACATTGGTTTCTCTAATTTCAAGTAACCCTTGCATTCCCTCCCTCCCCCCCCCCCCCCCCACCCCCCCTCCCCCACACTAGTCGCCCCACTAGTTCCATTGTTCACATCCTTGCATCCCTTCGCTATCAATTCTTCCCCAGCCAACAATGGACCATTATGGGCTCCACCCTGCCTTGGTCTTTTTTTGCTCATTTGTGGCAGCGTCTCCTGTGGATCTCTTCAATGGTGGGGAGGTCAGTAGCCGTGATGGATCACTATGTTAGTGTTGGGGATTTGTGTGATGGGTGAAATACAGCGATGAAACAGGCACTTCGGCCCACCAAATCTGAGCCAACCAACAATCACCTGTACACTAGTTCTATCCCACAGGGACAATTTACTGAAACCAATTAACCTACAAACCTGCACCTTTTTTGGGATTGTGGGAGGAAACATGAGCACCTGGAGAAAACCGCACGCAGTTACTGGGAGAATGTGCAAACTCCACACAGACAGCACCCATAGTTGGGATTGATCCCCGGTCTCTAGCACTGTAAGGCACCAGGACTGTTCTGCCCACCATTGTGCTGCCCCAAACAAGATTTGTTGCTTAGTAAATGTAACAGCTCTCAGATGTGAAGTGGTCATTGTTAACATTACTAGTTTACTCATGGCGACACTACTTTGTAAAACCTATCCAAACATGGACGATAAGGAAAGATTTCAAGTGGTTTTTAATTCCAAAGTAAGAACTTGAAACAAATTTCGACAAGATATGGAGTTTTTGTGCAAGTGCCACTCTTCACCAAGTCTAATCATTACACCAAAAATAGGACACAAAGTGCTGGAGTAACTCAGCAAGTCAGGCAGCATCTCTGGAGAACAAGGATGGTGAAGTTTCTTCAGAAGGGTCTGAAACATCACCCATCCTTTTTCTCCGGAGATGCTGGCTGACCTGGCTCCAGTTACGCCAGCACTTTGAGTCTATCTTTTGTATAAACCAGCATCCGCAGTTCTTAGTTTCTACTAATCATTATCACAGTTGTTTCCAAAACTGTGGAATTGATTCAATTATACAAGTACACTATAACAGCAATAGTAAATGGAATTGGTGCTGAAATCTGTGAACAACATCCACAATATGGTTATTAAACTATCTTTATACAAACCAAAAAGAATAATAATTTCTTATTTAGATTACAATGATATTATGCTACAATATTATTCTGAATATGATCATATAAAACAGGAGGAATAATTAAACATGTATAGTAATCCCACCACAAGTTACAATTACTTTTAATGTAGCATTGACATCAATATTTGATGTGTTTCATATTTCAGAAATGGCTTTTTTAATTTTTATTGTAGCAATTGAATGAATGCCATTATTTACAAGGAATGTTCCCAATTAACTCAGCTAAGCAACAAAATCCAAAACGTCTTGACAATTCTGTGCTGAAACCAGCTATATGGAAGAAAAAGTAGCACTGATTTAATTTTGAGTCGTGGAGTCATACAGCCTGGAAACAGGCCATTTGGCCCAACTTGTTCATGCGGACCAAGATGCACCATCTAAGTTTGCCCCATATTCGCACTGGCCCATATCCCTTTAAACCCTCTCCTGTCTAAATGTCTTTTAAATATTGTTATACAGGTAGTACCTCTTCTGGCAGCTCGTTCCATATACCCACCACGATCTGTGAAAAATATGCCCCTAAGGTTCCTATTATATCGTTCATCTCTCACTTTAAACCTATGCCCTCTAGTTCTTGATTCCCCTACCCTGGGGAAAACGACTTTGTGCAGTCACCCTATCTATTATCCTCATGATTGTATACACCTCTATAAGATCACCCCTCTAAATAGTAGTTTAACTTTTTTATTGGTTCATTAAAACCATATGATATTATTGTAGAAACAATGAACTGCAGATGCTGGTTTGTACCAAAGATAGACACCAAGTGCTGAAGTACCTCAGTGGGTCAGGCAGCATCTCTGGAGAAAAAGGATGGGTGACGTTTCGGGTTGAGACCCTTCTTGTTCTCGTTTTAAATGCCAATTATATTCCTTAAAAGATTGTATATACTGGTTCGAACATGATGTCCCGATCTTTGTACTCAATGCCCTACCAATTAAAAATTGGTATATTCATCAAGAATCTTTTTCCGTCTGTTTTGATTTGGTGGCCAATCAACTCCAAATTTCTTAAATTCATTAAAAAAAAAGAGTATAAAACTAATTAAAAATACAAAACTTTTGAAAATCTAGTTTTTAACTTCATAGTGGTGTTGATATGCTGTATCGAAATGTACCGTCTGAAAATCATAACTGGTTAAAGGAATGCAAAAATACAGTAAAAATCTAAACATACCATCTCTTTACATAGGGTTGGGACTATAGGGAGAGGTCGAACAGGCTAGGACTTTATTCTTTGGAGCGCAGGAGCATGAGGGTTGATCTTATCGAGGTGTATAAAATCATGAGGGGAATAGATAGGGTGAATGCACACACCAAAAAGCTTTTCACTGTACCTCGGTACACGTGGCAATAATGAACTAAACTAAATTAAACTTGTCTTGGAGTTTTATTCAACTGAAAGTTGGTGCAAATCTATTCTTGATCAGACACAATCATTGAAAAAAAAAAATTGCTTATTTGACTCTGCAATTAAGACATCACTCTCCATCTTTTATAAATAGCTGAATTGAATCTGAACTCTGGATTAGGTGTCAAACTCTGCCCTCTGAGACACGATCTTCTACTCAAACAACAAGATTAAGATCCTTCTCTGGAAACTTTGCACTTAAAAGTGAACCTTGTTATTATAGAGGGATGAATTGAAGATCCTGTCACAGGTATCACCATCCTGCCAACGTGGCTCAACATGGGAAACTTGTTTATTTGTTGCAAAGCACAAACTGCTGGAGGAACTCAGCGCGTCAGACAGCATCTGTGGAGGGAATGGACAGACAGCGTTTTGTGCCGGGACCCTTCTTCAGACTGATGGAGTAGGAGGGAGAAAGCTGGCAAAGAGTCATAGTCATACAGTGTGGAAACAGGTCCTTCAGCCCAGAGGTGGGGACAGGACAAAGCCTGGGAAGTGATAGGTGGATACAGGTGAGGGGGGTGACTGGAAGACGGGTGGAGTAAGTGACGGAGGCTGGAGGTGAAAAGGAAACAAAAGGGTGTCAGACAAGGAGGGAAGAGGAGGAGGAAAATGTAAAGCTGGAAGGAAGGATGGAAGGAAATGGGTAGAAGAGGATGAAGGAGTTAAGAGGAGGTTGGATAGTGGGAGAAATGGGTATGTATCAAGTTGGGGAGGTCACAGGATGGAGAAAGGGGGTGGGGAGGGTATTATTTGGAGATTTCAATGTTCATACCATTGGATTGTAAGCTACCCAAGCAGAATATGTGGTGCTGTTCCTCCATTTGGAGTGTGGCCTCAATCTGGCATTGCAAGAGGCCCAGGATAGAAAGGTTAATGTGTGAAAGGGAAGGGGTGTTAAAATGGTTGTCAACCAGGAGATCCAGCAGGCCTTGGTGGACCGAGCACGTGGTTGACAAAATAGTCGCCGAATCATCGCTTGGTCTTGGTGTTGTACAGGAGCCTACATCAGGAACACCAGATGCAGTAGATGAGGTTAGAGGAGGTGCATGTGGACCTCTGTCGCACCCGGAAGGACTGTCGGGGTCCCTGGATGGAGGCAAGGGAGGAGGTATAGGGACAGGTGTAGCATCTTCAGTGGTTGCTGGGGTGTACCTGGGGAGGGGGTGGTTTGAGTGGGAAGGGATGAATGAACTAAGGAGTTGCAGAGGGAGCGGTCTTTGGCGAAAGTGGAAAGGGGTGGAGTTGGGAAGATGTGACTGGTGGCGGGATTACATTGGGGGTGATGGAAAGGTCGGAGTAGGATGTGTTGGATGGGATGTCATGGGTTAGGGCGAGAAGGCAGGAGAACGGGATTGAGAGGGAGAGACAGGTCAGCCATGATTGATTGGTGAAGTAGACTCGATGGGCCGGATAGCCTAATTCTGCTCCTATGACATGAACTTAAGAGAGGGAGTGAGACCAGAACTACGGGACGCAGAGGAGACATGGGTGAAGGATCCATCTATGAAAGTAGGGGGAAACCACATTTACAAAAAAAATGAGGACATCTTAGATATTGTAGAATTGAAAGTCTCATCTTGGAAGGAGATGTGGCAGAGACAGAGGAATTGAGAATAACAGACAGCATTTTTGCAAGAGGCAGAGTGGGAAAAGTACAGTCCAGTTAACAGTGGGAGTCGGTTGGTTTGGATTAGATGTCTCTCAATAGTCTGTTTCCGGTGATGGAGACAGAGAGATCGAGAAAAGAAGGGACTACTCAGCCCATCATCCCCCAAGTCATTCTCCGCTACATCAACGACTGTATCAGGGCTATCTCTTTGTTATTGAGGGAGTGCAGTGTAGGTTCACCAGGTTAATTTCCGTGATGGCGGGACTGACATATGATGAAAGAATGGGTCGACTGAGATTACAGTATATTCACTGGAATTTAGAAGGATGAGAGGATATCTTAAAGAGACATAGAAAATTCTTAAGGGATTGGACAGGCGAGATGCAGGAAAAAAATTCCCGATGTTGGTGGAGTCCAGGGGTCACAGTTTAAGAATAAGGGGTAGACCAGTTAGGACTGAGAACATTTTTTTCACCCAGAGAGTTGTGAATCTGTGGAATTCTCTGACACAAAATACAGTGGAGGCCAATTAACTAGATGTTTTTAAGAGAGAGTTAGATATAGCTCTTGAGGCTAACGGAATTAAGGGATATGGGGAGAAAGCAGATACTGATTTTGCATGATCAGCCATGATCATATTGAATGGCGGTGCTGGCTCGAATGGGCTGAATGGCCTACTCCTGCACCTATTTTCTATGTTTCTATGTTTCTTGCACCCGTGCAGAACTCATGGACCGTTAACTTCACCACTAACTTCCCACCCTGCCTTCAAATTCACCTGGACTCTCTCGAACACCTCTCCCTCTCTACTAGAGAACTAGACGGTATAGATTGTTAAGAAGGGTCCCAACCCAAAACGTCATCCGCCAGAGATGCTGCCCGACCCACTGAGTTACTCCAGCACTTTGTGTTCTATGGAAGATTCCAGCGTCTCCGGTTCCTTGTGTCTACTGTCTGAAGAAGGGTCCTGACCAGAAATGTCACCTGTCCATGTTCTCCAGGGATGCTGCCTGACCCACTGAGTTACTCCAGCACTTTGTGTTGTTCTTTGAAGAGTTATTTTAAGTTGGGCCGAAGGGCCTGTTTCTGTGCTGTGTGACTCTACGGCTACTCACAAGAAAGCTCAGATGCTCAGTCTGTGATTTATTCTGCATTCAGACAAGCATGACAGTTTTACAGATGGGCCCAGTCTCCACACTGGCATACAGCAATTGATGAGAATTATTATCCAGAAGAGTGGAGATATCTGGCAGATGTGTAGGACACACTACTCCTGTAAGGCATGAGCTGATAGTTGTTGGCCAAGCATATCCTTTACTGGGAGACCGGTGACACACTGTCCTCCTCCATTGTGAATATATCACCAATTCAACATGTTTTCAGAAAAATAGGTGATAATTATACAGTATTTAGTCCAACGGTGCAATGAAAAACCCATTTCCCCACAATTTGGAGCTGTCATTATTATGAAAAACTACCCAATTGTCCGTATGAGTATCCAAGAGCTAACTCGTTGGCTTCTGGTAGGCGGTATGATGTTTTTGTATGGTGTTCAACAGAATCAGGAGTGTTAATTGTCAGAAACAAAGAACTGCAGATGCTGGTTTATACCAAAGATAGTCACAAAGTGCTGGACTAACTCAACGGATTAGGCAGCATCTCTGGGGAAAAACGATGGGTGTCGTTTCGGGTCGGTACCCTTCTTCAATCACAAAACGTCACCCATCTGTGTTCTCTGGAGATGCTGCCCGACCCGTTGTGTTAATCCATGAGTTGGTGTCAATCTTTATGTTCAATTGCCATTGGTACTGAAATAGAACAAATAAGTTCTACAGCTTAACAGATCTGGAAACACAGTACTCATAGATAATAAAAAAGGTTCAATAATTTAGTTTAGTTTAGAGATACAGCGTGGAAACAGGCCCTTCAGCCCACCCAGTCCAAGTTGACCTTCGATCACCCATTTACACTAGTTCTATGTTATCCCACTTTTCCATCCACTCCCTACACACTTGAAACAATTCACAGACGGCCAATTAACCTACAAACCCTGCACGTCTTTGGGATGTGGGAGAAAACCAGAGCACCCGGAGGAAACCCATGCGGTCACAGAGAGAGCGTGCAAAATCCACACAGACAGCAGCCAAGGTCAAGATGGATCTGTGGCGCCGTGAGGCAGCGGCTCTACCCACGGTACCACTAATTATTTTTCATCTGAATCTATAATGTAAATTTAAATGGTTTGTTAATTAAATCCTTTACAATTAAAACGAAATACTTACTTCTGCTAGCCTGATACTGTAGTCCTCTTAGTACAGAACTGTGGGATGTATTAATGCAAATTATAAAACCCGTTCGAGCCAATCTGTCACAAATTGACATCTCTCGTGGTGATGAGTGGTGAAGTTGCAACTTGTTATGTTGCTTTTGACTGTGATAAAAAGCAAATCCATCAGTATTGGCCAGAATTCATTCTATCTGGTCATGACAAGCCCTGCTATCTGTCTCTACATACACACACACCAAGATTTCTGACATAAATAGCCTCCAAAGATAATTTCACTCGAGTGTGACACTGAAGGCCTTATCTTTACTAGAAATGGAAGCTGTACATCAGGTCTGTTAATGTTAGATGATAATTCCCATTCAAGAACATTTGAGTGCCTTTGTACACATAATGGACTTTCCCTTCTGAGATTCAATAGCATGGAAACAGGCCCTTTGGCCCAACTCATCCATGCCAGCCAAGATGCTGATGTATAATAATCCCATTTGACAGCGTTTGACTTTAGCAAGAACGTGTCTAATGTTTGTAATCAGATTTAATCGGATTCATACCGACCAGAGGTGCCCACCAGAAGACTTCTCTCCTCCAACAGCCACATTTCTTACTCTAACCATGATCGGACTTTATCTTGCACTAAATGTTATTCCCTTTATCTTGTATCTGTACGCTGTGGTTGACTTGATTGTAATCATGCATCATGCTGACTAGACAGCACACAACAAAAAAAGCTCTCATTGTGCCGCGGTACAGATGTCAAAAACTAAACTAAACTAAACTAAACTAAAAACTACAAAGTCATAATTGTACCTGCTTCTATGCAGTTTTATAATTGTACCTGCTTCTCTGGCAGCTTATTCCAGATATGAACTACCCTCTGAGTGAAAAGGTTGGCCCTGAAGTTCCTCTTAAAACTCTCTCCTCTCACCTTAAGACCTCTCTCATATGTCCTGCCCCCAGTACCAGCTTAGCTGGGTCCCCTGCATCCACGCATTTATCTCCTCCCGCCTTGATTACTTCAACTCCCTATACACTGGCATCAGACAATCATCCCTGTCCCACCTGCAATTGGTCCAAAACTCCAAAATGCAGCGTGACTCCTGACGGGTACCGGTAAAAGGGACCACATCACCCCGATTCTGGCCTCTCTCCACTGGCTTCCAGTACGGTACAGAATCAACTCCAAGCTCCTTCTATATGTATATAAAGCCCTTAACGGGCTTGCCCAAACCTATATCAAAAATCTTCTAAACCACCATTCTACCTCCAGGTCCCTCAGGTCGGCCGACTTGGAGCTACTGACTATCCCGCGGTCTAAGTTTAAGCTCAGGGACGACCGCGCTTTCGCGGTTGCAGCACCTAGACTGTTGATCAGCATCCCTCTTCTCATCAGAACTGCCCCCTCCATCGACTCCTTTAAGTCTAGACTTAAAATCTATTACTATTCACTAGCGTTTCTTGAGGCCCTCTGAGGGAGCGCTGTATGTATGTATTATGTATGTATTGTTAGATCTGTATACCATTGTATGTAGCACGTTAGTACCTGCACTGATATAAAGCACTTTGGTCAGCGTGAGTTGTTTTTAAATGTGCTATAGAAATAAAATTGACTTGACTTGACTTGACATGCCCTCTAATTTTAGAATCCTCTACCCTGGGAAGAAGACTGTGAGTGTTCAATTTATCCAAGGCCCTCACGATCTTATACACCTCAAAGTTGCTGAACAAAGAGATAGAAAATATTTCTAAATGCACGGGGATTAAGGATATTGAACGGCAGGGCAGTCTCATTTTAATTAAAAAATCCAACATTTTAAAATAATTTAAAAAAATCTAAATAATGATTTGTTTTCGAATCGCGTCCCAGTTTTCTAACGTTACCATCACTACTCAACACCAACACACCGAGAGACCTCCATGCTAGCCTGAAAAACCAGGATTATACGATAATCTTCTTATCGCGAGGGGAATAGATTGGGTGTACGCACAGATTCTTTTACCCAGAGTTGGGGTATCAAGAACCAGAGGGCATGGGTTTAAGGTGAGAGAGGAAAGATTTAATAGGAATGTAAAAGGGGCAACCTTTTCACACACACCATGGTTGCCCCTTTTACATGTGGTTGTATGGAATAAGCTACCAGAGGAGGCAGTTGAGGCAGGTTCAATGACAACATTTAAAGACACTTGGACAGGAACGTGGGTGGGATAGGTTTGGAGGGATAAGGGCCGGATGTGAGCAAATGGGATAAACGTAGATGGGGCACATTGGTCAGTACGGATGAGTTGGGGTGAATGGCCTGTTTCCATGCTGTACGTCTCTGACTCTATGGATTTTGTTGCTGGTTGCCAACAAAATTGCCCCCCTCGGGTTCCTATTAAATCTTTCCTCTCACCTTTAACCTATGTCCTCTGGTTCTTATTTTCTGATCCTGGGGAAAAAAGACTCCACTGTTGGAATGATGCCATTAAGCTGGAAAGATTGCAGAGAAGATTCACGAGGACTCGAATGCCTGAGCTATAGGGCGAGATTGGGCGGGCTAGGACTTTATTCCTTGGAGTGCAGGAGGCTGAGGGGTGATCTTGTAGAGGTGTACACAATCATGAGGGGAATAGATCGGGTGAATGTACAACTTTACCCACATAAAGCCTGCTGGGTTTCAGGAACAATTACAACGAGGCACATCTGTTCAACAAACTTTGAAGTTAAACACATTGATGTTGGAGAGAAAAAATAAAACCTTTAGACAGTCGGAATCTTTTTCCCAGGGTGGAAATGCCAAAGGCTAGACGGCATAGATTTAAGATGAGATGGGACAAATTTTAAAGATGTATGGTGAGGCCATTTGTTTACAAAGAGAGTGGTGAGTGACTGGAACGCACTGTCGGGGATGGTGGTGGAGGCAGATGTGAGTGGGATTTAAGAGGGTTTTAGATGGACACATGCACACGCAGGAAATCGAGGGATGTGGATCGCATTGCAGGCAGAGGAGATTAGTTTATTTGGCATTATGTTTAGCACTTTGTGGGCTGAAGGACCTGTACGTGCTGTATTGTTCCATGTTCTTTTGTTTTCTGTTTCCAATATGATTATGATACCAGCAGAAAGCAAAGAGTACAGATTTCCTCTGATTGAATTGATTGCAATATTCAGCATGGAAACAGGCCCTTCGGCCCACCGAGTCCACGCTGACCATCGATCACCCGTTTACACTAGTTCCATGTTATCCCACTTTCTCATCCACTGTCCACACACTAATGGCAATATAAAGAGGCCAATTAACCTGCAAACCCGCATGTCTTTGGGACATGGGAGGAAACTGGAGCATCCATAGGAAACCCACGCGGTCACAGGAAGAACGTGCAAACTCCACACAGACAGCGCCCCAGGTCAGGAACGTACCCCGGTCTCTGGCACTGATGGAGCTCGCACAGTGTTCAATGCTGGCTTTCAAAGTAAAACAGAACGAATAGCGGATTTATAAAGCAGGTTCATGTTGAGGCATCACAGTTTTTTCACAAGAAGTACTTCTGGCGATTGAAGTCTAGTTGCAACGACCATTATCTACCAGTATATTTCTACACAGCCTCCTAAAGAAGGATCAATTAATCTGCCTTTGGTGGTGTTTATTCAGAGAGAAATGTTGGCTAGGACAGTAGGAAAATTCCATGTTCCTCAGATAGTGCGAGGAGATCATTAATATACAACCGAAAAAGAATGTCAGAGTCTTGGCTTCATGCCAGATCTAAAGTATGGCACTTCTAAGAATGCGACGCTACCTCAGAACTGCACTGAAGTATCAAACTAGATTGCGTAGGCATGTCCTGCTCCCGTGTTGAAGCCCTTTGGTCTGACGTATCCTGCCAGTTCCCTACTTTAGTTTTCAAATAATCCGCATGGATTAAATACATTTATCAGTGCTTCTCCGCTATCAGGCAATCCTTGCTTGTTGAAAGGAGAGTCTATCGTGTACTTGTTACACGCATTTAGTTTATAGACACAGCATAGAAACAGTTCCTTTGGCCCTCCGAGTCCACACCGACCACCGATCACCCATCCACACTAGTTCTATGTTATCTATGTCTGTAAGTCAATTGTTCCTCTGTACATTGCCCCGAGTGCGTAAGGAATGGATGAGAAAGTGGGATAGCAAAGAACTAGCGTGAATGGGTGTGAACTAGGG
Organism: Amblyraja radiata; assembly: GCF_010909765.2. NCBI lineage: Eukaryota > Metazoa > Chordata > Chondrichthyes > Rajiformes > Rajidae > Amblyraja > Amblyraja radiata. Next base: position 35,973,412 of record NC_045962.1, read on the forward strand.
ACGGCATAGTGATATAGTGGTTGGGCTGCTGCCTCACAGCAACAGAGATCTGGGTTTGATCCTGACTAAGGGTGCTGTCTGTGTGTGGAAAAATAGGTTCTGCTTGTGACCGCGTGGGTTTCCTCCGGGTGCTCTGGTTTCGTCCCACATTCCAAAGACATGCAGGTTTGTAGGTTAATTAGTCCTTTGTAAATTGTCCCTAGTGTATAGAAAATAACTAGTTTGAACGTGTGATGGATGGTGGGCATGTACTCGGTGTAGCAGAGGGCCTCTTTCTATGCTGTAAATCTAAATTAAACTAATAGATGAGTTGAGATTAACCGTGATGTTATTGAAAGATGAGACAGAGCCAGGGGTCTATTCCTGCTCCTAATACTTTATATTCATACTTTGTAAATTTATCCCACTTTTTATTTTATGAACCAGAATGTTCCAAAATGGGCAAATGTAGCCAGTTTGGATGGGGCGTTCTGGTCGGCCTGGACAAGTTGGGCTGAAGTGCCTGCTTCCATGCTGTATGGCTCTATACTTCCTTCTTACTATGTGAAGGCATACAAACCTATCAATAAGATTAATAGAATGCAGAAAGAACAGGCGCAAAGGAAAACTGCAGAATACTGTATCTTATTAAATATACTTATACTAGTCCATTCACATCCTTTCATATTTGAGGAAGATATGATTCCAAAACGATGCCAGACACCATTAAATTAGGATTTTATAAATGATAATTAGAGCTGAGATGTAAAATTAGCAGAGATGGATTTCTGATTGAGTCTCTCATTAAGATGCGTGGAGCAGCATGTATTATTTGATAGGCTGTTCTTCTTTTGTGCTTGTAATGGGTGACTGTGAGGAGATTAAGGGCCTGTCCCACTTGGCCGTCATTCGCGCGCCATTTACGCAACCTGCTAACGTGTGGGTAGCGTGTGGGTAGTGTATGGACGGGCTCATGGAGGAGTGTGGACTTCGTCCTGCATGAAATCTTCGTGCTCCACCGGCCTGTCGCGTGACTGACGGCCAAAATGGGACAGGCCCAAGACCCTGGGCCTGTCCCTGGGTGCAACGTTTCACCTCCAACAGCAGCAGAAGCAGGCAAATGATCGCTGAGCTCAGCCTGGGGCTCAAAGGTAGACCACGAATGAAAATGTAGGTTTATACAGTCACGGCAAACAGGAGGCGTCCGGGCGAGATCCGGCGGGTGACCAAGTAGGTGAGAGCGGGCGGACCCCGAACGAGTGACGTGCAAATGCCCCACTCACACACCGATACCGATGGACTGTGTGACAAACGAGCAAATGCGCATGCGTTTTCACTGGGCTGTGGCGCCCACGTTCTCAATATGGTTCATCCCTCCACCCCTCGGAGGGAACTGCAGGGAACAGGAGAAAAAAAAAGAAAACCAATCAACTGTGCATAGAAAAACATTTCCCCTCATGATTTTATACACCTCTATAAGATCACCCCTCAGGCTCCAATGCTCCAAGGAATAAAGTCCTAGACTGCCCTACCTCGCCCTATAGCTCAGGCAAGGAAACATCTTCGTAAATCCTCTCTGTACTTTTTTCAGTTTAACGCTATCCTTCCAATAAAAGGGTGACCAATACTGAACACGGTACTCCAAATAGTGTCGTAGATGCATACAGCATTGGAACAGGCCCTTCGTCCAGATTTATCCATGCTGACCAACATGCCCCAACTAGTCCCATCTGTATGCATTTGGCCCATATCTATTGCCCTCGTGATCTTATACAGCTCTATAAGACCAACCCTCAGCCTCCTGCACTGCAAGGGATAAAGTCCTAGACTGCTCAATCTCAAAACGTTTTTTATCATCTCAATCCTAAATGTCCTTTATTCTTAAACTATGACCCCTGGTTTTGAACTCCCCCAGCATGGGGAACATTTTTCCTGCATCTAGCCTGTCCAATCCCTTAAGAATTGTACATGTTTCTATAAGATATCCTCTCATCCTTCTAAATTCCAGTGAATATAAGCCGATCCATTCTTTCATCAATACAGTATCCGTCCCGCCATCCCGGGAATTAACTTGGTGAATCTATGCTGCACTCCCTCAATAGCAAGCATGTCCTTCCTTCATTGTAAGTCTTATGATTTTTTTTTAACAGGTTTGTTTTTCTCTTTGGAACCTTCTTCTGAGTAACTCAGCGTGTCAGGCAGCATCTCTGGAGGACATGGATGGATGACGTTTTGGGTAGGACTGAAGATATATCCCAACCTAAAACGTCGTCTGTCATCCCAGCATTGGTAGTTCCTTGCGTCTCCATGAGTTCTAAATGTTAGCCCAATAACGGCCTTCAGAAGGATCACAATCTATTCATACTCTCCAAAGAAGTTGCCTGATCTGTTGCGTTACTCCTGCACTTTGTGTCCTTTTGTGATCATGTGGATTTCCTCCGGGTGCTCCGGTTTCCTCCCACATCCCAAAGAAGTGCGTGTTGGTAGGTTAATTTGCCCTCTGTACATTGTCCCTAGTGTGTAGGGAGTGGATGAGAAAGTGGAATCGCATAGAACTCGTGTGAATGGGTTATCAATGATACTTTATAGTCTACCTTATGTAAGACGTGGGCTGAGATTTGTGTAGGCACTGCTTGTTGGGTTCACATTGGTTTGAATGAGGATTTTATAATTTTATAATTTATGTTTCCAGTGAATTGTAGCATTAATAAGCCAAGACCAATAACTGGAAACAGAAGCTAGAGGAGACCTTTCATATTTTCATTGAAGTGATAAATCTTCAGGCCACACTCCTCAATTTGTAATTGCTGAACCAAATGCAAAGTGCTAGAAGAATTCAGCTGGTCAGGCAGCATCTGCGGAGGGAATGGATGCCCAATTAACCATGGAATTGAACCATGAGTTTTGGGACCAAAATGTCGTGTGTACATTTCCTCCACAGATGCTGCCTGCCCCGTTGAGTTTAGACTTTAGTGATACTGCACGGAAACAGGCCCTACAGCCCACCAAGTCCACGCCGACCAGCGATCACATTGTACTCTAACACTATACTTGATATGAGGGACAATTTTACAAAGGCCAATTAAACTACAAACCATTACGTCTTTGGAATGTAGGAGAAAACTGGAGCACCTGGAGAAACCCACGTGGTCACAGGGAGAACGTACAAACTTTGTACAGACAGCACCCATAGTCAGGTTCAAACCAGGGTCTCTGGGGTTGTAAGGCAGCAACTCTACCGCTGGGCCACTGTGCCACCCCCAACGTTCCTCCAGCACTTAGTGTTTTGTCCAAGGTTCCAGCATCTGCAGTTCCATTTGTAACTCTTGTATTCACACATTCAATACCTGCACAGCTTCACCATTTGACAAAATATTCAGACGTTCTTTCCAACAAACTTGTGTATTCTTTGCTGAAAAAGTTTATCTATTCTGTCATTATAATGGGGTTGTCCTGTGTATCATTGATTGCCATTCTGAATTCATACCTTCATCTTTTGTAACAAATCTGAATGTTTCTCCCGATGGCTTTAGTTCATAAGCTAGCACAAAAGCTGCACTAGGAAAATATACAATGACCTAGATTTTGTTGTCAAAATAAATTAAGTCACTTACTGTTGATAAAGCATATTTTGTACAGCAACTTAAATGCAAGCAAAATTCCTTTCATGGATTTAGGTCTTACCATTTCAAACAAAAATAACGTAAGCAACATAGTCATAGAGTTATACAGCACGGAAACGGGCTCTTTGGCCCAACTCATCCATGCCGAGCAAGATGTCCCTTCTAAGCTACTCTCATTTGCCCCGCGATTGGCCCCTATCCCTCTCAACCATACCCATCCATAAGTGTACAAATACATTTTAAATGATGTTATGGTACCTGCCTCAGCCACCTCTTCTGGCAGCTCGTTCCATATACACCTCGGTGTGAATAAGTTACCCCTCAGGTTCCTCTTAGATCTTTCCCCTCTTACTTTCAACTGATGTCCTCCAGACTTGAGAGATAGTGTGGAAACAAGGCCTTTGGCACACCAAGTCCACGCTGACCAGCGATCCCCTTACACTAGCACTATTCTACACACTAGGGACAATTTACAATTTTATCGGTCAATTAACATACTGGCCATAACTACTGATGAATTTATCGAGTATGCTGAGAAAATAAATATACTTTAAATTTCAGCAGCAACGGAATCATTTATAAAGGAACCAACGGAATCAATAAAGGAATCATTTTTTTCAGAGATACATCATGGAAATGGGCCCTTTGGCCCACCAAGTCCACGCTGACCATTGATCACCTGTCCACGTTCTATCTTACACACTAGAGACACTTTACAGAGGTCAATTAACCTACAAACCCATACGTCTTTAGGACATGGGAGGAAACTAGACCACCAGGAGGAAACCTACGAGGTCACTTGGAGAATGTGCTAACTTCACACAAACAGCACCCATAGTCAGGATCGAACCCAAGTCTCTGGCACTGTGAGGCAGCAACTCTACCACTGCGCCACTGTGCCACCCCTAGGCTACATGTTAAAGATCCCTTAGGCCAATTCTGCTCAGCCAACGCTACCTGCACCAGCAGGAGATGAACTAATGGTACAAAGCTTGTGTGAAGTGCATATTGTGCATCATCAACTATTGGTGGCTGAGTAGACACAAGGATCTGCAGGTGCTGGAATCTTGTGCAGAACACAAAGTGCTGGAGGAACTCAGCGGGTCAGGCAGCATCTGTGGAGAACATGGATCGGTGACGTTTCAGGTCGTGACTCTTCTTCAGACTCAGTCACAACCCAAAACGTCACCTATCCATGTCCTCACAAAGATGCTGCCTGACCCATTGTGTTACTCCAGCACAGTGGCGCAGCGGTAGAGTTGCTGACTTATTCAATCCCGACAACGGGTTCTGCCTGTACAGAGTTTGTACGTTCTCCCTGTGACTGCATGGCTTTTCTCCAGGTGCCCTGGTTTCCTCCCACACTCCAAAGAAGTATAGGTTTGTAGGTTATTTGGCTTTAGTAAAAACATTGTAAATTGTTCCTAGTGTGTAGGATAGTGCAAGTGTATGGGGTGATCTCTGGTTGGCAAGGACTTGGTGGGACAAGGGGCCTGTTTCCACACTGTATCCCTAAAGTTTAAATTCTATAGGAGGGGCAGGACAATGTCTAGCAGGTAATATAGATAGAGAGCTATTTTACCAGTGGAAGAGTTCAAAGTGTCAAAGACAAAATAGTTTACCTTGATTGTGGAAACACTTTTATCTCTCTGTTTCGTTAATGATTAATTAGTATAGAATTCCCACTTTTTAATTGAGTTGCTTATGATTCGTGGGCAGTGACCAGTTGCTGACCAGCAAACAGTTATGTGACACTATAAAAGCTAAGAAGCCGCCAATTTTAAATTATTGAGAAGGTTGAGAGCTCATTAAAAAGTTAATGATGGAAAAATTACTGTTGTGATACTTCCATCCCTATCATGTTCGTAGTTTCCCTTTTCTTTGCACCAAGGGGCACAGATTTTAGAAATGGACATCAATCAATGGTGAGGTCGAACCACTAGTAACGATCAAAGATAATCAAATAAAGCCAGGCTTATTACCAGGTAGAGTCATGATCACATTCCACGCACGATGGTGTTGCAGACAGCACTTGGTGGAAAATGAAATTTAAGTCTTCTATTTGTAAGCAGTAATACTCTGAGTATCTTAAACGATTCAAGGAGCTACTTAAATTAAATAATTGCATCGGCCAACACAATTACACAATGCCAAAAATGTAAACGAACTGCCCTTTTTTTTCTGATTGTAATATCTTGTTTAGGAAAAGAATAGTATTTCAGTGCGTTTATTTGTCTCTGAGTCAACAACAAATTCCAATTGTATTGTGCTTTAACTGCAAGAAGAGTCTTTACTTTAGAGATACAGATACAGCGTGCAAACACACCCATGCTGACCTTCATGCCTGTCCTACACCAATCCCACTTACCTGCATCAGCTCTAACTCATTTAGACTTTAGGCATTATAGATACAGCGTGAAAACAGGCCCTTTGGTCCACCGAATCCACACCAACCAGTAATCACCCTGAACACTAGACTACTCTACACACTTGGGACAATTTATAATTTTTTTTACCAAAGCCAATTAACCTACAATCCAGCATGTCTTTGGAATCTGGGAGGAAACGGAGCACCCAGAGAAAACACACGTGGTCACAGGGAGAACGTACAAACTCCGTAAAGACAGCACCCATAGTCAGGATCAAGCCCTGGTCTGGGGTACTGTGAGGCAGCAACTCTCCCACTGTAAAAGTTGGGCAAATGAGGTTTGTTTTCTCTGGAATGCTGGAGTTTGAGGGGAGACCAGATAGAAGTATATAAAATTATGTCAGGCATAGATAGGGTAGACAGTCAGACCCTTTTCCCCAGAGTTACAAGGATGTTTCCCAAAGACTAGAGCGTGTAGGTTTAAGGCGAGAGGGGCAAAGTTTAAAGGAGATGAGTGGGGTAAGTTTTTTTACAGAGAGTGTGATGTGTGCCTGGAATGTGCTGCCAAGGATGGTGGTTGGAGACAGATATGATAGTGGTGTTTAAGAGGGTTATAGCCTCACCACTTCCTCCAACTAATTTAGGTATCTTTAATGAACCATTTCTGGAGACTTGCACACTATTAAATATAATCATTCCCCCACTGGTGAACATAAGATCCTTGGGGTTTATCTGAAAATTTCACACACGGTTAGTGGCAGCATATGTTATCTTGATAGCTTAATTAATTTACTTTGGATTAATATTTTAGTTTAGAATCTGTATCACTATTTGGAAATTAAATAGAGGGATTGACGGGTAAGATTAGTTGTGGTGAAATATTGCAGGGTGATTATTTCACCTGTATTTCCAGCTTCATGCTGAAAGGATTTATTGTAGGCCCCCCTCAGTCATGACTGACCATGGGTGATGCATCCTAGTTGTTGGCTGCTTGCTCCAAACCTCAGCTAGAGCAGCGTCGCTTGTGGCTGAAGAGACCAATGCGGGAGTGACAGTCTCTGTGGCAAAGGTCACACATGTGTGTGGTCTCGGGTTTGTTGAAGTTGCTGCGCTCCGTTCTGCGTTCCCGCTTGTCTGCCGCTGCGTTCAACAGTTTCTCTTCCCCCGTTTTGAGATGTTGGTTCAGGGTACCTCTCCACCTCGTGCGGTCAGCTGCAAGGCTCTCCCAAGACTCCACATCGATGTCGAGCGCCTTCATATCTCTCTTGCAGACATCCTTGTAACGTAGCTGGGGGCGGCCGATGTTCTCCTCCCAGATGTCAGCTCTCCATAGAGGATGTCTTTTGGAATGCGGCCATCCACCAGGCGGTGGACATGGCCCAGCTACCGCAGTCTGCGCTGCCTGAGTAGAGTGTACATACTGGGAAGGCCAGCGCGAGACAGGATCTCGGCGTTGGACACTCTGTCTTGCCAGGATATGCCCTGGATACGAACAACGAAATTGAGGAGTCAATAAAATAGAGACTCCTTTCACCTTAACCTGTGAATTTGAATGAAACTGCTGCCCTCTCCAAAACTTTAAAAATCGTTGATTGTCGTCTTGCCTTACATGAGTTTCCTGAACAAAGATAATCATTTAGTCTACGAAGAACTTAAAAAAAATTTCCTCTTAATGGGATGGTTTAAAACATTCACATTCCATGAAAGGAAGTTAATAACTTTATCCATATTGTTTGTAAAAATCATGTGGAATGTAAAGGGTTAATTTCTTAAAGCATAATAGTTCATGATACAGGAAGGAGAAAAATCTAAGGCGGAGTCAGAAGTGACGACATTTCAGACATTTTTGTAGTTCAAATTTTGCCCAGATTGAAGAAACTAAGCTAGAAGCGAAAGACCTCCCCCACCTCCCCGCCCCGCCCATGCAAAGCCCGAAACTGACCAGTAGACAGTCAGTATGCTACCTAATCCCTTCCCTACCCCCATCTCTCCTAACAACAGCACCCAATGTAGGAAGAAGGCATATTTACCACTCAATAGCCAAAACAAAATTAATGTTATGGTTAAGAAGTGCATGTTAACTGTGGAACACAAGAGCTACTTCATATTATTTATCCAAGGTCAAAATATGAAAAACAAGAACGGCTTCACTTTGTTTGTCTAAAGACAGGGAAAAAAATTCCTTTGATTTTAAAAATTAAAAAAGCTAATAAAGAAAATCTTAAAAATTATTATATAATATCATTACATTAAATTAACAGTATCTTAAAGAAGGTAAAAGTTGTTGTTTGATACCATCATACTAAAATTCTAAAAAGTAATTAAAGAACAACTCATCCAATTAAATTCTTAATCATTTACAAAATGATATATTGTCAAAATAGGAACAGTAAATCTCCAATTGTAACATAATCAGCTATCAGTAGCTCCTGTTTGCGACTTCACCCCCATAAGCCTCCAGAAAGCTGGAGCGTCTTGAGTATTGTTAAGAAATTGGTTGTTACCATTAAAAAGTCGTATACGCAGTCTAGCTGGATAAAGTAAGGCGGGGCGCAACTTTTTCTTAAACAACTCAGACATTACATAATGGAAAGACTTTCACAATACCAAAAGCTCATGGCTGTAATCAGGAACAAACCGAAACTTGCATCCTTCATATTCAACCATGCCCAAATTTTTTGCTGCCTGGAGGATATTCTCCTTCATCTGCAAGAAGTGAAACCGAACGATCAAATGTCTCGGTTTATCTTGGGGACCAGATTTCTTCCCGATCCTGTGTGCGTTATCCAAAATTGGAAGATTTTCATAGTGCTCGATGTTGAAAGTCTCCTTTATCATTTTGGAAGCATATTTTATTACATTATCACCTTCTTGACATTCGGGCAAACCAACAATTCGCAAATTCAGTCGACGACTTCTGTTTTCCAGATCCATATTTTTAATCTTGTACTGCTGGAGTGCCCGAGTATTTTCATTCATTTTCTGTTCCAGTTTTTCAATCTTCAAATCTCTCTCCTGGCCCTAGGTTCGCAAGTTATCAATTTGTTCCATCTGTTCACGAGATTCATCTTGTAACATAATCAGCTTGTCTTGAACTTCCTTCGATTTGCTCGAAATTCCTTTCACCATTTCTTCCAAACTGCAAAATCTTGTTTTCATTTCATTTTTCAGTTCATTTTTCAGTTCATCGTTCATTTTCGATTTTGCTTCTAAGATACCAGAGTCAGAAGCTGCGTCTTCCCCACGCTCCTTCCTTGGAGAAGCTCTTTTCTCTCCATCTTTTACACGATTGAGACGTATAAAAGTGTTATCAACACTTTAAGAAAAGTTAGACAGTGCCTTGATATCAAGTAATAACAAGTAGCATTGAAAGAGTGGTAAGCAAAAGTTAAAAGTGAAGGGAATAAACAAAGTTGCAAACTTTACAGCATGCTGCCACTAGGAAAGTCGCAGGTTCTTCTCATTAGCTGACCACTTGTCCTTGGCTAGGACGGCGCGCTTGGCTATGATGATGGGAGTCATCTCGGTCGACTTGTCCTCAAACCAGTCGTGTGTCTTCGAGGTCTTCTTCCCAAAGCTATCCAAGGCTGTGCGGTGCATGGTGTCCTGCATAATTTCCCACTTCTCTGTTGCAGAGTCTCCAGGACACAAAGTCCCAAGTTCTCTTTCAAAAGCCTCTGCAAACTGTTGCACTGTCTGAAAGTCTAAAAGGATTATAATCAAGAGATCAGTCCGTAATACTCCAAATGCAGCCAAAGCAAAGTCCTATAAATTTGCAACATGGCTTCCTGACTCTTATACTCAAAGCCCCAACCAAATTTAAGGTTTAGGTTTTGGTTTATTATTGTCACGTTTACTGAGGTACAGTGAAAAGCATTGTTTTGCATGATATCCAAACCATAGGTACAATTGTCAAACTCAAGTACAATAGATAGAGCAAAGTGGAAGACACAGAGTGCAGAATATCGTTCTCAGCATTATAGCACATCAGATCCAGAGACAAAGTCCAATGTTCGCAATGGGGTAGAGGTGAATCTGACAGTACCCTAGCTTATGGGAGGACCGTTCAGAGGCCTGATAACAGAGGGGAAGAAGCTGTTCCTGAGTCTGGTAGTGCAGGCTTTGAAGCTTCAGTATCGACTCCTGGACAGGAATGTGGAGAAGAAGGAACGGCCAGGGTGGGAAAAGTCTTTGAATGCTTTTCCAAGGTAGTGTGAAGGCAAGCACACCACACGCCATCTTAACCACTCAATTTGCTGGTGTTGCCACTTTCAAGGAACAATGGACTTGGAACCCTTAGTTGCATACTCTTCTTATTTTAGAGGTTGCCCGTCCTATTTTCACCTTTATCTTTCCTGCTCATATTTCTTCATGATTCCCGTATTCGTACCAGTTTATTTTAACCCCTTCACCCACCTCACTAGGTTTAGAAACAAGGAACTGTGGATGATGGTTAATACACAATAGCAAAGTGCTGGAGTAACTCAGCAAGTCAGGCAGAAAATTTAGTCTTTAGACTCTAGAGATACAGCACAGAAACAGACCCTTCGGCTCAACGAGTCCACGCCGACCAGTGATCATCCCGTACTCTGGCACAATCCTACACACTATGGACTATTTACAATTTACAGAAGCCATTTAACCTACAAACCTGTACATCTTTGAGGCACTGAAGCACCTGAAGTAAACCTATGTGGTCACAGGGAGAACGTGCAAACTCCATACAGTCAGCACCCTTATCAGGATCGAACCCGGGTCTCTAGGGCTGTAAGGCTGTACTGCCGTGCCACCGTGTTGCCCTCTGGAGAAGATGACGTTTCAGGTCAAGACACCTCACTGAGTTACTATATTGAAATACTGTAATGCAGTAAATTAATGTCCCATTTATCCCATAAATTATAACCTTTAATTACATTTAAAATTAATTAGCATGGGCCTTTTAGGTGTTTGGTTCTGGGTTTTAAGTAAAATACCTGCAATACTGTAGTTATATCAGTGAAGTATTGATCTTGTTTCACTGCATGTTCTGATAAATCACAGGACAACTTTGGCTTCACCAGTTAATATAATTAGTCGCATAATCCTGACCTCTTCATGGATGATAAACAGCTACACTTACTTAGTTTTCAATTACAGCTGTCGATGGTCCAAAATAAACCAAATTGGTTCTTAAGCGCAATTTCTCTTCACTTTCACAATAATGGATAGTGATGCCCTGTCAATGCTGGTTACGGTAAAGAGAACTCTGATGGCTCTTAACAACAACATTATAAACCTATGTGATTTCGACCATTCGAGGAACTTACGATTTGCTTCCAAGGTGCTTAAAGTAACAGGTGACTGAAAGTCTACATTTTGCAAGACACTGGCACATGGCAGCTAGTTTCACTTGATAATATTAAACATAGAACAGTACAGTGCAAACAAGGAACTGCACAAGCTAGTTTATACCAAAGATAGACACACGGTGCTGGGTTAACTCAGTGGGTCATGCAGCATCTCTGGAGAAAGGGAGACCTGAAACGTCACCCATTTATTTTTGTTAGAAACAGGCCTATTGGCCCACAATGTCCTTGCCGAATATGATGCCACGTTAAACTAATCTCTTCTGCCTGACACAATCCATATCCCTCCATCCTCTGCATATCCATGAGTCTATGTAAAAGTCTGTTCAATGCCCCTATTGTATCTGCCTCTACCACCACTCCTAGCAGCTTGTTCCATGCACTCACCCCACTCTGTCACCTTAATCATTTGTACTTTAGTCTTTGAGATTTCTACACGAAGGAAAATGTTATTAGAACCAGGATGTTTAGGCACTAAAAAACTCTGAAATAGGCAGGCAAAAAGGCAAAATAAAATTACAAAAAAGGCACAATAAGGCATTTATTGACAAAAAAAGGCGTAAAAAGGCATTTATTTCCACCACCAAAATATGGTTAAAAATAATAATTTAAAGGAATACTACATTAAATGACCAAAATTGCCTGTTTGCACATAATTACTAGCATCTTTTTCGAATTATCTGGTGTTAAACTATGCCGTCTATCAAACAGAATATGCTTCAGTTGTGAAAAACCTCTTTCTACCCCAGCTGAGGTAACTGGTGCATACCCGAAACAAGCTACAGACTCTATATTCATGTCGATATCTTGTGCATTACAACTGCCTTTGAGAACTTTAGCTCTGTTCTGTATTTCTTCAAGATCTTTGTTAGCTAAATTCACTCTCTCGCATTTGTCTTGTATGTCTATACCTGCCTCGCCAAGAACTTTACGAATATCGTCAGTTACTTTGTTGAAAACCTGCAAGTTATTCACTAATGTTTCTCAAGGGAAGTGGTAGCTTGTGGGAAGTTTGCAAAATTGGAAGCAATAAACACAAGATCGAAGTGGAGGAACTTTTTCTGCATGATTTCACTGACGATCCTGACTGCAGCAGATTATTCTTCTTCAAAACAGTTGACGATTTATTTTTTATTTTCAAAATTTGCAGCATAGTAGAGTACAGCAGAAAGCCATGTACCCCACCTAGTCAAAACAGCTGAGGAGGTAGCGGAATCTCGGATGCCATTTCCTTGAACAACTGCACATGTGACGGTACTTTGAGGAAGTTTTACTTGATATTGGAAACTAGGCGATCAACATTTGGAAACAAGCTACGTATGTGCTTGGCAATTCTATGAAGTCCTTGAGCTAAGCATGACAAATGCAGCATTTTGGGGAATAAAACAGAAGTACATTTTCGTGTTTTATAGCTTCTGGTCAAAGTACAGCAAGTGAAGATGTAAACACCTGAATAATAGTTAAGCTGGTTGACTTTCCCAATACTTCCGATGTCAACAAATACTCCTTTGATGGTTGACCTGCCTCCAGTGTACAGATGACCACATTAGCAACATATCTCCCCACAGCATCGGTTGGCTCGCTTATTAGGATCCATATTTTGTTGCATGCAACTTAATCTCTAATTTTCTGCACAACAATGTTGAAGTTGCTGTTAACATAATTTGTCCATAATAATAACTCACTTGGTATATGTTCCTCTGTGTATGTCTCTAAAAAAAAACCTGTGAGAGATTTGTTTTCCAATTTCCACAGTGGAATTCCAGCATCAATGAATGCCTTGCAAAAGTCACTCCAAAACTCAGATTTGCGACTGGACCCAGCAGTAAATGTAGTGAGGAGACAACCTTGGGTATTTTGCTTGGGTAGTATGCACCCCAGCGGTATCACCATTGACTTCTCTAATTTTAGATAGCCCTTGTCTTCTACCTCCTCCCCCTCCTCTTCCCAGCTCTCCTTCTAATCCTACTGTCTCCACCTCTTCCTTTCTCCCCCCTCCCCCCCACATCAGTCTGAAGAAGAGTCTCGACCCGAAACATCGCCTATTCCTTCTCTCCATAGATGCTGCCTCATCCGCTGTTTCTCCAGCATTTTTTGTCTACCTTTGATCTTGCCAGCATCTGCAATTCTTTCTTAAATAGATCTTGGAGAAAACTGAACCAGTGGGCAGCAGCACAAACGAATGAATGACCGATGGTGGTGCCCCCGGTTTTGCCCTGGCAAGTTATACTATGTTAACACGTTAATAATAACATTAATATTAACGTGTTTACATAGAAAACGTCATTGTAATCACGGTACAACTAGAGAAAATAGCACAACCTTTTAGCAAAACAGCAAAAAAAGGCTGATTTAGGCTCTCTATCGTGAAAACGGCATTATCCTGGTGAAATCATCAAAAAAGGCATAAAAAGGCACATTGCATTTATGGCAAAATCCTGGCTAGTTATGACTGTCTATCCTATCTATGCCTTGCATAATTTTATATTGAATCATAGAGTCATAGAGTGGTACAGTGTGGAAACAGGCCCTTTGGCCCAACTTGCCCACAACGGCCAACATGTTCCAGCTACATTGGTCCCACCTGCCCGCGTTTGGTCCATATCCCTTCAAACCTGCCCTATTTATGTACCTGTCCAACTGTTTCTTAAATATTGGGATAGTTTTCTGCTTCAACTGGCAGCTTGTTCCATACACCCTCTGTGAAAAAGTTACCTCTCAGATTCCTATTAAATCTTTTTCCCTTCACCTTAAACCTATGTACTCTGGTCTACGATTCACTTACTCTGGGCAAGAGACTCTGTGCATGTACCCGACCTATTCCTCTCATTGTTTTATACACCTTAATAAGATTGCTCCTCATCCTCCTGCGCTCCAAGGAAGAGAGTCCCAGCCGACTCAAACACTCCCTATAGGCCAGACCCTCTAGCCCTGGCAACATCCATGTAAATCTTCACTGTACCCATTCCAGCTTGACAATATCTTTCCTATAACATGATGTCCAGAACTGAACATAATACTCTAAATGTGGTCTCACCAACGTCTTATACAACTGCAACACGACCTCCCGACTTCTATACTCAATAGGTGCACAAAAAATCTGGAGAAACTCAGCGGGTGCAGCAGCATCTATGGAGCGAAGGAAATAGGCAACGTTTTGGGCCGAAACCCTTCTTCTTCTATACTCAATACTCTGACTGATGAAGGCCAAAGTGCCAAATGCCTTTTTGACCACCCTATCTACCTGTGACTCCACCTTCAAGGATCCATGCACCTGCACTCCTAGATCCCTCTGCTCTACTACACTCCCCAGAGCCCTACCATTCACTGTGTAGGTTCTTCCCAGAGTGCAACACCTCACATTTCTCTGTATTAAATTCCATCAACCATTCCTCAGCCCACCTGGCCAATTGATCAAGATCCTGCTGCAATTTTTCACAACCATCTTCACTATCTGCAAAACCACCCACTTTTATATCATCTTCAAACTTGCTAATCTTGCTGTGCATGTTCTCATCCAAACCATTGATATAGATGACAAACAGTAACAGGCCCAGCACTGAACCCTGAGGCACACCACTAGTCACAGGATATACATCTATCACATCTCCCCTCAGCCTCCAACATTCCAGAGAAGCAATCCAAATTTCCCCAACCTCTTCTTACAGCCAATTCCTCCTAATCTAGGCAGCATTCTGGTAAACCTCCTCCGCACCCTCTCCAAAGCCTCGACAATCTCCTGTAATGGGGTGACCAGAACTGCACGAAATACTTCAAATGTGGCCGAACTAAAGTCCTAATAAGCTGCATCATGAGTTCCCGACTCTTATACTCAATGTCCTGAACAATTCCTTCTTTACCACTCTATCTACTTGTGTTGCCACTTTCAGGGAGCTATGAACCCCAAGATCCTTCTGCACATCAATGCTATTAAGAGTCTTGCCTTGCCATTAACTGTATATTTTCCCGTTACATTCAACCTCCCAAAGTGCAACACGTAATGAGCGCATATTGATTAACAAGGCTGATTTCATCCTGCCTACTTTTCAATGCTTCCAATTTCCCTATCTGTTATGGATTCTGCACCTTATTCACATTTGAAATGAATTAACATCCGTTCTATGAGCATCCAAACGACTCCAAAGCTAACATGGAATGGTGGGGGTTGGAGGGGTTGTGGGTTTAGTAATACCTGAGCCTCGTGTTCTGTACTGAAATACTCTTCATGCTTCACATGCAGCCTATTGTTCTGACAGCTGGAAGGCAACAGAGGCATCACAGCCTAGTTTGGGAACAGCTCTGCCCACGACTGCAAGAAATTGCAGAGGGTTGTAGATGTAGTCCAGTCCACCACAACGATCAAACTCCCCACCATCGACTCCATCTTCACTTCACGTTGCCTCTGGAAAGCAGTCAACATATTCAAAGACTTGTCCCACCCCGGTCATTCCTTCTTCGCCTTGCTCACATCAGTGCTTGAAAGTGTGCACACCAGACTCAGGAACAGCTTCTTCCCCTCTGTTACCAGGCTTCTGAACGGTCCTTCCATAAGCTAGGGTACTGCCTGATTCACCTCTACCCCATTGCGGACATTGGACTTCATATCAGGACCGAACCCGGACTGTGCGGCGGCATCTCTACCACTGTGACGCCACTCTACCCTTTCAGTCCAAAGTTTTTGAAATATATTAAGAGAAATAACATGACCATAAAGGCCCATCATGTAGCAACAGTGAAAAGAAAAAGAGTTGATTTGCTTTCATCTGAGCACGTTAATATTCATTTATATTTCCCAGAAGAGCATGAACTGCACATTCAAAACAACATATAATGCTGAAAATAGCTCCCTGAAAAGATTTCAGAGGAACCATAGTCCTTTGAGAGTTGCTACAATTTAAGGTGATGTGGACCTAAGGTGCCGGATATGTTGCAGAACATTTAGATATGTTGCAGAATATGTGGTTGCAAGAATGAGTTGAAGTCACAACCAATTTGCAATAACAGCTCATGTTTTAAATACATGTTCCCAGACAAAA
The DNA here is from genome assembly GCF_010909765.2 of Amblyraja radiata. Classification (NCBI taxonomy): domain Eukaryota; kingdom Metazoa; phylum Chordata; class Chondrichthyes; order Rajiformes; family Rajidae; genus Amblyraja; species Amblyraja radiata. Next base: position 35,989,763 of record NC_045962.1, read on the forward strand.
ATTACAATCAAGGATATTTGCCTTGCTTAGCTTTCCATTCACCTGCAACTATTTTTAACTACTCGTTACACTATTAGCTACTAGTTACTTGTTCCACCGTTTGCATCCTTGTATCCCTCTTGTTAACGCATCTTCCCCAGCCAACAATGGACCATTATGGACTCTACCCTTCCTGAGGTAATCTCTAGCCAGGAGTTGTTCTGGCCTCTATTTTTCAGTCTGAAGAAAGGTTCCGACCCCCACAGCACAGCATATTTTGCTTGGGCAGCTTACAACCCAGCAGTATGAATATTGATTTCTGTAATTTCAAGTAACCCCTGCACCTCTCTATCTCTCCGTCGCTCCCACACCCTAGATGTCCTGCTAGTTTCACTGTTTTCGTATTCCTTCATTATCACCTCTTCCACAGCCAACAATGGACCATTGTGGGCTCCACCTTTCCTGGGTCATCAGTTCCAGCTTTGATTTATTCTGTACCTTTTCTTACCTCTAGTTTCCCTCTCCCCTGATTCTCAGTCTGAGGAAGGCTCGACACAAAATGTCCCCTATTCCTTTTCTCCAGAGATGCTGCCTGACCTGCTGAGTTACTCCAGTATCTTGAGTCTATCTTGTGTAAACCAGCATTCACAATACCTTCCTACACATACTATCTATTTTCAATGCATTTTTCAAATTTATTAATTCTTGGGTTGCAGACATAGTTGGCAATGGGAGTAGTTTTTGTCCATTCTAATCACCCTTGGACTCAAGACAGGGTTAAGTGTTAGCGCATCAGTGACGCATGATTTAACAGACCATGTAAAGGCTGCTACTCTTCTTCACTGAGTAACATCCGTGAACTTAATAGGTTTTCCAATAATTCACTAGTTCTGTGGCTGTTGTTACTGAGCCTATGATATTTGGCGTGGCAGGGTGGTGCAGCCGTGGAGTTGCTGCCTTATACACCAGGGACCCGGGTTTGATCCTGACCACAGATGCTGTCTGTATGATGCTTGTACATTCTCCCTATGACTGCATGGGTTTGCTCCGGGAGCTTCAGTTTCATCCCACAATCCAAAGACGTGCAGGTTTGTGGGTTAATTGGCTTTGGTAAAAAGAATTGTAAATTGTCCCTAGTGTGTAGGATAGTGTGAGTGTACGGGGATCGCTGGTCGTTGCAGACTCGATGGGCTGATGGGCCTGTTTCACCCCACCGAGTCCATGCTGACCAGGGATCCCCATTACTCAATCATACACTACACACTAGGGACAATTTACAATTTTGTACCAAAGCCAATTAACGTACAAACTTGTACGTGTTTGGAATGTTGGAGGAAACCGGAGCACCCGGAGAAAACCCACGCGGTCACAGGGAGAACGTAAAACTCCATACGGACAGCACCACGGGCAGTACCGCCAAAGGTTTGTGTGCTAGGCTGCCTAGGCTAAATATTTTATAAGATGTCATAAACGTTTAAAGCTGTGAACTTTGTGAGGAAGGATTGCTACAATCTGAAGATGCCCATTGATGGTAAACAGAAACGATGCAATAAATTTACCATGAATTGTATCCTTTCTTTCAGAATCATAATATACGGATTTTACAGTATTGCAATGAAATCTGTATGTCCCAAAGTAATATCCCAGATAGTGATTAAATTTTAAAACAATCACAGAAGAAAATGGATATGTTTCAGAAATGTATCTCTCATATCTTTGCATATAAACTATTCGATCATGACAGTTATATCACAGTATTCCCTCTGGTGGAATCATCCATTTATATTTACTGATGTTACAATTGTGACATAGACCAATGTTATCTGTTGGAGAAGAAAACACAGTAAAGAATTTTAAGGTCGGCACAATGGCGCACCAGGTAGAGTTACTGCCTCATATCGCCAGAGACCCGGGTTCGATCCTGACCTCGGGAGCTGTCTGTGTGTGGAGTTTTCACATTCTCCCAGTGTGTTTCCTCCGGGTGCTCCGGTTTCCTCCCACATCCCAAAGATGTGCCGGTTTATAGGTTAATTGCCCCTCTGTAAACTGCCCCTAGTGTGGTAGGGAGTCGATGATAAAGTGGGACAACATGGAACTGGTGCGATCGATGGTCGGCGTGGACTAGGTGGGCCGATCGGGCCTGTTTCCGTGCTGTATCTTTTAAAATAAATCCTCCAGCAGTTTGTTTGTGTTTGGACAAGGGAATGTAACATCATCCATTCAGCACTCCCGTTTCCTGGAGAGAATTAAAAGCAAGAGGAACAGTGTGGGTGCTGTCATGCATTAGCAATTGTACCACAAGAGGGAAGGAGGGTGTCATAGCAACAGCCTTGACTGCCAACTCCCTCACCTGCAGCACTACAGTCCAGGTGCTGCTGAAGTTCCCAGTCTTCAGTCGGGAAGGCAATCAAACACTTTTGCAGCTCTATGCCCCTTTCCCACTTAGGAAACCTGAACGGAAACCTCTGGTGACCTTGCGCCCCACCCAAGGTTTCCATGAGTCGCCAGAGGTTTTGGTCACTCGCCTGGAAAGCCTCGACCGAAGCGTGAGCTGCATCTACTGACCAAAGATCCTACAGACCACACACACACACACACACACACTGAAGGTGGGGGTCAGGGACAGCGGAGGAGCGCTGTCTGCGTGTTGAAGAGGAAGATAAACGGCTACCACAGAGCACGGTAAGTCCTTTAGAGAGCGCGGGAGGGAGGGAGAGAAGGACAGAGAAGGGGGGAGAGAAGGGGGGAGAGAAGGAGTGGAGACAGTTTTAAGAAGTTTAATAAAGTTAGCGGGCATTTTACCTTCCGGCGGATCTTCTAGGTCCTGAAAACCAAAGATCTTTGCTGAAAACTCCAATGAGCCAATCAAAATGGCCGGTCAGCGACAGAGATTGCCTTCGACTGCCTGTAAGTAAATAGCGACCCCACTGGCTTCGACCAAACGGCAACCTATTTTTAGTCGAGGCCGGTTTTGAATTTGTTGAAATAATCGCAGGAACATAGAAGAAGCCTCGACTACGCGGAAACCACTTTCGACCATTAGGGAGAGTGGCCAAAACCTCCAGGAACCTCACAGAAACTTTGGGTGGGGCGCAAGGTCACCAGAGGTTTGCGTTCAGGTTTCCTAAGTGGGACAGGAGCTTAAATCACCTCTCATTCTGCCACTAACACTGTCCAAACACCTCCGCCTCTTCCAGACATTATCTTAAATATTTCACCACTTCCTGATCTTCTATCCACCCAAAACTATTCAAGTGGGTTCCTCATACCTGACCTTTTCAACTCTATGGACCTCCTTAAATCCCTGCCTTCTTCCCACCCAATTATCTCCACTACTGTATCCTGAATAGACACAAAAAGCTAGAATAACTCAGTGGGTCAGGCAGCATCTCCAGAGAAAAGGAATAGGTGACGTTTCAGGTCAAGACCCTTCTTCATACTGAGAGTCAGGGGAAATGAGAGATATAGATGGTCCATTGTTGGCTATGGGGTAGGTGATAACGAGTTATACGCCCAGTGAAACTCAACGTGACGACAGTGAAACTAGTGCGATGACTCGGTTGGGGGAGGGACAGAGAGAGAGGGAAAGCATGGGTTACCTGAAGTTAGAGAAATCAATTTTCATACCACTGGGTTGTAAGTTGCCCAAGTGAGATATGAGATGCTGTTCCTCCAACTTGCATTGGGTTTCACTCTGACAATGGAGGAGTCCCAGGACAGAAAGGTCAGTATGGGAATAGTGTTCGGCATCTGGGGGATCACATAGGTCAAGGCAGACTGAGCGAAGGTGTTCAGCCAAATGATCGCCCAGTCTGTGCTTGGTCTTGCCGATACATAAATCCCTATCCTGCATCCTTGTACATCATCAAGATAGTGCAAGTGTACGGGGTGATCGCTGGTCAGCGTGGACATGATGGGCCAAAGGGGCTGTTTCCATGTTGTATTTCTAAACCAGACCTCTATGCATGCTTCAATTATCTACATCATCTAGGACTGTATTCCTTGGAGCGCAGGAGGATGAGGAGTGATCTTATATAGATCTTTATGATCATGAGGGGAATAGATAGGGTAAATACACATAGTCTTTTACCCAGAGTAGGGGAATCAGGAACCAGAGGACCTATGTTTAAGATGAGGATAGAAAGATTTAATATGAACTCAAGGAACAACATTTTTATACAGATAGGTAGATATATGGAACGAGGTGCCGGAGGAGGAATTTGAGACAGGTACGATCACAACATTTAAAAAACATTTAGACAGGTACATGGATAGGATAGGTTTAGAGGGATATGGGCCAAACGCAGGCAGATGTAGTGTTGGTGGGACGTGTAGGTTGGCAAGGGCAAGTTGGGCCGGAGAGCCTGTTTCTAGACTATATGACACTTTGGCTCTATTGCCTCCTCCTTTTCCGATTACCTTCCACTCACCTAATCCCCCAAACCTTGTCTAACAATTGGGTTAGTAGAGCTGTCAGCACACATCTTCTGCGACGGTTCAAATCCTAACATTGGCTGCAGTCCGTGATGTGACTCCATTCCCTGTGAGAGGGCATGTTGTCTCCAAGTGCTCTGGTTTCCTTGTGCCTCACAAAGACATGGATTGTTTGATTAATTGCAAATCGTGCTAATGTGTAGGTTAGACTTTACTTTAGACATCCACTCTACCTTACTTTACTTTAGGCCACTATTCGCTGGAGTATAGAAGGATGAGGGGGTACCTCATTGAAACTTACAAAATAGTGAAAGGCTTGGATAGAGTGGATGTGGAGAGGATGTATCCACTAGTGGGAGTCTAGGATCAGAGGCCATAGCCTCAGAATTAAAGGACGTTCCTTTAGAAAGGAGATGAGGAGGAATTTCTTTAGTCACAGGGTGGTGAATCTGTGGAATTTATTGCCACAGAGAGCTGATATTTTTAAGGCCGAGGTAGATAGATTCTTGATTAGTATGGGTGTAAGGGGAGAAGCCAGGTGAATGGGGTTAAGAGAGAAAGAGAGATCAGCTATGATTGAATGGTGGAGTAAACTTGATGGCCTGAATGGCCTAATTTGACTCCTATGACTTATGAACTTTAAAGAAACAGCACGGAAACAGGCCCTTCGGCCCACTGTGTCTGCGCCAAACAGCTATCACCCCGTACACTAGCATTATTCTACATACTAGAGACAATTTGCAATTCTACCAAAGCCAATTGACCTATAAACCTGTATGTCTCTGGAGTGTGGGAGGAAACCAGAGCACCCAGAGAAAATCCACACAGTCACAGGGAGAACGTACAAACTACATACACACAGCACCCATAGTCAGGATCGAACCCGGGCCTCTGACGTAGTAATGCACCAACTCTGCTGCTAGTTTAGTGGTAGAATCTCTAGTTGAGTGGTAGAATCTGCAGGAGTTGACAGGAATGGGCTTAAAGTGAGATGAATGGGATTTAAAACGGTCCTCAGGGGCAGTTTTTCACGCAGAGGGTAGTCCATATCTGGAACAAGCTGCCAAGAGAGGCTATAGAAGCAGATGCAATTACTACTTTTAAAAGGTATTTGGGCAGATATATGGATAGTAAGGGTTTAGAGGGTTATGGGCCAAATTCATCCATGCCAACCAAGTTGCAATACTAGCCCTGTATTGCAACTTGGTCAGCATGGACAAGATGGGCTGAAGGGCCTGTTTCTGTGCTATGATTTAAATTCTCTATGACTGAAGACACAATAAAAAAAGGATCAGTGTAGGACAAGTAGTAATCGGTGTTAATGGTCAGTACAGATTCAGTGGGCTGAAGGATATGTTTCTTTACTACATGCTTTTGACTTCACGTATCCATTTTAACCTTTTTCTAAGTATATTCCCCCATTATTGTCTTACAGTAAGGATCCTACACAGTAATGAAAAGGTTCAAAAGATATCCAATTGCTTGCAGGTATAATTAGTTAATTTCTTTAAGTGTTGGTTTGAATTTTTTCCATTTACTTATCTACCTACTATATATGATTGCTTTAGAAGAAATCAAAACTGTTAAATTATTTAAGGTCATATGTTCAGCACACTGCCAAGCAGCAACAAGCAGTGAGCAATTTTGAATCGGGAGCAGGTGCCTAGGAAGAAATTATTTTATCCTTCAATATTTGTAGAAATGTCTGAAAGCACAACCTCAAAGACTAAGGGGGAAAAAAACAGTGGTGGCGGTGATGTTGAGTTATAAATACACTCAGAGCGACAGTAAAAAAAATACTATACTGCAGCACCTTTAGACGTCATGCATGTAATAAGGGCATTGTTTTTTTTCATATATTATTGCATAATGCTGTTACCAAAGGCAACGATTAATAGACTAACAATATTACTCATGCATTTCCCATGTAGTTACTCCGATGAATTCTTGGACAACAGTCCCATATTGTTATTTTTTCTTCTTTGAATAAAACCTGAAAGAAGATTTGCCAGCACAATGCACCATGATCACGGTCATTGCAAATGTAAGTCTGTGATTCTTTCAACTCCGGATTCAGATTTAACCTAATGCAATTCGGAATGAATAAAAAAAAAATGTAGGTATTAATACATAAATAATGCAGTCTGTTTTTAGCTTATGCTTGGCATATTGCCAGGAGCTATATATATACAGTAGCTTTGGCATGGTAACGTACGACAGAGTTTGTGCAGAAATATTGCAAACCTCAGCTAGTTTAAAGAATTTCTTTCAGACTCTGTGTTTCAATTTTCAGCCAGTGTTCCTACGTTGCATTATTTTACGGAATTATGTTTATGAATTATTTTTCCTCATCTTCCAATTCCGCTGCAGTCTCTTTCTGTAATTCTATACGTGGAATATTAGAGCGGTGATACGAGTAGATGAATTACTGGGGTAATTTTCCATTTCATGAATTAAAGTGGTGACTGAGATTGTATTGCCTGAATCAATGACATGCTTGAAAAATGGTGATGTTTCTATCATCACAAACACATGGGAGCTTTGTTACAAATAATACTTCTAAATTATTGTCCATATAATGAAATAAAATGACAGATTTTGTCTTCAGCTGGTCAAGTGTTTATGTTATGGACAGAAATTTCAAATTATAAAGTAATATATATACATAGAACAGCACAGAACAGGAACAGGCCCTTCGGTGTCTGTGCCGAACATGATGTCAAGACTAACTATTATCTACCTGCACATAATCCATATTCCTCCATTCCAACAAAAAGCTTTTCACTGTACCTCGGTACACGTGACAATAAACTAAACTGAATTCCATTCCCTGCATATCCATGCACCTATCCACATGCCTCTTAAATGCCACTTTCGTATCTGCCTCCAACACCATCCCTGGCAGTGTATTCCAGGCACCCACCATCCTCTGTGTAAAAAACATTTCCATTAAACTTTGCCACTCTCACCTTAAAGCTATGCCCACTAATATTTGATATTTCCATCCTGAGAAAGGTTCTGACTAACTACCCTATCTATGCCTCTCATGATTTTACATCCTTCTATCAGGTCTCCCCTCAACCTCCGGCGCTCCAGAGAAAACCATCCAAGTCTGTCCTTGTAGCTAATACCCTCAAATCCTAGCAGGATTCTGGAAAACCTCCTCTGCGCCCTCTCCAAAGCCTCCACATGACCAAAACAGCACGCAATACTCCAAATGTGGCCTTGCCAAAACTGCAATATGACTTCCTGACTCATATACTCAATGCCCCGGCCGATGAAGGCAATCATACCACAGTTAAAATTGCAATCAATTAACGCAAATGCATAGAGCTGGAGAGCAGAAGAGAGATGTTAGAAAAACACTGTATACATGATTAGAGATAGGTTAAGCAAAATGTGCAGGAATGCACTTGTTCCAAGTGCATGATAGTGGCATTGATTAGCATTTACAGGAAGGGAGGATGCAATTAGAGGGATTTATGTGGGACTTGCTAGAGTGCTAGTCAAAGATTTTATTGTCAGAAATACGCTGGAGACCTCTTGAGAAAAATGAGACCAGGGATGAGGTCAAGCATGTAATGTTGTTACCAACAACCTCGATAGCACCTCACCGTGTGTAGGGGGGAACTGCAGATTCTGGTTTACACCGAAGATAGACACTAAATGCTGGAGTAACTCAGCGGGTCAGGCAGAATCTCTGGAGAAAAGGAATAGGCGACGCTTCAGGTTGAGACCCTTCGTCAGACTGAGCCCACGCCGACCAGTGATCACCCGTACCTTGGTTCTATCCTACACACTCTGGAGGTTTTTTTGATCGGGACCCTTCATCAGACTGATTGTGGTTGGGGAGAGGAAGATGGAAGGGGGGCGGGGGGGGTGGGGGGAGGAGGGGGAGAGAGGGTGCAGGACAAAGCATATTTATAGGAAAACTTATGTTCTAAGTTTTAAGATCTAAGTTTTAGTTTATTATTGTCGCATGTACCAAGGTACAATGGCAAACCCTCATGTCTTCGGAATGTGGAAGGAAATCAAAACACCCATTGAAAACCCATGCGGTCACAGGGAGAACGTGCAAACTCCATACAGACAGCACCTGTGGTCAAGATTGAACCTGCGTTCCTGGTGCTGTAAGGCAGCAAATCTGTGCCACCGTGCTGCCCACTTGGAGAATTCAGGATGTGTAGGAAGGAACTGCAGATGCTAGTTTAAACCGAAGATACACACAGAAAGCTGAAGTAACTCAGCGGGACAAGCAGCATCTCTGGAGAGAAGGAATGGGTGATGGTTTGGGTTGACCTGAAGAAGGGTCTCAACCTGAAACATCATCCATTCATTCTCTCCAGAGATACTGCTTGTCCTGCTGAGTTACTACAGCTTTTTGTGTCTATCTTTGGAGAATTCTGGAATTCAAGTACATGGAAAAATCAGAATGAAAAAGATTCACTGTGAACATTAACAGCATTCAGAGAAGAAATCATTCAGAGAAGAAGGGTCCCGACATGAAACATCGCCTGTTCATTCCCTCAACAGTTGCTGCCTGACCTGTTGAGTTCCTCTAGCACTTTGTGCTTTTCTCCAAGATTCCAGCATCTGCAGTTCCTTGTGTCTCTGGAGAAATTAAATCATTCTATTGAGTTGCAACTATGATTCAGTCAAACACCATGAAATGATGGTGAAGTGTTCTGGATTACCTTGGCATTTGTGTCCATTACATGCTTCCTCAGAAAGAAAAATTATGACAAGAAATCAATGTAATTGAAAATTGTAAATAAAATAAAATATGTCAGATGCCAGCCCAAACTATTGGATCTGTCATTCTGGCTTTTAGGTTAATTTCTCTTTCATAATGGCGATACAGTGTTGCAGCATGTGGAGCTGCAGCCTCACAGCGCCAGAGACCCGGGTTCTATCCTGACCTATCCTGAATTTGCACGTTCTCCCTGTGACCATGTGGGTTTCCTCCCACATCACCAAAGGCATGCGGGTTTGTACGTTAATTGACCTCCGTAAATTGCCCCTAGTTTGAAGGGAGTGGGTGAGAAAGTGGGATAACATAGAACTAGTGTGAACAGGTGATGGGTGGTTAGCATGGACTTGGTGGGCTGAAGGGCCTGTTCCCATGCTGTATCTCTAAACTAAACGTTCTTTTTACATTAAAGGACAAGAAGTGCTGGAGTAACTCAGTGGTTTAGGCAGCATCCCCAAAGAACATGGATAGGTGATGTTTTTGGTTCAAGACCCTTCTTCAGACTGATTGTGGTTGGGGAGATAAAAATGGAAGAGAGGGCGGGGGCTATACATAAGAGTTTTATAGCCTGATGGTTGTCGGGAAGAAACTGTTCCTGGACCTGGACGTGTAGGAAGGAACTGCAGATGCTGGTTTAAACCAAAGATAGACACAAAACCTGGAGTAACTCAGCAGGACAGGCAGCATCTCTGGACAGAAGGAATGGGTGACGTTTCGGGTTCAGACTGAAGAAGGGTCTCGACCCAAAACGTCACCCAAAGATGCTGCCTGTCCTGCTGAACTACTCCAGCTTTTTGTGTCCCTCTTCTGAACCAGGGCGGTACAGTTTTCAAGCTCCTGTACCTTCTTCCAGATGGCAGGAATGAAATGAGAGTGTGCTGTAGGTTTCCGATGATGCTGGCTGCCTCTTTGAGGTAGCGACTCCTCTAGAGTCGATGGTGTGGAGTCTGGACTATTTGATGTTCTGGGTACATGCACAACTCTAGAAAAGAATACCAGGATTGCTGAACATGTTATAGGATATAAATGTTTAGTTGGAATTGCACAGTGTACTTTACCCAGAGGCAAGCTCTGCCACTGCTCAGAAGAAGGAAGTTCCATATCTGACAACCAACTAATCACACAGCAAATGAGCGGGAAGAAATGTAGCCTCAGGAAAATAATGATGGGAGAGGTCTCCATAAACATACAACCTGCGGATGAGCGGGAAGAAATGCAGCCTCAGGAAAATAATGATGGGAGAGCTCTCCATAAACATACAACCTGCGGTTTTCTTTATAGAACAAAGAACAGTACAGCACAGAAACAGGCCCTTCGGCCCACAATGTCCATGATGTGTAGACAAACTCCAATTCTGAAGAAGTGTTCCAATCCGAAACGTTATCTATTCATGTTCTCCAACAATGCTGCCTGTCCCGCTGCGTTACTCCAGCTCTTTGCGTCTTTTTTTTGTAAACCAGCATCTGCAATTCCTTGTTTCTCTCTCTCTTAATTGTACCAGGTTTACTTTTGCTGTCTCGGTAGCCAAAGAATACCTGTGGTCCTTGTAAATTAAAAATATCTATAAAAAACATAAAATTACTCTCTGATAACATAGATGTTAATGCTGGTACCTTCCCACTTGACTCACAGTAAGTCATTGAACTTGATGTCACTTAACAGTGCCTTTTTTTAAATAAACCAGCATTTGCAGCTCCTTGTTTATCCAACTTATCTCCCCCCAAGTGATCCATATCCCTCCATTTCCTGCATATCCATGTGCCTATTCAAAAATCTCTTAAACGCCACTATCATATCTGCCGTCACCACCATCCCTGGCAGCACGTTCAGGCCCCACACCACCTTCTGTGTAAAAAACGTGCTGCGCACATCTCCTTTAAACTCTGTCCCTCTCAGCTTAAAGCTATGTCCTCGACAATTTGATGTTGTAGTGGCACCTAGTGGTGGGACTGGGAAGTCAGAACCCTCGTCATTGGTCGGCACGGTCACATGACCACGGGGGTTCGTTTCACGGGCTTTTAGTTATTAGTGCTCCTCCCAGCTACAGGAGCTGTGTTCTTAAGCTCGACTAGGCACGGGCATTTACGGGTTTCTGTTTATTTTTTGCGAATTCAAAATATTTCACTCAACCTGCTTGGTCTAGCTTCAGTGGTGACCCCGACGATCTGGACGTTTTCGGGTCTGAATACGCAAGCCGCCAAAAACCTCGACGCCATCCCCACCCAGCAAAACGTGGTTTCCGTTAAACTGCCCGTTTTCTGGGTGGTTCAGCCTCATGTGTGGTTTCAGCACGTCAAGGCCCAGTTTGAGAACCGCCAGATTGTCACGGATTTCTACGTGGTTGATGCGCTCAGCCAGGATACCGCCACCCGTTTGCTCCCTTACCTGCAGAATCCGCCCACCGTCAATAAATAATAGGGTCTCAAGGCATTGCTGTTGCACACCTTTGGGCTCAGCCGCCGTGATCGCGCAGCCCGACTCTTACACATGGACAGCCTCGGCGATCGTAAGCCGTCGGAGTTAATGAGCGAGATGCTGTCGCTCTCGGACGGCCACCAGCCTTGTCTCCTGTTCGAGCAGGCTTTCCTGGAGCAGATGCCCGACAACATCCGCCTGCTCCTCTGCCGGATACAACTTCGCTGACCCCCTGCAGCTTGCCCAACGGGCGGACGAGCTGTGGTTCGCCAAGCAGCAGTACGGTGTTTCCATCAGACGGGTGTCCGCGGCTCCGCAGCGGCCTCGACGTTCCGTTCCACCATCGACCGAGAGCGCCGTGCCGTAGTCGACCACCGTGGATCGCAGTAAGCACCAGTGGTGTTGCTACCACCAACGCTGGGGTGCGGAGGCCCGCCGATGCCACGCTCCCTGCTCACATCTGGGAAATGCCTCGGCCTATCGCCAGTAGAGGCTATCGCAGTCAGCCAGAAACATCACCTCTACGTCTGGGACCACCATTCCGGGCTCCGATTTCTAGTGGACACAGGGGATGTTGAGTGTCTTACCTCCGTCAGGGGTTGATACCCATTCTGGTAAGCGAGGCCCCACCCTGACCGTTATCAATGGCAGCCCCATCCGCACGTATGGTACTCGCACCGTTCCCCTCGGTTTTGACTCTCGCCGTTACTCGTGGCCGTTTACCATCGCGAACGTCTCCCAGCCACTGGTAGGCGCTGATTTTTTCCCCTCCTGGTTGACATCCGGGGCCAGTGCCTCGTTCATCCCGAGTCCCTCCAGCACGTGCACCGCAGCCCGCGGTTTCCTCCGGCCCGCATCTCGGATCGGTGTCTGATGCGGACGGCCCGTATGCTCCGATTCTGGCCAAGTTCCCAGAGATCCTGACCCCTCAGGTCTGCCACCCCTAAGCATGGTGTCGTCCATCACATCCTCACCAGCGGCCCCCCACTTCACACACGGGCGTGCCTGTCAAGCTGCGTTTGGCTGAGGAGGAGTTTCAGCGGATGGAGGATATGGGTATTGTGCAGTGCTCCGACAGCCCATGGGCTTCCCCACTCCAAATAGTTCCCAAGTCGTCCGGTGGTGGAGACTTTGTGGGGACTACCGCCACCTTAATAACGCCACGACCGCTGACCGCTACCCAGTCCCGCACATCCAGGACTTCATGGCCCATTTGGGCGGGGCTAACATATTCTCCAAGATAGATCTGGTGCATGGATACCACCAGATTCCCATCCAATGTTGTGCCCAAGACCGCCATCATTACCCCGTTCGGCCTATTTGAGTGGTTGCGGATGCCGTTCAGCTTTAAGAATGGCGCACAAGCTTCTCAGCAGCTTATGGACATGGTTGGCCGGGGGTTGGACTTTGTATTTATTTACCTGGATGACATTCTGGTCGCCAGCCGCTCCCGCCAGGAGCACTGTGCTCACCTCCGGGTGCTGTTCCAGCGCCTCCGGGACCACGGTCTCGTCATTAACGCCGCCAAGTGCCATTTCGGTCTGGACTCCATTTCTTTTCTCGGACACCACGTTACCCCATCAGGCGCTACTCCTCTCCCCTCCAAGGTGGGGGCGATTCAGCAGTTTCCCCAGCCGCATGCCATTAAAGGGCTCCAGGAGTTCGTAGGGATGATTAACTTTTATCACCGGTTTGTGCCAGCAGCAGCCCGGGTTATGCGCTCAGCTGCATCATACTACTGCATACCATCCTCAGGCCAATGGTTTGGTGTAGCAGTTTCACCGGCACCTGAAGTCTGCGTTGAAAGCACGGCTCAAGGGCCCTGATTGGGTGGATGCGTTGCCAAGGGTGCTGCTGGGGATTCTCACGGCCCCTAACGCAGATTTGGCCACATCATCTGCTGAACTGGTTTACGACTCACCTCTAAAGGTGCCTGGTGATTTCCTTCCTGTGGCTCGGGGGCAGCAGGAACCCCTTTGTCTGTGCTGGCACACCTCCGCGAGAGAGTGGGTGGACGTGCTCCTGTTCCGACCTCTCACCATGGGGTTGCTCCTTCCTATGTTCTGCCTGCACTCAAGGACTGCACCTTTGTTTTCCTCCGCAGAGAATCGCATCGGACTCTGCTGCAGCGCCCTTACGAGGGTCCCTTCCGGCTTTTGTCCTGGATGTCGGGGGCCGGGAGGAGATAGTTTTGGTGGCCCACCTCAAGCCCACCCATCTGGATGTCGACCGCCCGGTGTTGGTGGCCCAACCCCATCGTAGAGGTCATCCGCTGGCCCTCCCACTTTCGCCGGTTGCACCTGTTCTGCCTGTTGTGCCTGTTCCGCCTGTTGTGCCTGTTCCGCCTGTTGTGACTGTTGCACCTGTTATGCCTGTCCCTATTGTCTCCACTCAGTCTGGACGTCTGATTCGGACTGCTGCTCGAGCTGTGTTCTTAAGCTCGACTAGGCATGCTTATTTACGGGTTTCTGTTTGTTTTTTGCGAATTAAAAACTATTTCACTCAACCTGCCTGGTCTCGCTTCAATGTAATTTAAAACCACAAAGTTGTTTAGGAATCGAGGCTGTAAGAAATGCTGAGGCAGCAAACAGTTAGAGGTGCAGGAGTAGGCCATTCAGGCCTTCGAGCCAGCACTGCCATTCAATATGATCTTGGCTGATCATCAGGAATCAGTATCCCGTTCCTGCTTTCTCCCCATATCCCTTGATTCCTTTAGCCCTAAGAGCTAAATCTAACTCTCTCTTGTAAACATCCAGTGAATTGGCCTCCACTGCATTCTGTGGCAGAGAATTCCAAAGATTCACAACTCTCTGGGTGTAGACACAAGGAACTGCAGAGACATTGTCTTTCCACTGACTGTACCTCGGTACACGTGACAAAAAACTAAACTCATGCTGGTATCTTGAGCAAAACACAAAGTGCCGGAGGGTCAGGCACCATCTGTGAAGGGTGTTGCTACCTGTAGATGATGTTTTGAGTCGGTAAGTGATACGTGGATATAGGTGAGGGGGGTAATTGGCAGATGGGTGGATTATGTGACAAAGGCTGAAGGTGAAAAGGAGACAAAATGGTGTGAGAGAGGAGTGAAATGTAAAGCCGGAGGTAGGAATATTGGAGGAAGGGGACAGCGGAGAGGGCAAGTAGGGGGATGAGTACAGGAATATTGGGTGGTACAGTGGTGCAGCAGTAGAACTACAGTGTCCGAGACTTGGGTGACTATTGGTGCTGTCTGTGCAGAGTTTGTACATTCTCCCTGTGACCACGTGGGTTTTCTCCTGGTGCTCCGGTTTACACCCACATTCCAAAGAAGTGCAAGTTTGTAGGTTAACTGGCTTTGGTAAAATTGTAAATTGTCCCTAGTGGGCAGAATAGTGCAAGTGTACGGGGATCGCTGGTCGCAGTGGACATGGTGTGCCGAAGGGTCTGTTTCCGTGCTGTATCTTTAGTCTACAGACTAAAGAAGGAAATAGGGACCCGGGGTCTCTTTATTCCCAGCTTTCCCCTCTCTACTCCAGCAATCTGACTGGAAACATTGCCTCTCCATCCCCTCCACAAACGCTGCCTGACCCACTGGATTCCTCCAACACAAAAAGAACCCCTTATCTGTATCACCTATACACTGCCAGGCTTTGTCCTGCCCCACCACTCTTCCAGCTATCTTCTCCCCCTACAATCAGTCTGAAGAAAGGTCCCAACCCAAAATGTCACCTATCCATGTTCTCCAGAGATGCTGCCTGTCCCGCTGTGCTATTCCAGCACTTTGTGTCCTCACTTGTAAACCAACATCTGCAGTTCCTCGTTTCTTCATTGTGTTTTAGTTTCAGTTCCTTTCTTTATCTGATCTTATGGAGGTTTAGTTTAGTTTAGAGATACAGCATGGAAACAGGCACTTCGGCCCATCGAACCCGCACTGACTACCAATCCCCGCACATTACACTATCCTACACACTACGGCCAATTTACAATTATACCAAGGCAATTAACCTACAAACCTGTACGTCTTTGGAGTGTGGGAGAAAACCGAAGATCTCGGAGAAAACCCACGCGGTCATGGGGAGAACGTGCAAACTCCGTATAGACAGCGCCCCTAGTTGGGATCGAACCCGGGTCTCTGCTCTGCAAGCGCTGTAAGGTAGCTACTGTACCGCTGCGGGCACCGTGCCGCCCGGTGTAGAAGGTGTATAAGACCATGAATGGAATATTCAAGAAGGAACTGCAGATGCTGTAAAATCGAAGGTAGACTAAAGTGCTGGAGAAACTCAGCGGGTGAGGCAGCATCTATGGAGTGAAGGAAATAGGCAACGTTTCTGGCCGACGGGTTTGAAGAAGGGTTTCGGCCCGAAATGTTGCCT
Organism: Amblyraja radiata; assembly: GCF_010909765.2. NCBI lineage: Eukaryota > Metazoa > Chordata > Chondrichthyes > Rajiformes > Rajidae > Amblyraja > Amblyraja radiata. The sequence goes on from NC_045962.1 coordinate 36,005,693, forward strand.
ATTTCCTTTGTTCCATAGAAGCTGCCTCACCCGCTGAGTTTCTCCAGCATTTTTGTCTACCATGAATGGAATATACAGGATGAATGTACAGAGTATTTTACCCAGAGTTGGGGAATCTAGAACCAGAGGATATAGGTTTAAGGTGGGGGGATGGGTTAAGTAAGATTTAATAGGAATCTGAAGAGAGCAACTTTTTTACATAAAAAGTGGTGTGTGTGTGGAATGTGTGTGTGGAATGGTGTGTGTGTGGAATGAGTTGCTGGAGGAGGGAATTGAGACAGGTACTATCACAACATTTAATAAACATTTGGACAGGTACATGGATAAAATAGGTTTAGAGGTATATGGGCCAAATGCAGCCAGGTGGAACTAGTGTAGTTAGGATATATTGGTCAGCATGGGCAAGTTGGGCCGAAGGGACTGTTTCCACGCTGCATGACTCTATGACACTTCGTCTGCTATTGTTCACATTCACAAGGGTCTTTCTGCAAGTTTTACACATTATGTAGAATGTAGAAACAAGGAATTGCAGATGCTTGGTTAGACCACAGATAGACTGCTGGAGTAACTCAGCCGGTCAGGCAGCATCTCTGGAGAAAAAGGATGGGCGACGTTTTGGGTCGGGACCCTTCTTCATTATCTACCTCATGGCATTTCCCCCCTGGTGACAGATCTGTCACACAATAGGATGTTCTCCCAGCGAATACACACAAGGGTTTTAAATTCACTCGCTAAGAGGCAGCATGGCTCAACTTTGACATACTGGGGAATTGGTTGGTGAAATATGTTCAAACAAGCTTGGCTGATCTCATTATTAGCGGGAGCTGCTGACGCCTGTGCCTTGGGAATGGTGGAAGCAGACAGGCTCTGTTCCCTTCCACACAGAGTGAATCAACATTGAATCCCTCAGCTCACAAGATAGCTCATCCTCGAAACATAAGGGCGTTGAACATTTTGACCCGAATGACTGGTTCTTCTCTTGATTCATTCATTAATCTTTCATTTTTTCGCCTCAGAGAGAAAAAAAAAGATTCTGTTTCAAAATGGGCATTACCATTTAAAAGAAATTACTTCTACGTTCAAATGGTGGCAATGACAGGGATTTGACATCAAAGTCCTTTACTTTAAGGAGAAAATATAACATCAGCTTTGGGTTTAATATGGCACCTATTGTGCAGTGAAAAGCTGCTTGCTATCCAAATGGGGCGGCACGGAAAGCAGCGGTAGAGTTCCTGTCTCACAGCGCCAGAAACCCGGGTTCAACCCTGACTATGGGTGCTATCCGTATGGAGTTTGTACTTTCTCCCTGTGACCTGCGTGGGTTTTCTCCAGGTGCTCCGGTTTCCTCCCACAATCCAAAGACATACAGCTTTGTAGATTACTTGACTTCTGTTAACAATTGTAAATTGTCCCTAGTGTGTTGGGTAGTTCTAGTGTACGGGGATCGTTGGTCAGCGCGGACTGTTTCCATACAGTATCCCGTAACTAAACTAAATTAAACTAAACCAAGATCAGAGAATACTAGTTTCTTTAGTTTAGTTTAGTTTAGGTTACTATAGGTTTAGGTTTGGGTTCATTATTGTCATGTGTACCGAGGTACAGTGAAAAGCTGTATAGAGTTTGGTTTGTATGCTATCCAATCAAATCAAAGCTGGAAAGGGTACAGAGATTTACGAGGATGTTGCCAGGACTAGGGGGTCTGGGCTATGGGCAGAGGTTGAGTAGGCTGGGAGTCTATTCCTTGGTAGACAAAAATGCTGGAGAAACTCAGCGGGTGCGGCAGCATCTATGGAGTGAAGGAAATAGGCAACACTTTGGGCCGAAACCCTTCTTCAGTCTGAAGAAGGGTTTCGGCCCGAAACGTTGCCTATTTCCTTCACTCCATAGATGCTGCCGCACCCGCTGAGTTTCTCCAGCATTTTTGTCTACTTTCGATTTTTTCCAGCATCTGCAGTTCCTTCTTGAACACTCTATTCCTTGGAATTCAGGAGGATGAAGGGTGATCCTGTAGAGATGTATAAGATTATGAGAGGAATAGATCGGGTAGATGCACAATCTCTTGCCCAGATCAGGTGAATCGAGAACCAGAGGACATTGATTCAAGGTGAAGAGGGAAAGATTTAATAGGAATCTGAGGGGTAACTTTTTCACACAAAAGGGTGTTGGGTGTATGGATGAGCTGCCAGATGAGGTAGTTGAGGCTGAGACTATCTCAACTTTTAAGAAACAGTTAAACAGGTACATGGATAGGACATAGGGATAGGGATAGTCTGAAGAAGGGTTTCGGCCCGAAACGTCGGCTATTTCCTTCGCTCCATAGATGCTGCTGCACCCGCTGAGTTTCCCCAGCAATTTTGTGTACCATGGATAGGACATGTTTGGAGGGATATGGACCAAACACAGGCAGGTGGGACTAGCATAGCTGGGATATGTTCGCCGGTGTGGGCAAGTTGGGACGAAGGGCCTGTTTCCACACTGTATCACTCTATGACTCTATGATAGCTAACAATGGACCATTGTGGGCTCCACCTTTCCTTGGTAATCATTGCTGGCTTTGATTTGTTCTTTTCATACCTTTCATTCATTAGTTCTTTGTACCTTTTCATACGTCTAATTCCCTCTTCCTGACAGTCTGAAGAAGGGTCTCGACCCAAAACATCACCTATTCCTTTTCTACAGAGACGCTGTCTGATCCGCTGAGTTACTCCAGCATTTTGTGTCTATCTTTGGTGTAAACCAGCATCTGCAGTTCCTTCCTACACTGTTCATTAGACCCACGCTTAATCCAATATATAATCACAATCACAATCACAATAATACTTTATTAGCCAAGTATGATTTGCAACATAGGAGGAATATCATTTGCCAAGTCCGTCATACAAATAAAAAGCAACAGAACACACAAAACACATTTTAACATAAACATCCACCACAGTGACTCCTCCACATTCCTCACTGTGATGGAAGGTGAAAAAAAGTTCAATCTCTTCCCTTAGCTCTCCCACGGTCAGGGGTTTAGTGTTTAGATTTAGATTTAGATTTAGTTTAGATTTAGAGCAAGGACATAGGTCCTTCGGCCCTCCAAGTCCACACTGACCACTGATCATCCGTTCACACTAGTTCTACATTATCCCACTTTCTCTTCCACCCTAACAGGGGCAATTTACAGTTGGCCAATTAACCTATAAACCCGCACGTCTTTGGGATGTGGGAGGAATCCGGAGCACCCGGAGAAAACCCATGCAGTCACAGGGAGAACGTGCAAACTCCGCACAGACAGACAGCACCCAAGGTCAGCATCGAACCCGGGTCTCTGGAGCTGTGAGGCAGCATCGTTACCCATCGCGCCTCCCTAGGGATTATTTGGGTCTCTGTAAACTGAATGGGTATTTTGGTGATGGCGCCAATGAACTGCCTTTTCGATTTCCCTTCTGAGTCGTAATCAGGACGGTTCAACCCTTCCTCCCTACTGACCTTAGCGACCTTTGCTGTTTTTTCTGCCGGTTATCTGAGGGATGAACCATTTGACAAAGGAGGCCGGGCTTTCTCCACACATTCATCGTGCCCATGCTGCAAATCCCAGTGGAAAAATACATTTGCAAAAGCTTTCAGAAGCAACGTGTCGAGATACAATCTTAATTCCCTGCTACGTAATTCTCCCACCGCAACACTCATCCCTTTATCCTAAAAATATACTGTGGAGATTTCCATACTTCTTGAGCAGTGTCCACAGCACCACCAAGTGGTTTCTCCAGTCTTACTGACAAAAAGTGATTTTTAATTTTGTTTAGCTTATTACTGTCAGCCCACCGAGTCTGCACCGACCAGTGATCACCCCGTACACTAGCTCTATTCTACACACTGGGCTCTAACCTACAAACCTGTACGTCTTTGGAGAGTGGGAGGAAACCAGAGCAACCTGAGAAAACCCATGTGGACAAGGGGAGAACGTACAAACTACGTACAGACAGCATTAATTGTCAGGATCGAACCCGGGCTTCTGCCAAAGTAAGGCAGCAACTCTACCAGTGCGCCACTGTGCTGCCCCTAACTGCTTTCATATTACATTACTTTAACCATGTTTAGGTTTGTAATCCTTCGCTCTTTCATCTAAGTTGGTGTTTCTCTGAAATGTAAGAACGTCAAATGACCTTGAAAGCAAAATATATTCTAACAGAGAAAAGACCGAGGCGACAATAATTTGGAGAAAAAGTTCACAATTCAAAAGTGAGGAAGATAGAATTAAAACTGGGAAACTGGGGCATTGAGTAATATTTATGTGATATATCTTACTCAATACTTTTTGTCCATAACATAAACAATTGACTATCTTAAGTCAAAATGAGGCATTTAATGTTATTATATTGATCTTAATGTAGAAGTACAATTTGTTACAGAGTTGCTGTCTGTTTGTGATGTTAGAAAAGGTAAGTTTGATTCACCAATGCAACCTCACTCACTACTGTAATTCTATAAATTGAAAATTACACTAGCAATTCATGACTAGGAAGCTATGATGCAACTCCATAGGACTCCGGTGAGGCAGCATTTGTAGTAATGTGTGCAGTTCTGGTCGCCCCATTACAGGAAGGATGTGGAGGCTTTGGAAAGAGCGCAGGAGAGGTTTGCCAGAATGATGCCTGGATTAGTGGGCATTAACTACAGGGAGAGTTTGGACAGACTTTGATTGTTTTCTCTGGAGCATCTGAGACTGAGAGGGGACCCGATAGAAGTAAATAAAATGATGAGAGGGCAGGGTCAGTTTCTGTTCTGTGTGGCTCGATAGCTTGGTGGCTCTATTTCTGTTTCCATCCTCTTCCCTATTTGTTTCTGGAGCAATGCGTCAGCGTTGCTGATTAGGCCTGTCCTCCCCATCACACAGGAGTGTTTGCCCACAGTGGCACAGGGAAGGCAGAGGAACGAGCAAAGCCGAGGTCATCTGGTGAAGGATGCTTTGGAGAATTGTGATCATGGGATTTAAATGAAGAGTCAGATGAATAACCTTCAACAGACAGACTCCTGGGATAACGATGGATAATGCTTGCACTGTGAGTTCAATGCTAAAGATAGTCACCAAGACTCCTGAGGATTGCACTCCCGGGGAGTGAACACATTCAACACAAGTTTCAGAAGCTTGTTTACTGGTAGTCACGGCATGTGACCAATGGTTAGAGTCTATTTTAAGTTCTAATTGTTAACTGGTCCTGTAAGATGTCAAAATAATTTTATTCATAGCTGGAAGATCCTTAAATACATAAACGATCTTTTTTACCAACTCATAGATTTTGTGTCTCGTTCCCAGAATATAAAGGTGTAGAGTCATCTGTGTGGAATGTAATAAGGGAAAATAAAGAGTGCAGCTTTCCCTTTCGAACATTTTCACAGGAGAACCATCACCACAAAAGGTTGAACGCAGGTACCACCAGATTCAGGAACAGCATCTTCCCTGCTGTTATCAGACTACTGAATGGTCCACCCATAAGCTAGAGGGCAGTCCTGATCTTCCAACCTACCTCATTACGAACATTGGATTTTTTCTCTTGCACTGTAACACTGCAATGTCGTGACACTATATTCTGCACGCTGGTATTTTTCTCTTGATTGTACTCATGTACAGCATAATTTGTGTAGGAGGGAACTGCAGCTGCTGGTTTATACCGAAGATAGACACAAAATGCTGGAGTGACTCAGCGGGTCAGGCAGCATCTCTGGAGCAATAGAGTAGGTGACGTTTTGGGTCGGAACCCTTCTTCAGGGTCTGTGTCTGCAGAAGGGTTCCGACCCGAAACGTCACCTATTCTTTTTCTCCAGAGATGCTGCCTGACCTACTGAGTTGCTCCAGCATTTTGTGTCTATCTATAGTATGATGTGACTGGATAGCACACTAACTGAATCTTCTCACTGTGTCTTGGTACATGTGAAGATAATAAACCAATAATAATTTTACCTGACAAAATGGTACAGCTGGTCGAGCCACTGCCCCACAGCGCCAGAGCCCAGGGTTCGATCCTGACCTCTGGTGTTGTCTATGTGGGGTTTGTACATTCTCCCTGTGACAGTGTGGGTTTCATCCGGGTGCTCCGGTTTCCTCCCACTTCCCAAAGAGGCATGGGTTTGTAGGTTAATTGGCCAATGAAGGAGATAGAAAACTTTGTTTCATGGTGTCAGGCCAATAACCTCTCTCTCTCAGTCAGCAAGATGAAGGAGCTAGCTGTTGCTTTCAGGAAGTATGGTGGAGTACATGCCCCAATCAGCATCGGTGGTGCAGACACAATGTGTAGGAAAGAACTGCAGATGCTGGTTTAAATCGAAGATAGACACAAGAAGCTGGAGTGACTCAGCGGGACAGGCAGCATCTCTGGAGCGAAGGAATGGATGACATTTCGGATCAAGACCCTTCTTCAGGCACTCCTTCTCTCCAGAGATGCAGCCTGTCCCGCTGAGTTACCCCAGCATTTTGTGGCTATCTTCAATGATGCAGAGGTGAAAATGGTTGATCTCTACACCATTGCAGACAGGGGCTACAATGCTGGGAACTATATTCTGAACTCTGTATCTTAGATCATAAGATCATACGATCATTATTAATGATAGGGGTAGAATTAGGCCATTCGGCCCATCAAGTCGATCATGGCTGATCTATTTCTCCCTCTGAACCCATTCTCCTTTCTTCTCCTCATAATCTCTGACACCTGTACCAATCAAGAATCTATCTATTTCTGCCTTAAATATATCGACTGACTTTGCCCACAGCCTTCTTTGGCAAAAAATTCAACAGAAATATCTTCCCCTTTGCTCTACCTATTGTTCTTGAGTTTGACTTGCTTACACTTATGTATAGTATTATATGATCTGTTAGATGGCATGCTAAACAAAGGTAACCCTAAACATATGTAAATTGCCCCCAGTGTGAAGGGAGAGGATGAGAAGTTGGATAAGATAGAACTAGTGTGAACGGGTGATCGGTCTGAAGAAGTATCCTGACCCGAAACGTCACCTATCGATATTCTCCAGAGATGTTGCCTGACCCGCTGAGCTACTCTAGAATTTTGTGTCTTCTCTAGTGAACGGGTGATCACTGGTGGGCATGGACTTGGTGGGCCGAAGGGCCTGTTTCCATGCTGTACCTGGAAGCTAAACTAAACTAAACTAAAGCACACGCTGTCACACACAACATAGCTGATGTTTTATTAAAATTCCTCCACGCGGTTGCTGTGAAATGTCTCGATCAATGATGCTTCCACTTGAGAGTGTGGAAGGCAAAGCAGTATTATTCAACCTTGCTGGTGTCCTTCTGTGTTGCGTATCCATTGAAGGCACCCCTATTTCATTCTTGCCCTTTGAAATGCTGGCTTCAAATTACATTATAAAGGCCTACAACAGGACTGCTGCACAATTTGTCAATATGAAGCTGAGAGGTCATCATTCATTGCCATAATCAAAGCTGAAGGTATCGGGTCTGAAGACTTGCTTTTTTCTGGTGGATGCTGTCTTAAACCTGGTGCGATGTGATAGAAGTACATAATTTATATACAATTATGCAAGGCATAGTTAGGTTAGACAGTCAGAACCTTTTTCCTAGGTTGTAAATATCAAGCACAAGAGGGCATAGTTTTTTAGTTTAAAGGAGATGTGCGGAGCAAGTTTTTTTACAGAGGGGGAGGTGGGTGTCTGGAACGCGCTGCTGGGGGTGGTGGCGGAGGCAAATATGATCGTGGTGTTTAAAAGGCTTTTAAATAGGCACATGGATATGCAGGGAATGGAGGGATATGAATCATGTGCAGGCAGAGATTAATTTAACTTGGCATCATGTTCGGTATAGACATTATGGGCTGAAGGTCCTCTGTTCCTGTGCTGTACAGTTGTATGTTCCATATTCTATGCTCTAACTTTGCTGGTGTCCCTGCTTTTTTTGTCTGCACATTTTATGCATCCCCATTTTGCTCTTGCCCTTTGAATCGCTGGTTTCAAATTACATTATGCAGGTACACAATACGATTGCTGCACAATTTGCTGATGTGTGGGTGAGAGGTCAAAATTCATTGCCATAATTAAAGCTGAAGTCAAGGTATCAGGTCTGCTGACTTTCTTGTTGGTTCTATCTTAAACCTCCAGCCACATCTTCCGAAAGGGGCGGCATGGTGGCACGGCAATAGACTTGCTACCTCACAGCGCCAGAGACCCAGGTTCGATCCTGACCTCAGGTGCTGTCTGTACGGAGTTTGTACGTTCTCGCTCTGACTGCATAGGTTTTCTCCAGGTGCCCCAGTTTCCTTCCACATTCTAAAGACATGCAGGTTTGTAGGTTAATTGGCTTGCGTAAATTGTAAATTGGCCCTGGTGTGTCGGATAGTACGGGGTGATTGCTGGTCGGTGGATCTAATGTCTAAAGTAAAGGCTTGGACCTGCCTTTACATGGACATAAGAGACAATATCTCTGCACCATTTATGCAAGTCGTCACAAATTAGCAGCAAATGTGTAGCCATAGGGAGCTGAGATATCTATACTCAAATAATCATTTTGGTTAGACTGCACGTGAGGGCCTGAGCTGTAGGGAGGGGTTGGGCAGGCTAGGACTTTATCCCTTGGAGCGCAGGAGGATCATGTGTGATTGTGTAGAGTATTACTGCATTGTAACAGGTCCTTCAGCCTAACTCATCCATGCCGACCAAGATGCTCTACCTATGCTTGCATTTGGCCCATATCCCCCTAAAATATTCCTATCTGTGTACCTGTCTTTTAAATGCTGTATAAAATCCTGAAAAGAACAGATAGGGTGAGTGCATAGAGCATTTTATTCAGAGTATGGAATTCATGAACCAGAGTACAAAGGTTTAAGGCGATAGGGGAAAGATTTAATAGGAACCAGGGTGGTGACCTTTTCACTTGGAGGGTGGTGGAACAGGGTGGGTACGAGTTGCCAGAGGAGGTAGTTGAGACGGGTACTATAACAACATTTAAAAGACACTAGGACAGGTACTTTGCTAGAAAAAGTTTAGAAGGATATGGGCCAAACAGTGGCAAATGGGACTAGGTTTTTAGTTAGTTTATTGTCATGTTTATTGGCAGGACAAATCAAAATAGGACGTACATGGTAAATGGTAGGGAATTGAAGAATGCAGGTGAACAGAGGGATCTGGGAATAACTGTGCACAGTTCCCTGAAAGTGGAATCTCATGTAGATAGGGTGGTAAAGAAAGCTTTTGGTGTGCTGGCCTTTATAAATCAGAGCATTGAGTATAGAAGTTGGGATGTGATGTTAAAATTGTACAAGGCATTGGTGAGGCCAATTCTGGAGTATGGGGTACAATTTTGGTCGCCTAATTATAGGAAGGATGTCAACAAAATAGAGAGAGTACAGAGGAGATTTACTAGAATGTTGCCTGGGTTTCAGCAACTAAGTTACAGAGAAAGGTTGAACAAGTTAGGGCTTTATTCTTTGGAGCGCAGAAGGTTAAGGGGGGACTTGATAGAGGTCTTTAAAATGATGAGAGGGATAGACAGAGTTGACGTGGATAAGCTTTTCCCACTGAGAGTAGGGAAGTTTCAAACAAGGGGACATGACTTGAGAATTAAGGGACAGAAGTTTAGGGGTAACATGAGGGGGAACTTCTTTACTCAGAGAGTGGTAGCTGTGTGGAATGAGCTTCCAGGGAAGGTGGTGGAGGCAGGTTCGTTGGTATCATTTAAAAATAAATTGGATAGTTATATGGACGGGAAAGGAATGGAGGGTTATGGTCTGAGTGCAGGTATATGGGACTAGGGGAGAATACGTGTTCGGCACAGACTAGAAGGGTCGAGATGGCCTGTTTCCGTGCTGTAATTGTTATATGGTTATATGGTTATATGTGTACCGAGGTACAATGAAAAAATGTTGTTGAGTGCTAACCAGTCAGCGGAAATACTATACATGATTCTTGCTACTTAGGGAGTGCAGCGTAGGTTCACAAGGTTAATTCCCGGGATGGCGGGACTGTCATATGTTGATAGAATGGAGCGGCTGGGCTTGTATACTCTGGAATTTAGAAGGATGAGAAGATATCTTATTGAAACATATAAGATTATTAATGGATTGGACATGCTAGAGGCAGGAAATGTTCCCGATGTTGGGGGAGTCCAGAACCAGTGGCCACAGCTTCAGAATAAGGGGTAGGCCATTTAGAACGGAGATGAGGAAACCCAGAGAGTTGTGAATCTGTGGAATTCTCTGCCTCAGAAGGCAGTGGAGGCCAATTCTCTGGATGCTTTCAAGAGAGAGTTAGATAGAGCTCTTAAAGATAGCGGAGATATGGTGAGAAGGCAGGAACGGGGGGTACTGAATGTGGATGATCAGCCATGATCACAGTGAATGGCGGTGCTGGCTCAAAGGGCCCAATGGCCTACTCCTGCACCTATTGTCCATTGTTTATTGTCTATTACAATCGAGCCATCCACAGTGTAAAGATACATGATAAATGGGTTCATGTTTAGTGCAAAATAAAGTCCAGTAAAGTCCGACTTTATCTTGCACTAAACGGTATTCACTTTATTCCCTCTACCATCGATGGCTCGATGGTAATCATGTATAGTCTTTCCGCTGACTGGTTAGCACGCAGCAAAAGCTTTTCACTGCACCTCGATGCACGTGACAATAAACTAAACTAAACTCAAACTCAAATTCTTTGGAGTATTTTTGTGTACTTCATTCCAACTCCACAAGATGGCACCTCTTGCTTTACACAACATTGCTAACATTAATTTGCCTTACTCCATTTGATAAAGTGACATTCCTATTTGTCAAACTCAAAAATGTTATTAATCCAGAACAATTTACAGCTCACCACCTTTCATTTCCTCCTCATTAGTTTTTAAACTACATTGATAACACATGTATCTCACACTACTCATCCACACCCTGTACTTACTGTACATGATTCCCAAATTTAATGAAAAGCATAACTTCTGACCGACATCCACTATAAACCCACTGACTCCCATGGCTATCTGGACTACACGTCTTCCCACCCTGCTTCCTGTAAGGACTCTATCCCCTACTCCCAATTCTTCCGTCTACGCCGCATCTGCACCCAGGATGAGGTGTTCCAAACCAGGGCATCGGAGATGTCCTCATTCTTCAGGGAACGGGGGTTCCCCTCTTCGACTATAGATGAGGCTCTCACCAGGGTCTCTTCTATATCCCATAACTCTGCTCTCACTCCCCATCCCCCCACTCGTAACAAGGGCAGAGTCCACCTTGGCCTCACCTTCCACCCTACCAGCCGTCACATACAACAGATAATCCCCAGACATTTTTGCCACCTCCAACGGGATCCCACCACTGGCCACATCTTCCCATCTCCTCCCCTGTCGGCTTTCCGCAGAGACCTCTCCCTCCGTTACTCCCTGGTCAATTCTTCTCTTCCACCCAAACCACCCCCTCCCCTGGTACTTTCCCTTGCAACCGCAGGAAATGCTACACTTGTTGCTTTACCTCCCCCCTTGACTCCATCCAAGGACCTAAGCAGACTTTCCAGGTGCGGCAGAGGTTCACCTGCCTCCTCCAACCGCATCTATTGTATCCGCTACTCTAGGTGTCAGCTGCTTTACATCGGTGAGAGCAAGCGTAGGCTTGGCGATCGCTTCTCTCAACACCTACGCTCAGTTCGCAATAACCAACCTGATCTCCCGGTGGCTCAGCACTTCAACTCCTCCTCTCATTCAGAATCCAACCTTTCTGTCCTGGGCCTCCTCCATGGCCAGAGTGAGTCCCACTGTAAATTGGAGGAGCAGCACCTCATATTTCGCTTGGGTAGTTTACACACCAGCAGTATGAACATTGACTTCTCCAATTTCAGGTAGTCCTTGCTTTCTCCCTCTTTCCCCTCCCCTTCCCAGCTCTCCCACAGCCCACTGTCTCCGCCTCTTCCTTTCTTCTTCCCGCCCTCCCCATCCCCTCATCAGTCTGAAGAAGGGTCTGGACCCGAAACGTCACCCATTCCTTCGCTCCATAGATGCTGCCTCACCCGTTGAGTTTCTCCAGCATTTTTGTCTACCTTCAAGTAAAAGGAAGATTTCTTGTTAACATGGTGAAAAAAGGTACCGCAGCATTTCACACACAGAGAGGAATGTAGCATTACACGAGCATGAATCTCTACAATAATGACATCCCGTGCATTTAAACAAGAGAATTTTGCTACATTTTTTAAAGGGTAAGGCTTGACTCAGAAGCATAGAGTCAAACAGCATGGAAACAGGCCCTTCAGCCCAAATCAACCGTGCCAGTCAAGAAGCCCCATGTAAACTAATCCGAATTTCCCTCTAAACCTTTCCTATCCATGTACCTTTCAAAGTGCCTTTTAAATGTTGTCATAGTTTCTGCCTCGATAACCTCATCTGGCATCTCGCTCCATACACCCATCACCCTCTGTGTGAAAACGTTACCCCTCACGTTCCAATTAAATCTTTCCCCCCTTCACCTTAAACCTATGCCCTTTAGTTTTTCTTTCCCCTACTGTGGGAAATACACTTTGTGCTTTTGCCCTGTTTGTTCCCCTCATGATTTTATACATTTTAAATATTAGAGGTCATAGCTTTGAAGTGAGAGTGGCAAATTTTAACCAAGATGGGTACGTTTTTTTACACTGAAGGTGATGTGCGCCTGGAACCCGCTGCTAGGGATCATGATTGAGGTAGATGCGATAGTGGTGTTTAAGGGACTTTGGACAGGCACATGGATATGAAGGGAATGGAGGGATATGGATCCTGTGCAGGCAGCTAGGTTTTGGAATCATGTTCGGCTCAGATATTGTGGGCCAAAGAGCCTGTTCCTGTGCTGTTTTATCTGCTATGATCTAGTTTAGCTTAGTTTAGTTTATTATCCCATGTACCGAGGTACAGTGAAAAGCTTTTGTTGCCTGCTGAACAGTCAATGGAAAGACTATCAATGGAAAGAGATTATAATTGAGCCGTCCACAGTGCACAGATACATGATAAAGGAAATGACTTTTAGTGCAAGTTAAAGTCCAGTAAAGTGTTTCAGGCCAACTTTATTTCTTCTTTAAAAAATAGCATTGAGGAACTCAGCAGGTCAGGCAACATCTGTGGAGGGAATGGACAAACAAAGTTTCAGCTTGGCACCCTTCTTCAGGCTGATTGGTGTAGGGGGGAGGAAGGAGTTCCATCCACCTCTGTATGCTCATCTCCTATCCCCTTGTTCCATCTTTCCTTTTATCCCCCCTCTTTCCCCTCCCCGTCCCCTTCCACCCATATCCCTTCCTGCAGCTTGACATTTCACTCCTCTGCTCTCCTTACTTGACACCCTTTTGTCTCCTTCTCACCTCCAGCCTTTGTCACGTACTCTACCCATCTGCCAATCATCCCCCTCACCTGTATCCACCTATCGCTTACCAGACTTTGTCCTGCCCCCACCTCTCTCTTCCAGCTTTCTCTCCCCAGCTACATCAGTCTGAAGAAGGGTCCTGACCCAAAACGACTCCTATCCATTCCTTTCACAGATGCTGCCTGACCCGGTGAGTTCATCCAGCACTCATGGGTGGAAGTCCCGGGTGGGATGGGTGGGACACGTCCCTCCCGTGTTTTGAGAGGTGGGGCACAATCTCCCCCATGTTTCGTAATCCGGATTTTGAAATTCGGTGAAAATAATCTATTAAAATCTCCGCTTTCCGTGAGCAGTGGGGTCACTGTTAACCCTTGTTAAATATCTCTATTAACACGATGTGTCACCAATTGTGTTTTGACCAAGTATTACTGAAGGTATTCACGGAGAATATCTTAAAGCTGTCTGATGCCGGTACTCTTACCATTTGAACTAATTGGAAGTATTGGTGGATGGGAAAGATTTAAACGGGTATCGGAATTAAATGGGTCAGGTCATTTAACGGGTTTCCTGGCTGACTTGCAGGTAAGTCCCTCATTCACGGTCACTCACGTTATTTTGTATTTTCTCCCTCCCTCTCCCTCTCCCTCTCCCTCTCCCTCTCCCTCTCCCTCTCCCTCTCCCTCTCCCTCTCCCTCTCCCTCTCCCTCTCCCTCTCCCTCTCCCTCTCCCTCTCCCTCTCCCTCTCCCTCTCCCTCTCCCTCTCCCTCTCCCTCTCCCTCTCCCTCTCTCTCTCCCTCTCTCTCCCCCATCCAAGGTTGGTTCTTCTGTTTGCCTTTATGTGCTTCAGTTTTATTTGTTTAAGTGTTATTTATCACATTGTAGTATTTGAAAGATTCAAGAGGGTATCAGACGCTTTCTAAGGGCTGAATCGGCCCGTTTGCAGGGCCTTCCATCGCCCCGCGGTCAGACAGTCAAACCACTGCGTCGAGGCGATCGAGGCTCCGGATGTTGAAGCACCCGCCGGCCGATTTTAAGCTGCGCCAGGCGATGAAAGGCCGCTCAAACGGGCCGATTCAAGCCCCACGATTCAGGACTGAAAAAGCTGCTGTTGCTGGAGTTCGGGTCGGTCACCAACCGGGTCAGCTCCCGATGTTACCGTCCACAGGGCGCGCGCGCGGCACCAAGAAATTGTGTCCCCCCCCCCCCATTGTTTTGATAGCGATTTCCGCTTCTGCCAGCACTTTGTGTTTCTCTTATTAAAAACAGCTCTCTGTGTCTGCTAACGGAATCAAGGGGAATGGGGAGAAAGCAGGAACGAGGTGCTGATTTTGGATGATCAGCCATGATCATATTGAATGGCTCGATGGACCGAATGGCCTATTCCTGCACTTATTTTCTATGTTTTTGTGTTTCTATGTTTAAAAATGTTATAGATAAACATATTCAAGCCAAAGTCAACTACATTAGGTAGAGCAAAGGGAAAGATACAACAGTGCATAATATTGTTGTATTTTCTCTTTTATCATCTATTTTCTAAATGAGAAAGTGTCAAATAATATGTGTTTGCTGTGGTCTTTCAAGACTTAAAAATACCTCAATAGTTTCTTTCAAGCTGTGAGCACTAGGCGCTAATGATGTGGGACTGCTTTCTACAGAATCGATCTACAGTCAACAGTCCTTGATTTACCCTGTCAGGCCACAAGCTCACTGTCACAGCCAGGGCGAAGCTTTGCAAGCTGATTGCTTCAATGGACAGAATTCCCGATCCTGGCTGGATAATAACTACTCTGAGAGGATAGACAGCCACGTCTTCTTTCTGAGGATAGTTTTAAAGCTTCAGCTCTCTCATAACATGCAACAAAAATGGCTGCTCACCAAATCTTACAGATGTGTCCACCACATCTTTGTTATAGCAGCATTACTATTTTAAGCTGTCAAGAGTCAAGTGTGTTTAATTGTCATATGTCCCGAAACAGAACAATGAAATTCTTACTTGCAGCAGCACAACAGATATGCAAACATAGTACTCTGTGAATACTATAAATAAACAACAAGTAAGTTCAGTATCTATCTATCTATCTATCTATCTATCTATCTATCTATCTATCTATCTATCTATCTATCTATCTATCTATCTATCTATCTATCTATCCATCTATCTATCTATCTATCTATCTATCTATCTATCTGTCTATCTAATTATGTATAGGAAGTGTAGGATATAATGCGCAATATTTTTTATATTTCTATGATCTATTAATTTTATTTTATTAATTTCATTTACTGATCTTGCCGGTATATGAGAGTCAATGGTTGTTTGTGTTTTTGTTCTTTTAATCTTGTATCCTGTGTCTTCTATGTATACCACTGAAGGAGATGCACTGAAATTTTGTTGTACAGTTGTTGTGCAATGACAATAAACGTATTTGATTTGATTTGGAAAGAACTGCAGATGCTAGTTTAAATCGAATGTAGACACAAAATGCTGGAGTAACTCAGCGGGACAGGCAGCATCTCTGGAGAGAAGGAATGGGTGACGTTTCGGGTCGAAACCCTTCTTCAGACCACTCCCCTGACAACAGTCTGAAGAAGTATCTCGACCCGAAACGTCACCCATTCCTTCTCTCTGGAGATGCTGCCTGTCCCGCTGAGTTACTCCGGCATTTTGTGTCTTTCTAATTATATATGTAATTAACAAGGTATAGCCTGATGATTCTAGGGAAGAAGCTGCTCCTTAACCTGGATGTTACAGTTTTCAGCCTCGTTTACATTCTTTCCAATGGCAGGAATAAAATGATAGCCTGGCTATGGTGCTGTGGGTCTCCTACCTTTAATGCACTGATTCATGGATTTTACTTTTTAATTCATCTTTATTCATACTAAATAAGGTCCCGACCCAAAGCATCACCTATCCATGTTCTCCAGTGAAGCTGCCTGACCCGCTGAGTCACTCCAGCACCCTACATCTTTTTTTTTGTGCTTTTCTCTGTACTGACATTGGCAATTACCAGAATTTTTTTGCCCCCATTCATCATTTGCTCAAAACCCTTTACAATTATCAACAGTTTTATCTCGTGGCATGCCTTCCCCATACAAACATCTGCTCCAGATATTAGTCCGCTAGCAGCCAGTCTGACATGAGTGATTGATTGGGAGTTCTTCTTATTGCTTTATTTAAATATCCAGCCCAGTTGCTGGGGCCAAATATTCGTATCCATGATTTGTCCAGAGCTCTCGTAAGCCATTAGGATTGTAGGAGCGTGATTTGACCCCTGGTTGAACCTCCCTGCCCTTTGAAGCAGGTTGGAAATGAGGGCTGGAGTCCCCTGACAGCTTTGTTACAAGTAATGCCATCTGCAGCTCTGCAATGGTCATCTGGCCGGGATTCGAGGCAATGCCTTGTTAAACATGATACCCTGAGATCTACATTTTAAGAGCTTCTTTTAGGATGAAATTCACCCTTCAAGGTCAATTTTACTACTGCCAGCTCTTGACTTCCACAGCCGATGGATACGAGAGCAAGAGTAGTGGGGGGTTTGTGAACTCTGACCCTATCACTTACACTAAATCAGGGGCTGAATATAACCACGGCTGTGACAACTAATGACCAGAGATAGGGGGATGGAGGGCAGGGGTGACTCATACAATCACACCATCTTTGCTTGCCTTCATCTTTTGCCAAGTGCCATCATTACAAGTGCTTCTGGACACAATCGCTAAGTGTTCCTTTTGTACTAACCAGGACATATGGATATTAAAAAAAGTGAACACTTACAAACGCATGTGAAATATGGACATTTGGTAACTATTGCAAGATTCGCCATTTGAACTTTTGATTTTTTTTTGTTTCTGATACCATTTATTGCAGTTTGTATTATGTGAAGATTTTTGGGCATTTTTTCCATCAAAAGCAGTTGCAATTATTGACAAATTTGCTCTAAGTTTATGCACACATTAATATTTCCACTTTTGTTATTATTAAGTTTTTTTTGCTGTGATGGTACGTTGTGCCGTCACCTCAAATGTGACATGTATGTTTATCAATCAGGCTTAGCCAATGCATAACGTATGTGAATCAATTAGAGCATTTATTTGATGAGTCTTAGAGTTCAATTATTATATTACAATTTAAAGTGTCCCCCAATGAAAGGCTATATTGATCAAAAAGATTGCTGATAGATTTAGTTTAGTTTAGTTTAGCTTTGAGATACAGCATGGAAACAGTCCCTTCAGCCCACCGAATCCATGCTAACCAGTGATCCCCGCATATGAAGTCTATCCTACAATCACTAGGGACAATTTATACATTTATACAAAGCCAATTAACCTACAAACCTGTACGTCTTTGTAGTGTGGAAGGAAACATAGAAACATAGAAAATAGGTGCAGGAGTAGGCCATTCGGCCCTTCGAACCTGCACCACCATTCAATATAATCGTAGCTGATCATCCAACTCAGTATCCTGTACCTGCCTTCTCTCCATATCCCCTGATCCCTTTAGCCACAAGGGCCACATCTAACTCCCTCTTAAATATAGCTAATAAACTGGCCTCATCTACCTTCTGTGGCAGAGAATTCCAGAGATTCACCACTCTCTGTGCGAAAAATGTTTTTCTCAACCAAAGATCTAAGAGAAAGCCCACGAGGTCACGGCGAGAACGTACAAACTCCGTTCAGACAGCACCCGTAGTCAGTATCAAACCCGGGTATCTGGTGTTGCAAGTGCTGAAAGGCAGCAACTCTACTGATGCGCCACCTAGAGATGATCATTATAGCTTCATTTTTAATTGATATATGTATTGATACCTATTTCAGTCTCGTTTATTGTCACGTGTATGGAGGTACAATGAAAAGCTTTTGTTGCGTGCTATCCAGTCAGCGGAAAGCCTATACATGATTACGATCAAGCCATTGTGGCACTGCTTATCATCACAGGTCGATTAAAATAATATGAGCTGGAATTATATATATCAACAATTTTTAGTACATTAAAGTTGAATCAGAGGCAATAACTAAATCGCAGATCACTTAACTGCATTATGTTTCAGTTCTGTATTCACCAAACTTTGCATGGAAATTCTACTGGTCAGTCTATAATTAACATTTAAATAGCAATTACAGACAAAAAAAAGAACCAAAATAGGATCATGTTCATTCAATTTAACTTCAGTCAGTGTTGTCTCAATTTTTATAATTATTTTCTTATTAAAAAGCAAAATTCCTTTAGCACCTACAATATGCCATATGATAATATTTCTGCAGATAATTTTGTTCCATACTTGCAAGTGCTAAATGTTTCTTGCTTAGGAGAGATTCCTGTAAAAAAGATAAGCAATGGTAGGGAGTGCTAATTAACGATATTGTATTCATTTAAGTTTGAAACAGTCGCTCCTCAGCTGTTTATCTACTGGATGTGAGGTTTAAATAATAATTTTGAGATTAAATCCATTCCCAGAGGCCGCTTCCACCTGGAGATGATCATTATAGTTCCACCTGAAGCTCAGCTGAACACCTTCTTTAGATTTTTCTTTTGCTAATGTGCGGGTCTATAATTTTGTAGCACGCATGACTAAGAGCAAGTCTGAGTAAGACATAAAATGCTGGAGTAACTCAGCGGGTCAGGCAGCATCTCTGGAGAAAAAGGATGGGTGATGTTTCGGGTCGAGACCTTTCAAAGGATGACGTGCAAGTGTGTAGGTTAGGGGTCAGGATAAAGTGGTGGAGGTAATTGGGCAGGAAGAAGATAGGGAAAATGGGATAACAACGAACTCTCATGTGAAAGGATGGTCAGCGTGAACTCAGTGGGCTGAAAGTCAGTGTGGAGGAGGGTCCCAACCTGAAACGTCACCCATCCTTTTTCTCCAGAGATGCTGCCTGACCCACTGAGTTACTCCAGCACTTTGTGTCTATCTTCTGCACAAACCAGCATCGGCAGTTCCTTTCTACACACAAGTCTGAATAATGTAATCTTTCTCTTTACTGTGGGGGGGGGGGAGGGAACAATTTCAAATATTTCATCGATAATTGATGCCACAATAGGTTTCAATACATACATTGAATAAAAATTAAGCTACAATTGTCAACAATTTTTTACCCATCAATATATCCCTTCACTGGGCACACTTTGAGTTCAAACTCAGAGTTTAGTTTATTCAAGATTCAAGATTCAAGAGAGTTTATTGTCATGTGTCCCAGATTGGAGTTTATTGTCACATGTACCGAGGTTCAGTGGAAAGCTTTTTGTTGCATGCTAACCTGTCAGCAGAAAGACAATACATGATTACAATCGAGCCACCCACAGTGTACATATACAGGATAAAGGGGATAACAGTGCAAGATAACGTCCAGTAAAGTCTGATCAAAGATAGTCAGTCTTTAAATTATAATATAATAACTCAACTCTAAGTCTCAACAAATAAATGAAAGTATTTGAAGGGATGTTAACACTTAGGAAAAAAAAGTCTTAGTTACACTTTGAGCCACCGAGAGAGGTGGTGAAATGCAGCACTAGCAAGGGAGATACACCGGTTCTTTTTGACAGATGGAACGCCGATTGTTCAGTGGGGATATGTAGGAACAGGTGTGGTCCTGTGATGTGCTGTGTAGGCTTCTACCCATTACCATCAGCGACTGGGAGAACAGATGGACACAGATAGTCATCAGAGACCAGAAGTGTGCAGGAAGGAAATGTAGATACTGGTTTAAACAGAAGAGAGACACAGAAAGCTGCAGTAACTCAGCGGGTCAGGCAGCATCTCTGGAGAAAATGAATAGGTGGCATTTTGGGTCGAGACACTTCTTCAGGCTGAGAGTCAGGGGAAAGGGAAATGAGAGATAAAGACGTTGATATAAAGGGATGTAGAACGAATGAATGAAAGATATGCAGAAATGTCACAACGATCAAGGAAAAGTGGAGCCCACAGATGTCCATGGTTGGCTGTGGGATAGATGATAATGAGTTATACAGACAATGAAACTCAACAGGACGACTGTGAAACTAGCACGACGACTAGGGTGGGGAGTGACGGAGAGAGAGGGGATGCAAGGGTTACTTATGGTTAGACCTGAACGTGGCCATCAGCAGATGGCGCCAGTGAACCCGGGTCTCCGCATCTCCAGTGGAATCACTGTCAGACGCCCGAACGGTGCTTCTGAGAACAGACAAGTGGATTATCAGCTGGGCACACTATGTAACGTGCTCATTAAGTGTTCTGAGTTATAGCACCCTGTTAAAATAAAGGCTGGGATCACAGCAGGAAAGCAATGGCTCAGACTTCTTGCATTCCCACTCCACTGCCGCAATGCTTTGCACAGCCTTTCCTGTCAGCTCATTAGTAGGCGCACTGATGCATAAGAGACAGTCATTACTGGAGTTTGCAGCTCCGGAGTCTGATCAGGTGACTAGAGGAAGCACAAGGGGGGGAAAAGAGAAAGAGTGTTCAGCATAGTTGTCGGTGAAGTGTCTCCCAGTGAAGTTATAGGAGGAGGTTGAGCAGGCAGGGACTCTATTTTAAGTTTAAGTTTAGTTTAGTTTAGTTTAGAGATACAGCGAGGAAACCGGCCTTTCGGCCCACCGAGCCCGTGCTGACCAGCGATTCCCCGAACACAAGGAACAATTAACCACTCTTTTTACCGAAGCCAAATTAACCAACAAACCTGTACGTCTTTGGAGTGTGGGAGGCAACCAGTGCGCCCGAACAAAACCCATGCGGTCACAGGGAGACAGCACCCATAGTCAGGATTGAACCAAGGTCTCTGCCGCTGTAATGCAGCAACTCTACTGCTGCGCCACTGTGCTGCCCACGGTAATATCTGAGAGAAATAAAAGACACAAAGTGCTGGAGCAACTCAGCAGATCAGCCGGCATCTCCGGATAAAATGATTAGGTGACGTTTCGGGAAGAAGTGCCCCGACCTGAAACTACACCTATCCATGTTCTCCGGAGATGCTGCCTGATCCATTGAGTTACTCCAGCACTTGTGTCTTTTAGTTCCCTCAGATTTTATCTGGGTTGTAACGGAGTAGAGTCTATTCCTGTTGCTTCAAGTCCTGTCTGGCAAACCATCAGTAAAAGTTTTTTAAAATATAGAACACAGAACAGTATAGCCCAAGAACAGGCCCTTCAGCCCACAATGTCCGTGCATAACATAATGCTAAGATAAACTAATCTCCTCTGCCTGCATGTGATCCATTTCCCTCCATTCCCTGCATATCCATGTGCCTATCCAAAAGCCCACTAAATGTCACTATCGTATCTGCCTCCACCACCCCTGACAGTGCTTTACAGGCACCCACCAGGCACCCACTATGTAAAAACCATGCCCTGCACATCTCCTTTTAAACTTTGAAGGTATGCCCTCTATCTTTGACATTTCCACCCGGTGAAGCAGGTTCTGACTGTCTACCCAATCTATGCCTCTCATAATTCTATACACTTCTATCAAGTCTCCCCTCAACCTCTGACGTTGCAGAGAAAACAATCCAAGTTTGTCCAATGTCTCCTGGTAGCTAATACCGTCTAATGATAAAGATAAATTGCAGCGGAACAAATCACCAGTATCAACATTTCTAAAAACCTTTTTCCGATCACCTTTGAAATTTAATATGTTCCGAATAAAATCTGCCTGATCTTCAAGAGATGAGAGAGTACTTCCACCTTAGAATAATGATAGAGTATCACTAAATTATCAGGATACATGCGTACATTTAGAAAATTAAATGGGGACAACATACATTTCATTTAGTTGCAACATTTCTGGAGATTTAAAATCTGTACTGCAGTTTCTAAGATATGTGGATAATACACTTAGCAATCCTGTGTAACTGGTGTAGATGTACATAGAAAGGTCTTAATCAAATCAGTGCAAGTGGTTACAAATTCTGAGAGGATTTACTGCTGATTAAAAATCTGGCAATGGACTGATCTGAAATTAGCTTAGTGTTTAGCAAGGGAATGACTTACTGCAGTCTACACTTGCTGTTATATTTACTGGAAGATGTATCATTTAATTAGAAAAGAAAGAAAATATTTTTTTGGGTTAAGCCTATCTTACAGATAAAGTCAAGAAGCAATCTTGGAGCATAGAATTGGTTCGCAGTTTCAATCTATTTGAAATAATTTTAATCATTCTGAGAGTCAAATGAAACCATGCACTCTCTTTTTATTCTGTGCTAAACAAATGGACAGATGTGCAGGAAAATGCAAGAGCATAATGTCATAATTGGTGCTTGAGTTTGTCTTTGACTGAGACAGAGAGACGTACGAGACGTATTTGGTGTAAGTGAGGGGTTAAAGGGCTTTGCTTCCAAGATTCGGAAATTTGGCATGTTTGTGTTTCTCCCCGACGGAGAGGCAAAAGAGAATTTCTGCTAGGTCCCTTCTCTGGACTTATCGTCATTTGGAAGCCTGTCCCTGGTTTGACCTCTTCCACTTGTAAGCACTTCATTTCACAGTTTTTTCTTTTGTGCCAAACTGGAGAAGTGCTTATAAATTTAATTGGGGTCAGGTTGAGCCTATTTCTTTGACAAAAAGAAAGAGTCACAAGTTAACGCAGTATGACGTGAAAGCAGATGAGAAGGGGGAAACCCTCTTTGTAAAAGTTTACCGAAACAAATCACATCAGCTTAATCAGGTCCAGTTCTGCTATGTTCAAAAGTTTACATGCCAATTACATGAAGTTCCAACTGCATCGAACCTCCCGCTGACTAATTCGCCACTGATTGTTTTCCGTTACATGGCTTTCAGCGCTTGTTAAAGACCAAAAAGATAAGCCACAATCAGAAGAATTCTCCACTTCCATTAAGCTGCCTTATGATCGCCAACAATTAGTTAAGCTTCTTGGCAGTAAAATGACAAGATGAGACTTAGGGAAACACAATGTGTAAAGCACGCAGGCATCTGCCCCAACTGAAAGACTTTACAATGTTTGTTAACCTCGTGGGTCAGTCGTGATTCACTTCTCCAGACAGAAAACAAGATTTATATAACATAGATCAATACATGCTCCAAGACTTTCGCCATTCAAGATGCTGCACCCAGGCACATCTCTTCATCAGTTTAGCATGACATTAATGTATTTTTTCCTATTTATCCAGGCAGTGATGAATCTATTGGCAGCAAAAGTAAATAAGTACTATTGTTGAGTGACATCCTATTCTTGATTTGGCTCGGCAGATGCACTGCTTCACTGGACAATCCATCAGCCACTTACTTCAAGTGGTGCATTATTCATCCATTCACAATTTGCTCTTTTATCAACAGTTCACAACAACGCCGGATTAATCCATTTACATTTCCGTTGCCTAATGAAATATCAAGCAATGGTGGAATGTTGTTCATTTGTCTGCTTAAGCTGCTCAAATACAATCTCTTTCTAAATTCAAAAAATTCTAATACCAAATATCATTCCACATTCCACATTCCACATGGAAAAAGTTGCTCCTCACCTTCCTATTACATCTTTCCCCCCTCACCTTCAAACTTTGCCTTGGAGTCATAGAGTCATAATCATAGAGTCATCCAGCATGGAAACATACCCTTCGGCTCAACTTGCCCACACCGACCAACATGCCCCATCCACACTAGTCCCACCTGCCTACGTTTGGCCCAAACCTTTCCTATCCATGTACCTGTCTTAATGTTCCTTAAACATTGCGATATTACCTGCCTCAACTACCTCCTCCAGCCGCTCGTTCCATATACCTGCCACCCTTTGTGTGAAAAAGTTAAATCTTTCTCCCCTCACCTTAAACCTATGTTATCTGGTTCTTGACTCCCATACTCTGGCCAAGAGAATTTGTACGTTTCCCTGATCTATTCCTCGCATGATTTCATCTTCTGGATCTTGGAGACATAAGGGATTGCAAATGATACTTTACACAAAAAAAACACAAAGTGCAGGAGCAACTTAATAGTGAGATGATCTTGGCATTATATTTGGCACAGATATTGTTGGCCAAAGGGCTGTTGTTCAGCTGTGCTGGTCTATGTTTATGCTCTATGTAATGCGTCAATATTTGTATTGTAAAATAATCTGTTTCTGGATTCAAGGAATTCTGAAAATCTTTCCTATTATGTGATGATAATTATCAATGAATTCTGCAATTATTTTGTGAGTTTTCAACGTTGTGTGGGTGAATCTGTTAAGTGTATGCGGAGTTCTCTGATAAGTCACGCAGCAAAACATTTAAAATCTACATTCAAATATTACAAACAAATTTAAGTCAATAGAAAATCGCAGTTCAGCCACTGCTCATGGAATTTGTCTGATTTTAGCTGGAGATATGATGGGAAAACTATAATTGATCACTATGTGCTAAGTGTACTAAAGATTAACAACAATCTGTCATGGACCCAACCACTTTGAAGCAACAGCCAAGAAGGTACACTAACGCCTCTACTTCCTCAGGAGACTGGCATACCTCCAGTGACTCTTACAAACTACTAGAGATGCGCTGTAGAAAGTGTACTGTCGGGTTGTACCACACCTTGGTTTGGGAACAGTTCTGCCCAAGACCACAAGAAATTGCATGGAGTTGTGGATGTAGCCCAGTCCATAACACAGACCAGACTCCCCACCATCGACGTCTATCTACACGTGATCAGTTGAGCAGGTGAACTGAGGAATGGTTAATGGAGTTTAGTACAGAGAAGTGCGAGGAGTTGAATTTTCGGAAGTCAAACCAGGACAGGACATACACTGTGAATGAAAGGGTGGTGGGAAGTGTTGTAGAGCAGAGGGATCTAGGAGTCTAGGTATATAGTTCTTTGAAACTAGCGTCACGTAGATAGGATGGTCAAGATGTCATTCAGCACATTGGCCTTCATCAGTACTGAATATAGAAGTGTCTTTCCACACTGTATGAATCTGACTCCACATTTTACGCTGCCTCAGGAAAGCAGCCAAGGGCGGAAATCACTTTTAAAACATGGGGGCGACACAATGAGGCCTGGCATCTAGGACAGGGGTCGGCAATCTACAGCCCACGGGCCGAATCCGGCCCGTATCCCGAAATCATCCGGCCCGCAGGCGTATTTTTTTTTCAATTCGTTTTCGCGACCTGGGCGCTACAGCCAGTCCCGGGGCAGGCAAGCTGACCTACCTGGGTGCTACAGCTAGTCCCGGGGCAGGCAAGCTGACCTACCTGGGCGATACAGCTAGTCCCGGGGCAGGCGAGCTAACCTGGGCGATACAGCTAGTCCCGGGCTGCTCGATTATAGGAGTTGGCAGCCTCCAACTGGAAATGACCTTGAGGGCTCCGGTCGCAGAGCCTGTGGACTAACCATCACGGAGCTGGCTGACTTCGGAGGCTGTGGTGGTGTTGCGGCTGCAACTCGACTACGGAGGCTTTGGTTTTGCTGCAACATGTTTCACAAAACATGGGGGTGATTGTTCCCCACCTCTCAAAACATCGGAGGGGGACCCTCCCCATCCCCCCCAGGATTTCCGCCCATTATACAAAGATTTGTTCCACCCTGGTCATTCCTTCTTCTCCCTGCTCCTGTCCGGCAGAAGGTGCAGAAGCTTGAAAGCACGCACTACCAGACTCAGAAACAGCATCTTCCACGGCGACAAGAGTTTCAAAACAGTCACTAATTGTCATTCTATTACCAATTACAATATAGGTGAGTGTGTATTATGCCTCAACATTATTGTACCTGAGTCTTAAGGGCCTGTCCCACTAATGCAATCTTTTTCGGTGACTGCCGGCACCCGTCATAGCCGCAGCAGATCGTCGAAATTTTTCAAAATGTTGAAAATGCAGCGGCGACCAGAAAAAGGTACGACTCTTCGGGCGACAACTCACGACCATACAGGCATCATCCCGCAACATGTTGCCGGGGTGTCGCCTGTATGGTCGTGAGTCAACTCCTCAGTCGCCCAAAGAGTCGTAGCATCTTTCTGGTTGCCGCTGGATTTTCAAAATGTTGAACATTTTTGGCTACCTGCAATGACCTATGATGGGTGCCGGCAGTCGCCGAAAAAGTCGCGTAAGTGGGACAGGCCCATAGTCACACAATACACAAAACCAAGCCCTCAGCCAGAAGGGCCTGTCCCACGAGCATGCGACCAGTATGCGGCAAGCGGGGGCCGCGCGGAGACCGCGTGGAGGTCGAGTGATCCCCGTACAGGGCCGGTCCCACCAGCATGCGCCTGCATGCGGCGAGCGCGACCAAACTGGAAGCGGGGGCCGCGCGGAGGTCGAGTGAGTGACGTGAAGTTCGAGCGAAGTTCGCGGGAAGTTCGCTCGTGACGTACAGCGTCAAGACGCTGCGCACGCCCGTCGAGGCGGTGCGTACGGCGTTGAGGCGTCTACAGGCCGGCAGGCCATTGCTGCGCGGAATTTTTGAACATGGTCAGTTTTTCGGAGCCCCGCGCGATGTCGGGACCAGCTCCGCACAACTCCATACGGCTCTGATGATCAAAGTGGGACCGGCCCCGCGAGGCTGTACGGCTCAAGCGACCACGTTAGGTCGCGCTTGCCACATGGAGTCGCATGCTCGTGGGACAGGCCCTTAACTCATACATGCTGACCAACATCCCCCATCTAAGCTTGTCCCATTTGTTCATGTTTGGCCCACATCCCTCTAAACCTTCTCTATCCATTAAATACCAAATCATGTAATATTCTGTTACATTTTTTAGCTGTTACTTGACAAATATTGTAACTATAGTATAACAAGAAGTTTTCTTGTATATAAATACACAATCCTTCACGTCATCAATTTGGCAGAATACATTCATTTAAAACATGAATTTAACTTTCTCTGTCACACAATTATAGTAAGTCATACAGCACGGAAACAGGCCCTTCGGCCCAACTCGTCCATGCTGACCAAGATGCCCCAACTACACTAGTCCCACATGAGCACATTTGACCCATATCCCTCTAAACTTCTAAATGTTCTTCATCGCGACATTTCTTATTAAATTTCCAACATTAAGAGATGTATTTCTTGCCATAATTGGCAAAGTTTACTTCGCATCAATAGGATCAATCGTCAATCTTTTGAGATTTGCGATGCAAGAAGTGACTTCTGATATAGGACAGTCACTTCAAAGCTTACGAGTGCTTTAGGAGATGCTTTAATTGCATGCAAATTACAATATGTCTTGGCAACACATTCATTAAAGATATACCATAAAATGTAACAACAAAGCTCTCACTTCCCACCTGATACATCAATTCAAATTCTGCATATGCAAAGTTTAATTAAGCAATACATAACGTTTGAAGGGAGTGTTTAAAGCAATGGATCCCCTGAGTAGATCTGGGATAGACCACAGGCAATTTGTCTTTTCATTGCTGCCAGTTTCAAGGATCACAAAAATAGCGAGCATGCTACATTGTGTGCAGACACGAGGAAGTGCAGAGGTGTATAAAATCGTGAGAGGAATAGATTGGGTATAGACTCAGAGTCTGTGCCGAACATGATGCCAATACCATCTTTCCACTGAGTTACTCCAGCACTTTTTGTCTTTTTTTTGGTAACCCAACATCTGCAGTCCCTTGTGTCTCCAAAATCCAGAAGGCAAAATCATGAGAGGAATAGATCGGGCAGACGCTCAGAGTTTTCTGCCCAGAGTAGGGGAATCGAGGATCAGAGGACATAGGTTTAAGGTGAAGGGGGAAAGATTTAATAGGAACATGAGGGGTAACTTTTTCACACAGAGGGTGGCGTGTGTATGGAACGAGCTGTCGGAGGAGCTAGTCGAGGCAGGTACTGTCGCAACGTTTAAGAAACATTTAGACAGGTACATGTGTCAACATATTTAGATCTTTCTGTTCAATTGGCAACAATTGAAGTTAGATTTTTCTCACACAAAGTGATCTGAATCAGAGTTGACCAATTAGGCACTTAGGCAGACAAGATTCATTAACATTGAAACATTTTCTACGAATATATAAATGTTTTTTTTGTATTACATCCACTCCTCTATTCCCTTATCTCTCTACATACTTCAAGAAGTATGTTTACAACAAGATTTCAAATTCAGTGAAATATATCATATCCGTAAATAATATTCAGCTTTTGTCGTGTTAATTATATTTGAAGTCCCTGGATAAACAAGAGGAAGGATGGTAAACGGATAAGAATTCTCACAAAGGATAGTTGCCATTTGCAGATTTAGAAAACGTTATTATTTAGGCGATAATTGAAATATTTCAACATTGTTTGGGATTAGTTATGGATCTGCGAGTAAACTAATGGCACAATTGGTTTGATGATAGACACACAAAGCTGGAGTAGCTCAGAGGGTCAGGCAGCATATCTGGAGAAAAGAATAGGTAATGTTTCGGGTTGAGATCATTCCTCAGACTGAGTCAGGGGAGAGGGAACTGAGAGATATGAAAATGTTCATAGAACAAATTAATGAAAGATATGCAACAAGACAGATCAAAGCCAGCAACAATAATCTAGGAAAGGTGGCGGCCACAAAGGTCCATTGTTGGCTGTGGGGAAGGTGATAACGAGTAATACAAGCTGTGAAAACCAACAGGATGACAGTGAAACTAGCACAACGACTGGGGTGGGGGAGGGGCGGAGAGAGGGGGGTTACGAAGGTTACTTGTAGTTAGATAAATCAAAATGCATACCGTTGGGTTGTTAGCTGCCAAAGTGAAATATGAGATGCAGTTCCTCCAATTTGCGTGTGGCCTCACTCTGACAATGGAGGAGGCCCAGGGCAGGACAGGACTCGATGAGTCTGGTCTGATGAAGACCCCATTCAAGTGTCCTACCCAATAATCCACTGTAAAAGCTACCAGTGTCTACAGGTGACAGAGGGGTAAGGACCATTCATGGCACTTACAACAGATACCTGTGTTCACACCAAGAGTATTTGTTACTGTTGCTGGAGTTCTGCAAGCATATCCATTAACAAACACAGCATTGCAACAGGGGTGCAGTTGGTAGAGTTGCTGCCTCGTAGAGTCCCAGGTTCGATCCTGATCTTGGATGCTGTCTGTGCGGAGTTTGTACGCTCTCTCTCTGTGACCGCGTGGGTTTCCTCTGAGAGCTCCGGTTTCCTCCCACATCCCAAAGACGTGTGGTCTGTAGATTAATTAGCTTTTTTAAATTCTGTGGATGAGAAAGTTGGATAATGTAGAACTTGTGTGAAGAGGTGATCCATGGTCGGTGTGGACTCGATGGGCCGAAGGGCATGTTTCCATGTTGTACGATTCCATTCAATTCAATTCATTTCAATTCATTTCAATTCTAAATGTATTTTTGTAACAATTCCAAGCAGATGAAGCAAAAGGATTGACAGCTGGTGATTTAAAATGTGGTTTTAATATACTACAAAACTAAAGCAGCATCTCAAGGTTTTTAAAGCCAAAAATGTCCAAGTGTTGTTGCATTCATTGTTTATTCATGAAATCACAAAACATTTGCCATTAAATAATTAAAAAACACAAGAAAATTCAGTCTGGAAACAAAATGTAGAATTTATTATCACTCATACACTTGGAACTCTGCTCTGCCCCGGTTCGATCCTGACTTCGGATGTTGCCTGTGTGGCGTTTGGATGTTCTCCCTGTGACCACGAGGGTTTCTTCCCCCATCCCAATGGCGTGCAGGTTTGTAGGTTAATTGACCCTCTGTAATTTGCCCCTTAGTGTGCAGGGAGTGGATGAGAAAGTGGGAGAACTACACCCTTTATCATGTATCGGTACGTTCTGGATGGCTGGATTGTAATCATGTATTGTCTTTCCGCTGACTGGTTAGCACTCAACAAAAGCTTTTCACTGTACCTGACAATAAACTAAACTCAAACTCAAACCCAACCTCTATTATATTGCATACTTGGGGTCAGCATGCTGCTTCACAAAACTACTCTGATAACTATTGGAAAGATGCCTTACTCTTTCCGAAGCTTCCAGCCAAAATTCACAGCTGGAGAATTTTAGTTGACATTGTATTACATGCCAGAACATGATACCATATTATTTCCCAAGTGGCAAATTCATGCATATCTTTTTATTCAGGGACAATTCACAGAATCGTACAACACAGAATGAGCCCATTCATCACATTAGTCTTTGAAAGCCAATTAGTCCCACTCCTCTGCTGTAATAGTTCTGAAAAACACTGCTAGCGGCAATTATACAAGGCTCAGTCTCGGGAATGTGGCGCCGCTCCATATATGCTTATTTGCAACAAAAAAATTAAATCAATTCCTCGCCCCTGCATTTTATGGAAAATACTAATTGAAAAGCAGATGGGAATTGCAAACAATATGTTTGTCACGGTGGGAATAAATGAGGAAAAGTTGTGTAAAAAAAAGCCTGTTTTCGGACTTCATGGTCATAAGAGAATTCTTAGATCTAGTCACTAGTTTGGCTAATGTGCAGGTGTGCATGGGATAATTCAGACATCAAGTTAGCTTTCTACAGCACTTGGTGTTCCCCATGTGGCCACCTCTACATAAGCAAGACCAAGCGTAGACGATCGTAGAGGATGATTTGTCCCCTATCCTCACCGATTGTGGCATGTTGGTCAGAAAGTTGAGGATCGAGTTGCAGAGATACATGTAAGTGCTGACTCCAAGTCCCGCAAGTTTGTTGATGAGCTTGGATGAGATAGTGGTATTGAAAGCAGAGTTGTAGTCAATGAATAAAAGTCTGATGTGGGTGACTCTCTTATCCTGGTGTTCCAGGGAAGAGTGTAGAGCCAGGGAAATGGTATCATCTGTGGACTTGTTGTGGTGGTAGGTGAACTGCACTGCTTCAAGGCTGTTTGGTAGACTGGATTTAATGTGTTCAATAACTAGCCTCTCAAAGCATTTCATGATGGTGAATGCCAAGGCCACTGGACGGTAGTTGTTAAGACACGAGATCTTGATTTTCTTCGGTGCCAGGATGATAGTTATTTACTTACTTACTTACTGCCTATTATGCCTCCTGGCATGTAGGGCAACAAACGAAGGTCCTCCACTTCTGTCTGTTCTGGGCTAGCTTCTGGACACTACCCCAAGTCAGGTCCATTGTTTTCATTTCCTCCTCTACAGTTCAACGCCAGGTGGTTTTGGGTCTCCCTCTTTTCCTTTCCCCTTCCGGTGTCCAGTGCAGGGCTATTCTTGGGATGCTGTCTGGTTCTCTTCTTTCACCATTGACATTCATCCTAGCATCTGTCGATAGCCCTGGAAGTCCATCACACCCAGTAGTGTTGATTCTTTCAGTTGCTGTTTCCGTAACATATTTTACGAGACAGGGTTGTTAGCCCTGAGCTCAACCTCCAACCTGGAGGACCAGTGGGTCGCTCTTCGTCTCGCCTCTACCCTTCGACCTCTCCAGCATGGGAGACCCTAACAGGAGACGAATCTACCGGTGACATAGCTCTAGGGGTCACTGAGACACACAAGCTCCCTGACCATGACAAGGTTGCAATCCAACGGGGGAGCAGGATGATAGTGGTCTTCTGATAAGGAGTTGGGTATCTCAGAACAGAGTAGGGAGAGATTAAATATTTCCGTGAATACTCCAGCTAGCTGGTCTGCGCAGTGTCTAAGGATGCAGTCGGCTTTCCGTGGGTCCAGACTCAGGAAGGCCAATCTAACTTCTACAACAGTGACCCTGAGAAGAGGCACACTTGAGTCTGATGGGACAGATGTCATCGCCCTGTTGGCCTTCTGCTCAAAGCGAGCATAGAAAACATTAAGCTTATCATGTGGCGAGCCGCCCTATCACTAATGATGTTGCCTGACACCTTTTTTTCTGTTGTTTAAAGTTTGCATTATGTTTGTTGCATATTGTAACAGGCGGCACAGTGGCGCAGCAGTGGAGTTGTTGCTTTACAGTGCCAGAGACACGGGTTCAATCCTGACTCTGGGTGCTGTCTGTACGGAGTTTGTATATTCTTCCTGTGACCACGTGGTTTTTCTCCTGGCGCTTTGGTTTTCTCCCGCACTTCAACAACAACAAGTTTATTCATGGATAACCCCTTGAGATGGACAGTCATCTCGTTTCCGAGGGGGTCCAACATAGAACATACAGCACAAGACATAACATACATAAAGGCTCTCATTGACCCACCTACCCACACACCAATCCCATAACCCCTCCATCCCCACTTGTTACAGTTTATAACAATTGTTAATTGACTTTACATATCCAATAATAATAACAGTTATATGTTACAGCACAAATGATCACACACAGAGCAAGCTAGATAAAGGAGCTTGAAGACTCTAATACTAGAAACAGGTACATGGTTTTATAAGGAAGGGTAAAAGCCGTATTGGTTCATAGATTAATTGGCTTCTGTAAAAACTGTATATTGTCCCAAGGCATGTGTAGGATAGTGTTAGTGTACGGGGTTCGCTGGTCAGCGTGGGCTCCCGTGAGCCAAAGGGTCTGTTTCCATGTGCATCTCTCAACTAAAACTAAACGGCTACAGTTGCATTTACATACAAGATCTCGTCTCTGAACATGGAGTCCAAGCATATTTTCTGAATGATCCTGGGGAAGATTGGATTAACGTCTGATGATCATTTGAAGGCTCTGGGCCTGTACTCACAACTCTCTGGGTTCACTCATCCCTTCCCACCCAAACCACCCCCTTCCCAGAGACTTTCCCCTGCAACCGCAGGAGATGCAACACCTGTCCATATACCTCCTCCCTCGATTCCATCCAGAAACCCCGACAGTCCTTTTAAGTGAGGCAGAGGTTTACTTGTGCCTCCTGCAACCTCATCTACTGTACCTGGTGGTCTCGATTTGGACTCCAATATATTGGCGAGACCAAACCTAGACTAGGCGAGCATTTCACCGAACACCTCCACTCAGTCCGCCTTGGTCTACTCGATTCCCCAATGGCCAAACATTTTAACTCCTCTTCCCATTCCCCCACTGACCTTTCCGTCCTGGGCCTCCTCCACTGTTGGAGTGAGGCCATACACAAATTGGAGGAACAGCACCTCATATTTTGCTTAGGCAGCTTACAACCCAGATGATTTTCTCTAATTTCAAGTAACTCCTGCATTCCCTGTCCCCATTGCTCCACCCTAATCATCCCACTAGCTCCAGGGGTTGCATCTTTGTATCACTCTTGATATCACACCTTCCCTAGTCCATTATATACGCCACCCTTCCTGAGATCATCTGTTGCTGGCCCTAATTTCTTATGGCCTTTTCTCGCCTCTAGTTTATCCCCGTCCCTCCCCCCACCTCTATCTTTCAGTCTGAAGAGGGGTTCCGACCCAAAACGTTGTCTATGCATTTTCTCCAGAGATGCTGCCTGTCCTGCTGTTATTCTAGCATTTTGTATCTGTCTTCAGTATAAACCAGCATGTGCAGTTTCTTCCTACACATATAACGAGAGGATATACTGGCGCTGAAATGTAATCATATAAAACACAATCAAACTGTCTAAGGAAGGTGAAATCAGGAATTGATAAATAATATTCTAGAAATGTTGGAGAACAGTTAAAGGATTAAAGGATTAACTGGGTAGTCACGTCTATTCACATGCTAATATATTCAAGCAGCTAATGAGAGGGCAATTCACACCTAAACTGGATGTGAAAAGGTTTAGGTGTGTGTTTGCATATTAAATCTTATTTAACAATGACTAACTGCATAGTTTTATGAGTTTAAATTAGCCCCATCAAGATTCTAAACTAAAGAAATGAATGGAAATATTTTGGTATTTTTCAATACAATACTAATAAGCAATTGTGGTATGAAGGTACACAAAAATGCTGGAGAAACTCAGCGGGTGCAGCAGCATCTATGGAGCGAAGGAAATAGGCAACGTTTCGGGCCGAAACCTTTCTTCAGGCTGATGGGAGGTGGCGGGAAGAAGAAAGGAAAAAGGAGGAGGAGGAGCCCGAGGGCTGAGGGATGGGAGGAGACAGCAACGGCTAACAAAATTGGGAGAATTCAATGTTCATGCCTGCAGGATGCAGACTCCCCTTGTGATATGAAATGTCTGGCCAGTAATAACATTGAATCCCAGAGTCATAGAGTGATACAGTGTTGAAACAGGCCCTACGGCCCAACTTACCCACACCACCCAACAATGTCCAAGCTACACTCGTTCCATTTGCCTGCGCTTGGTCCATATCCATCCAAACCTGTCATATCCATGTAAAGTACCTGTCTAACTGGCTCTTTAAAAATGGGATAGTCCCAGCCTCACCTGCCTCCTCTGGCAGTTTGTTCCATACACCCACCACCTTTTGTGTGAAAAAGTTACCCCTCAGATTCCTATTTAATCTTTTCCCCTTCACCTTGAACACATGTCCTCTGGTCCTCGATTCCCCTACTCTGGGCAAGAGACTCTGTGTGTCTACCCAATCTATTCCTCTCATGATTTTGTATACCTCTATAAGATCCCCCTCATCCTCCTGCGCTCCAAGGAATAGAAACCTAGCATGCTCAACCTCTCCCTATAGCTCACACCCTCCAGTCCTGGCAACATCCTCATAATGCAGTACATGTGTATTGAGAAATGTTATATCCTATTTCATATTTATCAGTTGCTTAAGAGTAATACACCACTGGTCAGTCCTTTGAAGGGTCTCAAAACGTCACCTATCCATGTTCTTCAGAGATAGACACAAAATGCTGGAGTAACTCAGCGGGCCAGGCAACATCTCTGGGGAAAAAGAATGGGCCAGACCAAATCAGGTCAGGCAACAGATGACCTCAGGAAGGGTGGAGCCCATAATGTCCCATTGTTGGGTAGGGAAGGTGTGATAACAAGAGGGGTACAAGGATGTGAACAGTAGAACTTGTGGGACAATGATGGTAGGGAAGCAGTGAGTGAGGGGAGGGGAGGCTATGCAGGGGTTACTTGAAATGAGAGAAATTAACATTAATACGGCTGGGTTGTCAGCTGCCCAAACAAAATATGAGGTGCTGTTCCTCCAATTTACATATGGCCTCACTCTGACAGTGGAGGAGGCCCAGGACAGAAAAGTCAGTATAGGAAGGGGAGATGCTGCCTGACCCGCTGAGTTGCTCCAGCACTTTGCATCTTATTTTTGTAAACCAGCATCCGCAGTTCCTTGTTTCCCTCTCTCTTAATTGCACCAGGTTTGATTTTGTTTGCCGGGTAGGCAAAGAAGACCTGTGGTCCTTTTAAATTAAAAAAAATCTTAAAAACATAACATTACTCTCTGGCAATATAGATGTTAATGTTGGTACCTTCTAACTTGACTCACAGTAAGTCATTGAATTTGATGTCACTTCACAGCTGAGTACTAAAGTGTGGGGTTTGTGGGCTCATTTTAAACCTTCATTTTACTTTTGGACATTGAGGACTAAGCACATTTAGTTATTATTAACCTTTTCACCTTTGCTTCCTGAAATCTTAGCATTCTATCAACGAGTGTTCCAAATCTCATATAATACCACTGCCCGGCAATTTGATAGGAAAATTGTCAAAAAAAATCATTTAAATTTTGCAGTGCTGCTGAACTGTTCACACGTGAACCAGGGCTGCCGGTGCTAAAGGGGGGGGGGGCTTCTTCTTTTATGTATCCAACTCATCTGCAAGTAACATGATTTATCAAATGTCATATTCCGCTGTTGCACATTCGCCTAGTGCTACTGGCCACAGAAGTTAATTGGTGCGAAAGGGCTTTATTGCAAATCACTATCTGAAGGCCTTATTAGCTCGTGAATGTGAACACAAGTCATACTGTGGAGATAGCTGTACACTAATGACACTAAGGCTGGATAATTGCAATTTTTTAACCTTTTAAATACCACGCATTATGCACTACAGCTCGGAGCAGAGAGCAAAGTGATGGTGATTGAAGATGTGGATTTGTAGAATATTATGCATATCTATATACGCATTTTGCATAACAATGAATAAATAAGCTAAAAGTTAATATGAATTTTAATCAGTTTTACCACTGCTGTTAAGTGTGCTTTTTCCTTTAATACAAATGGATTAATTTTTTTCCTTTGCATCCTCCTAAATTTATAAAAAGCTGTCAGAGATGCAATTGATTCCACTTTGCTACATACCTATAACCCTGTCATTTGCATATACTTTCAATGTTTCATTAATATTTATCATTATGTAAAATACTTCTGTTAATTATACTGCATTTCCATGGATGTTTTTACAGTGTTTAGCTAATTACTTGTTTCCACTTATTCCTTCCAGCATGTGTCACACCATTTCACGGCACGATATTGTTTGCAGCCCTGTTCTACGTTACAGCAGACTGAATGTAAACAACTCAATAGACACACTGTGCTGGAAGGATTACACAAAGAAGTATTAAGAAGCATTGTTTTAAAACAATCCTGATTTTTCTCTTTGTTTTACAAGGAACTGCAGATGCTGGAAAAATCGAAGGTGGATAAAATGCTGGAGAAACTCAGCGGGTGAGGCAGCATCTATGGAGCGAAGGAATAGGTGACGTTTCGGGTCGAGACCCTTCTTCAGTCTGGAGAAGGGTCTTGACGCAAAACGTCACCTATTCCTTCGCTCCATAGATGCTGCCTCACCTGATTTTTCTCTTTGTTTGGTTAGAATTAGATCTAAATGAGGGTGATAAATCTGTGGAATTCATTGCCACAGATGGCTGTGGAGGCCAAGTCAATGCATATTTTTTAAGGTGAAGATTAATAGATTCCTCAAACAAGGGAAGGGATATCACCCCAGGAAGGCACATGAATGGCAAGGGGGCGTTGTTTAATTGTAGAACCAAGGAACTACTGATGCTGATTTACAACAAAAAAAAGGACACAAAGTGCTGGAGTAACTCAGCGGGTCAGGCAGCATCTCTGGACAACATGGATAGGTGACGTTTTGGTTTGGGACCCTTCTTCAGATTAATTGTGGTGGGCAGGTGAGTAGAAAGCTGGAAGAGGGGAGGGACAGACTAAGCCTGGCAGGTATAGGTGAACACAGGTGAGGGGACTACATATATGAATACTGGTTTTATTTAAATGAAAGACATAAAGTGCTGGAATAACAGGAGAACAAGCAGCATCTCTGGAGAAAAGGGATGGGTGAGGTTTCGATTGGGACCTTTCTTCACCCATCCTTTCCTGACCCGAAACAACACCTATCCATGTTCTCCTGGGATGTTACCTACCCGCTGAGTTACTCCAGTGTTTTGTGTCTATCTTTGGTATAAACCAGCATCTGCTGTCCCTTTTTTCTAGGTTTTATTTAAAGATAGGTGCAAATACTATTGAATATGACACCATTGACTGTATAGACAATCAGAATGTGTGAAGAGTTTTTGTACACTTTTTGTTTTGTATATCTTTTTTATTCTGAGTAAAGTTTATTTCTGGGGAAAAATTACAGGTATTTTTGAGGGCAGCACGGTGGCGCAGCGGTAGAACTGTTGCCTTACAGCGCCTGAGACTCAGGTTCAATCCTGACTACGCTGCTGTCTGTACGGATTTTGTATGTTCTCCCTGTGACCGCGTGGGTTTTCTCCGGATGCTCCGGTTTCCTCCCGCACTCCAAAGTAGTGCAGATTTGTAGGTTAAAAAAATTGTAAATTGTCCCTAGTGTGTGGCATGATATGGGGTGATCGCTGGTTGGCGTGGACTAGGTGGGCCAAAGGGCATGTTTCCACGCTGCATCTCTAAAGTCTAAAGTATCAGTGTATCTGGAGCAAGACAATTCTCGCTGCTATGAATATATCACACTATTTATAATGATTTGGATGGGTTGTTAACACTGAACGGCAATAATGCCGATGCATTCTCCATTCAAGTAGTATGATATCTTTGCATTTGGCACTGTGTTCTTTCCTCTTCCTCCTTTGTGCTAGGTCTATCACTCCTTGCCTTTGTCTCCATCTGTCCTTGCATTATATTTCCCATCTCCGAGGCCGGCGGTATTTCTTCCCCTCCATGAAAATTACATGCCTGTTATTTTCTTTCAGGGCCTGACCCTGAAATCATCTGATCAAGCTGTTGATGCTGAATGCATTTGCACACCCTGTCAATGGAATGAGAATAAGTCCCCGGCTTTTTTTTAATTACAACGATAACATATTCACTCATCTAATAATGTAGATGGTTAGCAATTTTAAATTTTAATAATCAATTACTAGAAGTAATTCTCCATTAAATCACAAGAGAGTCATTAAATCTCAAAAGACAGAAGTGGACTGCATGCAAAAGCAGCAAATGCGCTATTTTTAACTACCATTAGGGAATTTTCTTATTCTCTTTCATTTCTATGCATTTCTCACACGTTTTCGGGCAAACTGTCTCAATTACCGCAGAAAGAGAATGGCTGATCATATAAATAATGAAGGAAAACATTGGAGAACGAACAAGGTTCGAGATATTTCTTTGTCAAAGTGATGGAATAAATCAGAATGTGAATATATTTGGAGTGAGAATCTCTGCTACTTTATCAATATAATGACACAAGCCGTTACATTTAATTCTCCATTAACACTTGGTATCTGGTTATAAGCAGTGAAACCTGCAGGGAGTCTGCGGGGCTTGGACAGGACGGGAGAGCATGCAAAAAAGTGGTAAATGGAATACAGTAGAGAAAAGGGCATGAGGTACAGAAGTGTGAAAACGCACACCTCCAGATTCAGGGACAGTTTCTTCCCAGCTGTCATCAGGCAACGGAACCATCCTATCACCAACTAGAGAGCGGTCCTGAGCTACCATCAAGCTCATTGGGGACCCTCGGACTATCTTTAATTAGACTTTACTGGACTTTATCATGCACTTAACATTATTCCCTTTAACCTGCATCTGTATTGTATTCATGTATAGTCCCTCCGCTGATTGGAAAGCACACAACAAAACGATGTTCACCTTACCTCAGTACAAGTTACAATAAACTAAATTAAACTTAACAAAGTGACCAGTCATGCGCTTAGAAGGATTGAAGGTAGAAGAATTACAGGTGAAGATTATTTTCTAAAAGAGGAAAGGATTCAGAAGGATGTGCTGGTGTTGGAGAGTGCCCAGAAGAGGTTTAC
This sequence comes from Amblyraja radiata, assembly GCF_010909765.2. Lineage (NCBI taxonomy): Eukaryota > Metazoa > Chordata > Chondrichthyes > Rajiformes > Rajidae > Amblyraja > Amblyraja radiata. Next base: position 36,044,952 of record NC_045962.1, read on the forward strand.
AAGAATGATCCTGAGGATGATTGAGTTAACTTATGATGAGCATTTGACAGCATGGTCTGTACTTGCCAGAGTTTAGAAGGATGAGGGGAGACGTAGAAAATTACTGGATAATGATAGTCCTGGATAGAGTGGACATGAAAAGGTTTTCAGTAATGGGAGAGTCTAGAAACGGAGGGCACTCTCAGAATAAAATAATGTACCTTTAGAAAGAAAATGGAGAGGAATTTCTTTAGCCAGAGGGTGCTGGATTTGTGATATTCATTGCCACCGATGGCTTTGGATGCCAAGTCATTTTGGTGTTTTTTAAACTGGAGACTGATAGGTCCTTGATTAGTAAGGGTGCCAAAGGTTACAGGGAGAAGGCAGGAGAATTGGGGAAAGATAGATCAGCCATGATTGAATGGCGGAGTACACTTGATGGGTTGAATGGCCTAATTCTGTTCCATTGTCTTATGGTCTAAATAGAGTGATACAAGTTAGAAGGACCATTCTTACATTTTAGAACATTGTTAGATCCTTGTCATTGCTGTTTTGGAGAGAACTGATTCTGCGCCATTGTGCTACTCTTGGAGAAACAAGGAACAGCAGATGCTGGTTTAAAATGATGCGTTCTCAGCCCCCGTTCTTTACTCCTTGAACACTACGCAGTCATGTACAAATCTACTTCAATTTTCAAATTCGCAGACGACACCACCATTGTGGGCCGGATATCAAATAATGATGAGACGGAGTACAGGAAGGAGATCGACAGCATCGTGCCCTGGTGTCGAGACAACAACCTTTCTCTCAACATCAGCAAGACAAAGGAGATAGTGATTGACTTCAGGAAGCGAAGTGGTGCACATAACCCAGAATACATTGACTGTGCAGAAGTAGAGATCGCCGAAAACTTCCTCGGTGCCAATATCACCAACAACCTCTCCTGGACCACCCATATTGAAGCAACGACCAAGAAGGCACATCAATGCCTCTACTTCCTTAAAAGGCTTAGGAAGTTTGGCATGTCCCCTACAACTCTCACCAACTCCTACAGAAGCACCATAGAAAGCACTTTATCAGGATGCATCACAGCTTGGTTTGGGAACAGCTCCATCCAGGACTGTAAGAAATTGCAGCGACTTGTGGACACAGTCCAGACCATCACACCAACCATCCTCCCTTCTATTGATTCCATTTATACCTCACGCTGCCTCAGCAAGGCCAACAGCAATCAAGGACGAGTCTCACCCTGGCCTCTCCCTCTTCTCCCCTCTCCCATCAGGCAAAAGGTATAGAAGTGTGAAAAAGCATACCAGCAGATTCAGGGACAGTTTCTTTGCAGCTGTTATCAGGCAAATGAATCATCCTACCACAACCAAGAGCAGTCCTGAACTACTATCTACCTCTTTGGTGACCCTTGAACTATCCTTGATCGGACTTTGCTGGCTTTACCTTGCACTAAACGTATCTATACACTGTAAATACACTCTAAACACCGTGTATCTATACACTGTAAATCAGGGGTCGGCAACCTTGTTCTGCATAGGGGCCGGGACGCATGTCTGTGAGCAGATGGCGGGCCACATCTATCATGTGTACACATGGATCCCGCCCCCATCCCGCATCGGATGTCAGGCATCAAATCACATGTTCACAGAAGGTAGAAACTCAGCGGGTGAAGCAGCCTCATGCAATCCTTGCATGTCTCACTCGCTGAGTTTCTCCAGCATTTTTTTCTACCTTCGATTTTTCCAGCATTTCAGTTCTTTCTTAAACGTGTTCACAGAAGGTGCGTGGCCGTGCCGGTGGCTTTGCGCAGGATGCAGTACAGCCAGAGCTTGGCGCTCGCCGGGCCTGATGATTATAGGGGAAAAAATCCGACTGCGAGCTGGATGATTTTGGATTACGGGCCGCATTCGGCCCGGGGGCCACAGGTTGCCGACCCCTGCTGTAAATGGATTGATTGTAATCATGGATTGTCTTTCTGCTGACTGGTTAGCACACAACAAAAAGCATTCCACTGTACCTCGGTGCACGTGACAATAAACTAAACTAAACTAAAACTAAACTAAACACAGGAGGTCACAAAGTGTTGGAGTAATCAGCAGGTCAGGTAGCATCTGGAGAACAGGAGTCAAGTACCAGCAATGGATCAATGAAATTCTTGCAGCTTAATAGGCCCATTAACACAACAACACAACAAAAAGATATACAATAAATTGATCATCAGTAAATCTTGATAGCCTGACCATAATAGTATAAGGTCGACACAAGGAACTGCAAATGCTGAAACCTTGACTGCTATATTTGGTTTAATTTATCGTCCCGTGTACCGGGGTACAGTGAAAATCTTTTTTGTTGCGTGCTATCCAGTCATCGGAAAGACAATGCATGATTACAATTGAGCTCACCATTGTATACAGATACAGGATAAGGGGAATAACATTTAGTGCAGTAAAACTCCCATTAAAGATAGTCCGAGGGTCTCCAATGAGGTAGATGGGAGGTCAGGATCACTCTCTGGTTGGTGATAGGATGGTTCAGCTGCTTTATAACAGCTGGAGGTATGCTTTTTCACACTTCTGTTTTTCTTGCCTGTGTGAAGTGTAGATAGAAGTGTATTTGGATTATACATTTGTTTTACTAGGATTTTGCATCAGGTATATGTTCGTAGAACATCAATGCAGAGTGAAAATCCAACAGCATTGTCGCTAAATCAAACTGGCATGCTGATTCCACCAAGCAACCTCTAAATTGCTATCTAATGATGAATTATATTAGCATCAATTTAACAGCAAGTTCCACACAATCTACATGTGAAAATGATATGTGTTGAAACCGCTTTAACAATCTACGACTGACTTGGACGAGATCCCATGACACAGTCACAATTGCTGGTATAAGGTGTTTATTGCTACCAACACTAAAACCGAATGAAGAACAGGCCAAATATAACATTGGAATAAATGGAAGTAATAAGAATTAATGGATATTAGGTCACAAATGGGGATAAAAGTCATGGGGCTTCAGAAATCCTTAATAGGTCAGAGGGAAATAGAAGTCAAAATGTAATGCAATGAAATCGCAGATGTTGCTTTATACCAGGTAGACAAAAATGCTGGAGAAACTCAGCAGGTGAGGCGGCATCTATGGAGCAACGGAAACAGGCAATGTGTCTGGCTGAGACCCTTCTTCAGACTGATGTGAGGGCGGGGGGGGGGGAAGAAGAAAGGAAGGTGCGGAGTCAGTGGGCTGAGGGAGAGCTGAGAAGGGGAGGAGAAAACAGGGACTACCAGAAGTCAATGTTCATACCGCTGGGGTGTAAACTGCCTCCTTCAATTTACGGTGGGCCTCACTCTGGCCATGGAGGAGGCCCAGGACAGAAAGGCCGGATTCGGAATGGGAGGGGGAGTTGAAGTGCTGAGCCACCGGGAGATCAGGTTGGATATTGCTAGAGCCAGGATGTTTAGGTGCTAAAAAACTGAAATATGCAGGCAAAATGGCATAATAAAATTACAAAAAAGGCACGAAAAAGGCATTTATAGACAAAAAAGGCATAAAAAGGCATACATTTCCACCACCAAAATATGGTTAAAAATGATAATATAATGGTATTCTACATTAAATGACCAAAGTTGACGTTGCACATAATTATTAGCATTTTTATCAAATTGTGTTAAATAGTGTTAAACTATGCTGTCTGTCAGACAGAATATGCTTCAGTTGTGAGAAACTTCTTTCGACCTCAGCTGAGATCACTGGTGCATACTAGAAACAAGCTACCGACTCTATATTCATGTCGATATCTTGTCATTACAACTACCTTTGAGAACTTTCGCTATGTTTTGTATTTCTTCAAGATCTTTTGTTGGCTAAATTCACTCTCACATTTTCCTTGTATGTCTTTACCTACATCGCCAGGAATTTTACGGATATCGTCAGTTACTTTGTTGAAAAACCTGCAAGTTATTCACTAATGTTTCGCCATGTTTCTCAAAGCAAATGGTAGCTTGTGGGAAGTTTGCAAAATTGGAAGCAATAAACACAAGATCGCAGTGGAGGGACATTTTCTGCAGGATCTCACTGATGATCCTGACTGCAGCAGATTCTTCTTTTTCAAAACAGTTGACGATTTATTTTATCTTTTCAAAAATTTGCTGCATAGTAAAGTACAACAGGGAGCCATGTACCCAACCTAGTCAAAACGGGCTGAGGAGGTAACAGAATTTTGGGTGCCATTTCCTTGAACAACTGTACACGTGATGGTGCTTTGAGGAAGATTTTCTAAACTAGGCGATCAACATTTGGATACAAGCTACTTATGTGCTTGACAATTCCATGAAGTTCTTGAGCTAAGCATGTCAAATGCAACATTTCGGGGAATAAAATTTTAAGAGCACGAGCAGCTTTTTTCATGTAAGGAGCTGCATCAGTCACAAACAGAAGAACATTCTCATGTTATATACCTTCTGACCAAAGTACTGCACGTGAAGATGTAAACAACTGAGCAATAGTTGAGCTGTTTGACTTTTCCAATACTTCTGATGTCAACAAATACTCCTTTGATGGTTGACCTGCCTCCAGTGTACCGATGACCACATTAGCAACATATCTCCCCACAATATCGGTTGACTCATCTACTGAGATCAATATTTTGTTGCATGCAACTTCATCTCTAATTTTCTGCACAACAATGTTGAAGTTGCTGTGCAGAAATATTTCCGTTATGATAACTCACCTCGTATATGTTCCTCTGTGTATTTCTCTAAAAAAACACTGAGAGATTTGTTTTCCAATTTCCACAGTGGAATTCCAGCAACAATGAATGCCTTGCACAGATCACTCAAACTCAGATTTGCGTCTGGAGCCAGCAGTAAATGTAGTAAGGAGACAAGCTTGGGTATTTGGCTTGGGTAGTCTACACCCCAGCGGTATCAACATCGACTTCTCTAATTTTAGATAACCCTTGTCTTCTCCCTCCTCCCCCCCACCCTTCCCAGCTCTCCTTCTAGTCCTACTGTCTCCGCATCTTCCTTTCTTTTTCCCGCCCCACCCCCCCTCCACATCAGCCTAAAGAAGGGTCTTGACACGAAATGTCACCTATTCCTTCTCTCCATAGATGCTGCCTCACCCGCTGAGTTTCTCCAGCATTTTTTGTCTACCTTTGATTTTTCCAGCATCTGCAGTTCTTTCTTAAATAGATCTTGGAGAAGGCTGAACCAGCGCGCAGCGGCTCGAACGAATGAACGACCAACGGTGGCGCCCCCAGTTTTGCTCTGGTGGTAGAAATTTTCTTGTAAGTTATACTATGTTAACACGTTAATAATAACATCAATATTAACGTCATTGTAATCACGGTACAATTAAATTTCAAAAAAGGGGGGGGGGGATCTAGGGACATTTTGAAATTTAATTGTACCGTGATTACAATGACATTTTCTATGTTAACACATACCCCTTCTGCACCCTCCCCCCACTCGGTCGCTCCACTTCCTCGCTGGGTACACCCAAGGCCAATGATCAGTGATTGCTCAGCCCCCCCCCCACTTTCAAAAGTGCTCCGCGGCCCCTGGTTCAGATGGAGAGTGCTGCCAGATGTGAGCGGGGAACTGAGGCCAGTTGCCGTGATGTCTGGATCCCAATGCTCAGCGCTTCGTGTTTCAGAGTTGTCTAATATTATTGATTTGTAATTAGCCTGATTTCTAATTAGTTGACAAAACCTTAATTTATTAATCCGGAATATCCATGGGGATGGGATAAGTGTAATATTAAAATGACATGCAAGGTGTCAGGCTGTCTGTCACAACATACAGCCCCGATAACCCATTATTTCCTTCAGTTAAATATTGGGAAGGTAGCACTATTGTCATTTGCCACTCAGCTATTATGTTTGTTTACCTCACTGATTATTTCTAAACCGCGCCCCCCCCCCCCCCCCAAATTCCTTTGACAGGTTGAATAGCAATGTCCCCAATCTCATTGTTTTATTAATTGAACACGTAGATGAACATCCTCGAGGAGTGTAATCAGATGGAAATGGATTCAGATGCAATGTTTAAGAGCTTGTTCAAAGAAGGGACATATTTTAAAGGAGTGACAGAGATACTTGCAGGGGAACGTGTGAGGAGGTTATTATTTGTCTTTAGTTTTAGCTTGAACCAGGACTTCTGAAGATTCAAAATTTAATATAGTAATTGTGCTGATACTGACTCCAACCAACCACGTAATGAATATCATCCATTCCGGAGGTTTTATTTTTCTAATGCCATTTAGAATGCCACCCTCCCCCCTTCTCCCCCTCGGTCGCTACACTCCCTCGGGCTTGGTCTCTCGCAATTTCTCACTCCCAACTCTCACCCAATGTTGGCAGCCCAGGAGGTTCGACGGTCCCGGTGAGGTTGAGAGGTTCGACAGTTCCGATGAGGCGGAGAGGTGAGTGGGTCCCGGTGAGGCAGAGAGGTTCGGCGGTCACATTTTGGTGGTCATAGTTGGAGGAATCGGGGAGGTAGCGAGGGTGCGCGTTATCGGTGAGGGGGCGATAGTCAGAGTTACCGGTGAGGCAGCAAGAGTCGGCGTAATCGGTGCCCAATTGAAGGTCGGCGGCAGCATCCACATGGTAGTCGGCGACGGCTGCGTCCTCGGTGGTCCAGGCCTGAGGTCAATCTGGGAGGCGGTGAGTGCTGGTTATGCTCCTCATGGCCAAGATGGCATCGCGGGACTCAGCCTGGTGATGTTCAGCAGGCAGCGCAGGCCAGCGTTGGGGCCCGGGGCCTGCAGGTGGTTGATTCGCGGAGTGTCGGTGGCAGGAGCGGCCAGGAGGCGGGCAAGTTTAAGGTCCTTGGCGGAGTCCAGGAGAGCTAGGAATCATTTATTGAAGACGTGGATCTGCCGTAGGATGAAGTAGAGTTGGGGTCCGTTGCAGGTCTGGGTCAGTGACGCCCAAAGTTTCAGGAGAGTCAAAGCGAGGTCCTGATGGTGCTGGCGCATAGCAGCCAGAGTAGATCACAGGGCACGGCAGGCGAACTGCCGTGTATGGCGGCAGATAGCCAGTCGGTATCTATAGTCCGGGTTGGGTCCGAACTGGGAGGTAGGGAACTGGAGCTGGAAACCATGAGGTACAAGATGGAGGCGCAGGCAAGTCTCGAGAAAGCAAACGTGGCTGTGGTACCGGGTCTGGGTTAGGATGTGGCCGTAGAGCTGGAGGGAAGGGGGAATAACAGGGGGGGGGGGCAGTGAGAGAGGAGGTTGTTAAACTGTCTTCGGAGAGAGGAGAAGAACTTCTTCAAAGTAGGCATACCTTGAGTGCTGGAGTAACTCAGTGAGTCTGGCAGCATCTCTGAAGAACATGGATAGGTGATGTTTCTGGTTGGGACCTTTCTTCAGACTGATTGTAGTAAGGAGAGTGGGGTAAAAATTGTAAACGAAAGGTTTTTAGCCATGTTTATGTCATTGCAATGACTTTAGAAGGTTATTAATAAGTTTTCCCGGTACTTCTGTTCACTGACGGTGATATGGTTAGTGGACAAATCATTTGTTGTTTTAGTTTTAGAGATAGAGCATGGAAACAGGCCCTTCGGCCCACCGAGTCCACACTGTCCATCAATCACCCATTCACACTAGTTCTATGTTATCCCACTTTCTCATCCACTCCCCCGGGGCCAAGGAAAGAGCGTTCACGTCGCGGCCCTGTTTCAACCAATCTTTCCACCACCACGCACAAGAAGCACAAGAAGCGCAAGACAGACACCATTGGGCAGATGCCAAGAAGTGTGTTCAGCTCTGGCTGAACAACTTCTAATCTTGTGTGTGGACTCGATAAGAAGAAGAAGTTCCACTCCCCACAAACTAGGGGTAATTTACAGAGGGCCAATTAGTCTACAAACCCACATATCTTTGGGATGTGGGAGGAAACCAGAGCACTGGTTGGGTGGCACAGTGGTGCAGCGGTAGAGTTGCTGCCTTACAGCGCCAGAGACCCAGATTCAATCCTGACTACGGGTGCTGCCTGTCTGTTTTCCTTGTGACCACGGGGGTTTTCTCCAGGTGCACCGGTTTCCTCCCATACTCCAAAGACGTGCGGGTTTGTAGGTTAATTAAGATCTATAAAAATGGTTAAATTGTCTTTAGTGTGTAGAATAGTGTTAATATTAGGAGTGATCTCTGGTGGGCCACAGGTCCTGTTTCCGTGCTGTATCTCTAAACTAAAGAATATTTAAACAAGAATAAGTAACAAATTTAATGTGAGAATCATTGAAATGTATTGACCATAAACTAAAAGTAAACACCCGGAAGAAACCCATGCGGTCACAGGGAGATCATACAAACTCCACACACAGACAGCACTCGAGGCCAAGATTGAACCTGGGACTCTGGCTCTGTGAGGCAGCAACTCTACCTGTTGTGCCATTGTGCGTCAAGTCTTATCCAATAAGCACAGTGCTATTCAGTTGTTTCATTATTAATGTCCATACAGCAATGGACATGGCAATGTTCAATTGAACAATAGAGACCAAGGTGTAGTGAGAATACATATACAGTACATTCTTGTCATTCCAGTGTCATTATGCTTTCATGCTCACGTTGATGGTTAATACTGCCCCATTAGTTTTGAAAGGAAAGAAATCTAATTCAATTTTTGTTAAGTACATTATCATTGTTCATGAAAGGCAGCGCAGTGGCGCAGCGGTAGAGTTGTTGCCTCACAGCGCCAGAGACGCAGGTTCAATCCTAACCTCAAATGCTGTCTGTGCGGAGTTTGCACGTTCTCCCTGTGACCACGTAGGCTGCAAGGTGACTTGGATAGGCTGGGTGAGTGGGCAAATGCATGACAGATGCAGTATAATGTGGATAAATGTGAGGTTATCCACTTTGGTGGCAAAAACAGGAATGTAGACTATTATCTGAATGGTGAGAGATAGTGAGAAAGGGAGAGATGCAACGAGACCTGGGTGTCATGGTACACCAGTCATTAAAAGTAGGCATGCAGGTGCAGCAGGCAGTGAATAAGGCGAATGGTATGTTAGCATTCATAGCAAAAGGATTTGAGTATAGGAGCAGGGAGGTTTTACTGCAGTTGTACAGGGTCTTGGTGAGACCACACCTGGAGTATTGCGTACAGTTTTGGTCTCCTAATCTGAGGAAAGACATTATTGCCATAGAGGGAGTACAGAGAAGGTTCACCAGACTGATTCCTGGGATGTCAGGACTTTCATATGAAGAAAGACTGGATAGACTCGGTTTGTACTCGCTAGAATTTAGAAGATTGAGGGGGGATCTTATAGAAACTTACAAAATTCATAAGGGGTTGGACAGGCTAGATGCAGGAAGATTGTTCCCGATGTTGGGGAAGTCCAGAACAAGGGGTCACAGTTTAAGGATAAGGCGGAAATCTTTTAGGACCGAGATGAGGAAAACATTTTTCACACAGAGAGTGGTGAATCTCTGGAATTCTCTGCCACAGAAGGTAGTTGAGGCCAGTTAATTGGCTATATTTAAGAGGGAGTTAGATGTGGCCCTTGTGGCTAAAGGGATCAGGGGGTATGGAGAGAAGGCAGGTACAGGATACTGAGTTGGACGATCAGCCATGATCATATTGAATGGCGGTGCAGGCTTGAAGGGCCGAATGGCCTACTCCTGCACCTATTTTCTATGTTTCTATGTTTCTATGTTTCTCCTGGTGCTCTGGTTTCCTCCCACACTCTAAAGATGTGCAGGTTTGTGAGCTAATTGGCTTTGGTAAAATTGTAAATTGTCCCTAGTGTGTAGGATAGTGCTAGTTTATGTGGTGCTCGTGGTCGGTGCAGACTCGGTGGGCCGGAGGGCCTGTTTCCGCGCTGGATCTGTAAAGTCTAAAGTGAAAACACCACTCACATCTTCCAAAATCAGTTCTCGTTAAAAATAGACGAGTATTCCTATTGGCAGAGTTCATCCTTTATTGAATCAGAAAGATACGGCCACGTGCCTGTCCTGAACAAGCCTCTGCCTTGGACAGCTTCTCAGTCAGACCTTCTTGTCCATGTCATGTCACTTCCGTGTTCAAAAGCCAGACTTCACTCAGAGTACCACGTGCAAACTTTGCACAGGCCCTTCACAGTCTGAAGAAGGGTCTCGACCCGAAATGTCACCCATTCCTTCTCTCCAGAGATGCTGACTGTCCCGGTGAGTTATTCCAGCATTTTGTGTCTACCTTCGATTTAAACCAGCATCTGCAGTTCTTTCCTACACCCTTCATATTTATGATCTCTCCCAGTGTCGCTGTCTGAATCTCTGTCCTTTGCCTAGACGTGATCAATGTAAGTCCCAGAAACCTTTGTTAGTTTACGGGGAGATTGGTGACTTGTCGGGTGAAACAAGAGGAAAATTCCATCAAGTCCTTTCTGTGTTTTCGAGCACCCACCAAGATTAGCAAGACGCCTATTTTTAACACAGTTGCCTGTGGCAATAGAAATATGAAGTGGCACTTGATGTTTTTGGATCTTTTTCCTTGCAGTGTTCACGGATTAATAATATATAGGCCTGCCCGTACTGTACATTCGAAATGAACGTTAAAATTCAATATAATGTTTGTCTGGTAATGGAAAGGTACCAATATTCTTTTGCAACTGAGAAAATCTGTAACTGATGATCATTGTAGGCATGAGTGACTTGTAATGGGTTTGTGCAAGTGAAGTAACATCCAAAATGTCCATCACAGGTCAATAGTCCTCTGACTGTTAGTTTAAGTGGTGTTGGGCAGAAACCTGTCTAGCGTAAAGTGAAAATTTACTTCAAGTGGATTATGGTATTTATCTTACACTAAAGTACACTGCAAATTTTATGAGTGATACAAAATACTATTTATCCGATAGGATATCACTCACGGCACTGCATTTCATTATCAAGCACAATGGAAATCACACTCTATCTGTGAGATCCACCAGAATTTGCTTATTACAAAACACAGGGGCCTTAACATAGGGCTTTGGTTAGGCTGCATTTGGAGTATTGCGTGCAGTACAAGTCACTCCATTACAGGACGGATGTCACAGAGTCACAGTCTTGGAGTCCTACAGCACGGAAACAGGCCCTTCAGCCTAACTATCCCATGGCGACCAAGATGCCCCATCTACACTAGTCCCACGTGGTCACATTTGGCCCATATCCTTCTAAACCTTTCCTATCCATGTATCTGTCCAAGTGTCTTTTAAATGTTGATATACTGTAGTACCTGTCTCAAGGACCTCCTCTGGCATCTCATCCCATATACCCACCACCCTCTGTGTAAACCATTCCTGTCCATGTACCTAAACAAATGTATTTGGACAAGTAACTGGATATGAAGTGAAAGGTTACAGAATGATGCTTGGATTAGAGGGTATTGACTCTGAAGAGAGGGTGGACAGACTTGGATTGTTTTCTTACTTGGAAGTAAATAAAACTATGAGAGACATGGATAAGGTAAACAGTCAGAACTTTTTCCCAGAGTAGAACTGTCAGATACTATAGGGCATAGGTTTAAGGTGAGAGGGACAAAGTTTAAAGGAGATGTGTGGGGCAAGTTATTACACAGAAGGTACTTGGAACATGCTGCCAGGGGTGGTGGTAGAGGCAGATACGATAGTAATGTTTAGTAGGCTTTTAGATAGGCACATGGATGTGCCGGGAATGACGGGATATGGAGGAGATTAAGTCTATCTCAGCATCATGTTGAGCACGGACATTGTGGGCTGAAGGGCCTGTTTCTGTGCTGTATGTTCTATGTTGTATGTTCCTACACTTTATATTCAGATCTTTTTCTCAAGTGATTGTCCCTCCAACTCATTGAGAACAACAAGTCCAGTTGATCATCAAAATCACCAGGGTTTGTGGCAGGAATATGTAGGCTCACAATATTCTGTATGAACATTAAATGGTTAACATTCATGCATAATCAATTCTCTAGTCTCTACCTATTTCAGCAGCATGAACATGGTGTCAATTAATGATTAGAGTAGGAGTGGTGAGAATTGATTAGGGTAGAATTGAACAGCCTACGTTAACCCTACATTAGAAACAGTAGGGTGACACAAATTGCTGGAGTAACTTAACGGGTCAGGCAGCATCTCTGGAGAAAAGGACTAGGTGACTTTTCGGGTCAGAACCCTTCTTCAGACTGAGAGATAGAGAAGGCCAGAACAAAACAGGGCCGACAGCATATGACCTCAGGAAGGATGGAGTCCATAATGGTCCATTGTTGGCTGGGGAAGATGTGCTAATGACAGGGATGCGAGGATGCAAATAGTGGAACTAGCTGGATGACTGGGTTGGGTGAGGAGGGGGGGGGGGGGCGGGGGGGTGAGAGGGTGGGAAAGAAATGCAGGAGTTACTTTACATTTTAGAAATCAACATTCATACCGCTGAACAGTATGTTTAGTTGGTGAATTAGTGGAGAATCGATGAATCTGTCTTCATTGACAGGTCGGTGGTGGAGAGTCAACAGTTTCACGTTCCTGGGGGTGTAAACACCTCCATTCCCTGCTCATCCATGTGCCTATCCAAAAGTCTCTTTAATGCCACTATTGTGTCTGCCTCCACCATCACACCGCCAGTGCGTTCCAGGCACCCACCACCCTCTTTATACTTTTATATCTTTCTATCAGGTCTCCCTGCAATCTCCGGCGTTCCAGAAAAAATAATCCAAGTACCCGCTAATCCAGGCATCATTCTGGTAAACGTCCTCTGCACCTTCTCCATAGCCTCCACATCCTTCCTATAAAGGGGTGGGCAGAACTGCACGCATTATTCCAAATGTGACCCAACTAAAGTCCTATAAAGCTGCATCATGACATCTTGACTCTTACAGTATATTGAATGCCCTGGCCTATGAAAGCAAGCATACCATATGCCTTCTTTCCCCACCCTATCTATTTATGGTGCCACTTTCAGATAGAGCAGTTTTGGACCCCATATCTGAAGAGGGATGTTCTGGCATTGGAGAGGGTCTAGAGGAGGTTTACGAGAATGGTCCCAGGGATGATTGGGTTAATGTATGTGGAGCGTTTGAAGGCTCTGGGCCTGTACTCACTGGAATTTAGATGTATGAGGGGAAATCTCATTGAAAATTACCACATAATGAAAGACTTTGATCAAGTGGATATGGAGAGGATGTTTCCAGTAGTGGTATCCGTGGACCAGAAGATACAGCTTCAGAATAATAGCTCGTACCTTTAGAATGGAGAAGAGGTGGAATTTCTCGAACTGGAGGGTGGCAAATATGGAATTTTTGCCATAGGTGGCGGTGGAGGCCAAATCATTGGGTATTTTTAAGGCGGAGATTGATAGGCTCTTGATTAGTAAGGGCGTCAAAGGTTACAGGGTGAAGGCAGAAGAATGGGGTTGAGGAGGAAAAATAGATCAGCCATGTTCGAATGGCGGAGCAGACTCGATGGGCCAAATGGCTTAATTCTGCTCCTATGTCTTATGGAGAGTTGCCACTCTCAGGGTTATCCTTCGATACATTCCCTGGGTACATCAGTTTATCACTTAAACATTCAATCAATGCCACACATGGAAGAATGTGAATCTTTATTCAATAACAGGGCGTAAATATAATGCACGGAACTCGTTAGACATACCCAGAGGGAATGTCAGCAGCTTCTGTGTTTCCTACAGCAAGAAGGTGGTCTAAAAACAGTCTAAAAATTCAATACTGCATTGACTCAAAATGTTGTACAATTTTATTTGGCCGCTACTGCATTCATTGTAAAATAGGTTAGTAACAAGTGTTTGACACAAAGGCCATTCAGTATCCTGATTTTAGACATATTCGCACATATGATAGCATTTCAAATGTTAATATTAAATATTTTATAACATAATTTGATTTCTGTAATTAATTTCTATATTACGACTAATCTCTGTACACAGTACAATGATATGAGTGTTAGTGCAAAACCAATCTAGGTTCCAATTGATATTGCTCCATATTGGAGATTTTCAGCCTTAGTCATGAGTTTAGCACAGTTCACCTCTGAACTGATGGTTCATGTGGGTAGTATTGACTATCTATTGGTAAGGAGGTCCGGGGTTTGTGCTGAGTTGGCAGATCAAGGCTGAGGAAACAAGAAACAGTTGCAATTAGTACCAGAGTGCTGGGAAAAGAGAAGTTTAAAATGAACTATTATCTGACTACTGTGTGTAGGAAGGAACTGCAGATGCTGGTTTATACCAAAGATAGGCACAAAGTGCTGGAGTAACTCAACAGGACAGACAGCATCTCTGGAGAAAAATAATAGGTGACGTTTTGGGTCAGAACTCTTTTTTAGAGGTGCTGACTGACCTGCTGAGTTACTCTAGCATTTAATGTCTTTCCTCTGACCATTGGTTGAAGGGGTGTTTAAGTTAGTTCAGAGAAACAGCATGGTAACAGGCCCTTCAGCCCACAGAGTCCGCTCCGACCATCGATCATCCTTTCACACCAGTTCAACATTATCCCACTTACTTGTCCAAGTGTACAGGGTGATCTAAAGTGAAGGAAGGAACTGCAGATGCTGGTTTAAACCGAAGATAGACACAAAAAGCTGTAGTAACACAGCGGGACAGGCAGCATCTCTGGAGAGAAAGAATGGGTGACGTTTCGGGTCGAGACCATTCTTCAGAATATTTGTGTCCATGTACAGAGTGACTGTTGGTCAGCGAGGACTCTAAAGTGCTAATAGTAACTCTGCAAAGGTCTGTAATTCCAGAGCGAGGAATTAATATTCTTGAAGAATGCTCGTGGAACAATGACAGAAATCGCAGCCCACAATGTAGAACTGAAATGATATAATGTGTTGGCCACTAAACTGCAAGGGTGGGCGGGCAGGCAGGCAGCGGTGTCAGTGAATAACAACCCGTGGCTCTGGTTACTGCAGCAGATAACGAGGGAGAGTACGGGTGGTGAGGCCATCCAATACTTCACCCCTGACCTGCGGCCCCCCATCTACCAACACTGCCAGCGTTGCTTCCACTGATTTCTCTTCCTTACGCCACTGCACATAAGGTCTGGCAGTAACACAGAACTGTGCCCCTGTCTCAGCTTGCTCCTGCTAGCAATATTGGAACAACAAGAAGAATATCGGGTGAACCATGGTGAGGGGCTATGAAATCGCATCCTGAAGGTGGATTGCATTAGAATGGCTTTTCTAATTGGTGAAGACACAGCATGGGAACAAGACCTTCGGCCCACCGAGTTTATGCTGACCATCAATCACCCGCTCACATGAGTTAGAGTCATAGAGCATGGAAACGGGTCCTTCCATCCAACTTGCCCACACTGGCTAACTTGTCCCATCTACACGTCCCATCTGCCTGCGATGGCTCCTATTCCTCTAAACCTGTCCTGTGCATGTATCTGTCTACTGTTTCTTAAATGTCGTGATTATCCCACCCTCAACTATCTTCTCCAGCAGCTTGTTCCATACGCCCGTGTGTGAAAAAGTTCCCGCACAGGTTCCTATTAAATCTTTCCCCCCTCACCTTAAACCTATGTCTTTTAGTTCTCGATTCCCTTACTCTGGGAAAGTGACTCTGCAATTTGCCAATCTATTCCTCTCATGATTTTGTACACCTTGATAAGCTCATGTTATCTATGTTCTATGTTATCCCTATTATCGCATCCACTTCCTTCACAGTAGGGGCAATTTACAGACGGCCAATTAACCCACAAACCCGCACGTCTTTGGGATGCAGGAGGAAACTTGAGGACACCAGCGCAGTCTAGGGGGAATGTGCAACTTAATACACCGACAGCACCCGAGGTCGGGATTAAACCTGGATCTCCGGTGCTGTGAGGCATCAGCACTACCAGCTGGAGGAAACTAAGTTTATGAACTCCAAACAGATAGCACCTATTGTCAGGATCGAACCCAGGTTTCTGGTGCTGTAAGAGCGGTGATTGAGTGAAGATGTGATCGCATTCCAGTGAGTTTTGACTAAAGCCATCCCCACAATAACACTGCAAGACATTCTAAGCTGTCCATCTTTCCATTTCAGATGGTAGACCTTGAAGAAGATGGTAGAATTTGTCTACCTACGATTTTCCAGCATCTGCAGTTCCTTCATAAAGATTTTTCCATTTCAGATATTTGATCGTTTCTCTCAATCTGCCAACTATCCCACTGCCACAACATTTAGTTTAGTTTAGTTTATTGTCACATGTTCCAAGGTACAGCTAAAAGCTTTATGCTGCATGCTAACCAGTCAGCGGAAAGACTACACATGATTAGAATCATGGAGTCCACAGTTTACCGATACAGGATAAAGGGAATAACATTTCGTGTAAGATAAAGTCAGTAAAGTCCTATTGAAGATAAGGTAGATGGGAGGTCAGGACCACTCTCTAGTTGGTGGTAGGATCAGTTGCCTGATAACAGCTGGGAAGAAATTGTCCGTGAATCTGGAGGTGTGTGTTTTCACACTTCTGTACCTCTTGCCTGCTGGTAGAGGGGAGAAGAGGTACAAAACCTTCTCACGGAAGACTCACCTTGGCTCAATTACAGTACATCACATGAATGCACCATTTAAGCAATTCTTTGTGAAGATTCATGGCAGAGAGCATTTGAAGTTTATATTTAGCCTAATCTGTCGCTCCCTGTTTATTGGTGGATACTTAAATCATATTTTATTGCCAGTTTAACAGTTATGGTCAATATATTTCAATGATTCTCACATTAAATATGTCACATTCATGTTTAAATATTCTTTAGTTTAATTTAGAGATACAGAGTGGAAACAGGCCCTTAAGCCCAACGAGTCCACGCTGACCATCGATCACCCGTTCACACTAGTTCCATGTTATCCCACATTCTCATCCACTCCCTACACACCAGGGGCAATGTACAGAGGGCCAATTAACCTAAATCTGGAGGAAACCCATGCAGTCACTGGGAGAACGTGCAAGTCCCACAGAGACAGCACCCGAGGTCTGGATCAAATCCGGATGAATTGGTATCTGTAAATTGTGCCAGTGTGTGTGTAGCATGGGAAAGTGGGATACCGTAGAACTAGTGTGAATGGTGTTTGATGATCAGTGTGGACTAAGTGGGCTGTAGGGCCTGTTTCAATGCTGCGTTTCTAAACTAAACTAAGCTTAATATTTCAAATTGCAAATTCAACCAAGGTACAGGATATGTGTCAATTCTATGAGATATATCCTACATCCCCCCATATCTCCCTCTGTCTCTACATTTCACTATTATCTCTATGTTCTCCAGAGATGTTGCCTAACCTGCTAAGTTACTCTGGTACTTTGTAACTTTTAAATTTGTAAACAAACATCTACAGTTGTGTTACCTCTTCTCTCCTTATCCTTTTGTATTCTTTCCAAATCCAGCCTTTGGCACTTACTTCACCCATCTGCCGATCAACCCTCTCACCTGTATCCACCTATCACTTGCCGGGCTTTGTCCTGCCCCCACCTCCTTTTTTTTCAGTTGCATCTCCCCCTCCCACAACAATCCCGACCCGAAACGTTGCCTGTCCATTCCCTCCACAGATACTCCCCGTCTCGCTGAGTTAATTTAGTTTTGTTTCTAAATACAGCACGGAAACAGGCCCTTCGGCCCACCGAGTCCACGCTGACCAGCAATCACTAGCACTGTCCTACACACTAGGGATAATTTCCAATTTTACCAAAGCCAATTAACCTACAAACCCACACGTCGTGGGAGGAAACCGGAGCATTCGGAGAAAACCCAGGCAATCACAGGGAGAACATGCAAACTCCGTACAGACAGCACCAGTAGTCAGGATCGAACTTGGGTCTCTGATGCTGTCAGGCAGCAACTCTACCGCTGAGCCACTGTGCTGCTCTCCAGATCTTTGTGTTCTGCTCTAGATTTCAGCATCTGCAGTTCCTTGTGTCTATGTGATGAAATACAACATTAACCATTCTGTATTTTCTTCATGCAAATTCATTGCTATCTTGATTTCCTGAGGAGTCAATCATCAATTCAATGCCTTAAGTAAATGGAAATAATAAAATGAAGCTTTTTCCATCAGTTAAAAACAACTTTTCAGAGTTTGCTTTCCACAAGGGGGCATTCTTAGCACTAAAAGAGAAATGATGATTTGTGAAATTCCTTTTTCATATTTTAGCATTAATGTCAGCCCATGAAATCAGAAATGATCAAAAAATAAATTAAATTGTGCATCCATGTCTTTTGTTCTGCATGATAGGATAAAGCAACGCTGTTGTATATTCAGTTTCAATTGTGGGGAAAAAATATGTGGTATTGAATATTTTTAAACAAAAACGTTCTTCTTCATCACATCATTTTCCAATATTATCAAAATGATTTAGATGTTTTATTATTCTTGGAAAAATATAGCAACATTGATTGATGGTTCATTGATTGAAAGAGACAGCATGGGAACAGGCCCTTCAGCCCACCTAGTCTATTGATCACCTGTTCACATTAGTTCTATGTTATCCCACTCCCCACACACTAGGTGCAATTTACAGAGGCCAGTAAAACCTACAACCTACACGTCTTTGGGATGTGGGAGTCAACCAGAGCACCCGGAGGAAACCTACATGGTCACAGGGAGAACATGCAAACTCCACACAGACAGCACCCGAGGTCAGGATCGAACATGTCCCTGGCTCTGTGAGGCAGTGGCTCTACCTGCTGTGCCATTCTGCTGTTGTATATTAGTTTGGATATATTTAACTCCCTTATTGTCCAAACTGATTACTGGGAAATTGGTTGAGCAATATGTACAGTGTCCTCGTATTTTTAATTACACAGTTACTGTAAAACTAATAATTATCTTGAAGATTGCAATGATCCACCTTGATTACATTGGGGAACATCGCAAGGCAATGCAGATTTCTCATAGTGACATTATGAGCACAATTTATAGGCAGGCTGCGATGAAATATTAATTTTCCCAAACATTTGGCTTTGAATAGTGTACTTTTACATTCACTGTCACATTTAGCTAATTTCCTGACTGTTTTAAAGCCAATGTTTGCACAATAAAATGATTTAAAACTTGGAGTTTAAAAAAAAGAGACCTAAGTGCACTGTGGCATACATTCATAGAGTCACACAGCACGGAAACAGGCCCTTTGGCACAACATGCCGACCAAGATTCCCCATCTAAGCTAGTTCTATGTTTCTATGTTTCTTTGTCCTATTTAGTCTTGTTTAGCTAGTTTAGCGAGTTTATTGTCATGTGTACCGAGATACAGTGAAAAGCTTTTGTTGCGTGCTAACCAGTCACTGGTAAGACAATACATGATTACAATCGAGCCATCCACAGTGTACACATACATGATAAAGGGAATCACGTTTAGTGCAAGATAAAGTCCAGTAAAATCTGATTAAAAATATAGACCGATTCCCTCCAATTTGGTCCATATCCCTCTAAATCTTTCCTAACCATGTAACCATCCACGGGCAAACTAAAATTCATAAAATTAAAATAATTATCAACATTATATATGTATTTTCAGATAATTTCTCCAGGGTGTTTGTAATGATATTTAGTGGGCTGAAAAAAATATATATTTGAAGTGTGAATAGGAGAGATACTGACCTTAAAAGTATATTTTTAAACATTGTCAATATTGCTGATATCCTCAAAAGGTTTCCCTGACTCGAGATTAACAAATCAGATCACATATGTAAGTGCATGGAAATACTTAAATTCTGCCATTTTACAAGCTTCCGACGAAATCTAAATCAATATAATAAATACCATTCACTGCTTTTTCAGCTGTTTTCCACCATGCTTTATCCATTTAGCTACATTGACCAAATTTCCTCGTGACATTTTGCAAATTCACTTGCAGACAACCTTCTTCATCTAAATGTAGACGCCAGGAACTGCAGGTGCTGGTTTACAACAACAAAAAGACACAAAGTGCTGGAGCAACTCAACGGGACAGGCAGCGCCTCTGGTTAGTACTCTGTACATATCATAATAAATGAAAAAATATGTTCAGTACATATATTTTTTAAAACAAGCGAACAAATAAATAAGCAATAATAGTGCAAAGTCAAAATTAATATCCCCAAATCTATATAGTTCAGAGCCTATTTGGAGGTTGCAGTGTTTAATAGCCTGACGTAGTACCAAGTGTACAGAAATAGTTCACTGATCCTGCATGTAAGAGGCGTCATGCTTTTTTTCGCCATTTTCACTTGCACTGCTATGTGCCCGTATTCCACCATTGAGTTATTTCAGAGCTGGAGGTCCCAAGTGCTAACACAAGTACTGGTTCGAGTTACTGGTAATTACCCTCTGGTCCGAGACTCTCCCACTAGTGAAAACATCCTCTCCATCCGCTCTATCCAGGTCTTTGCTCGTGTCTCGGTGAAGTTGCAGGGAAGCGTAGGGTGGATTTGCAATGGCAGGAGAGTGGCGGGATCGCCACTGATCTCTGGTACAAGTCACAGAAAATGCCACTGCTTGTTGTGTGTCTCTGCTGACTGATTTCTCTCAATAAGAATCGATGTCACGAGTATTGAAAGCAAAGCTCCAGGCAATTGAGGAAAATGGGATGATGAAAGACGACAAAGTAATAACATACAGTTCTTCATTGATTAGTCATTGATTAACTATTATTTTCCTAAAATGACAAAAAAAGCCAGAGAAAAGATAACTGAAGCCTATTATTTACTTATAACTCAAGCAGAGAAAGACTTCCTCTGGGCAATTCCAGAGACTGTATAAACAGGCAGGGATGAGGCTCGTAAATCACAGCCATCATTCCACAATTTTCAAAAGAAATATGTAGGAAATATTACCTACTGGATGTTTTCAGTAGGTGGGAGAGTCTACGATCAGAGGGCACAGCCTCAAAATAAAAGGACGTACCTTTAGAATTAAGATGAAGAAGGGTCTCGACCCGAAACGTCACCGATTCCTTTTATCCAGAGATGCTGCCTATCCTGCTGAGTTACTCCAGCATTTTGTGTCTATCTTCAGAGATGAGGAGGGATTTCTTTAGACAGAGGGTGGTGAATATGTGGAAGTTTAGGTTTTCATTAGAGATTCAACGTGGAAACAGGCCCTTCGGCCCACCGAGTCTGTGCCCATCACTCCATACACTAGCACTATCCTACACACTAGGGACAATTTACAATTAACAGAAGTTCTATCCTGACTACTGGTGCTGTCTGTACGGAGTTTGTATGTTCTCCCTGCAACTGCATGGGTTTTCTCCGGGTGCTCCGGTTTCCTCCCACCCTCCAAAGATGAATAGAGGAAACCGGAGCACCCGGAGAAAACCCATGCAGTCGCAGGGAGAACATACAAACTCCGTACAGACAGCACCAGTAGTCAGGATCGAACCTGGGACTGTGGCGCTATAAGGCAGCAACTCTACCGCTGCACCACTGTGCCACCCCCTAATTTATTGCCACAGACAGCAGAGGATGCCAAGTCATTGGGTATTTTTAAAGCGGAGAATGTTAGGTTCTTGATTAGTAAGGGCGTCAAACGTTACTGGAAGAAGGGAGGAGAATGGGGTTGCGAGAGAAAAATAGATCAGCCATGATTGAAGGGTGGAGCAGACCTGATGGGCCAAATGGCCTAATTCTGCACCTGTGTCTTGTGGTCTTATTGAGATCTGGCCCAATGTCTTGGATATTGTGGTCGGTGGTGAATTAACATCACATGTCATTCCTTTCTCCCAACATAGAATGTCAGTTTTTGTGTTGCAATTTGCAGTGATTAAAAATAATCAACCAGATTTGCGATATTCCACTACATGAAAGAATAGAGGGTAGAGTTTTAAGGAGAGAGGGGCAAAGTTTAAAGGAGATGTGAGGGCAGGTTTTTTACATGGAGAGTGGTGGGCAACAGGGGTGGTAACCATATAACCATATAACCATATAACAAATTACAGCACGGAAACAGGCCATCTCGACCCTTCTAGTCCGTGCCGAACACGTATTCTCCCCTAGTCCCATATACCTGCGCTCAGACCATAACCCATAGTGGAGGCATAGTGGAGGCAGATATGATAACGGTGTTTAAGAGGCATTTAGATAGGCACATGGACATGCTGGGAATGGAGGGATATGGATCATGTGCAGGCAGCGTAGATCAGTTTAACAATCATGTTCGGCACAGACATTGTGGGTCAAAGGGCATTTCTGTGTTGTACTGTTCTATGTTTTATGCTATATGATCTAGATAAAAGGCAAATGCAGAATTTTTACAAAAAAAGTCACTTCCTTTTTTGAAATAGTTGTAAGAATGAAATTGGTCCAGAGCTCTCTAATCCAAATTCTAATCTCTCTCACTCTGAAGCAGTGGTCAAATTATACAATGTTTTGAATACATTACTAAGAAGTTAAAAAGATATGTGAAGATTGTTGAAACATTTGAAAATTCATAGAACATTGAACATAGTAGAGCAGAGCTATAGACCCTTCAGTCAACAATGTCTGTATTGAACATGATGCCAAGATGAACTAATTTTATCTATATGTGATACAAATCCTTCCCTTCCCTGCATATCCATGTCCCTATCCAAAAGCCTCTTAAATACTACTTTTTTTCCTGAAGATTAAAACAAAATCATTTAAAACTGTGTCATAGAGTCACATGGTCATCCATTAAATAAATATTTCATCTTTTCTTCCAATTTATGACACTTTTAGTCATAGTTATAGTTATACAGCACAGAAACAGGCCCTTTGGCCCAGTTTAATAGTCATAGAGTTATACAGCACAGAAATAGGCCCTTCGGCCCAATTCATCCATTCTGACCAAGTTTCCCCATCTAAGCTAATTCCCATTCAAGAGTCAAGAGTGTTATGATGGCAAATGTCCCGGAACAGAACAATGAAATTCTTACTTGCAGCAGTACAACAGATTTGTAAACGCAGTACTCAAGAGATAACAGAATAAGCAAAATGAAAAAGCAATAATATGTAAAAAAACAATATGGTGTGAAACAAAACAAAACCCGTAGTCTCTAGAGCAACCAAGACAAATCACAGTTCGATGTTTTCTGGATATTGGGAAGAAGCTGTTCCTGAACCCACCTTTGGTCCATATCTCTCGAAACCTTTCCTATCCATGTATCTGTCCAAATTACTTTTAAATATTGTTATAGTACCTGCCTCAACTATCGCCTCTGGCAGCTCGTTCCATACACCCACCTGAGATTCAAAACTTATTTTCAATATTGTTTTCCAAAAAGTCTATATGGTGCAGTGGTGCACCGGAAGAGGTGCTGCCTCACAATGCCAGAGCCTCGGGTTCAATCCTGACTATGGGTGCTGTCCAAACAGAGTTTGTATATTCCCCCTGTCATCCTTTGTGTGAAAAATTACCCCTCAGATTCTTGTTAAATCTTTTTCCCTTCACCTCAAACATTTGGGCTCTGGCTCTCGATTCCCCCACTCTTGGCAAGAGACTATGTGCGTCTACCCGATCTATTCCTCTCACGAGTGATCCGGTTTCCTCCTACATTCCAAAGACATGAGGGTTTATAGGTTAATTGGCTTCTGTAAATTGTCGCTGATGTGTCGGATAGAACTAGTGTACGGGTGATCACTGCAGGTTGGTGCCTACTTGGTGGGCTGAAGAGCCTGTTTCCACGCTGTATCTCTAAACTAATAACTGAACAAAATTTCAGTTCAATCGAAGCTGCAGCTGGAGCTTCCGTCTATAAGCAGTAAGTGGCAACGTACCCTCATCACAATTCACTGAGTGGCCTGCACAAAAGGGATTGCTTACCTCAACAGTTTTCAGTGTTGTAGGCCTAAGCAAAAGCAATATTTGAGCAAGGATTTATCCATTTTCAATACTGTAAAGACACTGTAACACAAAATGTGCCTTCTGCAATAAAGATTTCAGCCAGCTTGCACAATTAGTATTGCGTGGAATTCTCCTTGTCCCACACAGAAAGTAAGATGATTTTATTGAGCAATCTCTGATCCAAGGGATTAAAGAAGGGACGGTGCCAGATGTGAAATGGATAAGAGGATGGAGGTCATCGGGATTGCCGATACTTGGGAATAAAAGTGAGCCATTCCGTTGGGACAAGCCTCTGATTTAATGGCCATAATAACATCCTGCAGTACAAGCCACCGTCATTGAATAAAACCAATGCAGTTTTACCCTGAGCAAAGGTGGCAAAGCCTTGACATTAATGCATTTCAATATTTCCAAGCAAAGATGTTTTGCGTTTGAGAGGAGTTTGCAATCCAGCTAACTTAAGCACATTACTGTTTGTGTTCATCTTATAACCATTCGAGCAAGTTAAATACCTGTCTGTTAATATCAGCAATTGTCTTCATAGATTTATGATTTCATAGAGTTACAGGATTGTACAGCATGGAAACATGCCTATTGGCCCATCTTGTCCTTGCTGACGAAGTTTGCATACCCATCTGCCTGCAGCTCATTCCAGATACGGACTACCCTCTGAGTGAAAGATTTGCCCCCCAAGGTTCCTCTTAAATCCCTCCCCTCTCATCTTAAGTCTGTGCCCTCTAGTTTTAGAAACCTCTACCCAGGGAGAAAAGCCTGTGAGTGTTCACTTATTCCGTGCCCCTCATGATCTTGTAAGGTCACCCCTCAGCCTCCTACGCTCCAAAATAATAAGTCCCAGCCTATTCAACCTGAATGGCTACACCAATTTCTGATCATGGAATTCAAGAGGTCTAGATTCTTACAGAAAATGGGATAAACTGGATGTTTTATCTAAACATGGTGACCAAAGCTGAACACAATACTCCAAATGTGGCCTCACCAACATCTTATATAACTGAAACATGACCTCCCAATTTCTATACTCAATATTCGGACTGATGAAGGCCAATGTGCCAAAAGCCTTTTTGACCACCCTACCTACCTGTGACACTGGTGCATAATAGGGATTATTCTAGAGCACAATAACATGATTGGAATTATATTTGAATTAATTTTGTTAACAATCCCTTTTGTGCGGAAATGATGACTACCCTTTAGTTAATTCAGAGGACAAGCACAGTTCAATGTCACAGCCCCTACTTAACCCAAGCAGAGACCAAGATGCCGGGGAATATAATTTCCTCCCAAACGAACATTAATAACTGATCTCATGATGAAGAGCAAAAGGATTGCCAAAATATTGGAGGAAGCTGTAAGATATATTTATTAACAACTCCAAGTAGAATATGTCCCAGCCTATTCAACCTGAATGACTACACCAATTTCTGATCAGGGAGTTCAAATTCTTACAGAAAATTAGATAAACTGGATGTTTTATCTAAAGGCCACTGCCCTACCCATGTAATCACCCCTTTCAATTCAGGCTCATAAAGGTCATAGAGTCATGGAGTCATAGAGTCATACAGCGTGGAAACAGGCCTTTCGGCCGAACCTACCTACACCGCCCAACATGCCCCATCTGTGCTAGTCCCACCTGTTTGTGTTTGGCCCATATCCTGCTAAATATTTCCTATCCATTTATCTGTCTTAATGTTTCTTAAATGTTACAATAGCACTTGCGTCAACTACCTCCTCTGGCAGCTCGTTCCATACACCCACCACCCTTTGTGAAAAAATGTTACCCTTCGGGTTCTCGATTCCCCCACTATTGGGCAGAGTCAGTGCAGTTATCTGATCTATTCCTCTTATGCTTTTGTACACCTTTATAAGATCACCATGCCTCACACTCCTGCCCCCCAAGGAACAAAGCCCCAGCCTGCTCAACCTCTCCCTATAGCTCAGGCCCTCGAGTCCTGGCAACATCCTCATAAATCTTCTCTGCACTCTTTCCAGCTTGTCAAAATCTTCTTTTAACATGGTGACCAAAGCTGAACACAATACTCCAAATGTGGCCTCACCAACGTCTTATATAACTGAAACATGACCTCCCAATTTCTATACTCAATATTCGGACTGATGAAAGCCAATGTGTCAAAAGCCTGTTTGACCACCCTATCTACCTGTGACACTGGTGCATGACAGGGATTATTCTAGAGCACAATAACATGATTGGAAATATCTCTTATATTTGAATTAATTTTGTTAACAATCCCTTTTGTGCGGAAATGATGGCTACCCTTTAGTTAATTCAGAGAACAGGCACAGTTCAATGTCACAGCCCCTACTTAACCCAAGCAGAGACCAAGATGCCGGGGAATATAATTTCCTCCCAAACGAACATTAATAAATGATCTCATGATGAAGAGCAAAAGGATTGCCAAAATATTGGAGGAAGCTGCAAGATATATTTATTAACAACTCCAAGTAGTTAACATTTGTTAACAACTCCAAGGATAGGAAGGAACTGCAGATGCTGGTTTAAACCGAAGATAGACACAAAAAGCTGGAGTATCTCAGTGGGACAGGTGGCAACTCTGCAGAGAAGAAATGGGTGATGTTTGGGTCGAGACCCTTCTTCAGATGTTTGGAGAAGGGGCCTCGACCCAAAACATCACCCATTCTTTCTCTCCAGAGATGCTGCATGTCCCTGGGCTGAGTTACTCCAGCATTTTGTGTCTATCTTAACTGATAGGTGGATACAGGACAACATAAGTTCCTGTGTTGTGATGGGATTATATTTTTAAAGTCTGATTTGTTTTTAGTTAATCCAAAACATAAGTTATGTTGTTACATCAGGGGCAGCTACTTCCCTATGTTATCAGGCTTCTGAACAGTCCTTCCATAAACTAGGGTACTGTCCTATTCACCTCTATGCCATTGCGGACTTTGGACTTTGTCTATGGAACTGGTACACAAGAATGCTGAGTACTATAGCCTACACTGTATCTTCCCCTTTGTTCTACCTATTGTACTACCTATTGTGTCTATCCAATTATATGGATCTTTATGAAAGAAATTCTAGCTGATAAATCATTGCTGGAGTGGTATTTATGTTAACATACAACATAGAACATGGAACAGTACAGCACTTTATTGGACAATCTTGCACTAAACGTTATTCCCGTTATCATATATCCGTACACTGCATACAGCTTGATTGTAATCATGTATTGCCTTTCTGCTGACTGGTTAGACAATAGACAATAGACAATAGGTGCAGGAGTAGGCCATTCGGCCCTTCGAACCAGCACTGCCATGCACCGTGATCATGGCTGATCATCCACAATCAGTAGCCCATTCCTGCCTTCTCCCCATATCCCCTGACTCCGCTATCTGTAAGAGCTCTATCGAACTCTCTCTTGAAAGTATCCAGATAATTGGCCTCCACTGCCTTCTGGGACAGAGAATCCCACAGATTCCACATCCCTCTGTGTGAAAACGTTTTTCCTCGTCTCTGTTCTAAATGGCATACCCCTTATTCTTAAACTGTGACCCCTGGTTCTGGACTCCCCCAACATTGGGAACATGTTTCCTGCATCAAGCGTGCCCAAACCCTAATGGTCTTATATGTTTCAATTAGATACCCTCTCATCCTTCTAAATTCCAGAGTATACAAGCCCAGCCACTCCATTGAACAAGTTAGGTCTTTATTCTTTGGAGCGCAGAAGGTTAAGGGGGGACTTGATAGAGGTCTTTAAAATGATGAGAGGGATAGACAGAGTTGATGTGGATAAGCTTTTCCCATTGAGAGTAGGGAAGATTCAAACAAGAGGACATGACTTCAGAATTAAGGGAAAGAAGCTTAGGGGTAACATGAGGGGGAACTTATTTACTCAGAGAGTGGTAGCTGTGTGGAATGAGCTTCCAGTGGAAGTGGTGGAGGCAGGTTCGATTTTATCATTTTAAAATAAATTGGATATGTATATGGATGGGAAAGGAATGGATGGTTATGGTCTGAGTGCAGGTAGATGGGACTAGGGGAAAATAAGTGTTCAGCACGGACTTGTAGGGCCGAGATGGCCTGTTTCCGTGCTGTAATTGTTATATGGTTATATGGTTATATTCTATCAACATATGACAGTCCCGCCATCCTGGAAATTAACCTCGTGAACCTGTTTGAACATGGTAACAGGTCTTATTTGCCTACATCTATTCCATATCCCTCCATTCCCTGCATATCCAAGTGCTTATCAAAAAGCCTCTTAAATGCCACTCCACCACCACCCCAGTCAGCTTCTTCCAGGCCCCCACCACTCTCTGTGTAAACACTTGCCCTGCACGTCTCCTTTAAACTCTGCCACTCTCGCCATAAAGCTATGCCCTTGTCTTTGACATTTCCACCCTAGGAAAAAGGTTCTGACTTTCTACATTATCCATGCCTCTCATAATTCCTACCAGGTATCCCCTCAACCTTTTACGTTCCAGAGAAAACATGTTTGGCACAGACATTTTGGGTTGAAGGGCCCGCTCCTGTGTTGTACTGTTAATTTCCCTAATATGGTTTAATGGTTCACTGGCTCAATGGTGCGTTATTTGTCTCACGAACAATTGCACATTTTGCGTATTTACACATGCGGGCGCCGCCATGTTGTGTTGCCATTTCCAAAGTCCAAAGTCCGGTCTGTCCGCGTGCTCAGTCTATTGGAGCAATTCCCGATCCAGGAAATTCCCAGGCTCCTGCAGGGCCTTCCTCGATCGCCTTTAACCAACTCGGCCCGCAATCCGACATCCCTCTCCTCGCCCAGCCATCTTTGCGTCCTGGGGATGCCTCCTGCAGCCGACCTTCAACACGCTACCGATCCTTGCACCTCATGTCCGTCTCTCCAGCGGCTCCCTCCCGCCGAGCCTTCGGGTCCCGGTTCTGTGGCCATGGCACCTCGGCAAGGCCTCCACTGCGCGGCACCTCCATATCCCTCCATTCCCCGCAAATCCATCCTATCTAAAACCTCATAAATGCCAGTTATCATTGGGTTAATAAAAACGTGTAATGTAAGGAAGTCTTTTGCTGATTTCATGTTAAAAAGAAATGAAGTCTCCTAGCAATTGAAAAGTGAATAGTTATTGATCAGCTGTGCACAATAATTGGCAAGCATTTGGCCTCAAGTAGCACACTGTTCAGGGAAAAGGAAATATTTACAGAGCGATTTGCTGTAATATTGGACTTTAGAGTGAGGAAGGCCTGCTTAAGAGAGAAGTGACCCATAGCATGGACTTGGAGAGATGCTGTGGAGGTGAGCACCTGAGCAACTATGGTACTAGGAATACGCAGAGTCTTTTTCTCAGGCTGGGGGGATGAAGAACCAGACAGCACAGTTTAAAGTGAGGGGGGAAAGGATTAATAGAAACCTGAGGAGCAATTTGTCCACACAGAGGAATGGTGGGTATACGGAATGAGCTGCCAGAGGAGGTAGTCACAAGAAACTGCAGAGCTGGTTTACAACAAAAGATACATTGAGGGAGTAACTCAGCGGGTCAGGCAGTGTCCCTGGATGACATGGATAGGTGACGTGTTGGGTCGGGAGCCTTCTTCAAATGTCACGCATCCATGTTTTCCAGAGATGCATCCTGACGTGCTAAGTTACTCCAACACTTTGTGTCTTTTACAAAATGCTCGGGGAATTCAGCGGCTCAGGCAGCATCTGTGGAGGGAATGGATAGGCAACATTTCAGTTTGGCTCCCTTCAGTCTGACGGAGTGGGGGAGAAAGCTTCAAAACAGAGGTGGAGGTGGGACAAAGGCTGGCAAGAGATAGGTAGATACAGGTGAGGGGGGTTTTGACTGGCCTTTGTACAACCACCACCATTGTTCAATCACTGCACTGGCTTTGTCCTGCTCCCGACTCTCTTTTCCTGCTTTCTGCTCTCTACTACAATGTCTGAAGAAGGGTTCCAATGCAAAACGTTGCCTCGGGCCGCTCGGTGGCGCAGAGGTAGAGTTGCTGCCTTACATCGCTTGTCGCGGCAGAGACAGGGGTTCAATCCCGACTACGGGTGATGTCTGTATGGAGTGTGTACGTTCTCCCTGACACTGCATGGGTTTTCTCCAAGATCTTCGGTTTCCTCCCACACTCCAAAGACATACAGGTTTGTAGGTTAATTAGCTTGGGTTTGGATATTTGGTATAAGTGTAAATTTTCCCAAGTATGTATGTGTAGGATAGTGTTAATGTGCAGGGATCGCTGGTCAGCACAGACTCGGTGGGCCAAAGGGCCTGTTTCTGCACTGTATCTCTAAACTAAATAAACTATCCATGTGGTCCAGAGATGCGACCTGACCCACTGTGTTACTCCAACACTTTGTGAGGTTTTTTTTTCCAGATGATACAAGAGCAACTTTTAAAAGACACTTGAACAGGTACAGGATAGGAAAGATTTGGAGGGAAATGGGCCAAACATGGACAAATGGGACCAGCTTAAATGGAACATCTTGGTTGGCATAAATGAGTCGGGCTGAAGGGCCTGCTTCTGTGCTGTATGACTTTATGACTCGACATGGATGAAGAAATTGCAAGGAAGGATGGTTTTTGGTAGTGGTAGGCCCCAAGTTCAAAATCCAATGGACAGTTTCTTCCCAACTGTTATCAGGCAACTGAACCATCCTCTCGCCAGCAACAGTGCGGTCCTGACCTACAATCTACCTCATTGGAGACCTTCAAACTATCTTTAATTGGACTTTACTCAACTTTGCCTTGCACTAAACATTATTCCCTTTATCCTGTATTCGTATCCTGCATCTCTGGACAGCTTGATTGTAATCACATATAGTCTTTCCGTCGACTGAATAGCACACAACAAAACAGTTTTTCACTGTACCTTGGTAAACATAACAATAATAAACTAAACTAAATTATTTCATCAACTCCAGAGTGAGTGTAGAAACGTGTCCTCTGCCAGAATTAATCTCAAATATCCACATGGTAGCCTTGTAACTGGGTGTGGCCAGAGTTATCTAATGCATAATACTCCTACCCAAAAACATTGACAATAATTGAAGCCTGTTGCATTTGCAAGATGAAAGGAGGGTGAAAATGCAAGTAGTCAGAGGAAAGCTAGCAGGAGATAACCTTTCCACAAGTATAATTTCAGAATCATGTATTTGGAGTGCCTCAGCAATACAATATATACAACATTTATCGGAATGATGTTGTCAAGCTAGAAAGGGTACAGAGAATATTTACGAGGATGTTGCCAGGACTCAAAGTCCTCAGATTTCGAGAGAGGTTGGGCAGGCTAGGACTCTATTACTTGGAGCACAGGAGGATGAGGGGTGATCTTATAGAGGTGTATAAATTCATGAGAGGAATAGGTCGGGTAGATACACAAAATCTTTTTGCCCACAGAAGTGGAATTGAGAACCAGAGGACATAGGTTTAAGGTGAAGGGGGAAAGCTGAGGGGTAACTTTCTCGCACAAAGTGCGGTGGGTTTACGGAGTGAGCCATAGAGGAGGTAGTTGAGGCAGGGACTATTGCAGTGTTTAAGAAACAAATAGACCGGTACTGATAGAACAGGTTTGGAGGGATATGGGCCAAACGCAGGTAGGTGGAACTAGTGGAGATGGGGCATGTTGGTCGCCATGGGCAAGTTGGGCCAAAGGGCCTGTTTCAATGCTGTATGACTCTATGACTCTATGAACATCAGCTGCAAAACTCTGCCTCAACTATTCACCGTACAATTTCATGCTCGGTCCTTCGAATACAAGCTATTGTGACCTTTACACTGACCTCCAGCTATTTCTAACTCATGACATCAAATTTTCAAGTGTTCAAATCAGCATTAACGTATTAATAGCCTCTGACATGTAGCACGTGAGTATGGTTGTGTGCATTGCCATGTTTGGTGCGTGTGTACTTCACTTCACATATATGATGTGTATAAATGACTCTACATAGTTTCACTATTTTTGTTATTCAGAAAAATACATTTTTAAAATACGGCACAGTGGCACAGCAGTAGACTTGCCACCTTACTGCGCCAGATACCCGGGTTTGATTTAGACTTTGGGTGCTGTCTGTATGGAGTTTGTATGTTCTCCCCGTGACCTGGGTAGATTTTCCTCGAGTGCTCCAGTTTCCTCCAAAGATGTACAGGTTTGTAGGCTAATTGGCTTGGTAAAATTGTAAATTGTCCCTCGTGTGCGTAGGATAGTGTAAGTGTGTGGGGATTGCTGGTTGACGCAGATTCGGTGGGACGAAACTAAACTGAACAAAACTCAGTAGTACTGAGGTCCTGGCCTTGTCCTGCCCCCAATTCTCTTTTTCTGCTTTCTCCCCACTATTCTAATCAGTCTGAAGCGGACACAGGTTTAAGGTGAGGGGGGAGATATTTAATAGGAACCCGAGGGCTAGCCCATTTACCCACATATCCCTCTAAACCTTTCCTGTCCGTGTAAATGTCCAAATGTATTTTAAATGTTGTTATAGAACCTGCCTCAACTACCTGCTCTGGCAGCTCATTCCATATGCCCACCACTCGCTTTGTGAAAAAGTTGCCCCTCAGGTTCCTATTAAACCTTTTCCTTCTCATCTTAAACCTATGTTTAATGATTCCTTGAATTAATTTCTTGATTCTCCTACCCTGGGGAAAAGACTGTCACCCTGTCTATTCCCTCATGATTGTGTACACCTCTATAAGATCACACCTCATCCTCCTGCTCTCCAAGGAATATAGTCCTAGCCTGCCCAACCTCTCCCTATAGCTCAGGCCCTCGAGTCCTGGCAACTTCCTCAAACCATCTACAACCATCAAGTCGAAACAATGTGTTTTAGAAACAATATTGATGCTGGTTGAAGCCATTTATAATTGGCCCTATTCAATAATGCATCAGTAACCTTCTTGATTTCGTTGTGGACAGCAAACTGTGACTTTGCAGATGTCCTAAGGAGTTGATCTGATATGAGCCAATGTGCAAAATTTGATGCCAAACTAAATTTGACAGATTTCACTTGTAAGTGGTGTGTGAATACTGCATTCTGTTTGAGATTTAGTTTGAGATTGAGATACAGTGCGGAAACAGGCCCTTCGGCCCACTGAGTTCACGCCGACCACCGATCACCCCATACACGAGTTCTATCCAACACACTAGGGACAATTTACAATCTTCACCGAAGCCAATTAAACCTGAATGGTTTCAGAATGCGGGAGGAAGCCGGATAAAACTCATGCGTGTGTCATGGGGAGAACTTACAAAATACATACGGCCAGCACCAGTAGTCAGGATCGAACCTGGGTCTCTGGCGCTGTAAAGCAACTCTACCGCTGTGCCATCATGCTGCCTCTTTTGGTAAAAGATGGTACCACATGCAAATTGGAAGGAAAATAGAATTCTAATCTTTATTACCAGATTGTTGGAGAGACTGATCGTTGACAAGGAAAATTAAAATCAGTGATTCTAATTATTTGCCTTTATTGAAGTAATTTCAACACTGCAAAGGAACTGGACGGCACAGTGGCACAGCTGGTAGAGCCGTTGCTCACAGCGCCAGAATCCCGGGTTCGATCCTGACCTCGGGTGCTGTCTCTGCGGAGTTTGCACGTTCTCCCTGTGAGCGCGAGGGTTTCCTCCGGGTGCTTTGGTTTCCTCCCACATTCTAAAGACGTGCGGTTTTGTAGGTTAATCGGCCCTCTGTAAATTGCCCCCTAGTGTGTAGGGTGTGGATGAGAAAGTAGGATAATGTAGAACTAGTGTGAACGGGTGATCGATGGTCAGTGTTGAGTCAGTGGGCCTAGGGCTGCTTCCGTGCTGTGCAACACTATATGTGACCAAGCGAGAAGCAGTACAAATTCCTAGGTACAAAATGCTTTGTTTTGTAGACAACCCAGTAAAATCGTACAGCAGACTTCACCTAGGCAGTACACAAGTGTTGCCACATTTCTGGTGCTGACAAAGTTACAAACATTCACCAAGCATTCCTATCTACTGCCGACTGATGCCCCTCACCCTCTGATGGGCCACCCCTTTGTTCTTGGCGGCATCCCCTCGATTGGGATTTTTGAGAAGGCGATGAAGATGATTGCTAAGGGTAGGGCTGTGGATAGTATATACATGGGATTCGGTAAAGCCTTTGACGGGGTCCCTCATGGTAGGCTGATGCAGAAGGTTACGACTCATGGGATCCAAGGAGACATCACTGATTCGCTGCAACATTCGCTTAGCAATAAAGGACAGGGGGTGATGGTGGAGCAGTATTACTCTGACTGGAGATCTGTGATCCGTCTTTGCTGAAATGATCAGTACTGGGGCCAGCAGCGGGCACTGGACAAAGGGCCGTTTTCAAGATGGCAGCGGACGGAGGAGAGGATCGGTGCCCCCAGGACAATGGGCCTTTAAGGCTGCACTCTTATGAACTTTGAAACCTTGTTGGCACCAGAAACGTGGTGATTGTTTGTGTACCGACAGATGGCACAATGGGCTAAGTGTTCGGCTGGCAACTGGAAGGTAGCCGGTTCGAATCCCGCTTGGAGTGCATACTGTCGTTGTGTCCTTGGGCAAGACACTTCACCCACCTTTGCCTGTGTGTGAATGTGTGTGAATGATTGGTGGTGGTCGGAGGGGCCGTAGGCGCAGATTGGCAGCCACGCTTCCGTCAGTCTGCCCCAGGGCAGCTGTGGCTACAGAAGTAGCTTACCACCACCGAGTGTGACTGAGGAGTGAATGAATAATGCGATGTAAAGCGCCTTGAGTATTAGAAAGGCGCTATATAAATCCCATCCATTATTATTATTATTACCGTCTCGGTGAAGTCTACTATTACACTACTGATTTGATTAGTACGTGTGTCAGAGGTTATGGGGAGAAGGCAGGAGAAATGGGGTTGAGAGGAAAGGATCAGCCATGATCATATTGAATGGTGGTGCAGGCTCGAAGGGCCGAATGGCCTACTCCTGCACCTAATTTCTATGTTTCTATGTTTCTATCAGCCATGATTGAATGGCGGAGTGGACTTGATGGGCCGAATGGCCTACTGTGGCTCCTGTGAGACGTGGATAGGCACATGGATATGCAAGGCATGGAGTGATATAGATCATGTGCAGGCAGAGCAGATTAGTTTACCTCGGCATCATATTCTGCACAGAGAATGTGGGCCGAAGGGCTTGCTCCTGTGCTGTACTGTTCTATGTTCTATGTATTCATAAAGTTTGAGAAAGCAATCCTGTTCTAAATTTAATATTGTGTTCTGATCCTTCTTTCTCATTTAGCTCATCTATGTTGCTCTCAGACTTCCAAAGCCAACCTTTCTTTTCAATATACTTTGAACAATCAACTATTTCATCCCTATTGCATTATCTTGCCAGCAGTTACTAGCACCAGTTAACTACTTTCCATAACAATCGTGGCCACGGGCCATGGATAATCACTTCCACTTTTTGTTTCTGACCTTCAAATTATCTTTATCCTTAAAGCCTCCAATTTACTCTTACTTAAATGATTGATACCAACATATGTAATTGTGATCTTTTCCCCAGCCTCTGTTAACATGCAGTCGATGTTTAAACTCTTCATTTCAAAGCTGGAACATATATTTTATCGCTCAAACACGTGTCTCTGTCCACATGCCTAATGATACATCTCTCAACACAATGCTGCAATTTATTCAGCGCTCTTGATGTGGTTTGCCTCCCTCTTATCATCGTCCAATACCTTAAATCTACTCACCGTTTATAGTTCTACAAACGACTTCTCATTATTTTCTCCTCCGCTCGCTGTTTTGCACATAACCTGAGGAAGCTGCTGAGATTTATCATCTTAAAGTTTCATTCATCACCTACGCAACGTATTTCATTATTGATCTGACAATTAGCTTAACTCGATTTGCTAATGCAATTTTATTCCACTTTGGACTGTTATTCTTTTATTGAGTTTATCTAAATATTGTTTTATTTCAGGATATTTTTCAAGCATGCTAACCTTTTAATCAATTGTCATACATACAGTATGTGGAATGGGGTTGCCACCAGCTGATTCAAGGACGTGTCCTACCGCAGTCATTCCCCCTTCTCCCCTCTCCCATCAGGGGGCGGCATGGTGGGACGCCGGTCAGTGGAGTTGCTGCCTCACAGTGCCAGAGATCCGGGTTCAATCCTGACTGCGGGTGCTGTCTGTATGGAGTTTGTATGTTCTCCCTGTGACCGCGTGGGTTTGTCCAGGTGTTCTGGTTATCTCCCACACTCCAAAGACGTGCGTAATGGTAGGTTAATTGGCCATGGTAAAATGGTAAATTGTCCCTGGTGTGTAGGATGGTGCTGGTGTACGGGGATCGCTGGTCGGCGCGAACTGAGTGGGTCGAAGGGCCTGTTTCTGCGCTGTATCTCTAACCTAAACTAAAGCAAGAGGTACAGAATTGTGTAAACGCACACCTCCAGATTCAGGAACAGTTTCTCCACAGCTGTTATCGGGCAATTGAACCATCCTATGAACTACTAGAGAGCGTCTCTCAGCTACTTTCTACCTCATTGGATGCCTTCGGAATATCTTTAATCGGACTTTATCTTGCACTAAACGTTATTCCCTTCATCATGTATCTGTACACTGTGGACGGCTCGATTGTGATCATGTATTGTCTCTGTCGTCTGGTTAGCACACAGAGGAGGTAGTCGAGGCAGGAGCAATAACAACATTTAAAATATAGTTGGCCAGGTACATGCACAGGAAAGGTTTAGAGGGATAGTCAAGAGTCAAGAGAGTTTAATTGTCATATGTACCAAAAAAAGAACAATGAATTTCTTACTTGAAGGGAATTATGAGCCAAACACAGGCAAATGGGACTGGCTTAGACAGGGTATCTTGGTCGGCATGGACGAGTTGGGCCGAAGGACTTGTTTCTGTGTTGTATGACTCTCTGACTGTGACAGTGCTGTTTCAGGACCATCTGAATTGAATAATTAATTTTGTTTCTGCTGGTGCTGCCAAATCCTATTTGTATTGAATCCTTGTGTTTAAGCCAATTGGAAATTCCTCCACTTAATCATGATTTACTTCACATGAAATGGCAGGCACTTTGCCTTCTCCTAGACTTGTGCAATCGTGTTCATTACTCATTATTTATTTTGGACCAAAATGGACTGACATATCTTCTAAATTTTATTTCATCCTTCGAGTGAATGCTCCACCAACTCTTTGTGTTCTTTTTCTCTATCACACATTGGTCAGGCTGCATTTGGAGTATTGTGTGCAGTTCTGGTCACCCTATTACAGGAAGGATGTGGAGGCTATGGAGAGGGTGCAGAGGAGATTTACCAGAATGCTGCCTGGGGTTAGTGGGCATTAGCTACAAGGAGAGGTGAGACGGACTTGGATTATTTTCTCAGGAACGTTGGAGGCCAAGAGGTGGCCTGATGGTGGTATATAAAATCAAGAGAGGCATAGATAGGGTGGGTAGTCAGAACCTTTTTGGAACTAGTCAGAACTAATCTGGAGATGTGCTGGGTTGTTTTTACACATGGTGGGAGTGGTGAGTGCTTGGAACGTGCTGCCAGGAGTGGTGGTGGATGCAGATACAATAGTAGCATTTTAGTAGGTTTTAGATATTTGCATGGATATGCAGGGAATGGAGGGATATGGATCACATGCAGGCAGAGGAGACTAGTTTAACTTGGCATCATGTTCGGCATGGACAATGTGAGCCAAAGGGCCTGTTCCTGTGCTGTCATGCTGTAGTTAAGTTTAGTTTAGTTTTTGTCACGTGTACCAAGGTGCAGTGAAAAGCTTTTTGTTGTGTGCTATCCAGTCAGTGAAAAGACCATACAGGATTACAATTAAGCCGTCCACAATGTACAGATACAGGATAAAAGGAATAACATTTAGTGCAAGATAAAGTCAAGTAAAGTCCTAGTAAGGAGAGTGCGAGGGTCTCCAAAGTGATAGATGGTAGTTGAGGACTGCTCTCTAGTTGGTGGCAGGATAGTTCAGCTGCCTGAAGACAACTAGGAAGAAATTGTCACTGAATCTGGAGGCGTGCGTTTTCACACTTCTGTACCTCTTGCCTGATGGGAGCGAGGAGAAGAGGGAGTGACTGGGGTGAGATTCGTCATCACGTATAGTGCAAGATAAAGTCCAGTAAAGTCCAATCAATGTCCTCTCTTCTAAATCTAAGATCCTAGCCTAGGTGTAACCTGCAGAAGATTTGCAGAACCAACCACTTTGTGACATAGTATAATTTTTCACTCGTTTTTCACTATGTCATTAACTTTCTCTTCAATTCTTTAATAATTTGTCTACATTGATGGTATTTATACAGGAGAATGCTATTTATAGCCACCTTCATTACTATGGAAAATATGTAATTAGTGGAACATATGGAAAATTTGCCTTTGTGGTTTATCTCCTGGAGACTCACAAACAATATGTAAATGATCACAAAATGATGCACTGAATGCCCACCGTAATAAAGACCTCCGATATTCCTGGAACAAATCAATAACTCATTTGCAATTTGTTTTACAAACTGTCACCTATATGTATATGCTGCATTTGTGGAGTTTGATCCAAGTATTAACATAGCAGGTTTGCCCATTGATGTATTATCGTTCATTGGTTATCCGTCAAATTTAACAACAAAGATGCAACAATTGGCTAAGATGCATTTTCTCCTTAATGACAACTGTCGTGTGCTGTCAATGTCAGAGTGACAGGTGGAATATGATATTTTAAGAAGTTATCCTTTTGATCTATTTTTGCTTTTGTAATCATTCAAATGTCAAAATGAGCACAACAAGCATTTAAAATAATCCTTTTGTTTAATATATATTTTGTTTATTTTAGTTTAGTTTAGTTCAGAGATACAGCACGGAAACAGGCCCATCGAGTCAATGCCGACCATCGATCACCCATTCATACTAGTTCTGTCCCCTATACACTAGAGACAATTTACAGGAGCTCATTAGCCTACAAACCCGTGCGTCTTTGGGATGTGGGAGGAGACCGGAACACCGGGAAAAAAACCCATGTGGTCCCAGGGAAAAACTACAAACTCCGCACACAGGCAGCACACGACGTCAGGATCGAACCCGGGTCTCCGGTGATGTCAGGCAGCATCTCCACCACTGTGCAACAGAAGAAACATTTCAAAACATATTATGTCAGCAAAAACTTGTTTCTCCAGCAGATAATATTTCCATGTGTCAAATTAGATTGGTGTTACAAATGACTGAAAATTGTTTTTTGATTGATTGAAAGATACAACATGGAAACAGACCGTTTGGCCCGATACCTGGACGTGGCCTCGAAGGACGAGAAGCCAAAGCAAAGAAGTGGAAGCCAAATAACTGAATGGAAACAAAGCCGAAACGCCAAATAACCGAAAGCGTATGAAGCCGAAACGACAACTAACCGAAAGGGTGGGACACCTAAAAGCAAACTGACCGAAAGGGCGGGACACCTAAAAGCAAACTCACCGAAAGGCTGATCTGCCGAAACGCCAACTCACCGAAAGGCTGCGTCGCCTACAAGCCAACTCACCGAATAGCGGCTGCTGAAAAGTCAAATAATGGACAATGACGTTGCCGGGGGGGGCGGGACTTGTCAGCGATTGGTCCAGACCCCCGTCTCCATCACATCACTGGCTGGTGGAGACGGGAGGGTGGGGGTCATTTTCGCACACAAGTCATAGGTGACTGGGCATTCTGAACCCGAGCATCAAGTTGTAAGTGGCCAAAGGAGCGCATCCCTCGGGACAGCCCCCCCTCTCCCACGGCCACGGCCGCCCTCCGCCTCATCTCCCCCATGCGGCCGCACTGTGACGGGCTGCGTGTCGGTCGGATGATGGCGACAGTTGACTGATTGCTGCCGGTAGTCGGACCCCCAGATGGCCGGCGGTCTGGATAAACGCGCGGATCGGCTGCTGAGCCAGGATCACCCCCGAAACAACTCCAACAATGAGCTGGATATTCCCGCTGTCAAAGAGCGGCAGCGGCGGCAGTCACCTGCGATGTGATGGACGCGTGGGTCTGGACCAATCGCTGACAAGTCCCGCCCCCCTCCCCCTGGTTACGTCATTGTCCGTTATTTTACTTTTCGGCTGAGCGGCCATTCGGTTAGTTGGCTTGTAGGCGACGCAGCCTTTCGCCGATTTGGCATTTCGGCAGAGAGAACTTTCAGTGAGTTTGCTTTTAGGCATCCCACCCTTTCGGTTATTTGGCCTTTCGTCTTCATTTCCGTTCGGTTATTTGGCTTCCACTTCTTTGCTTTGGCTTCTCGTCCTTCGATGCCACGTCCGCACACATGTTGGCCCACCGAGTCCACGCAGACCATTGATCACCCATTCACACTAGTTACATGTTATCTCACTTTTTCATCCACTCCCTGCATACTTGGGGCAATTTTCCAGAGGCCAATCAACCTACAAAACCCACACATCTTTGGGATGTGGGAGGAAACTGAAGCACCCGGAGAAAACCCACATGGTCACAGGGAGAACGTACAAACTCCACATAGCCAGCACCTGAGGTCAGGATCGAACTCTGCCATGGTGCCATGAGGCAGCAGCTCTACCACTGTACCACTGTGCCGCACTTAAATCAAGTATTGAAAAGCAATTTTGCTGATGAAAATGTTAAAACTGCTTTTCTATAGTGTATAGGTATAAAATTGTATATCTCAAAGTGGCTGGATCTACACTTTTTTGTGGGTTATACATCAATGTGAGCTATCTTTAGACCTTAGCTTTTCGACTAATATACAACAAACCAAAACATAAGGTCAGCAAAGTGGTGCAGTGGCAGAGTTGCTGGCATACGGCGTCAGAGACCAGGGCTCGATGCTGACTACAGGTGTTGTCTATATGGAGTTTGTACATTCTCCCAGTAGCCTCGTGGGTTTCCTCCAAGTGCTCCGGTTTTCTTCCATATCCCAAAGACGTGCAGGATTGCAGGTTAATTGGCAAGGCCATCAGCATAATCAAGGACGAGTCTCACCCCAACAGCTTCCTCTTCTCCCCTCCAATCAGGCAAGACGTACAGTAATGTGAAAACACATTCTTCCAGATTCAGGGCCAGTTTCGTCCCAATTGTTATCAGGCAACTGAACCATCCTATCACCAGCTAGAGAGCGGCCCTGACCTACAATCTACCCCATTGGAAACACTCGGACTATCTTTAATCAGACTTTACTGGACTTTATCTTGCACTAAATGTTATTCCCTTCAACCTGTATCTGTATGTTGTGGATGATTTGACTGTAATCATGTCTAGTCTTGTATAATTATGTATAACTGCAGAGCAAACAACAACAAAAGTTTTTCACTGTGCCTCGGTACATGTGATAATAAATTAAACTAATCTCTGTAAAATTGCCCTTAGTGTGGAGGGAGTGGATGAGAAAATGGGATAACATAGAACTAGTATGAATGGGTGATCGATGGTTGGCTTGGACTCTTTGGGCCAAAGGGCCTGTTTCCATGTTGTATCTTGCGATCAATCAAAAAACAATTTCAGTCATTTGTAACACCGATCTGGTTTGACTCACGGAGATATTATCTGCCGGAGAAACTGATTTTTGCAGACATAATATTGCAGCAACAATTCTACAGACACAAAGCATTATTTGAAATGTGTTGCCACTCTCTAAAGAGCTCCCCTTTCATAAAGATATCACAAAACACTGATACCTGGTTTGTGGAATATACCACTCGTGTGAAATGTGAAGCAGCACTTGAGATAAGAGTGTCTTCTTGTATTATTGACAGAAAACTAAGAAGACCATTATTGTCTAAGTGTGTATTGTGAATTCATTGCAGATGACATTTTGAAATTTAGCAACATTGCACCATACAACTGAGAGGGTAATTGCTGGGTGTTGAGTTCGCTGCAACCTTCATCAAAGATTTTTACACTCTCCTTTCAACGTATGATAAGGGTCCCTGTGAACTGTTTCAGTTTGATCCCAGCACTTTTCTACTTTTGTTATGTATCTAGGCTCATTAAGACGAGGAAAGATGTTGCCAAGGAGTAACATTTTTCTTCAGAGGCGGCACCGAGCATTCTTTCATTTCACATTCTGCCCATCACATCCCAAAGACACACGTCTTTCTAGGTTAATTGGCTCCTATAAGAGATTACCCCTAATTGTGGGACCCTTCTCATCAAGTCATGGAGTCATAGAGCATGGAAATGGGCCCTTCAGCCCAACTTGCCCATGCCCACCAACTTGCCCC
Organism: Amblyraja radiata; assembly: GCF_010909765.2. Classification (NCBI taxonomy): domain Eukaryota; kingdom Metazoa; phylum Chordata; class Chondrichthyes; order Rajiformes; family Rajidae; genus Amblyraja; species Amblyraja radiata. The sequence goes on from NC_045962.1 coordinate 36,086,855, forward strand.
ATCTACACTAGTCCCACCCGCCTGCATTTGGCCCATATCCCTCTAAACCTATCCTATCCATGTGCCTGTCTAAATGTTTTTTTAACATTGTGATAGTACCTGCCTCAACTACCTCCTCCGGCAGCACGTTCCATACACCCACCACCCTCTGTGTGAAATGTTTCCTATTAAATCTTTCCTCCCCTCGACGTAAACCCATGTCATCTGTTTCTTGATCCCCCTACTCTGGGGAAAATACTCCGTGCATTTACCTTATCTATTCCCCTCATGATCTTATATACGAAGAATCTTCAGTCTCAGTGGGTGCGAAAGTGGGATAACAGAACAAGTGTGAAAAAGGGCACAAAGTGCTGGTGTTACTCAGCGGGTCAGGCAGCATCTCTGAAGAATGTGGATAGGTTCTGGTTGGGACCCTTCTTCAGACTGATGGGCAGAGGAGGTGAAAACTGGAAAAGAGTGGTGGGGCAGGACAAAACCTGGTGAGTGATAGGTGGATGCAGGTGAGGGAGGCTTTTTGCTTAGCGGATGGATGGATAATGGACTGAGACGAAAAGACAGAAAGTGTGAGATAAGGAGATAAGGATAGAAGAGGTCTGGAATGTGAAGCGAGAAGAAGGAATATAGGTGGAAGGGGAAGGGGGGAGGGAAAAGGGGGAAATGGGTACACATCTAGGTGTGTGAACTAATTCTATCTTATTCTACTTTCTCATGCATTCCCAACACACCAGGGGCAATTAACCAACAAACCCGCACATCTTTGGGATGTTGGAGGGAACGGGAGCATCCGGAGGAAACCCATGCGGTCACAGGGAGAACGTACAAACTCCACACAGACAGCACCCAAGGTCAGGATCGAACCCGGGTCTCTGATGCTGTGAGGCAGCTGCTCTACCCGCTGCTCCACCGTGCCACCACAACCCTTCTCTGTCAGAACCAGACAGGATTGCAGTTTAAGACACAGGACTTCAGCATGTTTTTTAAACTCAACGTTGTCCTCCAGAACTTTGTTGATGGATCCAGTTGTACTTCCACCACAGTGCACATCCAGTTCTTGAAGAGCCCTTTACTGCAGTGGAGGGAGGTTATTGATCAGGTCAATGGTTAACTTGCTTCCCTTCCTGACCCAAAAATGCTGAAGCAAATTATATTCTATTGGGAAGCAATAAAATTGCTTTTAACTTGGCGTACTGTGCTTGAATAAAAACAAAATGAACTACAAAAAACTGGAGCAAGGATGCTGTGATAAACCTTTCTTAAACTAATGCCTTGGCCTTTAAGGCTGTATCGGTTCTATTTCCTGCTGCCACACTTTAGAAAACGTGTAAAGACCATAACGAGGATACAGAAGGAATTCACTGAAATTATTACAGACATGAGGTACTTGAGTTTAGTTTAAGAAGATAGTCAGAAAATGTAGGAGTAACTCAGCGGGTCAGACAGCATCTCTGGAAAAAAGGAATAAGGCGATGTTTCGGGTCGAGACCCTCCTTTCGAGACCCGAAAGGTCACCTATTCCTTATCTCCAGAGATGCTGCCTGCCGCTGAGTTAATCCAACTTTTTGTGTCTATCTTCGGTTTAAACCAGCATCTGCAGTTCCTTCCTACATATTGAGTTTAGTTTAATTTAGTTTAGAGATGCTGCATGTAAAAAGGCCCTTCGGCCCACCGAGTCCATGCCGACCAGCCATCACACTGTACACTAGCACAATCCAACACACTATGGACAATTTTACAATTTTTCCGAAGCCAATTAATCCTCAAACCATTGTGGGAGAAAGCCAGAGCACCCAGACAAAAAGCCACGTGGTCACAGGGAGAATGTACAAACTCCAAACAGACAACACCCGTAGTCAGGATCGAACCTGGGTCTCAGGCATTGTAAGGCAGCAACTCTAACGTTGCACCACCGTACCATCTATAAGTAATGGAGATAGAACAAAAAGAGACAGCATCTTCCCTGCAACTATCAGACTCTTGAACACTGCATAACACTAACCTCAGCAACGATGATCTCGATTGAAAGATATGGTAGTGGAAACAGGCCCTTCGACGCACCGCATCCACGCTGACCATCGATCACACGCTAACATTAGTTCCACATTGACCCACTACTATCAGTCTGAAGAAGGATCCTGTCCTGAAACGTCACCTATCCATGTTCTTCAGAGATGCTGCCTGACCCATTTACTCCAACATTTTGTATCTATCTTGATCCCACTTTCTCATCCACTCCCTACACATTAGGGGCAATTTACAGAGGGAAAATTAACCTCCAATCCCATATGTCTTAAGGATGTGGGAGGAAACCAGAGCACCTGGAGGAAACCGATGTGGGCACAGGAAGAATGTGCAAACTCCATACAGTCAGACAGCACCTGAGATCAGGGTCTCTGGCGCTGTGAGACAGCGGTTCCACCAGATGCGCCTCTGAGCTTCCATTATTTTCTATGGACTGTTATTGGTTGAAATACGGACTTCGGTTTACCTTCCATTATGGTTTTGCATTATTATGGTTACCTAATAATACTTATTAATTTATTATGTTGTTGCATGTATATTTATTTGAGTGTTATTGTGTTTACGGGCTTGTTAAGCTGCAGCAAGTAAGAATTTAGAAACAAGGAACTGCAGATGCTAGTTTGTACCAAAGATAGAAACAAAGTGCTGGAGTAACTCAGCGGGTCAGGCAGTATTTCTGGAGAAAAAGGACAGGTTACGTTTCGGGTCGGGAGCCTTCCTGGGGAATCCAATTCCCAATTGCTTTTCCACCATCTCAGGAGGGTGATGTAAAATGTACACTTACCAGGGTGAGTGTAAATCTAACAGCTCGCAGAATGTTAGACACAATCCAGGACATGGCAGGCTGGCCAACTTTGACTGTGTGATGGGCCTGTTTCCACATTGTATCTCCAAAGTCTAAAAGTACGCAAAACAAAGAATTTCACTGTACCTAGGTACATGTGACAATAATTTACCATTTGACCATTGAACCATTTACTTTAAGTTATGTATGTATGCACTTTAACATCAGGCTGATAGCCAAGGGGCACGTGTGGCCATTGTCTGATGTGCACCTCTGGTCACTACACTGACATATAATCTCCATGACATAATCTGGGAAATTTGCCAATATCCACACTCGCATCTGAACACAGAATGCTTGCACCATTCTGGTCAATGAAATTCCCAGGCTTAAGTATAGGTTTAGGTTTATTATTGTCACGTGTACTGGGGTGCAGTGAAAAGCTTTGAATGCTATCCAAATATATCACCATACATTAATACAATCCAGTCAATCGCAACAGATACAATCCAATCAAGTGCAATCGGTAGAGCAAAGGGGAAGATACAGAGTGCAGAATATAGTTCTCAGCAATGCAGTGCACCGCTTTTGTTTAGTTTGTATTAGTTTAGAGGTGCTGTGCGGAAACAGGCCCTTCGACCCACTGAGTCCGCACCGGAAAAAGGAAAAAGGAGAAATAGCTGCTTTTAGCTTTAGTTTGGAGCCCAACTAAGAAATCCAGTCTGAAGAAGGGTCTCGACCCGAAACATCACCCATTCCTTCCCTCCAGAGATGCTGCCTGTCCCGCTGAGTTACTCCAGCATTTTGAGTCCAGCATCTTTGGTTTAAACCAGCATCTGCAGTTCCTTCATACACATAAGAAATCCAGCACCTGTGTACTACTGGAAATGCTCTTTTCCAAATGAATTTCTCCTCCATGTCATTGCTGCAATGCTGGATGCAGATTGCAATATATAGTATTAATATTGCAGATTTTAGTCGCAGATTATACTTTTCTCAAAAGGATCCATCTCCCAGACACCATTGACAGGCAATATTGAAACATGGCAGGTTGACCCATTTGGCCCATTGTGTCTGTGCCATCCCTCAGCTTATTTTCCCTTGCCAGCATTCAGTGCAATAGGTCACAGGTCCACAAGTATCTATGCAGGTAGCTAAATGTGATGGGAGATTGCCCCCAATTCTAGCCACCCGTTCAGTCTCTGAGTTCTACTCCCTGACCATTCAGAGGGTGAAGTGATTTCTCAATTTCTCTCGCTTTTCTTTTTAACCAATTACTTGAAAATGATGCTTTAGATTTTTGACCCCACTGCTAAGTGAAATTGATCCCTCCTTTTTAAGACATTCATAATTTCACACAGCTCAATGAAGTCTCCCCTCAGCTTCCATCATTCGAAGGAAGCAACGCCGGGTCATCCAATCTTTCTTCATGGATGAGTCATGGAGTCATAGTGTCATAGAGCACGGAAACAGGCCCTTCGATCCAACTTGCCCATGTCAATCATGATGTCCCATCTACACTAGTCCCATTTGTCCCTATATTAACCTACAAACCCGCGCGTCTTTGGATATGGGAGGAAACCGGAGCATCCAGAGGTAACATGGCCTTTCTTATCCATGTACCTGTCTCAATGTATTTTAAATGTTGTTATTGTGCCTGCCACAACTACCTCATCTGACAGCTCGTTCCAAATACCCACCACCATCTTAGTGAAAAAGTTGCCCCCCAGGGTCATATTAAATCTTCCCCCTCTCACATTAAACCTATGGTTCTTGATTCCCCTACCCTGAGTGCATTCACCCTGTCTATTCCCCACATCCGGTACCGTTGGACTCCTCCCGGAGGCTGTGACCTGTTGGTCTGGCAAAACGGATAATCCAGAAAGGGTGCTGGAATATTGATGGTGTACCTGTGTCCTCCAATCTTTTAACACAGATTGCATTTCAAGTAATTAGGTTATTGAGATCCCACCATTATCTTTGCACTAGTCAACAAATTTGGTATTCTACCTCTCATGAAACATTTTGAGGTCTATCGTACACAACTTCTAGTCTGGTTGTTCCTATTGTCCTGCAATCCATTTGGCTTCTTTAGACTTTAGACTTTTAGACTTTAGAGATACAGAGGGAGGAATCAGGCCCTTTGGCCCATCGAGTGTGCGCCGACCAGCGAACACCCCGTGCACTAGCACTATCCTACACACTAGGGACAATTTACAATTTTTACCGAAGCCAATTTAGCTACAAGCCTGTACGTCTTTGGGATGTGGGAGGAAACCGGAGCATCCAGTTTCATGATTCCAGCATCTGCAATTCCTTGTGTCTCGATAACATCTTAAGAGTTGAGCACTTGACAGAGACTCTCATATTTTGTGAATAAAAGCACCAGGTTTCAAATTCTTCGGGAAGGGCTGGGATACTAAAGGCTTTAGGGATTAGAAATTACAAGTTTCCCATTTTAAATCAAAAATAAAGAAAAATGACAGCGATTGATGATGTGGGTGCTTTTCCTGAAGGAAGGGAGTAATTGCATAAAGCTTTATGTTGTGATTATTTTTGTGTGATTTGGGGTCGTATCCATGAAATGTTGTGATAGCCTCTCTCTTTATGCCTCAAAATTCCAGAATAAGATCTGCCGAGTTTTAGTTTAGCTTAGGGAGACAACATGGAAGCAGGCCCTTCGGCACACTGAGTCCGTGCTGACTGTCGATCACCCATACACTAATTCTATGTCCTGCACACTATTAGCTATTTACAGAAGCCAATTAACCTACAAACCTGCAGAGCCCTGGTGAGACCTCACCTGGAATATTGTGTGCAGTTTTGGTCTCTTAGTTTGAGGAAGGACATTCTTGCTATTGAGGGAGTGCAGCGTAAGTTGCACTCTTCCCGGGATGGCGGGACTGACATATGATGAAAGAATGGATCGACTGGACTTATATTCACTGGAATTTAGAAGGATAAGAGGGGATTCTATAAAACATATAAAATTCTTAAGGGATTGGACAGGCTAGATGCAGGAAAAATGTTCCCTATGTTGGGGGAGTCCAGAACCAGGGGTCACATTTTAAGAATAAGGGGTAGACCATTTAGAATGGAGATGAGGAAAAACCTTTTCAGCCATAGAGTTGTGAATCTGTGGAATTCTCTGCCACAGAAGGCAGTGAAAGCCAATTCACTGGATATATTCAAGAGAGAGTTAGATTTAGATCTTAGTGCTAATGGAATCAAGGGATATGGGGAGAAAACAGGAATGGGGTACTGATTCTGGATGATCAGCAATAATCATATTGAATGGCGGTGCTGGCTCGAAGGGCCGAATGACCTACTCCTGCCCCTATTTTCTATGTTTCTATGTTTCTAAACCCGCATGTCTTTGGGATGAAACCCACAGGGAGAACGTGCAAACCCCACACAGACAGCTCCCGAGGTCAGGATCAAACTGGGGTCTCCGGTGCTGTGAGGCAGCAGTTCTACCTGCTGTGCCACTGTGCTGGTCAAAATATTCTATTAAGGTAAACACAAACAGACGGTAGAAGCGTTACTTATGGAATGTGTTTATGTGATCTGATTCACATGATCCTTCATGCACTGCACACTGCCCCAACTAATCTCTTCCATCACACTGTCTGACTAACTTCTCCTCTTATCCGCTCCATAATTCCATAACGAAGATCTCCTGTCTCTTTTTCACACTTGACCAGCCTCTATTATCGCCTCTGACACCCAGTGACTAACTTTCTTCATGTCTTGCTTGATTGCTTCCTTTGCAATTTACCTCATCAAAATGTTTCTCACATTATGTTTTATTCCACATTACAACCTGGTCTATGGCCACCAGGAATACATTTATCAAATCCACTTACTTCACTGCAAGCATTCCCATTTGAATTAATTAGAACATCTATGTGTTAGGTATGAGCCACCGGCTGATGAGGGCTTATAAATATGCAAAGGCCACAATCTGATGACATCACCTGGACAGTAACATTATCTTAACCTTGGGACATCTGCACTTCACGCTGCCTGGGCAAGGCCACCAGTATAATCAAGGACCATTCTCACCCCAGTCACTCCCTCTTCTCCCCTCTCCCATCAGGCAATAGGTACAGAAGTGTGAAAACGCACACCTGAACATTCAGGGAAGGTTCTTCTCAGCTGTTATCAGGCAACTGAACCGTCCTCTCACCAACTAGAGAGCGGTCCTGTCCACCTGTCTATCTCATCGGACTCTCTTTAATCAAACTTTACAGGACTTTATCTTCCACTAAACATTTATCCTGTATCTCTACACTATGGATGGCTTGACTGTAATCATGTCTTACCACTGACCGGTTAGCATGCAACAAAAGCTTTTCACTGTACCTTGATACACGTGACAATAAACTAATCTAAACTAAACTAAACTAAACTAAACTAAGCAAAACTAAATTGAACTAATCTAAACTAGACTAAACTATACTAAACTAAACTAATCTCAATTACACTAAATTAAACTTGAGTCGCCCACAATGTCACCTAAAACATCAAGGAAAAGTACTGGCAGGTGCATTCAATAAAAGCTTTTGGAAGGTAAAATTTTCAATGGATGAAAAAATACATAATGTGCTGGAGTAACTCAGTGGGTCAGGCAGCATGGACTTACCATCTCCCCTGGAGGGGAGCTTCGACCGCCGGCCCTGCAGACTGCGGTGCTTCCGGCTGCGGCACGGCAGGTACTTTAAAACTTTGACTGCCGGCCTGCGGCCTACACCAGCCTGAAGCCGCGGTCTCTGGTTGGGAAGAGCCGATCCTGGACTCACCTTGACTTTGACTTTGTCCCTTACCATCTGGACGCCCGCAGCAACGGCTGTGGAGGGTGGTGGTCCCGACCACGGGGGAAAATGGAGGAGGACTGGCCAAGCTCTGTGCCTTCCACCACAGTGATGAATGCTGTGGTGGATGTTTGTGTAAATGTTTTATTGTGGTTGTGTTCTTTATTACTGTACCGCTGCTGGCAACCCAAATTCCACCGACCTTGGTTGTGTGGCAATTAAATTATATCATCAATTATATCATCATCATCTATGGAGAACATGGATAGGCGACGTTACAGGTCCAGACCTTTCTTCTTATTTAGTGTAGTTTAAGGTTCAAAGGTTCAAAGGTTGATTTATTGTCACATACACCTAGATGTAATGAAATTCCTTTTGCCAATGCAGCACATAAAAAAGAATACAAACATAACAATAATAAATAGCTTTAACATAAAAACATCCCCCCACAATGGTTCCCATTATGGGGGAAGGCACAAAGTCCAGTCCCATCCCCAATGTCCACCCATAGTCGGGCCTATTGAGGCCTCCACAGTTGCCTCTACGGAGGCCCGATGTTCCAGGCCGTCCTCGCCGGGTGATGATGTTCCGGCGTCGGGAGAGTCCTCTCAGCGGCATGGGAACCCTGGAACGGCCGCCTCCCTACTTGAGACCGTGGCTTCCGGAGCCGACAAGGCCGCACCGAATGGAGCTCAACTGGCGATCTCGTCGCGAGATCCCAGGCTCCCGATGTAAAGTTCAGCGCCGCCGCCCGCAGCTCCGCGATGTTTTTAACGCCGGTCCCAGCTCACCGGAGTTCCAGCGCGGAAACTGGCCCTTCTGCCCACCAAGTCCGTGCCGACCATCGATTACCCGTTCACACTAGTTCAACATCCTACACATGCGGGGCAATTTACAGAGGACAAATTAAACTACAAACCTGCACGACTTTGGAATATGGGAGGAAACCGGAGCACCCAGAGAAAACCCACGTGGTCACAAGCAGAACGTACGATCCTATACAGACAGCACCCATAGTCAGGATCGAACCCGGATCTTCGACGCTTTGAGGCAGCAATTCTACCAACTGCGTCACTGTGCCGCCCTTAATCCTTACTGAAAAACCTGATGGAATGCCACAAACCTCATGGTTTTCTGTCGGCTGGTAGTATTCTTTTTTTTTCTGGTTACTTCTAAGTACTAAAGTAGCCTTTTAGAATGTTCGCGTTGATTTCAAGAGTAGGGCTCTGTCCCCTGTTAAAAATCTGACTAGCACAGTGTCTTTCATGCATCCTCAACAGGGGAAGATGCTGAGATAATATGTGTTTTTTTCCTTCCCATAGTGAATCAGCACCAAACCTGTCAATAAAGCTGACAATGGTTCTATCACCCTCGGGGTGTAAGTTTAAAGCAGACACATCTAGCTGCATTGAAGATGAATGGGGACTACACTAGTTAATGGTCCTGGAATGAGACAATTGTCATGTACTTGTCAAGAAATCCAACAAGCCAGTTTTTCTGAATGTATTGTATATATTCAATGCCCGTAGCCTTCTTTTCTTCCCAAACTGCACAAGCTATTTTGGTTTTAAACGCAAATTCTAAAATCAAATTTAATCCCAAATTCCTTTCAAACGAAAGAATGAAAAATGATTCACAGGGTGGCATGGTGGTGCAGTGGGTGGTGCTGCTGCCACACGGTGATGCTGACCTCGGGTGCTGTCTGCCCATGTGGAGTTTGCACTTTTACTCCGGGTGCTCCAGTTTCCTCCCACATTCTGAAGACATGCGGATTTGTAGGTTAATTGGTTCCCTGTAAATTGTTGCTAGTGCGTAGGGAGTGGATGAGAAAGTGGAATAACATGGAACTAGTGTGAATGGATGATCAATGGTCAGCATGCTCGGTGGGCTGAACGGTCTGTTTCCTAGCTGTTCATAAGTTCATAAGACATAGGAGCATAATTTGGCCATTTGGCTTATCAGGCACACTCCGCCATTCGATCATTCACTACGCCTCTCAACCCCATTCTCCTGCCTTCTCCCCATAACCTTTGATGCCCTCACTAACCAAGAACCTATCAATCGCCACTTTACAAATACCCATTGACTTGGGCTGCACAGCCTTCTGTGGCAATAAAGTCCACAGATTCACCTCTGTCTGGTTAAAGAAATTCCTTTTCATCTCCTTTCTGGTACATCCTTTTATTCTGAGGGTGTGCCCTCTGGTCCTAGACTCTCCCACTAGTGGAAACATCGTCTCCACATCCACTCTAACTAGGCCTTTTATGATTCGGTAAGTTTTAATGAGGTCCCCCCTCATTCTTCTAAACTATAGTGAGTACTGGCCCAGTGCCGTAAAATGCTTCTCATATGTTAATCCAATCATTCCTGGGATAAATCTTGTAAACCTCCTCTGGACCTCTCCAGCACCAGCATATCCTTCCTCAGATATGAGGCCCAAAAACGGTTCACAATACTCCAAATGTGGCCTGCCCAGCACCTTATAAACCCTTAGCATGATGTCCTTGCTTTTTTATGATGCATCTCTAAGCTGAAAAAACCCATGGTAAAACCCACATTTATTGCAAATAGTTTGTTGGTAATAGGGTGGCACAGTGACACAATGGTAAAGTTGCTTCCTTTCTGCACCAGAGACCAAGGTTCAATGCTGACTATGGGTGCTGTCTGTATGGAGGCACTTCTCCCTGTGACCGTGCGAGTGGCTCCGGTTTCCGCCCACACTCCAAAGACTTACAGGTTTGTAGGTCAATTGGCTTTGGTACATTGTAAATCATCCCTAATGTGTAGGATAGTGCTAGTGTTCAGTGTGATCATTGATCGGCACGGACCCGGTGGACCGAAGGGCCCGTTTCCATGCTGTATCTCTAAAGTCTAAAGTAGCTTCCATTCTGTATTGTAAACTCTGCTCTGTGCAATAGTTTAGCAATCACCAACGCCTTTTAATGTGGCACTTTATAGGTGTCAAACAGTCCAAACGGTGACTGGTTGCTTTATTGCAATTAACATCGTTGATCGTGGGAATAAGAATTAATGTCCAGTCAAGGGCAGGAGTCATATCAGTTTCATGTCAGGCCCCACAAATTAATTTCATTATTTATAATATTTCCATCCGATTCTCCTAATACTATTAATTTATGTCCAGGTGTCTCAATGTGCTCTCCTGCTGGTATTTAGCGGGAGCACAGTACTCTTTACAATCTCAAACCAAGGGGAATTATGCAGAAAACTGCTGAGGCCCAGAATGATTTAAAACACCAATTTCAATAAATAATAAATCACAATAAGCAGCGATTAAGACCAATGATCACACTGACCATAATCTGCTTGACATAGAGAAAACATTCTCTTTTTGAAGTGTTTAAAAGGGTGCCAGGGCGGGTCGTCGAAGGCCGAGAAGCCGAAGCGAAGAAGTGGAAGCCAAGATACCGAACGGAAACGACACCGAAAAGCCAAATAACCGAACGGACACGAGGCCTAAAAGCCAAATAACCAAAAAGGCACGACACCGAAAGGATACGAACCCGAACGGACTCCACGCTGAAAGGACAATACGCAGAACGGACATGACGTCGAAAAGCCGCTGAACGGACATGACGTCTCTGGGGATGGGATTTGTCCGAGACCTTTTCAGCGATTGGTCCAGAACCCCGCGTCCATCACATCACTGGCCGGGGGATACGAGAGGGTGGGGGGATTTTTAATTTTCCTTTGCACCCATGGTCAGGATCAAACCTGGGTCTCTGGTGCTGTAAGGAAGCAACTCTACCGCTGCGCTACTGTGCTGCCCCGGTGTAGGGAGGAGTTTCAGATGCTGGTTTATACAGAAGATAGACACAAGGTGCTGGAGTAACTCAGCGGGTCAGGCAACATCCCTGGACTAAAAGGATGAGTGACGTTTCGGGTCGGAACCCTTCTTCAGACTGGTGATGTTTCGGGTTAGAAGTCTGAAGTAGGGTACATAACCTGAAATGTTACCTATTCCTTCTCTCCTGAGATGCTGCCTGATCCACTGAGTCACTCCAACACGTTGCGTCTATCATCATAAATAGCTAAATAGAAATGTATTTAACTCTGAACAGATTAATTGCAATTGCCTTTTAACATAAATACAGCAGATACTATAAAAGTATTAATTCGTTTAGAATGATTAATGAACTTGTAGGAATAAAACTGCCTGAGGGTAAAAGATTTCATCCACTATCTTTACACTTCTACTCTTTTCTGTCAGATAAGTATCAGTATTTAATAATAGATATGAGCAATATTTTTACACAGTGTCAAAATCACAGTGGGAGTGCTATGATTTGTGAGTTTTGATTAAAGAGGTTCTGTCAGGTTTTATTTTAGGGAAAACAAAATGAAAGCATGTAGGGTGGAAGTGGGGGGCGTGGGGGTGAGTTACTTGCTGCTGGTGAGATTTTTATATCACAGAGGTTCTGTTCTTGGCCTGATGACAGACTCTCAGTTGAATGGCAGCAACACCTGTTTCTAATGCGCAGTGATATTATTCAGTGGAATCGTTTCATTTTCATCCCACAGCTCGGAGATCGCAAGGTGAACCCTGAGCCTCCCTTGTATGTTTTAAATCAGCTCACTTTCCCCTTGCTGCTTGGCGATTGTCCATGTCCTGTTACGTTCGATGAAGACAAAGATGTATAGCCACCGTTTCCCAGTGCTTTTGGATTAAATGGGGTAGGGTGCTTTATGCATCTCTCAGCTGCCTTCCTATGTAGTCTGTAAAAGACTCGGAGATTTAAAAAAAAATCAGTCTGATGTGTGAATCAATTTTAAGGATGCATCCCTGGAGTTTTTCCATCATTTCTGAGCAATGTGTGTCGTCTGGAAATGTAAGCTGTAACATGAATCTCAGCACGTGGTCAGACTTTGCAAAACCATGTTAACTGAAACAGTGGGATTGTGTATTTTGAAATAGTCGACACAGGGAGGCAGAGATATCCCACTTCCTTTAATGTTAAAATGTTACCACAAACATGCTGCTTCAGGTTCTAGTTTAGTTTAATTTAGAGATACGGCACGGAAACAGGCCTTTCAGTCCACTGACCAGAGATCACTCCATACACTAGCACTAGACTACACATACAATTTGTCCAAGTCAATTAGCCTACCAAACTGTACGCCTTTGGTGTGTGGGAGGAAACCAGAGCAGTCAGAGAAAACCCACGTGGTTTTGGGGAGAACGTACAAACTCCATACAGACAGCACCCATAGTCAGGATTGAACCCGGGTCACTGGCGCTGTAAAGGGCCTGTCCCACGAGCATGCGACTCCATGCGGCAAGCGTGACCAAACCAGAAGCGGGGGCCGCGCGGAGGTCGAGCGAGAGACATGAAGTTCAAGCGAAGTTTGCGGGAAGTTCGCGCTGTGACATATGCCGTCGAGGCGGCTGCGGGCTGCGGGCCGGCAGGCCGTTGGTCAGCTTTTCGGAGCCCCGCGCGATGTCGGGACCAGCTCCGCACAACTCCATACGGCTCCGGCGATCGAAGTGGGACCGGCCCCGCGAGGCCGTACGGCTCAAGCGACCACGTTAGGTCGCGCTTGCCGCATGGAGTCACATGCTCGTGGGACAGGCCCTTTAGGTCGCGCTTGCCGCATGGAGTCGCATGCTCGTGGGACAGGCACTTTAGGCAGCAGCTCTACCGCCGAGCCAGTGTGCCGCCCCATTTGTTGGCAAATTTTATATCTTTATTTCCTCACCAAACAATACCTCCAAAGCAAAACACAAAGTCTAAAGAAGGATCTGGACCAGAAACGTCGTGGGTCTATTCCCTCCAGGGATGCTGTCTGAACCCACTGAGTTATTGGATGAGAGACGGTAGCATTGTGGTTAAATTGCCAGATTTAGCAATTGGCAACCATTTGAGTTTGAATCCCTCTTTAGCAGGATGCCTTACAAATACGTAAGTCTAGAATAAAAAGCTAGCTTCAGTAACTCAGAGGATCTGAAGAAGGGTCTCGACCCAAAACGTCACCCATTCCTTCCCTCCAGACATGCTGCCTGTCCCGCTGAGTTACTCCAGCATTTTGTATCTATCTTCTGTGTAAACAAGCATCTGCCATTCGTTCCTACACCTCCCAAGGACAAGTTGAGCACATCAATAGACGGCACAGTGGTGCAGCAGGTAGAGCCGCTGCCTCACGGCACCAGAAACCCGGGTTAAATCCTGATCTAGGGTGCTGTCTGTGTGAAGTTTGCACATTCTCCCTGTGACCACGTGGATTTCTCTGGGTGCTCCGGTTTCCTCCCACATCTCAAAGACGTGCGGGTATGTAGGTTAATTGGCCCAAGTGAGTGGAGAGTGGATGGGAAAATGGGATAACATACCTGTAGAACTAGTGTGAACGGTGATCGATGGTCGGCATGGACTCGGTGGGACGAAGGGCATGTTTCCGTGCTGTATCTCTAAAAACTACAACACACTGGATTCTCCCTCTTGCTACAATCACTGATGTTTCTATTGTAATCTGTACACTTGCAAAATGCAGCAGAGTATTTTATTTAACTAAGGGAATTTAAAATGAATAGAAATCTCAGCATGGTCCAAGAAACATTGGTTATTTTACATTTCAGTGAATCCATCTTCAGTTTCTGTCCTTATGACATTTTTCTCAAGCTGGGTGCTTCGGCATAGTTCATTATTTTTTTCAGGCAAGGCAGAAGAGAATTCTCTGCACACACACAGGACTCTTCACATTCAGCTGCTCCAAAGAACCTGGGGTCTGTGTGAAATCTTTAATGCGGGCTGGTTAGTTGGGGGCTTACAAGCTTAAAAAAAAACGTGAAGCCTTGTCCAAAATTATAATAATGCAAAGAACACCATCGCTGGGAACGGTGGCTGGGTATTTCATGTCTTTTAGTTTTGCATTATGTGTGCAGTAACTGCACGCAATAATATTTTAATGACCCATTATTTGCAGCGTGTAACCATAGCATTTGTAACGTGATGCTATTGCGATACAAAAGGTTGGTTATTTACTGAAAAGCTGAAGTCCCGAACAATGACATGCTTGTTAAATAACTTGTTTCCACAGCACATTGGCGCAGAGGTAGAGTTGCTACCTTACAGCGCCAGAGACCCGGGTTCGATCTTGACTGCGGGTGCTGTCTGTATGGAGTTTGCATGTTCTCCCTGTGATTTTGTGGGTTTTCTCTGGGTGCGTTGGTTTGTAGGTGAATTGGCTTCTGTAAAATGCCCCCTAATGTGTAAAGAGTGGATGAGAAAGTGAGATAACATAGAACTTGTGTGAATGGGGGAAATCAATGGTCGGCACGGACTCGGTGGGCTGAAGGGCCTGTTTCCATGCTGTATCTCTAAACTAAACTAAATTCTAAGCAGAAGCTTGGTGCTCTCATTGGCAAAACATGATGAGTTGAAGAGTTCCATCTTTCTTCACCCTCCCCAACAGTTTGAAGGATACCAACCCAAAATGTCACCAATCCATGTTCTCTAGCGATGCTGCCTGGCCTGCTGAGTTACTCCAGCACTTTGTCTTTTTTCTGTAAACCAGCATCAGCAACTCCTTGAGTTTACATGCCATGCTGATTGTGCATTACCTGATAATGGAAGCAATAATCAGGTCTTGTGGCCACATTGATAAATGCATCTAATCGCCCCACCAATCAGTAATTGAGAGGCTGGCTTCAAATTCTGATATCTTTTGTCCTTCATGCTCCTGCAGTTTTTACTGAGTGGTGTCGCCCCACTGGATAAATATGTGTAACATAAAACAGAGAATGGCGGTTCTGACACTTTATTAAGGCAATAAAGCAGAACCTTGTGCTGTATGCTCCACATATCCACATATGTTGGATGCCTGAAGTGTTGTTACAGGAGTTCAGAAAGATGAAATTCCTCGTATGTTGCAAAACATACTTGGCTAATAAAGTATGATTATGATGATTATGAGGGGGAACCTCATTGAAATTTACCTAATAGTGATATGCCTGGATAGAGTGAATGTGGAGAGGATGCATCCACTAGTGGGAGAGTCTAGGACTTTACAGCCTCAGAATAAAAGGACTTACCTTTAGAAAGGAGATGAGGAGAAATCTATTTAGTCAGAGGATGGTGAATCTGTGGAATATATTGCCACCGACGGCTGTGGAAGCCAAGTCATTCTTTGCGGGGAGAAGGCAGGAGAACGGGGTCAAGGGAAAAATAGATCAGCCAGGATCGAATGGCGGAGTAGACTCGATGGGCCTAATGGCCTAATTCTGCACCTTGGTATGAATGTTTGGCAGTCTAGGACTTTTTTCGTTCGATTGCACAAATTTGGGACAATCTTATAGAGGCATATAACATAATGAGGGGGGTAGGGTGAATGAAAGAGGCTTTTAGCCAGGGTAGGAGAACCAGAGAACCTGAGATAATAACCGCTTCCTTGATTAGTACGGGTATCAAAGGGTGTGGGACTGAGAATGGGGTTGAGAGAGAAAGATAGATCATCGATGATTGAAGGCAAAGTGGCCTCGGTGGGCTAATTCGGCTCCTATGACTTTTGAACATGAACTTACGAGGACAGTATTTCCACACAGATATGAGACGTTACGATATCTGATAACTCATCGGATGTTCTCTGCAATGTAGTTATTAATCAGGAGTTTAATGGACATCGAGACTTTTTGCCTGGCAGTCAGTCATCTTGAATGCTTGCACCTTTGATTGGTCTGGTCACAAAATGAGGCATCGTGAATGCTGATAGGAGTACACATTTAAGCTTGGTCCCTTGCCATGGAATGACATCATAAACACCAACAAAACACCCTCTCTTCTGGGGTTTGTTATTAAAGGCATCTTTGTGAATAAAAAACACAGCACGGTGGCGCAGCGGTAGAGTTGCTGCCTAACAGTGCTTGCAGTGCCAGAAACCTGTGTTCGATCCCGACTACGGGTGTTGTCTGTACAGACTTTGTACATTCTCCCCGTGAGTTTTCTCCAAGATCTTCGGTTTCCTCCCACACTGCACTACAGGTTTGTAGGTCAATTGGCTTGGTATAAGTGTAAATTGTCCTTAGTATGTGTAGGATAGTGCTGGGATCGCTGGTCAGTGCGGACTCGGTGGGCCAAAGGGCCTGTTTCCGCGCTGTATCTCTGAACTAAACCAAACTAAACACAAAGTGCTGGAGTAACTCAACGGATCAGGCAGTATCACCAGAGAACGTGGATAGGTGACGTTTCGGGTCGGGGCCCTTCTTCAGACTCCAGTACTTTTGGTAAGAGCAAGGAACTGCAGATGCTAGTTTAAGAATACAAACTGTCCGTCTGCCATTCAAAAGCTCTCCCCTTCACCTGTATCCATCGATCACTCGCTGTGTTTTGTCCTGCCCCTGCCTCTCTCTTCCAGCTTTCTTCTCCCTCCCTTACAGTCTGAAGAAGGGTCCCGACCCAAAAAGTTACCTACTCATGTTCTCCAGAGATGCTGCCTGACCCGCTGAGTTACTCCAGCACACTGTGTCCCTTCCAGCACTTTTTGTCTTATTTTGCCATGCTTCAAAATGATGACTCACTACCACCTTCTCAAGAACAATTTGTGGCTTGTAGTTTGTAGACTAGTTTTCTCTCAGGGTGGAAATGGCAGACCAGAGGGTATAACTTTTAGGTGAGAGGAGCAAAGTTTAAAGAAGATGTGCAGAACAGGTTGTGGTGGGAGCCTGGATTGAGCTGCCAGGGCTGGTGGTGGCATTTAACAGGCTTTTAGATAGGCTCATGGAAGTGCAAGGAATGGAGGGATATGGATCTTGTGCCAGCAGAGGAGATCAGTTTATCTTGGCATCATGCTCCATGTTCTAATTAGAAATGGGCAATAATTATCGATCTCTCTGGCAAACTCAGATACACTTTGCAACGCCAGAAAATATATATTTTTAAATGATTTGTTCCATTAATATGCTGCAATACTTCAAACATCAAATACATGTGGGGCAAATAACACATTAGGGCACAAAAAAGATAATGAAGGACACAGGGATAGGAGATGAGTCTATGGAGGACGGGCCAGGAGAACCATGACGAGGGGAGTAGGAGACAGTGGGAGATGTGTGTGAGCAGTGGGATGGGGGGAGCAGAGGTAAGAGAAGAGGGGGCTGGAGGCATATTACTCAAAATTAGAGAATTCAATGTTCGTACTGTTGGGCTGTAAGCTACCCAAGCAGAATATGAGGTGCTGTCCCTCCAGTTTGTGGGTGGCCTCAGGGTGGGATTGGGAAGGGGAGTTAAAATGATCAGCAACTGAGAGATCCAGCAGGCGTTTCGTTTAATTTGGTTTATTGTCACGTTTAGTGTACTTTGTTGCGTGCTAACCAGTCAGTGGAAAGACCATACATGATTGAAATTGAGTTGTCCACAGTGTACAGATACATGATAAGGAGAATAACGTTTAGTGCAAGTGAAGTCTAATTAAAGATAGTAGACACAAAATGCTGGAATAACTCAGCAGGCTCTCTGGAGAGAGGAATGGGTGACGTTTCAAGTTGAGACCCTTCTTCAGACTGTGGAGACCATCCATCCAGAGATGCTGCCTGCCCTGCTGAGTTACTCCAGCTTTTTGTCTCTATCTTCGATTTAAACCAGCATCTGCAGTTTTTCCTACACATTTAATTAAAGATAGTCTGAGGGTCTCCAATGAGGTAGATAGTAGCTCAGGACCGCTCTCTAGTTGGATATAGGATGGTTAGTTGCATGATAGCAGCTGGGAAGAAACTGTCCCTGAATCTGGAGGTGTGCTTTTTCACACTTCTGTACCTCTTACCTGGTGGGAGAAGGGAGTGAAGGGAGTGACTGGGGTGAGACTGGTCCTTGATAATGCTGGTGGCCTTGCCGAGCATGTGAAGTGTAAATGGAGTCAGTGGAAGGGAGGTATGTCTGTGTGATGGTCTGGTGGACTGAATGCAAGTTTTCAGCGAAACAGTCGCTGAGTCTACGCATGAATGGTTTGTATTTTGCCAATCAAAGGTGCCAAAAGCTGTAAGCGGATATGAATGGGCAATACCTCCTTGGATAAACTTGCATTTGGAATTTGCTTCATTTAGAATTTGCTGATGCTTTCAGCAGGCTGTGGTGACTTGTGCACTCAGCACTATTGTATTGTAATCAATAATTAAATTTACTGCTGACACACATCTTGTACATGCAGCGATTTCTGACAATCAAATCTGAGGAAATTAATCCATTTCCATTGGCCTAACACTGATATTAACGGTAAAATGTGATGAAATGTGACTTCCTTGGGTTTATTTTGCTTGACTTTACATAATTATGAATTGTCTGTGTCGTCATTAGAAATATTACTGTCAATATTAAAATAAGTTTTTTCTAATTTGAAGGTAATTCTTGGTGTTGTAACAGGAAAGCACTTAACCTTGCTATGGAGTTGCCTTGGTTGGTTGAGTGATTAATTGATTGAGTGAATGACAGATAAAGCATGTAAACAGGCCCTTCAGCCCACCACAACGGCCATCGATCACCCATTCACATTAGTTCTATCTTATCCCACTTTCTCATCCAATCCCTAAACACAATATCCCTTCTGCCAGCTTTCTTCCCCTGCTCCCTCCACAATCCGTCTGAAGAAGGGTCCCGACCAGAAACGTCACCTATCCATGTTCTCCAGGGATGCTGCCTGACCAGCTGAGTTACTCCAGCACTTTGTATCCTTTAGGGCAATATGCAGAGGCCAATTAAACTGCAGACCCGCATGTGCTTGCGACATGTGAGGGAAGGAAGCCCACAGAGTCACAGGGAGAACGTGCAAACTCCACACCGACAGCACTGTGAGACATGGTCATTTTGAGCAAAGATCACTTCATCTTTAAGTTGGCATTTGCATGCTCACTAAAAACAACACATAAAATCAAAACAAAAAACGTTAATGCTGATAAAAACGTATCATGGCTGCCTGTCTGAAATAATTTCCCGATTCAAGTTTATTTCTTTCATTTAAATATGCACAGTGAATGCACAGAATCTTAAACCCAGGGTAGGGGAATCACGAACCAGAGGACATAGGTTAAAGGCGAGAGGGTAAGATTTAATAGGAACCTGAGGGGTAACTTTTCACACAGATAGTGGTAGGTGTATGGAACGGCCTGCCACAGGAGGTAATTGAGGCAGATACTATAACAACATTTAAAAGACATTTGGATAAGTACATGGATAGGATATTCATATAAGCTATATCTATTTCCTGATGGGAGAGGGGAGAAAAGGGGGTGGCCGGGATGCCACTTTAGATGAGGCATCTTCGTCAGCATGGTCGATGTGGGCCGAAGGGCCTGTTTCTGTGCTGTAAGACTCTATGACTAATATTTGTTGCTTAAAAAAATCATCAACATAGCCCCGGCCAATTCAAATATAAAAATATTTTCATGCACTGAACCATTTCAACAAAACTAAAATCTGTTTGATTCCTTTCACAATGCACAACTTTGATTGAAAGCTAATTCCTGAACAAATGAAAAATCACTTGCTTAGTTAAGCACAGAGACCATAGGTCTAATCTCCAGGACAGAGTGATAATCACATCTACCATCTTGATTTTGCTAGGTCCAGTACTTTACTTTTAGTTCATATTTGAGATACCGTGTGCAGAAACAGGCCCTTCAGCCACCGAGTCTGCGCTGCCCAGCGATCACTCCATACATGAATGCTGTGCTACACACTAGGGACAACTTACATGTTTTACACAACCGGAACACCTGGAGAAAACCCACTCGATCACAGGAAAACGTACAAACTCCGTACAGACAGCAATCGTAGTCAGGATTGAACCCTGAAGGTCTCTGGTGCTGTAAGGCAGCAGCATTACTGCTGCACCACTGTGTCGCTTACATAGACTATCAGATTCAAATGAAGGAATTCATTTTCAGGAACAGGTTAAAGTTAATAAACTATCTAAGCCATTTACTTTTTCAAAGTTTAACATACATCAATCTTCTTGTTGGATCTCAGTTTAGTTTTAGTTTAGTTTAGAGATACAGCATGGTAAAGTCCTGTAAAGTCCGATTCAAGATAGTCCAAGGGTCTCCAATGAGGTAGATAGTAGTTCAGGACTGCTCTCTAGTTGTTGATAAGATGTTCCAGTTGCCTGATAACAGCTGGGAAGAAACTATCCCTGAATCTGGAGGTGTGCGTTTTTACACTCCTATGCCTTTTGCCCGATGGGAGAGGGGAGAAGTGAGAGCGGCCAGGGTGCGATCGTCCTTGATTATGTTACTGGCCTTGCCAAGGCAGTGTATCTTGGCTGAAAGGCCCGTTGTCCCGGTGGTGGTACCCATCCTCTCCTCCGTCCACCGCCATCATGAAAACGGCCCTTTGTCCACCATCGCAGTCTCCCTCACCGGTTCCCGATCTTCAGGGTCAATCTTGCACAGTCACCAAAGGAAGTAGAAGTGTCAATGAGTCTGTGTGGCTGCTGAACTCATATGGTTGCTGATTATGTCGGTAAATTAACAGCACAGAACTTGGAGCCCTCAGCCATTTCCACTGCTGCACCATTGATGCTGATTGGGGCCTGTATTCCACCGCACTTCCTGAAGCCAGTAACACTGGTGACCATTTGAAACTACAGCATCATTGGCCCAGGCATTTTTCCCTCACACCTGCGAGTGCTCTTGAAGATATCTTCTTGCAGTAACAGAGTTATATAAATACAAGTTATTACTGCTGGTGTTCTGGACAAGATCTCTTGTGATTAATATTGGAGGTGACTGCCCCCAATAAGCTAGTAACAGAATCTCTTTGAATTACCATCTTTGGCTGTCATTGTATTCATATATGAAGGGAGGAAAAGTACCGATAGCTTGTTTGCAATTGTCCCTAGTCAGGAAACTGTATTTCATTTCAGACCTCGTTCTTCATTTTCTTCATGTTTTGAGTGTCATCTCCTTCTTTGGGACTTCTTTGCCTGAGAGCTGACTTTCACTTGCAGTGTTTTCCTGAGGTGTATTTGTTTTGTTTCTGTTGGGAAAACGTGCTTCAGAAAGGAAATGGAAAAAAATTACCTGTGAAGCCTTAAGGGCCTGTCCCACTTGAGCGTCATTTGCGCGTCACGCAGGTGGCACGCGAAGATTTTGTGAATCCCAAAATCCTGGGGCGCCTCGCGCTACTGCGCGTCACTGCCTACGCCACCACGTCTCATCACGTGCCATGCGCGCGTAATGCATGATATGCGCGCATCACGTGCGCATTACGACGCGTGCGTGACGCGTAAATGATGTCGCGTCGTGACGCGTAAATTATGTCACGTAAATGACACGCAAATAACGCCCAAGTGCGACAGGCCCTTTAGAAAAGCTCTGACATTTTCTCCATCTATTTCAGATGATAATAGTAAGGGGCCTGTCCAACTTGGGCGTCCTAATCTGCGAGTTGAGACGAGTTTGCCCTGGACTCAAACTCGCAGCATGGTCGACACAAAGTCCTAGGAGGTCCTGTGAGGTCGCTGGAACTCTCCTTCATGCTCGAGGGAAGTTCCTGAATACTCGCGGCCTCAGCTAGGTTGCGGAAAAATGTTCAGCATGTTGAAAAATTTTGCATGAGTAAAATTTGGTCGGCATGGGTCTTTTTAACTCATGGTGCAGTGGAGTGGGGTCGCTATTTAGTTACAGGCAGTCGAGGCGTGCCGTAAGCAATCTCCTTCGCTGACCGGGCATTTTAATTGGCTCATTGGAGTTTTCAGGACTAAGGAAAACCGACCGGTAGGTAAAATGCCCGCTAAACTTTATTATACTTCTTAAAAGTGTCTCCACTCCTCCCCCACTTTTCTCCCCTTCTCTCCCCTTTTCTCTCCTTCTCCCCCCTTCTCTCCCCCTTCTCTCCCCCTTCTCTCCCCTTCTCTCTCCTTCTCTCCCCTTCACTCCCCCCCCACCCCCCCACCACGCTCTCTAAACGACTTACCGTATGCTGTGGCAGCCGTTTACCTTCCTCTTCATTGTGCAGACAGCGCTCCTCCGCTTTCCCTGGCTCCCACCTTCGCTATGTGTTTGTGTGTCTGCGGTCAGTCGATGCAGCTCGTGGTTTGGTTGATCCAGCTCGCGGTTTCAACGCAGACTGTCGATCCAGCTCGAGGCTTTCCAGGAGAGTGAGGACGACCTCCTTCGACCTCCCTTCGACTATGTTGAAGACTATCTACGACTACTTCAACTAAACCTATGAGTAAAAAAAGTATCGATTTTTTCCACGGCGACCATTTTTTTACTCGCGGGCATTTTTCCACATGTTGAAAAATAGCCGCGACCTAGCTGAGGCCTTGAGTATGCGGGGACTACCCTCAAGCATGAAGGAGAGTTGCAAAGACCTCCTAGGACCTTGTGTTGACCATACTGTGAGTATGAGTCGAGGGCAAACTCGCCAGAACTTGCGGATTAGGTCGCCGCAGTGGGACAGCCCCTTCAGGGTAACTTGTTTGACTTTGGGCAATCAGGTACCTGTTCTGCTATGTGGCCATAGGTATCCGCCTGTCACTCAGCTGAGAATGCTTCAAATTGTGGGACACTTAGTCACCGATAACACTCTCCCAGAATAACCATTAGTTTATGGTCATGTATACTGAGGTATAGTGAAAAGCTATTTTGCTATCCGGTCAGCGGAAAGACTGTACATGATTACAATCAAGCCGTCCACAGTGTACAGGACCAGGATAAAGGATAAACCACGTTTAGTGCAAGATAAAGTCCAGTGAAGAGTAAGAAGTGCTGCTGTTGGAGTAGACATTTAAAAGATGGAGCAATTGTAATGGGCGATTACAGATTCTCTTCTAGGACCAGCATGGCTTGGGAGCCAACTTATAACAGGCAGCAAAGCTTGCAACCCAATGGTATGAATATTGAATTCTCCAACTGTAGGTACCCTCAAACAACTCCCCTTCCCTCTCCCCTCTCTCTCAACCCCCCCCCCCCCCCCCCCCGCTCCCTTTCTCCCCCTGGTTTGTAGGCTAATTGGCTTACGTCAATTGTAAATTTCCCTAGTGTGTAGGGTAGTGCTAGTGTACGGGTGATTGTTGGTCGGTGTCTCAGTGGGTTGAAGGGCCTGTTTCCAAACTATATCTCTAAAGTAACTTAACTAAGCCAAGCTAAACTAAATTAAACTAACGTGAACTAAATTAAGCTTAACTAAATGGAAGATAGACACAAAATGCTGGAGTTACTCAGCATCACTGGAGAACATGGACAGGTGATAGTTCGGGTAGGAACATATCATCCGTGAAGAAATGGAATGCACATTTAATACACCTCATATTCTGCTTGGATTGCTTACAACCCAACAGTATTGGTATTGGTATTGGTATTGATATTGGAGACACAAGGAACTGCAGATGCTGGTTTAAACAATAAGGCAACTCAGTCGAGTGCTTCATCAATGGTCTGCTATCAAGCCTCTCTTGTCGACCAACACTGAACTTCTCCCACCGTGAAGATTCTGCAACTTTCAGTGGTTCTTTCAAGTGATCTTCAACATGGACAGCTTTGATGCCATTTTTCCAGTGTCTGCTGTCAGTAATTCATGCCTCAGAAGTGCATGTGAGGGCAAGGATCACTGGCGCCTGGTAGACTGTGTGTTTTTGTGCCAAGTCAGAGGTCTTCATCTTCAAATATCCTTTTCCTCAATCGACCAAAGGCAGAGACCTTTTATTTCTTTGGAGCGCGGGAGGCTGAGGGGTGACCTTATTGACATGTACAAGATCATGAGGGGCATGGATAAGGTGAAAGCTCAAAGTCTTTTTCCCAGAGGATTAGAAAACTAGAGGGCATAAGTTGAGAGGGGAGAGATTTAAGAGAGATCTTAGAGGCAAAATGTTTCACTCAGTGGGTAGTTCCAGATTCATGGACTGTTTCTTCCAGGTGTTATCAGGCAACTGAACAATCCGATCACTACATAGAGAGCGGTCCTGACCTCCCATCTACCTCATTGTAGACCCTCGGACTATCTTTAATCGGACTTTACTGGATGTTGCACTGAATGTTATTCCCTGTACATTGTGGACGTCTTGGATGTAATCATATGTAGTTTTTCCGCTGAATGGATAGCAGATAACAAAAAGGCTTTTCACTGTACCTCGGTACACGTGATGATAAACTAAACTAAACTAAACTAAATGGGCGGCGCAATGGCACAGTGGTAGTGCCAGAGGCCCGGGTTTGATCCTGACTACATATGCTGTCTGTGTGGAGTTTTACGTTCTCCCCGTGACCACGTGCATTTTCTCTGGGTGGCCCAGTTCCTCCCACACTCCACTGTTCCGCTCACAGCTATTGCAAAGTAAAACTGGGGAGGGTATAAATATGAGACACAAGAGACTGCAGATGCTGGAATCTTGAGCAAAACACAAAGTGTTGGAAGAACTCAGTGGGTCAGGCAGCATCTGTGGAGGGAATGGATCGGTGATGTTTTGAGTCGAGACAGTTCCTTAGACTGGAACATCATCTGCCTATTCCCTCCACAGTTGCTGCCTGACCTACTGAGTTCCTCCAGCACTTTGTGTGTTCCATGTATAGATTTGCAAGCCTAACCAGTATTCTGGTTTTCCTTTGGGTTGAATGGATTAAACTTACCATGAGTTTGTTAAAACTGACTTGGGAAAAAGTTTCATTTAAGTCATTTTTAATCAAACATATGTGTTCTGTTTTGCCACAATATAGTGAAATTATTGTAATATATTTTAGAAATGTTTTACAGACAGCAAATTAATTTTATTGCTGTCAAACTATTGACATTGTCTTTGTTGTTTATCTTGGTGAAATTAAACTACATGTTTAAACGTGAGGTATGGCAATATTACAAACTGCTTTCACGAGTGCTGTGGGGGGTTGCGATAATTGAACATCATAGGCAGATTGTTCTTCATGAAGACTTAAAATAAAACCTTCAAAAGTGGTAGGCACAAGGAACTGCAGATGCTGGTTTATACCAGAGATATACAAAACTCAGTGGGTCAGGCACCATCTCTGGAGAACATGGATGGGTGATGTTTTGAGTCGGGACCCTTCTTCAGACTAATTGTAAGGTCAGGATCATACAGCACGGAAACAGGGCCTTTCAGCCGAACTTGTCCATGCAGACCAAGATGCCCCATCTAATCTAGTCCTAAGTTTAAACACCTCTCAGGTAAGTGCAAACTTGCACTGGGTGTGTTTGGTGTACTTTATTTTACACAAGTCTCTAGGTTGTAAATATGGGAAAGCCTAGGACTAAACCAAGACGGGCCGCGGTAAAACCGGCAGCACAAGTCCGCGGCAGTGTGGGCAGCCGGCAGCCGGCCATTTCTACATCAGAGTCGCAAGCAGATCCGGTCTGCTCAGCTACCTCTGAATTGGCTCCTAAAAGGAGCAGCTTGGCAGCCCGAAGGGGGGTAAAAGCCAAAGCTAATACAATGAGACAAGTCCTGTAGGACGATTCAGGCCAGGAGGATTCTGCTCCCACATCCATGTTTGATGTGTTAGACCGTTTGTCTCAGATGGAGCATCTTATGGAAGATGCTGGCTCACAATATGCTCCGTGCTACAGAGGCATACTCAGGCAGTTCAATTCAAACGCCTGCTGCAGCTCCTGGTCCGGGGTTGCTATTTTCCTCCCACTCAGATGAGGGGAGTGTCGGAGATCAGTATGCAGCTGACTCCGAATATGAATGTGTGTTGGAGGCCCATGCTGTAATGCATGATATGCGTGATTCGCATAAAGAAGAGTTGCCTGCTCTTGCCTCCTAATTTGCTGTTCTTTCGGGGACGGGCAAGCCACTTCAAGGGGAGTTGGCCAGCAGCATCAGCTACCTCACTTCCCATCAGCTGAAGGAAGTGACTATGGTGGAAACAGCTGCGAGATTTCCCAGTCCGGAGAATTGCACAACCTTAAATGTGCCCATAGTTAACGCCACCATTTGGGATAATATTGCGTCCAGTACGAGATCCACAGAACTGAAGCTTCAACGGATCCTGAGTCTATTGTCCCCAGGTATCACGGCCTTTGCTAGGTCAATCAATGAGGTTCAGTTGTCGGAAGTTCAGCAGGATGCTATGGCACTGCTGTGCAACTGCTTCCGGAAAGACGGAATTGAACCCAAAAGTCGCACATTTATGCGGGGCCAGCAATATTCAGCCTCCTACATTCCTATTCGGAGAAGATTTGAGCAAGCAGGTCAAGGACTTGCATGAGGAGTCAAAAGCTGCTGGCATGATGGAAGCATCCTTTATGAGCAAGACTCCCCTCCTCCGGCGTCATCACCCCTACGCCTCTACCAGCAAGAAGCGGTTCTCTGAGGCCAGTGGGAATTCCAGATTTGCCCTGTTCCTACCCGGTCACAGGTCTTTTTTAAGCCAAGGCCCATCTCGCCCATCCTGTCCCAACAGCTCAACCTTTCTAAGCGAGGGGAAATAGACAGAACCAAAATTAAGAGCTGTTGGCCCTGGTGTCAAACCACCTTTAACCTTTGAGGTAGGTGGCTCTGGTTCCATCAGTCACACGGGGTGTGTGGAAGAATTTCAAGTCGGTGAAAGGTTACGTTTGTTCTTACATGAATGGCGTCAGATAACTTCAGACCCGTTTATATTGCACAGTATAAAGGGTTTCAAAATTGAGTTTTTGCCTAACTCATTTCCACCTACTCAAGATACGCCAAGTCAGACGTATACTTGCTCCAAACAAGAGACTTTGGATATGCAAGCGGAAATACACGCATTGCACAAAAAAGGAGTAATTGAGAGATCAATTCATGAATAGGATCAATACATCTCTAATATATTCTCCAGGGAGAAGAAAGATGGTGGTTGTCGTATCATCCTTGATTTGGCAAATTTCAACTCACATATGCAGTATAGACATTTTAAAATGGAGAATTTCCTTACTACTAAGCAGCTAATTTCCGAGGGCTGCTTTATTGCATGCATTGATCTCAAGGATGCATATTATTCGATTCTGATTCACAAGGATCACCTGAGATATCTGAAGTTTAGCTGGATGGGACAGCTGTGGCAGTTTAAAGTGTTACCTAATGGTTTAAGCTCAGCCCCTCGGTTGTTTACCAAACTGCTTAGACCAGTGCTCGGCTTGCTTAGAGCTAAAGGACATATTATTATGGGCTATATAGATGATATTCTGATCAGCGGGAGAACACTGCATTTGACAAAACTAGCTGTTTCAGCTGCCAAGCTCATTTTTGAGAAATTGGGGTTTATCATCCATCCAGCCAAATCCAGATTGATACCAACGAGGTCTATTGACTATTTAGGGTTTACTATCAACTCAGTGGAAATGTCTGTGACCCTGCCCATGGGGAAAAAGCTAGATTTAATGGAAGCTTGTTATAATCTTCTGATTACAGAAAAACCATCTATTCGCCAGATGGCTAGAGCAATTGGCAAAATAGTGGCTGCCTTTCCAGCCGCACGGTTTGCGCCTTTGCATTATCGGAATCTGGAGCATGCAAAGGATCAGGCAGTTAGATTCCACAAAGGTCATTTTGACAGACCTATGTAGTTGTTGCCAAAATCTAAAGCAGAGTTACAATGGTGGATCGCCAATATTCAACATTGCTCCGGCGGGTTTTTCGTCTTTAATTACACTGCAGAGTGATGCAAGTGCACTGGGATGGGGAGCTACTAACACCATCTCTAGTTGCGGTGGCAAATGGAACATGATCAAGTTACCATTTAGTCGTAAATATGGTATCAATTACCTGGAAATGCTGGGAGCATTTTATGCCTTGAAGGCTTACTGTGGGAATCTACATGATGTGCATGTTAGACTTCAAATGGTTAACACTACGGCAGTGGCATATGTTAATCACATGGGTGGAAACAAATCAGTATCCTGTGATACTTTAGCTAATCTCATTTGGAATTGGTGTATAGACATGAGAATTTGTATCTCAGCTGCTTACTTGTCGGGCAGATTTAATAGCATGGCAGATGCTAGATCTCGTAAATTCAATGATCACACTGAGTGGATGTTGAATCAAAAAGTATTTAACGACATTATAGCTCGTTATGGAACACCTGATATGGATTTGTTCGCCTGCAGGCTTAATCACCAATTACCAAGATATGTAGCATGGGAGCCAGACCCAGGGGCGGAGGCTATAGATGCATTCTCTATAGACTGGGGCAGACCTCCATTCTGCCTCGTTGGACGATGCTTTCAAAAAATCATGCAAGACTTCGCATCGGGTATTTTAGTAGTGCCTAACTGGCCTACACAACCATGGTTCCCTTTATAATAGGAGTATTAAAGGAACTGCCCATGGTTGTTCATAGACATGAACATTTGCTTATTCAGCCCGTTTCTCTGGAACCTCATCCTCTACATGACAGAATCGACCTGTTAATTTGCAGAATCTGAGAAGACCTTTGGTGGGGCTCGGATTATCCGACCGGACGGTGGACATAATCACTGCAGCTTGGCGTGATGGCATTAAGAAGCAGTACGTTTCATATATTAAACAATGGGAAGACTTTTGTGTCAATACGCATATAAGTTACTTCACGGCAGATATAGCCGATGTGTTGGAATTTCTTTCAACCTTATATTTTGAGGAAAGAATTGAGTTATAGAGCTATTAACACTGCTCGTAGTGCTTTGTCGTCATATTTGCTGCTGGGCTCTGGACACCATTTTGTCGGCTCTCACCCATTGCTATCCAAATCCATGAAGGGTATTTTTTAACAATAACCCTCCTAGGCCCAGATATCGGGAAGTATGGAACATTAATATAGTATTAATGCTGCTTCCCAGTTGGGCACCAACTGCATCTTTATCTTTGGCCCAGCTCACCTATAAATTGGTCATGCTCATGGTGCTCGTTTCTGCGCAACGAGTTCAGTCGTTACAGAAATTAAGGCTGGATAAGGCAGTTATATCCAAGAATAAGGTAACCTTTTATATAGATGAGATAATTAAGCAAAGTAGATCAGGTGCGCTAGGATTTAAGTTGGAGCTCCTGGCGTATCCGCCAGATCGCAGGTTATGTGTGGTTACATATAATAAAGAATACATAAAGGTTACAAAAGACCTTCGAGGCAGCGAACTGGCTGTCTTCGTCAGTCATAAAAAAAACACATAGAAGGGTAATGGTGCAGACCATTTCTAGATGGTTAAAATGCGTATTAGCATTCGCAGGAGTGGATACTGATGTATTTAAATCTCACTCTACCAGGGCTGCAGCCACGTCGGCAGCGAGAAATATGGAAGTTCCACTGGATCACATCCTTGCGACAGCAGGATGTGCGAATGAGCGAACTTTTCAGACATTTTATAATAAACCAATTACCAGGCCTGGTTTATTTGCTAGCAGAATTTTAAGTTCTGTTAATTAAATCAATTCTTTATCCCTGTTAATTTGATGAGAAAGGACTATTTTTTTCCATTAAAGCATGGACATGTTTGAAAGTTAACATCATGTTTCAATGAAGTATGTTTCTTCAGCCATGTTTGGTCAACTGGAGCAGTGTGTCTGCATGGAGACTGGTTCACTGCATGAAACCACGGAGCTTTGAAGTCTTCACGTAGTCACTCACGTGACTTCGATATAAAATAGAAAGATTAAACGAGAACTTACCGTTTGATGTTTGATCTTTATTTTATGAGAAGTTGAAGTGAGGGATAACGTGCCCTCCACTCCCAACCCTACTTCTCATAAAGATCATTCGGTAGTTCTAAGGTCGTTAATCTTCCTATAGCTTAGGTCAGCAACTATTCTGTGGTTCCATACAGCTGCTCTAAAGATTGACGTGCATGCGGACTGGCAGGCTCTTCACGTAATCCCTCACTTCAACTTCTCATAAAATAAAGATAAAACTTCAAACGGTAAGTTCTCGTTTAATCTTTCTTTTTACCTGCACTTGGCCCACATCCCTCTAAACCTTTCCTATCCATGTACCATGTCTGCAGTTTACCAGAGAAACCTGAGGAATGAGGATATAGCTAAGTTGTTGTTTGCATTAGCTCACCTGAATGGAAACAGTCCCCTGAAGTGCCGTTGGATCAGTCCTCATTTCACTGGCAACTTTCTTCATTCTGAAGACCGGTGGTGGAAGATTAAATTCAAGTCTCTGCTGAAAGGTCTTCTAATGTTTCTCATTAGCATGTGACAGTGATTGCCCCAGCCCCAGTGAGAAGGTTAGATGCACACAACCAAACACATCACCATTTAATCTGAAGGTTGGAGGTGACTGCGGGTCAGATCTGATAATTTTACCATCTCCACCTTCCCACTCACTGACATCCCACCATCCGTGAGGGTTCAACTTTGTTCACAGTGTTTACCGATTCAGAAATGCAATCTATAACTCTAATTGCCTGATTTATGGGTGTTTGACGATTCCTGTCAAAGAAAAATACAATTACATATTCTTTGGAGATCTAAAAATTAATGGGGAAACTGAAAGCCAAGATTCTGAGAAATCCAGTTTAGTTGAATTTACTTTTGAGATACAGCGCGGAAACAGGCCCTTCGGCCCACTGAGTCCACACCGAGCAGCGATCATTCTCGGATGGCGTGACTGAGAGGGAGCAGACAAGAACAGCCTTCGGGCAGGTTCCTGGTTGCCGATCGACAAACCTTTGGGTCGGTTCCTGGTCCCACAGACTGATGAGCCTTTGGCCTACAAGTAAGAATTTCATTGTTCCATTGTCGGTATACATAACAATTAAGCACTCTTGACTTCACAATCCTTGCAAAATACTCCTTGTACATCTGTCCTCCATCTCCCTGGTACATATGAAAATTAAACACTCTTGACTCTCGGCTCTTGACTCATGGACAGGATTAATGGTCACTTAGAGGAAAATAAATAATTAAGGCAAACTCGATGTATTTGTAAAGTGCAAATTTTGTATAACTAATCTGATAGAATTTTGTATGAGATTACATATCTCCTTATTGTGGGTGGCACGATGGCGCAGTGTTAGAACTGATGCTCTACACGACCCGGGTTTGATCCTGACTACGGGTGCTGTCTGTATGGAGTTTATTCATTCGCCCTGTTACCACTTGTGTTTTCTCCTGGTGGTCCGGTATCCTCCCACAGCTTAAATGGCTTTGGTTGAATTGTAAACTGTCCCTAGTGTGTAGGATAATGCTAGTGTACGGGGTGATCGCTGGTTGGCACGGCCTCAGTTGGCCGAATGGCCTGTTTCCACGCTGTATCTCTAAAGTCTAAAATGTCCTCCACGAGGGTAATGTACTAGATATGGTGGACATAGCTACCAAAAGGCTCTTGATTAGGTAAATAGTACTGGAGGAACTCAATGGGTCAGGCACCATCTGGAATGGACTGGAATGGAGGGAATGGAAAGATGATGTTTCGGGTTCGATCCCTGCTTCAGACTGAATCAGTCTTTGAATTGGTCTAAATTGGTCCAGACTTGAAACGTTATCTGTCCATTCCCTCCACAGATGCTGCCTGGCCCGTTGAGTTCCTCCAGCACTTTGTGTTTTGCTCAGGATCCAGCAGCTGCAGTTCCTTGTGTTTCATGCTCTTGATTATGTGTCACATAACATATAGGAAAGAGGTTGTCAAGCTGGAAATGGCGCAGAGGAGATTTACGAGGCTGTTGCAAAGCTGCGAGGCTCGAGGTCCTGAGGCCTTCCAGAGGTGCTGCTGCATGCCGGCGATGGGCCTCACGGCCCGGGCTTCTGGGGCCGGAGTTGGAGCCTCTGGGTCGGCAGAGCCAGGAGCTGGGACCTGGGTCAGCACCACAGATGCGTCCGGAGAGGACACGGCAGCGTTAGTGGAGAGGTCAGTGTGGCAGTCAATGATGGCAGCAACCAATGGACGCGATGGACACGTGGAAGTGAGGACGTCGCTGCCGAGGGAAGGAACAAAGGAGGACCTGGCGTGGGGGGGACCGCCGTGAGGGAGGGGGAAGAGCAATGGGCAATGGGGACCCGGCATGGGGGGAGAGGGGTTTGTAACTTTGTCAGCACCCTTTATGGACAACTATTTACATACCTTAGGTATACAAGCAAAGAATTTCACTGCAGCTTGTCACATGTGACAATAACATTTTTAATTCAATTCAATGAGGCAAAGGGAGAGGTTGAGCGGATTAGGGCTTTATTCCTCAGAGCACAGGAGGATGAGGGGTGATTTATAAAGGTGTGCAAAATCATGAGAGGAATAAATCGGGTAAATGTACTTTGATCCAGAGGAGAGGAACCGAGAACCAGAGGATATGTTTAAGGTGAGGGGGGTGTGGGACAGTTTTAACAGGAATATGAGCAGTAAATTTTTACTCAAAGGGTGGTGAGTGTATGGAACGAACTGCCGGAGGAAGTAATTAAGGCAGGTACTATCAAAATGATTAAAAGACATTGGACAGGTACATGGATCAGACAGATTTAGAGGGATATGGGCCAAATGCAGGCAGGTGGGACTATTACAGATGAGGCATGTTGTATGACTCTATAACTATTACAGGCTTGTCGCCAAAGTTGAAGCAGATAGCATTAAAGGGAAATTGACAACATGGATATAGAGTTGGCCAAATAAATGGTCATCGTGAGTGGTTGTTAATGATGAGTAGGGTGAGTAATGTTGTTGGCAGCGTTGGTGCTGAGATCATTTTTTAATCTATATTTAATGACCTCAACCTGTGGAAGCTAGCCACAATTTCTAAATTTGTGAATGACACAAAACTTGGCAGTAGTATGAATGGGACGAAGAGAGGTGATGGATCCCAGTAAGATATAAGATGGTCAGGAAGAATGTTTCAATGGTTTCTTTGTTATCATGTCTGCAATTTAGTTTAATTTAGTTTTATTACTGTCACGTGTTCCGAGGTACAGTGAAATGCTTTTGTTGCATGCTAAAGGGCCTGTCCCACGAGCATGTGACTCCATGCGGCAAGCGCGACCTAACATGGTCGCTTGAGCCGTACGGCCTCGCGGGGCCGGTCCCACTTCAATCGCCGGAGCCGTATGGAGTTGTGCGGAGCTGGTCCCGACATTGCGCGGGGCTCCGGAAAACTGACAGTGTTCAAAAATTCCGCGTGGCAACGGCCTGCCGGCCCGCAGCCGCATTAAGGCCGTACGGAGCGCCTCGACGGGCATATGCAGCGTCTTGACGCCGTACGTCATGCGCGCACTTCCCGTGGACTTCGCTTGAACTTCACGTCACTCACTCGACCTTGGCGCGGCCCCCGCTTCTGGTTTGGTTGCGCTCGCCGCATGCAGTCACATGCTGGTGGGACCAGCCCTATACGGGGATCACTCGACCTCCGCGCAACCCCCGCGCAGCCCCCGCTTCCGGTTTTGTCATGCTTGCCGCATGCAGTCGCATGCTCGTGGGACAGGCCCTTAACCAGTCATCGGAAAGACTATACCTGGTTACAATCAAGCTGTCCACAGTGTACAGTCACAGGTTAAAGGGTATGACATTTAGTGAAAGATAAAGTCCAATAAAGTCCAATTAAAGACAATCCGAGGGTCTCCAATGAGGTAGATGATAGGTCAGGACCGCTCCCTGGTTGTTGATAGGACGGTTCAGTTGCCTGTTGACAGCTGGGAAGAAACAGTCCCTGAATCTGGAGGTGTGCATCTTCACACTTCTGGACCTCTTGCTTGATGGGAAAAGCGATACTCATCCTTGATTATGCTGGTGACCTTGCCAAGGCAGCATGAAGTATAAGTGGAATCAATGGAAGGGAGTTTGATTTGTGTAGACAGACAAAAATGCTGGAGAAACTCAGCGGGTGAGGCAGCATCTACGGACCGAAGGAAGTAGGCAACGTTTCGGGTCGAAACCATTCTTCAGACTTGACAAAATGTTTAAGAAGGAACAGCAGATGCTGGAAAATCGAAGGTAGACAAAAATGCTGGAGAAACTCAGCGGGTGAGGCAGCATCTATGGAGGGAAGGAAATAGGCAACGTTTTGGCCCAATTGCGTCCACAATTCACCGCAATTTCTTATTGGCTTGAGTGCAGCTGTTCCCAAAGCATGCTGTGATGCATCCCGATAAAATGCCTTCAAAGTTGCCGAACATCCTGAGTCTTCTCAGGAAATAGAGGCATTGGTATGCTGTGGTCATTGCTTTGATATGGCCAGTCTAAGGTCACAGAGATACAGTGAAAAGCTTTTTCTACTGTCATCCAGTCAACTGATACTATATACGACCAGCAATCATCCCGTACACCAGCACTATCCTACACACTAGGGACAATTTACAATTTACTGAAGACAATTGATGCACAAGCCTGTACGTCTTTGGAGTGTGGGAGGAAACCGTAGCATCCAAACATAACCCACGTTGTGAGAGGGAGAACGTATAAACTCAATACAGACAGCGCCCGTAGACAGGATCGACCCATGTCCCTGGCGCTTTACCGTACACTGTATCTCTATAAGTAAACCTAAAGCTAAAAAATGATGTAGATAGAATAATAAAGAAGGTGTATGTTATGCTTGCCTTCATCGGTCAGGGTAAGAGTCAAGAATTCATATTGCCTAGGTTCGGACTTTGGTTAGGCTGTATTTTGGTGTATTGCGTGCAGATCTGGTTGTCCCATTATAGGAAAGATGTGGAGCTTTTTACAGTGTACAGAAGAGAATGCCGCCTGGATATGTTAAAAGGTTGATTCTACTCCAACTACAATAATATTCACAAGTGCGGTAGAGTTGCATCAGGTGCTCCGGTTTCTCCCCACACCCCAAACACATACAGGTTTGTAAGTAAAATTGGCTTCGATAAAATTGTAAATTGTCTCTGGTGTGTGTAGGATAATGTTAATGTGCAGGGATCGCACGTCAGCACGGACTCAGTGGGCCGAAGGGCCTCTTTCTGCGCTGTATCTCTAAAGTTAACTAAACTAAGCTTATTGAAATTCCCGGACAATCTCTGAGGATTTCTGTAGATTTCTGTAGATTTTTGGCAGCAAACATCTGGAATCTTACAGAACAATTAGGAAGTGCGAAGGTGCTTCTAAGGATCATAGCTACGTTTGTTAACGTCGCCTTGTACCTAATTCCGATTTTTAAAGAGTATTTGAGAAAAGCAGGACTCTAAATTAAAGAAAGATGAAATCTGAAGGAATATCCACAATGAAAAGTCTTCCTTCCCTTTAATGTAAGTGTTATTTTAATGATGCTCCTCTGATGGATTACTAATGTATAACGTTTTTTTCTTAACGTCGTGGGACAAAGCTGTCCATCTGATGATTGACATGGGCTAACATTATGATATGGTTTTGGAAATGAGTCCACAGTGGCTCTTCTGAGGCATGTCTCTGAATTAGTGCTGTTCTCCAAAGTACAGCAGAGTCTTTTTAACCTCACTCATTGGTATTCCAGTGTAGAGTTGCTGAATGACTTTTTAATGGCTATGCCATCTAGGCTGGTACCCCTGATACATTACTCAGCAGAAGAAGAATCTAAATGAGATTCTGAAAATAAGCAGCCTTGAACACAGAAATTAGCACAAAGCCACACAATTAGTGACTTATTTTTCATCCGAGCATATTCCATTGTGTTGGGGGCTTAATTTACGGATTTTGAAAAAAGTAAACAGAAATACATGAGCTGCTGCTAAATCACTGTAACATAAATCTTTATGGGGTTATCAATATTGACACAATGAGGCACAAGGACAAGCTGTACATTTTAGAATATTATGCACTAATTAGGTCGTTATTTTTCCAAATTAAAAGATGTTGCACATTTGGGAAGGTTGAGGAATGGAGGAATGATAGTGTTTCTAAAGTTCTGACCCTGGGTGGAATAGAAATGGGGCAAAGCCGTTGGATTAATCCACGAAGCAGTATTCTAAATTCAGACCAAGTGTGATCTGTGACTCCATTTACACCAGAGATCCAATTCAGTTCAGATCGCAGCTTCAAACTGAATTTGATTTCCCTGGTGATCCCCCTCCACCTGTGCACCATGCTGCAACACCAGATGAATGGCTTCAGAAGCCCGATGAATACATTTTCTCCAGCGTGCTGCAGGAACACACAGATTTTAACAAACTGTTACACACCACCCCGATTCAAATCAATCTGCTTTAACCCCTTCTGTATATTGACATTTTAAGAGTCATTGTTGTGTGCACCACGACAATGGAAACGGGAGGCACGGAGGCGCAGCAGTTAGAGCCACCGCCTCAAGGGCCTGTACCACTGTACGAGGTAATTCAAGAGCTCTCCCGAGTTTAAAAAAAAATCAAACTCGCGGTAAGCACGTAGAATGTACGTAGTGGGTACATCGGAGCTCGGGACATCTCTTAGCGGCTTGTAACGCTAACGGCAGGTACTCGGGAAACGCGGTAAGCTCGTGAAGACTCGTGAAGATTTTTCAACATGTTGAAAGTTGTCCACGAGAGCCCCGAGTACCTATGAGCGGCTATTACCGTAATTCTCCGAGTTCGAATCAGGGGAAACTCGGGAGAACTCTTGAATTAGCTCGTACAGTGGGACAGGCCCTTAACAGCGCCGGAAACCCAGGTTCGATCCTGACCTCGGGCGCAGCCTGTCTGTGTGTGGAGTTTGTACGTTCTCCCTGTGACAGCGCGGGTTTCCTCCGGGTGCTCCGTTTTCCTCCCACATCCCAAAGGCGTACAGGTTTGTAGGTTAATTGGCCTCTGCAAATTGACCCTGGTGTGTCGAGAGTAGATGAGAAAGGGGGATAACATAGAACTAGTGTGATCCAGTTCTCGATGATCACTGTGGACCAGGGGGACCGGGCTCTCCAAAACTTAAGAAAACAATAGTTTTAATTACGTTATCATTAAGTACTGACTTCACAGACATGTTATGCTGCTCCAAATAATAAATCAGGTGAGTGACTACGTGAAGAACCCGTCCAGCACGCATGTGCGACATGAGCGTTCACGCAGTGCAACAGCGACGAACGGGAGTAAAGGCGCTCCCGCTACAAGCTTAAAAAGACGGACCGTCAGGTAAGTACTTACTCTGAGGTCGTAATTGGAAAACTTTGTTCTGCTTTGTGCTCTCCAGATTGAGAAAAACTGGAAAAATGAGCAAAGCACGACAGGGAAAAAAGACCGCCCCCCGTTCGACTCCAACAGAACAGGAGCGTTCCATCAGTGGGGGGCGAGAGGCGGCACCTGGACCGCACACGCTGCGGTCCACAATCATTGACACCGAGCCGAGCCCAGTACGGCTAGCGCAGCCTGACCAACAGCAGCGGACTGGAGGCAAATCAAAACGGAAAACTAACCGGCCGGTGATCTCTGATGACTCCGACCAGGAAGACTCTCCGCCTGAGAGCGGCAGAGGCAGCCGCCTGAGCCGCTTGGAAAGGCTCATGGAGCAAATGCTCCAGCGAGACTTGCTTCGGGAGCTGGAGCAGTCTCGCCAAGGGAGTTCAGGCACTCCCCCACCAGTGACTTACAATGCACTGCCCATCGCTTCCCCCTCAGCCGAGGGCAGCGTTGGCGACCAGGACTGGGCTGGTCAGGAACAGGGGTCACTGGCCGAAGATGTCGGGAGTACGCACGGGGTACAGGACCAGGAAGAGCTGCTGGGTGTGGTGAACCGCTACGTGGCTACACCACGAGCAGGACGGCCGTTGCAGCCAAAACTGGCGGCCAGCATTGACTACCTGTCCTTCAAACCCCTACAAGAACAGGTAGTCAATGAGGCACTAGAACTCTACTCGCCGCCGGAGAACTGCATTTCGCTTAACGTATCGGCCGTCAACAGCAAAATATGGGGGTACGTTGGGCAGAGTATCCGAAACCAGGAACTAAAATTGCAGCGTATCCTCAAGCTCCTGACGTCAGCCATAACATCCTATGCTCGTTCCGTGGATGGGGTGGACATGACCACCAACCAGCAAGACACCCTGGCTCTGCTGTGTAACACCCAATATGAAATAAACAACCTCCGCAAGGAGATAATAAGACCTGCCCTCAACCCCAAATTTGCAGGACTGTGCAAAACACCGGCCTCAGAGCCACAGATCCTGCTATTAGGTAAGGACTTGTCAAAACAAGTAAAAGACCTAGAGGAAGAGTCCAAAGCATTCGGCCTCATGAGGGCAGGCCCCGGAACGAGCAGACCCACACAACCCAGACGGCAGTACCCCACCGCGTCCACCTGTCGACGTCAAACTCAGGGGACTGGTGAAAGCTCGGGGTCCGCATACCATCCCCGAAAGCCTTTTTTAGGCCAGTGCCCAGAGCGGACCCCATGGAAAATGCGCCACCCCCAACCAGCAGTACATCCAGCAGCACAACGACAGATGAAGAAACAGAAGAAAGGAACACACCCATAACTATGGAGGTAGGTGGGTCTGGTTCCTACCAGCATATGAAAAGTGGGGGAACTGTACTAACAGGGGGGAGATTACACCTGTTCATGGAAGCATGGAGGTCTATCACGAATGATAGTTATATACTTAACAGTATTCATGGATACAAAATAGAATTCATTCAAGAAAACATGCCACCAGTTCAGCATGCACCCCAAAGGGTCTTTACCCTCTCAGTCAATGAAAAACTAGAGGGTCAAGCAGAACTGGTGAGGTTACTTACAAAAGGTATCATTGAGAAATCCAAACATGAACCTTTGGAATTTGTCTCAAATATATTTACCAAAAACAAAAAAGATGGTGGATGTCGCATCATCATTGACTTAACCTCACTAAATACCTTTGTTAAGTATATACATTTCAAAATGGAAACATTTGTAACTGTCAAACAACTGATTTCCAAAGGATACTTTATGGCAAGCATCGATTTAAAAGATGCCTACTATTCAGTACCCATTCAAAAGGATCATCGCAGATACCTGAAATTTACCTGGATGGGGCAACAATGGCAGTTTAAAGCGTTGCCTAATGGTTTAACATCAGCCCCAAGACTATCTACCAAGATACTAAAACCAGCCTTGGCAACATTAAGAAAACAGAGACATATTGTCATGGCATATCTTGATGATATTCAAATAGTAGGCAAAACCATGGAATTGGCTAAATCAGCTGTATTAGTTACCAAACAATTGTTTGAAACCCTGGGATTTGTCTTACATCCAGATAAATCTAAGTTGACGCCATCCACAACTATGGACTATCTGGGATTCACAATTAACTCAGTCCACATGTCTGTAACATTGCCAAAAGATAAAGCAGCAGAATTGGCACAGACGTGTAACAATTTAATGGTTAGCGATCGACCAACCATCCGACAAGTGGCAAGAGTAATTGGCAAAATAGTAGCAGCATTTCCAGCTACACAATTTGGACCTCTGCATTATCAAAACCTACAAAGGGTAAAAGTGCAGGCGTGAAAACGACATGCAGTTCACTTTGACCGAACCATGAAATTACCCATTGAAGCAATATCAGAGTTACAATGGTGGATAGAGAACATTTGGCATAGTTCCAGCCCTATCATCAACAATAACCCAACGTTAACTATACAAACAGATGCCAGTGCTCAAGGCTGGGGAGCAACTAATACCATATCCAGCACAGGTGGTAGATGGACTAACCTAGAATCATCTTTACTACAGACACTGGGCATAAATTATTTGGAAATGTTGGGTGCGTTTTATGGTTTAAAAGCATATTCTACGAATATGCACCACTTGCATGTTCGTTTACAGATTGATAATACCACGGTGGTGGCCTATATTAACCATATGGGTGGAATAAAATCGATATCATGTGACAATTTGGTCAACACAATCTGGCAATGGTGTGTCGATAGACATATTTGGCTTTCAGCAAATTACCTACCAGGTAAGCTAAATACAGTGGCAGGCACCAGGTCACGCAAATTCAATGATAACACCGAATGGATGTTAAATCCCAAAGCATTTGCTAAAATTGCAAAGCAATATGGCACACCAGATATCGATCTCTTTGCATCCAGACTAAATCACCAGGTACCAATGTATGTCGCTTGGGAACCAGACCCTGAGGCA
Organism: Amblyraja radiata; assembly: GCF_010909765.2. Lineage (NCBI taxonomy): Eukaryota > Metazoa > Chordata > Chondrichthyes > Rajiformes > Rajidae > Amblyraja > Amblyraja radiata. Next base: position 36,127,359 of record NC_045962.1, read on the forward strand.
ACAGCGATAGATGCATTCGCGCTGGACTGGGGAAAATATTTATTTTATGCCTTTCCCCCCTTCTGCCTCATCAGTCGGGTACTACACAAAATACAGATGGACTCTGCTTCAGGTATTTTGATAGTACCCGACTGGCCTACACAGCCATGGTTCCCAGTGGTTCTCGACATGGTCATCGAAACCCCAATGACCTTTCCCAGTAGCCCAGACCTATTGACTCACCCGGTATCAGGCATAAGCCATCCATGCCATGACAAAATTAAACTACTGGGTTGCAGATTATGAAAAGACCTGCGATTGTCTGACAGGACCATCAACACGATGACAGCGTCCCACCGTATGTCCATCAGGAAACAATACCTATCGAGCATCAGGAAGTGGGAAAGATACTGCTCGAATACTGGAACTACATACTCATCTACAACCATAACCAATGTACTGGAGTTCCTGGCCGGACCTTCACCATAATGAAGGACTGAGCTACAGCACCATCAATACTGCCAGAAGTGCTCTGTCAGCCTACTTAAATCAGGCACCAGGACAACAGGCCATAGGGTCTCACCCGCTGGTGATCAAACTCATGAGAGGTATATTCAACTCCAACCCCCCTAGACCTAGGTACACCCAAATCTGGGATGTCAGTGTGGTCCTGACATACCTAAGGGGATGGTCACCAGCCAGGTCTCTCACCCTGGAACAGCTAACCCTGAAGACGGTCATGCTGATGGCACTAGTCTCAGCACAGAGAGTCCAGTCCCTCCACTTACTGCGACTGGACAACATGGTTATAACACCAGACCGTGTCTCATTCACCATTCAGGAGCTGGTAAAGCAGAGCAGGCCAGGAACTTCAGGCCTAGTTATGGATTTTCGGGCATACCCACCTGACCCACGGTTATGTGTCATGACTCACTTACTAACTTACATCAACACAACAAGAGATCCCCGAGGGAGAGAAAAAGCCCTATGGGTCAGCCACAAGAAACCTCATGGTCGGGTGTCGAGCCAAACTATCTCAAGATGGCTCAAGCAGGTACTGGGAGCTGCTGGAGTAAATACTGACGTATATACATCTCACTCCACCAGGGCAGCATCCACATCGGCAGCTAAGAGGATGGACGTGCCAATGGACCACATCCTGGCTACAGCGGGGTGGTCCATGGAGAAAACGTTCCAAACGTTCTACAATAAGCCGCTAACAGAACCTGTATTGTTTGCAGAAAGAGTTTTAGAATCTGCAAATATATAATTTAAGCCCGGGGGAGCATTTTTATTTTGTTGTTGTTTAATAAATACCATTATTGTTTTACAAACAGATTCATGGTTGATTACGATAACATACTTCCTCCCTTGAATGACTTCGGCAGCGAGTGAAGTGTGAACTGTTACATGGTTTGAAATCATAGAGCTTTAAAATCTTCACGTAGTCACTCACATGACCCCGAAGTAAAATAGTAAGATTAAACAAGAACTTACCAGTTTGAAGTTTGATCTGTATTTTATGAGGAGTTACGATGAGGGATTACGTGCCCTCCACTCCCACCCTCAATTATAGAGATCAGCTGGTATCTTAGTTCTCCTTTTCTTAACTATGTTTATTTCAATTATTGTGTTTTCCTGTGATTCCACACCGCTGCTTTGAAGTATGTCGCGCATGCGTGCTGGACGGGTTCTTCACGTAATCCCTCATCGTAACTCCTCATAAAATACAGATCAAACTTCAAACTGGTAAGTTCTCGTTTAATCTTACTATTAAATGATGTTAACAATGGCTGGCATGGTCTCAGTGAACCAAAGCGCATGTTTCCATTCTGTATCTTTCAATCCAAAATCCACATGGTTTTCCTCCGGGTGCTCTGGTTTCCTTCCACGCCCAAAAGATGTTCAGATTTGTAGGTTAATTGGCGCTCTGTAAATTTCCCCTAGTGTGTAAAGAGTGGATGAGAAAGTGGGATAACAGAGAACTACTGTGAACGGGTTGATGCGGACTTGGTGGACCGAAAGGCCTGATTCCATGTTGTATCTCTAAACTCATGACATGCTTAATTGCTGTGGCATAATAGGCCCATAAATACACATAACATACAAATAATACATAATAATCAATAATACAATAAATTAATAATCAGTAATACAAGGTATCCATGATAGTGCAAAATTGAAGTCCGTAGTGAAACCACAGACGCAGTCTGTAGAAGATCCCAGTTGTTGAGGTTAGTGTTGTACAGTGTTCAAGAGCCTGATGGTTGCTGGGAAGAAGCTGTTCCTGAACCTGGAGGCCACGGTTTTCAGGCTCCTGCATCTTCTTCCCATGGTAGCAGCGAGATGAGAGCGTGGCCAGGTTGGTGTGGATCTCTGATGATGCTGGCTTCCTTTTTGAGGCAGTGACCCCTCTTGTAGATTCCTTCGATGGTGGGGAGGTCAGTACCCATGATGGACTGGGAGGTGTCCACCACTCTCTATGATCTCCTTTGTTCCTGGGAGTTCAAGTTGCTGAACCAGGCAATTTAAAGACAACGACTGCGAAATGTATATATATTGTACTGTTGGTACAAAAGTGACAACACTGCATAAACATTTAGTTGTTTGAGACAACTTGAGACAAACTAATTGTAAGTGTTCCCTCTCTTCAGGCAACTGAACCAACTTTTATGTAGAAAGGAACAGCAGATGCTGGTTTATACTGAAGATGGACATAAAGTGCTGGTGGTACTCAGCCGGTCAGGCAGCATCTCTGGAGAAAAAGGATGAGTGACATTTCACGTTGGGAACTTTCTTCAGACTGAAAATAGCGGGGAGGGAACTGGAGGCAGGAAAATGGCAGAACAAATCATGGCCGTCAACAGATGACAAAGGAAAGGTGCAGCCATCTTCTCCCCAACTTGAGAGCAGTCATGGCCTCCCATCTACCTCATTAGAGGCCGTCAGACTATCTTTAATCAGACTTTACTGGACTTTATCTTGCACTAAACATTGTACCCTTTATCCTGTAATTGTACACTGTGGATGGCTTGATTGTAATCATGTGTAGTCTTTCCTCTGACTGGATAGCATGCAACAAAAAGCTGTTTACTGTACCTCGGTATACGTGACAATAAACTAAACTAAACTAAACTAATCTTCCCCTTTCTGAAATTCCATGCTTTTACCTGTAACATTTCATAGTGCTATAGACTGCTCCAACACCTTTATTTGCTTATGATTACAGTAATGTCAGGGATAACTAGGATAAATAACTATCTTTAAGAACCACAGATTTAAAGAAAATTATGATACATTAGTGGGTGTGGTGGAGATATAGTGGTTAAACCATCACACTAGAAATCTAGAGGTCTCGATTAATGATACAGAGGTCTAAGTTCAAATCCCACCAGGGTAACTGTGGAATTTAAATTTGGTTAATAATATGTTATTTCAAAAAAAATAGTCATTAGTAATGATGTCGTTAAAAACCCCACTTGGCTTTCTGATGTCCATCACGAGAGAAAATCTGTCATCCTTATCTCCTCCGTCCCACACGTGACTAGAACTACCAAGATAATCTAATAAATCAATCAACACTTAAAGGATTAGATATAGGTTTATTATTGTCACGTACCGAGATACAGTGAAAGGCTTTGATTTACATGCTGTCCAATGAGATCAGATAGTACTATACATAAATACATTCAGGTCAAACTCAAGTACAATAGGTAGAGCAAAAGTGCAGAATATAGTTCTCAGCATTGTAGCGCATCAGTTCCACAGACAAAGTCCAACGTCCGCAATGGGATATAGGTGAATTGGACAGTACTCTCTCTAGCTTATGAAAGGACCGTTCAGAAGCCTGACAACAGAGGGGAAGAAACTGTTCTTGAGTCTGGTGGTGCGCACTTTCAAGCTTCTGTGCCTTCTGCTGGACAGAAGCGGAGAGAAGAAGGAATGACCAGGGTGGGACAAGTCGTTGGTTATGTTGGCTGCTTTTCCGGGGCAACGTGAAGTGTAGATGGAGTCAATGGTGAAGAGTCTGATATAAATGCCAATAATATCTGGTACTCATGGCCACTCAAGTTGAATCAGGAGTTTAAAGATGCAAAGATTTGACCATCAGCAAAGAGCCAACTCCCAGAGTCTCTTCAGAGATATCACATCCGCCCACGGGTTTAGAAGACCATAGGGCAAATGCAGGTAAGGGGAACTAGCCTAGTATACCAACTTAGTCAGCATGGACAAGGTGGACCAAAGGGCCTGGTTCCATCTGTATATTTCTATGACTTTATGACCGCCTAAACCACTTGAATGGAAACGGTATTTGCAGGTGAAATTTCACAAGGTTGATGATGTGAAATGCATGGGAAGACCCTCAACACTGTGGCTCTGTAGGGACAGTAACTTTCTTCAGGAAGTGGTGGACACTACCCGGTCCATTACGGGTACTGACATCCCCACCATCGAAGGGATCTACAGGTAGCCAGCATCATCAGAGACCCACACCACCCTGGCCACGTTCTCATCTTGCTGCTACCATAAAGGTACAGGAGCCTAAAAAACTGTGACCTCCGGGTTCAATAACAGTTTCTGCCCAACAACTATCAGGCTTTTGAAAGATTTATACACTAACCTCAGCAACAATCTACCGTGGACTTTGTTTTTGTTGCATTACAGATTTTTGGCTTGCACTATTATAGCCTTGTTACCTAATATTACTTATTGTTAATTTACTGTATTATCGATTATTGTCATAAGTGATAGGAGTAGAATTAGGCCATTCAGCCCATCAAATCTACTCTGCCATTCAATCGTGGTTGATCTATCTCTCCCTCCTAACCCGATTCTCCTGCCTTCTCCCTATAACATCCGACACCTGTACTAATCAAGAATCTGTCTATGCCTGAGAATAATATCCACTGACTTGGCCTCCACAGCCTTCTGTGGCAAATTACACAGATTCACCACACTCTGACTAAAGAAATTTCTCCTCATCTCCTTCCTAAAGAACGTCCTTTAATTCTGAGTCTATGACCTCTAGTATCTCCCTCTAGTGGAACCATCCTCTCCACATTATATTGTATTATGGTGCGTTATTGTGTTTACGGGTCTGTAAATACGAATTCATTTGTTCCATTGCCGATACATATGACAATTAAATATCATCTGTAGCATAACTTTCAGGTGAGAGGGGGAACGTTTAATGGAGATGTGCGAGGCAAGTTGTTTGCGCAGAAGGTGATGGGTGGCTGAAATCTGCTGCCAGGGGTGGTGGTGGAGGCAGATATGATAATGGTGTTGGAGGCATTTATATAGTCACATGGACAAGCGGGAAATGGAGTATTTGGATCATGGAGAGGCAGATTCAGACTTTTGACTTTAGAGATACAGTGGAGAAACAGGCTATTTGGCCCACCGAGTTCACGCCAACCAACGACCTCCCTGTTGGCTAAAACTATCCTACACACGAGGGATAATTAACAATTTCTTTATCGAAGCCAATTAATCTACAAACCTGTACATATTTGGAATGTGTGAGGAAACCGGAGATCAGCTTATCTTGGCATAATGTTTGGCACAGACATTGTTGGCTGAAGAGCCTGTTCCTGCGCTGTACTGTTCTACATTGTGCATTCAAAACTTTCTTGACACTTGTCTCTGAATTGTTGACGTACTAGAAGATTGCTGAATGAAAAAGGGCAGGAAGAATAATGTTTCTCAATAGAGTCATAGAGACATACAACATGGAAAAAGGCCCGTCGGCCCTAATTGCCCGCACTGACCAACATGTCCCATCTACACTAGTCCTACCAGCCTGTGTTTGACCCATATCCCTCCAAACCTATCCTATCCATGTACCTCTCTAAACGTTTTCTTAAATGTTGTGATATTCCCTGCCACAACTACTTCCTCCGGCTGCTTGTCCCATACACCCACTACCCTTTGTGTAAAAAATGTATACTGCAGACTCCAATGTTAAAATTCATGATGGAGATTCAATAAGAGTGATATGTTTCTATGGACAGTCTGAAGCCTTCATTCATGTTTCTTCTTGTTATAGGCATTCATATAATAACGTCATCGTTTTGGTGGTGAGTCGTCAGTGTTAAATGGACATCAGGCCAACCCTGCATGCTGAGCCAATTAGCTTCCGACCTGTAAATGCAATGGCAATTGTCAATTTAGTGCAATTAATAGTTTCAGTTCAACCACTTTGTTAACATGATGGTTCACATTTTAAGTTGCCTGTTTTGAAATATTCTCTTAAATTATGAATCAAACAAGTTTTGGACAAATGAAAAAATAGCACAAAAGCACAAATAATCTTGACTTGTTTTAACCCCCACAATTCTTGCCAGGGAGTGGTAAAATCTTCATTTCAGCACATTTCCATTCATTTCCGGCATATTGGCCTTCATTTTTGGCACTTTGGCCTCCATCAGTTAGAGCATTGAGTATAGAAGTTGAGAGGTCATGCTGCAGTTATATACGATGTTGGTGAGACATCATTTAGAGTATTGTGTCCAGTTTTGATCACCATGTTATAGGTAAGATGTTGTCAAGCTGGAAAGGGTACAGAGAAGATTTGCGAGGATGTTGCCAGGACTTGAAGGCTTGAGCTATAGGGAGAGATTAGGCAGTCTAGGACATTATTCCTTGGAGCGGAGGAAGATGAGGGGTGATCTTATGCCCAGAATCTTTTTCCCAGAGGACACAGGTTTTAGATGAGGGGGGAAAATTTAATAGGAACCCAAGGGTTAACTTTTTTACACAAAGGGTGGTGAGATTACAGAACGAGTTGCCAGAGGAGATAGTTGAGGGAGATACTATCATAATGTTTACAATGCATTTAGACAGGTACATGGATAGGTTAGGTTTAGAGGAATACAGGCCAAACCCAGAGAGGTTGGACTAGTGTAGATGGGACATGTTAGTCATCATGGCCAGGTTGGGCTGAAGGGCCTGTTTACACACAGTATGACTCTGTGACGCTATGACTCTATGAGTGGTCCCTGACAAATAACAGCTTCTTATTTCTCTCCAAAGTTGCTAGTCTTTGTGATAGATGATATGGGAAGTCTTCCTGAAGGTGGAATCATTACATCAACCAACATAGAACATGGAACAGTACAGCACAGGAACAGGCCCTTTGGCCCACAATGTCTGTGCTGAACATGATGCCAAGACCATCTCTTATCTGCCTGCACATATTCCATATCCTTCCATTCCACGTATATTAATGTGCTTATCTTAAACACCATTGTCGTATCTGCCTCCACCACTGCCTTCCAGAAAATCACTACCTTCTGTGTAAAAAAACTTGCCTCATGCATTCCCTTTAAACTTTGCCCCAACTTACCTTAAAGTCTGAGGAAGGGTTTCGGCCCGAAACGTTGCCTATTTCCTTCGCTCCATAGATGCTGCTGCACCCGCTGAGTTTCTCCAACACTTTTGTCTACCTTTGATTTTCCAGCATCTGCATTACCTTAAAGCTATACTTTCTAGTCTTTGAATTTTACCATCCTGGCAAAAAGGTTCTGACTTTCTACCCTATCCATCTCATAATTTTATATACTTCCATCAGGTCTCTTCCCAATTCAAGTCTGTCCAACCTCTCCCTGTAGCTAATATCCATGAATCCAGGCATCATTCTGGTAAACTTCCTCTGCACCCTCTACAAAGCTTCTGCAACCTTGCTGTGATGGGGTGCCCAGTTACGGCCAAGCATGATTGCACTATTTCTTGCACAGGATGGTGCAATGATCTGAACTAGAAATTTTGACCAAGGTTACTTTGGAGATGTAGCATGGAAACAGGCCCTTCAGTCCACCGACCAGTGATCACTCCGTACACTAGCATCATCCTGCATACTAGGGTCAATTTACAATTTACCAAAACCAATTAACCTACAAATGTGTACGTCTATGGAATGTGGGAGGAAACAGGAGCACCCACAGAAAATCACAGGGAGAAAGTACATACTCCATACAGACACCACCTGTAGTCAGGATCAAACCCGGGTCTCTGGCACTGTGAGGCAGCAGCTCTACCACTACCCCACCGCCCTTTAGAGGCACATGGGAAAAATGCAGACATATGGGACCACCTCATGGAAGTAACTCGGTCAGCACATATGTTGGAGCTCAGGGCCTGTTTCCACATTGTCTAACTTTGACACTCTAAAAGGTATCTAGCAACAATTACACACGTGTCACTAATTTATGTAAGTGTGGTAGTAATTCAAAGAAAGCAGATTATGATTAAGATTTATGAAAAGTCAATAATGCTTTGCAAGAAGTCACTTCAGAATAAAACGCTGAGCATGCATAATGAACCTCTGCCATGAAAACGTTCCATTATTATAATGTGCTCCTAGATTGATTATCTATGGAAATGTTATATATACAAGGACATTAAGTAAAATTACTCCACAGTCACTTTGATCACCTTTGATATAATAATAGAGTTTGTAGAGTATTAATTCAAACTAGACCTTACCCTTGTAAACTTTCTGACAGGTAAGAGATTAAAAGTTTATACAACTGGGAGCAATGCTTTTAGGTCTATCAATAGCGTCTTCCTCCCAAGCAGAATTATACTGACTATGTGTGAGTCCAACATGACTGCATTTCCTGACCTCTTATTATAGTGTCAGTCTTAAGTATTAGATGAGTAAAGGCTTTATTCATGAAAAACAAGAGCATAGCTTTAAGGTGAGAGGAGCAAAGTTTAAAGGAGATGTGTGGGGCACATTGTAAGGAGGCTGGAAGAGGGGACAGCACAGTGGTGCAGTGGTAGAGCTGCTACCTCACAGCGCCAGAGACCCAGGTTCGATCCTGACCTCAGGTGCTGTCTGTACAGATTTTGTATGTTGTCCCTGTAACTGCGTGAGTTTTCTCCGGATATTCCGGTTTCCTCCCACAGTCCAAAAATGTTCAGGTTTGGAGGTTACTTGGCTTCGGTAACATTGTAAATTGTCCTTCGTGTGCAGGATTGTGCTAGTGTTCAGGGATTGCTGGTCTACTTGGACTCGGTGGCCCACAGGGCCTGTTTCCACGCTGTATGTCTAAAGTAGAAAAAAGTAAACATTTTTTTATACACAGAGGCTGGTGGGGGCCTGGAACGTGCTGTCAGGGGTGGTGGTGGAGGCAGATATGATAATGGCATTTAAAAAGCTTTTAGATAGGAACATGGATATGCAGAGAATGGAAGGATATGGATGACGTGGAGACTGAGGATATTAGTTTAACTTGGCATTATGTTCGGCACAGACATTGTGGGCTGAAGGACCTGTTTCTGTGCTGTACTGATCTGTGCTGTGTTCTATGTTCAGACCAAACCAGGATTTTCAATGTATGGTCAAACAGTTACTTTCAATAGAACATAGACACAAAATGCTGGAGTAACTCAGCTGCTCAGGCAGCATCTCTGGAGAAAAGGAATAGGTGATGTTACTGGTCGCGATCCTTTTTCAGATTGAGAATCAGGAGAAAGGGAAACTAGAGGTATGATAAGATACAGAACAAATCAGAGCCGGCACTGATGACTCAGGGAGGGTGGAGCCCACAATGGGCTGGTGAAGAGGTGATAACGAAAGGATATGAAAAGTGAAACTAGCATGTTATTTTCAATATGCACGCACATCTGTTTTATGTGGCACTTACATTCCAGAAAAGCAACGTGTAATTTAAAAATGCATAAATTAAACATGTGAATTTAGACATTTAGACAGGTGTAAATTTGAACATGTTATTTCAAAAATACAGTATGTAGGTTAGGTTTTGGTATTAAACGTGCATTTATTCAAAAAATGCATGTGAAAGGTGCATTAAAAGTAATGTGCCTCGTTTTTATGGAATTTTTGCAGCATTATTCATATTTCTAAATATGTAAACAAGCACACAAACCTAGGAAATATAAATAATTTAACTTCACATGGATGAAGTTTACAAAAGATAAATTTGTGTGATTTTGCAGTTAGGTGATTCAATATCAAATTGCTGTATAAACTAGTTTCCTATTTTACTTCGGAGTCACGTGAGTGACTACGTGAAGAACCTCGCCAGGACGCATGTGTGTCATATCGCTACACGCATTGCAATGAGTCACAGCAGGGGGAACGACGTTCCCCTTAGCGGCAGAATTTGGAAGCCGGGAACAGCAGGTAAGGAGACTCTGCGTTCCTTCCACTTACCTTACAGGTGGAGACATGGACCAGATCCACGAAGGCTGCGAAAAAGCTGGCGGGGGAGAACCGTGGAGTTGCGGGCAGCCAGCAGCAGCAGCCAACGGCACGCCAATCTCCCGAAATGGGAACAGCTGTGCCCGACTTCGCTCCCGCACCGGCCACGGCCGGGCGGTAGAGCGAAGCAAAAAACTAACAGAGTCGTTGACTCCGATGAGTCCGACTCTGAATAGCCACGAGCGGCCAGTGCCCGTGAGCATTGGGGCCGGTTGGAGCGGCTGGGAGCGGGGAACAAGAGCAGCCGCGACGGCCAGTGCCCGTGAGCATTGGAGCAGGTTGGAGCGGCTGCAGGAACTGGAGCAGGAGCGACTTCAGGAGCAGCCGCGACGGCCAATGCCCGTGAGCATTGGAGCCGGTTGGAGCGGCTGCAGGAACTGGAGCAGCCGCGAGTGGCCAGTGCCCGAGAGCATTGGAGCCAGTTGGAGCGGCTGTTGGAGCAAGTACTCCAAAGTGACAGGCTCCGGGAGATGGAGACTAGTCACAGTGGGCAGCTAGTAAGTCCTACAGCAGTACCTCTTGTAGGGCTGCACAGTGTTTCTCCCTCATCAGAGGGGAGTACAGGGGGTCAATTCTGGGCTGACCCTGAAGAGGGGTGCAGAACATACCCCTAGTGCACATGGGGTGCAAGAAAACCTATTGGATATGGTGTCCCAGTTTATTCAACCTGACCAAACTGGCCAAAACCTGGAACCTAAAATAGCTGCAAGTATCGACTACGTGTCCTTCAACCAGCTATAAGGACAGGCATTATTGGACACCACAGCAAGACACTTACCACCAGGGAACTGCAAAACACTGAATGTTCCCAGTGCCAACCAATGTATTTGAAAACATGTCGGAGCCTCAATCAGAGCCAGGGACTTGAAACTACAGAAAGTTCTGAAAGTCCTAACAGCGGGAATTACGGTTTTCGCCCGCACAATAAACAAAAAAGACATGACACTAGATCACCAGGATGCACTGGCTTTATTTTGCAACTACCAATACGAGTAAACAGTATTAGGAAAAAGTGCCATCCAACTGGCTTTAGACCCTAATTTGCAGGCCTTTGCAAACCTGGAACCTCCAAGCCACCAATATTACTATTTGGAGGCAACTTATCAAAACAGGTAAAAGAACTTGACAAAGAGGGTAAAACCCTGGGGCTCATTAAAGCAACGTCTAAAAACTACTTCGGCCAGAAAAAGCACCCCTACGCACCACCAGTCGGCCAAGACAAACTGGTGAAAGCACAAAGGCCAGGAACACTCAACATCGGTCTTTTTAGGCCATGGCCCAGACCGGCCTTCCTGGGGAATGCGCTAACCCTCAACACCAACCCAACTACAGATCCAGACACCGGCGCCTCAACGTCCGCAGAGGATGCCGAAAAAGTAACAAACCTACCAATAGTAACCATGGAGGTAGGTGGGTCTGGTTCCTTACGAGGTTGGTGGGAGATTACAATTCTATCTGGATGCATGGAATAAATTAACTACCGACACTTATATTTTCAGAAGTATAGGGTTATACCATAGAATTTATACAAAAACATAATCCTCCAGTTCAGCATGTACCGAACCGAATGTTCGTGCTTACAGGCAAAGAAAAATCAAAAGCGCATGCTGAACTACAGTGGCCTTATAAAAAGGAGTAATGGAGGAAACCCAACACGAATCACAGGAATTCGTGTCCAAAATCTTTATCATAAACAAGATGGTGGTTGCCGCATCATCATAGATTTGACTAATTTGAATACTTTCGTACTATATATTCATTACTAGATGGAAACCTTTGTTACTGCTATGCAATTGATTTCCTAAGGTTACTACATGGCAAGCATCGATTTAAAAGATGCTTACTATACAGTACCCATTAGAGGTGACCACAGATGTTATTTAACACAATGGATCATCTGGGGTACACCCTTAACTCAGTTCACATGTCAGTGACTTTGCCGAAAGAAAAGGTTACAGCCTTAATGAAGGCTTGCAGCAAAATCATTGACATCACAAAACCATCCATCAGACTGGTAGCAAGAATAATTGGCATAATAGTGGCTGCGTTTCCAGCCACACAAATCGGACCTTTCCATTATCAAAGATTACAGAGGGCTAAAATACGAGCACGCAAAAATTATGGTGGTCATTTTGACAGACCAATGAAGCTACCAACAGAGGCCATAATGGAACTAAAATGGTGGAAAGATACCATTAGGCATTGTTCCAATCCAAACATTATCAGCAACCCGTCTATGGTACTACAAACTGATGCCAGTGCACTTGGTTGGGGTGCTACCAATTCCATCTCCAGCTGTGGGGGAGATGGAGTGCACAGGAGGCATCATTATTACAAACACTGGGCATAAACTACCTGGGAATGTTAAGTGCATTCCATGGCCTTAAGTCATATTGTTCTGGGTTATATCACCAGCATGTTAGACTACAAATTGACAACACCACCGTGGTAGCATATATCAACCATATGGGTGGAAACAAATCGACATCATGTGACAATCTGGCAATAGTGTATCCAGAGAGATATTTGGATATCAGCTACCTACTTACCAGGTAAACTAAATTTAGTGGCAGACAACAGGTCACGCAAATTCAATGAAAACACTGAATGGATGTTGGATAAAAATGTATTTGCTGAAATTACAGCACGGTATGGAACACCAGATATCGACCTATTCGCATCCAGGCTCACACCAGTTATCGAATTATGTTCATGGGAACCAGAACCTGGGGCAGCGGCAACAGATGCATTTTCGCTGCATTGGGGGATATTGTTTATTTATGCATTCCCTCCTTTCTGCCTCATCAGTCGGGTATTAAGGAAAATACAGCAAGACTCCGCGTCTGGTATTTTCATAGTACCCGATTGGCCTACTCAACCATGGGTCCCGGTGATACTCGACATGGTATTAGAACCATGCATCACCATCCATCATAGACTTAATTTATTGGTTCATCCCGCAACAAGGGGAAGTTACCCATGTCATAATTATATAAACCTATTAATTTGTAGAGTTTGAAAGCACCTCTACTACACCTGGGACTGACGGACCGAACAGTGGATATTATTTCAGCGGCCCACAGACAGTCCACCAAAAAACAGTACTTGGTGTCATCAAGAAATGGGAAAAGTACTGTCACAACAATAACATCACCCACAGATCTATGAACATCCCGTCTGTTCTGGAATTCCTGGCAAGCCTCCATTACGATGAGAGGCTCAGTTATAGTGCCATCAACTGCGCCAGAAGTGCTCTGTCAACATACCTGTGGCAAGGAACAGAGCGGCATTCTGTTGGGACACACCCTGGTAACCAAACTCATGAGGGGCATTTTTTAATGTTAATCCCCCAAGAACCAGGTACTCCCAAATATGGGATGTGAGCATTGTACTGACCATGTTAAAAAACTGGTCTCCAGCTACAGCTCTGTCCCTACAGAAACTGACTATGAAAACAGTCATGCTGATGGCCTTGGTCACGGCACAAAGGGTCCAGTCACTACAGAAACTAAGGCTGGACAACATGACTATTTCATCTGGAAATTTAACTTTTCACATCAATGAATTAGTCAAACAGAACAGACAGGCTCTGTCAACATACCTGTGGCAAGGAACAGAGCGGCATTCTGTTGGGACACACCCTGGTAACCAAACTCAGGGTAACCAAACGCAGGCCTAAAAACAGAATTCAGGGCCTACCCGACAGATGATCGTCTCTGTATTGTAACACACTTACTATTATATATGGAGTATACTAAGATCATCAGAGGCAAAGAAATGTCACTTTTAATCAGCTACAAACAGCCACTCAAAAAAAAAAAAGTGACAGTCCAGACCATCTCTAGATGGCTAAAACAGGTCCTAATAAAGGCTGGAGTAGACACTAGCATTTTTAAATCTCACTCCACCAGGGCTGCAACTACATCGGCAGCTATGAAGTTGGATGTTCCTATGGACCAAATCCTCAAGACAGCAGGATGGTCAACGGAGAAAACTTTCCAACGATTTTATAACAAACCAGTCATTGAACCTGGAACATTTGCAGAAACAATTTTAAGTTCTGTAATATAATTTTACCCCATAAATAGGGGCTATAATTTGGTGTTAATATATTTATCGTTGGTTTTTCAATATCGTATTGATGTCTAATGATGTTAACACTATTCTCCCCATAATCAAGGCAGATGTGATGCATGGACTCGTTTCCACGGCATGAAATCACAGAGCTTTAAAATCTTCACGTAGTCACTCACGTGACTCCGAAGTAAAATAGTAAGATTAAACGAGAACTTACCAGTTTGAAGTTTGATCATTATTTTATGAGAAGTAACGTTGAGGGATTACGTGCCCTCCGCTCCCACCCTTGATCATATACTCAACTGGTATATCTTCTCTAATCTTACTATGTTTAGTCATTACAGTTATCTGTGATTTCACACCGCTGCTTTGAAGAATGACACGCATGCGTCCTGGCGGGGTTCTTCACGTAATCCCTCAACGTTACTCCTCATAAAATAACGATCAAACTTCAAACTGGTAAGTTCTCGTTTAATCTTACTATTATAAATTAATCTAAAGTTATGTTTCTTTATATGAATACAGACACAGAACAATATCAGAATCCATCATCTGAGTGATATGTTTTCACACGTTGAGATGGTAATACTCCTATTTTGGTAGAACTGTAGATAATGCTGCAAACTACAAAAATGTGACAACAAAAGTTTACATTAAGCTGGAGAGAGTGCAGATAAGATTTTTACGAGAATGTTGCCAGGAATCGAAGGCCAGAGCTATAAGGAGGGGTTGGGCAGGCTAGGACTCTATGGACTGCAGGAGGATGAGGGGAGATCTTATAGAGTTGTTAGTATTATGACGGGAATAGATAAGGTAGGAGAGTCAAGAACTGGAGGAAATAGGTTTAAGGTGAGGGGAAAAGATGTAATAGTAACTTGAGGGGCATTTCTTTTCATGCAGAGGGTGGTGGGTATATGGAACAAGCTGCCAGAGGAGATAGTTGAGAGGTACAATAACAACACTTGGACAGGTACATGGATAGGAAAGTTTTAGAGGGATATGGAGCAAAGGTGGGCAGGTGGGACAAATGTAGATGGGGCATCTTGATTGGCATGGGAAAGTTGGGACCAAAGGGCTTGTTTCCATGCTGTATGACTATGACTCAATATTCTGACTATGAGAGTTATTGTAATAAAACACAGGTCAGTTTGAAGGCAGGCTTCATTTACAGTAGTTCATTGTGAAGTCACTATCTCTACACTTTACCATAAAATAAGCTAAATTCACCTTTGTGTAGCATTATAAATAGTCTTAAAACTGTGTTACATTTTCTGAATATCACACGTAGATAGATAATTGAAAACCACCCAAATCCCTTCGTTATACCGGAAATGGTGGTTATAAAAGACAACTACAGTGATAAAGAAAGTGATTTTGCATCATATCACCTTTATAATTTTGTGGACTGAATCTAATATTGGTTTGACCTTAATGCATGGCCAGGCAAAGTGAGAGATTGCCATGGAGCTTTAGAGATACAGCTTGGGCCCACCGAGTCCGCGCTGGCCAGCGATCATCCCGCACGCTAGCACTATTTTACACACTATTTACAATTTGCAGAAGCCAATTAACCTACAAACCCGTACATCTTTGGAGTGTGGGTGGAAACGGGAGCACCCAGAAAAAACCCACGTGGTCACAAGGAGAACATACCAACTCCACACAGATGGCACCCAAAGACTGGGTCTCGGAAGCTGTTAGGCAGCAACTCTACCGCTGCGCCACTGTGCCGCTGGGCAAGGTATGAAAGAGGATAAGAATGAAATAGTCGAGGCCAATTAAAAATTGAGAAAATGGGCAGAATCCCAATTAAGTTTGGGTCAAATAAATCAATATCTCTTATCTACAATAGCTAGGATTCCAGATTGCCCATTAATCTCAGGCAGAAACAGAATTTAAAAAATAAAAGAGTATTCCTGGAGATAATGGCTGCTCCTGTGAATCTTTGAGAGTTCGAGGTTATCAATGCACAAGAAGAAAGTAAATGGTGCATTGTGAGTTGGGATGGCTTCAAGGTTGTGCACTCTTTATTGTTTGTATAGAATAATAAACTGCAGTGCCCTCCATAATGTTTGGGACAAAGACCCATCAATTATTTATTTGCCTCTGTACTCCACAATTTCAGATTTGTAATAGAAAAAAATCACATGTGGTTAAAGTGCACATTGTCAGATTTTATAAGGGTATCTTTATACATTATACACCATGAAGAAATTACAGCTGCGTTTATACATAGTTCCCCCCGCCCCCCCCCCCACCCCCCAGATCAGAGAAATCCAGATCATTAGACAGCACTAAATCCAGAATTGCCTTCCAATTGCCTTTGCATGCAAAGGATATACAACAAAATATTAAACATGACTACTTTCATTTACATGACATTGCTGTGTCCGAAACATAATGGTGCCCTGAAATGGGGGGACTATGTATGAACACTGCTGTAATTTCTACATGGCAGAACCAAAATGTATAAAAACAGCCTTTATTAAAATCTGACAATGTGCACTTTAACCACATGTGATTTTTACTATTACAAATCTCAAATTGTGGAGTACAGAGGCAAATAAATAAATGATGGGTCTTTGTCCCAAACATTATGGAGGGCACTGTACTTAACCACCCTGAGCAGATCCCGTACCAACTCCACCAGTGAGCCTTCTCATGACCAAATAGGTGCGCATAAATAAACAATGCTTACTGCTTTCGAGAGGTAGAATTAGGCTCCAAAATGAACATTTGCAAGGGCAAGTGTGCAATTAAGTGGCATGGAAACATATTTTATATCCTCATATTTGGCAAGGCCACCAGCGTAATCAAGGACGAGTCTGAAGAAAGGTCTCAACCCGAGACGTTACCCTCCTTTCTAACCAGAGAGGCTGCCTATCCCGCTGAGTTATTCCAGCATTTGCAGTACCTTCCTACACACAAGTCTCAGCCTGGTCACTCCCTCTTCTCTCCTCTCCCATCAGGCAAGAGGTACAGAAGAAGTGTGAAAACACACACCTCCAGATTCAGAACAGTTTCTTCCCAGCTGTTATCGGGCAACTGAACCATCTTATCACCAAATAGAGAGCGGTCCTGCCCTCCCATCTATCTCATTGGAGAACCTTGGATTATCTTTAATCGGACTTTATTTTGCACTAAAAGTTGTTCCCTTCATCATGTAACTGTACACTGTGGATGGCTCGATTGTTCAAGTTCAAGTTCAAGTGAGTTTATTGTCATGTGTCCCTGTATAGGACAATGAAATTCTTGCTTTGCTTAAGCACACAGAAAATAGTAGGCATTTACTACAAAACAGATAAATGTGTCCATATACCATGATATAAATATATACACACATGAATAAATAAACTGATAAAGTGCAAATAGCAGAAAGTGGTTATTAATAATCAGAGTTTTGTCCGAGCCAGGTTTAATAGCCTGATGGCTGTGGGGAAATAGCTATTCCTGAACCTGGTTGTTGCAGTCTTCAGGCTCCTGTACCTTCTACCTGAAGGTAGCAGGGAGATGAGTGTGTGGCCAGGATGGTGTGGGTCTTTGATGATACTGCCAGCCTTTTTGAGGCAGCAACTGCGATAAATCCCCTCGATGGAAGGAAGGTCAGAGCCGATGATGGACTGGGCAGTGTTTACTACTTTTTGTAGTCTTTTCCTCTCCAGGGCGCTCAAATTGCCGAACCAAGCCGCGATGCAACCGGTCAGCATGCTCTCTACTGTGCACCTGTAGACGTTCGAGAGAGTCTTCCTTGACAAACCGACTCTCCGTAATCTTCTCAGGAAATAGAGGCGCTGATGAGCTTTTTTGATAATTGCGTTAGTGTTCTCGGACCAGGAAAGATCTTCAGAGATTTACATGTAATCATGTAAAGTCTTTCCACTGACTGGTTAGCACACAACAAAAAGGTTTTCACTGTACCTCGGTCGGTACACGTGACAACAAACTTAACGAACTAACTAAAAATAGACACAAAGTGCTTGAGTAATTCAGCGGGTCTGGCAGTGTCTCTGGAGAACATAGATAGGTGACTTCGCGGGTCGGGACCCTTCTTCAGACTGATTGCAGCCGGAGGGTGAATGCTGGAAATGGAGAGGCTTGGGAGGTGATCTGTGGCAGAGAGTCCCGGGTCAGAACATGGTCGAAGGGGAGTGCAGCAGGAATCATAGAGAGGGAGCAGTGAGAGAACGTCTCACAGAACTCCCATTGGAGAAAGGAGGAGAACCTCTTCAAAGTAGGCACACCTTGAGGAGATTTCACAATGGAGCAGTAAAATGGAGCAACAAGGAACCGCAGGTGCTGGTTTACAAAAAAAACAGTGCTGGAATAACTCAACAGCAGGCGACCTTTTGTGTCGGGAGTCTTCTTCATATCTACTTATTCTTCAAGTATCAGTACACCAACACTGAAATACAGACCTTAAGCAATTATAAATTTGCACAAACATGTGCAACCGGTTTTATTTGGCATGTCGGAATATCAGGGAAAAGTTTGGGACTGAATTGTTAAAATTCTCAGAACACATTTTATCTTTTCCATACTCCATACAATCATGCCCAGTGATTTTTTAAAAATAATTCTTATAGTTTGTTCAATGTCGATACAACAAACTGCAGATACTGGATTAGAAACAAAGCACAGGAGTAACTCAACGGGTGAGATAGCATCTCTGACCCGCAGTTACTCCAGCATTTTGTATTTTTTGTTAAATATTAAACATTGTCTAGTTAGTAGTAGAAATTTGGTATTTTTGAATATTCAAAAGTTAGAAGTGCTACTATAGGGAAATCAGATTCACTTTATAAAAAGATTCCTGATAAAAAATCTATAGGAAGGAACTGTAGACGCTGAATTATACTGAAGATAGATGCAAAATACTGGAGTAAAGGGCCTGTCTCACTTTCACAACTTAATTCAAAACCTCTGCCGAGTTTAAAGGACCTAAAAAAAAAAATCAAGATCGTGGTAATCTACGAACTTCTACGACCTTCCACGACTATGTTCACAAACTCATACGAACTCCTACGAGTATGTCTACGAATTCCCACGACTATTTTGATTTCCTCCTTACGAGTAAAAAGTTGCAATTTCTTTCATCCTGACCATTTTTTTACTCGTGAACATTTTTTATCGGGCTGGAAAAAACGTCACGACTTACCTGATGCCACGAGTACCTACGGCAAGCATAACGGACCGCTACGATATATTTACTAACTCCTACGAGCTCTTACGGACTCGTTAGAAACATTCTGCTAGTTTGAATCAAGGGTGAAAACTCGGGAGAATTCGTGAATAACTCGTACAAGTGAAACAGGCCCTTAACTCAGCAGGTCAGGCAGCATCTCTGGCGAAAGGGAATAGGTGGAAGGAACTGCAGATTCTGGTTGTACCTGCCAAAAATCTGTTAGTTAATTTGAACAATTAACGCAGGAGACTTTAGACACATTGTTTTCCCAGGATGGAAATGTCAAAGACTAGAGGGCATAGATTTAAGGTGAGAGGGGCAAAGATTAAAGGAGATGTTCAGGGTAAATTGTGGACACAGAGGTTGGTGGGGCCATGAAGGTGCTGCCAGGGCTGTAGATGGAGGCATTTATAACAGAGGCATTTAAGAGGCTTTTAGACAGGCACATGTAATGGTGGAATATGGATTATGTGCAAGCAGGTAAGAATTGGCATCAAACCCAGTACAAGCATTCTGGGCCATAGGGCCTGTAACTGTGTTGTACTGTTCTATGTTCTATGTTATAATACAGAGGCGTTTAAATAATTTGCTAAACCCAAATGTCGTGGGATTTTGATGAATAACTGTAAAGTGATATTGGCTGAAAACTAATCAATGAAACAGTGGCACAGTGGTAGAGACGCTGCCTTACAGCGCCAGGGACCTGGGTTTGATCCTGAGTATGGTGCTGTCTGAACCAGTGCTAGTGTACGGGGATCACTGGTCGGCGTGTGAGTCAGTGGGCCCAAAGGGCCTGTTTCTGCGCTGAGGGCCTGCAATTTCTGCAATTAAAATTTGATATTGATAATAGTTATAATACACAATAACTGGAGAATGCAACAGTTTGTGTGGCATGTTTCCAAAGAACAGAAAATATCCATTGAAAATATTCTGAAGAAGGCTCAACCCGAAACGTCACTATTCCTTTTCTCCAGAGATGCTGCCTGACAACACTGAGTTACGCCAGCTTTTTGTGTCTATCCTCCTTTGAATGGCAACCAAGTTGTTGCTGTACGTGTGACTGTGATGTGATGGAAATTCAATTTCCGTATTTCTGACAAACGGCAGAACAAGCAGCAAAGCTTCAAGGAAATTCTTGCACAATGTCATTGCTGAATCGTTGATGGGTGCTGAGGGTTGTCTGCCCTTAAAACGCTGCAATGATTTCTGGAGGCAAAATAGGTCCCCTGATTGATCTTCCCCTCCCTGGAAGAATAGGCTTCCTGTCACAGTGATGTGGTCCGTCTACAATCCAGGCACCACCTTACCCCCTTCCTGAAAGTCAGTGAAAAGGATTTCAGTCCGTGTTCTTAACATGACTATAAATGGTTCATCAGCATGCTTAAGATGAGCATGTTAGCATCATTTAAGAATTCATATCCATATACAGTGCCATGTTTTTGGTGACTAAAAGGTGGCGGTACGTACGATGAATAAACATGCATGTTACCTGGCCGGAAAACAAAATAGAGACGTTTAACTTTTTGTACACTGTACCGTCACAAAAAAGGCACTGGAAATATATATAAACAAACGGAGAAACCTCTCAACTCCTTTTGCCAATGTTGCTAGTATACACTCTCTTACCGGCTTATGGAGGGCACTACGTAAATAGGCTTTACACTCTCCTCTCTTCCAAAGTAAACTATATATTTTGTAATTTGGAATATGGAAACATTAAATTCTTGCAGAAAATTACCAGGCATTATATTATATCATATTATATATTATATTACATTATATTATATTATATATTATATTATGTTATATTATATTATATTATGTTATATTATACTGCACTATGTTATACTGCATTATGTCATATTGTATTATTCTATACATTATATTATACCATAGTATGTTATATTATTTTGTATTATATTATATTATATTGTTTTAGCTTTATTTCAGAGGAAAATAGTAACATTGTTCACTGTAATGCCTAGTGATATTTTTGTGACATTACATACTGATTTGGCATAATAAAACTATTTTTATAATAATAATGCTGTACAATTTTAATTCATTTATTAAATGAGGTTGATTTGTCATAAAATCAAAGCGTGATGCGTGGGAGGGAATATATTGCTGGAAAAATGTTGATGCTAAATGTAGCTTAATTTTCATTGATATATGTTCCGACATCTTTTTGGCCTACAATATAAAACACTGCTATGCCCATCATGGTCTCAGCAGATCAGTATTCTCAAGCCTATCTCTGAAAATAAAGTAAGCTCTATGATTACTTCTGTTGTGTCGAAAGTTATTTTAAACCCGATGATTAGATTCCAAAGCCTGTGTTTGAAAATAAGACAAGCTTTGTCAACACGTGTGTTGTGTCGAAAGCTATTCTATATTAAATATGGAAGCACGTGGAATCAAACAAGTAGCGATAGTTAGTGATGTGTTTGTAAAATGTTCCGCTTAGGGGAGTTCCTGAGCAGTCAGTCCATGCAATGTGCTTAATGAACATAAAAGTCATTAAAAAACAATGACAGGCAGCAACATTGATCACGGCTGCTCGCTGTACTCTATATTTAGTCCTTCAACCACATAATAAGAAATGAATATGTCGCGATTGTTTGCACATGCAACCAGGGGCAACTGTTGTCGGGCTTGGGCGCTGAAGCAGTACTAAAATCTGGAAGTAATCATTGACCAATGAACATAAGAAATTTACCAGAAAACATTTGAGCACAGTTGGTGTCTTTCTGGGTCCCCTGCTCGTACATTGGTACACTGTCCCTACCCCCCCTCCCTTGTCCGGCTGTAACAAGCTGCTGCATTCAACCCTGAGCCTCGGGGTGTTGGAGGCAGCAAAGAAACAGTGGCGTCAGACACCTGCTGAGATCCAGCAATGGAGAACCATGGCTTCCATTGTTAGCTGCCTGCCTCCCAACCCTCTCCTCCTCCCTCCGCCCTGCCATTGTGCAAAGCCGAAGGCCTGGACAAGCGGCAACTTTTCTCATCCTCGACATCAACAACAACAACAGAAGAAAAAAAACACCCCTGTCAGAGCCCAAATTTTTTTTTATTAGCCTGGGTTATAAGCGGGGCTGTTTACAGAGACTAATTCTCTTCTAATTACAGACACTATAAAATGATTGCTATCCACAGGCTGGCAGCACAAGGCAGAGTGGGCAAGAGAGAAACTACAGGGACGAAGAGAAACAAACAACGCGGGGTGTTTGATCGCACTGAGGTGATTGTACATTGGTACAAACAAATTAACCCAACTCATTAAAAATTACATTTTAACATCATTCTTGTTTCACTTTGTCTTTTAATTGAACATCGATTAGATTGATTTATCACTACCTTGCTAATGAGGAAAGTCTTTCGCTGCTAGACTTTGAAACACTGAAATTGGTTTTGCTTCCTGTTAGTCTATGTGTGAAAATAAAACTGATTGTGTTTATGTTTATGTGCCATTCCCCCACTTCCCACTACCTCTTCTCCCCCCCCATCCAGATTGTTTATGTTCCCTTCCCCCATTTCCCACTACCCCTTCTCCCCCCAACCCATCCAGAGACACTTCTTGCACTCCTCCCCACCTCCCAATCCCCTACTCTCTCCCCATAATCTGAATGCACCACCTTATCCCACCCTCTCACTCCCCTTCTCTTGTCCCTCCCAAATCTGATTGCATCTCCTCCCCCCATCCTCCCACTCCCCCTCTCTCTCCCCACCAAAATGTGATTGTATCTCTTCCCCCCCCCCCGCTCCCCCTCCTCTTCTCTCCCCAAAATGTGATTGTATTGTTTCCCCACCCTCCTGCTCCCCTTCTTTCTCTCCCCCCAAATCTGTTTGTATCTTCTCTCTCTCCCCCTTTTCTTTCCCCTCCAAATGTGATTGTATTCTCTCCCCCTTTTCTTTCCCCTCCAAATGTGATTGTATTCTCTCCCCCACCCTCCCCTCCGTCTCTCTGCCCCCCCTTCTCCCCCCTCCCCCCTAAATCTGATCCTATCTCCTTTCCCTGCCCTCCCACTCCACCTTCTCTCTTCCCCCCTAAAACAATCTGCATTCATCTCCTCCCCCCCACCCTCCCATTCCCATCCTCCCTCTCTCTCTCTTCCCTCCCCCCCCACCCCCCCCCCCCCACCCCCCCCACACACACACACACACAAATAACAAAAATCTATGCTTTAAAATAAATTCTTGTGCTATTCTGCAGTCCGGTTAAGACATGGGCTGAGCTCGCAGGGGCTGAGAAACATCTTGCAAAGTACGTGATGTCCTCAACATAAATATTGCCGCTGGGGAAGGTTAGCAAAACAAATGGAGGACGAGAAACAGAAAAAAAAAGTCAACTGCAGGATTGGTGGCAGGGGGTGGGGGAAATCATGGAGCTCAGCAGGAATGCTACAGTGGCTCCATTAATGGAAACTGAGAGACATGAAAAATCAATACGGTAATAATTACATTGTGGCTGACAGCAAGTGTGGTCCTCACGCCGCCTGCGTTAGTTAAAATATGCGAGAGGATTAACATTTTAGAGCAAACTGGCCACTCTGTTCAAGCTCAGGAGGATTTAGAGCTGGGATTGTTTGGTGCCTTCGTGTAAACATAAGCTCATAAGCCATAGGATCAGATGTCGGCCATTTGGCCCATCAAGTCTACTCCGCCATTCAATCATGGCTGATCTATCTCTCCCTCGCAACCCCATTCACCTGCCATCTCCCCATAACCCCTGACACCCTTACTAATCAAACAGTCTGAACAGAATGAAACAGTCACTCTACGTTTGAGAACAGTGGTCATTTTTCAATCCTGCCACCGGGAAGAAGCTACAGGAGTCTGATAAGCACGCTGCCTCAGCAAGACCAGCTGCATAATCAAGGAACGGTCTCACCCCACTCACTCCCTCTTCTCCCCTCTTCTATCAGGCATGAGGTACAGAAGTGTGAAAACGCACACCTCCAGATTCAGGAACAGTTTCTTCTCAGCTGTTATCAGGCAACTGAACCATCCTATCACCAACTAGAGAGCGGTCCTGACCTCCCATCCACCTCATTGGAGACGCTCTGACTATTTTAAATTGGATTTTATTGGACTTTATCTTGCACTAAACATTATTTATGTTACTCCCTTTATCCTATGCCTGTACACTGTGGATGGCTGCATTGTAATCATGGGTTATTTTTCTGCTGACTGCTTAGCACGCAACAAAAGCTTTCCACTGTACCTCGATACACGTGACAATGAACTAAACTAAAATAAAAACCTAAACATTCTGAAAAGGAATACTTGGTCTGAAGAAAGGTCCTGACGCAAAACATCATCTATCCATATTCTCCTGAGATACTGCCTGACCCGCTGTGTTACTCCAGTACTTTGTGCTTTTTTTTTTGTAAACCAGCATCTGCAGTTCCCTTTTCGTCCACCTATCACTTGCCTGGATTTGTCCTACACTTTATCTTGCACTAAACGTGTGACTGTACACTGAACGGCTCAATAGTAATCATGTATTGTCTTTCCGCTGACTGCTTAGCACGCTACTAAAGCTTTTCACTGTACCTCGGTACATGTGACAATGAACTAAACTAAACCTCTTTTCCAGCTTTCTTTCCCCCTCCAACAATCAATCTGAAGGAGGGTCCCGGCCTGAATCGTCATCTATTCATGGTCTCCAGAGATGCTGCCAGACCCACTGTGTTACTCCACCACTTTGTGTCTTGTTTTGAAAACCAGCATCTGCAGTTCTTCGTCTCTGCACTCTGAAACAGACCAGTTTCTTCCCGACAAGCATCAGGTTTTTCAACACTAAAATTACCAACTAAATTATGAACTACGAACTGCACTAGGGACTTAAGGATTTGTTTGTGTTTATTTAATTTATAAGGCAGCACTGTGACACAGCTAGTAGAGCTGTTGCCTCATGCACCAAAAACCCAAGTTCAATCCGACCTTGGAGGATGTCTGTGTGGAGTTTGCACGTTATCCCTGTAACTGCGTGGGTTTCTCTGTAATTTACCCCGAGTGTGTACGGAGTGGATGAGTTGTTATATCCTGTAGATTATTAATAGAATAAGGTGGCACAGGGGCGCAGCTGGTAGAGCCGCTGCCTCACAGTGTCAGAGACTTGGGTTTGATCCTGACCTCGGCTGCTGGCTGTACGGAGAATGTACTTTTCCCTGTGACCACGTGGGTTTCCCCCGGGTGTTCCGGCTTCCTCCCACATCCTAAAGACGTGCGGGCTTGTAGGTTATTTGGCCCTCTGTTAATTACCGCCAGCGTGTAGGGAGCGGATTAGAAAGTGCGATAACATAGAACTAGTGTGAATGGGTGATCGATGGTCGGTGTGGACTCGGTGGGCTGAATGGCCTTGACGCGGAACCTCATTAAAACTTACCGAATAGTGAAAGGCTTGGATAGTTGGATGTGGAGAGGATGTTTCCACTAGTGGGAAAGTCTAGCACCAGAGGCCATAGCCTCAGAATAAAAGGATGTACCTTAAGAAAGGAGATGAGGAAGAATATCTTTAGTCAGAGGGTGGTGAATCTGTGGAAATCATTGCCAAAGACAGCGGTGGAGGCCGAGTCAATGGGTATTTTCAAGGAAGAGATTGACGGATTCTTGATTAGTAAGGGTGACAGGGGTCATGGGGTGAAGGCAGGAGAATGGGGTCGAGAGGGAAAGATAGATCAGCTGTGATTGAATGGCAGAGTAAACCTGATGGGTCGAATGGCCTAATTCTGCTCCTATCACATAAACTTTTCCATTCAGCATCTCTCTAAAATTGAAAAATAGCTAATTTTACTTCGGAGTCACGTGAGTGACTACGTGAAGAACCCGCTCAGCACGCATGCGCACCATCGCGTCCATCAGTCGACGTCTACCATATGGGACTGATGAAAGCTCGGGGTCCGCATTCTATCCCCGAAAGTCTGCTTTAGACCAGGGCCCAGAGCGGACCTCATGGAAAATGTGCCACCCCCCAACGTCACCGCCACGTTAGACAACGTGCAACACTCGTTGGACCGGCAGGAAACTGAAGAATACCCACAACCATGGAGGTAGGTGGGTCTGGTTCCTACCAGCGTAGAGTAATACTAACAGGGGGGAGATTACACCTGTTTAAAGAAGCACGGGAGTCTATCACGAGTGATCAGTATATACTCAATGGCATTAGTGGATACAAATACAATTCATACTAGAAAAATTGCCACCAGTTCAACATTCACCCCAGAGGGTATTTTCCTCTCTCCGTTAAAGAAACGAGAGGAACAAGCTGAACTGGTGAGACTAATTACAAAGGGTATCATGGGAAAACCTGAACCCTTGGAATTTGTATCAAATATATTCACTAAACCCAAAAAAGATGATGGATGTCGCATCATCATTGACTTAACTTCACTAAATATGTTTGTTAAGTATATACATTTCAAAATGGAAAAGGTTGTTACTGCCAAACAACTAATTTCAAAAGGATACTTCATGGCAAGCATTGATCTTAAAGATGTTTACTATTTTAGTACCATTCACAAGGATCATCGCAGATACCTGAAATTTACCTGGATGGGGCAGCTATAGCAGTTTAAAGCGTTACCCAATGGGTTCACATCAGCCCAAGATTGTTCACCAAGATACTAAAACCAGCTCTGGCAATATTCAGAAGACAAAAATATATTGTCATGGCATATCTTGATGATATCTTAAATGGTAGGCAAGACCATGGAATTGACTATGTTAGCTGTATCAGCTACCAAACAGTTATTCGAAACCCTGGGATTGTCTTACATCCAGATAAATCTAAGTTGAAGCCATCCACAATCATGGACTACTTGGGCTTCACAATTAATTCAGTCCACGTGACTGTAACATTGCCAAGAGACAAAATAGTTGAATTGGCACAATCATGCAACAATTTAATGGTCAACGAATTACCAACTATTCGACAAGTAACAGAGTAATTGGG
Source organism: Amblyraja radiata (assembly GCF_010909765.2). Lineage (NCBI taxonomy): Eukaryota > Metazoa > Chordata > Chondrichthyes > Rajiformes > Rajidae > Amblyraja > Amblyraja radiata. Next base: position 36,154,785 of record NC_045962.1, read on the forward strand.
AAAATGGTAGCAGCATTTCCGGCTACATAATTCGGACCTTTGCACTGTCAAAACTTACAAAGAACAAAGGTACAGGCACTAAAAACGACATACAGGTCATTATGATCGTGTCATGAAGTTACCCACTGAAGCAATATCAGAACTACAGTGGTGGGCAAAAAACGTTTGGCATAGTTTACAGCCCTATTTATCATCACTAACCCTATGTTAGTTATCCAAACAGATGCCAGTGCTCAAGGCTGGGGAGCAACTAACGCTATATCCAGCACAGGTAATAGATGGACTAACCCAGAGTCATCATTACCACTTACACTGGGCATTAATTATCTAGAGATGGGTGACTTTTATGGTTAAAGCATGTGCACAAATATACATCACTTGCATGTACGGTTACAAATAGATAAATACTACGGTGGTGGCCTACATTAACCATATGGATGGCATAAAATCGGTATCATGCGACAAGTTGGTCAACACAATTTGGCAATGGTGTGTCGAAAGACATATTTGGCTATCAGCAACTTACCTACCAGGTAAGCTAAATACAGTGGCAGACACCAGGTCACGTAAATTTAATGACAACATCGAATGGATGTTAAAACCCCAAAACATTTTGCAAAAGTTATCAAGCAATATGGCACGCCAGATATCGATTTATTTGCATCAAGGCTATATCACCAGGTACCTATGTATGTCGCTTGGGAACCAGACCCTGAGGCAGCAGCGGTAGATGCGTTCGCGCTGGATTGGGGAAATTCTTCTTCTATGCATTTCCTCCCTTCTGCCTCATCAGTCGGGGACTACGCACAATACAAATGGACTCTGCTTCAGGTATTTTGATAGTACCCGACTGGCCTACACAGCCATGGTTCCCAATACTCCATGACATGGTTGTTGAAACTCCGATGGTATTCCCCAGTGACCCAGAGTTATTAACACCCAGTGTCGGGCACAAGCCACCCGTGCCATGAAAAAATCAAACTCCTGGGTTGCAGATTCTGCACAAACCACTTCTGGGACTGGGATTATCATAACAAACCGTCGACACCATGTCAGCATCCCTCCGAACATCCACTAAAAATCAGCACTTGTCCAGCATCAAAAATGGGAGAAGTACTGCTTGGATACAGGGACCACCTACTCAACCGCTACAGTTACCAACGTACTGGAATTCCTGGCGAACCTTCACCACGATGAAGGACTCAGCTACAGAGCCATCAACACAGCTAGAAGTGCCCTGCCTGTCTATTTAAAACCAGCTCCAGGACAACAGGCCATGGGGTCCCACCCGCTGGTGGTCAAACTAATCAAGGGTATTTACAACTCTAACCCCCTAGACCAAGGTACACCCATACATGGGATGTCAGTGTGGTCCTGACATACCTCAGGGGATGGCCAGCAGCCAGATCCCTCAACCTGGAACAATCTATGCTCAAAACACTCATGTTGATGGCACTTGTATCTGCACAGAGGGTCCAGTCACTACACCTATTGCGACTGGACACCATGCTCACAGCTCCAGACCAGATCTCTGTCGTTATCCAGGGAATGATCAAACAGAGCAGACCAGGAACACCTAATCCAGTCGTGACCCTACTATCCTACATAGACACAACCAAAATATTCGAGGGAGATGAAAAGCCTTGTGGGTCAGTCATAAAAAACCTTATGGTCGGGTGACGAGCCAAACCATTTCGAGATGGCTCAAGCAGGTGCTAAAAGCTGCTGGGATAAAAACTAACATGTACAAATTTCATTCCACCAGGGCAGCATCCACGTCGACGGCTAAAAGAATGGGCGTGCCTATAGACCACATCCTGGCTACAGCAGGATGGTCGTGGGAAAGACCGTTCAGAAATTTTATAATAAGCCATTGGCAGAACCTGTTTTATTTGCATGAAAGATTTTACTGACTGCAAATATTTAATTTAAGCCCAGGGGAGCAATTTAATTTCTTTGGTGTTATTGTTAAAAAATACCATTGTGTTTTTCTACAAACAGGTTCATTGGTTGATTACGATAACACACTTCCTCCCTCAAGGACTTCGGCAGTGCGTGAAATGATACCTGTTACACGGTTTGAAATCACAGAGCTTTGAGGTCTTCATGTAGTCAGTCACGTGACTCCGAAGTAAAATAGTAAGATTAAACGAGAACTTACCAGTTTGAAGTTTCTGTATTTTATGAGGAGTTACGATGAGGGATTACGTGCCCTCCGCTCCCACCCTCATTAATATGGGTCAAAATGTTAAACTGATGTCTCCTTATCTTTACTATGTTTTTACTTCAATAACTGTGTCTATCTGTGATTCCACACCGCTGCTTTGAAGTATGCCGCGCATGCGTGCTGAGCGGGTTCTTCACGTAATCCCTCATCGTAACTCCTCATAAAATACAGATCAAACTTCAAACTGGTAAGTTCTCGTTTAATCTTACTATTATGTTTTATTATATAATCTATTGAGTCCTGTGTTTACAGACTTACAGTGTTACGCCGCTGCAGGGAAGACTTTCATTGTTCTGTTTTCTGTACGCCCGACAATTAAACACTCTGGACTCCTGAATGCAAGAAGTTAACAATACACATTGTTGGAGCCAGATATCCGACTGACCTAGGTTCTTAAAGATATTCCTCATCCTCAATGCCACACCTGGGGCTCGGCGTTAGTATGGCTGTCAGAAGTGCCCTGTGTGGGCTGAAATTGATGACATTCATTCAGTGATGAAGAAGTATATATCATGTCTGTCCAGACTGCACAGACCAGATGGACTCTGGTCATCTATCCCCTGTCAGGGCCACATCTGTTCATACTGTTGGTTAGAGTACTAACAAGTCCTCTGTTTGAGAAAGGATTGTGTCAGCTATGTAGAGGGACATGGAAGCTACCAGAGAGAGAGAGACACACACACACAAATTCACAAATCCAAGCAACGCACACAAGTAAACAAAAACCTGACACTTAAAAACTATAAAACATTGGCCTTGCCACCGTACACCTCTGTGTTCCAAACACACTAGAGCCCTGCTGTGAGTGGTTTTAAATGACAAGGGCTCGCAGCTTGGGAGAGCAAAATAACATGTAAATAAATGTGTCGGGAGAAACTGCAGATGCTGGTTTACGCCAAAGATAGACACAAAATGCTGGAGTAGCTCAGCGGGTCAGGCAGCATCGCTGGAGAAAAGGAATAGGTGATGTTTCTGGTCGTGACTCTTCTTCAGACTGAGACCAACATGTAAATAAACATGGGTGCTTGGGTGATGCAGTGGTAGTGTTGCGCCAGAGATCCGGCTTTGATCCCAACTGCAGAAGTTTGTACGTTCTCCCTGTGACCGTGAGGGTTTACTCCGGATACTCCACTTTCCTCCCACACTACAAAGATGTGCAAGTTGGTAGATTAATTGCCTTTGATAAAAAAAATTGTTGCCCCTAGTGTGCAGGATGGTGCTAGTGTAAGGGGTGATGGATGATCGGCACGGACTTGATGGGCCGAAGGGCCAGTTTCCACGCTGTAAAGTCTAAAGACAGTGAAGACGGTGCTAGTGTACGGGGTGAATGATGGTCGGCGCGGACTTGGTGAGCCGAAGGGCCTGTTTCCACGCTGTATCTCTAAAGTCTAAAGATACTGCTAGTGCACAGGGCGATCGCTAGTCCGCACAGACTTGATGGGCCGAAGGGCCCGTTTCTTCGCTGTATCTCTGTCTAAAGGAAACCACAGCCTCTTTCCACGGTGAGCAAGGTTTTATTTTCTGCCGGGTTGTTTCCTCACAGAATGATCTGGGAGAGTTCATTAGGTTTCTGGTGCGGTGTGGAGGAAGGAGTGGGAGCCAGTGTGAAGTTATTCATGGTCTTATGACTCAATTCTAATCACCTCAGTCAGCCTGAGTGACAGAGCGGTGCCTTACACTATGATTGAGAGTATTGATTTCTCATCCCCTTTCGGGGCTTGCTTGGGATACACAATCAGAGCCTTCACTTTCAAAAACACCTCTTCATCTGCCTTAATCATCTGATCAATAATTAGCATCAGTACGGCGGGTCATCGACAGAGCCGTCGTTGCAACGTTTCCCTCAGCTCTGCCGCAGATCTGCTGAGTCAAAGTGACCCATTAGTGGGAGAAATGTGTAGCATACTCCACTGCCAGGCCACAGTGATGACTGCCCGCGATAAACCCTTATTCTCTCTCTCTCCTTTTTTCCATTCCAAGGACGTTATTCAACAATAGCATATTACAGAGTACCACAAGTACATAAACATTCAATGGTCACAATACATCAAGCAGTCATTATAGAACAATGGTGCAATCTTTATCTATAATGCTCTCGACCCTCCGCGGCAACCAGTGTTCACGGAAGGCCTCCAGAGTCCCCGTGGACACTGCGCGTTCCCTCTCCAGGGACACACGAGCACGGACATAAGCCCGGAAGAGGGGCAGGCAGCCGACTCTGGTGTGACCATCGACCGCCCATTGCCTGGACCCGCGAATGGCCATCTTGGCCTGGCCCAGGAGCAAACCGACAGGGAGATCCTACCTTCCCGATGGTCACTCCTCACTCCCTGCCCTGTGCCCAAACATCAGGATCGTGAGACTAAAATGCAACCAAAACTTGAGGAGCAGCCCCTTCAGATATTTGTCTCTCACACTCCATGTACACGTGGAACACGGCCTCTGCTACGCCGCAGAAGTTACAGGCATCTGGCAAGTCCGTGAATCAACTCAAAAGTTTATTACACACCACGGCTCTGTGCAACAGTCTCCACCCCAGGTCCCCGATGTAAAGGGGGAGGACTCCCTTGCAGAGAGACCTCCACTGGGGACCGCCCCACGCCATCAGGCGGTAATGCGGACCAGTATGGCGTGTCCGGACGGAAGACGAAGGCGAGGAGGTGTAGATGTGCAGGAGCATCCTGTACAGTACACGTCTCTCTGCGTCACGGAACGGCACACTGGGCATCTCAGAAAGCTGACTCATGTTGTGTAGGGCTGGCGCCCAGTAAATATCTGGGAGCCTGGACTGAAGAAGGGTCTCGACCCGAAACATTGCCTATTTCCTTTGCTCCATAGATGCTGCCTCACCCGCTGAGTTTCTCCAGCATTTTTGTCTACCCAGTACTCTGTGACCTCTGTTCAGCTTAGATGGGGTACTTTGGTTGGTAAGGATGAGTTGGGCTGAAGGGTCTGTTTCCATGACCCTCTGGCATGACCCTCTGCATTTATAATGTAGAAACACAGAACATAGAACAGTACAGCCTTCGGCCAACAATGTTTGTGCCAAACATGATGCCAGGTTAAATTAATCTCATCTGCCAGCACGTAATCCATTTCCCTCCAATTCCTGCATATCCAACTTATGTTAATAAAACTTGAGCTACTAGAGGTTGGTGCCTTTGGTTGTTACATTGCATTTTAAGAGTTGTGTAATTATCAGGAAATGTTCCACCCCAATAGGACCTATTACTGTGAGGAACTCAACAGGTCAGGCAGCATCTGTGGAGGAAATTAACCAGCGACATTTTGGGTCAGAACCCTACTGTGAGTCTACGTTTTCTTAAATTAACATCAAAATATAATCCGAATAAGAGTTAAAAAACGAGTCCATGCCAACAATAGATCATCCGTTCACTTTAGTTCTATGTTATCCCACTTTCGCATCCACACCTTACACACTGGGGGAAATTCACAGAGAACAATTAACCTACAAACCCACACGGCTTTGGGACGGGGGAGGAAACCGGAGCACAAGGAGGATATCAATGCGGTCACAAGGAGAACGTGCAGATTCCACACAGACAGCACCCAAGGTTAGAATTGAACCCGGGGTCTCTGGCGTTGTGAGGCCGTTTGGTCTACCCGCTGCACCATTGTGCCAACCCTCAATTAAATCCATGAAATGTTGTCCTTATGTCAATGGACTTTGACTGGAACAGAGGTGTCACTGTTTAGCTAATCTTGTTATTGCAAAATGCAGTACATGTATTTTAGCTTTAAGAAGACTAAAATTGGCATAAAGTTGCTAACCAGAACGTCTCAATAAATAATTTTATAAACAGGAAAGGTTCGAAAAACTATGCAGATACTGCCTGACCTGTTGGGTTCCTCCAGCACTTAGTGTTTCACTCATATTTATAGATCATATTTGGGATGAAATATTTTCTAAGGGTTACACTACTCTGAAAATTGCAGCATAACACAACCAAAAGTTAGCAGTTCTGATACAAACATTTGCTAATCGGAAGGGAAAGTTGCAGTGAACAGTATTCTCTTGTTTTTGGATTACAAACCATATTTGTAAAGCATTAGTTACCCTGAGAGTAGAATACTGTACCTCAGTCTCCAAAGTTTGTTCCTCCCCTTTCAACCCTTTCTTAGAGTGTGACTGATCGAGTACCAGATGACAGCTAACTTCAACATCAGACGACATGAAAATTGAAGAGACTTTTTATCCTCTCACCAATCTGCGGGCATCTGAATAAAGCCTGGTCAACTTCATTACAAACTCATCATCTCTTGTACCGGTAATGATAGCCTGGGTTAGTGTGAGGCTCCGTTCCTTGTTGTTCTGTGACTCCCCCTGCCTCCGGGCCAGGCTTCGAAGGGATAATGAATGGAGGGATTCTTTTGCAGCACAACAAAAGGCTCTTGGGGTGAGAAAAAGAAGAGATGGCAAAAACAAAACCTACGAGTCCAACTGTCTGAAATTCCTTCCCGTGAATTAGCTCCAGTAAAATCATTCAGGCTCCAAACAGTGTACAAAAGAAAGTGAATTATATGACGTTATATCATATCAATGGCTACAAACTGTGCTTTTTTGTGACGGCATTCACACATCACATCTAAATTTTTTTGCATGTTTATTCAACGTGCTTGCTAAATGTATAATGTAAGTGGATGAATTGGAACATTTACTTAGAATTTAGTTTAATTTAGAGATACAACGTGGAAGAGGCCTTTCGGCCCAACGAGTTCACACTGACCATTGATCACCCGACACACTAGTTCTACATTATCCCATTTTCTCATCCACTCATTACACACCTGGGGCAATATACAGAGGGCCCTTTAACCTACAAACCCACATGTCTTTAGGATGTGGGAGGAAACCAAAGCACCCGAAGGAAACCTATTCCGTCACAGGGAGAACATGCAAACTCCATACAGACAGCACCCGAGGTCTGGATCAAACCCTGGGCTTTGGCGCTGTGAGGCATCAGCTCTACCCGCTGCACTACAAAGATTTGTTGAGGGTGGGGTAAGATAAATGTATCCCCAGTATTGGGTCTATTGATGGATAAAAACTGTTGATATAGGTAGCTTAATTTTTAATCGATAGTTGTACCTGCACTTTTTTGTCTACAAAGGTTTCAACCAACAGTCATGCTGTAACTGTACACTGTGGACGGCTTGATTGCAATCATGTATCATCTTTCTGCTGACTGGATAGCACACAACAAAAATGTTTTTCACTGTACCTCAGTACACGTGACAATAATAAACTAAACTAAACAAATCTAATCTAATCTAAACTAAACTGAGCTAAGCTAAACTAAATTAAACAAAGATGTTCGGAGGATTTACAGCTGAAATTTAAGCCAATAGATTCTTAAAACAGAGAGTACAAGCTATCATAATCTGGAGTTAGCTTTTAAAAAAACTTATCATTCAGATAATATAAGGGTGGTGAACAAGCACTAGATATTCTGAAGAACACAGAGTTTATTTTCCTCAACTGCTTGTTAAAGTAGATCTTGTTTTGAAGGATGTTTATTCGTTCTCATGTCGTTTCTTCGGTGAGGCTAGAGGGGAGAATGACAATATTATTTCAAGCATTCATTTGCTCTTTCCTCATAAAACTAAGTCAGAACGTTCCTAATTGAATTTCAAGGTTAGACAGCTTTGTTATGGATAGGAAAGGTTTGGAGGCATAAGGTCCAAATGCCGGCAAATGAGACTAGCATAGATGGGGCATCTTGGTTGGTGTGGATGAATTGGGCCAAAGGGCCAGTTTGCATGCTGTATGATTCTATAACTCAAACTCATAGCTATATTTATGATATATACATGCTGGTATATTTGCAAAGAAAGCTAGAGGTAAACTAATTGAATGTTGAAGTATTGTGGTCTAATTACGATTAATCTAGAACTGGGGAGGAATTTCCACCCACATCCCTCCCTCTGGCCTACATTTCACTCTTCCTTTTCTCTCCTTATCTGACACCCTTTTGTCTCCTTTTCACCTCCACCGATCTTCCTCTCACCCCCCTCACCTGAATCCACCTATCGCTTGACAGGCTTTGTCCCGCCCCCACGTCTCTTTTCCAGCATTCTCCTACTCCATTAGTCTGAAGAAGGGTGATGACCCAAAACATTGTCTGTCCATTCCCACCACCGATGCTGCCTGACCCACTGAGTTCCTCCAATACTTTGTGTTTTGCTCAAGTTTCCAGCATCTGCAGTTCCTTGTGTCTCCAGTTTCCATTGATAAATCTGAAGAAGGGTCTCAACCCATTACGTCGCCCATTCCTTCTCTCCAATTATGCTGCCGGTCCTGCTGAGTTACTCCAGCATTTTGTGTCTCTCTTCCGTTGATAATGGAATCAGCTTTAGTAGAACAGGAATATTAATCTATGGACAGTACCTGCAATAATTCCTCAAATGTATTGAGCCGTTTATGGAACATAATCAGTTAAAATAATGGCAATCACATCAAACTAATGGGGCAATTTACAGAAGCCAATTAATCTACGACATGCACATCTTTGGGATGTGGGAGGAAACCGGAGCACCCGGAGAAAACCCACAAAGTCACAGGTTGAACGTACAAGGATGTGGAAACTTTGGAAAGGGAGCAGAGGAGGTTTACCAGAATGGCGTCTAGATAAGAAAGTATTAGAGGTTGGGCAAACTTGGATTGTTTTCTCTGGATTGCCAGAGGTTGAGGGGAGAACTGATATAAGAATGTAAAATCATGAGAGGCACAGATAGGGTAGACAGTCATAATCCTTTAGCCCAGTATGGAAATGTGAAATACTAGGGGGCATAGTTTTAAGGTGAAAGGGGCAAGTTTAAAGGTGTGGGGCAAGTTCTTTTGTATGTGGGAGGAAACCGGAGCACCCGGGGAAACCCATGTGTTTACAGTGCAAATTCCACACAGACAGCACTTGTAGTCAGGATCGAACCCGGGTCTCTGGCGCTGTGAGGCCGAGATTCTATCAGCTGCATCACTGTTCTGCTGCAGTACATAAACTCATGCATTACAGAGATCTACTTCAAAATGTTGCAAAAAACTCTAAGTGGCCAGAACGTAAAAATGTTTGCGTTATTTTCAGCTTCACTTTCTCAATACGGTGGCAGCATGGTGGCACAGTGGTAGAGTTGCTGCCTTACAGTGCCAGAGACCCGGGTTCGATCCTGACTGCAGATGCTGTTTGTAAGGAGTTTGTACTTTCTCCCTGTAACTGCGTGGGATTTCTCAGGGTGCTCCAGTTTCCTCCCCCATCTCAAAAGCCATACAGGTTTGTAGGTTAATTTGCTTTGGTATGTTTTAAATTGTCCCTAGTGTGTAGGATGGTGCTAGTGTACGGGGTGACAGCTGGTTGGCACCAACTCAGTGGGCAGAAGGGCCTGTTTCCGTGCTGTATCACTAAACCTGACTAAAGACTAAACTTTTAATTCTACTTTCCCCAACCATATTGTCGTGTTTAGCTAAGACTTAAATTGGAGTAGATCTTTACAAGCACATTCCTCAACAGAAATTGTTCCTGTTTCAAAATCAATCATTTTAATTTGCTATTTACATATTGCTTAGTTGTTTAAATTCCAAATCAGTCCCAGCATTCGGTGATAATTGACAGAGTGACAATATTAATTTGATTTAAAACTGATAAGTAAACTGTAGGGAGAGGAATGCAGATTTAATCTGAAGAATGTTTTCATAATTTCGTCCCTCTCAAACAAATCCTTTGCTCATGTGATAAATGTTGCCATTAATCAGGATAAGGAGATATTTTAACCTGAAAATTAAAGTGTATAAATGTGCTTTCAATATTTACTGGCAGACCTGCTTGTGTTTAAAATCTAAACAGATTAATGTATTGTTTTGCTAGATTTGACCTCATAGCCTTGCATCCCTCGATTTTGTGTTGTCAAACATAGCACTGTAATAGACTTGGGGCCTACCTAATAGTGTGTGCTATTCTGTCTGTCATGCTCTATCATTGTAACCTACTGCTTGTGGTCTTTAAACCAGTCACATGTGATGAATGAAACTGAATCTTGGAAACAAACCTAACCTGTGATCACTGGGAAAGTTCAGCGTGTCCATGACTGGAAAACACTGCAGGTTTTTTTTTTAAAAGGGGAATAATTACAGCTCGAAATAGCTTCATGCTTTGGATCCAATCTCATCAATATGACAGCAAAATAAAAATTTAACCGGGGTTTAATTTGGCAATTGAGATCTTAAATCCGTCTCTTTTTTAATTCAGTTTGCCAGTCACTTTCTGAATGAAAGACTCTTTCCAAACCTTTCTCCCTGGATGGAAATCTCAAGGACTAGAGGGCATAGACTTGAGGTGAGGGGGCAAAGTTGAAAGGAGATGTGCAGGGCACAGAGGGTGGAGGGTGCCTGGAACACGGTGAGTTTGAGTTTAGTTTATTGTCATGTGTACCGAGGTACAGTGAAAAGCTTTTGTTGCGCGCTAACCAGCCAGCGGAAAGACAATACATGATTACTATCAAGCCGTCCACAGTGTACAGATACATGATAAAGGAAATAACGTGAATAATCTTTAGAGCAAGATAAAGTCCGATCGTAGATATTTCGAGGGTCTCCAATGGAGCAGATAGTAGCTCAGGACTGCTCTCTAGTTGTTGGTAAGATGGTGCTGGGGGTAGGTATGATGGTGGTGTTGAAGAGGCTTTTAGACAGGCACACGGATCTGCAGGGAATGGAGGGATATGGTCAGAACAAGCATAAAAGATTACTTTAACTTGGCATCATGTTCGGCACAGACATTGTGGGCCGAAGGGTCTGTTCCTGTGCTTAGATTAGTTTAGTTTAGTTTAGAGATGCAGTGTGGAAACAGACCCTTTGGCCCACTGGTCACCCGTTCACACTAGTTCTATGTTATCCCACTTTCTCATCCACTCCCTACACACACAGGGCAATTTACAGGGGGTCAATTAATCTACAAACTCGCATGTTTTTTGGGGGGGAACTTTGGAAGCTGATATTGCTTGTAACCCTATAGAGATATATTGGTTGTGATCCTATAGAAATGTGTTGGTTGTAATCCTACATAAATATATTATTTGATATTATAAATAAACATATTGGTTGTAACACTATCAAAATATAGTGTTTGTAATCCTATGGGAATATGTTGGTTGTGATCCCATAGGAATACAGAGGATGTGGTTGTAATCCTATAGAAATATGTGGTTGTAATCCAATATAATCCAAAGCACTGCCAGATCTAAACTAAAGAGAGCCATTAAAGAGGCAAAGACAGCCTATGGAAGAAGGTTAGAGGGGTATTTTAACGAGAGGGACCCTCGGCGTGTCTGGCAGGGCATTCAGCAACTCACAAACTACAAGGGCAAGGGGGGGCCGATCATCAGCAGCAGTAACAACTCGCTAGCTGAGGAGCTCAACCACTTTTTCGCCCGTTTTGAGCTGAATGAGGCGGAGCCTGCACCTGCAGCCGCACCCAGCACTGACGACCTGGCACTCACTGTCACACTCACTGTGAGTACGGAGGACGTCAGAAGAACACTCCGCAGGGTCAACCCCAGGAAGGCTGCTGGCCCAGATGGCATCCCAGGGAGAGTATTGCGGGACTGTGCAGACCAGTTAGCGGAGGTTTTTAGCGACATCTTTAACCTCTCTCTGTCAACGTGCACTGTCCCTAAATGCTTTAAGACTGCTACCATCGTGCCTGTACCCAAAAAAACAGCCATTACCAGCCTGAATGACTATAGACCTGTTGCTCTCACTTCAACGGTGATAAAGTGTTTTGAACGGCTGGTCCTGGCCCACATTAAGTCCTCACTCCCATCCACCCTGGATCAGCATCAGTTTGCATATAGAGCTAATAGGTCAACGGAGGATGCCATCAACATGCTCTACATTCTGCACTGACACATCTGGAGCGTCCTGGCTCATATGTGAGGATGTTATTTGTAGATTTTAGTTCTGCATTTAATATCCCATCATCCCCAGCAGAATGGTGGACAAACTGTCTGATCTGGGTGTTAATGCAAACACATGCGGATGGATTAAGGACTTTTTAACAGACCGCCCACAGACTGTCAGGATGGGGTCCAATTACTCCCCAGTCCTGACGCTCAGCACAGGAGCGCCACAAGGTTGTGTGCTGAGTCCCATCTTGTATACAATATACACTTATGACTGTATACCAACACACAGTACAAACAGGATCATCAAGTTTGCGGACGACACGACTGTGGTGGGACTGATAAACAACAACGACGAGTCTGCCTACAGGGATGAAGTCCAAAAACTGACTGTCTGGTGTACCAAAAACAACCTGGTACTCAACCCATCAAAGACAAAAGAACTGGTCGTCGACTTCAGGAGGAAGAGGAGCGAGGAACCTGCTCCCTTAAACATCAAAGGAGACATGGTGGAGAAAGTCACTGGCTTTAAGTTCCTGGGAATAAACATCTCCCAGGACCTCAAATGGCAAATGAACACCGTCACTCTCGTGAAGAAGTCACATCAGCGGCTGTATTTCCTGAGGTCTCTGCGGAGAGCAAACGTCTCACAGCCACTGCTGCTGTCCTTCTACCGATGCGCCGTGGAAAGTATCCTCTCCTATGGAATCCTGGTGTGGTTTGCTAGCTGTACTGTGGCTGAGAGGAGGGCGCTGCAGGGAATTATAAAAACTGCACAGAGCATTACAAACGCTCAACTGCCCTCCTTGGATGATATATAGGGCCCGATGCTTGCGCTGGGCCACAAATATCAAGCAGGACACATCCCACCCTGCCAACCACCTTTTCACTCTGCTACCCTCTGGGAGGCGATTCAGGTCTCTGAAGGCTCGCACCGGTAGACTAAAAAATAGTTTCTACCCATGTGCGATAAAAGAGCTTAATTCCAACAGAGAACACTGGGGAAGCAAAATGTAATTCCAAGAAATGCCGCCAAATTCTTTTTCATTCTTTTTAAATACTTATTTATTATTTTACTAATAAGTGTACATATGTGTCAATGGTTGTCGTGTTTGTATTTTTTTAACCGGAGGAGATGTAATGGAATTTCGTTGCACAGTATTGTGCAATGACAATAAACGTATTCATTCATTCATTCATTCATTATAAAGAGGACCCTAATATCCACCAATGTTCAAATTCCCAAGTTGGCCATCCATTCGCACGCTATTGCAGTTTATTTAAGAGTACTGTTAAAAACTATGAGTGCCGTGTGGTGTGGCTCTGATACGTCACTGCAGCAGACACCTCCATTTACCTTCAACGAACACACAGCATTCCTGAGCTGGCTCGGATCCGATGAAAATTGACGGAACGGGTTCACGTTTCGTAGACATGGAATGCTGGAATAACTCAGTGGGCCAGGTGGCATCTCTGAAGAAAAGGAATAGGTGACGTTTCAGGTAGGGACCCTTCCTCAGTCTGAACCAAAACGTCACCTATTCCTTTTTCTCCATAGATGCTGCCTGACCCGCTGAGTTACACTGGCACTTTGTGTCTGTATTTGATATAAACCAGCATCCATTGTTCCTTCCTACACTGGTTTATGTTTGACCCTTGATATGTCCACTGTAATAAATTATAGCCCTTCCAGCATCTGTAAACACCAGGAAGATCTGATTTCCTTTTTGTGTGTCAATTTAATACAATGCTGTCCATCATTTGACGAGACAGATTTTTCACCAAATACTCTGCCTTTGAGAATTTGACAATTTTTAATATCTTAATGCTGAAAAATTATTGCAGCAGCGGGTTTATATTTGTCTATTTTCCTGATGGAAGCACATCTGTATTAAGTCACATGGTCCGAAGGTTATCAATCAGTGCACTGATTGTGAAAAGCAGAAAAGGTCATTTTGCCAATCTTTCTTTTGTTTTCCCCAGTCTTCATTTTTAGTGCCTGTGTATGAGAAAGGAAATGCTTTTTGGCCTTGATCAGCTTAAATTTACCTTGTGGCGTAAATGTTATTGCATTATTTACCGGGAAAAGGTAGTTGTTTCTGTTCTAGTGCATTTTCTGGGGAATTAGTCAGACCACGCACAGATAAGCAGATGAATTCCTTCACGTTGATTGCCCTTAATTTGAAATGTAATGGAAACCGGGCACTGTGCATTTCTATGAGGATATATGTTTCAGGGAAGGTCCTTCTGACCAACAGAGCAGCTGACAGAGAGACACAGACCCTCAGTAAAATCAATAATCGGCCACTGAAGGTCAGAGGTTGGAAGCAACTGCTCGTATTAAAGTCAACGGAGCCACTCTAGATGCTTGCGGGCCTGTCCGCTGTAACACACAGCAGTGTGGCAGCTGTTGCAGGACGCGGAGAGAGATGAAATGAGGAGAGCAATAATATACAACCTTCTCATGCAAACTAATAAAGCCAGCATCATCAGAGACCCACACCACCTTAGCCACACTCTCATTCCACTCCTGTCATTGGGAAGAAGGTACAGGAGCCTGAAAACTGTAACGTGCAGGTTCAGGAACAGCTTCTTCCCGACAACCATCAGGCTGTTAAACACTACAACCTCCAAACTACAAACTACATAGACTTGAGGGCATTATTTCTTTACTTTGCACTATTATTATCTATTTATACGTTTGTTTTGTTTTTATTTATATATATGTGAGTGTATATATATATTTTCAAGATCGCGAATCTAGAATTAAATAAATAAATCAACCACACACAAACACACACACACACTCACTCACACTTTTATATATATATCAGATATAATATGTTTTCCACACAAACACACGCCCACACAGACATTTATATCTATATAAAAAAATATTAATTTTATGATAGATTAGCGATCTTGAAAATACCTTGTATTGGGCATTAGAAATCTATGCTATAAGGAAAAGAAACAAATATTTAAACAAAAAAACACTATATTAGTGTATAGAGGGAAATCAGCAAATGTTATAATTTTACAACGGAGGTACATGGTGGCGCAGCTGAAGAGCTGCTGCCTGATGATGCCAGGGACTAGGGTTCGATCCTGGCTATGGGTGCTGACAGTATGGAGTTTGCATGCATTCTCCCTGTGACCATGTGGATTTCCTCTGGGTGTTCCGGTTTCCTCCCACATCCCAAAGACACGCAGGTTTGTAGGTTAAACTGCCCTCAGTAAATTGCCCCCAGTGTGTAGGGAGCGGATGAGAAAGTGGGATAACATAGAACTAGTCTGAAAGGGTGATCGATGGTCGGTGTGGAATCGGTGGACTGAAGGGGCTGTTTCCGTGCTGTATCGCCACGATTTCCACATTCTCAAAAACTAGCGAGCATAACTTTAAGATGAGAGGGGCAAAGTTTAATGGAGATGTGCGGGGCAATTATTTATACAAAGAGAGTGATGGGTGCCTGGAACACCAGGGGCGGTGGTGGAGGCAGATACTGTACGATAGTGGCATTTAAGATACTATTGGATATGCACATGGATATGCAGGGAATGGAGGGATATTGATCAAGTGCAGGCAGAGGAGATTAGTTTAACTTGGCATCGTGATTGGCACGGACATTGTGGGCTGAAGGGCCCGTTCCTGTGCTGTACCTTTCTATGTTCCATTGGAGAACCGTTGAAACTAGAAATGACTCTTTTTGGTGTGGTATTATTCAGCAATTTCAGTCGCTACTCTATAGAATTACTTTGGTTTCATAAGAGCCTAATCTGTTTGTACATTAGGATGTGGAAATGTATTTCACATTATAAACAAGATCCTAATTAGATTCACTTAAAGAATTAGCTCAGAGTTCCCTCATTTGCATTTTTATTCTGATACATCAATCATTTGTCTGGCTTAAGGATGAATCCCTTCCAAAGACTTTTCATATGGCAGCTGAAGTGGACACACACAACCCTTAGCTTGGATTAGTTTAGTTTAGAGATACAGCCTGGAAACAGGCACTATGGGCCATTGAGTCCACGCCGACCATCGATCACCCATTCATATTATTTCCATGTTATCACATGGGGGGGGGGGGGGGGGGGGGGGGGGGGGGGGGATATTTAATGGGAAACTGAGAGTTAACTTTTCAACACAAAGTGATGGGTGGATGGAACAAGCTGTTGAGCCAGGTTCAATAGACAATAGACAATAGGTGAAGGAGTAGGCTCTTCGGCACCGCCATTCAATGTGATCATGGCTGATCATCCACAATCAGTACCCTGTTCCTGCCTTCTCCCCATATCCCCTGACTCCGCTTTCTTTAAGAGCCCTATCTAGCTCTCTCTTAAACCGGCCTCCACCGCCCTCTGAGGCAGAGAATTCCACAGACTCACAACTCTCTGTGAAAAAAAGTGTTTCCTCAACTCCGTTCTAAATGGCTTACCCCTTATTCTTAAACTGTGGCCCCTGGTTCTGGACTCCCCCAACATCGGGGACATGTGTCCAAACCCTTAATAATCTTATATGTTTCAATGAGATTGCCTCTCATCCTTCTAAACTCCAGAGTATACAAGCCCAGCAGCTCCATTCTCTCAGCATATGACAGTCCCGCCATCCCGGGAATTAACCTTGTAAACCTACGCTGCACTCCCTCAATAGCAAGAATGTCCTTCCTCAAATTAGGGGACCAAAACTGCACACAATACTCAAGGTGCGGTCTCACTAGGGCCTTATACAACTGCAGAAGGACCTCTTTGCTCCTATACTCAACTCCTCTTGTTATAAAGGCCAACATGCCAATCCCTTTCTTCCCTGCCTGCTGTACCTGCATGCTTACTTCAATCGCAACATTTAAGAAACGTTTGGACAGGTACATGAGTAGGGTAGGTTTAGGGGGATATGTGCCAAAAGCAGGCAGGTTGGTCTAATTTAGATGGGCCAGGTTGGTCAGCGTGGGCAAGTTGGGCCGAAGGGTCTGTTTCCATGTGGTATAACCCTATGACAAACCCGTACGTATTTGGGACGTGGGAGGAATATTTTCCTACAAAATAACAAAGTGCTGGAGCAACTCAGCAGGTCAGGCAGCATCTGTGGGGGCAATAGACAGACAGCTTATTGTCCCGGTCTGGTTTTAATTGGACACTTTTAAATGACACTAGACTAAGTGAGTCCCAGTCACACGGGGGGCCTGGTCCCCCAATGCAACCCATTCCCCAACACAATATTCCACCACTCACCCATAGCCCCTAACTGCACAGATGCGGCTGACGGGTTCCCGTTGTGACACCCATGATCCCCCTCCTCCCCTCACACCCCCCCCCCCAGTCCGGTTCTTGCCCTTCCCCCCCTACGCGCTCACTCCATCCTCCCTCAACCCTCCCCTCCCCATCCACTCTTAGCGGCTCTCCGGCGGTGCAGCCATTCCCGCCCATTGGGTTCCCATGGTGACGTAGAACACGCAGGTATTACTGAGCAGGCGCAGCTGACAGGCAGGGCAAGTGGAAAAGGAATTTATTAAAGCATAAAATGTGAATAACTCTTAAAATATAACAACAATTTAAATGTTAAAGATGAGATTTATTCAGTCTATTCTTTTTTGTTGTGTCTCTTGTTGCGTTCTGCAGCCAGGGGAGGGGGACGGCTTCAGGCGGGGGCTGTCGGGAGCCGGCGGGGAGGGGGAGGGAGGAGCGCTGCTGTGGCCTACTCCTGCCACTGCCCACCCCTGCCACTGCCCACCCCTGCCACTGCCCACCCCTGCCACTGCCCACCCCTGCCACTGCCCACCCCTGCCACAGTCTACCCCTGCCACTGCCTACCCCTGCCACTGCCTACCCCTGCCACTGCCCACCCCTGCCACTGCCCACCCCTGCCACTGCCCACCCCTGCCACTGCCCACCCCTGCCACTGCCCACCCCTGCCACTGCCCACCCCTGCCACTGCCCACCCCTGCCACTGCCCACCCCTGCCACTGCCCACCCCTGCCGCTGCCGTGGCCTGCTGCTGCCGTGGGACCGGTGGGGAGCATCCTGCAGCTGGGGACGGGGACGGCTTCAGGCGGGGTCTGGTAGGGGGTGGAGGAGCGTACTGCAGCTAGGGAAGGGATGGCATCAGGTGGGGGCCGGTGGGGGGGGGGGGGGAACGCTCGTGTGGTGGATGGTTGAGTGGAGAGGTGGTCGTGTGGCGGGGCGGGGGGGGGGGGTGGGGGGGAGGGAGGGGTGTGTGGCAGGAGGTGTGTGGGGTGGTAGGGTGTGTGGGCGGGCGGGAGGGTGTGGTGGGGGAGGGAGGCAGTGGGTGTGTGTGGGATGGGGAGGGAGGAGGGGTGTGGGAGGGTTTGTGTGGGAGGGGATGTGGGGGGGGTGGGAGGGAGGGGAGGGGTGTGTGGGCAGGACGGAGTGGGGGGGGGTAGGGTGTGTGGGGGAGGGGGATGTTGCGGGGGCAGGGGGGTTGTGGGGGGGAGGGAGTGTGGACGCAGGGTTGTGTGGGGGGGGGGTTGTGTGGGGGAGGGATGTGGGGGTTGTAGGTGTGTGGGCGGGGGGAGGGGGGTTTGTGGGTGGGGGAGGAGGGTGTGTGGGCGGGGGAGGGGGGTTTGTGGGTGGGGGAGGGAGGGGTGTGGGCGGGGGATGGTTGTGGGGTGAGGGGGGTGTGGGTGGGGGGAGGGGTGTGTGAGTGGGGGAGGGGCGTGTGGGTGGGGGAGGGTGGTGTGGGCCAGGGGATGTGAGCGGGGGTTGTGGGCAGGGGGAGTGGGTGTGTGGGCGGGGGCAGTTGTTGGGGCCGGGGGGGAGAGAGCTCGGAGAAAAGATGGGGGATGTGGGGGGTATCTGATTCTCCGCTTTCCGTTTGCCGACATTTCCCGCGCCGGGCCGAGCCGTTTCCAGTCCCTTCGAAAATTGTGTCCGTTTGGAAACCTCCGCCGGCCATCCACCACTCCAGTAAAGATGCGATGGCGCAGGAAGGGGCGGACCGCCCCACGGAGTGACAGGAGAAAAGATCAACCCACGCGGCACTGAACGGCAGAAGAGGAGATCGATCTGCACTCGCGCTGTTTTTAAGATTTTTAAGCCTCCCTAACGTTTACATTAGACTACCGATTGGAACGAAACTTGGTGCAATCGCATCGCAGGAGAACGGTGAGTAAACTGGCGAAAAATCATAGCGCTATCGTGTAATGGTTTTGCGCAAATAGAATGACTGCGCAACCGGAAGATAACAAGATCAGAGCTTCAGTTAGGTATAGATTTCGACAGATACATGGATAGGAAAGGTTTAGAGGGATATGAGCCAAATGCAGGCAGGTGGGACTAGTGTAGGTCAGCATGGGCAAGTTGGACCTAAGGCCCTGTTTCCGTGATGTATGACTCTATGACGCCTTCACAGTTCACATAGATACCTCATCCCTTTTCTACATTGCACAGTTCTTCACTGGTAACAGTTCACCCTCTTACATGACATTGCCACAGGGTATGTTAGAAGGTGCCCTTCTCATCTCTCACCACAGTGAACTTACTATTCATTGTCTCATTGAAGCTACTGTTCAGTATCCTATTTGCCAATTAAAAAAAGCATAGAACTTAGAACAGTACAGCACAGGAACAGGCCCTTCGGCCCACAATGTCTGTGCCGAACATGATGGCGTAGTCATACAGCACGGAAACAGATCCATTTGCCTTACTTGCCCTTGTTGACCAAGATGCCCCTTCTACAATAGTCCCACCTGCGTTTGGCCCATATTCCTCTAAACCTTTCTTATTCTATCTTTTCCCGCTTCCAGATCCCCCCCCCTCAAAATCAGTCTGAAGAAGGGTCGTGACCCGAAACGTCATCATTCCATGTTCTCCAGAGGTGCTGCCTGAGCAGCCGAGTTACGGCAACATTTTGTGTCTATCTTTGTTTAATTTATAAGATCTTGTTGAAGGCTGAGTGGTGATGTTACAGAGGTGTATAAAATCATGAGGGGAATAGATAGGGTGAATACAGTCTTATACCCAAGATATGGGAATCAAGAACTATAGGTATAAGATGAGAGGGGAAAGATTTAACAGGAACCTGAAGGGCAACTTTTTCCGCACAAAGGGTGGTGGGTGTACGGAACAAGCTGCCAGAGGAGGGAGCTGAGGCAGGTACAATAACACCATTTAACAGACCTTTGGACAGGTTCATGGATAGGAAAGGTTCAGAGGGATATGGGCCAAATGCAGACAGGTAGGACTAGTGTAGATGGGGCATTTTGGTTGGCATACATGTTGGCTGAAGGGCCTGTTTCTGTGCTTTATGACTCTAAATATGTCTTCGGTAACAAAGTCAACAAAATCAAAAGCGTGAGATTTCAGAAACAGAGTACAAGTTGCATTCGTTAGTACATTGTCCATATAATGCATGCGTCCAAAGATGAATCTCCACTGCGACGTCTCTGAAGACGTTTGGAATGCTTTTCACTTGATGCTACTGTTCATGAAATAAAGATACCAAAGGAAATGAAGATTTACGATAACAATTAGGGTCTCCTGGTGTTTCTCAAAAGTCTTCTTCCTTCCATTGCTCCCTGGGGTAGCGAGGGAGAACATAACTTACCGCATTATGCATGTGTCTAGATTCTAATGGAATATTCTGACGATCAGGGAATTTAGCTACTGAACAAAAGTGAGAATTTATAAGAAAGTCTCTCTTCCAACTTCCTGATCAGAGATTGTAACCGAACGCTGCATTTACAATTAGGCTTTAGAGACACAGCACAGAAACAGGCCCTTCAGCCCACTGAGTCCGTGCCGACCAGAGATCCCCGTACACTAGCACCATCCTACACATTCGAGACAATTTACAATTTTACTGAAGCCAATTAACCTACAAACCTGCACATCTTTAGAATGTGGCAGGAAATAGGAGCACTTGGAGAAAACCCATACGGGTAACAGGGAGAACATATAAACTCCATACAGACAGTGCCCCATAGTCAGGATCAAACACGGGTCTCTGGCGCTGAAAACAGCACTACCTGCGTAGCCCATTTTCATTGTTCTGCCATCATTGCTCTTTGGATCATCGTGCAGGCTGAATTTAATCAAGAAAATCTTCCGCACTTCCAGTTCTGAATTAGTTGGTAATAAGGCCAGCCCTGGCCTTTCACATGAGAATCTTTACCAGAGTGGTCACCAATATCCATATCCTTTCAATCTTCAGGTGAGATTGGATCTAGCTACCATTGAAAACAAAGATTTATGATAACAATTAAGTTCTGATATTGTTTTTCAAAACTCTTTCCATTGCTCCCTGAAGTAATGGATTTTTTATGTATCAGTTTCATTATGTGTATTTTATCTTGGAATTCCTAGCTAATAGATCTAGAAATTTTCTTTGCACCACTCATCCTCTGTTTATTTAACTTTGGTCCAGTCAACCTTGCTATGGAGTGAAAGATCCAGAATGGAAACAGACCCTTCGGCCCACCGAGTCCACACGTCCATTGATCACCCATTCACACTAGTTCTATGTTATCCCACTTTCTCATCCACTCCCGACACACTAGGGGCAATTTACAGAGGGCCAATTCGCCTACAAACCCGCACGTCTTTGGAATGTGGGTGGAAACCGAAGGAAACCCACACAGTCACAAGGAGAACGTGCAAACTCCACACAGACAGCACCTGAGGTCAGGATCGAACCCGGGTTTCTGGTGCTGTGAGGCAGCAGCTCTACCAGCTGCGCCAATGTGCTACCTTATTTCAATTAATTATCTACAGTGTATAACAACTCATCCATTTGATTTAATGTAATTGTTTCTTCAGCTTCCTAGCAAACTCAGTTTCTGAATGTTAATCAAGAATAGACACAAAGTGCTGGAGTAACTCAGCAGGTCAGGCAATATCCCTGTTGAACATGGAGAGGTGACGTTTTGGTTCGGGACCCTTCTTCAGGCCAAGTGTCCTTTTTCAGATTCTGTTTAGATCAGACAGAGCTTTCTGAAGAAGGGCCCAGACCCGAAACGTCTCCTATCCATGTTCTCCAGAGATCTGCTGAGTTACTCCAGCACTATGAGTCTTTTCTGTAAACCAGCATCTGCAGTTCCTTGTGCCTCCATTCTGAATGCAAACTCTTGCCCCTAACCAGTCTTACGGATCTTTTTAAAACCTATTCACCTTCATTCTAATCTATCAGTTTTCCATCACATGGAATAAAACTCTGACTGACAATGCAATATAATTTTTGATTAGTTCCTCCAGGTTCAAGAACAGCTTCTTCCCAACAACCATCAGGATCTTGAACACTGCACAACACAAACTAAACTAGGGATTATGTACTGCCTTGGTTGTTGTGAAGACTTTGGGCATTTTTGCAGTAAAACTGGAGGTTATAATATATTTAATTTAGTTTAGTTTATTATGTATCAATGCATATTGTGTTTATAGACCTGTTATGCTGCAGCTAGTAAGAATTTCATTGTTCTGTTTTCGGTACATATGACAATTAAACACTCTTGTCTCTTGACCCTTGGCCATAGGGTTCTTTGCAATTGGGCATTATGACAACAAAATTATTTCGTAAAAGTCAGTTAAACGCGTTATTATTGGAAATTAGATTATGTCTGCATTTCCTATTACAAGCATAAATATTTTAAACTAGGTTGGATTGAAGCTACCGGGTTCATAAATATGTATCTCCCCTTGGCAAGGTCGTTAGACATTTACCACGGATTCTCTCATCTGGGACAGAGTCGTAGAGTCAGACAGCATGCAAACAGGCCCTTCGGCCCAACTTGTCCACACTGACCAACATGCCCCATCCACACTAGTCCCGCCTGCCTGCATTTGGCCCTTATCCCTCCAAACCTATCCTATCCAATTACCTGTCTAAACGTTGTGATGGTACCTGCCTCAACTCCCTTCTCCAGCAGTTTGTTCTATACACCCACCACACCTTGTGTAAAAAAGTTATCCCTCAGGTTCCCATCAAATTCCCCCCCCAACTTAAACCAATGTCCTGTGGTTCTCGGTTCCCCTACTCTGGGCAACAGATTATGTGTCTACCCGATCTATTTCTCCTATGGTTTTGTACACCTCTATAAGATTAACCTTCATCCACTGCCCTCCAATGAATAAATCCATAGCCTACTCAAGACTGGAGAATTTCTGTGGAGTATAATTCAAAATACTTACACTCATGATGGAAATTGTAGATGTAACAAGTGCTTAATAATTGGACAGGTCTTAAAGCACTATTCAGGAAAAGAGCTCAAAGCTGATGAAAAGGTTGAAGCATAGATGTAAAATGTTGTATCTTACATCTATATGTTTAGATTTTACATCTATTTACTCATTATTTAGAGTTTTTTACCAAAGCACTTGACAATTTTAATCTATTAATTGAGTTGCCACCATTTCAGTGAAGTCTGACTGATTACTGTTTGTAGTTGGTCTTTTTTTTACCTTGGGACATTCATCCTTACAATATAGAACATAGAACAGTAGAGTAAAGCAACAGGCCTTTAGGCTATCAATATCCATGCTGAAAATGATGCCAAGCTAATCTCCTCTGTCTGCACATAATTCACATCCCTCCATTCCCTGCATATGCATGTGCCTATCTTAGTTTCGTTTAGCTTGGATTAGTTTTGTTTAGTTCAGTTTAATCCATGCATTGTCACCTTGTCGTGGTGGAGAAGCTTGTGTGGTCCTGCGATCCTGAGAGTGATGCCGTCTGGAGCTATGCTCCTGGTAGGGCCACTCATGGCGGAAAGGTGGAGGGGGAGGTCCCTGACAAAGAGCAATCCAACCAAGACCTCAAGGGTGGAACAGGCGGAGGATGATGGCTGACATTAGTGCAGCGTCACAACGGCTGGGAGCAGAAAAGGGTCCCCGGTTGTCTTGGACTCCATGCCACTGGATCCTGACCCAGATCTGTCAAGAACCGTGTGGTAGCTATAAATGCACCAGTCTCCCCACGTTAAACAAAGTCATGCACAGGCATCCTCCCAAAAGAGGACAGTCAGACTCGTTTCGAGTGACCACCGATGATGATGATGAGTTTGGTTTAGCTTATTGTCACGGGTACCGAGGTACAGTGAAAAGCATTTTTGTTGCGTACTATCCAGTTGGTGCAAAGACTAGACATGATTACAATCGAGCCATCCACAGTGTACAGATACAGGATAAAAGGAACAATGTTTAGTGCAAGATAAAATCCAGTAAGGACCGATTAAAGATAGTCCGAGGGTCTCCAATGAGTTAGATGGGAGGTCAGGATCGCTCTCTAGTTGGTGAAAGGATGGTTCAGTTGCCTGATAACAGCTGGGATGAAACTGTCCCTGAATCTGGAGGTGTGCGTTTTCACATCTCTGTACCTCTTGCCTGCTGGCCATGAGGTACAGAAGCTTCTTAAACTCCACTTTCATATCTACCTCCACCACCGCCCTGGCAGCTCGTTCCAGGAACCCATCATTCTCAGTGTAAAAAACTTGCACCATACATCTCCTTTAGTTTGCCCCTCTCACCTTAAAACTATGTCCCCAAGTCTTTGAATGCCAGGTAAAAAAATCCTACCTCATTATACCAATAAATTATACCATTATACCGTAAATTCAACAACATTAGTGGGGCAGCAGTAAAGTTGCTGCCTTACAACGCCAGAGATCTGGGTTCGATCCTGACTACGGGTGCTGTCTATACAGAGTTTGCACGTTCTCCCTGTGCCTGCGTGCGTTTTCTCTGGGTGTTCCGGTTTCCTCGCACACTGCAAAGACGTGCAGGATTGCAGGTTAATTGACTTCAGTAAAATTGTCCCTTGTGTGAAGGGTAATGTTAGTGGACAGGGTGATCGCTGGTCGGCGTGGAATCGGCGAGCTGAAGGGCCTGTTTCCGTGCTCACTCCAAAGATGTGTGGGTTTGTAGGTTAAACAGTTTCTGTAAATTGTCCCCAGTGAGTAGGATAGAAACTAGCGTACGGGTGATCAGTGGTTGGCGCAGACTCGGTGGGCCAAAGGGCCTGTGGCCATGCGTTTCTCTAAACTAAATTCAACAAAAAAATGTGTTCTTATGAATAAAATTCTGATGCAAAATTGCACAATTTCCTTCGATTCAACAAACAATCTACGGAAAACATCTAATTCATCACGGCCTTATAGTCTATATTCAATCAGGTAAAAGGCAATGCAAGCACTTCACAGCTGGGCTAAAAACATACTGAGTGAGGCAGGCACATCATCCAAAATCTAATCTAAAGAAGAGGCTGGACAATGCACATTTGGTTCTGTTTCAGAGTGCCCTGGGGAATACCTTCTCCACTCTGAACGCACCAGTCTGAGCCAACACTAGCAATAATTAGCTGCATCCTTTATGTAGGATTTCTGTGCAGGAAAAAAATACACACAGACACACACACTGGCAGTGATCAGCTACGGAATCCCATTGCATGTTTAAATTCTGTTTCATGAAGCTCTTTTGGACTTGGTCTCTGTAAATACCATCTCTCATCACTCACAATGAAGTGGGCATGTATCGAGGATTACTACAGATCAGTGTGATTGCTGATAATTGCTACTTGTCCAAGACATCACCTCTTCTAGTGTATTCTGAGACAGATAATACACATTTACGACTCTGTCACAGCTTACAGGCTCCTCCACCACACGGAGAGAAACAGACTTATGAGAAAGCACCAAGGGACCATTATACACAGCTCTAAATACATCATTTAATTACAATGAAGATGTTACTTCCAACTGATGTAAGTATTATGAGAATTCATGATATTCTTAAAATACTGCATGTCATTTCATTGACCAGAAACTACAATAAAAGATTTAGCGCATATGGTCCGCATGCTTAAAGTGCGCACGTTTTAAGTTAACTTATCGTATAACGCACTTTAGTTTAGGGATACAGCATTGAAACAGGCCCTTTGGACCACCAAGTCCACTCCTGTCTGGTAACAATTTTACATAGATTGCTAAACTGAAAAATATTGTAAACCTCTGCCTGTTACATGTCCCTATTAGCGACCGAGAAGTGCATCCTTTTAGTTTAGTGTTTCTATACAGCATGGAAACCAACAATCCATGAATTGCTCCAAATATCAGTCACGTTCTCAGGAGACTGTACAACAATGTAGCTGGTAGAGCAACTGCCTCACACCACTAGAGACCCATTGTGATCCTGCCCTGGGACAGTACCCAAGCTTATGGAAGGACCATTCAGAAGCCTGATAGCTGAGGGGAAGAAACTGTTCCTGAGTCTGGTGGTGCATGGTTTCAAGCTTCTGTGTTTTCTGTCCGATGAGAGCAGGTAAAAGACGGAAAGACTGGGGTGAGACAAAGCTTTGATTATGGTGAAGATAGACACAAAGTGCTGGAGTAACTCAACGGGTTAGGCAACATCTCTGGAGATAAGGAATAAGTGACGTTTGGATCAGAACTTTTCTTCAGACAGTCTGAAGAAGGGTTCTGACCTGAAATGTCCCCCATCCTTTTCCTCCAGAGAAGCTGCCTGACCCGCTGAGTTACTCCAGCACTTTGTGTCTATCTTTGGCATAAACCAGCAGCTGCAATTACTTCCTCCACTCTTTGATTATGTTGGCTTCTTTCCCGAGGCAGCGTGAGTTGTAGATCGAGTCGATGGTGGGGACTTTGGTCTATGTGATGGAATGAGCTACATGCACAACTCAGAAATTTCTTACAGTCTTGGGCAGAGCTGTTCCTAAACTGTAGTGTGAATGGGTGACTGATACCCGCATAGACCTGGTGGGATGAAGAACCTCTCTCCATGCCCTGATTCCCTGTCCGTGCTACAGCAATGACCACACTTCATTGATGTAAAGTGCTTCGGAGTAAACCTTGACAATGGAGGTACAATCGAAATGCAAATCATTATCTTTTGGAAATAACAGCAATTTATATTATTTAACATTAATATAACACCAATTTAACAATACAGGCTGGTGATTCACAGATTGTGATCGAACAAAGATTAATGCTCAGCTGCATAAGCTTATACACATCCATCACCACTTTTCTGGCACCCTTGGTTCCAGAGCTTTGCTGGATTCTCCATTTTGCTGGACCAACAGAGGTCACGGCCTCTGAGAGGAATCCAACAATACGAGAACGGCCAAGGCCCTCCGAGCGGCCAAGATAGCGAGCGGCCTGCAAAGTTGTCCTCGGAAGTTGGCTATGGGGACGGATCTGCTGGCTTCTGCCGGGCCGGAAATTCCAGATTCCCAGCTGCAGGGGGCAAATTTTGACCCGCTGATCGAGCGTAGAAGTCCAGATGAGGTAGAGATCGGCCGCCTCACCCAGCCTAGGCAACACATTTTCAGGGGGACTTCCTAAGGGGGATTTCAAGTACGCTCTCTTAATTTTGTGCGGGTCAAAGGAGGTGCCGAACCACCAGTTACCAGAAGATCGGTGGTGGACCTGTACCAGAATATATGACAGGCGTATGGATATACAGGGAATGGAGCGATATGGATCACATGAGTGGAATGGAGGAGATGCCTGCAATGGACTTTATGGTCAGCTGCAACTGGGACTTTGAAAATGGCACCAAAACCTGAAGCATATGGACACAGTGGGTTGTTTCTATACATTCCGTACTGAATCAGGGATTATAGACAATAGACAATAGGTGCAGGAGTAGGCCATTCACCCTTCGAGCCAGCACCGCCATTCACTGTGATCATGGCTGATCATCCACAATCAGTACCCCGTTCCTGCCTTCTCCCCATATCCCTTGACTCCACTATCTTTACGAGCCCTATCTAACTCTCTCTTGAAAGCATCCAGAGAATTGGCCTCCACTGTCTTTTGAGGCAGAGAATTTCGCAGATTCACAACTCTCTGGGTGAAATAGTTTTTCCTCATCTCCGTTCCAAATGGCCTACCCCTTATTCTTAAACTGTTGCCCCTGGTTCTGGACTCCCCCAACATCGGGAACGTTTCCTGGCTCTAGAGTGTCCAATCCCTTAATAACCTTATATGTTTCAATAAGATTGCCTCTCATCCTTTTAAATTCCAGAGTATACAAGCCCAGCTACTCCATTCTATCAACAAATGACAGTCCCGCCATCCCAGGTATTAACCTTGTAAACCTACGCTGCACTCCCTGAATAGCAATAATGTCCTTCCACACCTTCTCTTGTTATGAAAGCCAATATGCCATTTGCTTTCTTCACTGCCTGCTGTAGCTACATGCTTACTTTCATCGACAGATGAACAAGAACCCCAAGATCTCTTTGTACTTCTGATTTTCCCAACTTGACACCATTCAGATAATAATCTGCATTCCTGTTTTTGCCACCAAAGTGGATAACCTCACATTTATCCACATTAAACTGCTTCTGCCATGCATCCGCCCACTCAACCAACCTGTCCAAGTCACCCTACATCCTCATACCATCCTCTTCACGGTTCACACTGCCACCCAGCTTTGTGTCATCTGCAAATTTTCTAATGTTACTTTGAATCTCTTCATCTAAATGATTGATGTATATTGTAAATAGCTGCTGTCCCAGCACCGAGCCTTGTGGTACCCCACTAGTCACTGCCTGCCACTCTGAAAGGGACCCGTTAATCCCTACTCTTTGATTCCTGTCTGCCAAACAATTTTCTATCCCTGTCAGTACCCTACCCCTAATACCATGTGCCCTAATTTTGCCCACTAATCTCCTCTGTGGGACCTTATCTAATGCTTTCTGAAAGTCCAGGTACACTACATCCACTGGCTCTCCCTTGTCCAGTTTCCTAGTTACAGCCTCAAAAAATTCCAGAAGATTAGTCAAGCATGATTTCCCCTTCGTAAATCCATGCTGACTTGGACCGATCCTGTTACTGCTATCCAAATGTGCCGCTATTTCATCTTTTATGATTGACTCCAGCACCTTCCCCACCACCGATGTCAGGCTAACTGGTCCATAACTCCCTGTTTTCTCTCTCCCGCCTTTTTTTAAAAGTGGGATAACATTAGCTACCCTCCAATCCACCGGAACTGATCCTGAATCTGTAGAACATTGGAAAATGATCATCAATGCGTCCACGATTTCTAGAGCTACGTCCTTACGTACATTGGGACGTACATTACGTACAGGCCCTGGGGATTTATCAGCCTTCAGTCCCATCAGTCTACCCAACACCATTTCCTGCTTAATGTGAATCTCCTTCAGTTCCACCGACACCCTAGATCCTCTGGCCACCAGTACATCAGGGAGATTGTTTGTGTCCTCCTTAGTGAAGACGGATCCAAAGTACCTGTTCAACAAGAAGGAGAGAAGGAGGGAGAGAGGGAGGAGGAGAGGGAAGGAGCGAGAGGGGGAGGGAAGGAGAGAGAGAGGGAGGGAGTGAGAGAGAGAAAGGGAGAGAGAGAGGGAGGGATATGGAGGAGAGAGAGGGAGAGAGAGAGGGAAGGAAAAAGAGAGGGAGGGAGGGAGAGAGAGAGGGAGAGAGAGAGAGAGAGAGAGAGAGAGAGAGAGCGAGAGAGAGAGAGAGAGAGAGAGAGAGAGAGAGAGAGAGAGAGAGAGAGAGAGAGAGAGAGAGGAGAGAGAGAGAGAGAGAGGAGAGAGAGAGAGAGAGAGGGGAGGGAAGGAGTGAGAGAGGGAGAGGAGGATAGTCTGAAGAAGGTTTTCGGCTTGAAACGTTGCCTATTTCCTTCGCTCCATAGATGCTGCTGCACCCGCTGAGTTCCTCCCACATTTTTGTCTACTTTACCTGTTCAACTCGTCTGCCATTTCTTTGTTCCCCTTAATAAATTCACCCGTTTCAGTCTTCAAAGGTCCAACTTTGGTCTTAACTATTTTTTTCCTCTTCACATACCTAAAGAAGCTGTCGCTGTCATTTATATTCTTGGCTAGCTTACCTTCGTACCTCATCTTTTCTCCCCATGTTGCCTTTTTAGTTATCTCCTGTTGCTCTTTAAAGGTTTCCCAATCCTCTGGCTTCCTGCTCATCTTTGCTATGTTATACTTCTCTTTTATCTTTGTACATGTGTATGGCAATAATCTTAAGTGATCTGTATGCAGAAAAGAAATAAAGAACCATTGAACCACTGAACTGCTGGAATGGTAAAAAAAAAGTGTCAGTACAAGCGTGGCACAGTGGCGCAGCAGTAGAGTTGCTGCCACAACACCAAAGACCAGGATTCAATCCTGACTACGGGTGCTGTCTGTACAGTTCTCTTTGTGACCGCATGGTTTTTCTCCGGGTGCTCCCAATTCCTTCCACAATCCAAAGACGTGCAGGTTTATAGGTAAAATGTGTAAATGTGTTCAGTAAATGTGTAAAATTGTCCCTAGTGTGTAGGATAGTGCTAGAGTACGGGGTGATTGCTGGACACAGAGTCATACAGCATGGAAACAGGCTTTTCGGCCCTACTTGCCCAGACATCATGACCATCACGTCCCATCTACATTAGTCCCACCTGCCTATGTTTGGCCCAAACCCCTCATAAGCTGTCATATCAATGTACCTGACTAAATGCTTCTTAAACGTTGCGATAGTCAGCATGGACTCAGTGGGCCGAAGTGGCTGTTTCTGCGCTGCATATCTAAAATACTAAAAGAGTCTAAAAAAAAAGATGAAAATAGAAAAATATGCTCACATTTGTCAATGTTCCAAGTAAAACGAATAAATTATTCAGGAAACCAGTCGAATATTGTAGTTCTTGCAATCGCTACAAACTCTGGTGTCAAGGAAAACATAGGTAATATGTAATTTGATGTAATTTATGATCCTGACATTTAGAGATTCCCTGTTTCCTCAGAGACATTCATTTTTTTCCAATAGGCTTCGACGGAAAGAAAAGTTTTCACGATTAGCTTGAACACTATGCCTGGGAGTAAAGGTTAGTTTTTTGACTGAATAAGAATAATGGATGAAGCTTGAGAAACAGTACTAGGGGGGTATGTCGTATGTCATTATTAGAGTCACACTCCTGATCAATCATTTGATACACGCAACACACTCGTACAAGATAACTAGGTATCAACAGTCTTTCTTTCGGGCAATGTTTGTTGAACCAAATCCAGAGACCTATTCTGTCAAGTGGCTTGTCTTAAAAACAGTTCAACAGAAAAAAAAACGATTCAGTGACACTTTATGATCACATCTACTACCTAAGTCGAGTGAAATTCTTTGCTTTGCATACACCCCGGTAAAATCGTAAACCCGACCTGATCTAGGCAGTACACAAGGGTCGTGTCATGTATGTCCTGGTGCCGACACAGTTATAAAAGATCACCGAACAGTCCTATTTACTGTCTGCCACAGCGTGAGGCAACCCCCTCCCCCCCCACCACCCCTTCGATCTCAGCGGCCCCCGCCGGTCCTCACAATGTTCTCGACGGGTGCCCGAGCCTGCTGCCTGCTCCTTTTCCAGGGTTACGTTACCGGGTGGTTTTAGAAAGTGACTAGACGCTGTCCACGGGCACCCTGGGAGATTTCCAGGACAGCTGGGCACCACGGGGGTTTGAATGCATCCTCAATAAGGATGGTGATATAGTTCAATAGCCGTTTATTTAGTAAATTTGTTTGACTTGTATTATGGTGGTGGATTTTGCTTTAATTTATTTCGTACCGTACATATTATTGTAAATAATTGATTGCATTATTTTTGGTTAAAAAAAAAAGTTTTTTAATGTTCTCGACGATCCACCTCACTCTCGGGTCCCTCCTCGCTCTCGGTGGCGCGGGCCCCGTCGATGATGGTGGTGCAGGGCCAAGTTCGGAGTCGGCGGTGGACGAGTCGGGCCTACTGGCTGGTCCTCTGTCATCGGTCATGGCGTGAGTTCTCAGTCCACGGCGGTGAGCCAGGCCTGCTTGCTGGGACACTCCCAGCACACTAAGACGGCGACAGCAAAAGACTTGTGTACTTCATAAAAGTCACCAGTGGCAAGGCCACATCTGGAGTGTTGTGGTCAGCGTTAGTCACCCTGTATGTAGGAAAGATTTTGTCAAGCTGGAAAGGGTGCAGAGAAGATTTACAAAGATGTTGCCAGGACTCGTTGGGCAGGCAAGGACTTCATTCCTCGGAGCACAGGAGGCTAAGGGATGATCTTATGGAGGGAGAGGCTGCGCAGGCTAGGTCTTTATTCCTTGGAGCGCAGGAGGATGAGAGATGAACAAAACTATGAAGGGAACAGATAAGGTGAATGCACAGTATTTTTGCCTAGAGTAGAGAAATCGAGAATAAGAGGATATTGGTTTGAGTTGAGGATGGAAAGGCTACAAATAAAATATCGTTATACGCGGATGATATCCTCCTGTACATAACGGAACCTCAAACGATCATTCCAGCGATACTGGAAAAAAATTAACTTGTTTGGTACATTTTCAGGCTACAGTATTAACTGGAATAAAAGTATACTATTGCCAGTTCATACCATCCCCTCAGATACATTTGAGAATTTTCCATTCAGAGTAACAACAGATAAATTTACAGATTGAGGTTACAAAGCATTACTCTTCCCTTCTACAGGCCAATTTCCTTCCCTTATTAGAAAACCTAAAAAGCAAAATCCAATTCTGGAAAACTCTTCCAATTTCCTTTGTGAAGAGTGAATACCATTAAAATTATCTTCTTACACCA
This sequence comes from Amblyraja radiata, assembly GCF_010909765.2. NCBI lineage: Eukaryota > Metazoa > Chordata > Chondrichthyes > Rajiformes > Rajidae > Amblyraja > Amblyraja radiata. The sequence goes on from NC_045962.1 coordinate 36,187,474, forward strand.
GCTACTATATCTAATTCAGAACATTCCTATTTCTCTTACAAAAATATTTTTTTAAGAGATTAGATTCAATAATAATACCTTTCTTGTGGAATTACAAAACTCATAGGATAAACAAAAATCAGCTCTACAAATCAAAAACTAAGGGCGGGCTTGCTCTTCCAAATTTCAGATTATATTACTGGGCGTCTGCCATCAAGTCCTTTGCTTTCTGGCTTGACACCTCAAACATCCCTCTGAATTGGCTAAAAATAGAACAAGAAGATTGTCATCCATACTCAATAGGTACCATCCTACTAGTTCCTACTTCAATTGATAAATCATATTATGGATTTAATCTTGTTATACACTATTTGATATATATGGAAGCAAATCAGAACCCATTTTGAACTTAAACCTATATCTCTCGCTTTGCCCGTAGCAAACAACCCCACATTCAAGCCATCTATTTTAGATAAGACTTTCTCTACATGGAGTGAATTCGGAATCCACAGTGTCAGAGACCTATATATCGATGGTACGTTTGCCACCTTTACACAGCTACGAAATAAATTTGAACTCCCAAATAGTAACCTCTTCAGATACTTGCAAATCAGGGATTATATACGAAAGCATCTATCGGGATTTGAAGTTGAGAGACAGTCTCATATAGATGACTGCCTTAAAACATCACCATATAAAGACAAGTTCATCTCCTGGATGTATGATGTCCTTCTATCAATAACCTCTCCATCCTCTGGCAAGTATAAGATCAATTGGGAAAATACCTAAATGTCCAAATAACAGATGAAATATGGGAGGAAAGCCTCAAACTTATACATAGGTGCTCAAACAATGCTAGACACTGCCTCACACAGTTCAAAATTATACATAGACTTCACTTCTCCAAGGCAAAAATACACAGTACTAGACTAAGTGGGACCCGTTGGGTACCAGCATCACACGGGAGGGCTGGTCACCAACACAATATTCCACCTCTTCACCAATTCCAATATTGCTCGCCAGTGGGTGGGCTGTCTGTTGCGCTAGTATGGGTGTTGCGGGCCGAAGGTACTGGTTTCCAGAGGGCTAGTATAGACATTGTGGGCCGAATGGATTCTTGGGCTGGCATCCAACTGTTGCAACGATTTTAAAAGCCAAGCCAAGGCAAACAATTGGGCTGCAGCCACCTGACAACCAAAATTCATTTTGTGAACACAAACTTATTAACAAGGCGAGGCAAACAATTGGGCTGCAGCCACCTGACAACCAAAATTCATTTTGTGAACACAAACTTGTTAAAAAGGCGAGGCAAACAATTGGGCTGCAGCCACTTTACAGCCGCATCGAGGGGACTTACCGTGGAGTAGACGTGCGTTCAGTGTTTTTCGCAGCTCAGAGAGCCGTGACCCTCTCGCTTCCTGGGTCTGACAGAGACTGAGTGAGGCACTACACCTCCGGGTTTTATAGTCCCTCCCCCTGCGTGGGCAGCAGGGAGAATGGGGAATTAAAAAAAAACATTAATATCTCTCTGATTTTTCATCGATGGGAAAAATTCTCTGGTCCCAGAAGGCAGAGGGGGGCTCTGAGCGAGGTGGCCAAAAATGATGGCCGTTGGTGGCGGCGTTCTCTCGGAAATCGCAGCACAGTGGGCCAAAAGCGGTCAAGATCAGACTTTTAGTCATATAGATAGATATATCCAAATGTTTCTCTTACTTGTAATAAATGTCACTCTTTTTCATAACTTTGTATCGTGCCCTAAACTCACCTCTTTCTGGTCTGATATATTTAAGAATATCTCAGACATTCTTAACATTCAATTAAACTCAGAGCCCTTATTAATCATCTTTGGGGTATCTGAAACATCAAGACTCACAACTGTTCAACGACAATTCCTCTCCTACTATCTCATAACGGCAAAGAAACTACTGCTCATGTCATGGGGAAAAAACAACAGCTCCCAATTTCCGAATGTGGCTTCATGACTTGACCAGTACATTACATTTAGAAAGAATAAGATATGTTCTAAAGGATAGAGTCAACAAATTTAATAAAATCTGGCAACCATTTATGTCATTTCTTGCACAGAAGAATATTGACACATAACACAAACCATCCATTTTAATCACATTATCAGTAAAGGATAGACAAGAGAGTTAGAAGCTTTAGAAACAAGAGTCTTCACAAAGAATTATTACACTGAACTGCTCCCTATGTACTGTAGTCGCCTTCTGCACTTTACTTATGTATTTAGTTATTTTTATTATTTACCTTTTCCCCCCCCTCACTATTTATTTATTTATTTATTTATTTATTTATTTATTTATTTATGTTGTTTTTATAAACATGCCTGTCCATATTGTTTGTATAATACTCAAATGTTCTGTTTTGATATGTACATTTGGAAAAAAATGAGCTTGAATATGGCAACATAATCTGTACCCATTTTTTGATGGCTCAATAAAATTTATTTAAATAAGGAAAGGCATCAAAGGTTATGGGGAGAAGGCAGGTGAAAGAGGTTGGGAGGGAAAAATAGATCAGCCATGATCGAATGGTAGAGCAGACTCAATGGGCCGAATGGCCATTCTGCTCATATGTTTTATGGTCTTATGATTTACTTTTCCACTCAGAGGCTGGTGGATATATGGAACGGTACCCGGAGGACAAGAAGCCGAAGCCAAGAAGTGGAAGCCAAGAGACCGAAAGTACATCGTGCCGAAAAGCCAAGATACTGAAAGTACATCGCGTCGAAAGGATACGAACCCGAACAGACACCACGCCGCAAAATCAAGACGCAGAACGGACATGACGCAGAAAAGCCGCCAAACGGACGTCTCTGGGGACGGGATTGGTCCGACACCTTGTCAGTCATCAACAAAGGTCAGTGATTGGTCCAGGCCCCCGCGTCCATCACATCACTGGCCGGGGGGAGACAGGAGGGTGGGGGGAGCTTGGGCTTGCATTTGTAAAATGATGGTAGTGACTCCAAGCTGCTGCAATTGCCACAGAGGCTTTCGACGTCATGTTCGTTCCCCGTCAGATTTTAAGCCGAAAAACAATCTGACGCCAAACGCACATGAAGTCAAAATGATAAATAGGTATGAAACACTGAAACACTTTTAAAAAATCTATATTTGCTGCAAGAATTGTTGTACCTTGTTACATTTTGAAATAGTTAAATTGTTGTACCTTGTACGTCTCCGGGGACGGGATTGATCTGACACCTTGTCAGTCATCGACAAAGGTCAGCGATTGATCCAGACCCCCGTGGCGTCCATCACATCACTGCCCCTCTGGCAATCGCAGTAGCTTGGAGTCACTGCCACCATTTTACAAACACAAGCTCAAGCACCCCGGCCTCCCACCCTCCCGTCTCCCCTCCGGCTAGTGATGTGATGGACGCGGGGGTCTGGACCAATCGCTGACAAGGTCTAGGACAAAACCCGTGATGTACTTTTGGTATCTTGGCTTCCACTTCTTGGCTTCGGCTTCTCGTCCTTCAACGTCCCGTCCTCACACGATATGGAACGAGCTGCCAGAGGAGGTAGTTGAGGCAGGTACTCTAACAGCATTTAAAATACATTTGGACAGGTACATGGACAGGAAAGTTTAGAGGGGTATGGGACAAATGTGGGCAGGTGGGATTAGCATTATTGATTATGCTGGTGGCCTTGCCGAGGCAGCGTGAGGTGTAGATGGGGACAATGGAAGGGAGGTTGGTTTATATGATGGTCTGGGCTGCGTCCACAATTCTCTGCAATTTCTTACGGTCTTGGATGGAGCTGTTCCCGAACAGTTTTATTTTGGTAGGACAGACAAGACAAATTAATATTAATGGAGACAGATTATTGTAACAAATAAATCCTTTTAAATTTGCATGCACAATACCATATTTAGAGCAATATAATTTAATGGCTTTATTGATTATTGTGTCTCTAAACTTAGTAGAATTAGTACTGTTGGAAATTTAATTTTACCAATACCATTGGTAAAAATCTGTTTAAATGTATACAGCAGAATATAATGTTCTTTCTTATTGATTTTGGAAATTTATAATAAAAATTCAATGTGAATTATCAAAACCTGTTACAATTTTAATCCAACAACCAGAGAAGGGAAATCAAGATGAGAGGACATATTTTTGGTTTTTGGTTTAGTTTATCATTGTCATGTGTACAATGAAAGAATTTTGTTGCATGCTCTCCGGTCAAAGAAGAGGGGAAAGATTTAATAGGAACCTTGTTTCAGTTTCAGTTTCAAAAATACAGAAAACCCACGCCGTCACAGAAAGAACGTGCAAACACCGTTCAGACAGCTCCCTTGGTCAGGATCAAACCCAGGTCTTTGACGCTGCAATGCAGCAATTCTACCGCTGCGACACCATGTTGCCCCAAGAGTTTGTTATATTTAATTAAATCCTTCCGCATTTGCAAAAAGAGGTTACAAATCCTGCATTGTTATTGTAGTAAAAGGTGATAACATTCAATGGATGTGGACATTTAACAGCATTTATTAATTATTATGTTGTTTTACATGTCCAGCATATATAGCGTTTGTGTCTTTGGGTGTTTATAAAAAACACACACACATATGCACACGCACACACGCACACATAATATATATGTGCAATAGTAGCTATTATATGGACAAATGTGTATATATATATGTGTGTATACACACACATATATATCTATATTACTAAAAGTCTGATCTTGACCACTTCCTGTTGTTCTGTATATTATAACCATATAACCATATAACAATTACAGCACGGAAACAGGCCATCTCGACCCTTCTAGTCCGTGCCGAACACGTATTCTCCCCTAGTCCCATATACCTGCGCTCAGACCATAACCCTCCATTCCTTTCCCGTCCATATAACTATCCAATTTATTTTTAAATGATAAAAACGAACCTGCCTCCACCACCTTCACTGGAAGCTCATTCCACACAGCTGAGTAAAGAAGTTCCCCCTCATGTTACCCCTAAACTTCTGTCCCTTAACTCTCAAGTCATGTCCCCTTGTTTGAATCTTCCCTACTCTCAGTGGGAAAAGCTTATCCACGTCAACTCTGTCTATCCCTCTCATCATTTTAAAGACCTCTATCAAGTCCCCCCTTAACCTTCTGCGCTCCAAAGAATAAAGCCCTAACTTGTTCAACCTTTCTCTGTAACTAAGTTGCTGAAACCCAGGCAACATTCTAGTAAATCTCCTATGTACTCTCTCTATTTTGTTGACATCCTTCCTATAATTAGGCGACCAAAATTGTACCCCATACTCCAGAATTGGCCTCACCAATGCCTTGTACAATTTTAACATTACATCCCAACTTCTATACTCAATGCTCTGATTTATAAAGGCCAGCACACCAAAAGCTTTCTTTACCACCCTATCTACATGAGATTCCACTTTCAGGGAACTGTGCACAGTTATTCCCAGATCCCTCTGTTCACCTGCATTCTTCAATTCCCTACCATTTACCAGGTACGTCCTATTTTGATTTGTCCTGCCAAGATATAGCACCTCACACTTATCAGCATTAAACTCCATCTGCCATCTTTCAGTCCACTCGTCCAACTGGCATAAATCTCTCTGTAGACTTTGAAAATCTACTTCATTATCCACAACCCCACCTATCTTAGTATCATCTGCATACTTACTAATCCAATTTACCACACCATCATCCAGATAATTGATGTACATGACAAACAACAGTGGACCCAACACAGATCCCTGTGGCACCCCACTAGTCACTGGCCTCCAACCTGACAAACAACCATCCACCATTACTCTCTGGCATCTCCCATTCAGCCACTGTTGAATCCATCTTGCTACTCCACCATTAATACCCAACCATTGAACCTTCTTAACCAACCTTCCATGAGGAACCTTGTCAAAGGCCTTACTGAAGTCCATATATACAACATCCACTGCTTTACCCTCATCAATTTCCCGAGTAACCTCTTCAAAAAATTCAAGAAGATTAGTCAAACATGACCTTCCAGGCACAAATCCATGTTGACTGTTCCTAATCAGACCCTGTTTATCCAGATGCTTATATATATTATCTCTAAGTATCCTTTCCATTAATTTGCCCACCACTGACGTCAAACTAACAGGTCTATAATTGCTAGGTTTACTCTTACACCCCTTTTTAAACAATGGAACAACATGCGCAGTACGCCAATCCTCCGGCACTATTCCCGTTTCTAATGACATTTGAAATATTTCTGTCATAGCCCCTGCTATTTCTACACTAACTTCCCTCAATGTCCTAGGGAATATCCTGTCCGGACCTGGAGACTTATCCACTTTTATATTTCTCAAAAATGTCAGTACTTCCTCTTCTTTGAATCTCATAGTTTCCATAGCTACTCTACTTGTTTCCCTTACCTCACATAATTCAATATCCTTCTCCTTGGTGAATACCAAAGAAAAGAAATTGTTCAATATCTCCCCCATCTCTTTTGGCTCTGCAGATAGCTGTCCACTCTGACTCTCTAATGGACCAATTTTATCCCTCGTTATCCTTTTGCTATTAATATAGCTGTAGAAACCCTTTGGGTTTACTTTCACCTTACTTGCCAAAGCAACCTCATATCTTCTTTTAGCTTTACTAATTTCTTTCTTAAGATTCTTTTTACATTCTTTATACTCCTCAAGCACCTCATTTACTCCATGCTGCCTATAATTATTGTAGATCTCCCTCTTTTTCCGAACCAAGTGTCCAATTTCCCTTGAAAACCATGGCTCTTTCCGATTTTTACTATTTCCTTTCAACCGAACAGGGACATAAAGATTCTGTACTCTTAAAATTTCACCTTTAAATGTATTCCATTTCTCTTCCACATCTTTCCCATAAAACAAAATGTCCCAATTTACTCCTTTTAAATCCTTTCGCATCTCCTCAAAGTTAGCCTTTCTCCAATCAAAAATCTCAACCCTAGGTCCAGTTCTGACCCTCTCCATAATTATATTGAAACTAATGGTATTGTGATCACTGGTCCCGAACTGTTCCCCAACGCATACCTCTGCCACCTGACCCGTCTCATTTCCTAACAGGAGGTCCAGCACCGCCCCTTCTCTAGTAGGTACTTCTATGTATTGCTGCAAAAAACTATCCTGCACACATTTTACAAACTCCAACCCATCGAGCCCATTTACAGAATGTGTTTCCCAGTCTATGTGTGGAAAATTGAAATCTCCCACAATCACTACCTTGTGCTTACTACTAATATCTGCAATCTCTTTACATATTTGCTCTTCCAATTCTCGCTCCCCATTTGGCGGTCTATAATACACCCCTATAAGTGTTGCTACCCCTTTCCCATTTCTCAGTTCCACCCAATAGCCTCCCTAGACGAGCCCTCTAATCTATCCTGCCAAAGCACTGCTGTAATATCTTCCCTGATAAGCAATGCAACACCTCCACCTCTTGCCCCTCCAATTCTATCACACCTGAAGCAACGAAATCCTGGAATATTTAGTTTCCAATCACAGCCCTCCTGCAACCATGTTTCACTGATCGCCACAACATCATACTTCCAGGTGTCAATCCAGGCTCTAAGTTCATCGCGAAGTTCATCCCGAGGAAATAGGCCCGAAACGTCGCCTATTTCCTTCGCTCCATAGATGCTGCTGCACCCGCTGAGTTTCCCCAGCAATTTTGTGTACCTTCTAAGTTCATCCACCTGTCTTACAATGCTCCTAGCATTAAAATATACACATTTAAGAAACCCACCCTCTCTTATTCTCTGTTTATTGTCTTTTTCTTCTCTCTCCCCTACATTTTGGGTCAGAGTGCTACCATTCTCTGCCTCCTGCCTCACACACTGACTGCTAGCTTTCCCAATTTGAGTCCCTCCCCCCAACCATACTAGTTTAAAGTCTCCCCAGTAGCCTTTGTTCAAGTGCAACCCGTCCTTTCTGTACAGGTCCCACCTTCCCCAAAAGAGGTCACAATGATCCAGAAACTTGAATCCATATCCACTGCACCAGTCCCTCATCCACTCATTTAACCTCCACCTCGCTCCATTCCTACTCTCACTGTCGCGTGGCACAGGCAGTAATCCTGAGATTGTTACCTTTGCAGTCCTTCTCCTTAACTCTCTACCTAACTCCCTAAATTCTTCTTTCAGGACCTCTTCTCTTTTTTTACCTATGTCGTTGGTACCTATATGTACCACAACTTCAGGCTCCTCTCCCTCCCATTTCAGGATTTCTTGGACCCGTTCAGACACATCCCTGACCCTGGCACCAGGGAGGCAAACTACCATCCGGGTCTCTTGTCTGCATCCACCGAATCGCCTATCCGACCCCCTGACTATAGAGTCCCCTATTACAATTGCCCTCCTCTTCTTTTCCTTACCCTTCTGAGCAACAGGACAGGTCTTTATGCCAGAGGCCCGGCCGCTGTCGCTGCCCCCAGGTAGGCTGTCTCCCCCACCCTTACTCAAACATGAGTACTTATTTTCAAGGTGTACAGCCACCGGGGTACTCACCAGTCCCTGCCTCTGCCCGTTGCCCTTCCTAACTGTGACCCAGTTTTCTGTCTCCCGTGGTCTTGGAGTGACCACCTCCCTGGAACTCCTATCTATGACCTCTTCGCTCTCCCTGAGCAGACAAAGGTCATCGAGTTGCTGTTCCAGGTTCCTAACACGGTCCCTTAGGAGCCCCATCTCGACGCACCTGGCGCAGATGTGGACGTCTGGAGGGCACTCAGACTCCATGACCTCCCACATCTGACATCCAGAACAGTAAACTGCCCTGGCCCTCATTCTCCCCCTTAACCGAATACAATAAAGCCTTACCCGGGATACAAGCCAATCAGCTGCTTCCTCTAGTCCTGTAACGGCTGCTTCCTCTAGTCCGTTCGACCAATCAGAGGCTTCCACCAGCCCCCTTAATTTGAAGTGTGATCTGCGAATGGAACGTTGCAGATTTTGATAGTCCTCCCTCTGTAACGGCTCCTGGGCCTCTGTTGAGACAAGCCCCGCGATGGTTTTTTTTAACTCACCACACAAAGGTCGCTCCTCCCTCTGTAACGGCTCCTGGGCCTCTGTTGAGACAAGCCCCGCGATGGTTTTTTTAACTCACCACACGGAGGTCGCTCCTCCCTCTGTAACGGCTCCTGGGCCTCTGTTGAAACAAGCCCCGCGATGGGTTTTTTAACTCACCACACGGAGGTCGCTCCTCCCTCTGTAACGGAAAAAAACGCTGCCACTTACGGCTATGATTTTTGGCCATCTTACTCAGAGTACCCCTCTGCTATGCAGGACAAGAGGATTTTTCCCATTGGTGAAAAGTAAAAGAGTTATTAGTGTTTAAAATATGTTGAGATTCTCTCTCCTGAAGGCCACGCCCTTTCCGGAGGGACTATAAAACCCGGAAGTGTTGAGTGCCTCAGTCAGTCTCTGCAAGATGGGGGAGTGAGAGGGTCATGTCTCTCAGTCTGAGCTGTGAATAACACTGAACACATGTCTACTAAACTGTGAGTGTGGTTTTACTGACCTTCAGTGCCCTTAATGTGGTTTGAAAATGAAAATGTGGTTGGTTTGAAATAAAGCACAGCAAATGGTTGGTGGTGGTTGGTTTAAAATAAAGCACAGCAAATGGTTGGTGGTAGTTGGTTTGAAATAATGCACAGCAAATGGTTGGTGGTGGTTGGTTTGAAATGGCAAATGATTAAAAGTCTAAACTTGACAACTTTCTGTTTGCACTGTATATTGATTTTAGATAAAACGCTACCACTTACGGCTGTGATTTTTGGCCATCTTATTCAGTCCCCCTCCGCTCATCAGGTGCAGAGAATTCTTCCCATCAATGAAAAATAAAAGTGTTATTAGTGTTTAAAAAATGTTGAGAATCTCTCTCCTGTCAATCACGCCATGAAGGTCACGCCCCTTCCGGTGGGAGGGGGGAGGGATTATAAAACCCGGAAGTGTGGGTGTGGCTCAGTCTCTGCAAGATGGGGGAGGGAAAGGTCATGACTGTCTGAGCTGTGAATCAACTGAACACACTGAATGTCTACTGAACTGTGAGTGTAGTGTTTTGTGGTGTTTTGTGTGGTGTTTTGTGTGGTTTTATTGTGGTTTCACCCTGCTTGAAATGGTATGAAACTGCATTTGAATGTGGTGGCCTACACCCTGCATGAAATAGTATGAAACTGCATTTGAATTTGGTGGCCTTACACCCTGCATGAAATGGTCTGAAACTGCATTTGAATTTGGTGGGCTTGCACCCTGCTTGAAATGGTATGAAAATGCACTTGAATTTGGTGGCCTTGCACCCTGCTTGAAGTGCTCGGAAACTGCACTTGAATTTGATGGCCTTGCACCTTGCTTGAAGTGGTGTAAAACTGCACTTGAATTTGGTGGCCTTGCACCCTGCTTGAAATGGTATGAAAATGCACTTGAATTTGGTGGCCTTGCACCCTGCTTGAAGTGCTCGGAAACTGCACTTGAATTTGATGGCCTTGCACCTTGCTTGAAGTGATGTAAAACTGCACTTGAATTTGGTGGCCTTGCACCCTGCTTGAAATGGTAGGAAACAGCATTTGAATTTGGTGGCCTTGCACCCTGCTTGAAATGCAATTTCAAGGAAAAGCCGTGAGTCAACTGCCAGCCCACCAGCCGTGAGTGATCAGCCAGCACATCAGGCTTGAGTGACTGAGCTGCCACCCCAAGAATCTTTTTGGCCCACAATGTCCATACCAGCCCTCTGGAAACCAGTCCCTTCAGCCCACAACACCCATACTAGCGCTCCAGAAAGCCCCCCCGCCCCCCACTATCGGAATCGGTGGCGAGGTGGAATATTGCGTTGGGGGACCAGCCCTCCCTTGTGAATATGGGACCTAACGGGTCCCATGTTGTATATATATATGTTACACAAAGGTGTAAAGGCATATATAGACATATACAAAGGTATATACACGCGCACACACACACACACACACACACACACACACACACACACACACACACACACACACACACACACACACACACACACACACACACACACACACACTTACTCTAGTGTGTACATACATATATATATATGTTAGACTAAGTAGGAACCGTTAGGTTCCATGTTCACACGGGAGGGCTGGTCCCCCATCGCATAGTATATATATATAACTAAGATCAGGTCACATGTGTCTCAAGACACTCCCTGGTGTCTGACAGATGATGTCAAGTGGCTCTAGGACACATTCAGGCTGACCATGCATTGTATTTGCTGTGACCATGTTGCCTATCCCCCACTGCTGCGGACACAGAGCCATTGAAAATATTCACGAAGTAAAACGATGTGTACTTGTGCACTGACATGTCATTCATAAACTGAAACTATCTTTGATATCCTGGAAGTATTTATACAAGATGCACTCTGCATCGCGTTTGCTCTATGCTTTGGTTTAACTTCCCTTTCCTCTTTGAATGCCTGGATAAGATGCTTATTGTGTTCTGACTACCAACTAATCTTTAGCCTTTAGTGAAAGCATATTGTATCCAGGGCGCTTCAGTGAATCATTGTCTGTGACCTAATGTCATTTAATTCACTGCTGCAGGGTAGCGGTGATATCAAAATACTAGCAACGCCATAGAACGGAATGACTTGCAATCTCACAACAGCCATTCATTCTGTGTGCCCTGAAGCATGGCCATGGAGACTGTGGGACAAGTACAACAACTGGACTATACTTCAAACAGAATCATTCCACTGCAGTAATCAGCTTTATTCCCAGTGTTGTAAATAAGAGAAGGATTCCTTGTCAAATTAGCAACAATATATTTCACACAGGTCCGTGTGCTAAAGGGAAAATAGAAGTACCCAGTATCTTTTATTTTCGTAGACAGTAAGGTGCCGAAACACATGTCAATTTAATTTAGAGAGTTTATAGATCCAGCGCAGAAACAGGCCCTTTGGCCCATCGAGTCCATGCTGATCAGCAATCCCCGTACTATTCTACACCCTATGGACAATTTATAATTTTATCAAGCCAATTAGCCTACAAACCTGCACATCTTTGGAGTGTGGGAGGAGACTGGAGCCTTTGGACAAAACCCACACGGTTACAGGGAGAATGTACAAACGGCGTAGAGACAGCACCTGTAATCAGGAGCGAACCCGGGTCTACTGTGGCACCACCTTGCCACCCTTAAATTACAACTACATTTACCAAAAACAATTGTCCTTCACAAAGGAGTTTTGTTTTGAATTTGTGACCAACCAACTTAATAAACTAAAATGCATAAAATTTCACATGTACTGACATGTGAAAAAAAATGTGATTTTTTAACTCTTTTTAGAGGTGCCAGCACTGCACAGAAAAAGTTCAAAGTCCACATTTCGGTTCAAATGCTGGATGTACTGGATCACCCCTGATCCAGGTGCGGCCAGGTAAGCCCTAGGTTGCTGCAGGGCCTCCTCGACCAGCTCGGCCTGCGAACCGATGCCCCTCTCCTCACCTGACTGCCTCTGTGGCCTGGGGACACCTCCTGCAGCCGACCTTGAAGACGCTGGAGGCATTACCCCGATTCCTCTACTACCATCCTGCTCCTCACGTCTGTCGTCACCAGCGGCTCCCTCTTCCTCGGCTCTCTGGTCTCTCGGCAGCTTCCAAGCTTCCACCCTGCTGGGTCCTTCTTCACGAGGGTGAACCAGGCCTGCCGCTACACATGGCCGCAGGAGGCACACAGGATCTTCGTTCTTGGTGGCTCTGCAGGCCTGTTCTTATTCTCGGCAGCCGCCCGAGTCCATCTTTGCCCTTGTGACTCGGGTTGACAAGAGGTTGGTTTTCAAAAATGTGGTGAAGGGAAAAAGGATGAGGGGGAAAAAAGAAGAAGAAAATATAATCCTGCATTCTCGTTCAGGGCCACCGGTCTTGATATCAAGGAATGATGTGAATATGAATCTGTTGTTAACACAATTAACTGTCCGTATTTATATTACATGAGCTATGTCCGACTGCATGCTTGCCTGCATTTGTGAGTACATAAGAAGGAACAAAAGGCAGCATTTTGGACCTATTCTGATGGAAAAGGCCAGAACAATTTATCACTAGAAGCTCGTAACAACACGATTTGACAGGTGATGTGTGCAAATCAGTTCATACAGGTTGGATAGTTCATGTTTAGACCTACGCTTTGTTTTTTGGGGAAATCTGTAAACATAAAAATTGAAAATACAGGAAATACTCAATAATCTAACAATCAATCTTTTAGACTTTAGACTTTAAAGATACAGTGCGGAAACAGGCCCTTCAGCCCACTGAGTCCACGCCAATCAGCTATCACCGTCTTGCACTAACACTAATTAAGCCCTGTACATCTTTGAAGTGTGGGTTCCTATTAAATATTTCCCCCCTCACCTTAAATGTATGCCCTTTGGTTCTCAATCCCCCTACTCTGGGCAAACGACTGTCAAAAGACTCTAATTTAGACCAATATATGGATAGGAAGGGTTTAGACCAAATTTGAATCAAATGCAGGCAAATGAGACTAGCACAGTATGCCAACTTGGCTCGACTTGGTGGGCTGAAATGGCTTGTTTCCTTACTGCATCTTTCAATCAATCAATAGTCTCCTTGAAGTACCATATTTAAACTGGAAAGCATTAGATAAAATAAATGTAAATATATAAATAATGAATAAATATGGAGTTATGTTATAGAAAATGGATGGACACAAATCACTATAGTAATGGTAAAGTACATTGCTTATATTACGATAGGTATTGCAAACAAACTGCTAATCATAATGGTCTCCAGAGAGAAAAGCGTATGATAGATGCAAGCTTTAAGTTAACGATGGCTTGATATGATTAGCCTAATGTGTTTTGAAGAGATTAGGGATTGGTGTTATGATTAATAAGTCAAGATCAGAGAATAATAAAATGAACTACTGGCTGGAAATTACCTTGGGTGATGTTATTGCATAAATATTTAACTGCTCATATGAAATCCACGTTAAAATAACAAGGATGGAGATTCGGTTCAAATTTATTTAGTGTTGATTTGATATCGCTAACAATAATTTTGAGCCTTATTCAATATGATTAGAATGGAAAATTAAATCTATCTAAAAGGGAACCCAAGAGCTACAGTAGGTTAAGGAATTAACATGATGATGAACAACAAGCGGCAATAATATAAGAAAGGGAAACATCTCGGTGGGACTTGGACTGCTGCTTGTGGGAGATAAACTGGTAACCAACAACTTTTCCACATAAAGGGTAGTGGGTGTGCGGAATGAGTGCCAGAGGAGGTAGTTGAGGTAGTATAACAACATTAGGATTGGCACTAAGGGCTGGGTCGGTCGGGCTGGGGTATGAAGTGAGGCTGGGCACGTGCCACGGCTGGACGAGCCACCACCTCCCCTCAACATTAGTTTCGATCTGGAGGACATAAGTTCAAGGTAAAGGGGAAAATATTTAATAGGAATCCGAGGGGTTACTTTTTCACACAAAGGGTGATGGGTGTATGGAACAAGCTGCCAGAGAAGGTAGTTGAGGCTGGGCCTATCCCATCATTTAAGAGACAGTGTATGGATAGGACAGGTTTGGAGGGTTATGGACCAAGCGCAGGCAAGTGGGACTCGGGTAGCTGGGACATTGTTGGCCGGTGTGGGCGAGTTGGGCCGAAGGGCCTGTTTCCACACTGTATCACTCTATGACTCTATGACTCAATGGTTGGTGTGCCGATGGGCCTGTTTCATTGCTTTCTCATACAAATCAACATTTTTTTTTACCAGGAAACTGTTTGTGTTGTGAATGGTAAAATGGATGGAAATAGATTAAAAATTGGAGCTTATTTCTTTCGAACAGAAGACATTTTGACATGATTTTCCAATGGACAGCACTTTGCAGATCAAAACAGATCATCTTTGATAGATTAGATTGAGCTGCCATTGATATGAGATTGAAAGTACATGACCTACAACAAAGAGCACTTTAAACATTTTTTCTGAAACTGGTGAATGTTTTAATGGAATAAAGCACAGAATAGAGATAATATCAACTCTGAAAAATGAGTTGGATATCTGAATCAAAATGGGAAAATTAAGGTACACAGTAAAAGGTAGAATCTTGAGATTAGGAATACCTAAGGGTGAGAGATTGCATGGAAGATTAACGGCAGCATTAGTTGGTCTAGTTCAGTGTTGTTTCATACCATACAATTCAAGATGGTAATAATTCAAGATCCACCTTTAACAACTAATTATAAATCACTGATATTAGTATTCGTAGTTTATTGTCACATGTGCCGAGATACATTAAAAATGTTTGCGTGTTATCCAGGCAAATCGTACCACACATGAGGACATGGGTTATGCAAATTAGAAACTAAACAGTGCAGAATATAGCATTACTGCTACGGAGAAAGTGCAGACAAAAAAAATGATCAGGCCACAACAAGATAGATTGGAAGATCAGGCAATTCATCCCTAGCATATGAGGTCCATTCAAAAGGTTCTATAACTAATAAAGAGACAGATGAAGAAACCCTTTTAATTTGTTTGCGTAGATTAAAAGATACAAACAGCGTAGAAACAGGGCCTTTGGCCCACCGAGTCCGATCTGACCAGTGATCACTCCATACACTGGTTCAATCTTACACTCTAGGGACAATTTTACACAAACCAATTAACCTAAAACCTGCGCGTCTTTGGGATGTGGAAGGAAACTAGAGCACCTGGAGGAAACCCATGCGGTCACAGGGAAATCATGCAAACTCCACACACAGGTAGCATCAAACCCAGGTCTCTGGCGCTGTAAAGGCGGCAACTCTACTGTTGCGCCACTGTGCTGCCCACATTTTAATTTATTGTTTATTCATTCTCACTCAATGTTGACATTTTTTTGATCCATATTTAGGTGTGTTAAAGGAAATGTGTTGAGAAATATTACCTAAAAGAGGTGTACAAAATCATGACAGGAATAGATTAGATTAGGGGATTCAAGAACCAGAGGACATAGGTTTTAGGTGACGGGGGGAAAGATTTAATAGGAGCCTACCTGAGTGGTAACTTTTTCATACAAAGGGTGTTGGATGGATGGAGTGAGCTGCCAGAGGAGGTATTTGTGGTAGTTACTATCGCAATGTTTAAGAAACATTTAGACAAGTACTGTACATGGATAGAACAGGTTTAGAGGGATGTGGGCCAAATGCAGACAGGTGGGACTAGTGTAGGTGGGACATGTTGGTCAGTCTGGGTAAGTTGGGCTGAAGGGCTTGTTTCCACACTGTATGACTGTGACTCCATGACCAGCTTGTTATTGCCTCCGTTCTGATGTAGAATTCCTTGGTTGCGGCTGCAGAGGAAAGTTAGTTATTTGTGGCACAATCAAAATGTCACAGTGGTTTTGCACAAGCCTACTGAACTCTAACACAGCAATCTGGTTTTAATAATGACAGCATTGGTTCAGCAACCTGCACTGCACACAGAAAATACGTTGTCGTCTACGAGACCTCTGCTGAATAACGCACCATGAACCTACACAAATCTACATTCATAGAATTTTTGGTTTCCTTCTTTCAAAATTATAGACCAAAAAAAGAAAACAATGCATTTTTATGGAAATAAGGTTGACTTTGCAGCTTGTTAAATATTGACAGACATCAACATATATTGCAAATAATGTAATTTATGCAACAAACAGCATTTGTCATGCTTGGGTGCATGTGATACAGTTTATATGGTGTTAAGAGTTGCTGTCAGATCATGTTCATTTATTATTCCACTACTGCTTTAAAATAGCTCTCATAATTCATAGCTACTTTGTCTTGCTTCCTCCTCGATTTCAAGCCGGTACCACCCAGTTAAATGTGTAGGGTATGAGGTGATCATTTCTAGTTATTTCGGGTTAGATATACAATGGTAATGTTTAGGCACAAGGAAATTGCAAGCGTGCTTTCCAAAATAAGACACAAAGTTCTGGAGTAACTCACTGGTCAGGCAACACCTTTGGAGAACATGGAAAGGCGATGTTTTTGGTCTGAAGAAAGGTTCTGATCCGAAAAGTTGCCCTTCCATCATCTCCAGAGATGCTGCCTGATCCTGCACTTTGTGTCTATTATGGTAAAATTTTGTTTCGTTTAGAGATCCAGCATAGAAACAGGACCTTCGGCCCACCGAATCCTCGCTGACCATCGATCACCCGTTCACAGTAGTTCCATGTTATCCCACTTCCTTATCCACTCCCTACACACTAGGGGCAATTTACAGACGGCCAAGTAACCTACAAACCCGCGCATCTTTGGGGTGTGGGAGGAAACAGGAGAACCCAAAGGAAACCCACGGGGTCAAGTGGAGAACGTGCAAACCCCACATCCAGACAGTACCCGAGGTCAGGATCGAACCTAGGTCTTTGGCGTGTGCTTCAATTTATGATTCTATGAGTCTTCCCTGGGGGAGATGAAGAATAAAGTGAAGAATATCCCTCTGCAGGTTTGACGTGGTGTCCATTAGGGTGTTGGAGGGAGGGGGGGAGGATTATTATGGAAGGATTTGGTGGGACTGCACTTCAAGGAAAGCCTCAGAATAAAAGGACATGTCTTTAGAAAGGAGATGGGGAGGAATTTCTTTAGCCAGAGGGTGGTGAATCTGTGGAATTCATTGCCCCAGATGTCTGTGGAGGCTAAGTCATTGGGGGTATTTTTAAAGGGCAGATTGACATGTTCTTGATTAGTAAGGGTGTCAAAGGTTATGGGGGGAAGGTAGGAGAATGGGGTTAAGAGGGAAAGGTAGATCAAGAAGGGTCTCGACCCGAAACGTCACCCATTCCATCTCCCCAGAGATGCTGCCTGTCCCGCTGAGTTACTCCAGCTTTTTGTGTCTATCTTCGGTTTAAACCAGCTTCTGCAGTTCCTTCCCATACATATAGATCAGCCATGATTGAAAGTTGGAGCAGACACAATGGGCCGAATGGCTGATTTCTGCTCCTATGTCTTATGGAAATCCCATTTCTACATCCATAAATGTCAGAAACAACCAATAGCTGTAACTTGATACACAAAACAAAACAAGTTGAAACCAAGCAACAATCTGCAGAGAACAGCTGAAGTGGGAATCCTGTTTCCAATGTGTTACTTTACTTAACAATCAGCAAATTAATTGGTCATTGTTTGGGAGGCTATCTGAGAAAATGATTTTGTAGCTGGTGTTAAGAGCCAATAAGTTAGCTAGCATAACATTTCATTTAAATGCCTTTTACATCGATGAAATGCAAACCAAGTGCTGAAGAATCAATAAAATTTAATGCAATTTTTTCTTAAAACTTTCAAGATGCAACCTTTATTTTTTACCAATTTCCTAACTGACATCAATCAAAAATTAGCAGGAAAGAAAGACCATAGCTTTTCTATTTTAATAGATTTTAATATTTCTGAGATACAGACATAAAAAAAACAGTACAGGAAGAGGTCCAGTCAAAAAAAAATCTATTTTCAAGGGTTCCCAAATAGAACATAGAACATAGAATAGTCTGATGAAGGGTCTCGACTTGAAACGTCACCTATTTGGAGGAAGGGAGTGCAGCATAGGTTCACGAGGTTAATTCCCGGGATGGCGGGACTGTCATATGATGAAAGAATGGCATGATTGGGCTTGTATTCACTGGAATTTAGAAGGATGAGAGGGATTCTTATACAAACATATAACATTATTAAGTTATTGGACATCACTGCACATCTCGTATGTGTATGTGACGAATAAACTTGACTTGACTTGACTTGACTTGACACGCTAGATGCAGGGAACATGTTCTCGATGTTGGGGGAGACCAGAACCAGGGGGCACAGTTTAAGAATAAGGGGTGGGCCATTTAAAACTGAGATGATGAAAAATGTTTTCACCCAGAGAGTTTGTGGAATTCTCTGTCTCAGAGGCAGTGGAGACTGATTCACTGGATGCATTCAAATGAGAGTTGGATAGAGCTCTTAGGACTAGCGGAATGAAGGGATATGGGGAAAAGGCAGGTACTGATTGTGGATGATCATTGAATGGCGGTGCTGGCTCGAAGGGCCGAATGGCCTACTCCTGCACCTATTGTCTATGTATCTATGTATCTATTCCTTTTCTCCAGAGATGCTGCCTGACCCGCTGTGTTACTCCAGAATTTTGTGTCTATCTTCAGTGTAACCCAGCATCTGCAGTTCCTTCTTAAACATAGAACAGTACAGTGAATCACATTATGCTGTATAGTGTTACAACACTAAATACTTCTGTTATAACACCAGGACAAGCGCTCAACCAAGAAATCCAAGCCCAATGCCAAAGTAGTATCTAAACCACCTATACACGCTTATGCTATATGGCGAAAACTAACTCCATATTCAGTAATAAGCTCTCTACCTGTTAGCAAACACACAAGCTAAATGTTCAACCAAGAAACCCAATCCAATGCCACATGAGAATCTAAAAGGCCTTTACACAATTAAACTATGAACAACAAAAACTAGGCGTGTAGATGCCAGTATATCATTGGGGTTATCAAGTAGTTGCTTCCTTCACTGGAGTTTCGTTGAGTTTGGCCCATGACACCTCGGGAAGGCTTGTCAGTTAGTTCTGGTGTCCCCGAACCATCACAGGGAACAGGCCCTTCGGCCCACAAAGTCCGTGCTGAACATGATGCCAAGACCAACCCATATCTGCTTGCATGTATCCATATCCCTCCATTCCCTGCATATCCATGCACCAATCTAAAAGTATTTTAAACGCCACTATCATATTTGCCTCCACCACCCTCCCTGGCAGCACGTTCAAGGTACTCACCACCCTCTGTGTATAAAATATGCCCCACACCTTTAAACTTTGTGCCTCTCACCTTAAACCTATGCCCTCTAGTTTAGTTTAGTTTAGTTTAGTGATACAGTGCGGAAACAGGCCCTTCAGCCCAACGATCCTCACACATTAATACTATCCTACGCACAGTAGCGACAATATATAATTATACCAAACCAATTAGCCTACAAACCTGTACATCTTTGGAGTGTGGGAGGAAACCAGAGATCCCAGAGAAAACTCATGCAGGTAAGGGGGAGAACGTACAAACTCCATACAGATAAGCACCTGGGTCTCTGGTGCTGTAAGGCAGCAACTCTACCATTGCGCCGCCCACAGTATTTGACATTTCCACCCTGGTAAAAAGGTTCTACACTCCCTACACCTCTCATCCTTTGAAATATATTTCTCATCTTAAAGCTATGCCATTTATGTGGTGGGAGAGTTAAACAGAGAAATAAAGGACTGAATTAAGTTTGCAATGATTTGTCTGGCTATTTCTCAAAACTCTCAAAACTCAGCTTTCCGACTGTACTGCGGATATGTCTTACATAATGGCCAGCATTCTATTTCCAACTGGAGTCACAAGAAACTGGAGATGCTGGAATCTTGATCGAAACACAAAGTGCTGGGGTAACCTAGCAGATCAGGCAGCATCCGTGCAGGACATGGAGAGGTGACATTGATTGGGATCATTCTCCAGACTAATTTTGTGGTGAGAGGGAAAGAAACCTGGAGAGAAGAGAGGCTGGACAAAGCATAGCAGGTAATATGTGGACAAAAGTGAGGGAGAGGGCGGTGTGATAGGCCAGGGATGAGAAAACAAAAGGTTTTAGTTTAGTTTAGCTCAGAGATACAGCGCAGAAACAGGCCCTTCAGCCCACCGGGTCCGCGCCGACCAGCGACCCCCACATATTAACACTATCTTACACACACTAGGGACAATTTTTACATATATCAAGCCAATTAACCTACAAACCTATGCGTCTTTGGAGTGTGGGAGGAAAAACGGAAATCTCGGAGAAAACCCACGCAGGCCACGGAGAGAACGTACAAACTCCGTACAGACAGCACCCGTAATCGGGATCGAATCCGGGTCTCTGCCGCTGCATTCGCTGTAAGGCAGCAACTCTACCGCTGCACCACAGTGCCGCCGTGAGACAAAAGGATGGAAGAGCCACGAACAGTGAAGCCAGAGGAAGGAATGTAGGTTGAAGGGGAGAAATAGGTGTGAGCCCAGGGGAGTGAGGGGTGGGGCGGAAGAAACGGGGTAGTGGGCTAAGCAAACACATGGTTAGTAAAAGGCACAAAGTGCTGGTCAGCAGGTAAGGCAGCTGCGATGCAGGACATGGAAAGGTCCTTTCTTCAGACTGGGATAGTATTGAATGTCCATGATCTCACAACCCAGCTTCCAACAATGTAACAATGTTTATTGATCAGTACAAGATTCTCCAGTTTCTAGTGGACTGTCCATCTAATGTTTTTGAGAGAGCTGACAATATTCGTTTGGAAAAAGATAAATGTTGATGGTATTGCAAACATTTAATAAAAAGCTGGCAGCAGTAATCCAGACACAATATATACTGTACCTCCCAACCTACACTGTGATTTCTAACTGCCTGCTTGAACCAATATTAAACAGGTTGAGGCAGCACAGTGGAGCTGGTGGAGCTGCTGCCTCACAGCGCCTGAGACCCGGATTCGATCCTGACCTCGGGTGTTGTGACTGTGTGGAGTTTGCACGTTCTCCCTTCGACCACATGGTTTCCTCCAGTTGCTCAAGTTTCCACCAACATTTCAAAGACGTGTAGGTTAATTCTTCTGTAAATTGTCCCTATTGTGTAGGGAGTGGATGTGAGAGTGAGATAACGCAGAATTAGTGTGAACGGGTGATCGATGGATGGTGTGGAAGTACCCGTATCCATTCTGCATCTTTCAATCACTTCAATCAACAAGTAAAAATCTCTGGAAATATTAAGAAACACATGGGTAGCTTTTGCAATTCAATGTTGACATCCATAGAGCCAAGCATTAACAGGTCTGAAGAAGGGTACCAACCCAATCATACCCATCCATGTTCTCCAGACATGTTGCCTGACCCACTTAGTTATTCCAGCACTTTGTGTCTTTTTCTGTAAACCAGCATCTACAGTTCCTTGTGTCCCCATCTTTTTTTTTACTGGAACTCCATTTGATTTCTGCACGTCATTGGCTAAATCCAAACGAGGCCTTGGTGAAATCATGGTTGCTTGTTTGCATCAATTTTGTTGTGTCCACTAATAAAATGTGAACTAATACCCCCACCTCTCCCTCTCTCTGATACACACACATTTCCCCTACTATCTGTCTCATCTCCTCCCTCTCAAACCCTCCCTCCTGTCCCCATCCACCCATATCCTTCCCCCAAGCTTTCCATTCCACTCCTCCTCTTCTCTTCTTTTCTGACACCCTTTTGTCTCCTTTTCATCTCCAGCCTTTTTCACTTACTCCCCTCATCTGCCAATCACCCCCCCCCCCCTCCCCCCTCACCTGTATCCACCTATCACTTGTCAGGCTTTGCCCCGCCCCCACCTATCTTTTCCAGCTTTCTCCCCCACCCCCCAACTCCATCAGTCTGAAGGAGGGTCCCAACCCGAAATGTAGTCTGTCCATTCCCTCCGAAAATGCTGCCTGCCCCACTGAGTTCCTCCAACACGCTGTGGTTTGCTCAAAATTCCAGCATCTGGAGTTCATTAAGTTTAGTTTATAGATACAGCACGGGAACAGGCCCTTCGGCCCACGGAGTCCGTGCCGACCATTGATCCCTGTATATGGGCACCATCCTACACACTAGGGACAATTTACAATTTTTACCGACGCCAATTAACCTACAAACCTGTACATCTTTGGGGTGTGGCAGGAAACCGGAGCACCCAGAAAAAAACAACATGGTCACAGGGAGAACGTACGAACTCCATACAGGCAGCACCCATCATAAGGATCAAACCCGGCACTGTAAGGCAGCAACTCTGCCACTAACCCACTGTGTCGCACTTGTGTCTTAATAAAAGTTGTCATTGGCTCTAGATAGTCTAGATATAATAATAAAATAATAATAAATTTTATTTATGGGCGCCTTTCAAGAGTCTCAAGGACACCTAAATATGCCAGAATAGCAACAATCCTGCAGATGCACAATGATAACTTGGAACGAAACACCTTCATATCGATCGCCCACCAGTTAAACTACACTGAAGATAGACACAAAATGCTGGAGTAACTCAGCGGGTCAGGCAGCATCTCTGAAGAAAAAGAATAGGTGATGTTTCAGGTCAATCTGAAGATGGGTCTCAAACTGAAACATCACCTATTTCGTTTCTCCAGAGATGCTGTCTGACCCGTTGAGTTACTCCAGTATTTTGCGTCTATCTTCGATGTAAATCAGCATCTGTAGTTCCTTTCTACACAGTTAAACTACATCGCCTGTTTTGAATACAGACAGATGAAAATGATGAGACAGTTTGGTGTCAGGTTAATTGATGGTTCTGTAAAATTGCTGAACTTTCAAAGCAATAGTGAAAATATACATTTACAAATATGACAGAAGCGATCAAAATATTCTCATCATATATTTTATAGTTGAATTTGGGACGGTTTGCCCAGTGCTTTTACAGTACATTATCCTGTCTGAAGAAATATCTCGACCTGAAACGTTACCTATCCATGTTCTCCAGAGATGCTCCCTGACCCACGAGGTTGCTCGAGTACTTTGTGTCCTATTAACCAGCATGTCAGTGGTGCAGTGGCGCAACTGTAGCTTTGTTGCCTTACAGCGTCAGGGACCCAGGTTCGATCCTGACTGTAAAGTGCTGTCGTATGGAGTTTTGCACATTCTCCCTGTGACTACATGTGTTTTCTCTGGGTGCTCAGATTTCTTCCCATATTCCAAAGCTTGGAGGTTGTGGCTTCAGTAAAATTGTAAATTGTCACCAATGTGTATAAGATAGTGTTGGTGTATGGGGTGATATCTGGTTGGCAAGGACGCGGGCCAAAGGGCCTGTTTCCCTGCTGTATCTCTGGTCTAAAGTAAAGTACACTGATGTTGGCCCTGTATACCCATCACCCTCTGCCTGGAAAAGTTACCCTTCAGATTCCTATAAAATCTTTCCCCCCTTCACCTCAAACCTATGCCCTCTGGTTCTCGATTCCCCCACTCTGGGCAAGAGACTGTGCCTTCCACCCGATCTAATCCTCTCATGATTTTATACACCTCTTTAAGACCCCTAAACATCAAATACACATCTCCATGGAGATCAATGTTACACGGTATAAAATGCCTGAAACTTTTATGTAGATATGATTTCAACATTATTCCTACTTTAATGACCATCATTATGCAGGCAGACTGATTGCAATTCATTTAAATACCCGCACTTGATCTGAGGGAAGTAATTATAATTTATGTGTCTGCATTAAAATTAATTTAAAATTTTCTCATACACTCATCTCTTCCCATGGCAGTGGCAAGATAAATCATTTAAAAATGAGACCTAGTAATTTCTCTGTGCACCATCCCCCCCCATTCCCCCTCATTCCCCACCCCCCACCCGCCAAACCTTTTTTGGTAGAGTGGTTTTGTTTAGTTTAAAAAGCAGCATCAACATTTTTACCGTATTGTTCTAATTTCATTAACCAATAAATTCTGTTCTAAGGGAGCGTGCAAGGTACTAAAAGCTAACTGTGCTGAATAAAAGCATAGTCCAAAGGCCAACCATTTATACAGTGGTGGTAGTTTTTTTAATCTCAAGTATACTCGCTCATTATAGAAGTTATTGCTATTTTAAATTACAACCACTATTGGTGGATATGAAATAAAAATAGTAATGTGCTTTTTAGACAAACATAGAACATCCAGGAATAGAAGGGGATTTCAGAGAATGGTGGACGCTCCATCATGGGTAATGACATCCCCATCATCGAAGGGAACTACAGGAGGCACTGCCTCAAAATGGCAGCCAGCATCATCAAAGATCCACACCACTCTAATCTCACTGCTACCAATGGAAATAAGTTACAGGAGCCTGTAAACCGTCACCTCCAGGTACAAGAACAGCTTCTAGGGGACTAGGGGAGAATAAGTGTTCGGCACGGACTAGACGGGCCGAGTTGGCCTGTTTCCGTGCTGTAATTGTTATATGGTTATATGGTTATATGGTTTCTTCTCAGCAACCATTAAGCATTGAACACTGCACAACACTAACTTCAGCAATGAACCATTATTTATGTGGCTGTATGACTTTATGTCTCTTTGACACAGTTCAGTGGATACAGGACACGTTGTGTCAGAATACAACTTTGTCCATGCATTTACAAATCCAACTGCAATGACATTACCCCTTATGTGAAATAATTGTCCCGTATCAACCATTATAGAGTCATAGTGTCATAGAGTCATACAGCGTGGAAACAGGCCCATTGGCCCAAATTGCCCGCGCCACCCAACATGTCCCATGTACACTAGTCCCACCTGCCTGCGTTTGGCCCTTCTCCCTCTAAACCTGTCCTATCCATGTACCTGTCCAAATATTTTATAACGTTGCAATAGTACCTGTCTCAACTACCTCCTCTGGCAGCTTGTAGCATACACCAACCACCCATAGTGTGAAAAAAATCCCCCTCAAGTTCCTATTAAACCTTTCCCCCCCTCACCTGAAATTTATATCCTCTGATTCTTGATTCCCCTACTCTGGGTAAAAGACTCTGCACACTTACCCAATCTATTCCTCTTTGTTCCTGATTTTGTACACTTCTATAAGATCACCCCGTGTTTGCCTGTGCTCCAACAGTGTCCTAGCCTCTCAACTGCTCCCTGTAGCTCAGGCCCTGGAGAGTTGGCAATATTAAGATTGGCCCTGTTTGATTTTGTTCACATGTTATATTGGCTGAGATGTATGGAAAATTATCACCATCCTGCAGCCCACTCCTTTCTCTCACCCTCTCTTCACCTGTGCCCCATCTGGAACCCCCACCCATTTCTCCCACGTAGATTTAAAGTGAGAAAGGAGAGATTTAAGAGGGATCTCAGGGGCAACCTTTTTACTCAGAGGGTAGTCTGTATCTGGAACAAGCTGCCAGGGGAAGCTATACAAGCAGATACAATTATGACTTTTAAATGACATTTTCACATTTATATGGATGGGAAGGATTTAGTGGGCTATGGGCCAAATCTGGGCAAAGTGTACTTGCCCAATTTTCCAGCATGGGCAAGGTGGGCCAAATGGCCTGTTGTTGCTCTGTACAGCTCCACCACTCTATGACAACGCTTACTCCTGCTTTTGTTACCAATTTCCCTTTTTCCTTTCAGCCTTAATGAAAATATACTCAGTGACACATCCTGCCTAAATCCTCCTTCTGACATATATTAGCCAGGTTCTGTAATAATCCACTGCTGAGTTAATGACCGAACCTTTTGATTCATCATTTATCCAGCGTGGTGACGTACATTCACTAATAATGATTTCTTAGACCCATCTGTGGCTTCCCTGGTCTCCTGCGCAAAATGAGTCAATTCGTTACCTTACCCTGAGCGCCTGAAGACATGTGAAGAGGGAATCTTGTAGTTCCACACTGTATTCATAAAATGTAATGAGAATTCAAAAGGAGAATTCACACTCATAGAAACATAGAAACATAGAAATTAGGTGCAGGAGTAGGCCATTCGGCCCTTCGAGCCTGCACCGCCATTCAATATGATCGTGGCTGATCATCCAACTCAGTATCCCGTACCTGCCTTCTCTCCATACCCTCTGATCCCCTTAGCCACAAGGGCCACATCTAACTCCCTCTTAAATATAGCCAATGAACTGGCCTCGACTACCCTCTGTGGCAGGGAGTTCCAGAGATTCACCACTCTCTGTGTGAAAAAGGTTCTTCTCATCTCGGTTTTAAAGGATTTCCCCCTTATCCTTAAGCTGTGACCCCTTGTCCTGGACTTCCCCAACATCGGGAGCAATCTTCCTGCATCTAGCCTGTCCAACCCCTTAAGAATTTTGTAAGTTTCTATAAGATCCCCTCTCAATCTCCTAAATTCTAGAGATAATAAACCAACGACTCATGAGTCGTAGGAGCAGAATTAGGCCATTCGGCCCATCGAGTCCACTCTGCCATTCATTCATGGCTGATCTATCTTTCCCTCTCAACCATTCTCCTGCCTTCTCCCAATAACCATTGGTGCCCTTCCTAATCAAGAACCTGTCAAACTCCACTTTATAATTACCCAATTGACTTAGGCCTCCGCAGACACAGATTTTCACAGATTCACCACCCTCTGGCTATTTTAACTATATTTTTTCATAGCTGACATAAATGAGCAAAACTACATCATAGAGGCCCTTCAGCCCAACTTGTCCATGCCGACCAAGATGATGTCCCATATAAGTGAGTCCAATTTTGCCCGTTTGGCTCATATTCCTCTAAACCTTTCCTATCCATGTACCTGTCCAAGTGTGTTTTAAATGTTGTTATTGTACCTGCCTCAACTACCTCCTCTAGCAGCTCTTTCCCACCACCCTATAAGTGAAAAGGTAGCCACTCAAGTTCCTATTAAATTTCCCCCCTCTCATCTTAAACTCATGCCCTCTAGTTCTTGATTCTCTTATCCTGGGAAAAAGACTGTGTATTCACTCTAGCCATTACGCATGATTTTATACACCTTGATAAGGCCTCCCCTCAGCCTCTGGTGCTCCACGGAATGAAGTCTGAGCCTGGTTAAGAATGTTCATGTTTTATCCAATTAATAATCAAGAAGACACTCAGAACACAATGTTGAAAAACATTTTTTTGCTTCACTGATTTTTTCTTTTAAGTGGTACAGGATGGAACTAGGCCCCTCAGTCCACGCCAACTATCCATCACCCATTCACACTAGTTCTATGTTATCTCACATTCTCATCCACTCCCTATACTCTAGGGACAATTCACAGAAGCCAACTAACCTGCAAACCTGCATGTCTTTGAGGTTTTGGAGGAAACCGGAGCACAGGAGAAAACACACGTGGTCACAGGGAGAACGTGCAAACTTCATACGGACAGCACCCGTAGTCAGGATCAAGCCCGTGTCTCTAGCGCTGTGAGGCAGCAACTCTACCGCTGCACCCTTGTGCTCTGTTCATATAGTTACATGAAGGAAAATAAACTTAATAAAAACAGACAGAGCCTCACTTAATCTATAATTATTATTATTGATAGTTTTGATTTAGTTACACACCACTGACGGCAAAAGTTAAAGCAATCTGCCATTGATTTTTCATTACTGAACAAAATTACTCAATTTTGCCAAATACTACGAAAAATAAAGAAAATCCCTCAATTGGAGCCAGGGATTAAAAACTAAATAAATTCGACAGTCTCAGCTGATTTAAGATAAACTCCTCCTTGTTATAAAGTTGGTAAGACAATGAATCAGAAGCCTATGTTAACAAATCCATTGTACTTTTTTTAGTTTAGTTTAGTTTAGAGATACAGCATGGAAGCAGGATCTTTGACCCACTGGGTCAACGCCAGCAATCGATCACCCATACACTAGTTCTATCCTGCACTCTAGGGACAATTTACAGGGGTCCAATTAATTTACAAATCTCCATGTCGTTGGAATATGGGAGGAAACCCGCACCCCGGCGAAAACCCACGTGGTCACAGAGAGAACGTATAAACTCTGTACAGACAGCATCGGTAGTCAGGATCAAACTCGTGTCTCTGGCGCTGTAAGGCACCGACTCTACTCCGCGCCACTGTGCTGAACCGCTGCCAGTAAGAGTTTCCTTGTTCCATTTCAGGACATATGACAATAAAACACTCTCGACTCTCTTGACTCAAGACCGTTCATTATTTCACCCAACTTTTTATGGAACGAAACAAATTATAGACATTAAAACTTACACTTTCCCTGACCTGAACAAGTCCAATTGCCAAGCTTTATTGAGTGCCGGTGTAATGTATCAGGTCATCTCTGGAGGGAATGGATAAGCAACATTTTAGATCGGGGCCCTTCTTCAGATGAGATGGGCATTTTTCACAGAAGACGGTGGATATTTGGAAAGAGTTGCCAGGAGAGGTAGTTGAAGCAGGTATTCTAAAAAGAATTATAGACATTTTGTCAGATACATAGACAGGAAATGTTGAGAGGGATATCTTAGTTTAGTTTATTGTCACGTGTACCATGATACAATGAAAAATGTGTGTTGCTAACTAGTCAGCGAAAAGACCATACACGATTAAAATCAAGCCATCCACAGTGTACAGATACATAATGCAGGGAATAACGTTTTGTGCAAGATAAAGTCCAGTGAAGTCTGATTAAAGACAGTCTGAGGGTCTCCAATGAGGTTAGTTGCTCAGGACAGCTCTCTAGTTGTTGATAGGATGGTTCAGTTGCCTGTTAACAGCTGGGAGGAAACTGTCCCTGAATCTGGAGGTGTGCAGAGGTTTCACACTTCTGATCCTCTTGCCTGATGGGAGAGGGGGAAAGAGGGAATGACCAAGGTGAGACTTGTCCTTGATTTTGCTGGAGGCTTTGCTGAGGCAACGTGAAGTGTAGATGGAGTCAATGGAAGGGAGGTTGGTTTGTGTGATGGTCTGGGCTGCGTCCGCAATTCGCTGCAATTTTCTTCTGGTCTTGGATGGAGCTGTTCCCAGACTATGCTGGGATGCATCCTGATAAAATGTCTTCTATGGTACACCCGTAGATGTTGGTGAGATATGGGTCAAATGCAGGCAAATGAAACCAGCTGAAATGAGGCATCATACTCGGTGTGAATGGGTTGGACTAAGGGGTTGTTTCTGAGCTGTGAGAATCTGTGGCTCTAATATTTGTTTAGAATACAATAAATGACTGAGTCTTCAGCTGAGTTGAGAATCACAATGATTTACATGATTTAAACAATGAAATTGAATCCTAATTGGATTATCTTTAGGCTTAGGTTTAGGGTTATTATTGTTGTGTGTACTGAGGTACAGTGAAAAGCTTTGTTTTGCATGCTATCCGAACGGATCAGATATACTATACATAAATGC
Organism: Amblyraja radiata; assembly: GCF_010909765.2. Lineage (NCBI taxonomy): Eukaryota > Metazoa > Chordata > Chondrichthyes > Rajiformes > Rajidae > Amblyraja > Amblyraja radiata. The sequence continues at coordinate 36,217,288 of NC_045962.1, forward strand.
AATCAAGCCAAACACAAATACAATAGGTAAAGCAAAGGGGGAATTACCGAGTGCAGAATATAGTTCTCAGCATTGTAGCGCATCAGTTCCAGAGAAAAAGTCCAATGTCCACAATGGCGTAGAGGTGAATCAGACAGTACACTAGCTTATGGAAGGGAGCACTCAGAAGCCTGATAACAGAGGGGAAGAATCTGTTCCTGAATCTGGTGGTGCACACTTTCAAGCTCCTGTACCTTCTACTGGAGAGGGGAGAAGAAGGACTGACCAGGGTGGGACAAGTCTTTGATTATGTTGGCTGCTTTCCTGAAGCAGCATGAAGTGTAGACGGAGTTAATGGTGGGAAGTCTGGCCTGTGTAATGGACGGTTCAGAAGGCTTTATGATCCTTCTCATCTCCTCAACCAGGGATAATACGTATTTACCATATCTACCCTGTCAGGCCCTTAAAAAATTGTATACATTCAAATGAGGTCAATCCCTATTCTTCTTAACCCATGTAAAACTATCATTCAAGAAATTGTGGGGAAGTTGGGCCGAAGGGCCTGTTTCCTCACTATATGACTATGACTCTATGACTCTACAAACCCGCACTTCTTTAGGATGGGGGAGGTAATGGGAGCATGCGGAGGAAACACACGCTGTCACAGGGAGAATTTTCAAACTCTACACACAGACAGCACCCGAGGTCTGGATCAAACCCGGGTCTCCTGCGCTGTGAGGCAGCGACTCTACCCGCTGCACCACTGTGTTCAATGTTCTCAGTTGGATGCAGAGAATGAGTTCTTACGATAACCCTTACGAATGATAGATCAGCCATGATTGAATGGCGGAATAGATGATGGGCGAATGGCCTAATTCTGCTCCTATAACTTATGAACTTATGAACTCCTTGGTGATTCTAATTGGGGGTATAGGTTAGGTGCTGTTGTGTTACTGACAGGAGACATTATTACTATTAAACACACTTGGTTATTTAGGTTTCAGGATGGAATTCGATTCCAAGTTGGAAATCCTATTATCTGGAGCTCTATGTGTATTTTAGCAATAGGTGCTTGTTCACTAATACTTTTAGTTTGAGGCCAGAGTTTGCGATACGCTGTTTTTTTTACTAACAAGTCAGGTCTGACTAAGTGACCCTTTGATTCCTGACGAGAAAATAAGGCAGCGAACAATATTCCCTTTTGGGATTTTGATGTTGAGGCAGGAATGCGATTTTCTGTGTGCATGTGGAGTGCACGAATTATATAAAATACTATTTTACAACTATTCTTTTTCAAAAGGTTTGATGCAAAACCGCTTTGTTTAAAAAAATGTTAGAACTATTAATGTGGGGGATAGATGGGGTGAATGCACAGAATCCTTTAGCCTGATAAGGGGAAACAAGGACGAGAGGGTGGCACAGTGGTGCAGCGGTAGAGTTGCTGCCTCATAACGCCAGAGACTCGGGCTCAATCTTGTCCCACGAGTGCTGTCTGTATGGAGTTTGTATGCTCTCCCTGTGACCGGGTGGGTTTTCTCCGGATGCTCAGTTTGTAGGTTAACTGAACTCTGTAAATTGCCCGTAGTGTGCAGGGAGTGGATGAGAAAGTGGGATAACATAGAACTAGTGTGAACAGTGATCTTTGATCCCTGTGGACTCCGTGGGCCGAAGGGCCTGTTTCGATGCTGTATCTCAAAAAAGCTAAACTATCGAAAAATTTTAATTTCTTGGTTTGTTTTGGGACTTCAACCATTTTAATTCAAATTATGGGAACTTATGGTACAAGTCACAGCCATTTATATTTAGGCTTAGGTATATTATTGTCATGTGTGCCGAGGTACAGTGAACAACTTTGTTTTACATGCTATCCGATCAGATCGGATAGTACAACATGTAAATACAGTCAAGTCAAACTTAAGTGCAATAGGTAGAGCAAAGGGGAAGATACAGAGTGCCGAATATAATTCTCAGCATTGTAGCGCACCAGTTCCACAGACCAAGTCCAATGCCCACAATGGGGTAGAGGTGAATCGGACGATACCCTAGCTTATGGAAGGACCGTTCAGACGTCTGATAATAATAAGGGGAAGAAGCTGTTCCTGAAACTGGCGATGGCACTTTCAAGCTTCTGTTCAAAGATTCAATGGTCAATGGGTGCTTTATTGTCACAGGTTCAAACGCACAGTGATATTATTTTTCTTGCATACGGTTCAGAAAAGTATTGTCATACCGAAGCACAATCCCAGATTAGCAAAGTGTACAGTAATAGTCCACTGAGCCCGCATGCACGAAGCACCAGGATTTGGCACCATTTTCAAAGTCCAGTCTGCGCTCTAGGTCTTATGAGTGGTGCCCGTTCCAGGCGAGTGCCAGGCTGCTCCAGGGCCTCCAGCCGTCTCCTTCCTTGGACGTGTGGATCGTCCGTCTCCTCGTCCGTCCACCTTCGTGCCCCAGGGTGGCCTTCACTCTCAAATCAGCCTCGCTCCTCGCCCGTCACATCCATCGTGGTCGCCGGATCCATCCTCCCAGTCTCTGGTCTTCGGGGAAGAGCAGGGGCAGCTCCTCACGCAGCTGCTTGGAGAGGAGAGAAGAATGGGTGCTCTTTGCCAAATTTTAATCATTTGTGTAATACCTTTAATCCAGAAATAAGAGTAAATTGGGATTTAAAATCTCACTGCTTTAGTTTTTTTGCCAGTGACTCTGTAATTGAATATTAAATATTTGGGGAATTACAAATTCCCCTTGCATTATAGCCAAAGGTTACTGAACAGCAAGCTCTGTATTCATTTCATTTATTACCAAGAGTTTAGATCCATATGGGATACGCTTACAGGTGAAATATAAGTGTATTTGATAAGTAGCCTACAGGCAACTCCAACTGCAATAGCCACAATTTCACAGCTAAAGCTGGATTAAACCAAGTGTAGGTTTAAGTTTAGGTTTATTATTGTTTATTATTGTCACATGAACCGAGCTACAGTGAAAAGCTTTGTTCTGCATGCTATCCAACAGATCCAAGCAGATCAGATGATACTATACATAATACAATCAAGTAGAATAGGTGGAATAAAAGGGAAAATACAGAGTGCAGAATATAGTTCTCAGCATTCTTGTGTACCAGTTCCATAGACAATGTCCAAAGTCTGCAATGGCGTAGAGGTGAATCGGACAGTACCCTAGTTTATGGAAGGACCTTTCAGAAGCCTGATAACAGGGGGGAAGTAGCTGCTCGCAATTTAACAACATAACATGTTTTGGATTAACTAAAATCAAATCAGACTTTAAAAATATAATCCCACCACAACAAAGGAATTTATGTTATCCTGTATCCACCTATCAGTTAAGATAGACACAAAATGCTGGAGTAACTCAGCCCCGGGACAGGCAGAATCTCTGGAGAGAAGAAATTGGTGATGTTTCAGGGGCGAGATCCTTCTTCAGAACTATCACTTGCCAGGCTTTGTCTCCCCACCCCCTCCCCTCCCCCTCCTGCCCAACATCTACAATCATGATAACCTCCTCTCATGGTCGGCTGCAGGAAGCACCCTCGGGGACCAAATGTGGACGGGCGAGGAGAGGGATGTGGTGTCCAAGGAAGGTGATGGCTGGAGGCCCACAACAGCCTGGGACTTGCCTGGAACAGACACCGCTCATAAGAACTGGAGCATGGACCTTAAAAATGGCGCCAAAACATGGCGCCTCGTGCATGGCGCCTCCTGCAGAACATGGCGCCTCCTGCAGAAACCAAATTTCGTTTGAACCTCTGGGTTCAAATGACAACAAATAAATTGTATTGTATTGTATTGTATGTGGGCTCAGTAAACCATCTGTGTACACTTACTAATCGGGGATCAGCGGCTATGACAATACTCTACAGGACTGTTTGTAAGAAAAGTAATTTCACTGTGTTAGCACTTTGTACACGTGATAATAAAAGCACCATTGTACAATTGAATGTCTCCTTATAGGTCAGGCCCTCAAGTCCTGGCAACATCCTCATAAATTTTCCCTGCACTCCAGATTTACCGTACTTAACCAAATGGTGAAGAGTCAAGTCATATGCCTAAGATTGTCAAGCTTTTTATGAAACTGCTTAAAATACTTTTTTTTTTGCAATAGCCTTCTGCAGCGAGGCATACGCACTCCCAGCTCCACACAAAATTGAGAATGACCTGTAAAAGAATGAAAGAAACAATTGATTTGTACGGCCAACACGGTCTGAATTTACTTTTTGAATAAATGCAACAGTCAGGATCCTAGCAATTTTCGTTTAAATTTTCCCTGTAACATGGCACTGAGGAAAACTGAGCTGTGTGGGATTTAGGCAGATGTAATCAATCAATGACAGATTACAGCTAAAGCCACTTCCATACCCATTAAACCAGGACAAATTCAGAATTGCAACTGAACAACTTCTAGTTTTAAGCCAACTGTGGGACTTGCTAGTTATTTATCAAAGTCATTCCTTGTAAGCAGTGCGCCTTTCTCTGCAATTGTACCTTACGGAACGCAGGGCTGGCTGTATGGAATGGAATGAAAGAACTGTTTATGCTCTCAGCTGTGGTGCTGTAAGCCCTCTGGAATTTACTGTAAATCACAGAGCTTTTATTGCAAGATTTACTAGCTTATCCTCTGTAGGCTCTATTCACTGAAAGCTTGTCCCTATTAGGATGTTAGCCCGAGTCCATAAAGGGACTTACTACAGACTATCAAACATGAGAGAGAAACCAAAGGTTTCATTTTTCAATTTTCCAAACCTAAATTCTGTCCACTTATTCAGCAAGTGCTGCTCAAGTAAATTATAGCCCACACTTTTCTCAATGGAGTTGTACACTTACAACATTACTTTTATTTTCTCTGCCAGTCCTAGACAGTATCTCCTAACTGCGGTTTTATTACGACCTTCACTTTCTAATTGAATGGATCTTCCAGCTGCTGCATCAAAAGATGAGACAAATTACAATGCAGATGTTACGGACCTCATCTCCAAAATTAATACCACTTGCGCAAATTTAATCGGAAAATGCTTATAATCCTTACAACTTGCAATTGCAGCTTTGATTTCATGATTTGCTAAAATCCAGTTAGACAGTCTTTCAACTGAGTATATTTTCAGAGGGTGGCACAGTGACACAGTGGTACAGTTGTTGCCTTACAGCACCAGAGAGCCAGGTTCCATCCTGACTAAGGATGCTGTCTTTACAGAGTTTGCATGTTTTCCCGTGACCGGGTGGGTTTTCTCTGGGTGCTCCCTTTTTCTTTCCACACTCCGAAGACATGCTGGTTTATAGGTTAATTGGCTTTTATAAAGTGTCGCTAGTGTGTAGGATAGAACTGGTGTAAGGGGATGCTGGTCGGCGAGGACAGTGGGCCGAAGGGCATGTTTCCACTCTGTATTTCTAAAGTTAAAGTCTAAAGTCTAAAGAAAAGCAGTGTAATTAGTCTACTAAAAGCAATAGTCATACAGCACAGAAACAGGCCCTTCAGCGCAACTTGCCCATGCCAACCAAGGCACCCCATCTATGCTAGTCCAATCTGCCCATGTTTGACCCATATCGCTCTAAACCTTTCCTATCCATGTACATGGCCACTAACTTACTAATTTAATTTCTTATGCCATTTAATCTTGTTCTTAATTTTATTGATATAAAGCTATAATTGATTATTTATGATACATTTGAGGACGTTGCCAGGACTCGAGGGCCTGAGCAATAGGCCGTAGTTGGGCAGCATTTGACTTTATTTCTTGGAGTGCAGAAGGATGAGGGGTGATCTTGTGGAGGAGCATAAAACATGAAGGGAGTAGATGGGGTGAATGTACAGTTTTTACCCAGGGTAGGGCAATCAAGAACCAGAGGACATACTGTAGGTTTAAGGTTTAAGGTACAGAAGTATGAAAACGCATACCTCCAGATTCAGGGACTGTTTCTTCCCAGCTGTTGTCAGGCAACTGAACCATCTTTTCACCAACTGCAGAGCTACCATCTCCCTCATCGGAGGCCCCTCGGAATATCTTTTATTAGACTTTACTGGAATTCATCTTGCACTAAACGTTATTCCATTTATACTGTGTCTGTACACTGTGGAGGGCTCGATTTGTAATCATGTATTGTCTTTTCTCTGACCGGATAGCAAGCAACAACAAAAGCTTTTTGCTGTATCTCGGTCTCATGTAACAATAATAAACTAAACTAACTAGAGATGGAAATTTGTAAATGTAATCATTTTCAATTGATAGGCTTTCTTGGGTCCATACCTGCACGCCTATCTTTCTGAATGAAATTGTGTATTTTCTGTGGGACCAGCTGTACGTCGCTTCCAGCAAAACAAATTCCTCGTTTGCAGTCAGCTCGAAGGGAACTAATAAAAAAAATTGCAACCTGCATCATACATGTTTTGTTGTTTTAGCAGCACCCCCTTCCACATACATCAACTTAACCCTCATCTCAATTAGTCTGAGTCACAAGAGGACTATTTATCTCTCAAATGTAAAGGCATCCTTTTGGAAGCTGCACCGTATCATTCCCCTTGAGACATGTGGACACAGCATCATTGGGCCTTTCGTGAATGGTAACCATATTTATTATTACAAGCTGTCATATTAAATCAAACCAGACAAAGTCCATCCAATCTTTATTGTTACAAATAAATTGCGAGCATGTTATTTTGCTAAAACAAATAGCCACCATCTTTTGATTTAAGTTATGCACCCACTCTGACGTCCAAAATGAGATTTGCAGCATCAGCAGTTCGATGAATATCAGCGTAATGAATGTCAACCTTTCAGATGAGCTTGAAGGAAGACCTGATAAAAGTATTTAAATTCTGAGAGGCATCGATAGTTAGAACCCCTCTCCCAGGGTGGAAATGTCAAAGACCAGAGGGCATGGCTTTAAGGTCAGACATGTGCAGGGCAAGTGTTTTACGCAGAGGGTGCAGGGGGCCTGGAACACACTACTGGGGTGGTGGTGGTGGAGGCAGATAAAATAATGGCGTTTAAGAGAATTTTGGATAAGCACATGGATATGCTGGGAATGGAGGGAAATGGATCATGTGCGGGTAGAGGAGATTAGTTTAACTTGGCATCACATTTGGCATCAACATTGTGGGCCGAAGGGCCTGTTCTGCAGAATTGGTGCACTACAATGCTGAGAACAATATTCTGCACTCTGTATTTTTTCCTTTATCTCTACCTATTGTACTTGAAATTGTACTGATTATATCTGTGTTTGGTATATCTGATCTGTTTTGATTGCATGCAAAACAAAGCTTTTCACTGTTCCTTGGTGTGCGTGACAATAATAAATATAAACCTGAACATCCTGTACTGTACTGTTATGTTTTAGGTTCATTTTTAGATTTTAGGAACAAGGAACTGCAGATGCTATTTTTCAAATTAAAAGACATGAAGTGCTGGAGTAATTTGGCAGATCAGGCAAATTAATTCAATCTCATCTGCCTGTACTTGATCCATGTTCCTCCATTCCCTGCCCTTCCATATACCTATGTAAAAGCCTCTTAAACACCACTATTGTAGCAGCCTCCACCACCACCGCTACCAATGCATTCCAGCACCCATTACCCTCTGTGTAAAGAAACCTACCCTGCACATCTCCATTAAACTTTCTCCCTCTCACCTTATAGCTATGCCCACTAGTTTTGGACATTGCTACGCTGTTTATTGTTTATTGTTTACGCTATCTACGCCTCTCAGAATTTTATTTACTTCTATCGTCCCCCCTCAACCTCTGACATTCCAGAGACAACAATCCAAGTTAGTCCAACCTCCCCCTGTATATGAAACCCTCTATTCCATGCTTCATTCTGTTAAACCTCCTCTGCACTCTCTCCAGCCTCTTCCTGTAGCTGTAACCCTCTAGTCCGGACATCATTTTGGTAAACGTTCTCTGTGCTCTCTCCAACCTCTCCCTGTAGCTGAAACCCTCTAATCTAAGCGGCATTCTGGTAAAAAGTCATCCTTGGGATTGTATGTTTAAGAAAGAACTGTAGATGCTTTAAAAATCGAAGGTAGACAAAAATGCTGGATAATCTCAGCGGGCGAGGCAACATCAATGGAGCGAAGGAATAGGCAACGTTTCTGGTCGAGACCCGAAACGTCATCTATTCCTTCGCTCTATAGATGCTGCCTCACCCGCTTAGTTTCTCCAGCATTTTTGTCTACCTTGGGATTGTACGGTGTTTTTACATAGTTTAGATAATCATCCATTGTCAGTTGTTCCACGGAGCACAGATATTTTCAAAATGTTTGAATAATATCACAAATGATCAGTGAAAGTGTCATGACTGATGCTCAATTTTTGTTTATCATTGCAAACATTTCGTTTATCGTTACATTTAATCTTGAGACTGCGAAGCACTCAGTTCAAGTAAAATGGATTAATTGGAGCTGTAGTTTTTAAATACCACCCAACCGACACAAACTATCTTGAGGATGCTCTTAATGTTACAAAAAAACACTCATATCTCAATGTAACCAGTCAAGGGTTATTTAGTAATCAGTCTGAAGAAGGGTCCCGACCCAAAAAAAGACACCTATTCCTTTTTCTCCAGAGAAGCTGCCTGACTCACTGAGTTACTCCAGCATGGAGTTGTTCAGTATCAGTTGCACTGAACAGTTGAAATATACTGGTATCCAAAGATAGACACAAAGTGCTTGAATAACTCAGTGGGTCAGGCAGCATCTCTGGAGAAGAAGGAATAGGTGATGTTTCGGGTCAGATCCCGGAACCGTCACCTATTCGTTTTCTCCAGAGATGCTGCCTGACCCACTGAGTTACTCCAGCATTTTGTGTCTAGCTTCTGTATAAACCAGCATCTGCAGTTCCTTCCTAGACTGAAATTTGATTTCCTATGATTTTTTGTTTTAGTTTTCAATTTTAGAGATACAGGATGGAAACAGGCCCTTCGGCCCACTGAGTTCATGCCGAGCATCGATCACCCGTTCACACGAGTTCTAAGTTATCCCATCTACTTCCTCATCTACTCCCTACACACTAGTGGCAATTTACAGAGAGCGAATTAACCTACAAACTCACACGCCTTTGGGACTTGGGAGGAAACCAAAGCACCGGGACATGGGAGTACGTGCAAACTCCGCACACACAGATAGCACCCACAGTCAGGATGAAACCCGGGTCTCTGGCGCTGTAAGGCAGCAACTTTACTGCTGCGCCTCTGTGCTGCCCAAATTTAAGTTATTGTTAATAGATTTTTTTTCTCACTGAATGTTGCCAATGTTTGGAACCATATTTAAGTGTGGCACCGTGAGGCAGCAGATCTACATGCTGTGCCACTGTGCTGCGCCAGTATTTTCTATGTTCTTGATCTACTTTATATTTGAGGTGAAGATCCCACAGTGCTATAAAATACTGAGCTTATAAGATTTTGTCAATGATAGAGATATGCAGATCTATATCTGTAAGTCACGGTTGCATGTGAATTGGAGACAAACGTATGATTTGCTGCCCTTATCCTCTGAGAGGTTGCTAATGTTTCATGTGCTGTCAAATAAACCTTGGCAAGTTGCTGCCTTGCATTTTGTTGATCGTGCTTACTGCAACAGTGTAGGGCAGCGAATGTCAGGGTGAATGTCACGGTGGTGGATGGGACACAAACAGAAGCCTTGCTTCGATAATGTCCAGATTCCTTGAGATGGCTTCTTAGGGACGCATGGTGGCACTGCGATAGAGTTGCTGCCTCACAGAACCAGAGACCTGGGTTTGATCCTGACTACAGATGCAGTGGGTACGGAGTTTATACGTTCTCCCGTGACCGCGGGGGTTTTCTCTGGGTGCTCCGGTTTCCTCCCACACTGCAAAGACGTGCAGGTTTGTAGGTTAATTGGCTTCGGTAAATTGTAAATTGTTCCTAGTGTGTAGGATAGTGCTGGTGTACAGGGTGATCACTGGTCGGGGGAGATGGAAGGCTGGAACAGTGTAGCTCTTTTAGTTCTAGAAAGCCCAGCTTTCTATCCCCCTCACCTCCACCCATACAATCGGCCTGAAGAAGGGTCCCAACCTGAAAAGTCACCTATCCATGTTCTCCGAAGATGCTGCCTGACCCTCTGAGTTACTCCAGAAATTTGTGAACTTCCAGCTGTTTTTGAGTAAGTGCTGGAGTAACCCAGAGGGTCAGGCAGCATATCTGGAGAATATGGGTAGGCAACTTTTCAGGTCGGGACCCTTCTTCAGATTGAAGAAGGTGTGAAGAAGGGTCCCGACCATGATAAGTCATCTATCCATTCCCTCCACAGATGCTCCGACTTTGTGCTTTGATGAAGGTTCCAGCATCTGCAGTTCTTTGTGTCTCCAATCTGTTTTTTTCTTGCTGACAGGTCTGATAATGATTCAAACCCTACTAACATAGACTTGGGACATTGTTTTTTATCTTTTTGCACTATTATTGTTTGTTTGTTTTTATGTGTATGGGTATATGTGTATATATATAGAAACATAGAAACATAGAAAATAGGTGCAGGAGGAGGCCATTCAGCTCTTTGAGCCAGCACCGCCATTCATTGTGATCATGGCTGCCCCCATATCCCTTGACTCCACTAGCCCCTAGAGCTCTATCTAACTCTCTCTTAAATCCATCCAGTGACTTGGCCTCCACTGCCCTCTGTGGCAGGGAATTCCATAAATTCACAACTCTCTGGGTGAAAAAGTGTTTTCTCACCTCAGTCTTAAATGACCTCCCCTTTATTCTAAGACTGTGGCCCCTGGTTCTGGACTCGCCCAACATTGGGAACATTTTTCCCGTATCTAGCTTGTCCAGTCCTTTTATAATTTAATGTTTCTATAAGATACCCCCTCATCCTTCTAAACTCCAGTGGATACAAGCCAAGTCTTTTCAATCTTTCCTCATATATTTAGTTTAATTTAGGAATAGAGAGCAGAAACAGGCTCTTCGGCCCACCGAGTCTGTGCCGACTAGTGATCCCCGCACACTAACACTATCCTACACACACTAAGGATAATTTCTCAGTAAATCAGCAGGACAGGGACCATCCCTGGAGAGAAAGGATGGGTAACGTTTCAGGTTGAGGCCCTTCTTCAGACTCCGAAACATCACCCATTCCTTCTCTCCAGAGATGCTACATGTCCCGCTGAGTTACCTCAGCATTTGTTTTAAAATCCATTTTAAATCAGCATCTGCAGTTCCTTCCTACACAGGGATAATTTATACCAAGCCAATTAGCCTACAAACCTGTACGTCTTTGGAGAGTGGGAGGAAACCCAAGATCCCGGAAAAACCCATGGGGAGAACGTTCAAACTCCGTGCAGACAGCACCCCTGGTCAGGATTGAACCCAGACTCTGGTGCTGTAAGGCAGCAACTCTACCACTATGCCACTGTGCCATACACACTGAACTTTTTATTTCTCTTTAATTATACTGTTTACAGAATACTATGCTTGCATATTCTGTTGCACTGCTGCAAGTAAAAATGTCATTGTTCTGTCTGCGACATATGACAATAAAACACTGGACTCTTGATTCTTGCAAAAATGCTGTGGAGATTAAGTTCCCGCTGCCGTCGAGAGGAGAACGGGCATTTTGGAGAAATGTTGAGATGCTCCACAAACATCCTCCTCAGCATCGTTGAAAACCATCACATGGTAGTGGATCGGGAAGAAAATGAAAAATTTTAAGTTACCAAAGTGTTTTGAGACAAGACGGAAATGTCACAGAACTGTAGAAATAAAGCTCAGGGAATGAGCCTAAAACTGAATGCAACAGGAACGGTCCTGGGAGATTAAACTAACATAGTGCAGGCCATTGCTTCACACATAGGAGAGATGGGAAAGTGAGCAAGGTTCATCGTAAGTTTACATATATAAAAGAAATACTTGTATTAATGTCACCTCTTTTATTATCTCGGAATGTCCCAATGCACTTTACAACCAATGAAGTGTTGTTTCAGACAAAATATGTAAGAAGAAACTGCAGTTGTTGGTTTATACCAAACAATCTGAAGAAGGGTCCCGACCTGAAAAGTCGAACATAGACACAAAATCCTGAAGAAGCGTTCCGACCCGAAACGCCACCTATTCCTTTTCTCTAGAGATGCTCCCTGAACCGCTGATACTCCAGAATTTTATGTCTATCTTCGGTATAAAGTTCCTTCCTATACAAGGTTTAGAGGAATATGGGCCAAAAGTGGGCAGCTGGGACTAATGTAAATGGGACTTGGTCGGCATGGGCAAGTTTGGCCGAAAGACTTATTTCCGTGTTGGATGTCTCTATGGCTCTAAGTATACCCTCTGTGTAAATAAAAACTTGACCTACACATCCTCTTTAAACATTTCCACTCTCACCTTAAAGTTGTGCCCTCTAGTATCCAACATATCCATCCTGGTAAAAAGGTTCTGACTATCTACCCTTTCTAAGCCTCTCATAATTATCTACACTTCTATTGTATTCTGGTATTGTTTTAAGTGCAGCCGCTGCTGCAGTCATGGAAATGCAACAAACACTGGATACACAAACTCGCGAACTTCAATCTTACACCAACCACATCATTTATTTTGTTTTTGATAGATGGATTAATTGCAACATGGAAACAGGCCCTCTGGCCCACCGAGTCCCCGCCGACCATCGATCATCCGTTCACACTAGTTCTACGTTATCTTACTTTCTCATCCTCTCCCTACACTCCAGGGACAACTTATAAAATTCTTAAGGGGTTGGACAGGCTAGATGCAGGAAGATTGTTCCCGATGTTGGGGAAGTCCAGAACAAGGGGTCACAGTTTAAGGATAAGGGGGAAATCTTTTACGACCGAGATGAGGAAAACATTTTTCACACAGAGAGTGGTGAATCTCTGGAATTCTCTGCCACAGAAGGTAGTTGAGGCCAGTTCATTGGCTATATTTAAGAGGGAGTTAGATGTGGCCCTTGTAGCTAAAGGGATCAGGGGGTATGGAGAGAAGGCAGGTAGAGGATACTGAGTTGGATGATCAGCCATGATCATATTGAATGGCGGTGCAGGCTCGAAGGGCCGAATGGCCTTCTCCTGCACCTATTTTCTATGTTTCTATGTTTCTATGACCATTAATCTACAAACCAGCACGCCTTTGGAATGTGGGAGGAAACCGGAGCACCCGGAGAAAACCCGCGTGGTCACAGGGAGAACATGCAAACTACACACACAGACAGCACCCGAGGTCAGGATCGAACCCATGTCTCTGGCGCGTGAGGTAGCGGCTCTCCCTGCTGTGCCACTGTGCCATGTTGATGGAGAGGTAAGCTTTAGATGGGGCAAAGTTTCCATTCTACGGGCAGCACAGTGGTGCAGCTGGTCTCTCAGTGTCAGAGAATTGAAGACCTGGTGAAACTCTCCACATAAAAAGAAGTTGAATCCAAATCATTAAACATATTCAAGATGAAGTTGAATATTTTTCAACGGTCAGGAGAGACAAAGACACTTGGGGAGAAAGGCAAAATGGGAAATGCGTTTGGATGGAGACACAGGAGACTGCAGATGCTTGAATCATGAGAAAACCGCAAAGTGCTGGAGGGACTCAGCGGGTCAGGCAGCATTGTGGAGGGAATGGACAAGCCTTTCATGTTTTGGGATCCTTCTCGGAAGGGTGAAATTGAATGGAGGAGCAGGACCGAACGGCAAATGTCCAAGAGGCCTCACCGCGCCAGATACTAGTGTTCGATCCTGACCTTGGGTGTTGTCTGCGTGGAGATTGCACGTTTTCCCTGTTACCATGTTGGTTTCCTCCAGGTGCTCCGGTTTCCTTCCACATCCCAAAGATGGGTGGGTTTGCAGGTTAATTGGCCCCCTGTAAATTACCCCCACTGTGTAGGGAGTGGATGAGAAGGTGGATAACATAGAACAAGAGTGAATTGGGTGTTCGATGGCCGGCATGGACTCAGTGGGCCAAAGGGGATGTTTCCAGGCTGTATCTCTAAACTAAACTAAACTAAACTAAACTAAACTGGCAGCTATTTGTCAATATATTTTCAATACAATTCATTGCCAGAGATGGCTGTGGAGGCCAAGTCAATGGATATTTTTAAGGTGGAGATTGATATATTCTGACTAGTAAGGGTGACATGGGTTGTGGGAAGAAAGCAGGAGAATAGGGTTGAGAGGGAAAGATAGATCAGCCATGATTGTGCAGACAACAGACTTAATGGGCAAAATGGCCTAACTCTGCTCCTAACTGATGAACTTATGAATACTTGTTTGCCCCGATGAAAGTTTAAGACCATAATACTTGGGGTAGAATTAGGCCATTCAGCCCATCGAGTCTACTCCAACATTCATTAATAGTTGTTCTATTTTCCCCTATGTCTCTTGCCTTCTCCACGTAATATAATGTAAAAGATACACAAATATAGTACTTTTATGCATTCAAAGACAGGATCTTAAATGGTTATTTAATCCAAAGGGAAAATTAAGATAGAAGCTGCAGTTTTTTAAATGATTGCTGAAGAAAGTAATTCTCAAGAGCCACATCTAGCAGTTTAGTTTTCCAAACACACAACAATAGTTAAGGGGGGAATTTGAACAGAATTACTGATGAGTTTCCGGAGGACATAGATTTACGGTGACGGGGGAAAGATTTAATAGGAACGTGAGGGGCAACTTTTTTACACAAAGGGTGGTGGGTGTAAGGAATAGCTGCTGAAGGAGGTAGTTGAGGCAGGGACTATCACAACGTTTAAGAAACATTTCGACAGGGACATGGATTGGACAGGCTTGGAGGGATATGGCCAAACGCACTCAGGTGGGACTAGTGTAGATGGGACAAGTTGGGCTGCATGGCCATGTTGGGCCGAAGGGCCTGTTTCCATGCTGTATGACTCTATGACTCTATGACTCTATGATACAGATTGATGGACTTTCAGTTCAAAACAAAACACTCTTAATGCTGAAAGTCTTAAGTAAATCCAGAAAAGCAGGAAATAATCACCAGGTCAGCCAGCATGTGTAGAGGGGTGGGAGATTGCAACCTTCACGTGGTCCGCCCTGTTTCAATGAATGCAATCAACCTGGCGTGCAAAATCAAATAAGATCAAATATAACGATTTGTCCTACAACTTTAGGCTGTGCACGCCATGCGCAAGAAGAAGCAGCATGTGTAGAGAGGGCAACAGTGAATATTTCAGGTCAGTGGGCAGTGAGGAAAGATTCACCCTGCCCCTTAGATAAGGAGAGATGAGTAGGAGTGAAATGTAAAGCCGGAGGGAGGGATATGGGCGGAAGTGGACAGGGGGAGGGGAGAGAGGGGGGGGGGGGAGGGACGGCATGGGGGCGCAGCGGTAGAGTTGCTGCCCTTCAGTGCTTGCAGCGCCAGAGACCTGGGTTCGATCCCGGCTGGAGTTTGTACGTTCTCCCTGTGACTGCGCAGGTTTTCTCAGAGATTTTCGATTTCCTCCCACACTCCAAAGACATACAGGTTTATAGGTTAATTGACTTTTTATAAGTGTAAATTGTCCCTGGTCTGTGTAGGATAGTGTTAATGTGTGGGGTTGCTGGTCGGAGCGGACTCGGTGGGCTGAAGGTCCTGTTTCTGCGCTGTATCTCCAAACTGAAACTATAAAGGGGAATGGAGGATTTGTGGAAGGGAGATGAATGTGGGAAGGAAGGGAAAGGAGCAGGGTGACGGGGGGAGATGGTGGGATAAAGCAGGGGGAGGGATATGGGTGGAAAGGGACTGAGAGGAGGGGAATAAAATGGAAATGAAGTTGGCGGTGGGAGTTGCTATAATACTCTCACTGAAATCCAGCTTTCAAACAGGCATTTCGTTCCCAATCAGGTATGATCCTTATATAAGCAATGAAGCAAATAGCACATCAGTACAGACCCTGTTCCTCGACTCTCAGAATCAATGGGGTATGAGAAACAGAGGCGGGGATTGAGACCATTTGCATCAGAGCTCTAAAGGTCTGACTATGGAGCTGCACTGTAAACCCCGTTCTAATGATATGAATCTGACTACCTACCTGTCCCTGCTGCAAGCATTACTATTGAAATGTTGCCCTTCACCACCAGTTATATGTAAATATATTCACTGCAAATCATGACAGAATGTTTAATAATTCACCGTTCCAACATCACATTACATACAATTATGCATTGTTATGACCATACATTTCAGACCAGCTCATGTGTAGGAAGGAACTGCAAATGCTGGTTTATACCGAAAATAGACTCAGTGCTGGAGTAACCCATCCCCTTACACCTACATTCCTTTCTCTGCCCTCACAATTCACATCTCTTCCTTATCTCAAGGCCTTGTGTCTTGTTTTCATCTCTGTCCACCCATCTGTCAACTAAACCTCCCTCACCTGTATCCATCTATCACTTTGCCAGAGATATACAGCGTGGAAACAGGCCCTTCGGCCCACCGAGTCCACGCCGACCATCGATCACCCATTTACGCCAATGTTATGTACAAAATAGATATTTTCTCAAGGACATTTAGAAAAAGGCAACGAATGCCAGACTTAGCGCCAATGGTCACAATCCACACATCTCATTTGAACTTTGCCCCGCTCACCTTAAAGTCATTGACATTTACATCCTGGGTGACAGGATCTGCTCTATGGTTCTCAGCATTTTATATACTTCTATCAGGTCTCCCCTCAACCTCAATTTTCCAAATGCAGCCTATCCAATGATAGAGTTGGCTCTTGTCGCTTATACTCAATGCCCCTAACAAGTTTCAAAACACCTCTCTAAAGCAAAACAATAACACTTTCATAATGTTTAGTTACTATGATATAAGGTCATATGGTCATAAGGTCATAAGTGCAAGGAGCAGAATTAGACCATTCGGCCCATCAAGCCTACTCTGCCATTCAATCATGGATGATCTATCTCTCCCTCCTAATCCCATTCTCCTGCCTTCTCCCCATAACCCTTGACACCTGTACTAATCAAATATATATATTTCCAAAGATACTGATTTGGGATTATCAGTCATGATCACATTGAATGGTGGTGCTGGCTCGAAGTCCGAATGGCCTACTCCTGCACCTATTGTCTATTGTCTATTGTCTATTGACACAAAGAGCTGAAGTAACTCAGCAGGACAGGCAGCATCTCTGGAGAGAAGGAATAGCATATCTTTTATTCATTGTTCTTTATCTCTCTACAACATCGTCTATATCTCTAGTTTCCCTTATCCCTAACTAGTCTAAAGAAGGGTCTCGACCAGAAACGTCACCCATCCCTTTTCTCCATAGATGCTGCCTGTCCCGCTGAGTTACTCCAGCATTTTGTGTATCTATCTCCTGTTTAAAACAGCATCTGCAGTTCCTTCCCACAAATAGATATTTCTTATGTTTTACAATTTAATAGTCCCTAATAAAACATTACTAGTGTTTAATAGTGTGATCTTGGATGCCCACCAACAAGCTAAATGTATATCATGAATAGAATAATGCAGCGCAGAAAGTTTCTCTTTATTTTAGATTAAAGAGAAAAGAATTCTCGTTCATTTATATATCGTTTTTACTAAATAATGGAAAGTAAAAGTATAATGCAAAGTATAAGTATCTTATCTATACTCCCAAGTCTTTCCTGATGTTCTCTGAGTGAGGGCTACATGTATATATGTATGTAGTTTGTTTTGTTGTGCTATTCTTATAACAAATGTAAAGCACTTTGGCCAACGAGAGTTGTTTTTTAAATGTGCTATATAAATAAATGTGACTTGACTTGACGATAAGTGGTGTTGAAGGGGCTTTTAAATAGGCATGTGGATATGCAGGGAATGGAAGGATATGGATCACGTGCAGGCAGAGATTAGTTTAATGGCATCATGTTCAGCACAGACATTGTGGGCCGAAGGGCCTGTTCCTGTGCTGCAATGTTCTATGTTTGGGAAGAGACAGTTAATTTGAGTGAAAAAAGAAACAGTGATGTTGGAAGGGTCAAGCAACCCTATTTTAGTATGTAAGATGCATCACAGAAATAATACTGGTCTTTGCTGTGTTAATTCACTGCTGGCTTACCAACTGCAACAATACACCTATTTCAAAAAGAGCATACTTCAAGGTGCCATGGGGTTTTACATTCTCTTTAGTTTTGGGATTATCCTTCCAAGGGCAGAGGCACCAGATCATGTGTTGAAGTGGAGTTGAGCATGTGTTGAGAATACAGATCTGGTGCAGATGCGGCGTAGCAAGCATTTTATCGGGATGCATCACAGCATGTTTTGGGAACAGCGCCATCCAAGACCGCACGAAATTGCGGACAGTTGTAGACGAAGCCTAGACCATCACACAAACCAACTTCCCTTCCATTGACTCCATTTACACTTCCCGTTGTCTCGGCAAGGCCACCAACATGATCAAGGACGAGTCTCACCCCGGTCACTCTCTCTTCTCCCCTCTCCCATCAGGCAAGAGGTACAGATTTGTGAAAACGCACACGTCCAGATTCAGGGACAGTTTCTTCTCGGCTTTTACCAAGCAACTGAACCATCCTATCAATAACTAGAGAGCGGTCCTGAGCTACCATCTACCTCGTTGGACACCCTCGGACTATCTTTAATCGGACTTTACTGGACTTATCCTGCATGTAACGTTATTTTCTTTACCCTGTATCTGTACACTGTGACGGCTCGATTGTAATCATGTCTTTCCACTGACTGGATAGCACGCAACAAAAAATATTTTTACTGTACCTCGGAGCACATGACAATAATCTAAACTTACTAACTTACTGTAGGAGACTGACTGAATGTAATCAACCCATAGAATATAGAGTACTGGAGTAACTCAGTGGGTCAGGCAGCATCTCTGGAGAACATGGATAGGCAACGTTTGGGTTCAAACCTTCCTTCAGATGGATTGTAGTAAACTAGGCCCATTTGCCCACGTTTGACATATCTCTTTAAACCTTTCCTATCCATGTACCAGTCCAAGTGTCTTTTAAATGTTATTATAGTTCTGCCTGGATTGCTTGGAGTCAAGAGTCAAGTGGTTTATAGTCATATGTCCCGAAATGGAACAATGAAATTCTTATTAGCAGCAGCATAACAGAATATGTAAACATAGTACTCTGTAAACTCCATAATAATTAAACAATACAAGGAACTGCTGATCTGGTTAAGAAAATAAGACACAAAGTGCTGAAGTAACTCAGTGGGTCAGACAGCATCCACCTATCACTTATGGAACTTTATCCTGCCCTCTTCCTCTCTTCCAGCTTTCTCCCCTCTCTGCCCCACCACAATCAGTCTGAAGAAATATCTTGACCCAAAACGTCACCTATCCATGTTCTCCAGGGATGCTGCCTGACCCGCTGCATTACTCCAGCACTTTGTGTCTTTCTTTTTGTGAACCAGCCTCTGCAGCTCCTTGTGTCTTTGTAAACACATATCAAGGTAGTGCAGCGGTAGAGTTGCTGCCTTACAATGCCAGAGACCTGGGTTCGATCTTGTACATTCTCTCCATTCTCTCCACGCGGGGTTTCTCCGGGTGCTCCGATTTCCTCCCACATTGCAAAGACGGACAGATTTGTAGATTAATTGGCTTTGGAAAAGATTGTAAATTGTCCCTTGGGTATGGGATAGTGCTATTGTACGGGGCGATCGCTGGTCAGCATGGACTCAGTGGGCCAAAGGGCCTGTTTCAATGCTGTATCTCTTAACTGAGCTAATAGATGACCTCCAATTTTACAGCTCATGACTGATATTAATGTCTGCACAAGTGCTGTCCCATATGTTTGTGCTGAAAATTACTTCCTTAGCTTCAAATATGATTCATATTCTACATAACAGTTGACCTGAACACAGGCAGATAAATGCAATATTTCAACTGTATAAATCCTATTGTTTAAGCAAGGTGAAGTGACCTTTTCAGCTTTAATGGCATATTTATACTCTTTTATAATGTTATACTTGGAATTAAATTCCCAGCTGATAACGTCTTGAATGCTTTAAGAATGACCAGGGGTGCACGTTTTCTGTTTGCTCATATTTTATTACATAACCACCGCTGAGAATTCCATGGAAATGTTATGTGATCTCTGAAGATTTGTTCAAATGATTGCAGATGACTGCAGTACCCAAAAGCCACTCACAAAGAATCTGATCATTATTATCCTTCATGGATACCAACTGATATAAATTTTCCAAGTGAATGAATTATGTATTTCATGTTTGCTGTTAGCAGACGAGATGTTCTCATCTTAAGATTTGACTGTCTCCGATAGCAATGCAGTAACTAGGCCATTTAGGCACTAATTATGCTTCAACTCTTTCTTGAAATGACTAAATCAGCATCTGTTCTATAATTATCATTAGCAAATGTGTATAGGTGCCATGTCTCATGTAAGAATGCCTAACCAGGAATATTTTAAATATGAAGGTCAATATAAGCGTACCAGTATAATGTTAATGCAATCTTTAAACATTCTTAAGCTCTGATTGAAACCTAAATGAATTGAGTTTAAATGCAAGAGGCTATTTTTATAAAGCTGCGATACATGTTAGTTTGATTTTTAAGATATAATTGTATCAAACAACATTAACTAAATAATGAAAACTAGATTTCTGCTGTATTAATGTCACAAGCATTACCTGTAATATAAACACATTCTAATGATCTATTCTGATGATTCTTCAGTTTGTGGTAAAAATGTATAAAGTAAATAGTTTGACATTTGGGCATTTTGGTCTTATTTCTGTAGCAATCATGCAATGTAATTAGTTACAAATTCAGAAAATTATAGTCTGTAATGCCTATATTTTTTTGTAATAACAGGTTTTTGTTCAGAAATGCAATCACAATTAATCTAGTTTTTGTTTAGCTTAGAGTCAGCATGGAAACAGGACCTTCGGTCCACGGAGTCCGTGAGGACCATTGATCATCCGCTCACACCAGTTCCATGTTATCCCACTTTCCCATCCACTCCCTATATACACTAAGGGAAACTTACTCGTGGTCAATTAACCTGCAAACCGGCACATCTTTGGGATGTAGGAGGAAGCCAGAGCACCCAAAGGAAGCCCACACCGTTACAGGGAGAATGTTCAAACTCCACACAGACTGAGCCCGAGGCCAGGATCGAACCTGGGTCTCTGTCGCTGTAAGGCAGCAGCTCTACCAGCTGTGCCACTCTGTGCTTCACTTTTGGATACAATCTGGATTAAGAATAAAGAAAACTGTGACCATAATATTTTAATATGATCGAGTGCAATAAAAATATATTGGCATGATTTCATTGATATCAAATATATTTTTATTTTTCATATGAAGATGACAAAGACTTCATTTATATATTGAAATATACAGAAGACAGTCAAAACCTTTTTCCCCACGATGGAAATATCAAATACTAGAAGGCATAGCTTTCAGGCGAGAGGGACAAAGGTTAAAGGAAAGGTGTGGGGCAAGTATATTTGGAGCGCACTGCCAGGGGTGGTGGTGGAGGCAGATACGATAGTGTCGTTTAAAGAAACTTTTGGAAAAGCACATGGATATGCAGGAAATTGAGGGATATGGCTCACGTACAGGCAGATAGGAGTTGGTCTTGCCATCATGTTCAGCACAGACATTGTGGGCCGTAGGGACTATTCCTGGGCTGTACTGAAAATAGGCACAAAATGCTGGATTAACTCTGTGGGTCAGGCAGCATCTCTGGAGAAAAGGAGCAGGGGACATTTTGGGTCGAGACCCTTCTTCAGACTGAGAGTCAGGGAGGGGAGAGGGAAACTCGAGGTAGAGTGTTGCAGAACTGTCGCAGAGAGGAGGAGCACTTCTTCAAAGTAGGCATACTTAGAGGAGCCTTCACAGTGGAGTGGACAAAATGTGTACAAAGCAACTGCAGATGCTGGTTTACACCACAGATAGACACAAAACGCTGGAGTAACTCAGCGGGTCAGGCAGCATCTCTGGAGGAAAGGAATAGGTGACATTTCAGGTCGTAACCATCCTCCAGACTGTTTCTGTTCCTATATTGCACTGTTCTATGTTTTATGTTCTATGCTCAAAATATTTATTGCAAAAAAATACAAACGCAGCGATTCTAATATAAAAGATAAAGGCTTCTAAATTGCTGGGTCAGGTTCAGGAGAGAATTCAAGATTTGACATTACCTTTTGCTCTGTCAACATGTGAGGTAACGCCATTGTGATACCACTAACATAATGGCATATTTCCGGAATTTAAAAATTAAATGCCTAAATCCCCAATGACTTCATCAGATAATGTTGGATACCACTATAGCACTCCGAACATAATCATTTATATTAAACCACTTCTCACAAGCCTGCAATGCAGAATATTTGGTAGCCTTTTTAATTTTGGCAGGCTTAGTTCCATATCAAGTTACCTCATCCAACAATTATCGCCTGTAGATTCTCATAATTTTACATGGAATGTTTCATCCGCTACTCTTCTGACATATCCAGGTCAGAGTTTAATGAAGTATCATCTGATTAGTTGGGAAGAAGGATAGCTTCATTGAGAATGACAACTAATCACACGCCACTTTTTTAATTCTGAGATCATGAATGGAGATATTTTTGGAGGCAGAGGAATTTCAGAGAATTAATAAAAATGTAATAGAAATTAAGAACAAGAACACAAAACAGATCAGGACATGAAGAATAGAAAGCAAAATTCAACGGTTGCACGCATGGCGCCAGAGATCCAGGTTCGATCCCGACCTCGGATGCTGTCTGTGTGTGGAGTTTGCATGTTCTGCCTGTGACCACGTGGGTTTCCTCCGGGTGCTACGGTTTCCTCCCACATCCCAAAGATGTGCGGGTTTGTAGGTTAATTGGTCCTCTGTAAATTGCCTCTCGTGTGTAGGGAGTGGATGAGAAAGTGGGATAACATAGAACTACCTCCAGATTCAGGGGCAGTTTTTTCCCACCGGTTATCAGGCAACTGAACCAACTATCACCAACTAGAGAGCGATCCATCTACTCCATCACCCTATCAATTCCCCTCGTGACTTTATACACCTCTATAAGATCACTCTTCAGCCCCCAGCCTCCTGCACTCCGAGGAATGAAGTCCTAGCCTGCTCAATCTCTCCCTATAGCTCAGGCCCTCGAGTCCTGGCAACGTCCTCGTGAATCTTCTCTGCACTTTCTCCATCTTAATGACATTTTAATATCAGAACATGACCAGAATACTTTAGCCTTTCCTTTCCTATATCTCTATAGGGCAGGTGGGCTGAGGAATGGTTGATGGAATATAATACAGAGAAATGTGAGGTGTTGCATTTTGGGTGCACTAACATGGGCAGAACCTACTCACCTGGGCAGTGTTGCAGAGCAGAGGGATCTAGGAGTGCAGGTACATGGTTCGTTGAAAGCTACATCACAATAGACAGGGTAGTTAAAAAGGCAAAGGTACACAAAAATGGTGGAGAAACTCAGCGGGTGCAGCAGCATCTATGGAGCGAAGGAGATAGGTAACGTTTCGGGCCGAAACCCTGTAGTTGAAAAGGCTTTGGGCACATTGGCCTTCATCAGTGAGAGTATTGAGTATGGAATTTGGGAGGTCATGTTGCAGCTATATAAGACAGTGGTGAGGCTGCATTTAGAGTATTGTGTTCATTTCTGGGCACCATACTACAGGAAAGATGTTGTCAAGCTGGAAATGGTGCAGAAAAGATTTACGAGGATGTTGCCAAGACTCGAGGGCCTGAGCTATAGGTAGAGGTTGAGCAGACTAGGACTCTATTCCTTGGAGCACAGGAGGATGAGAGGAGATTGTAGAGAGGTGTGTGTATTTGTGTGTATGAGAGAGTGGGGGGGGGGGGGGGGTTGAGAATGCCAGAGAGTGTGTGTGTGTATGTGAGTGCATATCTGTGTGTATATGTGTGTATGTGTGAGTGTGTGTGTGTCTGCATGTGAGAGTGTGGGGGTTGTATGAAAGAGTGTCTGTGCATACGTGAGTCCATATCTGTGCGTGTATGTGTGAGTGTGTTTGTGTATATGTGAGTGTGGGTGTGTATGTGTCTCTATGCGTATGTGGCTGCGTGTGTATCTTTGTGTGTGAATGAGTCTGTGTGAGAGAATGTATGTAAGTCTGTGTGAGAGAGTGTGTGTGTGTGTGTGCAAGAGAGTGTGTCTGTGTGTGTGAGTGTGCATATGCATGTGTGTGTGAGTGTGTATATTTGTGTGTGTGGGTATGCATGAGTCTGCGTGTGTATGAATGTGTATGTGAGTGTGTATATGAGTCTGTGTGTGAGAGTGTGTATGAGTGTGTGTGTGAGTGTGTATATGAGTGTGTGAGAGTGTATATGTCTGTGTGAGTGTGTATAGGAGTCTGTGTGTAAGTGTGTATATGAGTCTGTGTATGTGAGTGTGTATGTGAGAGTGTGTGTGAGAGTGTGTATGTGAGAGTGCGTGTGAGTGTGTATGTGAGAGTGTGTGTGTGAGAGTGTGTGTGATAGTGTGTCAGAGTGTGTGTGAGAGTGTGTCAGAGTGTGTGTGTGAGAGTGGGTGCGAGTGTGTGTGTGTATGTGTGAGTGTATGTGAGAATGTGTGTGAGTATGTGTGAGAGTGTGTGAGTGTGTTTGTCTGAGTGTATGTGAGAGTGTGTATGTGAGTGTGTGTGAGTGTGTATGTGAGTGTGTGTATCTGTGAGTGGGTGTGTGTGTATGTAAGAGTGTGTGTGTGAGTATGTGAGAGTGTGTGTGAGTGTGTATATGACTGTGTGCGTGTGAGAGTGTGTATATGAGTGTATGTGAGTGTGTATCTGAGTCTGTGTGTGTGAGAGTGTATATATGAGCCTTTGTGTGTGAGAGTGTGTGTGAGAGTGTATATATGAGCCTGTGTGTGTGAGTGTGTGAGAGTGTGTGTGAGAGTGCGTGTGAGAGTGCGTTTGTGAGAGTGTGTGTGAGATTGTGTATATGAGTCTGTGTGTGTGTGAGTGTGTATTTGAGTGTGTGTGAGAGTGTGTATGTCTGTGTGTGTGTGTGTGTGTGTGTGTATTTGAGTCAGTGTGAGTGTGTATAGGAGTCTGTGTGTGTGTGAGTGTGTATGTGAGAGGTGTATATGAGTGTGTGTATATGTCTGTCTGTGTGTGGGAGTGTGTATATGCGTCTATGTGTGTGAGAGTGTGTATATGAGTCTGTGTGTGAGAGATTGTGTATATGCGTCTGTCTGTGTGTGAGAGTGTGTATATGAGTGTGTGTGTGAGAGTGTGTATATGAGTCTGTGTGTGTGAGAGTGTGTATATGAGTCTCTGTGTGTGTGTGTGTGTATATGAGTGTGTGAGAGTGTGTCTATGAGTTTGTGTGTGTGAGAGTGTGTATATGAGTCTGTGTGCGTGTGTTTGTGAGTGTGTGTATGTGATTGTGTATCTGAGTGGCTGTGAGTGTGCATGTGAGAGTTTGTAAGTGAGAGTGTGCGTGAGAGTGTGAGAGTGTATACATGAGTATGTGTGTGTGTAAGAGTATGTATATGAGTCTGTGTGTGTGAGTGTGTATGTTAGAGTGTGTGTGTGTATGTGAGAGTGTGTGTGAGAGTGCATATGTGAGAGCGTGTGTATATGAGTGTGTATATGAGTGTGTGTATGAGAGTGTGTATATGAGTGTGTGTGAAAGTGTGTATATGAGTGTGTGTGTGTATGTGAGTGTGTGTGAGAGTGTGTTTGTGAGAGTGTGTGTGAGAGTGTGTATATGAGTCTGTGTGTGTGTGAGTGTGTATTTGAGACTGTGAGAGTGGGTGTGAGTCTGTGTGTATGTGTGTATTTGAGTCTGTGTGTATATGAGTCTGTGTGTGTGTGTATGAGAGTGTGTATATGAATGTGTATATGTCTGTGTGTGAGAGTGTGTATATGAGTCTGTGTGTGTATGTCAGTGTGTATGTGAGTATGTCAGTGTGCATGTGAGTGTGTGAGAGTGTGTTTGTGAGAGTGCGTGTGAGAGTGCGTATATAGATAGATAGATCCGATAGATCCGATAGATAGATAGATAGATAGATAGATAGATAGATAGATAGATAGATAGATAGATAGATAGATAGATAGATAGATAGATAGATAGATAGATAGATAGATAGATAAATAGATAGATAGATAGATAGATAGATAGATAGATAGATAGATCCTTTATTGTCATTCAGACCTTTCGGTCTGAACGAAATTATGTTGCCTGCAGTCATACACAGAATCAATAATAACAAAACATACAATAAACACAAATTAAACATCCACCACAGTGAGTTCACCAAGCACATCCTCACTGTGATGGAGGCAAAGTCTTAGTCTCCGTCTCTTCCCTCCTTGTTCTCCCTCTGCGCTGAGGCGATTGATCCAGGCCGGAGATGCCGCTCTCCAGTCCAGCGGACCACCGTGGTGATGTCGCCGCCGCCGAAAGCCGGAACGCCGTCTCCTCTCCGAGACGGCCCGCCACAGCATCAGCTCCAGGCCGCCGCCCCAGCTCCGGGTCCCGCAGTCTCCGCTCCAGGTCCCGCAGTCTCCGCTCCGGGTCCCGCAGTCTCCGCTCCAGGTCCCGCAGTCTCCGCTCCAGGCCGCCGCCCCAGCTCCAGGTCCCGCAGTCTCCGCTCCAGGCCGCTGCCCCAGCTCCGGGTAGCCGCCCCAGCTCCAGGCCGCTGCCCCAGCTCTGGGTCCCGCAGTCTCAGCTCCGAGCCCCGCTGCATCAGCTCCAGGCCGCCGCCGAAAGCCAGAACGCCGCACCAGCAAGTCGGGCCACTGCTGCCTTAGCCCCGAAGACGGCCAGCCTCTCGTTGGTAAGTCCTGGCTGGCTCTGCCTCCGGAGCCTCGGGGTCGGTCGCAGGTTGGAGGCCGCCAGCTCCGCCATTAGGCCTCAGCGCAGACGGAGGCAGAGAAGGGGGATACGACACGAAAAAGTCACATTCCCCCGAAGGAAGAGACAGAGAACATGTTTCACCCCGTCTAACACAACCCAACAAACTAAAACTTAACCAAAACAAGACAAAAAAAACAACAGAAAAAAGTAAAGACAGACGGACTGCAGGCGAGCCGCAGCTGTTAACAGCGCCGCCACTTCCGGATATGAGTCTGTGTGTGTGTGAGTGTGTATTTGAGACTGTGTGTGTGAGTGTGTATGAGTCTGTGTGTGTGTGTGTGTATTTGAGTCTGTGTGTATATGAGTCTGTGTGTGTGTGTGAGCGTGTATGTGAGAGTGTGTATATGAGTGTGTGTGAGAGAGAGTGTGTATGTCTGTGTGTGTGAGAGTGTATTTGAGTCTGTGTGTGTATACGAGTCTGTGTGTGTGTATGTGAGAGTGTGTATATGAGTCTGTGTGTGTGAGTGTGTACATGAGTCTGTGTGTGTGAGTGTGTATATGTGTCTGTGTGTGTATGTGAGAGTGTGTGTGAGAGTGTCTATATGAGTCTGTGTGTGTGTGAGCGTGTGTATATGAGTCTGGGTGTGTGAGAGATTGTGTATATGTGTCTGTCTGTGAGAGCGTGTGTATATGAGTGTGTGTGAGAGAGAATATGTATATGTCTGTGTGTGTGTAAGTGTGTGTATATGAGTCTGTATGTGTGAGAGATTGTGTATATGAGTCTGTGTGTGAGTGTGTATATGAGTGTGTGTGTGAGAGAGTGTGTATATGAGTGTGTGAGAGAGTGTGTATATGAGTCTCTATGTGTGAGAGTATGTCTATGAGTCTGTGTGTGTGAGTGTGTATGAGTGTGTGTGTGTGTATATGAGTGTGTGCGTGTGAGAGTGTGTATACGAGTCTGTGCGCGTGTGAGAATGTGTATATGAGTCTGTGTGCGTGTGAGTGTGTATATGAGTCTGTGTGTGTGAGTGTGTATATGAGTCTGTGTGTGTGTGTGATTGTGTATGTGAGAGTATGTGTGAGAGTGTGTATATGAATGTGTGCGTGTATTTGAGCCTGTGTGTGAACGAGTGTGTGTGTAAGAGTGTGTATTTGAGTATGTGTGTGCGTGAGTGTGTATGAGTATGTGGTCGTATGTGTATATGGGTGTGTGTGTGTGTGTGTGTGTATGAGTGTGTGTGTGAGAGTGTGTATTTGAGTCTGTGTGTGTGTGAGTGTGTGGATATTAGTGTGTGTGTATATGAGTCTGTGTGTGTGAGCGTGTGTATATTAGTGTGTGTGTATATGAGTGTGTGTGCATGTGAGAGTGTGTGTGTGTGAGATTGTGTATATGAGTCAGTGGGTGTGTATGTGAGAGTGTGTATATGTGTCTGTGTGTGTGAGAGATGGTGTATGTGAGTCTGTGTGCATGTGAGAGTGTGTATATGATTCTATCTGTGTGTGAGTGTGTATATGAGTCTGTGTGTGTGAGACTGTGTATATGAGTCTCTGTGTGAATATGAGTCTGTCTGTGTGTGAGTCTGTATATGAGTGTGTGTGCGTGTGAGTGTGTATGAGTGTGCGTGTGAATACGAGTCTGTGTGTGAGTGTGTGTACGTGTGAGAGTGTGTATGTGAGTGTGTATATGAGTGTGTGTGTGAGAGTGTGTATGAGTCTGTGTGCGTGTGAGAGTGTGTATGTGAGTGTGAGTGTGTATGTGAGAGGGTGTATATGAGAGTGTGTGTGTGTGAGAGTGTGTATGAGTCTGAGTGTGTGTGTGTGTGAGAGTGTGCATATGAGTCTGTGTATGTGAGAGTGTGCATATGAGTCTGTGTATGTGAGTGTGTATATGAGTGTGTGTGTGTGTGTGTGAAAGAGTGTGTACAGCTCTCCCTCCAGCCCGGGCAGCATCCTGCACAATAATTGCTGGGAATGTGTTGCAGTTTGAATTTGCCTCTGTAGCGGGACGCATGCGTGTGCTGTGCGTGTGCTGGCCGCTGTGCTTTGGGTTGGGGGTTGCAACATGGCAGGGCCGCTGGCGCTCGCCTTTGCAAACTTGGAATGAACGCGGAGCGGCCGCGCTCCCTGCCTCCAGTCGAGCGGTGCAGAGCGGGACCCCGAGCCGCCCCCGTCCCCGTCCCGGCGCCGCCGCCCTCCTCCTCTCTACAGCTCCAGGTAAGACTTTAACCCCCCCACCCCCTCGTCCACATGCAGACCACTGCTCTCCGACCCCTGCACCCAGAGACACACACATAGACACAGAGGGCTTGTGTGCGGGGAGAGGGCAGGGAAACCGCGCCTGACTTCTCCCCCCTCCCTCTGTCTCTGTCCACTGTTTATCTTCAATGGTTCATCGCTGATCCGCAGCCGAGACTCCCGCAACACAAAGGGAGCCCGCGAGTTTGCATTTGAAGTAAGAAGCCCTGGTGAGAATTTGAGGTGGAGAGTTTTCTCTCTCAATCCCCATCTCTCTCTCTCTCTCTCTCCTCCTCCCTCCCTCCCTCTCTCTCTCTCTCTCTCCCCCTCCCTCCATCCATCTCTCTCCCCCTCCCTCCCCCTCCTTCCTTCCATCCCTCCCGCTCTCCCCCTACTTCCCTCCCTCTCCATCCCCTCCATCCCCCTCCCTCCCTCTCTCCCTCCCTCTCACCCCCTCCTTCCCTCCCTCCCTTCCTCTCTCCCCCTTCCCTCCCTCCCTCTCTCCCCCTCCTTCCCTCTCCCCCTCCCTCCCTCTCTTCCTCCCTCTCCATCCCTCCCTCCCCCCCCTCTCTCTCCCCCTCCTTCCCTCTCCCCCTCCCTCCCTCTCTCCCCCTCTCTCTCCCCCTCTCCCTCCCTCTCCCTCCCTCCCTCTCTCCCCCCCTCTCTCCCTCCCCCTCTCCCACCCTCTCTTCCCCCTCCCTCTTCCCCCTCCCTCTCCCCCTCCCTCTCCCCCCTCCCTCTTCCCTCCCAAACCCCCCACCCTCGCTCCCTCACTCCCCCACCCCACTGTCAGTGTTGTCAGAATTGCTGTGGGGGGGAGGGGGGGGGGGAGAGAAAGAGAGGAATAACTTCAAATGAAAGTCTAATCGAAGCCTGTAGAGAGGGGGGGGGGGGTTATTTCAATTTTTGATTTCAAAGTCAATAATTGAGGGGAGGGGGTGGACCCCAAATGTCAGCTTCTCTGTGACGTTTGGGGGTTGAGAAGATACACAAACACCATCTGAGGGCGTGTTAGGGTGGGGGGGGAAGGAGAGGGGGGAGAGGGGGGTAAGGAGAGAGAGTGGAGGGGTGGGGGGGGGGGGGGGTAGTGGGGTTGGGGAGGGAGCAGGGAGAGGGGGGCATGTGTAATCTCACGGTATATACCAGAGGTTGATCCCATTTCTCCCCTTCCCCGGAGGTTCTTGTTAGTTTCCATGGAAGTGAGTGAAATTGACAGTGATTTGGATTCCAGGATCATGTGGTTGTATTTTATGTTGTGTGTTGTGTGTGTGTTGTGTGTGTGTGTGAGAGAGAGAGAGCGCTCTCTCTCCCTCTCTCTCCCTTTCCCTCTAACTCCTCTGCTCTCTCTCTCCCCTAGCCCCCTCTTTTTGTTGTTGCCCTTCCATCTCTCTCCTCCCTGCACCCTAATTATATGCATGTAGGTTAAATGAATACCTGGTCATGGGCTCCACGTTTTCGGCAGTGAAATTTGATAGTCAAGAAAAGGGGGGGGGGGGGGGGGAGAGAAAAAGTGGTTCATGAAAAATCCAACCGTTGGAATCCGTGGTGCACGAAATGATCAGGTAGCGCGAATGTTTACGGTATGTGATGTTTTGGTGTTGCTGTTGTGATTTTGTCATTTGCAAAAATAAAGACACAAGACTCTGGGAGCAGCGGGGGCTTATTTTCTCTCTCTCTCTCTCTCTCTCTCTCTCTCTCTCTCTCTTTCTCTCTCTCTCTCTCTTTCTCTCTCTCTCTCCCTCCTTGCACGTTTAATATAGGGCCATTCATAATTTGGAGCGCTCCGGATTTCACCTTAACGCTGTAATATATATTCATAGCGGATTTAGTGGCGGTGCGCTTTGGGTACAGTGCAGAGGCGATCGGCTTTATAAATTTTAAATCGGGGCCAGTACTAGTGATGAGACCTGGCATTTGACGGGAATGTGATCTTTTTTTTCCTCCCCCACCTTTGCGATTGGTTTTAATTAGTGCAGATTTCACAGCGACCAGTCCAGGGGGGGGGGGGGGGGGGAGAAAAAATTCACGGGCTTTAGGGCCAGCGAGTGTGATTGTCAGTCGTGTGGTTTAGGGTTGGTTGTAATACCCTGTACACCATTTGTTTTCAACAACAACAACAAAATCTATTGGCACCCAAACTTGGAGACATTAATCAATTATACTTTACGAGACCCTCTGAGACTGGATGATTGCTTGTTTGGCGAGGATTGTGTGTGAATTTTGGATGCCATTTAATTGCAAGCCTCTAGTGCAGATGTGTACCACAGGTCATAACAAACCCGGGGTGGTCAGGGGAAATAAAATACGTCCCGCCTGTTAAAGTAGTTCCCAAGTCAGAAATCGAAGGTAGCAATAAAGTCCGCTGGTGGATATTTGGAGGAGATCTGATTTTTTTTTTTAACGCTCAGTTTGCAGTTAATGAGACGTTTACAGAGAATCTGTAATTGGTTCTAATCAATAGGGCTACCGGTGAATGTAGATGTGGCCGGTCTCTGTAGGAATCACAGGCAAAACTTGTGAGTTGTCCCCGGCCGGCCACGCAATTTCCTCTCCCCGAGCCGGTCAACGAGTTACTCCAGCATTTGTGTCTGTCTTCAGTGAATTGAAGTCCTGCTCTGAAGTGTACTTCTATATATTGTTGGCAACCCACGCCTACACAATCTGTTGTCCCCTTCCTCCCCCAGATCCTAGCCTCTCTGTCCCCCTATTCCCATGCAAACGCCGGCGTTACAAGCATGAGGACAAGTACGCGGTGGGACCTTCACTGAAATATTTTCCAGGCGAGACAATTGCCCTGCTGTGAACAATCTGCTTCCCCGTCCACAGAGGCACAGCAGCGACTTCTAAAAGAAACCTGTCTTGCGTGGGGTGCGTTTGTTTAATCAAACGGAATATACCTAACGGAGGAATAAAAAAACATTTCAGAGATCGGCGTGAGTAGGGGACAGTTGCTAATTGCTCAAGTCGTTTAAAAATGGGCAAAATGTTGGGGCTTTAAGGTCAGATTATTTATCTTTGCGTGTGTGTGTGTTAAAAAAAAAAGCTTTATACAAATGTAAACAGATTGCATGATTTTTTGGTAATCACCGCTGCATCTTCAAATATTTTTTTAAACTTAGTGAGACACTGATTTTAAAAAAATAATAAATGTGCTTTTGCTTGGGCAGTGAAAATAATGGCTGGTTCAGCAAGTGTGCAATGTACAGTAAGCCTGGTTTAAACGTGATGCATAGTACAGTATCTGTAAATAAGATTGCTGGAGTAAAATGCCATCAAGCTCAGCCTGTCATCTGTAAGCAAATATGCTAAGTGTTGTGTTTGTGCTTTAGATTAGAAAGAGGAGACCCAAGGGAGGTAGCACCATGCAGATATAACAAATCCCATTTCTAATATGCATGATATTCAACCTTTCCGCAGCTGGATATGTTTTTTTTCTTTGTGTTATTTCTGTGAGTGCTGACAATTTTTAGTTGTGTGGATCCTGGTATGGGCAACGTTATGAAGTAAAGGCAGCTGTCTGTGGCATCCCTGAAGGGAAGTGTTTGCACTCTTGCACAGGGGAAGAGCCACAAATCCTCGACACACTTCCCTGACACGATCAACATTCAGCTGCCTAGATTGTCTGCTTGGGCAATTTTTTTTGTGTTCTGACTGGCAGCATGGAGCACAAACAAATTAAAGCCCAGGCGAAAAAACAAAGTTTTCTACACCAACGCAGTATTCTGTCCTGCCTTTGCTTGCTCTCTGATTCTGTTTGAAGCCTTCGGTGTGGGATTCCCTCAAAGTATTCTTTCCCCCCCCCCGATGAAATATTCACTCCTTTTGCAGATAGAATGGAGTGGAGAGCCTGTCTCTTTTCCCAACAATTAACAGTAGTTACACACAAGGTGGTGGGTGTAAGGAACGAGCTGCCCGAAGAGGTCGTTGAGGCACGTAGTATCACAACGTTTGAGATACATTTGGACAGGTACATGGATAGGACAGGTTTAGGGGGATATGGGGCAAACGCAGGCAGGTGGGACTAGTGTAGATGGGACATGTTGGTCGGTCTGGGCTAGTTGGGCCAAAGGGCCTGTTTCCACGCTCGTCTTAATCTAATGCATTTAGAAACAGAAATCTTGGATGTTGCTTGGTGTTGGCTTTGCATTGTGTAAAAAAAAAGCAGATCAATTGCTGGTAGCAAGCGGTGATTGGATTGTTTATGTGGAAATTGGGAATTGGACAGGGGAGTCCCTAAAGAGGTGGAGGATGAGGGGGGTGGAGGGGGAAGGAGATTTAATGTTAATACTTTTAATCTGGACTTGTAGAGAATTCATGAGTATCCATAGATTTACACCAGTAATTATCATATCCCCAGTGATACAGGAAGACTTTTGCCTAAAACGTGATGTCTTTATTACACTGTTCACATGTTAATCGAGCAGGTTATGTAGCTGAGGGCTAACCGTATAACAATTTTTTTTTCATGGTAAATTCTGAGCAGAAAATAGAAATCTGACTTTTTTCATAATAATGGGGGGAAAAAACTAAAAATAACATTTTTCCAGTTCCTGAATTTAGTTTTTCATCTCCAAAGTTTTTCTATCGCCCTGCACATTTCTCTTTTTTTTTCTGCTGCCCTTTGAATGTTTTTACAGCAAGATTCTGTAGCATCCTATAGCTTTGTAGTTGGCAGAGTTCCAGGCATTGACTGCAGGATGCTTGGTACCTGGGAGCTTATTGGTTCCCTGGTCAGTATCAAGAAAGAAAGAAAGAAAGAAATACGAAGCAATGAAAATGTTGGTAAACTGCCATAAGGATTTGGGGAATGTCGGAAAGAGCTCCGCGTAATCAGCTTCAAACTCCAGTCTGAGACTTTGCGTTAGAAATAGCTGCTTATTAAGTCTACGAGCCAAAAGCATACTTGCTGACCAGTGTATTAGTAAATCAATGATTCATTGCAATGGCCAAATGCAGATTCAGTACAGGCTCACTACTTACTCGGCCAGCATGCAAAGCTAACTTTGGAAACAAATGTGCATAAAAGAATCACAAAATAGACCATAACCCGCAATAGTCACGTTCTTAAATGTGCCAACTGCTAATTCACAATTCAGACCCTATCAACAAATTTGAATTCACATAGTGCAAATAATCAATCCAGCAAATTTCTACCTTTTTAAATTAATTACACTGCTGGGTGGATTTTTTTTAAACTTTTAAATACTGACAGTGAGCCACTGATAAAGTTCAAAGTTTGTTCAAATATTGGTCACTATATTATATTTCCAGCTGAAATGATTTTAGTTCAAGGTTATGCTGTTATTGCCTGATTGTGTGTGTGTGTGTGTGTGTGTGTGTGAGAGAGTGTATGTGTATTTTTCCTTCCAGTTATTTGCCTTGTTCGATACCAAAAGCATTTAGGCATTTTATTGTCTGCCTATTTCTAGAAACATATTTGTCACTCCAGTATTTCATTATAAAAATTTGTTCCCTTTTAAAATTCATTGTTTTGCTGTCCATGACAATAATGGGAGTTTAATTACTCAATAAGAGATTCCATTTTTACTGCAGGCTAGACAAACGGTATTGATTTTTTAACTTTGCTGCAATATGAAACTGAAAAACACAATTACAATTCTTTGCCTTCTGGAGTGCATTAGTCTTGACTAAAATTTGACTCTAAACCAACCAGCTGAGACTGTACAAGCATTTGTTTTTTATAATTCTTGTCTTTTAGCACAGCAATCAGGCATATTCACAAGTGCTTTATGAAAATATTGGCAGTAATATATTTCCTCTAGCACTGTTTAGCAAAATTACTACCATCTTCACCAAATCCAGCCTTGTATTCCTTCATTGGAAATTGTTCTGCATTGCAAATTCTTTTTCAAGAATAAAACATTTTGGTAGCTTATGTTTTAATGATTCTACCGCAGTTGTTATACGGAGCGGGGTTCTGCTGCAATTGGTTCAAGGATGAACTCGCGTTAATCTTTGGTCTTTATAATCTTCTCCATTTCTCCCCCTGTCCCTCCCCCCATTTTATAAACACTTGGACTTATTGGAGAGTCTCTCTATGCATGGAGCTTAATTGCCCACTGATACTTTTAAGGTGGCTTTTGTCTACACGCAAGTCAAGACCGTAAACGTTAGTCGGCTGTTGATGTCTATATGTGCACACTCGTTCTCAACAGGATTCATTGGATTAAAAAAAATGAATCCTGAGTGTTTCTGTTCTTCCTCCCGACCTCATGGAGAAGTGTGGCAAACTCTGTACTGTGGCACAGACTGGGATCAAAACCAGTACCACCCAGGTCGGTCTGATTGTCGTTCACTTGGTCAGCGTGTTGCCTGTTTTTAAAAAATCGTTTTTTATGTTTGTTAGTTTAATCTTAATACATAGTGATTACACAAATGTGCTAAATAAGGAGTGATTGAACGAAAGTGTCTGCTAAAATTGCAAAACAGAATCATAAATTCTGTATTGGAAATATTGTATGAATAGAAATATAGAAAAGAAACTAGGGTTAATATGAGCATTAATACCTAGGAAATGTACCCATGGGATTATACATTTAATACTTTGACAGAATATCATTTAGATTTTAAATGAAATATTAAAAAAAGTGAGATACTGTTTTAGTCATGAATAATTTCACAGGAAGTGTGCTGTACAACATTTCAATGGAATGATTCATACTTGGGTCCTAACGAACGTGCACTTTCTAGTCAAATGTATTTGTTTAATTTAACTACAGAGTTGAGCAATTTTGTGATTTTTATTTTAAAGAGATGTTTTTGTTCTAATAGTGAAATTATAATTTCTCTGCCAGGTTGCATGTGTTGCTTGTAGTGTAAAATGATTGTCAACAGTACTGCTTGCTGGAGATAGTTTGTCAAGGTGTGTCCTAATCACCACTGCATTTTTACTAACTTTTATTACCGTTTGCCTTCAGATTGTCAACGCTGTTCTTGGTCATAGCGTTCATTAGTTGCCTCGTTCACCTTTGTCCATAGCAGGCTTGTGTGATGACTCCATATTTGAGTGACTGTCAATAACAAATTGCAGCTTCACCATTCAGACGAAGAGTACTGTGATTGCTAAAGACTTCTTCAAACCAATAAACGGCTGTAACATCCACTTAATTTTTTAATTAAACTTTAAAGCTTGGAAACTTAATTACTATTTAATATCAGGCAATTAAAGTGTGTGGTCAGGGCTGTCTATATAAAATGCATCAATTTGAACCTGCCATTTGATTAATGGCCTTGCCGATGTAAAAAGTGCACCACAAAAGAAGGGATGCAAAGGGTCATATCTTTAATAGCTGTATAAAGTGCATTTTAGCTGTTATTCTCTGCAACAATTGACTCAAAAATCATATATCACATTAATTTCATTATCTGCTTTATAAGCTCAGTTTTCTTTTTGAATTTCAATTATTTTAACACTAATTTATTTTATGTCTAATGTATGAGGGGATGTGTGTAATTTTTATATTGAAAGTGTTTTAAGATATAGAAAGTAGCTTAAAAATCACTAATTGGTAACTATATTTCCTTCCCTTTGGTGTGTGTGTTTAAGTTTAATAACATTTGCTGTTTTGGATGTGTTGGCTTGTAATATTAATTTATGTTTGCTAAATGAGTGCTTTTATGATTTGCATAATATTTATTTGCTGTGTATACAGTAAAATTCCAAATGAATTATATTCCTAATCGGGGATGACAAGATTAAAACTAAAGAAAACACAAATTAACTATTCATAAAGAGCAATATCTGTGGTATGAAAGGCTAGGCTGTGAATTTTGAAGGAATGTTTAAAAAAAAAATATTCTTTCATATGTTTTTATTTATGGACCTTAATCATTATATAGTGTTTGCGTGGCTGTAAATGAGGCACACAAGTGAAGATGTTGCCAATCTGCCCTTGTTAGCTAAATTTTACTATTGTGGTCGCTTGTGTTAGGTGTGGTTGGATTGTGTATTAGTGGTGCAATTATTGGTTACTCGGTGCATTTTCCACGCAAAGTATTTTAGGATAGTGATGGTAGATAGAAGATATTTGGTCTATATTTTACCATTGCAGGCCTGAAATAATTTAGTTCCTCGCACTATTTCAGGAGCTACTGTTCACATCAGTGGTGTCCACGTTCACAGATACAGCTGCTTGATCCCCTTCGCTTAACTGTCTTCTTATGATTGTCTGAAACGTGACCTGTGTATACGCTCGTGCATGAGGTGTCCGCTTTTTAAACACCCTGCAAGATTTTAAAGAAAATTTTGTTTGCGGAAGCTAAGGAATAATTGGTTATTTGGGTCTATTATGACTTGTCATTCATTCACGTGCATAGGTCGCAATGTGACCCATCTGCTTTCTTCTTCACCGTTGTGGCTTTAGGGTTAGGAGAAAACCCCTCTTGTGTGCTGTAAGCAATACTATTAATCGCATCCAGTCTCCAGTAGTCGCTCCGCATTGCTATTTTGCTTTGGAAGCACAGGCCCCAATTCTGACTTCGGCAAAATGCCGGGCTTGCTGTTTGTGCTAGAATTTCATGATTGGCCTCTTTTTGTTTTTGCCGCGAAAGTGCAATGAGATTGTGATATGGCGGCAGTTTCATTAGTTCCTGGAAGTAGAACCATTCATTCTTGGATGAAATAGTCTTGTTACTGGTGTCATAAACACTTTTGCTGCTGATTTATGCTGCTTGGCAGAAATCTTTACATTTTCACAATAAGGAGAAAGGATTGCCATGAGCACTGGAGTTCATTTTACCCACACCCGAAATATAATGTTTGGTTCCTGCATCCTAGATGTGATTTATCTATATTTGTTATTTGGTTAAGTAAAGGTCACATCTGCGTAAAATTATGTTTAAGTTTGGTTTATTATCATGTGTACCGAGGTACAGTGAAAAACTTTTGTTGCATGCTAACCAGTCAGTGGAAAGACTACACATGATTATAATCGAGCCGTCCACAGTATCTATCAGATGCGATTAATTATACATTTTTGAGACGGCGTCATAAAATTGTTATCGGGAAATAAAGAACGTTGTCTATTTAATCAGAGACTAGAATAGCATTGCAAACTTTTACATTATCAGAATAGTTTGGAAAAATGGTTAATGATGTTTTAAAATTATTTAACATTGAAATTCAAAGTAAATATGGAAACAATTGCTCAACTTACTTTGAAACGGGAATAAAAAATACTGGTTTACATGTCTTCTGCAAGCTTTGTACTTTGAATCCTGACGTTTATTTGTAAATTTTTAACAGCTAGAATTTTACCACGAAGATAGACACAAAATGCTGGAGTAACTCAGCAGGTCAGGCAGCATCTCTGGAGAGAAGGAATGGGTGACGTTTCGGGTCCTTCTTCAGACTGAGTTACTCCAGCATTTTGTGTCTACCTTCGATTTAAACCAGCATCTGCAGTTCTTTCCTATAGAAATTTAACACGCTGGAATGAATAGCCATATTAAAATCTTAGGCAAGTGTTCCACGATTGACTAAATGAGGCACGGAAAGGAATATTTAACTGCAACACATTATTGCCTAGATTCTGATCATTGGTTCAATGCAAAAATTTGAGATGGAGCTGAAATGTTTCTTGAGGGATATAGAAAGAAATTAAATCACACGTCTCATGAATTATTCTTACAAGCATTTCAGTGGGCGATTACAGAGCAATGGTAGCAAAGTTTAGTGCCCTCCAACTGGTTTGCTTCAGTGTTTGTATGTGAGATTTGAGAAAGAAAACTAAAGCACAATTTAAACTTAAAGGGGACGAACCCCCAAAAAATGGTAGCTAGCAATCCAACTAATGTTACATTCTTGCTATTAAACACTGAAGTGCATTTCAGTCCAAAGATCTTTTGGAATGATGTGCATTAAATTTGAGTGGCATTTGTATTTTTATTTT
Organism: Amblyraja radiata; assembly: GCF_010909765.2. NCBI lineage: Eukaryota > Metazoa > Chordata > Chondrichthyes > Rajiformes > Rajidae > Amblyraja > Amblyraja radiata. The sequence continues at coordinate 36,256,139 of NC_045962.1, forward strand.
TTCAGCTAAATGCCACAGATAGCAGAGGGTTTTGTAAAAATAGCAGCTTATATTTTCTCTTTGATATTGGCCTCCGTTGACATTCGACACTAAAACCCAGGACGGCCAAGGACAGCAGCGTTAGAAAGTTTATTTTAAAAAAGCAGGCATAAAATTCACTAGGTGCGCTTGATGTTGTACATGCTGCAAACTCTTGCATATTCCACATTGATAAATCCATACCAGTGGTTTATTTGACGATGTTTGTGCTCTGTACGTTCTCGCCAAGGTCACCAATTGTTGGTTTAATTCTTCCCCGAACGGTTTGGCAGATCTAATGAACTAAACCTTGGAATACCTTTTTTTAATATAAATTCCTTTTTCCGTTTATTCTCTCGGCTTCTGCCTCTGCTTTTTATTGTTGATTTAATCTGGTGCTTACTTTCATTTTCTCCCGGCCTTCTCTCGATACTCATTTCTGTTGTGGTTTTATACTCTGGCCAAGAACCTTGATATCCACCCTGCGACTGCCTCATAATTCTGTAGCTGTCCACAGTATAGGCTGTGTTGCAGGATGCAGTCATCTTACTTCTAAACCTCGGCCCTCTCGCAATGCAGAATGTTTTTTTCAACCCTGTGCGTAATGCGTTTTAATCTAAATACAGTTGTCGCTTTTAGTTTAGTTTGGAGATACAGTGTGAAAACAGGCCCTCCGGCCCACCGAGTCTGCCCCATCCAGCGATCCCTGCACACTAGGGACAATTTACAATTTTAGCAAAGCCAATTGGCCTACAAATGTCTTTGGAGTGTGGGAGGATAAAAACAAAGCTCTCGGAGAAAACCCACTCAGGTCACAGGGAGACTTACAATCTCCTTACAGACAGCACCTGTAGTCAGGATCGAACCTCGGTCTCTGACGCTGTAAGGCAGCAGCAACTCTACCGCTGTGCCACCATGCCGCCCGATAATCAGAAAATACCTTTTCTGAAAAGTATTTCTAAATGTTCATAAATCATAGGAGCAGAATTAGGCCATTCAGCCCATCGAGTATGCTCCGCCATTCAATCATGGCTGATCTATAATTCCCTCTCAATCCCATTCTCCTCTTATCCGCATAACCTCTGACACTTTTCCTAATCACAAATCTGTCAATCTCCACCTTACCCAATGTCTTGACCTCCATAGCCGTCCATTGCAATAAATTCCACAGATTCGCCATCCTCTGGTTTAAGAAATTCTTCCTCATCTAGTTTCTAAATGTGCGTCCTTTTATTCTGAGGCTATTCTGTCAGGGCATATGACTGCCTTCTCTTGGAGTCGTGGAGCTGTACAGCACAGACACACACCCTTCAGCCCACCTTGTCCATGCTGCCCAGGTTAGCACACTAGGCAAGTCCTATTTGCCTGCATTTGGCCCATATCGCTCTAAACCCTTCCTATCCGCATATCAATCCAAATGTCTTTTAAAAATCATAATTGTATCCGCTTCTATAGCTTTCTCTGGCAGCTTGTTCCAGATACGGACTACCCTCCGAGTGAAAAGGTTGCCTCTGAGGTCCCTCTTAAAACTCCAGTTTCACCTTGAGCCTGTGTCCTCTAGTTTTAGAATCCTCTACCCTGGGGGAAAAAGACTGAGTTTTTACATTATCTATGTCCCTCACGATCTTATACACCTCAATAAAGTTGTAAGGAGGTAGTTGAAGCAGATACAATAACAGCATTTAAAAGAGACTTGGACAGGTACGTGGATAAGAAAAATTTAGAGGGATTTAGGTGGGATTAGTGTAGATGGCACATTTTGGTCGGCAAGGGTCAGTTTCTGTGTTGTATGACTCTGACTCTAAGGACTCCCCTCTGCCTCTGATGCTCTGTAGAAAAAAGTCTCAGTTTATCAAACTTCTCCCAAAAACTCAATCCCAGGCAATGTCATGGTGAATCTTGTTGTACAGGTCCACCACTGATTTTCCAGCACCTCCTTTAATCCGGACAAAATTACAAGAGCGCATTTGAAATCATCCCCAGAAGTCCTCCCGCAATTGTGGTGCCTTGGCCGGGTGAGGCCGACATTCCCGGCTGGTATCACGGCTCCTCGGTGGCCTAGGTGGACTGTTCCAGCACTGTTGGACTCCTCTCAGAGGCCGTGACCTCATGTCCGGCAAAACAGATAATCCAAAACGGCTCAGGAACCAAGGGTGCCGGAAAATGGGTGGTGGACCTGTACTGTCACGTAATAATCCATTGATTCTTTTGCATGTGCCATTTTAATCGCAACCAGAACATTACAGTAGGGTTCAGAGAACCCATGTTATCTTTATAATTTAAAACATAGAATAAAGTACATTTGTATGAAATTCATGATTGCTTGTATCGCCAATCAGCAGAGCATTGTGTTATGTTATTATCAGATGAACCCATTGCTCTATGCTTTGACTATCCATGAGCCAATTTAGTTGTATTTTGCCTCTGCATACTAACGCACAATCATGGAAAACATGATAATAATTCAGTGTTCTATCCTTTAATGCACACCATATTAAATTAGATTTAAAATTTGAGTGTTGTAAATTTCTAGTCATAGTCATACAGTGTGGAAACAGGCCCTTCGGCCCAACTTGTCAGTGTCCACCGGTTTAGAGCCAGGTATTTTCTGTGTGGGGGAAAATAAGAGATTATTTCATTTTGATTAGAATGAAAACTCTCAGATATTACTTTGTGAGGTCTTGCAAGAATCTTTTTGGACTCTTGCTTAGCATAAAAGAATGAATTCAGTTCAGGCAACTGATCAGGATCAATCTTGTTTGTATTTTTGTAAGGCCTGGTGCAGCGGGTAGAGCTGCTGCTTTACAGCGTCAGAGACCCGCGTACGATCCTGACTACCGGTGCTGTCTGTATGTAGTTTGCATGTTCTTCTTGTGACCACGTGGGTTTCCTCCGGGTGCTCTGGTTTCCTCCCACACTCCAATGACGCGAAGGTTTGTAGATTAATGTAGTGCAGTTTACTTTAGTTCAGAGATACAGCACGGAAACAGGGCCTTCGCCTCTCTGAGTGTGGGAGGAAACGGGAGCACCCGGAGAAAATGCACGCTGTCGCGGGGTGAATGTATAAACTCCGTACAGACAGCACCCGTGGTCGGGATCAAACTGGCTTCTGTAAATTGCCCCCTAGTGTGTAGGATAGTGGTAGTATACAGGGTGATCACTGGTCGGCATGGACCAAGGACATAATTCCATGCTTAATCTCCAAAGTCTAAACTGCTTAAAAAAAAGTAGCATTTTTAAAAGATTTGCTACTTGGTTGTCAGAATGTGCAAATGGAAATTGGGTTCAATCCATCAGTTTATTATTGTCACGTATTAATATGCAGTGAAAAGCTTTGTTTGTCTGCTATCCAGTCAGATCGTGTCATGTAGATTATAGCGTTAGTTCCAAACATGTACAAGGTCCGTAGTGCGGTAAATTGGAAGTTCAGGACTATACCTTAGCTAATGGGAAGACCATTCATTTGTCTGATAACAGCAGAGAAGAAGCTGTTCCTGAGTCTGGCGTTGCGTGTTTTCAAGCCTCTATCGACAGGAGAGGGGAGAACAGGGAACGACCAGGAAAGGAAATGAGATGCGTTATTTGCAATGTTCACCAAACACAACCAAATAACTTTCCTCATCTTACACCCTTTTGTCTCCTTTTCACCTCCAGCCTTTATCCCTTACTCCACCCATCTGCCAATCATCCCGCTCACTTGTATCCACCTATCACTTTGTCCCGCCCCCGTCTGAAACGTCATCTGTCCATTCCCTCCACAGATGCTGCCTGACCTCCAGCTGTTTTTATTAACAGAGTCGAATGTTATTAAAAGTAAGGATACTTCTTAAAATATGTAGAATATTTCAGAGGAGTGTGAAGAGGGAAAAATAGCTTGTTATTATTTTGAATAACATTTGATCGGCCAGCACAGTGGTGCAGTGGTAGAGCTGTTGTCTCAGAGCCAGAGACCTGATCAGGGTTCGATCCTGGCCTCTGGTGCTGTCTGCACGGAGTTTGCACGTTCTCCCTGTGACTGCGTGGGTTTTCTCCAGATGCTCCTTACTCCTCCCACACCCCAAAGACGTACAGTTTTGTAGGTTAATTGGCCTCTGTAAATTGTGACCCTGGTGTGTAGGGAGTGGATGAGAAAGTGGGATAACATAGAACTAGTATGAACGGGTGATTGATGGTCAGCTTGGATTTGGTGAGCCGAAGGGCCTATTTCCATGTTGTATTTTTAAAATGAGGTGCATTCTGCTTTTAATTTTTTTTCTAGTATTTAATGTTTACTCTATTTAATTTATTTTCCTTGTAAATGCGTATTTTAATGTATTCCAAGGTGAGTGTTAAAGTTTATCAATAGTATTTGTAACAAAAATAAGTTTCAAACTTTTTATAATTCATAGGAATACTGCTAGGCCATTCAGCCCATCGAGTACTCCGCCATTCAATCATGGCTGATCTATCTTTCCCTCCCAACTCTCTTTTGAGTAACTAATTTAAAATTCTCTTCGTGAACATCATATCGTTATGTTATAGGTAAATGTTGAGCTAGTGTTTCCTTTGCTCCAGTACTGATAACCTCAAATTATCTTACAAACTTTAGTTACAAAGCCATGTACCTTTCTAAGTACATTTGATCTCACTGATCGCAGATTAAATCTAAAAGTTAGATGTTCGACTATTTTCAGTGTTGTGAATTGCATCGACTTCTTTTTTTTTCCCCTCTCGATGTTATTGGAAGCGATCATTGGCACATTAACTCCAAGGATTGACTGTATCTTGTTTAAACATTTGAAATTAAATAATATTTAGGTTAATAATTCTGTGCAATTGCATAGTGTTCAGAAAGGGGTCTCCAATAATAGGGCAAATTCGTTACATTTGAAAGTTTGCTAAATTAAATTTGAAACCATATTGTTCATTACACTCAGAGTCTAACCTGTCAAGCTATCATTGCCACAACGCTGGGGGATTGGGGCCACTATTCACTGTTTACTCTAAACTGAGTGCAGCTCATGCATTTTAGACGTACGGGTTTGTAGATTAATTGGCTTGGTAAATTTATAAATTGTCTGTACTGCGTGTAGCGTAGTGTTAACGCTGACTCGGTGGGTCGAAAGGCTGTATCTCTAAATCTCTAAAATATCTCTGTATCTCTAAAATCAGCTGTTCCTGAGTCTGGTGCTTTCGGGCTTCTGTACCTTCTGCTGGACGGGAGCGGGGAGAAGGAGGAATGGGGTGGGACAAGTCGTTGATTATGTAGAAACAAGGAACTGCAGGTGTTGGTTTACAAAAACAGACACGAAGTGCGGGAGTAACTCAGCGGGTCAGCCAGCATCTCTGGAGATCATGGATAGGTGATGTTTTGGGTTGAGACACGTCTTCAGACTGGTCTTTATCCTGGATTATGTTGGCTGCTGTTCTGAGACAACATGAAGTATATATGGAGTTTGGTCAGTGTGATGGACTGGGCTGCATCTATAACTCTCTGCGATTTATTGTGGTCTTGTGCAGAGCTGTTCCCAAACCAAGCTGTAATGCAACCTGACAGTATGCTTTCTATGGGGTATCTGAAGAAATTGGTAAGAGTCATTGGAGACATGCTGAACATCCTCAGGCTGTGAAGGAGTTAGAGGTGTTGGTGTGCCCTCTTGGCTGTCACTTCATGTGGTTTGTCCACGACAGATCATTAGTGACATTTAAAGCCCTGTCCCACGGTACGAGTTCATTCCAAGAGCTCTCCCGAGTTTAAAAAAAATCAAACTCGTGGTAAGAACGGAGAATGAACGTTGCGGGTACGTCGGAGCTCGGGGACGCCTCTTAGTGCTAACGGCAGGTACTCGAGAAGACTCGCTGATGGCAGGTAAGCACGGGAAGACTCGTGAAGATTTTTCAACACGATGAAAAATGTCCACAAGAGCCCCGATTACTGACGAGTGACCATTACCATGAATCTCCGAGTTCGAATCAGGGCAAACTCGGGAGATCTCTCGGAATGAACTCGTACCGTGGGACAGGGGTTTAATGCAGAACATGTGTGTAACACAGCCATCTATGTTACACTTTGGGAGGCATGGTGATGCACTGGTAGAGGTGCTGCTTTACGGCACCAGAGACCCAGGTTCCATCCTAACCACGACTGTTGTCTGTACAGAGTTTGTACTTTTTCCTTTGACTGCATGGGTTTTTCTGCAACTTCTCCCACATTCGAAAGATGTACAGGCTTGTAGGCTTTTTGGCTAGGTATAATTATGCTCTAAATTGTGTGTGTGTAGGGTAGTGTTAGTGTGTGGGGTTTCCATGCTGTACCTCCTAACTAAACTAGAGGGCATACAGTAGATTATCTCTAAAGTAAAATCTCCTATTCATTGACTATAAATCCACCTTCCGCGGCATGATCCCAACCAAACTAGTCTCTAGAAATAAATGTTCTAAATGCCATCATTTAGTTATCTATCCTTCCAACAGCTAAACCTCTTTCCACGCATTACCACCACGCCCCAGACCAAAACCATAAATCACCTGGGGAATTATTGAACATAGAACGGTACATCACAAGAACAGGCTCTTTGGCCCACGGTGTCTCTGCCAAATATAATGCCAAGACCAACTGTTATCTGCCTGCACACACCCATATCTCTCCTTTCCCTGCATGTCCAAAAGTCTCTCAAGGCCGCTATCGTATCTGTCCCCACCACCAGTGTGGCAGTGTGTCCTGGCACTCACCACTCTCTGCATGAGGAAAGAAAACATCCCTACATTTCCTTAAACTTTGCTGTGCCATTGGTGTGCTTTTTTGACCATTGTTTGATAATTATCTATAATTACTTGCCAATTTTTGGTTGAGCCACCTTTATGACAAGCAACCTGAAGCATTAATGTTGCGATGTTTGATGACTAACACTAATGCTAGCAATCTTTTACACAGGTTTGAAGAAGAGTCCCTTTCTGAAGGGTCCCTTTCTTGAAGGTTCTCCACCCAAAATGTCACCTATTCCTTCGCTCCATAGATGCTGCCTCACCCGCTGAGTTTCTCCAGCATTTTTGTCTACCTATGTTGTCCCTTTCCGAAACATCATCTTCCCATTTCACAGATGCTGCCTGACCCATTACATTCCTACAGTAGTAGTTCCTTGTGTCTTAATCTTTTCAACAATTTGCTATCTGAAAGTTCTTTTTTTAGTATTTATATGTTCAACGTTTTGCAAGGATAGTGTTGCATAAAATTGTCTATTTGTGAGAGATTATTTAAATGTCTCTACATTTGGTAAACCATATAATTTTCAGGCTTTATACACATTTATGTGATATACATTTTAGTTCAGTTTAGAGATACTGCATGGAATCAGGCCCTTCAGCCCACTAAGTCCATGCCGACCACCGATTACCCGTTTACATTAGTTATGTGTTATCCTACTTTCTCATCCACCCCCCCCCACACACTAGGGATTGATAACATTCAATTAACCTTCAAACCTGCTCGTCTTTGGGATGTGGGAGGAAACCCACACAGTCACTAGAAGAACGTGCAAACTCCGCACAGACAGCACCCGTAGTCAGGATCGAACCTGCATCTCTAGCCCGTAAGGTAGCAGCTTAACCCTTGTTTAAAGACATCCATAGAAGAAAATAAAACTGCACTGATGAGAAATGAATATCAACAACATTACAATATCAATACGTGCAAAAAGAAAGATCAGTGATTTTTTGTTTCTAATGCAATATACACTCTAAACATTGTTAAATATTCTACCATTCATCTATAGATGTTAATAAAGTCACATATTCTAAATGCAAAGTTAGTGATTTTTGGCCTATTTTAATAAAAAACAACAGCCTATTCCTCTCTTGAATGCCTTAATGCAGAAATGTATCTATCTTGTGGTGGAATTAATAAAAGGTATTATAGTTTATTAAAAGGTATTAGGTTTTCTAAATGTTTAGGACCTACCTCACCGATCACTATCTGCACAATATCTGATTAATTATTATTTATGCATTGCCAGCTAATTTGCCACGTCAAAAAAAGAGGTGTGTTTGTCTTTATGGTCATACACAGTCCATTTCTGGATAAATGCATCTAGCTTTTCCCTGAGGTATTAATTTAAAGGCTTGTTTAGTTTTGCTGATCTGGTCAACACCAGCGCGTGCATACAGTCTGTAAAGTAAATTATTATACATGTGGGCATCTTCGGCTATTCTTACCAAGTAGCTGTTTTCCCCCACACGGAGTTTAGTCAACGTTCCTGGACAGGAACAGACAGGAACAGGAGATATTTCTGTTACTTTAATATAGTTTAGAAATATTGCGGAAACTGGCCCTTCCGCCCATCGAGACCGCTCCGACCAGCGATCGCCCTGTATACTAGCACTTTCCTACACACTAGGGCCAATTTACAATTTTACCAAAGCCAATTAACCTACAAACCTGCACGTCTTCGTAGTGTGGGACACCTGGAGAAAACCCACGGGGAGAATGTACAAACTCCATACAGACAGCACCCGTAGTCAGGATTGAACCCGGGTCTCTGGCGCTGTAAGGCAGTAACTCGACGGCTGTGCCACTGTGCCACTCTAAAGAACTGCAAAGAAGTTCGCTAGAAATTGTACTGATGTAATTTTACCGTTCTCGAGTCTTGTTCTGTTGGCTTCCAATTAGTACTTTTGTCCATGAGTGGTGTCGTTTATTGTCACGTGTACCGATGCACAGTGAAAGGCTTGTTTGTTGCGTGCTATCCAGTCAGCGAAAAGTCATGATTACAACAGAGCCGTCCACAGTGTACAGATATTTTATTCATTCATGTCTTTATTATCAATTCTTTTAAAAGGAAAAGCAGAAACCTCAGAAGAATATGTTTAAGTTGAACATGTCCGAAGCAGGCACAAATTTGTAGAGCACTGATTGATTGAAGATGTGATCACATTCCAGTGAGTTTTAACTAAAGCCATCCCCACAATAACACTGCAAGACATTCTAATCTGTCTTTGTTTGTGTTTAAAGATCTTTGACTGATTCTCTCAGTCTGTCAAATATGCCACTGCCACAACATTTTTAGTTTATTTATTGTCACGTGTACCAGGGCATAGTTAAAAGCTTTTTGTTGCATGCTATCCAGTCAGCAGAAAGACTATACACCATTAATATCGAGCCATCCACAGTGCACAGATACAGGATAATGTGAATAACGTTTAGTGCAAGGTAAAGTCCGATTAAAGTTTGATGGGAGGTCAGGGCCGCTCTCTAGTTGTTGGTAGGATGGTTCAGTTGCCTGATAACAGCTGGGAAGAAACTGTCCCTGAATCTGGAGGTGTGCGTTTTCGCACTTCTGTACCTCTTGCCTGATGGAAGATGGGAGAAGAGAAGGGCGACCAGGGTGAGACTGGTCCTTGATTATGCTGCTGGCCTTGCCGGGGCAGTGTATAAAAACGGGCATTCAGAGAGGGAGAATTCAACAGAAGTTCATTTTTTGATCCAGTGGTTTCCAGTAACTCTGTCAAGCACCGATAGATGTGTCTTTGAGAATGACAGAAAACATGGAAACAAGACACTCAACATGGTTTGAATGTTCTGTTTTCTGGATTAAGGAATATATTCATTTTCCGTCTCCTCGTTAGGCCTGTTGTTCGGTGGAGAGGAACACATAGGAGGTATGCAGTGAACAATTTCTATTGGCATGGCTGAAACATGCTCAGCTTTGTGGCGTTTGCTGTGTAGCAATGGATGAATCATTTGTGCAGTATATTAAACAGGCAAGCAAAGTATTCACAAACTCCAGAAGTGCATTTTCCGCATTTCTGTGGGGATGTAAATGTTATGTTGCTTTTGAGTTGTGAATTATGTAATTAGTTATTGGAGTGCTCGTTGCTTGATCTCAGATTTTGTTTTTGAACCCAAGATACCCAGCGGTACAGTGGCGCAGCCTTGGGTGCTGTCTGTATGAAGTTTGCACGTCTCTCTGTGGCTGCACGTGTTCTCTCCCGCACTCCAAAGACGCGCAGTTTATAGTTTAATTGGCTATTGTAAATTGTTCCTAGTGTGTAGGATGTAGGATGGGTCGGCAACCTACGGCCCTCGGGCCGAATGCGGCCCGTAACCTGAAATCATCCGGCCCGCAGGTGGATTTTTTTACCCGTAATCATCCGGCCCGCCGAGCACCCGCCCCGAAAGCGGCCGAGCTCTGGCTGCACCGCATCCTGCGCAAAGCCGCCGGCACGAACGCACACCTTCTGTGAACACGTTTAAGAAAGAACTGCAGATGATGGAAAAATCGAAGGTAGACAAAAATGCTCGAGAAACTGAGCGGGTGAGACGTGCAAGGATTGCATGAGGCTGCCTCACCCGCTGAGTCTCTCCAGCATTTTTGTCTACCTTCTGTGAACACGTGATTTGATGCCTGCTATCCGGGGCGGGATCTATGTGAACACGTGATAGATGTGGCCCGCCATCCGCTCACAGACGTGTGTCCCGGCCCCTATGCAGAACAAGGTTGCCGATCCCTGGTGTAGGATAGTGCTAGTGTATGGGGATCGCTGGTTGGCAAAGTGGGCTCAGTGGGCCGAAGGGTCTGTTTTTGCACTGTATATCTAAAGTCTAAAGTTGCTCCTTGACCTGCTGAGTTCCTCCAACACTTTGTGGTTTTCCTCAATTAGGAAAGTTTCTTGTTTTTAAGCATAACATTTAGAAATCATTAACTTACCACTTTTGGTTATACTTATTGCATAACGAGTCTTGATATTTATCATTTGGTCAGTTTCTTTAAAAAAAAAAAAAGTACCTATAAGACTCTGGACTCCATTTATTATGGTATTTTAAACTAATTTGACTGAAGTTAATGAAAATAGTGTTACTCTAAAATAAATTGTGGTGATCTTGTGATTTTAAATTTGTTATTTTTCACAGAGAGAGAATGCAAAAAGTACTTGAATGGATTTTGTTCAGTTTAACTTATTATTGTCATGTGTACTGAGGTATTGTGAAAAGCTTTTTGTTTGTGTGCTATCAGTCAAAAACAAGGCTATATATGAATACAATCAAGCCATCCACAGTACACAGATAAAGGGTATAACACTTAGTGCAAAGATGTAACATTAAAGTCTGATAAAGTTAGTTCAAATGCCTCCAATGAGGTCAGGACCGCTATCCAGCTGATGAGAGGATTTAGTTTAGCGAAACAGTGCGGAAACAGGCCCTTTGGCCCACTGAGCCCGTGCCGACCAGCAATCTGCACACATTAACACTATCCTACACACTAGGGACAATTGCACATTTACACCAAGCCAATTAACCTACAATCCTGTACATCTTTGGAGTGTGGGGGGAAACCGGAGATCCCGGAGGAAGCCCATACAGGTCACGGGGAGAACGTACAAACTCTATACAGACAGCACCCGTAGTCAGGATTAAACCCGGGTCCCTGGCGCTGTAAGGCAACAACTACCACCGCACCACCGTGCCGATGGTTCAGTTACCTGATAACAGCTGGTAAGAAACTATCCCTGAATCCGGAGTTGTGCGTTTTCAAACTTCTGTACCTCTTGCCTGATGCCTGAGGGAAGAAGAGGGAGTGACCGACTGGGGTGAGACTCGTCCTTACAGAATGATCTCAGTCTCGTGTTTTTGGTGGGAGTGGGATCGCTGATTTTACAAAAGCAGTTCGCCTCTCAGCTACACTCATTCTGCCCCAGCTCTGCGTATGAAGAAGGCATCGAGAGGTTCCAATGTTCCAGATATATGTTATCGCTTTCCTGTGAAGTGATTTAAAATGGCAGTGGTGATCAATTTTGAGCTCTGACATTTAAAGCTGTGCATTAGCCTGAGAAACAAACATTCATTGTTCAGTAAACTTGTACTGATCTCAGAAGTCAGTGGAAAATCAGACTGTGTATTCCTGCTCTTTCAGATTGATGTAATGAATGTTTTGCATGTTTTGCCAATCAGTCTATCTTTGTTACTGAATGATAACGTGGCATTGTTTCAAGGTGATAGCAAAATAAGCCTTTCTCTCCTTTTTTGTTTTAGAGTTTTAATTTCCTTTTTGATTTGTAGAATGGAAACACTATCTTCGATCCATTGAAGATAGACACACAATGTTGTGGAGTAACTTAGTGGGTCAGGCAGCATCTCTGGTGAAAAATAATAGGTGGTAGTTTGGGTCAGGATCCTTCCTCAGACTGGGACAGTGTAGTCTGAAGAAGGGTTCCGACCTGAAACATCACATATCTTTCTTTTCCAGAGTTGCTGCCTAACCCAAAAAGTAACTGCAGCACTCTGTGTCTGCCCATCGATCACCCGTTCACGCTAGTTCTATGTTAGTCCACTTTTTCATTCACTCCCTACACACTAGGGTACAGAGGCCAATTAACCTACAAGCCCGCAATTATTTGGGATGTGGGAGCAAACCGAAGCACCCGGAGGAAACCCACGCAGTCACAGGGAGTACGTGCAAATTCCACACACAGACAGCACCCGACGTCAGGATCGAACCCGGGCCTCTGGCGCTGTGAGGCAGTGGCTCTACCAGCTGTGCCATTGTGCCGCCTTAAAAATAAAGTAGTTTAAATAAAGTCATTTTCCTTTTAGCTTTAGTGGGTGGAAAAGATTCTGGATTTTGTTGTTCAGACATCTTATTATCTCCTGAGCTACAAACATTCATTGTGTTCTTACATGCTTGTCTTTTACAATTATCTTTAATAACTGTATTCTAGAGCTATCAATTTAAATGATCTGCATTTGACGTGAAAATTGCTCCAAGTTCCAAAAGGTGACGGCTTATCGCTGTGTACAATCTCTGTCGACGGAGAATATTGGCCAGATGACTGGCTAGCTATTTCCTCATCATTCCTCATTTAGCGCAGTGGAATGCACAGGAACAAACCAACCCTTGCAGCCAGCCCCTCTCTCCCTGCACTCTGGACTCCACATACACAAGAGTCAGGAATGCTTGCAGATGTTTGGGGGAATTCTTTATGCGTGCCCTTGTGTAGAATTTCTACATGCATCACGCCGACTGAGAAGTTGCAGGGGAAAATCTGGGCAAACACAGAACGAGATTCAGAGCTGATTGTGAACTAAGCTCATTGCCATCAATCAGTCTCTGACAGCGCATTATTATTAAAGAAGATGACATTTCTTTTTTGCCAAATTGATTTGACTATGGGTCAAAACTATAAAAAGTCAAAATTAAACAACAGCTTCTGTGTTTCTTTTGTAGGCTCCTTGCAACTTTTTCCAGTAATCTCATTCGTAGAGCAGCACAACACAGGATCAATCACGTGGTTAAAGTGCACATTGTCAGATTTTACTGAAGGCCATTTTTATACATTTTGGTTTCACCATGTAGAAATGACAGCATAGTCCCCCCATTTCAGGGCATCATAGTGTTTGGGACACATGGCTTCACAGGTATTTATAATTGCTCAGGTGTGTTTAATTGCCTCCTTAATGCAGGTATAAGAGAGCTCTCAGCACCTAGTCTTTCCTCCAGTCTTTCCATCACCTTTGGAAACTTTTATTGTTGTTTTATCAACATGAGAACCAAAGTTATGCCAATGAAAGTCAAATAAACCATTATGAGACTGAGAAACAAGAATAAAACTGTTAAGAAACTTCAGCCAAACCTCAGGCTTACCAAAATCAACTGTTTGGAACATCATTAAGAAGAAAGAGAGCACTGGTGAGCTTACTAATCGCAAAGGGACTGGCAGGCCAAGGGAGACCTCCACAGCTGATGACAGAAGAATTCTCTCTATAATAAAGAAAAATCCCCAAACACCTGTCTGACAGGTCAGAAACACTCTTCAGCTCATATGTGGATTTGTCAATGACCACTGTCCGCAGACGGTTTCATGAACAGAAATACAGAGGCTACACTGCAAGATGCAAACCACTGGCTAGCTACAAAAATAGGATGGTGATGTTACAGTTTGCCAAGAAGTACTTAAAAGAGCAACTACAGTTCGGGAAAAATGTCTTGTGGACAGATGCGATGAAGATTAACTTCTATCAGAATGAAGGCAAGTGCAAAGCATGGAGGAGAGAAGGAACTGCCCAAGATCCAAAGCATACCACCTCATCTGTGAAACACGGTGGTGGGGGTGTTATGGCCTGGGCATGTATGGCTGCTGAAGGTACTGACTCACTGATCTTCATTGATGATACAACTGCTGATGGTAGTAGCATAATGAATTCTGAAGTGTATAAACACATCCTATCAAGTTCAAACAAATGCCTCAAAACTCATTGTCCGGTGGTTCATTCTACAGCAAGACAATGATCCCAAACATACTGCTAAAGCAACAAAGGAGTTTCTCAAAGCTAAAAAATGGTAAATTCTTGAGTGGCCAAGTTAATCACCAGATCTGAACCCAATTGAGCATGCCTTTTATATGCTGAAGAGAAAACTGAAGGGGACGAGCCCCCAAACAAGCACAATCTAAAGATGGCTTCAATACAGGCCTGGCAGAGCATCGCGAGAGAAGACACCCAGCAACTGGTGATGTCAAGCAGTCATTGCATGCAAAGGATATGTAACAAAATACTAAACATGACTACTTTCAATTGCATGACATTGCAGTGTCCTAAACATTATGGTGCCCTGAAATGGGGGGACGATGTATAAACACTGCTGTAATTTCTACATTGCGAAACCAAAATGTATAAAAATGGCCTTTATTAAAATCTGGCAATATGCACTTTAACCACATGTGATTTTTTTCTATTACAAATCTCAAATTGTGGATTACAGGGGCAAACAAATAAATTCTTATGTCCCTAACATAAATAGGGTCTTCGTCCCTAACACTATGGAGGGCACTGTAGGTTTAAGGTGAGGGGGAAACATTTAATAGGAACCTGAGGTGCAACCTTTCCACACAGAAGATAGTGGGTGTATGGAACAAGCTGAAGGAGGAGGTAGTTAAGGCAGGTACTACATCATTTAAAAAAATATTTGGACAGTTACATGGATAGGAAAGATTTAGAGGGACAGTCAAGTGTTGAATATCAAAAGATATTCAGACAGAGTGGTGTGTGAATGGAACGTGCTGTCAGAGAAAGTGGTTGAGGCTATTACCATCACAACATTTAAAAGATACTTGGACAGGCACATAGATAGAAACGGTTTCGAGGAATAGCGGACAAACGCAGGCAGGTGGGGCTAGTGTAGATGGGGTATGACGTGGGTAAGTTGGGCTGATGGGCCTATTTCCATGCTGTATGACTGTGACTAATTCCTTATTTTACTTCGGAGTCACGTGAGTGACTACGTGAAGAAGGGCCGTCCGTCTGCGTGCGCGTCATTACGTCTGAACGCAACGCGTATGACGGACTGGAGAGACACTGTGTCCTCCCAGCCGTCAGGATCGGCAGGTAAGGAAAGTTGAACTACTTACCTGCGTTCTCTCGGACTTGAAGCTTTTTGTAGTTTCAGAGCCCAGATGTCGAGGAGCCGGTCCGCGGGGAAGTCGGCTGCCGAAGACCGCAGCATTCCCAGTAACGGGCGACGGTCTTGTTCCTGACATTACCGCCGGCAGAACCGGCAGGAAAGACTTGGTGCAGGTGGAGGAGCTCCGTGGTGGTCCTGCGGGACGTAAAAACCACCCGCAAGTCTGACACCCGTTGACTCAGATGAGTCCGGGGAAGAGCGATACCCTCCCTCAACGGAGAGCGTCTGAGGACGACTCTCCCACATGGAGCAACTTATGGAGAAGTTGCTCCAACAATGATCTGCTCCGAAGGAGGGAGCATTATCAGCACGGGCCTCTACAGCAGGCCGTGCCAGCAGCCTCACACATGGGGAAAACAAAACGGGCCAGGAGTACCTAGGCAAACCCAATTGGAGGGTAGGCCAGGAGGATCCCGGATGGAGAGGATAACCTCCTTCATGGGTAACGTGTTTAAACGTTCAAAACCCACATGGAGCACCTGATGGAGAGGTGCTCCACAATGATATACTCCAAAGGAGGGAGTTATCAGCCCGGGAATTATGGAGAACCCGCAGGCAGCGGCACCTGTTTCAGGGCTGCACAAATGTCTCCTGCTCTGAGGAGAGGAGCATCCACGGTCAGTTTCAGTCTGACCCAAAGCAAGAATCTCATTTAGGTCCGCTGGAGGGACCATGTCAGCGCAGGTATCCTCAGGGGCCTGCGGCAGCACCTGTTTTCAGGGCTGCCTACAAATCTCACTCTCAGTGGAGGGGAGTGTGAGTGATCAGTAGGTAACTGATCTCGAATTTAAAGTATGAACATACTGAAGCATGCATATGGCCTCAAGAGCCAGCAGTTGGCAGAATATTCGCACAAATGCCGGCAAGGGAACAGCGCTATCAGGGTTACATTGGAGAAACTAGCCGCCGAATCCTCTCTTCAGGTAAGACCAGAAGAAGGAAGCAAAAGCTGTCGGACCAATCAAGGTACAACGACAAGCAAACTTCATCAGTAGGCGACAAACTCACCCCACACCTCCATAGGGGATAAGCAGTTCACTGAAGCCGGTGGTAGCTTGAAAGCTGGGCACGGAAATATGATCAGAGTCGTCTTTCAAGGCAGACTCAGAATTATGGCCAGAATTTTCTTACAAGGCAAGCTCAGTATAATAAGGTTTTCAGACCAAGACCCAAGCAGAGGTCAGGAGAAACATGGAATCCACACTCCCTACCAGTCCAACTCCCAATCAAGGAGAGAAAAGGAACCCGCATCAGGGGCCTTTGGGCTTACCACAAGACCACCAGTAGCCATGGAGGTAGGTGGGTCTGGGTTTATCGAAACAAGGGATTGTGGACCAGTTACATGTTGGTAATTTTACTCTTGTGTTTTTGTTCAAAATGACAATAACATGAATTTCAGATCTGGTTTTAAAAAACAGATAACAACATTTGATTATTTTACTGCACAACATACATAGGTTCCAAGCAGACTTGGAACTCGGACCGGAGTAGTCTTCGAGGCAGGCCCAGTATTATGGGCAGGATTGCCTTCCAGGACAGGTGACAGATGGAGGATGTCACTTCATCCAGGTTTAACTCATTGGTGCAGTATAGACTTTCAGAACAGTAAAGTTTTGTTATGGTCTAACAACTGTTTTATAGGAGCTTCCTATAAAATGGTCACATGGCATGCATCAACCTCAAAGATGCATACTATTCGGTGTCTATTCACTAAGAACAGGAGATATTTGAAGTTTAACTGGATGGCATGGCCCTGCCAAATGGGTTGACAGCAGCTCCTAGACTATTGACTAAACTACGGAAACCAATTCTGGGACTACAAAGGTCTCAAAACCACATAGTAATGGCATATTTGGAGGACATTTTCAATTTGGAGTCACCAAGAATTGGCAGAAGCATCAGTCAAAGCGAACCAAAACCCTGTTTGAAAGAATTGGTTACCTCATCCATCCAGTTAAATCAAAATTGACACCTACAAGGGTAATTGATTACCTAGGATTTACTATTAAAAACAGTAAATATGTTGGTGACTTTGCCTAGGGGCAAACAACAAGATTAAGTAAGCCTGCTATGACCTGATAGTCAAATACTAGCGAAGGTACACAAAATTGCTGGAGGAACTCAGCGGGTGCAGCAGCATCTATGGAGCGAAGGAAATAGGCGACGTTTCGGGCCGAAACCCTTCTTCAGACGGATGGGGGGTGGGGAAAGAAAGAAGGAAAAAGGGGAAGAGGAGGAGCCCGAGGGCGGGCGGATGGGAGGGTGGGAGGAGACAGCTAGAGGGTGAAGGAAGGGGAGGGGACAGCACAGGCTAGCCAAATTGGGGGAATTCAATGTTGATGCCATAGGGGCGCAAGGACCCCAGACGGAATATGAGGTGCTGTTCCTCCAATTTCCGCTGTTGCTCACTCTGGCAATGGAGGAGACCCAGGACAGAGAGGTCGGATTGGGAATGGGAGGGGGAGTTGAAGTGCTGAGCCACCGGGAGGTCATGTAGGTTAAGGCGGACCGAGCGGAGGTGTTCGGCGAAACGGTCGCCCAACCTACGCTTGGTCTCACCGATGTAAATTAGCTGACATCTAGAGCAGCGGATGCAGTAGATGAGGTTGGAGGAGATACAGGTGAACCTTTGTCGCACCTGGAACGACTGCTTGGGACCTTGAATGGAGTCGAGGGGGGAGGTGAAGGGACAGGTGTTGCATTTCTTGCGGTTGCAACGGAAAGTGCCCGGGGAGGGGGTGGTGCGGGAGGGAAGGGAAGAATTGACGAGGGAGTTGCGGAGGGAGCGGTCTTTGCGGAAGGCAGACATGGGGGGAGATGGGAAGATGTGGCGAGTGGTGGGGTCACGTTGGAGGTGGCGGAAATGGCGGAGGATTATGTGTTGTATTTGCCGGCTGGTGGGGTGAAAGGTGAGGACCAGAGGGACTCTGCCCTTGTTGCGTGTGCGGGGATGGGGAGAGAGAGCAGTGTTGCGGGGTATGGATGAGACCCTGGTGTGAGACTCATCTATGGTGGCGGAGGGGAATCCCCGTTCCCTGAAGAACGAGGACATTTCCGATGCCCTGGTATGAAATGTCTCATCCTGGGAACAGATGCGGCGTAGGCGGAGGAATTGGGAGTAAGGGATGGAGTCTTTACAGGGGGCAGGGTGGGAAGACGTGTAGTCCAGATAGCCATGTGAGTCAGTGGGTTTATAATGTATGTCGGTCAGGAGTCTGTCCCCTGCGATGGAGATGGTGAGGTCAAGGAATGGTAGGGAAGTGTCGGAAATCGTCCAGGTGTATTGGAGTGCCGGATGGAAGTTGGTGGTGAAGTGGATGAAGTCAGTCAGTTGTGTGTGGGTGCAGGAGGTGGCACCAAAGCAGTCGTCAATGTAGCGGAGGTAGAGGTCGGGGATGGGGCCCTGGTACGCATTGAACAAGGATTGTTCAACGTACCCGACAAAGAGGCAGGCGTAGCTGGGGCCCATGCGTGTGCCCATAGCTACGCCTTGTGTTTGGAGGAAATGGGAGGAGTCAAATGTAAAGTTATTGAGGGTGAGGACCAACTCCGCTAAGCGGAGGAGAGTGTCAGTGGCTGGGTAAAGGTTGCTCCTCTGGTCGAGGAAGAACCGGAGGGCTTTGAGGCCATCCTGGTGGGGGATGGAGGTGTAGAGTGACCGGACATCCATGGTGAAGATGAGGGGGTGAGGGCCCAGAGAGTGGAATGCGTGGAGGCGGCGGAGAGTGTCTGAGGTGTCTAGAACATAGGTGGGGAGGGATTTGACCAAGGGGGATAGGATGGTGTCAAATACTAGCCATCTATCAGGCAAACAGCGAGTGTAATTGGCAAATAGTACCTGCATTTCCAGCATTACGTCACGGGCCTTTGCATTACCAGAATTTACAGCGAGCAAAGGAACGAACACTCAGATTACATGCAGGCCGAATTGGCAAACTATGGATTACCAGCAGAGGCCATTGTTGATAAACTATGGCGGATAACGAACGAGAGACAGCTCAAGAGAAATTTTGCTCGAAAGCCATCGGTGGTTCAGACCAATGCTAGCGGCTAAGGATGGGGAGCCACAAACACAGTCTAGAGCTGTGGGGGCAGATGGAATGAGCAGGAGTCTGTAATTCCCCAACACGGGGAATCAATTACCCAGAATTGTTGGGGGCACAATATGGACTCAAGGTTTTCTGTAGCGATATGCAACCTGTGCTTGTTCAAATTCAGATTGATAACACCACTGCAGTGGCATATATCAATCACAAGGGTGGTGTAAAATCTGTATCTTGCGACAGATTGTCGAACCTCATTTGGCACAGGTGTATCGAGAGGAATATTTGGGTTACAGCGGTCTATCTACGAGGTAGATATAACACGGTGACAGATGCTGGATCACGAATGTTTAATAACAACACAGAATGGATGTTGAATCGGGCAGTATTTAACGAAATAACTACACGATTTGGCATACCAGATATTGATCTGTTTGCATCTAGACCAAACCATCAGTTACCCAGATATGTGTCCTGCGAGCTGGATCCAGGAGCTAAGGCAGTGGATGCTTTCTCCCTCAATTGGGGAGGAACGTTTATGTATGCTTTCCGCCAATTTGTCTCACAAACCGATGCTTGACCAAAATCAAGCAAGACTAAGCCACAGGCATATTGGTAGTGCCAGATTGGCCTACTCAAGCCTGGTTCCCAAAAAATTTGGGAACTATAGTCCAGCCAGTTATGACTGTACCCAAGAGCAGCGACCTCCTAGTGAACCCAGTTACAGGGAGCAATCATCCACTACATGAACGTATTAACTTGTTGGTCTGAAGATTCTGAGGAGGCCATGTCAAGGCATAGGACTGTCCGAACAAATACAACACAGTTCGGATAACGGATGTCTTGGAGTTCCTATCAATTCTGTACCATAACTATAAACAAAGTTATAGTGCAATCTATAGTGCCAGAGGCGCACTCTCCTCCTATCTGATGCTAGAAGCAGGGCACAGGTCGATAGGAACGCACCCCTTTAAAACAAAATTCATGAAGGGAATTTACAACTTAATACCTCCAAGGCCAAGCTACACGGACACATGGGATGTGAGCGTGGTACTAACCCTACTTTGACAGTGGGGACCGCCTATAACTAACCCTGAAGGTGGTATGCTGACAAAGAGTCCAGACACTGCAAAAGTTACAGTTGGACCACATGACCACCATTATGAACAACATAACATTCCTAATCAGGAACCTGATAAAACAGAGCAGGCCAGGAATGCCAGGGATGGAAATCCAGTTCTTGGCATATCCAGAGGACCAACGGTTGTGTGGGTGGTAACATACTAACACCACTATCTGAGAGTTACGGAGAACCTCAGAGGCTCAGAACAATCGGTCCTCATCAGCCATAAAAAACCACACCAGAAGGTATCAACTCAAATCATCTCCAGATGGTCAAAGGAGGTAATGGCGGTAGCAGGAGTGAACATTTATATCGTTAAATCTCACTCCACCAGGGCTGCATCTACGTCGGCAGCAAGAGCTATGGACGTGCCCCTTAACGACATCCTAGTGGCTGCAGGATGGACGAATGAAATAACGGTCCACCGGGTTTTATAACAAACCCATAACCGGACTGGGGGTGTTTGCACGTACCATTTTAAGTTCTGTCCCTTAGTTTCCCCCCAAGGTTGGGAGGGGTAACTTTTTTTAAAACTTTTCTTTCATTTAAAGCATCAGTTTCTTTACTTAACTACGTAATGTCTGAATGCTTTAATGATTACACGCATCCATGGTCAATCCATTCAGTGTGTGACGCTTGGATTCGTAGCCGGCGTAAAATCACAGAGCTTTGAAATCTTCACGTAGTCACTCACGTGACTCCGAAGTAAAATAGTAAGATTAAACGAGAACTTACCAGTTTGAAGTTTGATCTTGATTTTATGAGGTGTTACGATGAGCGATTACGTGCCCACCGCTCCCACCCTCATATTATCAAGGTCATATGGAAGTTCAAGTTTTTCACAATCTTACTATTCTCAGGTCTTTTTTATCTGTGATTTAACACCGCTGCTTTGAAGATTGACGCGCACGCAGACGGACGGCCCTTCTTCACGTAATCGCTCATCGTAACTCCTCATAAAATCAAGATCAAACTTCAAACTGGTAAGTTCTCGTTTAATCTTACTATTTTGTTTTGCTGGAAGGTTATTCCAGTTCTTGAAGTGCAGCAGGATCCTGTTGCAAACTATGTTCCAATATTGCACTTAGATTCCACTTCAGATGTTATTTTTATCAGAAGTGAAATTAGCTATTTCCCTGTGGTAAGAAGGGATCCGTGTCTCCCTGGTTTTGCACTCACCCCCGGCAAACCAACACCAGTGATTCTGTCCTTCATGTGACTTGCTTTATTGTTTAAAGACCTACAGAATGCTCGACAAGAATCTCATCACCAACCCACCAAAATAAATGCAGACGGAATCATTTTAAATTGACTTAGTTAGGATAGAAATCATTGTTCATGCTGCAATTAAATAGATGTCTTTAAAAATGCCCCAAAGCACAAAATGATGTGCAGTAACTGTCATTCTGCAAGCGATCTCCTTGTACACAAAGAGCAAGGTTAACGATTAGTTCATCTGCTTTATTTAGGACAACTGGCAAGGTAGGGCTCGCGACCAACACAGAACAAATTCCTTCAGATAGAGGAGGAACTGCAGGTGCTGGAATCTCAGACAAAGCACTAAGTGTTGGAGGAACTCTGCAGGTCAGGCAGCATCTGTGGAGGGAATAGACAGATATTCAGACTGAAGGGTCCCGACCTGAAATGTCGCCTGCCCGTCCCCCCCTCCCCCACAGATGCGACCTGGCCCGCTGTGTTCATCCAGCAATTTGCGTTTTTCACAAGAATTTCTCCAGGGTCACTTTAACAGTCATTTAAAATACTTCTAGTTATTTGATTATCCATCCACCATCTCCAATGCAGAGGGATATGATGTAGAATCTTTGACAATCAGACAGTTCAGTAGTACCCAGTTTATGCTTTGACCAAAAGTTGAAATCTCAGTGTAACCAGAATGTGATTCAGCAGGGCAGAAATATGATATCACTCAACTGCTTAGGAATTTTATGAATCATGAATTAATTCATACAAGGGTCAGTCTCACCCTGGTCACTCCCTGTACGCCCCTCTCCTGACAGACAAGAGGTACACGTACTTCCAGATTCAGGAACATTTTCTTCACAGATGTTATCGGGCAACTGAACCGTCCTACCAACAACTAGAGGGGTCCTGACCTCCCATCTACCTCATTGGAGACCTTCTGATAATCTTTATTCATTCTTCACTGGACTTTATCTTGCATTAAACTTTATTCCCTTTATCCTGTACCTGTACAATGTGGACAGCTCGACTATAATCCCGTATAGTCTTTCCGCTGAGTTTCTCCAGCACTTTTGTCAACCATAGTCTTTCCACTGACTGGATAGCACGCAAAAAAAAAAGCTTTTCACTGTACCCCAGTACACGTGACAATAAACTAAACTAAACTAATGCATGGGCATGATGGTGCAGCGGTACAGTTGCTGCCTTACAGAGCTAGAGACCTGGGTTTGATCTTGGCTACTGCTGCCGTTAGTACAGAGTTTGTACATATCCCCCTGTGAGATTTTTCTCCGGGTGCTCCAATTTCCTCCCTCATCCCAAAGATATGCAGGCTTTGTAGGTTAGTTGACTTTGGTAAAGATTGTAAATTGTCCCTAGTGTGTAGGATAGTGCTAGTGTACGGGGTGATCACTGATCGGTACGGACTCGGGCCGAAGGGCCTGTTTCTGCGCTGAATCTCTGAACTAAACAAGATCAGACTGGGCACCCTCGCCTCTGAATCAGGAGATGTGGGTTCAGGACTCGGGCCAGAGATCTGCACTGTAAAAATGTGTGAACCTGTACAGTGCCTGACAATCGCAGTGTATTAGTGTTAGCAGTGAAAGCAGTCTGAGACCGATTCTCCTGTTGCACTGTATAGGAAAGAAGCAAATGCTAGTGTAGACCAAGATAGACACAAAGTGCTGGAGTAATTCAGCAGGTCATGCAGCATCTGGAGAAAAAGAAATTGGCGGATCAGGCAGCTCCAGGCATGGAGGCACTTTGTGTCGGTCTCCTGTTGCATTCCTAGTTGCATTTGGAAGACCCCGTGAAACTATTTTGAAGAGTGTGGGAGTCAATATTTATCCCTCCATTAATATCGCAGGAACAGATTATCTGATCGGTTATATCTTACTGCTGTACAAGCAAGCTAAGCATAAACCTGCATTATAATAGGGACTATGCTTCAATGGTCAATTGTAAAGCATTTGGGGATCCCTGAAGTTGCAAGATAAATATCTTGCCCGTCTTTCTTTTCATCAATGTACATGTGGTGAGAAGATGTCAGAGGCTGCGTCGGAATTTCCAACCTGCTCCCGCGACCCCTTTTCACCCCAACTCATGGTTGTGCAACAGGGAAACAGGACCATCGGCCCAACGCGTCCTTGCCGACCAAGATCTATCTCATTGGAGACCCTCGGGCTATCTTTAATTGGACTTTACTAGACTCTATCTTGCACTAAACGTTTTTCCTTTTATCCTGTATCTGTACACTGTGGGCGGCTCAATTGTGATCATGTATTGTCTTTCCACTGACTTGTTAGCATGCAAAAAAAAAAGCTTTTTATTGTGCTCAGTACATGTACCAATAAACTAAACTAAACCCAGGTGCCCCATCTAAGTCCCAATTGGCCTGTGTTTGGCCCATATCCATCTAAACCTTTCCTATCCATGTACCTGTCCAAATGTTGCTATAGTAACTGCCTCCTTTGCCACCTGAGGTTCCAATTCAATCAATCAATCAGTTTTATTCATCACATACACAATAAAGTGCAGTGAAATTCATTTGCCAGCAGCGGTACAATAAAAAAAGAACACACAATACACAATAAAATTTAACACAAACATCCACCACAGCATTCTTCACTGTGGTGGAAGGCACAAAGTACATTCAGTCCCCCTCCATTGTTCCCCCATGGTTGGGGCCATAAACCTCCGCAGATTCGGATGTACAGGCCCTCTCGTTGGGACGGTATGTCCCGAATCAGCGCGTCCCTACCGGAGACCGTGGCTTCAGGATGTTATCGGCCATGGGCCAGCGGTCGGAGCTCTTCTCCGGCGATCCCTAACGAGGGGTCCCAGGATCCGGACGCTGCGCCCACGGCTAGAAGCTCCACAGACCGCTGCTTCAGGGTGTTAGCGATCGGAGCACTCCCTTCTGGCGACTCCGGCAAGGGCTCGCCCGCTCCACGCTGAGAGGTCCATGCTTCGCACGCTGCTGAAACTCCGGGCCCGACTCCGGGAAAGGCCGCACCAATCCATGGTGTTAAGCCGCAAGGGAGATGGAAAAAGTTGCCTCTCCGTGGAGGAGGTGACCAAAAGCAGTTCCCCCCTTACCCCCCCTCACCACCCGAACACAAGACAGACCTAGAGACATTAAAACACACATTTGGACACACTAGAAATGACGAACATGCTGCTGGCAGGGCAGCCGTCTAACAGTGTCCCCACTGACAATTACATCTTTCCTCTCTCACCTTAAACTCATGCCTTCGAGTTCTTGATTGGCCTAGTCTGGGTAATCACCCAATCTGGGCAAATGGAGCTAGTCCAGCACACCAACATGGTCAGCATGGACAAGGTGGGCCGAAGGGCCTGTTTCTGTGCAGTGCAACTCCATGACTCTATCTGAGAACCATGCTGGCAAATTGTCTGAGTTGTTAGTCTTTAGAGATACAGCGTGGAAACAGTCCCTTCGTCCCTCCGAGTCCGTGTCGACCAGCGATCACCCCGTACAATAACACTATCCCACACATGAGGGACAATTTACAATTTACAGAAGCCTATTAACCTGCAAACCCGCACGTCTTCGGAGTGTGGGAGAAAACCCATGTGGTCACAAGGAGAACGTGCAAACTACGTAAAGACGGCACCTGTAGTCAGGATCGAACCCGGGTCTCTGGTGCTGTACGGCAGTAACTCCACTGCTGCACGACTGTGATGCCCAAAGTTTGTAAGTTAAGAAAGTTGAGCAATAGAGAGAATTCGGGAGTGCCAGCCAAATAACTGTTGGGAAATTGCCGGATTTGGTCATTAACTGCGCACACACTGAACACCTTGAAAATTATATCATGCTTGACAATGCTGATTGAATTTATTGGGAGAGTTGACCAAGGTCGTGAGCTGTGCAGTTCTGTGGAAGTTAATTATGTGGACTTCTGCAAAGTACTTTCCAAAATCCCTCATAAGAAACAGTGAGCTAAGGTTGAGGCTTTTGGAAATGAAGGCAATTTATTGAGAAGAATAGATCGATTAAAAGCGCAGTCTTTTGTCCAGAGCAGGAGAATTGAGGACCCAAGGACATAGGTTTAAGGTGAGGTGAAAAATATGTAATAGGGACCATAGGGGGAACATTTTTTACACAAAGGGTGGTAGGTGTTTGGAATGAGTTGCCAGAGGAGGTTGTTGAGGAAGGTACTATCGCAACATTTAAGAAACATTTGGACAGGTACATGGATAGGATGGGATTAGAGGGATATGGGCCAAATGTCAGCAAGTGAGACTAGTGTAGATGGTGCATGTTGGTTGTTGTGGGCAAGTTGGGATGAAGATCCTGTTTCTGGATGGGGCCAGTGGAAACTGCAACTGTACACTATGTTTACATATATTTACAGCATCAACAGTTCTTCGTTTCTTGTTCACACTAGTTCCATGTTATCCCACTTTCTCATGCACTCCCTACACACTAGGGACAATTTACAGAGGCCAATTAACCTACAAATCTGCATGTCCTTTAAAAAATACACAAAGTGCTGGAATAGTTCAAGTGGGTCAGTCATCAACTATGGAGTACATGGATAGGGCCGTTTCAGGATGGAACCTGTCTTCGGACCCAACCCGAAACATTGCCTATCCATGTTCTCCAGAGATGCTGCTTGACCCACTGAGTTACTCCAGCACTTTGTGGGGTGTTTTTTTGTAAACCAGTATCTGCAATTCTTTGTGTCTGGGATGCTTCCTAAATGGTAACATGCTAGAGGCAATGGTCACCACAGATCAAAAAAGTGTTGTGGAAGGATTCTACCAACGCCAAAGAACTATTGGCTTTCCACCAAGAAGCCCGGATGTACGACAGAGATCAGTCAGAAGGAGCTGGGATTCATGTACACTCGGCTTGCATTTTGTAAAGAATGGGAGGGGAATTTGAGGGAAGTATAACATTCTGGATGGGGCTGGATAGAGTAGTTGCAAGAATGATCTTCCCATTGACGGTTGTGTCTTAAAGGAAGCAGTCAGCCTTAATGTTTCTTAAACGTTCTGATTATACCTAATTTTCCCAGGGTGGTAATTTCAATGACTAGAAGCCATAACTTTAAGGTGAGTGGGGCGAAGTTTAAAGGAGATGTGCTGGGCAAGTTTTTTCCGTAGAATGATGGGTACCTGGAACACTCCGCTGGGGGTGGTGGTGGAGGCAGATACAATAGTGGTGTTTTCTAGGTAGGCACCATGGACATGGAGGGATTATGGATCCCGTGCAGGCAGAGGAGGTTAGTTTATGTTGGCATCATATTCAGCATGGACACTGTGGGCCAAAGGGCATGTTGCCGTGCTGTACTGTTCTATGTCCAGTTGTTTTATTTCTCTCTCTCATCCTCGAGGGGATAAATAGTCCAATCCTGTTCTGCATCCACCCGCTATCAATGTACACCTTTCTTAAACACCTTGTACATCCACCTGTTCCAGACAGGGCACACAAGAATTATATTAGCCCAGTCTTTAAGCCCAAGTTTTGGCAAAGATTTCTCTACCCTGTCACTCAGTAAGTTTTATCACGAGCTGAGTTAAAACCAGCCCTCTGGATTGTTCATGTCAGAGCATTAGAGCATTGAAACCTTGGTGCCCACAGTCAGTCTTACAGCCGAACTTATACCATGGTGACCAACATGTCCCATCTGCACTCGTCTCACCTGCCTGCGTGTGGCCCTTATCCCTCTACACCTGTCCTATGCATGTACCTGTCTAAATGTTTCCTAAACATTGCAAAAGTTCCTGCCTCACCTACCTCCTCCAGCAGCTCATTCCATACACCCATCGCCCTTTGTGTGAAAAAGTTACGACAGGTTCCTATTAAATCTTTCCTACCACACTATAAATGCAGCTTTGAATGAATCCCTGTTTACTTGCGAGATGCCCGAGATGACAGAAAACAATTCTGTTTAGTTTTATTTAAAAGTTAGCGAATATGTTCCCAAGGATAGATTCCTCTCGATGGAATAACGCTGGTGATTTGTTTACCAGTGAGCTTCCAAAATTGCTAGTAAATGCTTAATAAACTTCAGCAATACTCACCGGGGCTGCTATTTGTTCAATCACTTGCAGTAAATGTGCAGTGCTGTGGCAATGGCAAATTAAACTCTGCCTCTGAGATTTCCTTCCATTGAATTCCCAGCTTCTGCCCCAGTCACCATCAACATTTGTGACAGAGGACAGATTCCCACTCTGTTTTGAGCTGCCTCGCAGGTTATACTTACAAGGCATTAACTTTTGCACCGCTCGTTGTCACACAATCTTTGTGCAGTTTGGGAAATCTATAATTAGGTGTTGAGATGCTCTTTTAGCAAGAGGGGGTAGTTTTTGCCGGGAAGATTCTTGGCTGTCTCTGGCAAAATAAAAGCACTTCCCAATTACAGGCCTTTTTGAAGCGGTAATTGGCAGACAAAGGTAGAAGCCATAACTGTATCAAAAACATCATCGATTACTAATTTGACAGGGCCAGGAGAGAGCTGTGTAGTACACAGGAAAGCGAAACCTGTTTAAGTGTCGAAGGCTCCTGTGTTGGATTTGGCTCAGTCTATTCAACATTGATGCAGTGCCACAGATACAGTTTATGTTTGTACCATCACCAGATTATGCCCTGTCGTACTGTTAATTCTGATTGATTGACAACCTCACTAAACTAACCACAATCGCATACCGTTCTATATATTTTAATATATAAGCACTTTTCTTTGTTGCGGAGGCAGTCAGCCTCCTCAAAGGGATTTTGATTGACAATTTCTTTTGTGGAAAGCTAAGACCGATTAGGAGGTATAATCTAATCACAATTGTGGTATGAATTATCACGTATTTAAGCGGTTTTTCAACGATTGTTACAGGCCACTTGCTGCAAGATATTTAGCGATATTTTAGTTGTTGTCTGCAGCTTGGTGTTACACAGAACATAGAACAGTACAGCACGGGCCCCTCACCCACAATATCTGTGCCGAACATGATGCCTAGACCAATTCTTCTGGGCCTACACATGATCCATATCCCTGCATATCCATGTACAGTAAAAAGATTTGTAAAAAGATGCTGGTTTACAAAAAAAGACACAGTTGGAGTAACTCAGCGAGTACAGTCCGCACGCATCTCTGGAGAATATGGATAGGTGACGTTTCAGTTCGGAAACCCTTCTTTAGACATATCAATCTGAAGAAGGGGCCATCAGTCTGAAGAAGGGTCCCATCCCAAAACGTCACCTATCCATGTTCTCCAGAGATGCTGCCTGACCCGATGAGTTATTCCAACATTTTGTGTCGTTTTTATTTTATAAATCAGCATCTGCAGTTTCTTGAGTCTCTCAACTTTAACCTTTTGAATGAATCAGTTCTGGTTCATAATTAAAGAGGCAGCAGTGGTGCGGTGGTGTATATAATTGCTGTCTCACTGTGCCAGAGACCTGGGTTCAATTCTGACTAGTGCTGTCTGTACGGAGTTTGTACATTCCTCCTATGATCGCATGGGTTTTTCCGGGTGCTCCGAGTTCCCCCACATTCTAAGGACGTACAGATTTCTAGGTTAATTGGCTTCGGCAAAGATTGCAAATTGTCCCTAGTGCGTAGGATAGTGTGTATATACAGGGTGATCACTGGTTGGACTCGATGGGCCGAAGGGCCTATTTCCACACTGTCGCCGCATTGATGGCAGCCTCTGCCTACAGTCTGTCCATTTTTCTATCTTTTTTTAATTTTTAGTCTGTTTTGAAAGTGTGTTTTGGAGGTTTCTTTAGTTTTTCTATGTGGGGGAGGGGGTAGGGTAAGGGGGAAACCGTTTCCCAGTCACTTCCTGGCGAGGATGCGACTATTCTCTGAGTCACGTCCTCGCCCCCCTCCTCGCGGCCTACCAACTGGATTGGCACGGCCTTTCCTGCCGGGGACCAGCCAAAGCTTCAGCAGCGGCGGCGCAGCGCTGGATACACTGCAGAGCGGGCGATGCCTCACCTGGGATCACCGTTTGAAGCTCCTGAGTGCTGGGCCTGCTGCTTCAACATCTCGGAGCTGGGGTATGTAGAGCTCCCAGCGCGGGCAGCGCTGACCAACATCGCGGAGTCATGGGACCCTTTGCCGAGGGCCGCCAGCGTTGAATCTCTGCCCAACGCGGCCTGTGGACTCCGGGAGCTGTGGACTCTGGTAGGAAGTGGCTGATTCGGAGGTCTAAGGCGTTGAGGTGGTTCTCCCGTTCCTACGTCGGAGTTCCATCATCCCGGCGAGAGGGCCCGAACATCGGGCCGCCCGTAGCGGCGACTGCGAGGGGTTCGGGAGCCCCCCGACCAAGGGGGAACAACAGAGGATGACTGAATTTTGGAGCCTTCCCTCACAGTGGGAAACTGATTCCGCTGTGTGCGGATGTCTGTGTTGAAGACTATCGTGTTCTGTGCTCTTTATTATTCGTATGGTTATATGGTGACCACACATTTCACTGTACCAATTGGTACATGTGACAAATAAATGTTTCTTATCTGGACTACACTTCTTCCCACCCTGCTTCCTGTAAGGACTCCATCCCCTACTCCCAATTCCTCCGTCTACGCCGCATCTGCACCCAGGATGAGGTGGTCCACACCAGGGCATCGGAGATGTCCTCATTCTTCAGGGAAGGGGGGTTCCCCTCTTCGACTATAGATGAGGCTCTCACCAGGGTCTCTTCTATATCCCGTAACTCTGCTCTCACTCCCCATCCCCCCACTCATAACAAGGGCAGAGTCCACCTTGTCCTCACCTTCCACCCTACCAGCCGTCACATACAACAAATAATCCTCCAACATTTTCGCCACCTCCAACGGGATCCCACCACCGGCCACATCTTCCCATCTCCTCCCCTGTCTGCTTACCGCAGAGACCGCTCCCTCCGTAACTCCTTGGTCAATTCGTCCCTTCCCACCCAAACCACCCCCACTCCTGGCACTTTCCCTTGCAACCGTAGGAAATGCTACACTTGTCACTTTACCTCCCCCCTTGACTCCGTTCAAGAACCCAAGCAGTCTTTCCAGGTGCGGCAGAGGTTCACCTGCACCTCCTCCAACCTCATCTATTGCATCCGCTGCTCTAGGTGTCAACTGCTCCACATCGGTGAGACCAAGCGCAGGCTTGGCGATCGCTTCGCCCAACATCTCCGCTAAGTTCGCATTAACCTACCTGATCACCCGGTGACTCAGCACTTCAACTCCCCCTCCCATTCCGAATCCCACCTTTCTATCCTGGGCCTCCTCCATGGCCAGAGTGAGGACCACTGTAAATTGGAGGAGCAGCACCTCATATTTCGCTTGGGCAGTTTACACCCCAGCGGTATGAACATTGACTTCTTTAATTTCAGGTAGTCCCTGCTTTCTCCTCCCCTTCTCAGCTCTCCCTCAGCCCACTATCTCCGCCTCTTCCTTTCTTCGTCCCACCTGTCTGAAGAAGTGTCTCGACCCGAAACGTTGCCTATTTCCTTCGTTCCATAGATGCTGCCTCACCCGCTGAGTTTCTCCAGCATTTATGTCTACATTCGATTTTCCAGCATCTGCTATTCCTTCTTAAACATTTGTTCAGATAAGTGGATAGAAATGGTTTAGAGGGATATGGGCCACATACAGGCAGGTGGGACTAGCAGAGATGGGGCAAGTTGGGCTGATGGGACTGTTTCCTCGCTGTCGGACTTTGATATGCTGGATCTCCAGAGGTCTTTCCACTTTCTAGTGTACAGGGTAATCACTGGTCGGCGCGGACTCGGTGGGCCAAAGGGCCTGCTTCCCTGCTGTATCTTTAAACTAAACTAAACTCAATTCACTTCCAAATCAAACGCCTGGATCGAGTGGATGTGGAGAGAGTGGGAGAGTCTAAGACCAGAGAACGCACCCTCAGAATAAAAGGACCAACCTTTAGAAAGGTGATGGGAAATAATGTTTAAAATCCGAGGGTGGTGATTTTGTGGAATTCATTGCCACAGACGGCTGTGGAGGCAAGCCATTGATTAGTAAGCGTGTCAGGGGTTATGGGGAGAAGGCAGGAGAATTTGGTTGAGAGGGAAAGATAGATCAGCCATGATTGAATGGCAGAGTAAACTATGGGCCGAATGGCTTAATTCTGCTCCTATAACATGAACTTATGAACAAACACATTCAACAGATGAATTTTATTGAATCGTTAGTTACGACTCTGGTAACATTTACACAAGATTATTTACTAAGAAGCTAAATCCAGCCTGCTGCAATCTTCCCTCGGGGGATAAACCATTTAATAAAACACAACATTGCTTTAAGAATAACCTGTGTCCTATGCTTGACAGGTAGATCTTAGATTGAGGAAGGTGATGTTCTCATTAGATCTGCCCAAACAGCTGGGTGATTTTCATTTAGAAATAACCCTCCAATCATTAGTGGACAGATACAATTCAGAAACGCACCTCTTACTCAGTAGCTGATCAAATGTGTATTAACCCACGCATGCTTATAGTTTAGTTAACTTTGGAGATGCAGCACGGAAACAGGCCCTTCAGCCCATCGGGTCTGCACCGATCAGTAATCCCTGTACACTATCACTATCCTACACACTAGGGACAATTTACAATTTTACTCTGCCCAAAAACCTACAAACCTGCACATCTTTGGAGCATGGGAGGATTACCGAAGCATAGTCAAGCAGTAACAGGGAGAACGTACAAACTCCGTACAGACAGCACCCATAGTCAGGATCGAACCCTGGTCCCTGGCGCAATAAGACAGCACTCTACCGAGTCGCCACTGTGCCACCCTATAGCGTGGTAATGTATTTGACTTGTGAGTTATATTTGCCCTCGTTTTTGATCGGTCTTTCTAGGTTGTACTTATTAGCGTTAGGGAAATTTGCAGTATAATTTATTGCATTTATGATGATTTATTTATCTGTGTTATTGCGCTTATGGGCCTATTTCGCTGCGGCAAGTAAGGATATCTTGTTCCGTTATCGATACATAAGACGTTTAAGCACTCTTGACTCTTGAAAGAAAATGATTGGTTTGCTGGTCTGATTTCCCTTTGCAAAGTCTCACCTCATTTAATTCCAACTTTCTCCACCTAAATGATGGAGTGGCCTCGATTCGCTGAATGGCCTAATTCTGCTTCTATGTCTTAGTTTAGTTTATTATCATGTGTACCGAGGTACAGTGAAAAGTTTTGTTGCGTGCTATCCAGCTAGCGGAAAGGCTAAACAAGTTATAATCGAGCCATCCACAGTGTACAGGTACAGGATAAAGGAAATAACATTTAGTGCACGATAATGTCCAGTAAAGTCCAAATAAAGATAGTCCGAGGGTCTCCATTGAGGTAGATAGTAGCTCAGGGCGGCTTGTGGTCATATGGTCCCAAAACGCCACCTATCCATGTTCTCCAGAGATGCTGCCTGACCCGCCGAGTTACTCCAGCACTTTGCGTGTTTCTTAGCAAGCCAGCATCTGCAGTTCATCGTGTCTTCATTAAATCATCTGTTGTTCTTCACCTTTTGGTGCCGCTTGCATAGTGTATTGGCTGATTCAGACGTGAACTGAGTGGAGGTTGAAGGGCTGACACAGCTGCTAAAATCAGTCACGGGGCAGGAAAGATGATAGCATTGACTTCTTGTTGAATTTCAAAATCCAAGGTCGGCACCATCGGAAATTGCTCGCGGACTATTTCTTTTAATTGGAATGACGCAATGTGTAGTCCATCATACTTGTGTAGTTCCGTGGGTATTTCACTCTGAACAAGAAATCGAAGGCTTGAAGTCAGATCTAGCCTTTAATTAATTGTAATTTTTCTCAATCTTTCTGGAACTGCACTGAGCCCACCGCTCGTGTCTCAGTCGGTGTTGCTCTGTAATTGGCTCTTAACAGGACATTTTATTTCAGATATAAACTATATTAGTGATAAATATAATATCCCTGCAAAATTAATAATGATTTAATTTGAATTATGTCCGTATTAGAGGGTGGGGAGGTGGGACCCACCTGGATTGTTGGGTCCCATCCCGCGGTTGCGCGGGGGGCCGCCTTCGGCGTCACACACACTAACCACCCCCCCCCCCCCCACACACACACACACACTAACCCCCCCCACACACACACACAGTAACCACCCCCACACACACACACAGTAACCACCCCCCCCCACACACACACTAACCACCCCCCCACACACACACACACACTAACCCCCCCCCCCACACACACACACACTAACACCCCCCACACACACACACTTACCCGCCCCACCCCACACACACACCCCCCCCCCCACACACAACACCACCCACCACACACACAACCACCCACACACACACACTAACCCCCCCCCACACACACACACTAACCCCCCCCCACACACAACCCACACACACCCACCACCCCCCCCACACCACCACACTACCCACCCACACACACACCCACACACCCCCCCCCACCCACCACCCAACACCCACACACACACACACCACACCCCCCCCCACACCCACACCCACCCCCCACCCCACACACACACCACACCCCACACCCACACACACAACCACCACCCCCCCCACACACACACACTAACCCCCCCCCACACACCCACACACTCACCCCCCCCCACCCCCCCCCCCCCCCCCCCACCCCCCCCACCCCCCCCCACCCCCCCCACCCCCCCCCCCCACCACCCCCCCCCCCACCCCCCCCCACCCCCCCCCCCCCCCCACCCCCCCCCCCCCCCCCCCCCCCCCCCACCACCCCCCCCCCACCCACCCCCCCCCCCCCCCCCCCCCCCACCCCCCCCCCACCCCCCCCACCCCCCCCCCCCCCCCCCCCCCCCCCCACCCCACCCCCCCCCCCCCCACCCCCCCCCCCACCCCCCCCCCCCCCCCACCCCCCCCCCCCCCCCCCACCCCCCCCCCCCCACCCCCCCCCCCCCCCCCCCCACCCCCCCCCCCCACCCACCCCCCCCCCCCCCCCCCCCCCCCCCCCCCCCACCCCCCCCCCCCCCACCCCCCCCCCCACCCCCCCACCCCCCCCCCCCCACCCCCCCCCCCCCCCCCCCCCACCACACATCACCCACACGAACCCCCCCACACCCACCCCTAACCACTCCCCCGCCCCCCACACACACACACTACCCCGACACCCCCCCCGCCCCACACCCACACTACAGCCCAACCCCGCCCCCCCCACACAACACCACACACAACACACTAACCACCCCCCACACACACACACACACCACTAACCCCCTCTTGATATTATATTAATATTATTCATATCGCTCCTTTTACCCCATCCCCCGCCCTATCCACTCACGCATAGCCCCCAACTGCGCAGGGCGACTATAGAGGGGGGGGGGGTGGAGAGGGAGGGGTGTAGAGAGGGAGGGGGGTAGAGATTGAGGAGTGGGGGGGGGGGGCGGCGTCACAGGGGAGGGCTGTTTCCCTAACGCAATACTCCACCACTCACCCATAGGTCCCAATATTCACCACTCCCTAGAGAGGGAGGGGGGCAGAGAGGGAGGGAGGGGCATAGAGGAAGGGGGGCAGAGAGGGTGGGGGGGCAGAGAAAACTGCATGCGCGTTGACAGCAGCTGCATTAATCCAAAGCGGCAGCGGGGGGGGCGGGGCCACGAGGAAAGGCATTGTGAGGTCAGCAGTTGGGCAGCCTTTATATTTTAAAAAAATGTCCGTTTGGTGATATTTTAGTAAATATCTCGGGAAATAATTGAACAAATTTATTGGGGATTGGATTTTTGAAATCATAAGAAAAATTTCTACCAGAAGATGTAAAAATTTCACTGTTATTGCAACGTTAGCAGCTGGGCAGCGGTCATATTTTAAAAAAAGGTCAGATTGGTCAACATTTTTAATAAAAAAGTCGGGAGAATAATGTACCAAATGTACACCGGAGTGGATTTAAAAAATCACAAGGAAAATCTCTACTGAAATATGTAAACATTTCCCCGTTACGGCGTCTGGTTTTCGAGGAGATACGTTTCAAAGACAAAATCTCTCACACACACACACACACACACACACACACACACACACACACACACACACACACACACACACACAGTTTAAAAAATATATAGATAGATATGATATGATGAGTGCCATAGATAGGGTAGACAGTCGAAACCTTTTTCTCCAGGGTAGAAATGTCAAATACGAGTGGGCATAGATGTAAGGTGAGAGGGGCAAAGTCTAAAGCAGATGTATGGGGTAGAATTTTTTTACATGGAGGGTGGTGCTACCTGGAATGCGCTGCGGGTGGTGGAGGTAGATACGATAGAGTGATTTAATCGATAGTGTGATTCTCTGCCCCAGAAGACAGTGGAGACCAATTCACTGGATGTTTTCAAGAGAGAGTTAGATTTAGCTCTTCGGGCTAACACAATCAAGGGATATGGAAAAAAATTGATTTTGGATGATCAGCCATGATCATATTGGATGACGGTGCTAGCCCGAAGGGCCGAATGGCCTACCCGTGCACCTATTTTCTATGTTTCTAAGAGAGTTTTGGATAGGCAAATGGATATGTACATATGCACATGTACCCCACATTTTTTTGTACACAGAGTGGTGGGTGCCTGGAATGAGCTGCCAGGAATGATGGTGGAGGCAGATAGGATAGTGGTGTTTTAAGAGAATGCATTGCCCAGAATTATGTTCTTTCAGGTGGACGGTGTTTAGGTAGTATCAGCAGAAGGAGGGGTGGAGTGAGGCATGCTTGAACAATCCTAACCATACCAGTCTAACACTGCTGGGTGACTGGGGCACTGAGGCCAAAACGATGCCAGTGTGGAGTAATAAATGAGATGATGATCTGCCCAATCTTTGGGCGGCAAGGTGGAGCAGCGTTAGAGTTGCTGCCAAAAAAGCGCCAGAGACCCGGATTCTATCCTGACTACGGGTGCTGTCTGTATGGAGTTTGTATGTTCTCCCTGTGAAAGGATAGTGCAAGTGTACAGGGTGATCGCTGGTCAGCGCGGACTCGGTGGGCCGAAGGGCCTGTTTCCACACTTTATCTCTAAAGTCTTAAAAATCTAAATCTTCTTGTCCAGAAAGGATTGACTGAATACCTCCCCAGATCTAAATCTGAGGTATTATCAATTATTGTTCTAAACTGGGAAGGGACTAATATGAGTGCAGGGAGATTTTCACGTGCTGTGGGGGAGGGTTGGAACTAATCCAGAGGTGGGGTGGGAGACATAATAACAGAGCAAGAGTGTCAGAATCAACTGTAGAGTGTAAATAATGCGCAATCAGTGGACAGAAGACTTGGACAGGTAGCGAGCATGTTTATTGTATTGTATTGTTGTATTGTATTCAAATTTATTGTCATTGTCTCAATTAGAGACAACGAAATGAATTTCCCTTTACAGTCAGTATCATAAAAATTGCATTTACTTCATGTCCAGAGGACATGGGTTTAAGGTGAATGGGGAAGATTTAATAGGCATCTGAGGAGTACCTTTTTCACACAAAGGACGGTGGGTGTGTGGAATGAGCTGCTGAGGAGGTAATTGAGGAAGGGACTGTTGCAATGTTTAAGAAACAATTAGACAGGTATATGGAAAGGACAGGTTTAGAGGGATTTGGGCCAAACACAGGGAGGTGGGACTAGTGTAGATGGAACATGTTGGTCAGTGCGGGCAAGTTGGGCCGAAGGGCCCGTTTCCACTCTGTATGACAATGACTTCAATGCAAGGAGCTTAGAGGTTTAAAAAAAAGACACAAAGTGCTAGAGTAACTCAGTAGGTCAGGTGACATCACTGGAGAACATGGATAGGTGACGTTTCAGGTCAGGACCCTTCTTCAGTTGTGGTTCTTTAGACTTTACTTTAAAGACACAGTGTGGAAACGGGCCCCTCGACCCACCGAGTTGCACCGACCAGCGATCACCCCTCACTAGCACTATCCTACACACCATGTATAATTCACAATTTTACCAAAGCCAATTAGCCTACAAACCCGTATGCCTTTGGAGTGTGTCGAGAGAGGAGGAATGCAGTGGTTACTTGAAATTAGATAAATCAATATTCATACCGCTGGATTGTAAGCTATGCAAGTGAAATAGGAGGTACTGTTCCGCCAATTTGCGTGTGGCCTCACTGACAGTGGAGGAGGCCTAGGACAGAACTGTCAATATGTAAATGAGAAGGGGAGTAAAAATGTTTGGCAACCAGGAGATTGTGTAGGCCAAGGAGGACTGAGCGAATGTGTTCAGCGAAACAGTCACCATACTACGCTTGGTCTCGCCGATATATATATTAGTCCACACCGGGAACAATGGGTTGTAGGAGGTGCAAGTGAACCTCTGCCTCACCTGAGCACTGGAGTGCCGGTGAGATCAACAAAGTACACACTTCGCCTATCCGTGTTCTCCAGAGATGCTGCCTGGCCCGCTGAGTTACTCCAGCACTTTGTGTCTATCTTTGGTATATATCACCTACAGTTCCTTCCTACACACTATGGCAATCTTGTTGCTTTGAGTCTTTCCATAATCTGTGTACATATCTGTTCCTCTATGTCCTACTGGCTACTGGCCAATCTCCAGTATAAATCCTTCAGAGATGTGTTACTTTTGATTTCCGCCTGTATTACTTCAGTAGATGAACCCTCCAGTATGTCCTCTCTGAGTGTTGCTGTGACATTCTCCCTGCTTAGTAATGAAACCCTTCTCTATCACGTCTGAGGTGCACATTGAACATAGAACAGTACAACACAAGAACAGGCACTTCCTCCCACAATGTCTGTGCTGCACATGATGCCAAGACCAACTCTTACCACGTAATCCACATCCCTCCATTCCCTTCCTTTCTAAAAGTCTCTTTAACACCACCATCGTATCAGCCTCCTCCACCACCACCACTGAAGTGC
This sequence comes from Amblyraja radiata, assembly GCF_010909765.2. Lineage (NCBI taxonomy): Eukaryota > Metazoa > Chordata > Chondrichthyes > Rajiformes > Rajidae > Amblyraja > Amblyraja radiata. Next base: position 36,294,804 of record NC_045962.1, read on the forward strand.
GTTTCAGGCCCCCTCTTTACCTCTATGTCTCCTAATCCGACCTTCTCCCAGCTCTGTTTATCTCTCTCTCTCTCTCTACCTGGTTCTGCTTGCTACCCCATCCTTCCGGAGTTGACTTTCCAATCTTTAATTGATTAACAAGATAAACTGTTGGTGCCGAGCTTACCAAGATCCCAGTTGCCCTGGTGTCATCTCATGCCTTCAGTTTAGTTTAGTTTATTATCACGTGTACTGAGGTACAGAGAAAAGCTTTTCAATTAAAGATTGGAAACGCAGATTTTGAGCAGGTGTTTCATGAAGTACATTAGTGCAATCTTCTCATATGCTACAATATTTGTCAAGTTGAGAGGCGCAGATAGGTAGGCAGTCAGAATCTTTCTATTCAGATTAAACATTTCAAAGACTAGACAGCTTTAAGGTGAGAGGGGCAAGGTTCAAAGGAGATGTATGGGACAATTGTTTCACGCAGAGAGCGGTGGGTGCCTGGAGCACATTAGCAGGGAGTTTTAGTTTAGAATTTAGAGATACAGCATGGAACAGGCCCTTCAGCCCACCGGGCTCATGCTGACCATCGATGACTCGTTCAATGTTATCCCACTTTTCCAACCACTCCCTACAAACCAGGGGCAATTTACAGAGGGCCAATTAACCTACAAACCCGCACGGCTGGGCACGTCGATATGCAGGGCATGGAGGGATATGGATCACGTGCAGGCAGAGGGGATTAGTTTGAGTTAGCATCTTGTTCAGCACGAAAATTGTGGGCCGAAGGGCCACTTCCTGTGCTGTACAGTTCTTTTTTTTTTTTTTTTTTGAAAATATTTTTTATTGGAGATAGGTACATAACCAAAATACATCATTACATGTCAATTATTATTACATTGTCTCCAATACTTTTTACCTTTTTTTTTTTTTTAAACTAGATAGAACTAAAGAGATAGATGAAGTAAAGAAAGAAAAGAAAGAGAAGAAAAACAAAAAAAAAAAAAAAAACAAAAACAACAAACAAAAAAAAAAAAAAGGTTGTTAAATAAGAATGGAAAAATTTGTTAAAATAAAAAAGACTTCATTCGAGATATATTCGTACATTTCAGAGTATAATATTTCATCCATTCTTTAGCCCGCGTGCTAGTCAGGTTCCTGTGCTGAACCATTCTGACCCTTTAAGTAATCAATAAAAGGAGACCATGTTCCAACGAATGATTCCTGTTTATCCAACAGGGAAAATCTGATTCTTTCCACGTTTAAGGTCTCCGTCATTTCTATAATCCACATTTTGATTGTGGGGGCCGTAGGGCCTTTCCAAAATTTTAGAATTAATTTTTTTCCTGTTATTAAACTATAATCAATAAAGTTTCTTTGTGTTGTTCTAAGTGTTTGATTTAATTCTAATATTCCGAGTATTATTAATTTTGGATCTGGGTCCAATTGTATGCTGGTTACTTTAGATATTATACTAAAAATATTTACCCAGAATTTTTTTATTTTTATACAGTTTGCAAACATATGAGATAATGTAGCTTCTAAATGTTGACATTTATCACATATAGGTGAGATATGTTGAAAAATTTTATGTAGTTTTGTTTTTGAATAATGTAACCTATGTATTACTTTAAATTGTATTAGAGAATGTCTGGCGTTTAGTGAACACTGATGTATGTGTTGCAAACTTTCTTCCCAAGTATCTTTCGTTATTACTTGATTTAATTCTTTTTCCCATGTTTGTCTGTGTAAGTCCGTCGAGGGAATGTCACTGTCTAATAAAATATTGTATATATAAGATATTAATTTTTCTGTATTAGGATGTTTATTCCAACATTCATCAAGAATTTCTGAATTTCTAATTCGAAAATTTTGGGAGTTCGATTTTACATAATCTCTAAGTTGAAGATATCTGAAATAATCATTTCCTCGAAGTCCATAAATCTGTTGCAATTCCTGAAATGTCAGAAAAGTACCTTCCTTATAAAGTTGTCCCATATTTTTAATTCCATAATTCTTCCATTGTGTAAAACCCCCGTCCAACCATGAAGGCTTAAACAAAGGATTATTCACAATTGGAAGAAAAAGTGATAAATTATCTAATTTTAATGTCTTTTTTAATTGTTTCCAGATTCGTATAGCACTAAATATTATAGGGTTTTCCCTATAAATTTTTTTGTTTAATTTAGACGTGGCAAATAATATCGAACCGATATCAAAAGGTAAACAATCTTCCTTTTCCATTTTTAACCAGTCTGGTTGATGATCTATTTCTTCCAACCAGAAATTCATATTTTTAATGTTAACTGCCCAGAAATAAAACAAAAAATTGGGTAAAACCAAGCCTCCATTTATTTTTGATTTACACAAGTGTCTTTTGTTTATCCTATGATTCTTATAATCCCAGATAAAATCATTAACAATAGAGTCCAATTTTAAAAAAAAGTTTTTTGCCAGATATATCGGAATTGTCTGAAAAAGATATAGTATTTGCGGTAAAAAAATCATTTTTATGGCATTGATTTTGCCTACCATTGAGATAGGAAGTGTTTTCCAGTATTGAATATTCTTATGTAGTTTGTTCAGTAATGGGGGAAAATTTGCTTTAAATAATGATGTATATATCTTAGTTACATAAATACATACCTAGATACCAAATACCAAAACATCACCCATTACCTGTACAGTTCTATGGTTTTGGCTAGTGTCTGACAGCCTGCTGGTCTTCCCTAAAGAATCAAACCCTTCTGTCCACTGAACAGCCAAAGAAGATGGTTATCGCTCATTCTTACATGAGTAGGGACGTCTTCAAACTATAAGCTGAAGAACAATTGAGGCTGTAAAGATGAAAGTAAGCAGTGATGGTGTCTAAATACACAACCATTGCCAGTTTTGAGTTTTACCTCTAGTTTCCCCCTCCCCTGACTCGCAATCTGAAGAAGGATCTCGACCCGAAACGTCACCTATTCCTTTTCTCCAGAGACGTGGCCTGACCCGCTGAGTTACTCCAGTATTTTGTGTCTATCTCTGGTGTAAACCAGCATCTGCAGTTTTCCCTTCCTACACGTTGAGTTTTATGAACTTTGGCATGTGGAAAAAAAGATCAGAAACTGGGATCAGAGAGGAACGTGACATAAAGAGCGGAGAAAAGGAAATTAAGGAATGAAAGGTTGTCTGTTTTATTGTTATTTTCATTTTGCGTTTATGCTTATTATTGTCAGGTGTACTGAGGTACAGTGAAAAGCTTTGTTCTGCATGATATCCCATCAGATCAGATAATACGATACATAAGTACAATCAAGTCAAGCTCATGTACAATAGGGAGAGCAAAGTGGAAGATACAAAGTGCAGGTTATAGTTCCATAGACAATATCCACAATGTAGTAGAGGTGAATCGGACAGTACCCTTGTTTATGGAAGGACCATTCAGAAGCATGATGATAGAGGGGAAGAAGCTGTTCCTGAGTCCGGTGTCGCACGCTTTCACGCTTCTGTAACTTTTCCCAGAAGTGTAGATGGAGTCAATGGTGGGTAGTCTGGTCTGTGTGATGGACAGGGCTACATCCACAACGCACTGCGATTTCTTGCGGTCTTGGGCAGAGCTCTTCCCCAACCAAGCTGTGATGCATCCCAACAGTCCATGGTGCATCTTTGGAAGTTTGTAAGGGTCATCGGAGATGCTGAATATCCTCAGTCTCCTGAGGAGGTAGAGAGCTGTGTACTTTCTTGCTATAGTGTATCTGGTCAAAGCATTCTGAAGTCAGATACTAGCCTCCCCTGTATTTCCTCGTCAATAAGGTCAATGCAAGTTATTCACAAATGTGAGGTGGGTTTACTGACTTAATTCTCATGAAATTAAGGTGGAAAGTCGGGGAGAGTGATGCAAGGCAGAGCTATGAACTTGGTAGATGCAAGGAATTGCAGATGCTGGTTTACAAAAAAATGACAGCACTGGAGTAACTCAATGGGTCAACCCCCCCTCCCCCCCCTCACCTCTATCCATCTATTGTTCGCCGGGCCTTGTACCGCTCCATCACTATCCTCAACTCTCCCCCTCCTCCCTCCCTCGCCCCCCCCCCCTCCCCACTACAATTAGTTGAGTTTAGTCTATTGTCACGTGTACTGAGGTACAGGGAAAAGCTTTTGTTGCGTGCTAATCAGCCAGCAGAAAGACTACACATGATTACAATCGAGCCACTTGTCTGAAGAAGGTTGTCAACTCCAAGCATCCAGTGATGCTGCCTGACCTACTGAGTAACTCCAACCAGCACCTGCAGTTCCTTCTGTCTACAAATTACTATGTTGAACGGTTAAAGGATATGATTGAAGATTGTTAAGGGCCTGTCACACTTATGTGTCCTTGGCACGCAAATTGCGCGACCTCGTGGTCGCGTTGAGGCGCACGGGTATCGTATGGCCACGCGGGGCCGGTCCCACTGAGAAGCGCTGAGGGGTTTGGAGTTGTGCGCAGTATAGCGCAGGGCTCCGAAAATTTTGTAGCAAAATAAATCTTTGCGCGCCAACGGCCTGTCGCGGAACTGACGGCCAAAGTGGGACAGGCCCAAGACCCTGGTGCGACGCAGCGTCTCACCTTCAACATCAGCAGAAGCAGGCAAACGATCGCCGAGCTCGGCCTGGGACTCACGGCCGTTGCGGTCCGGATCCGCCCCCATTCCTACTCCCAGAGCGGGACCAAGAAAATTGAAGATAGACACAAAATGCTGGAGTAACTCAGCGGGACCGGCAGCATCTCTGGAGAGAAGCAATGGGTGATGTTTCGGGTCAAGACCCTTCTTTCAGACTGAAGAAGAGTCTCGACCCAAAACATCACCCATTGCTTCTCTCCGGAGATGCTGACGGTCCCGCTGAGTTACTCCAGCATTTTGCGTCCATCTTCAAATGACGTCACGCGATCCAGACGTCTGTGCGGTCGAATGAAGTCGCGCCGACCTTCGCGGCTCAACACGACCACGAGGTCACGTAATTAGTGTGCCAAGGACACGTAAGTGGGACAGGGGCTTTAGTTGGGGGACACGAGATGCTGAAGAAACTCAGCAGGTCCTGTGGAGGGAATGAATGGATGACATTTCCAGTCAGGATCCTTCTTCAGACTGATGAAGGGTACTGACCTAAAACGTCGCCTCCCAGATGCTGTCTGACCCGTTGAGTAACATTTCAGTTTCTTTAACAGAATGTGCTTTAACCAGCATTTAACTACATTTTCAAACAGAAAGCTCTTGTGTTAATAAGAGTTTCTGTGCTTCTCCAATGAGGTATTCAACAGTAGAACGATAGAATAGAATTTGTTTGAAATGTTTTGTTCAATTGAAAGCAACTTTCACACCAATGGACTATAATCTGCTTTTATTTGTAATTCGTCACAGATAATATGAATTGTCTGAATGTCTCAGTATGTTTGAAGAAAGGTCGCGACTCGAAACATCTTCTATCCATTTTCTCCAGAGTTGCTGCCTGACCCACTGAATTACTCCAGCACTTTGTGTCTATCTTTAGTATAAACCAGCATCTAGAGTCATACAGAGTGGAACCAGGCCCATCGGCCCAACTTGCCCATGCCAACCAACCTGCCCCGTCTCACCTGCCTGCGTTTGGACCACTACGTTTAAACCTGTCCTATCCATCGTACCTGTCCAAATGTTTCTTAAATGTTGCGATAGTACCTGCCTCAACTACCTCCTCCAGCAGCTCATTCCATATCTGCAGTTCTTTGTTTCTCCGATATAAAGTTGTCGATGTGAAATGGAAAATTGAAAATAGTGCCTTGTGATGTCGGCACTTTCAGGAAATTAAAATGAAATTAAATTGTAAAGTTGAATAAAGAAAACCATGCAAATGTTTGAGGAAAGGGGCAGAGGCGATGCTGGAACGCCTTCGCTTGACTTCCACGCAGATATAAAATTGATCTTCTTCATGTCTAAGTTGTTCATTAATGTGATGAAATGAGGCAAAAAGGTAATGTGGGATAAAGCAGTAGTCATTCCTGCAGTAATCACCTGTGATTATTGAAATCGATTCATTTTAGCTGCAGTAAAATATAGATATATGAGATGATGCATGATGGCTTAAAGGTTTTGTCATTGTCCATTTACTGACCTTTTACTTATCTATTTCCTCCACTGTCAGATCCAAATTTCCTCCAGTTCAGTCACTCTCTCTCTCTCTCTCTCTCTCTCTCTCTCTCTCTCTCTCTCTCTCTCTCTCTCTCTCTCTCTCTCTCTCTCTCTCTCTCTGTCCCCTTCAGCCCCCTGTCCCCGCTCACTCTCCCTCTCTCTGTCCATCCCCCGTCCTTCTCTTTATCCCTGTCAGGCTCCCATCCCTGCTCTCTGTCCCCCTCCCCATCCCTGCTCTCTCTGTCCCTCTCCCCATCCTCTCCCTGTCCCCGCTCTCTCTCCTATCTCTGTCCCTCTCCCCTCCTCTCTCTGCCTCTCACCCCATCCTCACTCTGTCCCTCTCGTCATCCTCTCTCTGTCCCTCTCGCCATCCTCTCTCTATCCCTCTCTCCCTGTCCCTTCTCTCTAACCCGATCTCCCCACATTCTCTCTCCCCATCCCCTCTCTCTTTCTCCCGCTCTATCCCTTCCCTCCCCTCTCTCTATCCCTTTTCTCCCCAATGCAAAGGTCGGAAGTGAGCAGGTAGGATCATCTCTGACCCATCTCACCCAAACTCTTTGAATCGCTTCCCTGTGGAAGGTGACTCTCTCTCTCCCCCTCTCTCTCCCCCTCTCTCTCCCCCTCTCTCTCCCCCTCTCTCTCCCCCTCTCTCTCCCCCTCTCTCTCCCCCTCTCTCTCCCCCTCTCTCTCCCCCTCTCTCTCTCTCTCTCTCTCTCTCTCTCTCTCCTCTCTCCTCTCTCCTCTCTCCTCTCTCCTCTCTCCTCTCTCCTCTCTCCTCTCTCCTCTCTCCTCTCTCCTCTCTCCTCCCTCCCCTCCCCCCCCCCCTTGTCAACAAGCCCCTTTGTCCTTGCAAACCCCTGGCCCCTGCATCCCACCCACTGCACCAGCCATGTGTGTACAGTGTTGAGGCAGGGGCCCAGAGACCCTGGCGTCAAGCCCCACTGCACCCCATTGTGGGAGCAAAACTAGTTTTTTTGTTTAGAGATACAGCATGGAAAGGCCCTTTATCCCACCAAACCCACGCCGAGCATCAATCAGCAAGACACTGGTTCTATCCTATTTCTATCCCTCTCCCCTTCGTTCCCTCTCTATTCCTCTCCTCATTAGTAAGAGTGTCGGAGGTTATGGGGAGAAGGCAGGAGAATGAGGTTGAGAGGGAAAGATAGATCAACCACAATTGAATGGTGGAACCCACTCCAAAGACGTGCAAGATTGTAGGTTAATTCGCTTCTGAAAATTGTAAATTGTCCCTAATGTGTAGAATAGTGTTAGGGTACGAGGCGATCGCTGGTCGACGCGGACTCAATGGGACAAAGGGCCTGTTTCCATGCTGTATCTCAAAAGTCTAATTGACTACACCTTAAAAGGATTAGCATAGCCCTGCTTGACAGGAGTATCTGTGCAGCAAAAGCAGAGGTCAAGAAACTGAGGGGGCCACACTTGAAGTATTGTGCTCAGTTTTGGTCACCTTGCCAAAGGAAATGATGCAGAGAAGATTTACAAGGATGTTGCCAGAACTCGAGGGCCTGAGCTATAAAGAGAGGTTGGGCAGGCTGAGGGAAGAGGGATGATCTTAAAGAGGTATACAAAATCATGAGAGGAATAGAAAGGTAAATGTCTTATACCCAGAGTATGGTAATCAAGAGCCAGAGGACATAGGTTTAGGGTGCGAGGGAAAAGATTTAATAGGAACCTGAGGGGCAACGTTTTCACACAGAGGGTATAACATATATACCTACTGAACAAATAAACTATTGCTAATCAGTAATACTTGGTAACCTGATCACAATAATCCAAAACCGAACTGCATACCGCAACAAAAACAAAGTCCATAGAAGATCACAGTTGCTGAGGTTGGTGTTGTGCAGTGTTCAAGAGCCTGATGGTTGTTGGGAAGAAGCTGTTCTTGTACCTGGAGGTCACGGTTTTCAGGCTCCTGTAGCTTCTTCTCGATGCAATGAGTTAAGAGCGTGGCCAGGGTGGTGTGGGTCTCTGATGATGCCGGCTGCCTTTTTGAGGCCGTGGCCCCTGTAGATCCATCCAATGGTGGGGAGACAATAGACAATAGGTGCAGGAGTAGGCCATCTGGCCCTTCGAGCCAGCACCGCCATTCAATGTGATCATGGCTGATCATCCCCTGACTCGGCTATCTTTAAGACCTCTATCTCTTGAAAGTATCCAGAGAACCGGCCTCCATCGCCCTATGAGGCAGAGAATTTCACAGACTCACAACTCTCTGTGTGAAAAAGTGTTTCCTCATCTCCGTTCTAAATGGCTTACCCCTTATTCTTAAACTGTGGCCCCTGCTTCTGGACTCCCCCAACATCGGGAACATGTTTCCTGCCTCTAGCGCAGGGGTCGGCAACCTTGTTCCGCATAGCAGCCAGGACGCATGTCTGTGAGCGGATGGCGGGCCACATCTACCACGTGTTCACATAGATCCCGCCCCTTCGTGGACGCCACCCGGAGCACTAGCCCCTAGTTACGGGCGCTCATGAACACGGTGTACCTACGGACCATTGCCTTGGCTCTGTCCTGAAGGCAGTGGCTCAAATACTCATACTCACTCGTCCCTGGCCTATTGACAACCCCGATCCCGACAATGAAGTCCAGACACAGAAGGTGCGTGGCCGTGCCGGCGGCTTTGCGCAGGATGCGGTACAGCCAGAGCTCGACCCCGCTGGCCTCCTTGCTTCACCCCTCCTGGGCGCCTCGGGCCTGGGACGTACCGGAGATGAAGGAAGTCTGCGGGCCAGATGACTACGGGAAAAAAATACACCTGCGGGCCCGGTGATTTCGGGTTACGGGCCGCATTCGGCTGGGGGGCCGTAAGTTGCCGACCCCTGTTCTCGCGTGTCCAAACCCTTAATAATCTTATTTCAATAAGATCCCCTCTTATCCTAAATTCCAGAGTATACAAGCCCAGCCGCTCCATGACAGTCCCTCCATCCCGGGAATTAATCCTGTAAACCTACGCTGCACTCCCTCAATGGCAAGAATGTTCTTCCTCAAATTAGGGGACCAAAACTTCACCAAATACTCCAGGTGTGGTCTCACTATGGCCCTGTACAACTGCAGAAGGACCTCTTTGCTCATATACTCAACTCCTCTTGTTATGAAGGCCAACTTCACTTTCTTCACAGCCTGCTGTACCTGCATGCTTACTTTCAGTGACTGATGAACAAGGATCCCCTTGTTCATCAGTCAATACCCGTGCTCGCATGGTGAAAGGTAAAGTTGCTAGTTCAGTACCCGGTCAGTGTCCACCACCCTCTGTAGATCCCTTCGATGGTGGGGAGGTCAGTACCAGTGATGGACCGGGCAGTGTCCACCACTCTCTAGATTTCCTTCATTTCTGGGTATTTGAATTGCCAAACCAGACCGTAATACAGCCAGTCTGTTTGTTCTCTAACGTATCGGAACTCAATAGCATACTTGGTGACGTAATGAATCTCCTCAATCTGCTGAGGCCTCTCCACTGTTTTCTCGGTGGACTTCTTTTACTTTACAAACTCTAACCCTCAATGGTATGTGTCGTTTCCTTCAGTCTTACAGTGGCGCTGTGCCAGAGACCCAGCTTCAATTCTGACCTTGGGTGCTGTCTGTCTCTGTGGAGTTTGCACGTTCTCCCTGTGACTGCGCGGGGTTTCCTCCCTCATCCCAAAGACGTGCGGGTTTGTAGGTTAATTGGCCCTCTGTAAATTGTCCCTAGTGGGTAGGGAGTGGATGAGAAAGTGGGATAACATCGAACGTGTGAACAAGTGATCGATGGTCGGCGCGGACTCGGTGGGCTGAAGGACCTGTTTCCACGCTGTATCTGTTATCTTTCACAATGCCTTCCTGGTTCTCCGCAAACAACTGGGCTCTTTCTAGCCTCCTTAATTATTGTAATAACCGTAGATTCTTTGCTGCAATGCAGCTTGCAATGTCAATGGCTGGCAACACAATCTTTCTTTGATCTATACTGCATGTTTCAAGGCAGCATGAGACGCCAGTATGATAGCGTAAGGTCATCAGACTGCTGCCTGTGATGCTAGATTTATTAGTAGCGCCTATGGTGAGCTGTATCTGTGAGAGTTATTAGTGTGAACGTGATGCTACAATACACCAGCAACATGCTTGCCCTCATGTTATACTGCCCCGTGCTGCCGTTTAATCAGATGTTTCTGTTATTAGTGTAAAAGAAGATTTTCCTTCATGTTCTGGGTTTTTGTCCTGCTGTATTTTGATTACTGACTGGCCCCCTTACAAAGTATTGGCAGCCTTAGCGTATAAGAAGGCTCCATCCCTGTGTTGGAGCATTATGGTCTTGCCAAACAATGCACGCAGCAGAACTGCTCCTGATTATGGACCCTGACCTCCATTTGGAGAGTTTACACCCACCACAAGATCTCACTGAGTGCGGGGCCTCGCAAGCCTTGGTTATTATTTTTATTTTTGCAAAAGAACTAACTGAGGATGGATTTGAGCAATTTCCTCCTAAAACTTGGCAATCGGGACAAAGAACGTAGGGCGACACGGTGGCGCAGTGGTAGAGTCGCTGCCTCACAGCGCCAGAGACCCGGGTTCGATCCTGACTACAGGTGCTGTCTGTACGGAGTTTGTATGCTCTCCCCGTAATCGTGTGGCTTTTCTCCGGGTGCTCCGGTTTCGTCCCACATTCCAAAGACGTACAGGTTTGTAGAGTAATTGGCTTTGGCACAAAATGTAAATTGACCCCCGCGTGTAGGCTTGTGTTACTGTGTGGGGATCGCTGGTCAGTGATCAGCTGAAAGGCCTGTTTCCGCACTGTCTTTCTCCACTAAACTAAAGTAGACATAGATGGAGGACATCACAGGGACAGGCCCGTCAGTCCATAATGTCCATAATTTATGCTGACTTGTTCCACAACAGTCAGAACCTTTCTGCCTGGATGGGAAATTCAAATACTAGAGGGCACAACTTCAAGGTGTGAGGGCCAAAGTTTAAAGGAGGTTTAGTTTTGTTTATTGCCATGTGTAATGAGGTACAGTGAAAAGCTTTTGTTGCCTTCTAACCGGTCAGCGGCAAGATTACAATTTAGCCAACCACATGGTACAGATACATGATGACGCAAATAATGTTTAGTGCAAGATAAAGTCCGATTAAAGATAGTCCAAGGGTCTCCAATGAGGTAGGTAGTAACTCAGGACTGCTCTCAAGTTGTTGATAGGATAGGGCGGTTCAGTTGCCTGATAACAGCTGGGAAGAAACTGTCCCTGAATCTGGAGATGTGCGTTTTCACACTTCTGTACCTCTTGCCTGATGGGAGCGGGAAGAGTGAGTGACGTGTGAGACTGGTCCTTGATTATGTTGGTGAGGCAGGGTAAAGTGTAGATGGTTGGTCTGCGTGATGGTCTGAGCTGCGTTCACAATTCTCTGCAATTTCTTATGGTCTTGGATGGAGTAGTTCCCAAACCATGCTGTGATGCATCCCAATCAAGTGTGCAGGGCAGGTTTTTTTTTACACAGATGGTGGTGAGTGCCTGGAATACTCTGCCAGGGGTGGTGGTGGAGGCAGATATGATAGTGGTGTTTAAAAGGCTTTTTGGAAAGGCACCTGAATATGCATGGAATGGAGGGATTTGGATCACGTGCAGGTAGATGCAGTAATGGTCTCTGTTCTATTAATTTAATGTCTGAAATGAGAGGCACACATCTATCCCTCACTCCCAAGGGACTTTGCCCACGAGCCCCACAATGTAAAATGCTACTTTCCCAACTGGTAGCAAACCTGAGGCAGAATTGTTCCTTTTTATGTAGAGTGTAAATACCTATCACCATTGCCTACTTTCAAACAGCAGCTTATTGTATATTAATGTGCCCTTATTGATATGGATACACAGATAATGGAGGGATAGATTCACGATTCAAGATACATTTATTTGTCACATGTGCCAGTTGGCACAGTGAAATGTGATCACCATACAGCCATACAATAAAAATAAGGACACAACACACGATAGAGTTCAACATAAACCATCCCCACACAGCAGAATCAAAGTTTCCCACTGTGAGGGAAGGCACCAAAGTCAGTCATCTTCCTCTAATGTTCCTGATGTTCACCCGTGGTCGGGCCTCCGGAGCCCTCCGCAGTCGCCGCTACGGGCAGCCCGCTCGCCGGGATGTTGGAACGGGAGGCCAGCCTCAGCGGCTTGGACCTCCAAAACGTCCGCCGCTTCCCACCGAAGTCCGCGGCTCCCGACGTCCCCAGGCCGCGCCGGGCGGAGAATCACGCTGGCGGCCCTCGGCAAAGGGCCCCAGGGACTCCGCGATGTCGGTCAGCGCCGCCCGCGCTGGGAGCTCCGCGAACCACAGCTCCGTGATGTCGATGCTGCAGGCCCAACGCTCCGGAGCTTCAAACGGCGATCCAGGTAGGTATCGCCCGCTCCGCGGTGAATCCAGCGCCGCTGCCGAAGCTCTGGTCTGGTCCCCGGTCTCCGGTAGGAAAGGCCAGTCCGATCCAGTGGTAGGCCGCAAGGTGGGGGGCGAGGACGCGACTCGGAGAAATAGTCGCATCCCCGCCAGGAAGCGACTAGGAAGCGGTTTCCCCCTTACCCTCCCCCACATAGAAAAACTAAAGTATCCCCAAAACAAACTGGTTAGACAAACTAAAATAAAAAAAAGATGGAAAAAAACGGAAAGACTGTAGGCAGTCTGTGGATATGGATCATGTGTAGACAGAGGAGATTTACTTTAACCTGGCATCATGTTTGAGATGGGCATAGTGGGCTGATGGGCCTACAAAATCTTGTGCAGTACTGTTCTATGTATTCATAAAGTTAAAAAAAAATCATTTTCTAAATTTAAAAGATTTTTTTTACTTTGGAATCGTCAATGTGATATTTTAGTAGGAATTTAAATTGTATCTTTGCATTTAACATCCAATGTAGTCATACAGCATGGAAACGGGTTTTTCGGCCCAACTTTCCCATGCCATCCAACGTCTCTCTTTCTCTCCCTCTTTTTTAGTTTATTGTCACGTGTACCGAGATACAGTGAAAAGCTTTTGTTGCATGCTAAACTGCGAGCAGAACACGATGATAATCAAGCCATCCACAGTGTGCAGATAAAGGGAATAATTAACGTTTAGTGTATGATAGTGTACAAAATCATGAGAGGAATAGATCGGGTAGAAGCACAGAGTATCTTGCTCAGAGTAGGGGAATTGAGAACCAGAGGACATGGGTTTAAGGTGAGGGGGGAAAGATTGAATAGAACCAGAGGAGTAAGATTTTCACACAGAGGGTGGTGGGTGTATGGAACGGGCTGATGGAGGAGGTAGTTGAGGCAGGTACTACCACGATGTTTAAGAAACATTTGGACGTATATGAATAGGATAGGTCTCGGGGGATATGGGCCAAATGCGGGCTGTTTGGACTAGTGTAGATGGGATATATTGGTCGGTGTGGGCAAGTTTGGCCGAAGGGCCTGTTTCCATGCTCTATCACTCTATAAAGTCCAGTAAGGTTTGATTAAAGATAGTCCGAGGGTCTCCAATAACATAGATGGTAGCTCAGGACTGCTCTGTAGTTGGTGATAGCATTGTTGATAGATTCTTACAATGCAGTTTAACGTTTATAATCCTGGTGAAACTCGTCTGTTCAGAACTAGTTACAGATTTTGTTTTATACATGGTGGTTTATTGAGCATAGTTACTTAATAAGTACCTTTAGTATTGCAAATCGATGAAAGCAGTAATGAGTCTAATGAGAATGAATTTCAATTATAGTGTTCTCCCAGCATAAAATTCTCTGTTTTTGATGTGTTTGGAATCCGGCAAAAACCATCATGAGAACAGTTCACCCTGTGTTTCATTCAGCTGTGTCATAATGAATAGCGAATTGTGTGTGCAGCAGTCCAATTTACGTGGTGGGAAATTGGATGATCATATTGGAGACACTGACATGTTTGCTTAAAAATGGCAAAGAATAGAGATTAATAGGACTAAATAGGGTCAGCTTTGTGTTGTTTGCTCGCTGAGCCTTGGATGGAGAAAATATTACACTTTTGAGTTTTAGAGAAAAAGACTTTGGTAATCCTGTGTGTGTGTGTGTAAGAAAAATAACAATTCTCACCCAAATGCAGGAAATTCTTCCAGCTTCGTCACTACAAAAGGAATTTTTTTTAATTAAATATAAAGAAGCAAAGCACACTTTATGTTTTTCTGGAGATTGACATTTACAAAGCATGAAGAATGTGCTGTAAAATGTTGTAGGTTTTTTATCATTGTGTTGACGGCTTGACCACCAAGCGCTGTTAAATTATACAAAAGTGCATTCTTTGTGAGTCTTTTGAGCTGCTAATCATTGGAATGTGAGAGCAGCCCCTCGAGCCAGTCAGAAACTATTTCATTATTGGGATGTTGTGTAATCAAACTCGCTAGCAAAAAAAAAAAATGGTGCTGTGGACTTTCTACTCCGTTCCCTTCTGAACTAACAACCAGAATGTGATTTTAGTTATTTTTTTGTTGGTGTTGTGTGGAAGTGTGTTTGATATTACTTGGTAATACGTTGTGAAAGGCATCTCGGTGGTCTAAGACAACAGCAGTAAGCAAATGTTACTGTGTAGGAAGGAACTGCAGATGAGAGGGATAGATCGTGTGGACGCACAGAGCCTCTTGCCCAGAGTAGGGGAATCAAGAACCAGAGGACATGGTGGGGGGGAGATTTTATAGGAATCTGACTAACTTTTTCACGCAAAGGGAGGTGGGTGTATGGAATGAGCTGCCGGAGGAAGTGGTTGAGGCAGGGACTATCGTAACGTTTAAGAAGAAATTAGACAGGTACAGGTTTAGAAGGATATGGGCCAAACGCAGGCAAGTGGGACTAGTGAAGAAGAGACATGTGGGCAAGTTGGACCGAAGGGCCGGTTTCCACACTGCATGACTCTAGGTGTAGGAAGGAACTGCGAATGTTGGTTTATACCAAAGATAGAAACAAAAAGCAGGAGTAACTCAGCGGGACAGGCTGCATCTCTGGAGATAAGGAATGGGTGATGTTTCGGGTCGAGACCCGTCTTCAGACTCCATGCTGGTTTGTACCGAAGATAGACGCAAAATGCTGGAGTAACTCAGCAGCATCTCTGGAGAACATGGACAGGTGACGTTTCAGGTCAGAACCCTTCTTCAGACAGAAAGACTGAAAAGGCCAGAACAAAACAGGGCCAGTGACAGATGACCTCAGGAAGGGTGGTAACAATTGTTGCTGTTGATTGCTGTGGGCAGAGGTGAGGGGCGGCACAGTGACACAGAATTGCACATGAGTTTGTACACCTCTATTAGATCACCCTCATCCTCCTGCACTCCAAGGAATAGAGTCCT
Organism: Amblyraja radiata; assembly: GCF_010909765.2. Lineage (NCBI taxonomy): Eukaryota > Metazoa > Chordata > Chondrichthyes > Rajiformes > Rajidae > Amblyraja > Amblyraja radiata. The sequence goes on from NC_045962.1 coordinate 36,310,257, forward strand.
AAGCTGCTCAACGTCTCCCAGGAGCTCAGGCCCTCGGGTCTTGGCAACATCCTCGTAAATCTTCGCTGCACCCTTTCCAGCTTGACAGCATCTTTCCTATAACATGGTGCCCAGAACTGAATGCAATACTCTAAATGTGGTCACACCACGTGCTGTGCTGTTCTGTGTTCAGTGTAACACCTCCAAAGTGAGTACTGTCGGAGAGCAGGAGGAATCACAGAGTCTGAAGAAGGGTCTCAATCCGAAACGTCACCCATTCCTTATCTCCAGAGATGCTGCCTGTCCCACTGAGTTACTCAGCATTTTGTGTCTACCTCTAAAGTGAGGTTGTTTTTCTCAGGCCCGTAAGGTTGGGTGTTTCACCATCCCCCCCCCCCCCCCCCCCTCTCACTCTGCTGCCATCTCTCCCCCTCCCTCCCTCCCCCCACTTACAAGGAACCTTCACCCACACCCAGCCTCATCCTTTCCTGGGGCAGGGTGAACTTTAGTCCTCTTGTTCAGTGGAAACTACAACATGAGTCGATAGCCTCTGGGTCCTCTTACCAGAGCCCAGTGCTTTCACTACCAGCGCAGCCGGAGGCGTTGAAATCAATTTCAATAGTTGACTGTCTCGAGGTGATTTGGAAACGAACACACGATAGGAAAGGAGCCAAGACTAAATTAATAATCTAGCGACTCATCCACTGAGGACCAGTTGTCTTCCCTTTTGTTTGTTTAAATGTTTACGGTCACACTGATGTGGCGAAGAGAATTTTGCACATGGGTAATAGTTGTGTCCATGACTTGAAATGTTTGCCATGAAGCCAGGCTTGCAAACAGTTACGTTTTGTCCGTGTCCCACGAGGATGCGTTCCCAGCCCCTTGTTCAGCTCTCTGTACACTCACGGCTGCACTGTACGGGCCACGGGCCAGAGTCCTGGCAACATCCTCGTAACTCTTCTCTGCACCCATTCCAGCTTAACAACATATTCCCCCTTACATGATGCCCAAAACTGGACCCAATACTCTAGATATCGCCTCACCAACGTTTTCTATGTCTGCAACGTGACCTCCTGACTTCTATACTCAATTCTCTGACTAATTAAGGCTTATCTGCACTTTTTTTTAGCTGTAACACTGTGTTCTGGTCCGAGTTTATTTTCTCTTTGGCATTGCTTGAAGTAGCCATATATGGTATAATTTGATATTACTTTATTATGTACCAAGATGCAGTGAAAGACTTTTGTTTGCATCCTTTACAATTAAATCAGATGATAATATACATGATTACAATCAAACCATACACAGATATAACAGGTAGAGAAAAGTGCAGATTTTTTTAACAGTGACAGTCAACGACAAGGTAGATTGGAAGATCTGGAATTCTTCCTTAGCTGATGAGAGGTCTGTTCAATTGTCGGATAACAGTAGTTTTTCAGCATTGTAGCATTACAGTTACAGGAAAAAGTACAATGTCTGCAGTGTGGTAGGTTGGAAGATCGGGACTGCACCCTACCTTATTGGAGGACCATTCCGTCATCTGAGAACAGAGGGGAAGAAGTTGTTCTTGAGCCTGGTGATGCATGCTTTTGAGCTGCTGTACCTTCTGCCTGATGGGAGAGGGGAGAAGAGGGAATGACCGAGATTGAGCAAGGTCCTTCATTATGTTTTCCCACGGCAGCATAAAATGTAGATGGAGCCAATGGTTGGGAGTCAGGCAAAATAAAGTTTGTCACTGTACGTCGGTGCACGTGATGGTAAAAAACCTTCACCAATATGGATGGAGTTCAAGCTTGGGTTGAATGGCTTCAAGTCTGTCATTGAGTTTTACTTTTAACTTTCAGCTTCCATTTTATTTAACATTTGCTGCTGTGAGCTACATCCATCCCTCCCTGCTACAAACAGGCACTGCCAGAGGCAGAGGATTTTGAGATGATCTTGGGTGTCTCTCTACGCCAATGAAATGAAATTAACTAATTTGCCCCAAGATGTAATATAATCTGCAAATTCAAGGTGTGAAAGTGTGATTTAAAAGAATTGCTCTTCAGTCTCAATTTAAATTGGAATCTATTAGCCTTGGAGAGCAAGTTGCTCGTTACATTATACTTTGTTTGGACCCTGGATGAAGTGGGCGGAGTGTGTTGCTATTTCATTCTAATTCTATCAGCAAAGTATGTTAATGCCATTAATTCCAGTCGACACATACACACTTTAAAAAAAAAGTCAAAGCAGAAGGACCAGATGAGTAATCACCATTCCCCTAAATATTTATAATTAAACTTAAAGAAGTCTATTAGACTAATAAATAAAATAACAATCAATTGAGAGACATAGGCCTCAAGAATCACAAAGAAAAAAATCTCAGGCAGCATGACTGATGGTGAACTGTGGCTGTTTATAATTATTTAATTAGGAGCACTAATTACAGAGAAAGTTCAAGGCATCTTGACGGAATTGAAACTGAAGTTTAGTGTATCTGCGTATCCATATCTTCGGCGGGGTAAAAAAAAAAAAGCTTGCTCCTTTGGCCGTTCCTTGACAAAGTCCAAAGAGCAATGCCAATTAATTATTGTATCACAAAATCACTGACATTTAAGCTGGTCATTGTGTCAATGAGTTGCTGATCAAGTAATTATTAACTAATTTCAAAGCTTGGGAAAAATTATACTGATCGCATAGAAGTTTTACATAATCAAACTAGTTCAATCACAGGAGCTTTTATTTTTTTTTTCAGGATGTTTGTGTTTTTTTTAGCTTCAGTGGGAGGTTGAAGTATTAGTTTGACATTGCTGTGGTGAAAAGCTGGACTTTCTCCCCTCCCTAGTAATCCCTGATTTGTTTTTCAGTCTTTGTGCGCATTAAGTCTTCTCATTTTCATACATCTCCCCGGTGCTAAGTTGGAAACGTAAAGAAGGGTGCTAACTGTATTGTGGCTTGCTTTTGAGTTGGACCCAGTAAATTAACACAATTAACAAAGCAGCGTTGCGTTAATTAGCTCACCGTGTCTGGTGCAGTGGATGGCTAATGGCAGGGAGGGAGTCAGATGGGGATCGACGCACTGATCAGTTACCAGGCAAACTGTATGTTGCATTTTGTTTAGTGGAGCAACATTACAGCATTCGTTCGTATCTGAAGCCTCTTCCAGACTGTGAACAGCCAGAGAGAGAGAGAGAGGGGGGGGGGGAGGAGAAGAAGAAGAAGGGGAGGGGGTGCGCGCTGTAAAGAAAAGAAGGCAATAATTCAGAGCGGCCCAGTACCACAGATGCTTAGATTCATCTGTATGTTTTCCCCTTGTCACAGAATCTGTACCAGAGGGCACTAGAACTGTGGGTGGGTGGGTGTGTGTGTGTGTGTGTGTGTGTGTGTGTGTGTGTGTGTGTGTGTGTGTGTGTGTGTGTGTGTGTGTGTGTGTGTGTGTGTGTGCGCGCGCGTGAGCGTGTGTGTGAGTGTGTGTGTGTGCGCGTGTGTATGTGTGTGGTGAGGGGTGTGTATGTGTGTGTGTATGTGTGTGGTGAGGGGTGTGTATGTGTGTGTGTATGTGTGTGGTGAGGGGTGTGTATGTGTATGTGTGTGTGTATGTGTGTGGTGAGGGGTGTGTATGTGTGTGTGCGTGTGTATGTGTGTGGTGAGGGGTGTGTATGTGTGTGCGTGTGTGTGTGTGTGTGTGTGTGTGTGTGCGTGTGTGTGTGCGCGTGTGTATGTGTGTGGTGAGGGGTGTGTGTGTGTGCGTGTGTATGTGTGGTGAGGGGTGTGTATGTGTGTGTGTATGTGTGTGTGTGTGTGTGTGGTGAGGGGTGTGTATGTGTGTGTGTGCGCGTGCGTGTGTATGTGTGTGGTGAGGGGTGTGTATGTGTGTGTGCGTGTGTAAGTGTGTGGTGAGGGGTGTGTATGTGTGGTGGGAGGAGAGGGAAGAGAGGGGGGGGGGGAAGAATCACTGTTGGTAATATGACCAAGATTAAGGAACCCTGTTGATAATCACTGATGAGAAACAGTAACGTGCGTCATGCTTGGGTAAGACTTGGGGCAGAGTTGGGTGACACTTTTTCAGGGGGTTGAGGGGAGGGGGGTGGGCGAGGGGAGCGGGGTGGGCGGGGGGAGGGAAGCTGAAGTGTGTGGATTTAGGTGAATGAAATGCAAGGTTTTTTCTTTACATGCCGTGCCTTTAGTCTCAGTCAACCTTAAACATCCCTGCTCAGCTCCATGGCATTTTGAGTTTTGTGTGAAAATGGCAGGATTATGCTGTCCAGTGCCTTTTGTACCCCGAAGGCTGTTAAAAGAAAGACTGACAGACAAGCGAGGCTTTTTTTTCTCCAAGAGCTTGGAGCGCTGGACGAAGAAGCAAAAAAAAAGAGGGGACAGTTATAATTCATGGCAAGTTGTAGGCTTTGTGTGATGAGAGCTACTGAGCGCTGCCTGCAAGATTGCTTTGCTGCAGATTTGAAACTGTGAAGCAGATTTGAAACTTCTCCCCGAACCACACTGATGAGAGTTGGATTATAGAATGACCTGAAATGTCTGTGTCATATTGTTCAGCAAAGGGTGCATTATAGCCCACTAACTAGGTGTTGGGTATAAAATCAGAAAGGTATCCTAGCAGTGATATGTATGTCAGCTGTGTCTCTCATTCCACATTAGAGAGAAAACAGAAACCGTATTAGGAGGTGCCCAGCGAGTCTAGATTGCTTTTGAGTAACAGGCTATGCTGCGAGATGGGGGTCATTAATTTAGTTTTTGTAAATTAAAATGGCAAATATAACATTATTCCACTCTGGAAAATGATTTTGCTGTACTTTAATATTTTAAAGTGATTGAGAAAAGCTACCAATATTCTAATATTAGAATTGCAGTTTCTTGATTAATATTTGAATTGGAATTTCTTGAATGTAATATTTCACTTGCATTTTCTTGATTCTAACATTTCAATTTGATTTTCTTGATTCTAATATTTGAATTACAATTTTGTGATTTTAATATTTCCACTGCAGTATCTAGATTCTAATATTGGGATTGTAGTTACTTGATTCTAAAATTTGAATTGCAATTTTGTGATTCTAATATATGAATTTCAGTTTCTTGATTCTGATATATGAATTTCAGTATCTTGATTCTAATATATGAATTTCAGTATCTTGCTTCTAATATTTCACTTGCAGTTTATATATTTTTTATAGATTTATCACCAATGATTGTGCAAGCACAGTAATTTAAAGTTAGATGTAATTTAAAAACATGTTTTTTTCCCAGCGGTGCCATTGTTCCTTGCTTTGTGGACACAAGTTGGAAAAGGTTGCCATAAAAATATTGTATTCCTTTGTTAAATGCCTCCTGAGGAGAAGTGACTTTTTTCCCCCAACCAGGAGTGGATTTTGGTTGCGTAGTCAGTGTACATGTGATGTAGACTTCATCTGCAGGTACCTGTCGATCACCAAGCCTGTGACGAGAGAGGGAAGTTAGGGACAGTACTCGATTCACGTGATCTCTGCCCCCATCACAATGAGTTCTATACTTTTGCGGTGGATGCTGTGTAGAAGCTACCGGCTGCCCGGGAAGACGAAGGAATACATTTAAAGATAATAAGCAAAGGAATTTTGGATTGGGACATGGATATGCAGGGAATGGAGTGATATGGATCACGTGCAGACAGAAAAGGATTGGTTTTGGCACCATGCTTGGCACAGAATATGTAGGCCGAAGGGCCTGTTCCTGTGCTAGACTGTTCTATATTAATACTTAATATTTTATTAATCATCTTATAGTTACAGCATGGAAACAGGTGCTTCGGCCCACTGAGTCCACGCCAACCAACGTTCACCCCTGTATACTAGCACTTTAGTGGCAATTACAATTTTTACACATTACACCTTAGCGACAATTTACAATTTTTACCAAAGCCAATTAACCTACAAATCTGTACAACTTTGGAATGTGGGAGGAAACCGGAGCACCCGGGGGAAACCTGTGCGGTCACAGGGAGAATGTACAAACTCTGTCCACAGACAGCACCCATAATCAGGATTGAACCCAGGTCTGGCGCTGTGAGGCAGCAGCTCTACCACTGCACCACCATGCCCCACTTGAAAACACTGCAGTCTCTTTGGCCTTGGAGATGCAGTGTAGTTGACAACACAAGTAGGTGGAGTGGTACAGAACGGGACGACAGATGGCACAATGGGCTAAGTGTTCGGCTGGCAACCGGAAGGTAGCCGGTTCGAATCCCGCTTGGAGTGCATACTGTCGTTGTGTCCTTGGGCAAGACACTTCACCCACCTTTGCCTGTGTGTGAGTGATTGGTGGTGGTCGGAGGGGCCGTAGGCGCAGATTGGCAGCCACGCTTCCGTCAGTCTGCCCCAGGGCAGCTGTGGCTACAGAAGTAGCTTACCACCACCGAGTGTGACTGAGGAGTGAATGAATAATGCGATGTAAAGCGCCTTGAGTATTAGAAAGGCGCTATATAAATCCCATCCATTATTATTATTATTATTATTACAGAAGGCGTTATGATATGTTTGGCTTCATCAGTCAGGACATTGCATATGAGTTAAGAAGTCATGATGCAGCTTCATAGGACTTTGGTTAGACCGTTTATGTGCAGTTCTGGCCGCCCCATTAGAGAAAGTGTGTGGCGGCTTTGGAGAGGGTGCAGGGGAGGTTTACCAGTATGATGCCTGGATTAAAGGGTATTAGCTACAGGGAGAGATTGGAAAGACTTGGATTATTTTCTGTGGCGCGTTGGAGGTTGAGGCGAGATCTGATTTGTGAGAGGTATAGATAGGGTAGACAGTCAGAACCTATATCCCAGAATGTAAATGTCAAGGGATAGAGGACATAGGTTTAAGGCAAGAGGGGCAAAGTTTAAAGGAGATGTGCGGGTCAGATTTTTTTACACAGAGGGTGGTGGGGGCCTGGAACGCACTGCCAGGGGCAATGGTGAAAGTAGATACGATAGTGGTGTTTAAGACTGATGTTTTGACCAACAGACCTCCACCTCTCTTGGACCTTTAGCCCCTTATTACCCGACCTGAAACATGTTCTCCAGCACTATGTGACTGTTTTTGTAAACCAGCATCTGCAGTTGCTTAGTAGGACAGGCAGCATCTCTGGAGAGAAGGAATGGGTGACATTTCGGGTTGAGACCCTTCTTCAGACTTCAGTCTCGACCCGAAACATCACCCATTCCTTCAGTCCAGAGATGCTGCCTGTCCTGCTGCGTTACTCCAGCATATTGTGTGTCTCTTCGATTTAAACCAGCATCTGCAGTCAGGGGCGGACTGGCCAGAGTGTCAGCTTGCCCGATGGCAAGTGGGCCCCTGATGAAGTGGGCCCCCTTTGTCTCCTGGCAACCAATATTTTTAGACCCAGTCCGCCACTGTCTGCAGTTCTTTCCTACACATGTTCGGCACGGACTATATGGGCCGAAGGGCCTGCTGCACTGCGCTAAGAAGTGTCCTGACCCGAAACGTCACCTATTTATGTTCTCCAGAGATCCTGCCTGACCTGCTGAGTTACTGCAGCACTTTGTGTCTGCGTTTGGTATAAGGCTGCATCTGCAGTTCCTTTTTATTACTTGGAACGAGTGTGAATGAGCTATCAGTGGTTGGCATGGACTCGATGGGCTGAAGGGCCTGTTTCTGTTTTCTTCGGTAAGCCAAACTCCTGTGCCGGCACGTGACCCATATGTAGTGAAAATTGTAGAAACAAAAAAACTGCAGATGCTGGTTTATTCCAAGGATAGATACAAAGTGCTGGAGTACCTCAGCGGATCAGGCAACGTCTCTGAAGAGCATAGATGGGTGATGTTTCAGATTGTGATCCTCCTTTCGACTGCCCTTGAGATTTCACAGTGCAGCAGTCAAAATGTAGAAACAAAGAACTGCAGATGCTGGTTAATGTACCTATCCATGTTGTCCAGAGATGCTGCCTGACCCGCTGAGTTAGTCCAGCACTTTGTCTATCGGTAGTGACAATAGACTTGGTGCTGGGGTTGGTGGCCTGGGAGAGAACATTGACTTGTCACCTTGGTTATCTTTGATCACTAATGTTCGCTGCTGTTGGTGGGCTTTGCAGGAGTTGGTTGTTAATGGACTGAAACCTTGTGTGTTGCAGGTCTGAAGATGCAGTGGACCCCGGAGCATGCCCAACCTCTGAGCCAGTGGCCAGAGCAGCACTTTGACATCTCGTCCACCACCCGATCTCCTGCCCACAAGGCGGACGTATTCAGGGGGCACCTGCAACGCACCTACCAATACGCCTGGGCCAACGATGACATCTCAGCCTTGACCGCCTCCAACCTGCTGAAGAAATACGCCGAGAAGTATTCGGGCATCTTGGAGGGCCCCAACGAGCGGTCCATCCTGGGTAGCTACGTGGAAGGTCCCCTGGGCCTGTCCAACGGGAGGAAGGCCGAGGGTGAGGGCTGGCAGGCCTCGGTCAACTCGGACGGTGTCTACTCCATGACCTGCGTCCCCGACGTCATCTCGGGAGGAAAGGGCGGGGTAGGGGCCTCCGCGGAAGCTTCCGGAAGCATCGGGAGCTCCCCCGGCGTGCCCACCAACCTGCCGGAGACCAGCTACTCCAACAGTACCTGCGGCAGCCTGCACTCTGGCCTACCGACGGTCGGCGGGCCTCAGGACTATGCCGCTGCCTACAACGGCTCCTACCTTCATTCCAGCTACACCGGGCAGCCCTCCCCTCACCCCTCGAGCCTCCTGCAGCCTCCCCCTCCCCCTTCCCTGGTTCCCGCCTACACCGCCGGCTCGCCGAACCTTTCCGCCGGGGCCTACAACTACCCGGCTGCAGCCTACACCTCGCAGGCCCCAGCGGGGCCCGGCTACACCTCCGGTTCGGGCCCCACCTCCTCTCCCTACCTGCCGGCAGGCATCGCTGCCCCCACCCCTCTGCCCCCCACCACGGTGCCCAGCTACGGCTATCAAGGCCACGGCCTGACTCCCGTGGCCCCCACGCCGCTCCTCAGTAGCCCGGCCAACTCGCTGAAGAGGAAGGCCTTCTACATGGCGGGGCAAGGGGAGATGGAGGCAGGCTATGGACCTTACGGCTACGGGCACCAGCGGACTGCGCACAGTCCCATGTACAGGATGGCGGACGGCACCATGCCCAATGTGGGCTTCGAGCGCAGCCCCGACACGGTGTCCTTGGCCTTCAAGCCCACCAAGCAGCTGATGGTGTCCGAGCAGCAGCGCAAGTTCGGCGGGCAGCCCGGCCGCTCCGCCACCCCTCCCTCCTCCTCCTACGCCAAAACCTCCCTGGGACCCTCCAGGACGGCCGAGGGCTTTGGGAAATTTACCTCGCTGCACCCCGTCCAAGGCCCCGCCGGCTCCCGGACCAACCGACCGGCCGACGAGCAGTTGAAGAAGACAGAGGCCCACCTCATCGAGCTGGTGTCCAACGAGATTATCAGCCAGGCACCCCCGTTGGACTGGGGTGACATAGCGGGGCTGGAGATGGCCAAGGCAGCCGTCAAGGAAGAGGTGTTGTGGCCGATGCTCAGGCCGGACGTCTTCACCGGACTCGGTGCCCCGCCGCGAAGCCTCCTCTTCTTCGGCCCTCAAGGGACGGGCAAGACGCTGCTGGGCCGCTGCATAGCCAACCAGCTGGGTGCCTCCTTCTTCAGGATCAACGGCTCCGCACTTATCTCCAAGTGGCTGGGGGAAGGCGACAAAGTCATCCAAGCCTCCTTCTTGGTGGCCCGTTGCAGGCAGCCCGCTGTGGTTTTCATCAGTGAGGCCGACCTGCTTCTCTCGTCGCAAGTCAACGAGGAGTCCAGCCCCATCGGCCGCGTCAAGACGGAGCTCCTGGTGCAGTTGGACAGGTTGGTGACCTCCTTGGAGGACCAAGTGTTGGTCATCTGCTCCACCAGCAAGCCCGAAGATCTGGATGAGACAGCGCGCAGGTACTTCATGAAACGACTCTTGATCCCGTTGCCCGACGGGCCGGCCAGGCACCAGATGGTGCTACACTTGCTCTCGCAACACAACTACTGTCTCAGCGACAAGGAGATTGCACTGATTGTGCAACGTGCCGAGAACCTCTCGGGCTTGGATGTTGCCCGGTTGTGTCAGGAGGCAGTGGTGGGACCTCTCCACGCCATGCAAGGCACGGACCTCTCGGCCATCATGCCCAACCAGTTGAGACCCATCACTTACCAGGACCTTGATAATGCTTTCTGCAAGATCCAGCCAAGTATCTCCCAGAAAGATCTGGATGTGTACGTTGAATGGAACAAAATGTTCGGCTCTAGCCAATGATAACAGGCAGTGATTGTGGGTGACAGTATTGTGCTACATGGGGATTAGAAACCCCTTTTTCAGTAGTATTGCAAATGAAAGAGGTACTGAGGAGGCCGCTTGATGACCTTGGCAAATGACTAGAGTCGGGTACACTTGAAGGCAGAGCGCAAAGTCGAAGCGAGCTGTATAATCGTGAAAAGCTTGCGTCAAAGCAAAGTTCCGCTCAAAGATCCCGCTCGCCAAAAGGTGCGGAGAGAAATGGGGTTGCTTTCAAAGGTTGCCAGCCCTCTTGTGTCAATTCCATTCTGCTCTTCTTGAGATTCAGTTGCTGTCAAGTGCCTGAAGTGGTGCTTTATTATTTTTTATTTTTATTTTTTTTGCCTCACAATTCAGTCGGTGGCATGTGCTAACACACAAGAGCTGTAACTTTAAACGGTTTTTATTTGAACAAGATATTTGTTGAGAAAATATCGTCACAGGAGGTTTCTTGCCAACTTTTTTTGCCATTCTTAGGACAACAATATTCCTCAAAAAAAAAACCTGCCTTGTTGTGCAGTATCACCTGCAAACAGTTATACGCAGGGTATCGATAATCTGGACCTTAATTTTAGCAGTTCAGTTCTTTTAATCTTTGGTCCACAAATACTCAGGAATGTGTGATTTGTACCTCAATAGAATGTCTTTGGAAGCACTATGTACTGCTGACAGTCATAGTCTGGGTTTCTCATTACTGATATTACTGTACGCTTACCTCAAAAAAAATTTAAATGAATAGGGAGGAGATGACTTTGAATGTATCCGGGTTTATTCTGAAGTGGTTTGTCAAAGCCTTTTACACTGTTTGGCCGTCCCAGGCTTGAAGCAGAAGGATAAATCCTTATAGTGAAAGTGATTGATTTCTAATTGGGGAGGGAGGGAGGGGAAGGGGGGGGGGAGATTAAAATTCAGCCCAAACTCCTCTGCTTTGTGAACTTTAGCAACTGACAATGTTTGTAAAATTACAGTACCTGCAGTATTCAGTCAGAAGGTGCACGTGTCATTTGAAAAGCCACTTTAATAATTAAGTATTTGGGGAAATAATCTTTTCTTTTTCCATTGTTTGGTCACCCGTTACTGCGCGGAAGGTCCACTTAGCTGCGAGCTGTAACTGTTGACCTTCAAGCTAGCCGTTTACAGTTGGAGCTACTGAGTTGTTGGGATGGGGGGGTGGGGGGGGGGGGGGTTTAGGGAGGAAAGGAAGGGAGGGAGTGAAGTGGAGAGCTCCTCAAGTGTCGGTGTTGGAAGGTCACGGGTCAGAGAGCTACATGTGGTGGGCAGTTGGTAGCGCAGTGGCTGATGTATGAAAATGTGTGCAAAATGTTCAGTCTGTTACCAGGAAGAAAACCGACCATTTTGGATTAATTTAACCCAGTGCCCCTTGTAGACTGGTTGGAAACCCTGGGAGGAAGCGTGCCCTGGTCTCTGTTCTACCTCACTTTTATTTTTGTTGTGTTCTCTCTCTCGAAGCAGATTATCAGAGGGCTTTTTTTGGGGGGGGGGGGGGGTGTTTGGAAAGTCTGATTACACTTTGGTATGCTAACCTGCAGAACAAGTTTCTGTGAGCTGCTTATTCCTCTTGAAGTGAGTTTCACTATTTCATTCCCCCTCCTCCCCTCCGCCAACCCCTCGCTCTGCGGAGTGATGTTTCTGGAACAACTATTAGCTGGCATGTGCGGCATTTTTATCACCCCTCCTGTGTTGTCTTTCTTTTTATCCTTTAATGCTTTATGTGCAACTTTTTTTTTGTTTTTGACAGCTGATTGATGTTGGCTAATGCCTCTGAACAGCAGCAGTTTAGAAGGCGCCTGTATCAATGCTAGTGACTACGTGAGTGAGTCGAACACATTCACTCCCCACTGGATGTAATGTTTTCCTTTCCAATTCTTTATTTTATACAGTTTTTAAAGAACTGTTGCAAAAAGCACTGGTACTTTGTGTTGCCATTAAATAATGTAAGTTTTTAAAAGCATTTAAAAAAAATAATAAAACTGCACTGAATATACCAACTAGAAGACATAGGATTTTCCCTGATTGTGGGGGAGAGAAAAAAAACTCATTTAATTAAAATTTCAGAATATCATTCTCACCATTTAAAAAAAAAGTAAAGCAGCTACGGTCTAAAAAAAATCAATATTTCTCTTAAAGGTTTGCCAATGCACTGTGTTGACCCTTGATTTTAGGTTAGCCATTAATTTTTGGTATCTGCTTTCAAACTAGATTTTTATTTCAATCTTGACGCATTTATTGGAAATGAAGAAGTGAAAGATGTTTCAATAATTCCACCTAACCCTCCGATCACAAGGCCAATAATAGGTTTCAATATTATCTTTAGCTTGGACTCTTTTGAGAGTAAAATGGGTGTGTAATTATGAACGGCGGTGCCATTGGCTAGCCTTGGACCTGTCACATTGTGGAGCCTTGATGGAGCCAAACTGGCTTTCACGTGAAACATTTTCATCCAATTTGAACCAAGCCTGCAACCAAATACAGCGACTAAAATTAACATGGATTTTCCACGTGTGTTTTTATCCATAAATAGTCTTGTGAATGTAACATAGGAACCAAAGTTTCTGACTTATTGGTGGTAAATTGTGCCCCCAAAGTAAAATTTCATATTTCATCATTACTTAAACAAAATAGATTTTTTTTTGGTTTAAAAAAAAAAATCATTTTCAATTTGGGGGGGAAAAACCCTAAAAGACCGGCTTCCATGTTTAGAATTTATTTGTTCCATAATTTCCTTTACAGCCTGGTATTTCCGACAGTAATTTAAATTCCAGCCGTCTAAACTAATTAACGGAATGTGAAATTAGTTTTATTTGTGGAAAGCTCTTTAGTCGGCCCTTGTGCTGTTGAAGTGTAAATAGGTTTAATGTTGTTCTGGAGGTCATGCAGGCAGAGATACAGGAGTGCGTCAGGCAGAGAAAGTCTGTGTTATGTTTTTGGAGTCGTTTAAATCACACACAACCCCACCTAATAGCACAGAGAGAGATAGGCAACGCTTAATTACAATGGCACATACTACCTCCTTTCCCCACCCTCAGTCCTAATCAGTTGTTCCTGTATCAGCACCCAGTCATTCCTTGTCATTTTAAATTCTTCTTCGCTCTTGTATGTAACACAAGTAATACAGCACAATATACAGCATTGTTAAAGGCAGTTCAATCTAAAATGGAAGGATGGCATATCTGAGTCCTTACAATAGTTACAATGCAAACAATTTGGGTCAGCTATGCTGTAGGACTGAGGAAAAAAATTGAAAAGACAGGACTGAATGTTCAGTATTTAAAATATTCCTACTGTAGTATCAGAGCACAATAATTCATCATAAGGCTACTATCGTGAAAGAGCTTTAAAGAAAAATTATTTGCAATTTAACTACTTGGAATTTTCTTTTAGCCTACATCTGTTGTAAATTCAAACATTTTTGCATTCTTTGTAACCATTTCTACCTCATTGCTACATATTGTACATGTAGTATTTATTATTTTATGTCCTTTTTGAATGTCATGCATTTGTAAAATAAAATGACTTGTCCTTGAGTTTGGAACAGTCTACCTCAAAGACTGTCTTTACACTGAACAGTATTATCAAGCTAAATGCTCGGAAGCATTGGCAAAGTGTAGCCGTGTAGATTAAAAATACATACCTACTGGTGATGTTGTTGGACTGACTGGAAAATGTTACTGATGGCCAGAGCGTTTCTGTAGGGTGTTTGTTACTGTATTCGCCTTTTTCTGTAGCCATACATGCTACAAATAATTTGTATGTCATATTTAATTCTGGCCCATCAAACAAAGAACAATTGAGGATAGGGATTTAACACAAAAAAAACTTGATCCCTCAAATTTTGTTTTGTTTTTTAAAAAAAGGAAAACCTTCGATGTCATAAATTATAAATATTTTCAGCAGGTTTTAAAATATGTACATATTATTTTGTATCTGCTGAAACTAAATTAGTCTTTCCCAGACTGTGTCGTTTGGTCATCTAGGCTGCACGGTATCATTGATTAAAGAAAAAGGTTGATTAATTAATTCACATAGTTTGTGAATATTATTTGTGTAAATGAAACACTTCTGGTTCAGACTTTTTGTTTCACTTGCCAATGTGTTGGGATCAATGTATGGTTGAATGTATATGCATAGGAATCTGCTTTATAATTAAACTGGTGATCTTGACTGAGTCCCCGAAATTGTTGCAATGCATTTGTTTTCCCCCCCAGCGATGCAGTCTGATCATAAAATTCTGCATCTCATTCGTAGAAAGTAGTGATGCACTGAAAAAACGGAAATTCAGTGCTAAATCCTATTATATTATCTAGCCACATAGAATCTTTCTTTTCATAATTACATGCTACCACAGGGAAATTATCGGAGTAAATTTTCATATAGAATTAACTAGTTTAAGTAGTGACCATTGAAAGAAAATTTGTGGTTCAAGGCAGATATTTTTATGAAAAGTTTTCTCTATTGTACAATTTGTTGTATATGGCTATGCTACTAAATATGGAAACAAAAAGAACAAGCATACCTCAAATAAAATTCTGAATATGAAAGATTATGCCTATCTCTTTCCTTCACACAAACGCAAGGATGCATGAAAACTCACGAGGTCTGAGGGGGGAAGTTTGCTAGTTAATTTCTCGCCATGTACAAAAATATCAAAGGTCCCCAGTATCCCAGTCCCATCTCTCCTCCAGCTTCCTTCCATACCGTAATCCTTGCCTGTCCATTCCCTCCACATATGCTGCCTGAGCTGCTGAGTTCCTCCAGCATTTTGTGTTTGACTTGAGATTCCAGCACCTGCAGTTTTTTGTGTCTACAGTCACCTTATCTCGACGAGACCAAGCATAGACAAGACAGTCGTTGCAATCGGTCCGCCAAGGTCTGCTGGATCTCCCAGTTGCTAACCCCCTTCCCACACTGACCCCTCTGTCCTGGGCCTCCTCCATTGCCAGAGTGCGGCCACATGCTAATTGGAGGAACAGCACCTCATATTTTCCGCTTGGATAGATACATCCCAAAGGTATGAACATTGAATTCTCCAATTTCAATAATACTCCTCCACCCACCCCCTCTCTCTTTCTTCTGTTCCCCACCCCTCCATCAACCTGATACACAACCATTTCTCCCACTATCAAGCCCCCTCCTCCCTGTCCCCTTCTCCCCATGGATTTACATTTACCTCCTCTCCTTATCAAACATCCTTTTCTCTCCTTTTTCGCCTCCAGCCTTTGTCTCTTACTCCACCCATCCCCCCCCCCCCCCTTCAAGTATCCACCTATCACTTGCCAGGCTTTGTCACACCCCACTCTCCTTTCCAGCTTTCTCCACTCCCCACTCCATCACTGAAGAAGACTCCTGGCCTGAAACGTCACATGTCCATTCCCTTCACAGATGCTGCCTGACCAGCTGAGTTCCTCCAGCACTTTGTGATTTGCTCAAGGTTCCAGCATCTGCAGTTCCTTGTGTCAACTTTGCTATGCGTTGTCTCATGCTGACCTCGGAATGGAAAACCAATGACGGAAGATGCAGTCAATTTGAGAATCCAGCTATGATTATTCCACGTTACTTACAATGGGTGAGAGAATGGAATCAAATTGAGTCCATAAGTAACCCAGTTTCATTTAGATGTACTGGACATGTCTGTTTAATAAATGAAAAAGCACGTGTACATATGCCACCTTTCAGTGTGTTCAGCTTGCCTCACTGCGCCAGAGACCCCATTTCAATCTTCAGCTCGGGTGTAGACACAAAATGTTAGAGTAACTCAGCGGGTGAGGCAGCATCTCTGGAGAGAAGGAATAGGTGACGTTTCTGGTCGAGGCCCTTCTTCACACTGCTGTCACGGGAGGGGGCGGGACAAACATAGAATGTAGGCGGTGACAGTAAGACTAGTGGGAGAACTGGGAAGGGGAAGGGGATGGAGAGAGAAAGCAAGGGCTATCTGAAGTTAGAGAAGTCAATGTTCATACCGCTGGGGTGTAAACTACCCAAGCGAAATATGAGGTGCGGTTCCTCCAATTTGCGCTGGGCCACACTCTGACAGTGGGGGAGGCCCAGGACTGAAAGGTCAGATTGGGAATGGGAGGGGGAATTGAAGTGCTAAGCCTATCAGGATACTAAGCCTACCTAAG
Organism: Amblyraja radiata; assembly: GCF_010909765.2. Lineage (NCBI taxonomy): Eukaryota > Metazoa > Chordata > Chondrichthyes > Rajiformes > Rajidae > Amblyraja > Amblyraja radiata. Next base: position 36,326,656 of record NC_045962.1, read on the forward strand.
GATATCAGGTAGGTTAAGACGGACTAAGCGGAGGTGTTCAGCGAAACGATTGCCGAGCCTGCGCTTGGTCTCGCCCTCACTTTTTCCCACTCTCTGACCTCGGGTGCAGTCTGTGTGTGTGTGGAGTTTTCACATTCTCTCTGTGACCGCATGGGTTTCTTCCAGGTGCTCCGGTTTCCTCCCACACCCCAAAGATGTGCAGTTTGTAAGTTAATTGGCCCTTAAATCGCCCCCTAGTGTAGGAAGTGGATGAGAAAGTGGGATAACATAGAACTAGTGTGAATGGGTGGCCAAGTGTCTGTTTCCACGTTGTATCTTTCAATCGATATAATTATCAGGACAGGTAATGAATGAGGCATCTGCTGTTCACAGCTGGAACCAAAGGTAAATCTAGTTTAGATTATTATTCTCACGTGTACAAGGTACAGTTAAAAAAATATATTTTTAATCGTGTGCTATCCAGCCAGCGAAAAAGACTATACATGAATACAATCGAGCCATCCAGTGTACAGATATTGTTTGCATTTACAAACTATTTTTCTCCCCTCTTTAGTAAATTTTTTTCAATCTAAAGTTTCAGTTTAATTTATTGTCACGTGTACCGAGGTACAGTGAAAAGCTTTCGTTGGGTGCTAACCAGTCAGCGGAAAGACTGCATGATTACAATCGAGCCGTCCACCAGTAATCTTCTTAGCAATGGCTGGATGCCATATTCACCCTATACGGTTTGTCCGTTTTGTAGACCAATGTGTGTAAAGAGAGCATTGAATTCTTGGTCGTGTAATGACAAAATAAAAGGCCTTAGGTTTTCCCGTGACGTCCAGTGATGGTCCATCCCTGGAAATGTATTGGCAGGCTTGTATCCTCGATCCCTGGTGGCTGTGGAATGCTGATCAGGCTGGGGGAGGGGATGTCATGCATCTGAGCCCCACACTGCGGAGGTGAGTATGTGCCTCTCTATTCCCCCGTGGCTCCAGCCCACTGCTCTGCTGACCATCAGGAGCCGCATTTTTAAATTTTTTTTCCCTTTCCCCTTTCCTTCAGATTTGCTTCCTCTCCAAGTTACCCGCATTTTCTCATCTGCTGCCCTCTCGAATTCCTCGACAAATCTGAATGTTGTAATCCAGAATGCATAAGTGAAACGGGCAAGTGTGCAGTTCCAAGTGTAATTCGATCCGGATTTTGGTGAGGAAGCTGCCTTTGCTGTTGAGAAACGTGGAGAAAAAAAAGTTGGTGTTTTTTTTAAGTTAAAAATAAAAAATAAAATTATAAATAATGAACATAAATTTGGTCATGTTTTTGGGGAGTGATTTACTTTTTGTTGTGGGGGCACACTTGAAACCAAAAGCATATTTGTATCTTTAATTTGTGCCAAGACATGTCCATTCTATTAGAGCCCTTCGGCCCAACTCATCCATGCTGACCGAGATGCCCCAGCTAAGCTAGTCACATTTGTAGACATCTGGCCCATATCCCTCTAAACCTTTCCTATCCATGTACCTTTTCAGGTGTCTTTTAAATGTTATTAAAGTATTTTTAATAAAGCTTGAGATGAAATAAAATGTGATATACCTCAAGAGCGACTCGGTGGCACAACGAGTAGAACCGCTGCCACACAGCACGAGAGATCCAGGTTCGATCCTGACCGCGAGCGCTGTCTGAAAGGAGTTTGCACATTCCCCTGTGACCACGTGGCTTTCCTCCGGGTGCTCTGGTTTCCTCCCACAGCTCAAAGACAGCCAAAGGCCCTGCTTCCATGCTGTATCTCTAAACTATGCTTTAGGCAACTTTATTTATATAGCACATTTCATACACGAGGCAGACTCAAAGTGCTTCACATAAAAACATGTCACAATAAATGAAATAATAAAATGAAATAAAATAGAAGAACTAAAAGAAAAGAAAAGCAAAATTAAAAATGCATTATAAAAAGTGCAAAAGTTAAAAGTGCAATGTAGTTAATTAATGCTAATTAATGAATAAAAAGCACAAAGTGCTGGAGTAACTCAGCGGGTCAGGCATCATTCCTGGAGAACATGGATAGGTGAAGCTTTGGGTCGGGAGCCTTCTTCCAACTAATTAACGAATGATCGTTTTATTTAAAAGAGATCTTGCTTAGTTTTAGTTTAGAGATACAGCGCAGAAACAGGCCCTTCGGCCCACCACGTCCACGCCGTTCAGCGATTCCCGTACACTAGCACTATCCTACACACTAGGGGCAATTTACATTTTTACAGAAGCCAATTAGCCTATAAACCTGTACGTCTTTGGAGGGCAAGAGGAAACCGGAGCATCCGGAGAAAACCTACGGAGGGCGTGGAGAGAACGTACAAACTCTGTACACACACAGCATCCATCGTCAGAATCGAACCCGGGACTCTGACGCTGCGCCACCATGTCGCCCCACAGGTTGCCAAAAACGAACTTTATATTTGTAATCTTCATCCACTTATTGTCCAATTGAAATTGGTAAACAATTTTCACCACTTGCAGCTTTTTGTATCCCCACCACGGCTGGCTTCACTCTTCACAATGCTCACAATTGGAGACGTTTGTATTACCTTTCCTGCTCTGTGATGGGTTGCCAGGAATTTTTCCTGCTCTCGTTTCTCACAGCATAAAGCTTCCTACTTTATAGTCTGTGGTGAGAGTGGAGCTGTGGTTGTCAGTATCAGTGGCTCCGAATCGTTGGCCAGTCTGTACTCACAAGCAGTGTCTTCCGCTGCAAGGAATTCTTGTAAAATGCATAGATACAAGGCACGGTATTTGTCTCAAAAAAAGACATGGGGTGCTGGAGTAGCTCAGCGGGTCTGGCAGCATCCCTAGGGAAATGGATGGGTGACATTTCGGGTCAGGACCCCACTTCCGACTGGGCACAAGGAACTGCAGCTGCTGGAATCTTGCGTAGAGCACAAAGAGCTGGAGTAACTCAGCAGGTCAGGCAGCATCTCTGGAGAACATGGATAGGTGATGTTTCAGGTCGGGACCTCACTTTGGACTGATTATAGTGGGGACGAGAAAGCTGGAAGAGAGATGGGGGTGGGACAAAGCCCAGCGAGTGATTAGTGGACGCCTAGGTAGATAGGTGGCAGAGGTTTCTGATAGACAGATGGTTGAATGAAGAGACAAAAAGTGCGAGATAGAAATAGAAGAAGTGTGAGTTGTGAAGCCAGATGAAAGGATATTGGTGGAAGGGGAGAGGGGGATGGAGTGAAATGGGTGTGGATCCGGATGAGACTCGGGAAAGAGGAGATTGTTTGTAGATTAGTTGCCTGTTATTGGAGAATTCAATGTTCAAGAGGCATGAAATATTCATGTTCTAGGAGCAGGAATATGCCATTCAGTCCATCAAGTCTGCGCTGCCATTCAATCAATCATGGCTGATCTATTTTTCCCTCTCAACCCCATTCTTCTGCGTTCTCCCCATAACCCCTGACACCCATACTAATCGAGAATCCGTCAATCTCTGCCTTAAGAATATCCATTGACTTGGCCTTCACAGCGTCTGTGACAATGGATTCCACAGATTCACCACCCTCTGACTAAAGACATTCCTTCACATCTCATTTCTAAAGGGCGTACTTTTATTCTGAGGCTAAGTCCTCTGGTCCTAGACAATCCCACTGGAAACATTCACTTTGCATCCACTATATCCAGGCCTTTCACTATTCAGTAAGTTTCAATGAGAAAATAATATAGATGGAAGGGTAGGGGGAGGGGGAGATGGGAGTGCATTTCGATGGAGCAAAAGGAAGGGCGGGGAGAGGGGGGGGGAGGAGAGGAATGGGAGGTTACTCCAGCACTTGATTTTGTAAACCAGCATCTACAGTTCCTTGTGTCTACAGTTTAATTTAGAAATCCAGCATGGAAACAGGCCCTTTGGCCCACTGAGTCCACATGGACAAAAATCAGATCGAGAAGGATCTTGACCCGAAAAGTCACCTATCTATGTTCTCCTGAGATGCTGCCTGACCCCCTGAGTTACTCCAGCACTTTGTGGCTGACAATCGATCACCCATTCACATTAGTTCTATGTTATCCCACTTTCTCATCAACTCCTTATAAACTAGGGGCAATTTACAAAGGGCTAATTAACCTACAAACTTGCGCGTTCCTTGGGATGTGGGAGGAAACTGGGGCACCCGGAGGAAACCCACGCGGTCACAGGGAGAACATACAAACTCCACACACGGACACACGTATACACACACACACGCATACACACACGTACACACACACACACGTACACACACGTACACACATACATACACACACACACGTGCACACACACACGTATACAGACACACACACGTACACACACACACACGTACACACACACACACACACACACATACACACACACACATACACACACGTACACACGCATACACACACACACACCCCAAGGTCAGTATCGAACCCGGGTCTCCGGCACTGTGAGGCAGTGGCTCTACCCGCTGTTATATAGCGTTGCTTCCAGTCAAGCTCCACTTGCTATAGAAGGTCCAATCACAAACAAAGGTACCCATGGACACACAGTGAGGCAAGATAGCAGGATCTGGTCCTGTGTCAGACAAATTACATTCTGGTTATTAGTGGATAGTTTGTAAATATCAAAGATCCACTTGTTACACTCCTTCAAGCGGCATTTGCATGCTGATGAAATGCAAGCGGATGTCTGTGAACTGTGGGGTTATCTATAGTTGAACAGCACTCAGCTCCGAATCAGACTGTCGCTCATCTGACCAGCTCTAAAGTCCGTGCCGACGACCCCTCTATTCACTTTCTTCTCAACAATTAAAATATGCAAAGTGATAATTTTACTTAAGTAGCCTTAAATGTGCGATCTATTTAAATGTGCGGAAAATTGCCAGAAGCTAGCTGGTGTAAAAAAAAGAATAAATTATGCAAATCACAAAAGGACTCTACCACTTGAAAGCCTAATTTTTCTGTAATAAGCATACTGTTTCATTTAATTTTTTGCCTCTTATTAAAAGTGACAGTTCCTTTGCACTGTCTGATGGCTATATCTGACACTGGGTAAAAATGACTGCAGGACTAAATGCTAAAGCATTTTGGTAGCTTTTAGATGATGGTTACGTTTGCAAAGTAATTATGCACTGGAGAATAGAGAAATAAGGTTTAATTATACAGTAATCGTTTATGATGGACACGACAGAAGTATGAACACTTCTAGACTGCAATCCATCAATGCCAAACCCCTGACCACTTTTAATTCTTTCTCATTTGCATCATAACCTCAGTATAGAGTTGCACAAATGCTGTTAAATGTTAATAGGAGCTGTCTTTCCACTCACAATGAATACTTAAGCTGTTTCATTTCCTCAGACCTTCATAACTAGCTTCTCTCTGAGCACAGGCATTAAGCCCGAACGCTGAACATGGTCACTCTTCTGTTAATTGGGAACGCACTTAGAGTTTTATCTCTAAGCACTAATAATACTCACTGCTGACAAACCTCTGCATAAATAATACAACCGCGGAAAACATGCTCGGAATAAAGAGGAGAAAAATGCATCCTCTGCTGTCGTTCGGCGACTAGCTATTTGATTAAGCCCTGTAGTCATATTTAATTCAGATCCTTTGGGAACTGAGACAAAATTACATCTTCATCTCTTCAAACATTCAGCCATCTTAAACCATTCAGCTGATCATTTTTATCGTTGTCTTTGGATCTGCTTGCCAGAAACAAGGTCCATTCTTCCTGACTCCGTAGCAGGCTGTCGGAAAACTCCCTCATATCTTGTGGTTTTATTTTCTACTTTGAGAAGAGATGTTCCATCTCTCTGTCTGTCTCTCAGTCTATCCCTCTCTCTCTCTCTCTCTCTGTCCCTTTCTGTCTGTCTCTCCCTCTGTTCCTCTCTCTGTCTCTCCCTCTGTCTCTGCCTCTTTCTCTCTGCCTTTTGTCTCTCTCTGCCTCTATTGCTCTCTGCCGCTCTCTCGGCTTTCTCTGCCCCTCTCTCAGAGAGGAAACTGAAAGGATAGAGCGGAAGGGATATCGCGAGAGCAGATCGAGGAGCGAGTATGAAGAAGAGGCATTCGAAAGCATCTAAGAAGAGAGAGGAGCCTAGATAGGCCACGAGGAGAGAAGAGTAAAGCCTTATCGAGTAGAGCGACGATCATCTCTCGATATCTAGATCTCTAGACTCTCACTCCTTCATCTCTACGCTATCTCTCTCTCTCCTCTCTCTCCTCTCTCTCTCTCTCTCTCTCTCTCTCTCTCTCTCTCTCTCTCTGTCTCTGTCTCTGTTCTCGCTCTCTCTCTCTGCCTCTCCCCCACTTAACATTCCGACGTATGTTTCCTTCCTGTGGCCACTCAAACATCAGAAGACCCTTTCCTTTCTGTCCTGTCAACTCTTACTATTTTCCATTTTTCAGGACACAAGTCACGACACTGTAAGTAGTCCTTATTCTGTTAGGGACCACGCAATAATTCTTGCCCTGACAAGGAAGGCCTTTCCCTGCCGACTCCCCTGTATTTCCTGTAGCTGTCCACTTCACACAACACAAACTGGCATGGTAATTGCGACCAGTCTTGTCTCGTTTAACTCTGCCTTCTGAATGGTGACAAAAAGTCCTTTTTTCTCCCATCTAGACGGGGAATTATCAGCATCTTTCAACACATAATGGGGAAGCCTTTATCACTTCAGGGGCTGCTGATAAGGTTAAGAACACTAGAAAAAAATCACTCATTAGAGCAAAGGTTCCCGTACATTAAAGACTTCTGCAAACTCGAGCATTTTCCTTTTCTTGCACGCAGCAGAAAGAACACAAGCAGCCAATATCCGAGAATACTCAACGGAGCAGAAGAATACTTACTTACTTTTTATCACAGACTCAAGGTCCAGATAAAATACATTACATGGAATAAATTGCATACAAAGGCCCAATAAATTACATAGAAAAGCACAGTAAATTATTTACAAAAGCACGATAAATTACATACAAAAGCACAGTACATGGTTTAAGAACAAGAATTAAAAAAATCAGTGTCCTACAACGAGACACCTATACCAATGTCTCCACAGCTGGGATTGGTAGCGTTTAATACTAAACCTTATGTTTGATAAGGCCAAGATGACTTCATTTTCAGAGTCATCAATCCAGCAAATAAATTTATACATAAGATTTCTTAAGACAGTTTGTAAAGTATTGACTCCTGCAACCACAAACATTTTGCTTGCACTTTTAAATATAAGTTATATCTTTAAGTACAAGAATCCCTACATTCCTTTTACTCAGGTAGCAGACAGCATGGTTAAGATGAATAGGAATTAAAATTGCTCCCAAAATATGATTACCAATAAACATAACCTCAATTAGTATGCGTAAATTAGGATGACTTATCTGTCTATGCATTGTCCATTTGGGGCCATTCCGTCTTGTAATATTAATGTGGCAGCAATTGACTGCCTATGCCTAGTGTCATTTTAGATGGGGCATTTCATCCAGAAATATTCAAAGAGATAGAACACTCTCTGAAATAAGTTGTTAATCTTTGCCTCGTAATGTTGAGACTGATATGCTGCTGCTGCCCCATTTACTGCTGTTGATCAAACATGTTGATACCATTAGGACAAATAGCACAGCAAGTCAGGCAGCATCTCTGGAGAACATCGAGAGACCCGAAACGTCACCTATCCATGTTCGCCAGGGATGCTGCTTGACCCACTGTGTTACTCTGGCACTTTGTGTCCTTTTGCGTATTCACCAGCATCTGCAGTTCTTTGAAGATACCATCACATTGATTTTGTTTTCCTTAGTGGGATATAAGTATCAGTAATTAGCAGAAACTCAAAATAAATGAGTTTAGAATCCAATTGTATTTGTTTAGAGATACAGCATGGAAACGGGTCCTTTGGCCCACTGATACCACGTCAACCATCGATCGCCCGTTCACACTAGTTCTTGTTAGTCATAGAGTCATGGAATGATACATTGCTGACACAGGCCGACATGTCCCATCCACACTAGTCCCACCTGCCCGCATTTGGACCATATCCCTCTAAATCTATCCTATCCATGAACCTTCTAAATGTTTCTTAAACGTTGGGATAGTACCTGCCTCAGCTACCTCCTCTGGCAGCTTGTTCCATACACTCACCATCCCTTGTGTGAAGAAGTTACCACTCAGATTCCTATTAAATCTTTCCCCCTTCAGCTTAAACCTAAGTCCTCTGGTTCTCGATTCCCCTACTGTGTGTCTACCCGATCATGATTTTATACACATTATTCCACTTTCGCATCCACTCCCTACACATGAGGGGGCATTTCACTTAGGCTAATTAATGTACAAACCCACACGACTTTGGGATGTGGGAAGAAACCAAAGCACCCGGAGGAAACCCACGCGATCACAGAGAGAACATCTGATGTCAGGATCGAACCCAGGTCTCTGGGGCTGCGAGGCATATTAAAGCTAATGCATCATGTTTTAGAAGCTAGTATCAACAAGTTACAAGCATGCATCTACAAGATATTATGAAGAATATTTAATATGTTAAATTTATGACAAATAGCATTTAATATTTTTTTTGTGCATGTAAATGCCTGGAATTATCTGTCCTGAAGTAGTTAGGGTACGATATACATGATACATACGGGGCGCCATGCATGGCAGCTGCGCCAACAGCCCGTCTCGTCACGTCTTTTTCTTCTTTTGCTGTTTTGGTCTGTGTTTACTTGTATGCTTTAAGTTTTGTATTATGTGGGGGGGGGGGGGGGCAAGGTTGGGGGAAACCTTTTTTATCTCTTTCCTCGACGGAGATGCAACTTTTTCATCGTATTTCCGTCTGCACTGCGGCTTTAACATCGTGGAGCTGGCGGTCCCTTTGTTAGGGGTCGACTGCGGGAGCTCCAACCGCAGGAGCTTCGACAGTCCCGATCGCGGGAGCTTCAATCGCCGATTCCGGGAGCTTCGATCTCCCCGACTGCGGAAGTTTCGATTGCCCCGACCGTGGGAGAAAAGGAGGAAATAAGGTATAAGTTATTTGCCTTCCATCACAGTGGGGGATGTGAGGTCACCGAGAAAAACACGATGGGCGTGTTGCCTGCACTGGTGAGGACTCGGAGGGATTGCCGTGAGTGCCGTGATCGCGGTGTTTTGCGGGGACATGGCTCCATGAGGACATCCTGGAGTCTAGTGCGAGTGTGGACGGCTTTCTGGCTGTTCGGGCGGACAGGGACTGCAGAGAGAGTGACAGCGGTCGGTACAACTCTGGTCACATCACGGTGAAGGAGCGTGTGTGTGGCCCGGACATTGAACTGATGGCTGTGGGTCTCCGCTTACGCCGCTGTGGTGGCTACTGATGTTTAATTTTTATGTGATTATGTATCTTGGTGCTTTTTTGTATAACTGTTGGCAAATCAAATTCCTTGTATGTTTACATACTTGGCTAATAAATTAATTATAATTACAATTACAATTATAGTTCCAATTGAGATTTATCCTCCTATAGTGGAATAAATCTAACTAAAGGATTTTATATGTTAAACCTATGACAGGTTTATATTGCGGTAACAATTCTTTTTTAAATTTATGACAAATTATCTGACCTACCATTTTACAAATACTGATATAACATCATAACATAGTATTGGATGGAATCAAGCTGAACCAAGCTGAACCACGTCACAAAACATGGAAACAGGCCCTTTGGCCCAACTCATCCATGCTGACCAAAATGCCCCATCTAAGCTAGTCTCACTTGCTCTTAAAGAAGATCATCCCGATCTTCTCAGGGACTTGAATCATTGAGTCACAGAGTCTTACAGTGTGAAAACGGTCCCTTCAGCCCAACATGTCCACAGCAGCTAACATGTCCCATCTACACTAATCCCACCTGCCTGCATTTGGCCCATATCCCTCTAAACCAATCATGACCATGTACCTGTCAAAATGTTTCTTAAACGTTGAAATACTACCTGCCTCAGCTACCTCCTCCAGCAAGTCATTCCATAAATCCACCACTCTTTGTGTAAAAAGGTTTCCTCTCCAGTGCTTGTTAAATCTTAACCCCTCTCACCTTAAACCTTTGTCCCCTGGTTCTTGATTCGCCTACTCTGAGCCAGAGACTGTGCCACTACCCGATCTATTCCTCTCATGTTCTAAAACATTTTTTATTGAGTAATGGTGGTGGCCTGTCGTGGATGACGATATCATGTTATAAAACATTTTCCATTCAGTAAAAGGCATTAATTATTAAAGGACATTTATGGAGAGAAATATTTTGGAGTATAATTTTATTCGAAGACCGTTTAAGATATAAAAAGATCTTCCTAGCCTTCTCACGCCGTAACTATAGTGCTGCTTAAATTACCGTGTTAATGTGAGTAAAGTCTTCGCAGATGTAGATCAAATATTTAGCACTTCAAATCGGTTAGCGTTAATTAGCTGTGAGGAAGACTTATGTGCTCCTCTGGGTTTTAATAATGGGAGAAGCCTTCAAGACCCCGTGTAGACTTCACTGAAACAATGACATTAGTAGTGAGCAAAGGAGAGCGTGTGGATGGAAAGGTTTGAACTGGGGTTTTGGGCATGTGAGGTGTGTCCGATGCAGGTGGGAATGGACTGGACAAGGGGGGGATAGGATGGAATCAAGGTATGTGTAGGAAGGAACTACAAATGCTGGTTTATACTAAAGATAGACACAAAATGCTGGAGTAACAACGGAACAGGTAGCATCTCTGGGGTAAAGGAATAGGTGACGTTTTGGGTCAAGGCCCTTCTTCAGTCTACTCAACTCAAACTCAACTCAGCTCCAGCACTTTGTGTCATTTAGTGTACACCAGCATCTGCAGTTCCTTGTTTGAGCAGAAGAGATTCATCAGGATGTTACCTGGACTTGAGTTAATGGAAAAGTACCAGCCTAATGGATAGGCTGGTACTTTTTTTCTTTGGAGCTTAGGAGGCTGAGGGGTGACCTTATTGAGGTGTAATAAGTGTGATTGAGGTGGATAAAGTGAATGCTCACAGTCTCTTTTCCAGGCTAGAGTCACACAGCATAGAAACAGGCCCTTCAGCCCAACTTGCCCATGGTGACCAAGATGCCCCATCTAAGCTAGTCCCACCTGGCCCTTTGTCCCAACTAGCCCACACTGATCAACATGCCTCATCTACACTAGTTTGGTCCATATCCCTCTCAACATTTCCTTTCCACTAAACCGTTGGCTTAAGGTGAGAGGGGAGAGATTTAAGAGGGACCTCAGGGGCAACATTTTTCATGAGAGGGTAGTCCGTATCTCGAATGAGCTAGTAAAGGAAGCCGTAGAAGCAGATACAATTAAAAGACATTTGGACAAATATATGAATGGGAGCGTTTGGGGTGATATGGGCCAAATACAGACAAATGGATCTTGCCCAGTATGCCAACTTGGTCAGCATGGACAAGGTGGGCCAAAGCACCTGTTTTCTTGCTCTATAGCTCGATGACTCTAATGGGATGTTCTGAAAAGAAGTTTTCAGGGTCTGTTTAGAGATGAAAGCGCGCAGCTATAGTTGGAGTCCAGTGAAGGGAAAAATGGGAAGAAAGAAATTGAAAGTGAAACCAGAAGGCAAGGCAATGGAGAGAAAGAAAGAGTGTATGTTAGAGTGTATTACTACCACTGAGGTTTGAAATGAAATGTTGCAAAGGGCAAAGTACAATAATAAGAGAGTCATATCGTCAAACAGGCACTTTGTCCCAACTTGCCCACACTGATCAACATGCCTCATCTACACTAGTCCCACCTGCCTGTTGTTTGTCCATATCCCTCTAAGCCTATAGGTAGGAAAGAACTGCAGATGCTGGTTTAAATCGAAGGTAGACACAAAATGCTGGAGTAACTCAACGGGACAGGTAGCATCTCTGGAGAGACGGAATGTGTCACGTTTTGGGTCAAGTCTGAAGAAGGGTCTCGACTCGAAACATCACCCATTCCTTCTCTCCAAGAGATGCTGCCTGTCCCGCTGAGTTACTCCAGCATTTTGTTTCTACCTTCCCTCCAAACCTATCCTATCCATGTACCTGTCTAAATATTTCCTCAATGTAGTGATTGTGCCAGCCTCAACTACCTCCTCTAGCAGCTTGTTCCATACACCTTCGTGAATTAAAAAAATAGTTGCCCCTCCAGGTTAGGGCGGCAGAGTGGCACAGCGGTGGAGTTGCTGCCTTAAAGCGCCAGAGACCCAGGTTCGATTCTAACTACGGGTGCTGTCTGTGCGGAGTTTATACGTTCGCCATCTGACCGCGTGGGTTATCTCCGGGTTCTCCGGTTTCCCCCCACATTCCAAAGACGTACAGGATCGTAAGTTAATTGGCCTTGGTAAAATTGTAAATTAACCCTAGTGTGTAGGATAGTGCTAGTGTACGTGGTATTCAATGGTCGATGTGGACCCGTTGGGCCGAAGGGCCTGTTTCCACACTGTATCTCTAAAGACTAATGTTTCCTGTTAAGTCTTTCCCACCTCACCTTAAACCTGGTTCTTGTTTCCCTTACTACCGGTAAAAGTCTGTGCATTTTATCTATTCCTCTCATAATCTTGTACACCACTAATATGTCACCCCTCAGCTTCTTGAGCTCCAAGGGATAAAGTCCTCGCCTGCTCAACCTCTCCCTATAGCACAGGCCCTCGAGTCTTGGCAACATCCTTGTAACATGTTCATAAGTCATAGGAGCAGAATTAGGCCATTCGGCCCATCGAGCACTCTGCCATTCGATCGTGGCTGATCTATCTTTCCCTGTCAACCCCATCCTCCTACCTTCTCCACGTAACCCGTGACACCTAGTTTTTTTAAAAGAGGGGAATGGGATTGGGTGAAGAGTGCTCCTTCAGTTTCAAAGAGATTATGTAAGATTTTGCATTCTACAAAATGTAGCTCAGGAACATGAGCTGCGGGAACAGAATCTCATACTTCACTTGGGCAGCTTAGAACCCAGCGGTATGAATTTTGAGGAGGGTCAGTCTGAAGAAGGATCTCAACCCGAAACGTCACTTATTCCTTCTCTCCAGAGATGCTGTCTGTCTCGCTGAGTTACTCCAGCATTTTGTGTCTATTTTCGGTATGAATTTTGATTTCTCTAACTTCAAGTAACCCTTGCATCCCCTCTCTCTCTCCGTCTCTCCCCCACTCTAGTTGTGTACTGGTTTTACTGTCATCCTATTGAGGTCCTCTGTTGTCTCGTTATCACCTATCCCACACCCAACAGTGGCTTATTCTGTGCCCCACATCTCCTTGATTGTCGGTGCGTTTAGCATATCTTCCGTTTATTTCTCCTACGCACTGTCTATACCTCTTGTTCCCCTTTCCCCTTCCTCTCAGTCTGAAGAAGGATCTCGACCTAAAAGGGCACTATTCCTTTTCTCCAGGGATGCTGCCTGACCCGGTGAGTTACCCCAGCACTTTATGTCTGTCTTTGGGTTTCTACACTGATCAGTTCTAGAACGTGTGACTGCTGGAAGCTGCAAAGCCTCCTTTTACACAATGTCAGTCGAGTTTATTGGCTTTTTGCTTATGTATGAAAGTACCATCAACCTTTAAACAGTGAGGATGGGGGCTGGTCTCCAGCAGTATCAGTGAGGTTACCTTGTACATGTTGGTTCAGAGGCCTTCTCTCTTGTTTTGAATCCCTGGCCACAGGCAAGCTGTCAGGGAAAGATTTGAGAAGAGAAAAAGTCTATCAGGTCACAGATTCCCCGAGGGCACTTTCAGACACCCCCTGGAGGGAGTTTGTAGACACTGACAGATCAACACAGGTGGAGTCAAAGCAGTGGCTCAACCAATCTTTCTCTCGTTAAGAGAATAGTTAGGTAATGTGCTGACCGCACAGAGAGATACCTCAAAATATCGGCGCAATCTATGACTTTACTGCAGCAAGAATATTAGCTTTGAGCACGGAGTGTTTAGTTTAGTTTAGTTTAGTTTAGAGATACAGCACAGACACAGGCCCTTCGGCCCATCGAATCCGCACTGATCAACGATCCCTCACACTAACACAACACTACACCTGGGACTATTTTTACATTTTTATACCAAGCCAATTGACCTACAAACCTGTACGTCTTTGGACTGGGGGAGGAAACCGAAATTTCTCGGAGAAAACCCACGCAGGTCACAGGGAGAACATACAAACTCCGCACAGATAGTCACCCACACCCGCAGCCGGGATCGAACCCGGCCCTCTGGCACCGTAACCTCTGTAAGGCCGTTACTCTACCACTGCGCCACCGTGCTACCCTGTGGATGTGGATGTGGATGTAAAGGCTTTTAATAGTAATAATAATAATAATAATAATAATAATAATAATAATAATAATAATCATAATAATATTTTATTGTCATTGTAAATACATACAACAAAATTTCAGGCGCACTGCCCGAGCGGAGCTCCAACGTATCAGATAAATAATAACAAATAACAAAAACGGCAAGAAAACGTCGTCGTCATAATGTGCAATATTTCACAGTATAGTGTTGTGGCCGTACAAAATATTGGCTATGGGGGCTGTGTGTTCAGTGCAGAGTTCAGAGTGTTAGAGTTTCTGGAATGCCTACCTTTTACTCAGAGTGGGGGAATCAAGAACCAGAGGACATAGGTTTGTTTAATTGAAACCCGAGGGCCAACTGTTTCCACACAGAGGGTGGTGTGTATAGGGGACGAGTTGCCGGAGGAGGTAGTTGATGCAGTTACTATCACAACATTTAACAGGTACACGGATTGGAAAGGTTTAGGGGGATATGGGCCTAATGCTGGCAGGTGGGACTAGTGTAGATGGGTATGTTGGTCGGCATGGGCATGTTGGATTGAAGGGCATATTTCCTTGCTGTATGACTATGACATACCAGCAATGCTCAGGTGCTAGAATACTACAAACTCCAACTACACTACGAACTGTTTTGGTTGCACTACGGAGTTGGGACTTTTGTTTTGGTTATGTCCTATCCTGCACATCTCCATTAAACTTTACCCCTTCCACGTACATGCTTTGCCCTCTAGTATTTGATATTCCCACCATGGGTGCTATCTATCCTATCCATGCCTCTCGTATCAATTTTATATACTTCTACTCAACCTTTGGTATTCCAATGAATACAATCCAAGTCTGTCCAACCTCTCTCTGTAGCTAATATGCTCTAATCCAGGCAGCGTTCAAGTAAACTTCATCTGCATCCATTTCAAAGCCCCCACATCCTTCCTGTAATGGGGCGAACAGAACTGCACAATTTACTGCAAATGCAACCTGGCCAACATCCTATTAAGCTGTATCATGACTCCCTAACTCTACCATTGTCTGCAGGTATATGTCAATTGTAGAATTTAAACATTTGAAGAATTTGGGGCAATAATTATGGGTGGCACAGTGGCGCAGCGATAGACTTGGTGCCTTACAGCCCCAGAAATAGTTCAATCCTGACTATGGGTGCTGTTTACATAGAGTTTTACGTTCTCCCTGTGACTGCGTGGGTTTACTCCAGGTCTGTGCTCCGGTTTCCTCCCACACTTCAGAGATGTACAGGTTTGTAGGTTAGTTGGGTTCTGTAATCAGATTTGATCCTGACTTTGGATGCAGTCTGTTTGGAGTTTGCGTGTTCTCCCTGTTCACTAGTTCTGTGTTATCTTACTTTCGCATCCACTTCCTACACATTAGAGACAATTTACAGAGGGGCATATAACCGACAAACTCGCTTGTCTTTGGGATGGGGGAGGAAGCCGGAGCACCCGGACGAAACCCACACGGTCACAGGGAGAATGTGCAATCTCCACACACAGGCAGCACCCGAGGTCAGAAATGAACCCGGGACTCTGGCGCTGTAAGGTAGCAGCCCTACCTGCTGTGCCACTGTGCTGCCTTAAGCTACCTTGAGCAAAACAAAATTACAACTGTTAAAATATAGTTTCTTGATTTTTGCACTCAGAAATTGCAAAATCTGTACAAAAATGGGACAATCAGAATGGGAATAACAGATTTCAAAAGTGCAGCAAGATTGTTTCAGTTTGGCAAATTAAAATATCTTGCCATCGAATCTTACAAATTAATTTCTCAGTCTGAACCATTTCTTCACTGGCTGAGCAGCACAGAAGTATCTTGCCAGAGTTGAGAATGAAAAAGGAAGTTCAAAAGGAGATAATTGGGAGAGCGTTATTCCTTCATGTTTAGAGAGGTAAAAGTTCCCTTGTGAATTGGGCTGTAGAGGGTTGCTGAGGTAATCAAGAAAGTTACCGGTTTATAACTAAAATGCAAAAGAAGGATGATGTCCATCTAATTAAATGAGATGCCAAACGACCCTGCAATATGCCTGTGAGAAAGTAGCGGCAATAAAGATCGTGAACAGTATAACATTGAAGCTTAACACGACCTTTTACACAAGATTGAAATATCAAATACTTGACGGCATAGCTTTCAAATGAGAGGGGCAAAGTTTAAAAGAGATGTGCGGGGCAAGTTTTTTACCACAGAGGATGGTGGTGGTGGAGGCAGATACGATTGTGCCCAACTCTACTTGTAGCTAACAACCTCTAATCCGGGCAGCATTCTGATAAATCTCTTCTTTCCCTCTCATAATTTCAATGTTTATTGTTAATCGTACCAATAATAAAATATTTTTCCCAGCGTGGAAATACCACACACTAGGATGCATAACTAAAGTGAGAAACAAAGTTCAAAAGAGATATGTAGTTTAGTTTCGAGACACAGCACGGGAACAGGCACTTCAGCCCACAGAGTCCACGCCGGCCATCGATCACCCGTTCATTGGGAGGAGAATGGGGAGTGCAGGGGAGAGATAAGACTTTGCCTTCCATCACAGTGAGGAGGAGATTCGCTGTGATGGATGTTTGTGTAAATTGTGTTGTGTCTTGGTTCCTCTACTTGTGTGTATGACTGCAGAAACCAAATTTTGTTTGAACCTCACTGAGGTTCAAATGACAACAAATAAATTGTATCGTATCATTGTATCATTCTAGTTCTGTTATCCCACTTTCTCATCCACTCCCTACACACTCGGGACGATTCATAGAAGCCAATTAACTTACAAACCTGCACGTCTTTGGAATGTGGGAGGTAACTGGAGCAGCCGGATAAAACCCACGTGGTGAGAGCATGCAAACTCCGTATAGACAGCACCCTTAGTCAGGATCAAGCCCAGGTGTCTGGCGCTGTAAGGCAGCAACTCTACCTCTGTGCCCCTGCCACAGTGTTATCTGAGGCAAGTTTTGGAACCACATAGGGTTGGGGGTGGAGGTAGATACAATAGTGGTGTTTAAGAGGCTTTTATATTGGCGCATGGAAATGCAGGGAATGGTGGGATATGGATGATGTGCAGGCAGAGAAGTGTTTGGCTTTACATCATGCTCAGCACAGACATTGTGGGCCGAAGGGCCTGTTCCTGTGTTGTACTGTTCTATGACAAAACTATAGGTGAAAAATCTAAGGCCTAGAAAAGATAGCAATCTTCCACAAATGTTCCTGTTTGCAAATAAAAAAATTAAATTAAAATGTCATAAGAATATTTAAGAACATGAGTGGCACAGTGGCACAGTTTGTAGAGCTGGCAGCTGGGTAGAGCTGTCACCTCATAGTGCCAGACACATGGGTTGAATCCTGACCTCGGATGCTGTCTGTGTGGAGTTTTCACATTCTCCCTGTTACTGCGTGGGCTTCTTCCGGGTGCTCTAGTTTCCTTCCACATCCCAAAGATATGCGGGTTCATGGGTTAATTGACCCTCTGTAAATTTCCCCTGGTGTGTAGGGAGTGGATGAGAAAATGGGATAACATAGATCTAGTGTGAATGGGTGATCGATAGTCAGCATGAACTCTGTGGGTCGAAGGGCCTGTTACCATGCTGGATCTAAGCTAAACTAAACTAAGACTTAGAATAACTGTTGAATGTTTGTGAAGTATTGCTATCTTTTCTTGACCTTACATTCTCTAAACTCATGTTGCAAAAGGATAATAGATGCAGTCTGTGATTGTAAAGCGAGTTATTTGTATGGTTGATTTTCATGCTTAATAAAGGTAAAAAATTCATTTGGTATTCATAGCACAGTACAACACAGGAACAGATCCTTCGGCCCACAATGTCTGTGCCGAACATGATGCCGAGACCAACTCATCGGCCTGCTTGCACGTGATCCATATCCTTCCATTCCCTGCATATCCATGTGCCAATCCAAAAATCTCTTAAATGCTTACTTTGTTCAGGGTTGAACCCAAGTAATAAAAATCTGACAATGTTTCATGCGGCATTTAATATAAAAGGTCTAAATTGCATTTTCAAACATTTGTTTTTTTTATACCTCGCATCCTCATGTATTTCTGTGCTTTCGAATACTTGTCATATTAACTCTTCTCATTGATTGTTGTTTTACATGCCCCATAGGAGGGTTAATGCTTACCAGCTGTATCCTGCTTGCAAGGAAACAAAACATGTGTAAATTATTAATCTTTCTCAGCAACTCACAGTCCTTTAGGCACCTATTGCTATTACCCAACTCACACTAGAAACATTTCAGTGAAAAAGCATATTCGCTCTTCAGGCTTGTAAAGTTGTGATCTTGGGCAGCTCATCATACTTCAGTCTATCTTTTCCAATTTGTGTGTGTTTCCAACAGTTACCAAATCTTAAGCCCATGTATAGACTTAGATGTATAGACTCAGTGGTTGACTGAACAAAATGAGTATTGAAACCGTTTGCCCAATGTAATACTCTTGACAACGATTTATTTTGTGTGGAATTCAAAAATCTTAGATTTTTAATATTTTCCATTGTTTTCTAACATACAAGCAAAAAACTTCTGGAAACGAGAATGGCTTTTTTTTTTAATGCCCCAACCAATTTATTTCACTTTTTTTTTTAAATCCAAGTTCCAGATGTTCATTTATACCCAAATGAGAATGTTTTGGATATGGCGAGAGTCGCTGTGGCATGCATGTGATTAATAGTTCCATCTGTTTTTGCTAAAACCAAAGCCAAATCTCCTCTTTGACGTTTTAGTCCTTAAGCCAATCTGATTCTTTTAATTAACCAGGAAATAATAACTTAATGTTCTCAACACTTTATAATAAATTATGTCATCTTGAAATTAGGAGAATGGGTGTTAAATTAAAAATTAACTCCCTCTCCCATCAGGCAAGGGGTACAGAAGTGTGAAAACGCACACCTCCAGATTCAGGGCCAGTTTCCTCCCGGCTGTTATCAGGCAACTGAACCGTCCTATCACCAACTAGAGAGTGTTCCTGAGCTACTATCTGCATCATTGGAGACCCTCGGACTATTGGTAATTGGACATTTACTGGACTTTATCTTGCACGGAACGTTATTTCCTTCATCAAGTATCTTAACACTGCAGATGGCTCGATTGTAATCATGTATAGTATATCCACTGACTGGATAGCACGGAACAAAAGCTTTTCACTGTACCTCGGTACACGTGACAATTAAACTAAACAAACTGAACTAAACTCTCGGGGTACTTTCAAATGAATTGCATCAATGTCTGCAGATAGTCTATTGATGTCAGAATGTATTGGTTGGGATCGGATGTATTTACCTGGGACAGGATGTTCTATCGTCAGTGTAGTCTCCCCTCGTTTTTACGGACCTCTTTAAAACAGATTTCAGTTATAGCGGACATATCTGCCGATCCTCACCACCAGGCTGAGCTGCCGATGCCAATTCCTGTCCGCACCACCTCCCCAGCCACTTCCAGGCCTGATCTATAGCCAACACCGCCTGTATTGCTGTATTGAGACCGTAGAGTTTTGTAGCACAGGGCAGGTAAGGCTTTGCTTTAATGAACCAGCTGAAAATAGGCACCTCTGTCAGTATGGTTCTTGCTCAGCCTAGGTGTTGGGTCGTTACACATGAAATGCCATTTATGGTAAACCCTCGTAAAAGCACAACGGGATGAGGTGGGGGAGGATGGGGATAGTGTCCGTTATTGCCGATTGTCGGCTATAACCAAGTGAGGGGGTAAAGTTTAACTCAAGGCTGCGAGGGAAGAATTGCATTGTCGGGGGGGTTTAAACCAGCGGGAATTCACAGGCCATAGCTCCCAGTCCTGCACGCGATGCGCCAAGGACAGGCCCGGTACTCACACCATCTTCGTGCTGCTCGCTCTCTCCGCTCACACAACAGGAAGCTCCCACCACCCGGTGCCAGCTCTTTGGGTAACTGGTGGCAGTGGGGGTTGGTGCAACGGGAGCCTCAGTCTGTTATAACCACAATCCACCATTTAGAGGTCCATTATTGCCGGGCTTTACTATCTTACACCTGCTCATAGTTGTGAACTACTCTTTATCTCATTGGCAACTCTCGGACTATCTGGGGTCAGACTTTACTGGACTTTATCTTGCACTGAACGTTATTCACATTATTCCCTTTATCATGTATCTGTACACTGTGGACGGCTCAATTGCAATCCTGTATTGTCTGTCCGCTGACTGGTTAGCATGCAACAAATGCTTTTCACTGTACCTCAGTACACGTGACAATAATCTAAACTCAAACTCCAATGGCAATAACTCATTTTAATGATTTTACTTATTAATTCTCAATTGATGAATGCCTGGGAAGAAACTGAGAGGACAAATTGTGGACATTCAAAAAAAATATTGCAAATAACTACTTATTACCTTCTTTCCAACATCCATCAAGCTATTAAACGCTGCAAGCACCAACTAAACTTTCATGGTTGCACTAGGGACTTTGGGCTTTTGCACAAATATTGTTTTCTTATTCATATTTATATATTTTTTGGTTTGGATATTGTGTTATCTATTGAGCTGTGTTTACAGACCTGCTATGCTGCTGCAAGAAAGAATTTCATTGTTTGTTTCAGTACATGATATTTAAAGACTCGTGCCTCTTGAATTTACAATTGATTCCCGTTTGGGCACCTGGTTTCGGCCGAATTTGCTGGAGTTCTCTGTGTTAAGCCCAGAAATCTGCTTGTGGATCTTGGCATGAGATACAAGAGCTATCCCGGTAATTTAATTGAATGGAGAATTTGATAGCTGCAGTTTAGTTTAGTTTAATTTAGTTTAATTTAGTTTAGTTTATTGTCCTGTGTACCGAGGTACAGTGAAAAGCTTTTGTTGCATGCTAACCAGACAGCGGAAAGACTATACATGATTACAATTGAGCCATTTGCAGTGTACAGATACATGATAATGGAAATAACGTTTAGTGCAAGGTAAAGCTAGTAAAGTCTGCTAGTAAAGTCTGCTAAAGTAAGAAATGGTGATGTAGGAGTAGAGATTGAAACGTGTGGAGTGATTGTAATATGTGATTGCATATCTGCTTCTGTGGCTAGCACACAAATAGTTGCCTGTGTTGGGCGCCGTCTTGGAAGCAAGGAATAACAGTGAGAATAGGTTTTTTTTAAAGCTGTTTACATTTATTCGTGATTTTTAATTCTTTAAGAATGTTTTAAAAAGTCTAATTAGAGTAATGATGTGTACAGCATTGAAACAGATCCTTTTGGCCCAACATGTCCATGCTGATCAATACAGGACTAGTCCCATTTGTCTGCATTTGGCCCATTGCACTCTAAACCCTTCCCATTCATACGAGTGCAAATATTTTTTGATAGTCAGAATTGTATCCATTTCTATATCTTCCTCTGCCAGCTCAGTCCAGATACGGACTACCCTCTGAGTGAAAAGGTTGTCCCTGTGGTCCCTCTTAATTTACTCCCCTCTTAGCTTAAGGCTAGGACCTCTAGTTTTAGAATCCTCTATCTTAGGGGAAAGCATTCACCATGCCCCTCATGATTTTATAAACTTCAATAAGGTCACTCCTCAGCCTCCTGCTCTCCTCTGTTCTACAACATTCTCCAGGGCTCTACCATTTACAATGTATGTCTTAAGAACGACAAAAAAATACTGGTGTAACTCAGCGGGACAGGCAACATCTCTAAAGAAAAGGAATGGGTGACGTTTCGGGTCCAGTCCCTTCTTTAGACTGAAACTTACTGAATAGTGAAAGGCCTGGATAGAGTGGATGTGGAGAGTTTAGCACCAGAGGTCATACTCAGCATAAGGGTGTCAGGGGTTATGGGGAGGAGGCAGGAGAACGCGGTTGAGAGGGAAAGATAGATCAGCCATGATTGAATGGCGGAGCAGACTATGGTCTAATTTTGCTCCTATACCTTATGAACTTAACTTAAGCAAATGATAGTGGCATTTAAAAAGCTTTTAGATAGTCACATGGATATGTAGAGCTATGGGTCAATTTATGGTATGTGGGATTAGTTCATCTTGGCATAGACATTGTGGGCCGAAGGGCCTGTTCCTGTGCTGTACTGTTCTATGTTCTATATTTGCACATGGTTTGCAAGAAGCAAGGTTCTAACCAGTGAAATATCAAGATCATATTCACTCAGTGTTTAAATGTTACCAAGCATGAAAAATTGTGACTAAGATGCTTAAAACTTTAAATAATTTTTTTTTAAATCTGTATCTTGGCATATAATTACCATCACTGGTTGTCGCATACGTTAGGAGGGTCATGTGCAAAGTCGCAATTAAATATTAAAATGGGCCTTTGAAATTCAATTGATATTGGGTTTGGATTTTAAACACTAGAGTTTAGACTTTAGAAATACAGTGCGGAAGCAGGCCTTTCAGCCCACCGGGACCGTGCAAACTAGCGATCCCCGTACACTAGCACTATCCTGCACACTAGGGACAGTTTACTTTACCGAAGCCAATTAACCTACAAACATGCATGTCTTTGGAGCGTGGGAGTAATCCGGAGCACCCAGAGAAAACCCACGTGGTCACAGGGAGAACGTGCAAACTCCACACAGACATCACCCTTAGTCAGAATAGAACCCGGTTCTCTAGCACTGTAAGGCAGCAGCTCTACCGCTGCACAATGGTGCTCCCCATTTTTCAATAAAGGAAAGTGTGCAGGAGAATTAATCCAAGAACATGTTTCAATCAAAAAATAGTAAGGGCAGCTGGTGCTACAGCTATTGGCTTAAAATCAATGTAATTAATAACACTACATGCAATATATTTATAGTGTTTGTTATTTTTAAAGATTTGTGGATAACGCAGAGAGTTGTAGGTGTAGCCCAGTCCATCACACAGACCAGGCTTCCCACCAATGAATCCATCTACACTTCCACGCTGCCTCGGGAAAGCAGCCAAAATAATCAAAGACTTATCCCACCCCGGTCATTCTTTCTTCTCCCCTCAACCGTCCAGCAGAAGTTTGAAAGTGCTCACCATCAGACTCAGGAACAGCTTCTTTCCCTCTGTCACCAGACTACAGATCGGGCCTTTCATGAACAGGGGTACAGTCCGTTTCACCTCTACCCCATTGCAGACATTGGACTTTGTCTCTGGAACTGATGCGCTACCATGCTGAGAACTATATCCTGCACTGTGTATCATCCCCTTTGCTCGGCCTATTGTACTTGAGTTTGACTTGATTGTATCTATGTATGGTATAATCTGATCTGTTTGCATAGGATGCAGAACAAAGCTCTTCACTGTACTTTGGTATACGTAACAATGATAAACTTAAACCTAGACCTAAACTTCAATCCTATATGGATGAGAAATGTTTAAAGGGATGTAGAGCAAACATGAGCAAATGAGGCTAACTTAGATGGGACATCTTGGTCAACATGGATGAGTTGGGCCGAAGGGCCTGTTTCCATGCTGTATGACTATGACTCGAATGGGAAGAATTCATAGTGAGATGGACAGAGATAATGAGTGCATTTTGTGCGATGGTGTGTTGTAACGGCACCTCTGAACGGCACCATCGTTATTTTTAATCTCTGACCACGTGTTTATTAATTGTGCATATCTGCACCTATTTGTCTGCAAAAAAGAAAGCACCGCAGGTAATTATTTATCGACCATTGTGTGGAAAGTTTGCTCTGATGATAGTAATGTAATTCTCATGGCTGGTTGTCTCAGACACCACTAGCCGTGCTTCCACATTCCAGTTGATGGCAAGAGTATGCTGAGCATGAAGCTAAGGCTTTAAAGAAAAAGGCAGATGGATGTGGACGGAGGTGAAAGCAGATGGAGATGTTTGTCAAAACGGGTTGACAAAGGCAATCTGTAAACCGTTATTGCACTTAGCTTCAGGTGCCGAAGACATTTTGAAATTACAAAAACATTGGCGTCGTCAGTAAGCAAGCTGAATAGGTAGCCTCGAGTGCTTTCACTGCGTATATGAAAACCAGATGTGAAGCTCAACATAGCTGGAATTAATGATATTAAACCTGCTTTCTTATATGCCCAGTAATAACTATTATGATTGATACAAACCACAGACACTTTATCTAGCATTAATGTAATCATCTGTCATGCAGTATATTAAATCATCAATTTCTGCCTTATGAAGGCCGTTTTAGGTAACTAATCATCTGTCTAGTTCTGGTGTCTTTGAGGCTGATCCGATAACACAGAATACTGCTACTGAAACCGTGACTATCTAACTCTGGCATGAAAGGACTGTGTACGACCCATTACCACAAGAAACCCAATGGCAATATCAAACCTCTCTCTCTCTACATAATCCACAGTTGTAAATAGCATCACCCTCTGCCACTAAGTTTATTGATCGCAGTCAGTTCCACGTTTGTGTCAAACAAATTCTCCACAGAGTAAAACGCTGCTTTATGCTTTTTTTCTTGTCAAAATATTAAATTGTTCTGTCACGCACAGTCGTTCTGGCAGGCTTTCAGGAACTGCAGTGACAGAGCAATCATGCATTGTTCTCTCTCTTCCCTCACAGAGTCTTTCTAACGGTGTCCAATTATGCTGTTTAGAGTTCAGACCTAGCAACCTTGCAATTTGGTCTCCGCATTCCACTGTTATATCGCTATTGTGGTCAGTTCTGGCCAGCATGTTATGGGAAAGATGTTGCCAATCCGGAAAGGGTGCAGAGAAGATTTACAAGGATGTTGCAAGGACTCGAGGACCTGGGCGAGGTTGAGCAGGCTAGGACTGTATTCTTGGAATGCAGGAGGATGAGGGGGTGATCTTATAGAGGTGCACAAAATCATATAACCATATAACAATTTACAGCACGGAAACAGGCCATCTAGTCCCTTCTAGTCCGTGCCGAACACTTATTCTCCCCTCATGAGGTGAATAAACCGGGTAAATGCACAGTCTCTTGCCCAGAGTAGAGGAATCAAGAACCAGAGGACATAGGTTTAAGGTAAAGGGGGGAAAGATTTTATAGGAACTTGAGGGGTAACTTTTTCACACAAAGGGTGGTGGGTATATGGAACGAGCTGCCGGAGGAGTAATTGAGGCAGGTACTATCGCAAGTAAGGGGTAAGGGGAGAGAAGTGGAAGAGTGGGGAGGGAGGGGTAGGGGGAGTGGTGGAAGAGGGACAGAGGGTTAGGGGGAAGGCTTGGAGGGATATGGACCAAGTGCAAGCAGGAGTGTCTAGTGTAGATGGGGAAAATTGGCCGGTTTGGCCAAGTTGGGCCGAAGGGCCTGTTTCCATGCTGTAAGACTCGATGACTATCTATTCTTAGGTTCTGTTACTTAGTTGAATCAGGCAGTTTTAGATTTGATTAAAAACATAGAAAGGTTTTTAGACTTAGAATTATCTAGTGATGATAGTGATATTGATGAAGAGACCCAACCTGAAATGTCACCTAACCACGTTCTCCAGAGATGCTGCCTGATCCGCTGAGTTACTCCAACTCTTTGTGTTCTTTCATGTAAACAAGCATTTGCAGTTCCTTATTTCTACACGTTGACTGATTATAGGGGCAAGGTGGGGAAAGAAAGCTGTCCCACCTTTCTTCTCTCCCACCCTCTCCACCCCATAATCAGTCTGAAGAATGGTCCCTCCCCGAAAAGTCACATAACCATGTTCTCCAGAGATGCTGCCCATTCTGCTGAGTTACTCCAACAATTTGTGTCCTATTATTAATATCTGCTGGGCACTTTCACAATGTGTCACATTTACGTTCTAATCTGCACTATTTAATATCTAAATTGATCTATTCATCTTCAACAGGTTAAGGGCTCTGATGAAATGTTGCGGAGAAGAACTTAACATTAACATGTTAACTAGCAAATTAATAATTGTGCTCAGTTGAAATTAAACTTTAAATATTTCACCTGCATGCAGAGATTTTTTTTTTAAATGATCACCTTATTATTGATGGTGCAACTAACCAGACTTGAATTCAAAAATCAGTTGATCATTAAATGTTGCATCTATCATGTTAACTATTGTAACATTAAGTGAGAGAAGCACTATAAAAATGATATATTGGGCTGAGCTTCTTCATGTGTCTATAGCAGTGCAGAAAGGAAATGGTTTAGATCTACTTCATTTACAATGGCCAGCATGAAGTTGGGACAAGACCTGAATACCATGATAACAATATACCTTTCTAGTTTGCTGCATCACAAATTCTAAGACACTGCAATAAACCTCAGCAGAGGAGCTGCGGAGTTGCAGCCTGCGGGTATAACTAACAACCTGTACCCTGTTGCATTCCTATGAAGCGATTTTCAAGCGCAGACAGAAATCAGCAGTCCGGCCAAGAATAGTCAATGGTGCTTTATAATGCACTGGTCAGACCGCATTTGGAGTATTGTGAGAGATATGGGCCCCTTATCTTAGGAAGGATGTGCTGGCGTTGGAGAGGGTCCAGAGGAGGGTTACGAGAATGATCCCAGGAATGAGTGGGGTAACATACGATGAGCATTTGACGGCACTGGGCCTGTACTCGTGAGTTTAGAAGGATGAGGATAGGACCTCATTGAAACTTACCGAATAACAGACCTGGATGGAGTGGATGTGGAGAGGATGCTTCCATTAGTGGGAGGGTCTAGGAGCAGATGCCTCAGAATAAAAGGATGTATCTTGAGAAAGGAGATGAGGAGGAATTTCTTTAGTCAGAGGGTGGTGAATCTGTGGAATTCAATTCCATGGACACCTGTGGAGGCTAAGTCAATGGATATTTATAAGGTGGAGATTGACAGATTCTTGGTTAGTATTGGTGCTAGGGTTTATGAGGAGAGGGCATGAGAATGGGGTTGTGAGGGAAAGACAGATCAGCCATGATTAAATGGCAGAGTAGGCTTGATGGATAGAATGGCCTAATTCTGCTCCTAGAAATTATGAACATGTAAAAGCAGACAATTGCACATTACCCCTCAGGTTCCTATTAATGTTTTTCTTCCCTCACCTTAAACCTATGTCCTCTGGTTCTCAATTCCCTACTCTGGGCAAGAGTATCTGCTTTTATCCTATCTATTCCCCTCATGATTTTGTACACCTCTATAACATCATCCCTCAGGCTCCTGCACTCCAGGGAATAGAGTCCTACCCTGCCCAACCCCTCCCTGTAGCTCAGGCCCTTGGGTCCTGAGTAAACCTGGTATCTATTTCACACCATATTTCATCCATTACGTGGAAGGAAATACAACAAAGGCTTCTTCCATGTTCTGGAAAATCTATTACTCCAAAAAGAATCTACAAGGATGGCGGAAGTCTCTTCCTTTCCTGGCAGTATGCATCACAGTCTGCGTGGGTTTTCTCCCGGTGTTTCGCTTTCCTCCCCTATCCTAAAGTCGTGCGGGTTTGTAGGTTAATTGACTCACTGTAAATTCCCCCTACTGAAGTAGGGTGTGGATGCGAAAGTGGGATTACATAGAACTAGTGTGAACGGGCGATCGCTGGTCAGTGTGGACTTGGTGGGCCGAAGGGCCTGTTTCTACTGTGTATCGCTAAAATAAAATTAAAAAAACTGAAGCACAGCCCATTTGTGGATGATTAAAATCACCCACTGTTATTATTACAGTCGCACAATTTTTTCCTAATGTGTTTACACTCCTGATGTCCAGTACTGAAACGTTGATTATAAACACCTAATGGACCAAGACTCCTAATTAATCCTCTTTACCGGCTCTCTGTTAAATCTCCTTGGATTATTAACTTTGATTAATAACAAGCCATTTTGGTTTTTCATTCTCAATGTCGTTTAAGCCGTGAGGTTTTGTTCTGAGTTAGGGTTCAACTTAACCATGTTGGCTTGATGTACAAGCTCAGTAGGTTGGATTATATTCCACTCCACCTCACAACACTGATTTACTGAACATTGCACAATGGCTTTAAACAATGTAAACTCCATGCCCACCCATGAGTATAGAGGTTGGGAGGTCACATTACAGTTCTACAAGATATTAGTGAGGCCAAATTTAGAGTATTGCACTCAGTTTTGGTCACCTTGCTATACGATGGATGCTGCCAAGCTGGAAAGAGTGCAGAGAGGATGTTGCCAGGACTCGAGGGCCTGAGCTATTGGGAGAGGCTAGGAAGGCCAGGACTTTATCCCTTGGAGTGCAGGAGGCTGAAAGGTGATTGCATAGAGGTGTGCAAAGTCATGGGGGGAAAAGGTAGTTTAAACACACAGTCCTTTACCTAGAGTAGGCAAATAAAGAACCAGAGAACATAGATTGAAGGTGAGGGGGGAAGATTTCATAGGAACCTGAGGGGCAACGTTTTTACACAATGTGTGGAAGGTACAGGATATGGAACAAGCTGATCCTTGGCATTATTCTTAATGTTATCTGCCAGAGCTATCTCCTGTCCCCTTTTTGCCTTCCTGATATTCTCTTTTAGCTTACTCCCCACTTCCCGCTGTATTATATTTTTCATCATTCCAATAATTCCCAATCCATATCACATTTATATCCAGCTCTCTGTGCTGTCATTCCTACTAACTATTCATGGTGTAGAACATTAACAAAAGCCCTTTGAAATTCCATGTAGACCACATTCATAGACATTCTTCTATCCATGGCACTGGTGATATCATCAAAAGATTCAACAGATTAGTAAAACGAAGGCCAACCTTCCTAAATCCATGCTAACATCCTTTGATCAGCTCATACTTGTCCAAGTGCTTAGCCCTGTCTCTGATGATGAATTCCTGCACCTTCCCCGCAATGCTTGTTATACCAATGGCTTTGTAGTTGCTGAATATCTTTCTCCCTTCCTTCTACACTAATACAGTTTTCTAGTTCAAAGGTACGATATTTGAATTTAAAGAGTTCTGTGAAATGATGATTCGTATAGTAAATTCTTATTTTTATATCGAGTGTACCACCTCCGAATAAACATCATCTGGTTTCTATTTTGCCTATCTATGAATCTGACCACATTGTGCTGGAGTAACTCAGCGGGTCAGGCAGCATCTCTGGAGAAAAAGTATGTGTTACATTTCAGATCAGGATCCTTCTTCAGACTGATCTGACCCGAAACATCACCCATTCTTTTTCTCCAGTGATGCTGCCTGACCCGCTGAGTTACTCCAGCACTTTGCGTCTATTTTTGGTATAAACCAGCATCCGCAGCTCTTTGTTTCTACATTAGAATCTTAGTTTAGTTTAGTTTAATTTAGTTTAGTTTAGTTTAGTTATGCAGTGTAGAAAAAGGCTCTTCGGCCCACTGAGTCCATGCCAACCAGTGATCACCCCTTACACTAGTTCTATCTTCCACACTAGGGACAATTTTACAGAGGGCCAATTAATGTACAAACCCGCACGTCTTTGGGATGTGGGAGGAAACCGGAGCACCTGGGAGAACGTTCAAAGTCCATACAGGCAGCACTCGTAGACAGGATCGAAGTAAGACAGCAACTGTGCAGTTCCCACTGCTTCTATTGTGCAGAAGGTACAGAAGCCTGCCGCACACACCACCATAAGATGCAGGAACAGAATTAGGCCATTCGGCCCATCGAGACTAGTCTGCTATTCAATCATGGCTGATCTATTTTTTTCTCTCAACCCCATTCTCCAACCCCATTCTCCTGCCTTCTCACCATAACTTTTGACGCCCTAACTAATCAAGAATCTGTCAATCTCCACCTTAAAAATACCCAATGACTAATTTCCACCGTCGTCTGTGGCAATTAATTCCACAGATTGACCACTCTCTGGCAAAATAAATTACTCCAGGTTCGGGAACAGCTTCTTTCCTACAACCATCAGCTTCCAGAACCAACCTACACAATCCTAGCCTTACCACAACAACGGAACACGACAGGTAATCTCTTTCCCTGCCATTTACTTGCTTTTTATTATGTTTAAATTTCATTTCTGTGCAACAAACAGTGCTGAAGCAACCTAACAGCTCAGGTAGTATCTGAGTCAGACTGAAGAAACGCCTCGGCCCGAAATGTCATCTGTCCATCCACTCCACAGATGCTGCCTGACTAACTGACTTCCTCCAACACTTTGTGATCGCTGATCGGTGAGGATTTGATTGGCCGAAGGGTCTGTTTCCATGCTGTATTTCTAAAGTCTATAGTCTAATGTCTGAAATAAGAGTAGAAAATGCTGGAAACATTCAACAGCTGTAGGAAGAGGAACAAAGTTAATGTCCTTCATGAACCGGAAAGGTTAGCTTTGTTTCCCTCTCCACAGATGCTGCCTCACGTGCTGAGTATTTTCTAAATATTCTGTTTTCCTGATATTATTTGCTGGTCCCAAAGAACAACAGGAACTCATTTTAGTTATTTTTAATATTTAACTTAGCCTTTTGTTTCGAATTCATTCAAAGACACAGCATGGAAAAAGGCCCTTTGGCCCACCGAGTTAATGCTGACCATCAATTACATGTTCTTACTAGTTCTACATTATCCAACTTTCTCATCCACGCCCTACACACAAGGATCAATTTTCAGAGGCCCAATTAATCTACAAACCTGCTGTCTTTGGGATGTGGAATGAAACTGGAGGAAACCCGCGCAGTCACAGGGAGAAGGTGCAAACACCATACACAGACGGTACCCGAAGTCAGGGTCGGTCGGGTCTCTGGCGCTCTGAGGCAACGCCTCTACCAGCTACGCTTTGTGTTGTAGCACACCTGATCATTTAGGACACTTCTCATTGTAATGATCATTACTCTGATCCAGGGTCACCATTGCCCTTGTCAATGAAACTCACTCATTCCTTTGCATGCCTTTATAGCCAACTAGACCAGTTGGGTCCCTGTCACATGGGAGGGCTGGTCCCCAAACGCAATATTCCACCACTCACCCATAGCCCCCAACTGCGCAGGCGCGGCTGACGGGTTCCCGTTGTGATGGCAGAGATCCCCGTCATGGCTCGAGTCATGGCAACCCTCCCCAAGTGCACCTCGCCATCTCTCTTCCTACCCCTATCCTCCTCCATTCCCCCTCAACTCCAGCATTTCCACCCCCTCCTCTTCATCCTCTCTCTTCTTTCCCCTCTACTCCTCCCCTCCCCACTCCCTCCCTCACCTCTCCCTCCCTCTCATTTTCCCTACCCTCATTCACTCCCTCCATAACCCCTCTCCCCTCCCTACCCCCTTGACGTCATTGTGAGGTGGAAGCTACTGTGTTTTTGAAAACAGATTTTTTTAAATGTAAATGATGATGTAATTGTGGGGTGGAACACTGCTGACAAGCAGTTTATGTAAATGAGATCTCATTGTGACATTATACGCTGCTAACTGCCAGTGCAGATGGAAGAGATATTTTGTCAAAGTGGGGTTTTGTAAAATCAAAAATGTGAATAACTTGTAAAATATAACACCGATCTGAATGGAACGCAGATTCCCTTTCCCCTACCCTCAGTCACTCCCTCCCTCCTTCCATAACCCCTCTCCTCTCCCTACCCCCCTCTTCTCCCTCTATCTCTATGCTTTCCCACTCCTCACCTCTCCACATCCCACTCCTGCACTAAACACAATGTTTAAATAACATATCTCCTCCTCCCCTCCCACACTCCCTCCCTTTCCTTACAACAATGTAACAAATCTCTCATTTCACTGGGAATCCTGTCTCCCCTCCCCCACCCCCTCTTTCCCCTTAGAACAATGTAACAAATCTCATTGCATTGGGTGTTCTGTAAATTGGTAACATTTTAACAGGCAGGGCAAGTTTTAAAGTGAAAAGTTTGATTTTTTTAAAAAGAAAAGTTGATTTTTCAAAGTGTAAAATGTGAATAAATTGTAAAATATAACATCAATCTGAATGGAACACTGCTGTGTTTTTTAAAACACACTTTTTTAAATGTAAATGAGATCCCATTGTGACGTCATATCCCATTATGATGTCTTACACTGCTAACTGCCAGTGCAGATGGAAGAGATTTTTTCAAAGTGGGGTTTTGTAAGGTTTAAAATGTGAATAACTTGTACAATATACATACCATCAATCTGAACGAAACTTGATACAACATAACACAGGACAATGGTTGACAAAAATGCTGGGGAAACTCAGCGGGTGAGGCAGCATCTATGGAGCAAAGGAATAGAGGACATTTCGGGTCGAGACCCTTCTTCAGACTGATGTGAGGGTGGGGGGAGGGGGCGGATGATGAATGGAAGAGACGGAGACAGTGGGATGTGGGAGAGCTGGGAAGGGGAGGGGAAGGAGGGAGCAAGGACTACCTTAAATTAGAGGTCAATGTTCATAGGGCCACGGTATGCCTCGAACAAGGATTGTTCGATGTACCCTACAAAGAGAGAGGCACAGTTGGGGCCTCTGCACGTGCCCATAGCTACGCCTTGGATTTGACGGAAATGGAAGGAGTCAAAAGAAAAGTTGTTGAGGGTAAGGACCAGCTCCGTTAGGCGGAGGAGAGTATCAGTAGTCGGGGATTGGTTGGTTCTGTGGTCGAGGAAGAAACGGAGGGCTTTAAGACCCACCTGGTGGGGGATGGAGGTGTAGAGTGACGGGACAGAATTTTTTCAGTGATTTTTCCAGCATCTGCAGTTCTTTCTTAAACAGGACAATGGTGAATAAGGCAGGCCAAAAATTGTAGTGCTTTTGTGTGCTGTTTTGGCGTAATTCAGGACACCACAGACACACAGATAGACAGACAGACATAATAACAAACAAAATGAGAGTTTTAGTAATATATACTAGACCAAGTGGGACCCTTGGGTACCTGTCACACGGGAGGCTTGATCCTCCAATGCAACCCATTCCCCCAATGCAATATTCCACCACTCACATATAGCCCCCACGCGAGGTCAGGTCCCCAACGCAACCCATTCCTCAATGCAATATTCCACCACACGCCAGTTCCCCCAACGCAACCCATTCCCCCAATGCATTATTCCAACCCTCACCCAGAGCCCCCAACTGTGCTGGGGCGGCTCATTTCCCCCAGTACTCCCTCCCCCTTTTCTTCACCCTCCCTTTTTTTAAACTTAAAAAAACTGACTTTTCACTTTAAAAAATCTAATTGCACACTGACAGGACTCAGTGTCCTGTGATTTGCAATATTGTAATGGGCAGGGCTAGCAAGTTAAGTCGGCAGTTTATGTAAATGAGATCCGATTGTGAGGTCATAGCTGCTAACTCCAATTGAAGTGATTTTTCTTAAACTGGATTTTGTAAGGTTAAAAATGTGTATAACTTATAAAATATAACATAAATCTGAACAAACCTTGATACAAACCACCACATGACAATCGTGAGTAAGGTGGTACAAAATTGTAGTGCTATTGTACAGCAGGCAGTGAAGAAAGCAAATTGCATGTTGGCCTTTATAACAAGAAGAATCGAATATAGGAGCAAAGAGGTCCTTCTGCAGTTGTATAGAGCCCTAGTGAGACCACACCTGGACTATTATATGCAGTTTTGGTCCCCTAATTTGAGGAAGGACATTCTTGCTATTGAGGGAGAGCAGCGTAGGTTTACAAGGTTACAACGGGATGGCAGGACTGTCATATGCTGAGAGAATGGAGCTGCTGGGCTTGTACACTCTGGAGGATGAGAGGGCATCTCATTCAAACATATCAGATTGTTAAGGGCTTGGACACACTAGAGGCAGGAAACATGTTCCCGATGTTGGGGGAGTCCAGAACCAGGGGCCACAGTTTAAGAATAAGGAGTAAGCCATTTAGAACGGAAACACTTTTTCTCACAGAGAGTGGTGAGTCTGTGGAATTCTCTGCCTCACAGGGCGGTGGAGGCAGGTTCTCTGGATGCTTTCAAGAGAGAGCTAGATAGGGCTCTTAAAAATAGCGGAGTCAGGGGAGAAGGCAGGAACGGGGTACTGATTGGGGATGATCAGCCATGATCACATTGAATGATGGTGCTGGCTCGAAGGGCCAAATGGCCTACTCCTGCACCTATTGTCTATTGTCTATCGTGTACCGTTTTGGCGTCATTTGAGGACATCACCGAATCAGACAGACACACATAGAAACAAACAAGATGACGTTTTATTAATATATAGATAGATAGATGTTTTGTTCTAGCATCTCCATT
Organism: Amblyraja radiata; assembly: GCF_010909765.2. Lineage (NCBI taxonomy): Eukaryota > Metazoa > Chordata > Chondrichthyes > Rajiformes > Rajidae > Amblyraja > Amblyraja radiata. The sequence goes on from NC_045962.1 coordinate 36,360,915, forward strand.
ACCAGCTACAGTTTCAAATGCATAAATGCTGGAGTAACTCAATGGGTCATGCAGCATCTCTGGAGAAAATGAATAGGTGACGTTTCGGATCAGGATCCTTTTCCAGACTGGTCTCGAAGAAGACTGTCTGGAGAAGAGTTACTGTGTCTATCTTCTGTGTCTATCTTCAGTGTAAAACGGCATCTGCATTTGCATCCCACGCATAGTTTTGTCTGTAACTGCATTGACAGACATACTGAACCTCTTACACTAACTTGTATTCAAATCCAGACGCATAGCACCTGCTGAATTCCCTTAATCTCCATTATTTCCGCAAGGAGACTTAATATTTTCAGGCTCAATTTCCCTTTTATCATTCCTCTCTGTCTCTCCTTCATTAATCCATGTCTTTTTTAAACAAGCATTATTTTTTCCCTCTGCTCTGACTGCCTGTTCCAGAAATTAATCTCTCACTTATCTGATACTGACTTCATTTGTCACTCCTCTTGAACAGAAGTACCGTCCTGACAACTCTTTATCATAATTTCCAATGCTCCTTCCATTACCCGAGTCCCTCATTAGTACATCACCTTGTCCCACTCCCACCAGTGCTGTAATCATTTTCACTCCTTTCAACACACAAAGATATCAGCACTCCTCCGATTCTGGTCTATGAATCACCCTGAACTTAATTGCTGCATAACTGGCAGCTTTATCTTCACCTATCAAGATCCCGAGCTCTGCGGGTTTCTCCTTAAATCCTCTGCATTTTGAGGTTTGTGTTCTGTAGTGTTCAAGAGCATGAATGCTGTTGGGAAGAAGTTGTTCTTGAACCTGGAGGTCATGGTTTTCAGGCTCCTGTACCATCTTCCCAATGGAGCAGCGAGATGAGAGAGTGGCCAAGGTGGTGTGGTTTAGGTTCTAACCTATCTTTTAGTTTGCCTTAATTTCTAATCTTAATCTACATCATTGATACATCTCTTAACTGTATATAACCTACTAGGTCACCCTCCAGCTTCCTACATTCCATAGTATTTGTACAGCCACTCCTCCCTGGAACTGCAGATGGGCTAACCTTTCTCTCAGAGGGTAAAAGGACATGGGTGTCCATCAGATATGATTGATAGCAGTCTGAAGAAGGGCCCCACCCAAAATGTCACCTATCCATGTTCTCTAGACATGCTGCCTGACCCGTTGAGTTTAGTTTAGTTTAGTTTAGTTTAGTTTATTGATACCTCACGGAAACAGGCCCTTCGACCCACTGAGTCCACCCCGACCAGCGATCCTCGCACACTAACACTATCCTACACACTAGGGACAATTTACAATTTTACCAAGCCTATCAACCTACCAACCTACACGTCTTTGGGATGTGGGAGGAAACCGGAGCACCCAGAGAAAACCCACACAGTCACTGGGAGAACGTACAAACTCCATACAGACAGCATCCATAGTCAGGATTGAATCCAGGACTGGAGCTGTAAGGCTGCAACTCTACCGCTGCACCACCTGCACTTTGTGTCCTTGTGTCGTTACTCCAGTACGTCTGTTTTCATTTGAAACCTTTCATCAAATCTGTTGCCCACTAGATGTCACCAGAGAGACCCTAATAATGTCCGAAGAAAGGTCCCGACCTGAAACATCACTGATTCTTTTTCTCCAGAGATGCTGCCTGACCTGCTAAGTTACTCCAGCATTTTGTGTCTATCTTCAATAATGTCTCATTGGGACCATTTGGGTAATTTTACACACAAAGAAATTCAACTGTCTTATGACAGAGCAGATGTAGATGCATAGCAGCAAAGTGGAGAGCAGACGGTATGGTGGTTAACAGGGAATTAGGTGGAATGAGGTGGTGGTGTCAGTGTGGCTATTAGTTGTTCATGCTTCCTGTTGGTAGCCATGTACAAGTCACAACACTGGCTGATCATTGAGTCAGAAACAGGCCCTTCAGCCCATCGTGTCCATGACGACCAAATGTCCTTTAAAAGTCGTAATTGTATCCACTTTTATTGCAGCTCATTCCAGATAAGGATGAAAAAGTTGCTTCTGAGATCCCTCTTAAATATTTCCACTCTCACCTTAAGCCTGTGCCTTTTTTTTAATCCTCTCCCCCGGGGATAAAGATTTGGAGTCTTTTTGAGTGTGGTCTCACCACTCCAAATGAAGGTTAGTTATTTTTGGAACTGCTTGCAGTCCCATTAAGAAACATGTTGCTTTTCCAGTACCACTGGGGCAGTGTGTGTGCGCATGTGTGTATGTGTGTATGGACGACAGATGGCACAATGGGCTAAGCGTTCGGCTGGCAACCGGAAGGTAGCCGGTTCGAATCCCGCTTGGAGTGCATACTGTCGTTGTGTCCTTGGGCAAGACACTTCACCTACCTTTGCCTGTGTGTGAATGTGTGTGAATGTGTGTGAGTGATTGGTGGTGGTCGGAGGGGCCGTAGGCGCAGATTGGCAGCCACGCTTCCGTCAGTCTGCCCCAGGGCAGCTGTGGCTACAGAAGTAGCTTACCACCACCGAGTGTGACTGAGGAGTGAATGAATAATGCGATGTAAAGTGCCTTGAGTATTAGAAAGGCGCTATATAAATCCCATCCATTATTATTATTATTATGTACAGATGCATGTGCACCGTGTATGCCTGCGTGTCTGTGCAGGTACCGCACTGTCAGCATATTTCTAACCATGCATTGTTTCATGGTACTTTAAGGTAGAATTTATTCAGTACAGATTTAGAGATACAATGTGGAAGCAGGTCCTTAGATCCACCGAGTCCCCTCCAACCACCAATCTCCCGTATACTAGTTCTATCCTACACACTAGGGACAATTTTACCAAAGCCAATTAACCTACAGACCTGCACGTTTCGGATGTGGGAAGAAACCGGAGCAACCGGGGAAAACCAAGCAGTCACAGGGAGAACGTACAAACTCCACATGGAGAGCACCCGTAATCAGGATCGAACCAGGGCCTCGAGCGCTGTAAGGCAACAACTCCACCGTTACACCACCGTGCCGCCCTGAAAGATCTGTAAACTGCAGACATCTTTCCCCATGTATTTACCCAGGTGGGTATTTGGAGGGACAACTTTAGAGATGTACAGATGTGTACATTTTCTACACAGAGTGTGGTGAATGCCTGGAACGCACTGTCAGGGGTGGTGGTGGAGGCAGATACGATGGCACAAGGGTATGGAGGGAATGGAAGGCTATGGATCACGAGCAGGCAGAGTAGATCAATTTAAGATGTAGGTACAATAGATTGCAGATGCTGATTTACAAAAAAAGGCACAAAGTGTTGGGGTAAGTCTATGGGTCAGGCAGCGTCTCTGGAGAACATGCATAGGCAACATTTTGGGTTGGGACCCTTCTTGAGATTAGTTTAATGTAAATTGCAAATGTCGCACTTGAAGTTGCTAGCTCCTCGCCAATGCAAAACTACTTTGTGATGCAGAGTTTGTGAGATAGTTCAAGGGTTACTCCCAAACATCACCGATGAGTGAACATTGTAAAATTATTATTTCAAATAAGAAATAAGAAATAAGAAATTTCAAATAAGATCATTTCAAATAAGAAATCAAATATTGCAGAGGCCAACTCTGAAGCAAATGACAGTGGTGTTCAAGAGACTTGTAGGTAGCCACGTGGTGGTTGAGGGATATGGATCACGTGCTGGCAGGTGAGATTAGTTTAACCTGGCATTATGTTTGGCACAGACATTGCGGGCTGAAACGCCTGTTCCTGTGCTGTACTGTTCTGTGTTCTTTAGTTTAGTTTAGTTTAGAGATACAGTGCGGAAACAGGCCCTTTGGCCCACCGAGTCAGCGCCGACCAACGATCCCAACATATTAACACTATCCTACACACTCTGGAGCCAATTTACATTTTTATACAAAGCCAATTAACCTACAAACCTCTGTGTTGTACTTGGAGTGTGGGAGGAAACCAAAGATCTCGCAGAAAAGCCACGCGGTCACGGGGAGAATGTACAAACACCGTACAGACAGCACCCATAGTCGGGATCGAACTCAGGTCTCTGGAGCTGAAATCATTGTAAGGCAGCAACTCTACCGCTGTGCCACCATGCCGCCCTGAACATGTTCTATGTTCTGCGAGAGTGTAACTCCAAAGATGCATTGTCTCTTTAAATGAAATGCCCTTGGAATAAACAATTGCCTTTGTGACGAGTAATATGAGTTTTGAAAGTTGCTCATGAGTTTTGATGGTGGTTGACTGTTTGGAGAAGATGCCCTTTGCATTAGTAAGTTCCCCTGACACATGGTGCTGGAGAGAGAAAGAGTAAGAGGTCAGGAGGGGAGCAAAGACTCAATTAGTGGTGGCACAGGTGTCTTGACTTACCTTTGTGAGGTAATTGGACCTTTTTCAGATCTCAGGCACAGGTCCTGAGATGCTAAAGCTTGCAGTTACCACTGTTATTGGCTCCCTGAGTTCTATACTGCTCTTCCACATCCACCCAGCCCGTGAAACAATTCCTCCTTGCATTGATTCTGCCGGCATATCTGTCCAAGATGTTTGCTCCTGCTCGGTTGCTGGGTATAATAGTCTCTCGACTATTTTGCAACACCTAGAGATGTAAGTCCAAGGTTAACTAGTTGCTGCTTCTTGAATTATATGAACCAGAATAGTATTTAACCAGGATGGTGGCGCAGCGGTAGAGTTGCTGCCATACAGCGCCAGACACCCGTGTTCGATTCTGACTATGGGCGCTGTCTGTATGGAGTTTGCACATTCTCCCTGTGACCATGTGGGTTTTCTCCGGGTGCTCAGGTTTCCTCCCACACTTCAAAGATGTGCAGGTTTGTAGGTTGATTGGCTCCGGTAGAGTTCATTGTCCCGAGTGTGTAGGGAGTGGATGAGAAAATGGGATAACATAGAACTAGGGTAAACAAATGGTCAGCATGGACTTGGTGGACCGAACGGCCTGTTTCCATGCTGTATCTTTTTTCAGTCAGAGGGTGGTGGGTATATGGGATGACCTTGTGGGGTTTCTCCGGGTGTTCCGGTTTCCTCCTTTGTCTTCCTCCAAAGACTTACAGGTTTGTAGTGAATTGTCTTCTGTAAATTGTAAATTGACCCTAGTGTGTAGGATAGTGCTAGTGTATGGGTGATCGCTGGTTGGTGTGGGCTCAGTGCTAGTTTCCACGCTGTATCTGTAAAGTCTGAAGTCCATGGTAGTGCAAGAGGTGGTCCATAGTGTTCCATTGCTGAGGTAGGATTAGGTTTGTGTGGGTCAGTTCGGGAACCAGATGGTTGCAGGCAAGTAGATGATCCTGAACCTGGTGGTGTGGGACTTTAGGCTTCTGTACCTCCTGCCTGATGGTGGCTGTGAGAAGAGGGCACGGCCCAGATGGATGGGGTCCTTGATGATAGATGCCGTCTTCTCAAGCTCCTGGTGTAGATGCTTTCGATGGAGGGGAGGGCTGTGGCTGTGATGGACCGGGCTGAGTCCACCACTCTGCAGCCTCTTGCGTTCCTGTGCGGTGGGATTGCTGTACCAGGTCATGCGGATATGGCAATTCCAACAAAGAAGAACGGTTTTCTAAGAGAATTTCAAAAGTTAAGAAAATAAATAACAGACTAGTGTGGTACGTTTCACAATGGTGACCATAGGATATGCCACATCAGAATTAGGCCATTGACCAGATATAGACTGTGCTGTAATCTAATAAGATATTTTGAGAATTTATCAGGATGCATCAAAGCATGGTTTGGGAACAGCTCCATCTAAGACTGCAAGATATTGCAGGGAATTGTTGATGCAGCCCAGGCCATCACACAAACCAACCTCCCTTCCATTGACTCCCTCTACACTTCACTCTGCCTCGGCAAGGCCACCAACATAATCAAGAACGAGTCACACACCGGCCACTCCCTCTTCTCCCCTCTCCCATCAGGCAAGAGGTACAGAAGTGTGAAAGCACACACATTCAGGAACAGTTTTTTCCCAGCTATATTAGGCAACTGAACCGACCTATCAACAAATAGAGAGTTACTATCTACCTCATTGGAGACTTTCGGACTGTCTTTAATCAGACTTTACTGGACTTTATCTTGCACGAAACGTTATTCCCTCCATCCTGTATCTGTACACTATGGACGGCTCATGTAATCATGTATAGTCTTTCCGCTGCCTGACCAGGAGCTTTTCACTGTACCTCAATACACGTGATAATGAACTAAACTAAACTAAACTTGAACGCTTTGAACTCACAATAGTGCAACTTGACTTATTACAAGTGGCCTTTACAATTTAACCCTTTCATTGCCGGCGTTGTTCCAGTGATCTTTCCCAAGGCAAAGCTATCCTTCCTGTGGTCGGGACTGGACCAGAACTGACAGTAAGCTGGAGCAGCTGGGTGGAGGATGAGGAGGAGGTGACAGCTGAGCAGAAGGTCGGGTGACATCTGGCCTGGCCAAACCTGCGTCAGAGGCAGATATATCTGGAGTCCCGTATTTAAAATAAGGACATCGTAAATCATCCAACATATGTTGGGGCACTGCGGAAGGTGCATCTTAGTGTTCTGCAGATGGTGGCTGAGTTGGAACAGTTTACTAATGTTGCCTGGTGGATAAGGGATGAGGCTGGAAGGAGGAACCAGCAACTCCCTAACTCTCTCTCCGCTTACAGCTCGGCAGGAGTCACTGCTTCCCCACATTGAACCCGGGGCCGCTGGCCTGAACGTCGTGAATGTCACTGAAGATGGGCACTAAGTGCTGGAGTAACTCAGCGGATCAGGCAGCATCTCTGGGGGAAAAGAATAGGTGATGTTTCGGGTCAGAGCCGGTGTGGTCCCTGCCGTGCCTGATGCAGCTGGGATCAGGTGAGGGTGTGAGGGTGGACCTACAAGAAGGTGGTCCTCGAGACTCTGGCAGCAAAGGCAGCTGTGCGGATGTGCAGCAAGGTAACTTCTATCCGCATAGACAATGGAGGTCTTAGATAGAAATGTGTTTCCCCCTGTAACTAATGCTGAAACAGACCACAACTCTACATTAATTCATGTCATAGGAGCAGAATTAGGGCATTCGGCCCATCAAGTCCACTCCACCATTCAATCATGGTTGATCTATCTTTCCCTCCCAACTCCATTCTCCTGCCTTCTCCCCATAACCTTTGACCCCCCTCACTAATCAAGAACCTGTCAATCGCTGCTTTTAAAATACCCAATGACGGCCTCCACAATGCTTTGAGGCAATGAATTCCACAAATTCACAACCCCCTGACTAATGAAATTACCCCTCATCTCCTCATCTCCTTTCTAAAGGTATGTCATTTTGTTCTGAGACTATGCCCTCTGGTCCTAGACTCTCCCATTACTACACATCCACTCTATCTGGGCCTTCCATTATTCGGTAAGTTTTCTAAACTCTAGTGAGTACAGTTTCAGACCAGTCAAATGTTAATTATATGTTAACCTAATCATTCCGGGGATCATTCTCGTAAATCCCCTCTGGACCCTATTCAATGTCAGAACATCCCTTCTCAGATGTGAGGTCCAAAACTGCTCAAAATACTCCAAATGTAGTCTCTATAGAGGCATAGAGCTGTACAGCAATGATCCAGGCCATTGTCCTTGCTGACCAAGTTGGTGTACTGGAGTAATCCCATGTACTTGCATTAGGCCCATATCCCTCCAAACCCTTCCTATCCATGTATCTGCCCAAATGTCTTTTAAAAGTCATAATTGTACCCGCTTCTATAGCTTCCTCTGGCAGCTCATTCCAGACAAGGACAACTCTCTGGGTGAAAAGGTTGCACTCGAGGTCCCACTTAAACCTGTTCCCTCTCACATTAAGCATGTGCTCTATAGTTTTAGAATCCTCGACCCTGTGGAAAAGATGGTGAGTATTCACTTCACCCATGCCCCTCAGGATCTTGTACACCTCAATAAGGTCACCCCTCAGCCTCCAATGCTCCAAAGCAAATAAATAGGGAGCAGCCTGTAAAACCCCCTTTGGTGCAAGTGATCCCCATCATCTGCAGACCTCAAGTGCACAAAATTATTCAGTGCAAAGTATGTCAAGGTATGCATACCATTTATCTGTTGCCTTTCAGTGAATGTATACTGGTAGCCAAAAATATAATGATGTTGCTTGTTGGCAAATTGTTTGATATCTCTAAGAGAGCGTAATCATCTCTTGACAGACACAAAATGCTGGAGTAACTTAACGGGTCACATCAGAGCGGCACAGGGCAGCACAGTGGCACAGCAGTAGAGTTGCTGCCATACAGCAGCAGAGGCCCAGGTTCGATCCTGACTACAGGTGCTGTCTGTACGGAGTCCCTGTGACCAATGCGTTTTCTCTGAGTGCTTCAGTTTCCTCCCACACTCCAAAGACATGCAGGTTTGTAGATTAATTTTCTTTAGTAAAGATTGTAAACAGTCCCCAGTGTGTAGGATAGTGTTAGTGTGCGGGGATCGCTGGTTGGCGCAGAGACAGTGGGCTGAGTGGCCTGTTTCCACACTGTGCCTCTAAGCTAAACTATCCATTTTCTCCATGAGAGATGCTGCTTGACCCACTGAGTTACTCCAGCACTTTGTGCCTATCTTTGGTATAAACCAGCATCTGTAGTTCCTTGTCTGTAGTTCCTTGTCTGTAGTTCCTTGTTTCTACATGATCATCTCTTGTGCTGGTGTTGTAAGCATTTGATGGGAGATATCAGTGTGCTTTTATGCCAGAGCTACATGAATGCATCCTGAATATATTATCTCTTTACCTGAGTCAGTTTAGCAAAGGACAGAAATCGTCTCTTTAATATTTGTTCTGCATATCTGATAATAAATTCCAGAAATGTGGAAACATTGGAATATTTTTTATTTTACATTTAATATTTCACAAACATAGAAATAAGATAAAAAACCATCATTTGTTAATGTATATTCATATCTAAAAAGTCAGAGGACTGTGTTATATGATGTTTCATGAATATGAAGGAGAGATCTTCATCCACGTATTAAAAAAATATTGAACGACTTCTAGTGAAAAATGCGGGGAAAGAAAACAATTCTTGCAGGCACATATCTATTAAAAATTTTCACTAAGGAATAATAATGTGGAACTGCATTATTAGGGCATTTGATTTTTTTTTAAACCAGGATGATGGACAATGTCTACTTAATCCTTGAGTACAATAGGATGTATTCATTTGTAAAACTTACCGATGTATTAAGGCTCATTCATGGTTATCATATGGATTATGAGAAAAATAAAATCCAAAGCATTAAAACGTTGCTGTGTTTGATTAAAAATCTCTAAATACAAGTGCACATATTTAATTCCAGTGATTGTCAGGTAAACTAGCAGAATGTGTTGTTAATCAAAATTATACATCATGAGTTTGAAATGTAAAATTTTGCAAAAATCAGCCGAGCAGATTTAATAAATTGAATATATGAAAGTGAACATTTGGACAAATTTACTTCTGTATCTTACTGTGCAGTGTTTGGTTTAATTTTTTTTAAACGCCATAAAGATGAAAATAAACCACGAAGTAACAACAGATATAGCAAAATATCACATTAAAATACAGCAAAATTGTAGTTCAATTCAACCCTTCCTTTAAGAAGTGCTTTGAATATTTAAATATTTTTTTAAAAAGCAAAATGCATGTGAACTAGCGAGCATAAAACATATCCATGGGTGTACTCATGAATGCCTCAGAATAAATGCCTCAAAATGTATAGTTGGTTCAGGCATCTTGGAGCTAATTACGTTTTATCTGTTCCCTGCCACATTCTAGAGTGAAACAACAAACAACATTTATGATACCTTTATTAATATATAGTTCTCACAGTGTTTCCTGGGTATGCAAATTGGGATGGTGTTTTAAGAAATAATAATATGCATTAAAACACAAAATCTGTTCCTCTGATATAGACATGACTGTTTGGATTCAATGCAGAATCAGAAAATTGTAGGATCCTTCAGAACTGTCTGATGTTTCAGATATCAACACTGAAACACTTGAGCTAGATAAATATCAATGGATATCATTACATTTATTCATCTTTTGTTGCAATTTCTAGCAAAAAATTCACGTTAATAAATATATTCATATATATATATATTTATATAGTCTACCTTTCTATAATGTATATCATATATATATTACATATATACGCACACACACACACACACACACACACACGCACACACACACACACGCACACACACACACATATATATTGTTCTGTAATTGATCCTACCAAATATATATATGTGTGTGTGTGTGTGTATTTATATATGTATTTAAGTCACATATTTTATATATCTAATTTATAGTCATATATATATAGTAATAATCAGTTTCAGTTATAAATATATATATATATATATATACACAGTTATAAACAGTATACATATATCTAGCTATATATATCTATATATTTACCTATATATCTATATATTATATATTTATCTGTCTATATATTTACACACACATATATATATTTACTTATGCATTTTATATCAGGGGAACAGATTTTGTATTTTAATATAGATTATTTCTTAAAACATCTTACACACACACACACACACACACACACACACACACACACACACACACACACACACACACACACACACACACACACACACACACACACAACACACACACACACACAACACACACACCATCCACAGGTATGTGAGAATGTGATCTCCTAATTTGCTTACCAAAAGGAGATCAATGATCTCACCTGCTGTTATCTAGAATCCTTTTTAGAATCCAAACTACACTCCTGTAATGTTTAATACTGCTGTCATTTAATAAATCAGTTTTATTTTTTGCAGACTTACATCATTACCTTTAATCTCCTAAATGACATTCGACATCAAAAACCTTACTGCAAGAAGGCTGCTTCTGACGCCTTGTGCTAACAAGACGCCCTCAGCGAGTGGAATTTACAGAGCACACTCCATGCATTCCGAACACATCCAAAGGCAAGGGAGCAAATACTACTTCCACAGCTTCATTATCATTCTCGGGTTCCTCCATGCCAAATGAATCAGGAGCGCAAATGAATTAGTGAGAATTAAGGAGCCTCTGTGGTCTGAACCCTTTCCAAATCTCAGCAAAGATGAAAGGGGACGGAGTGATGCCTCACATCCCCCAGTGCCTGAGAACGGAGCCCCTATGCCAACACTGCTTCTCAAGAGCCCCGCTGAAATGTGCAGACAGTTAATGTTGCCTAACGTCTTATGACCACAGGTTCGGCCACGTGGGAGTAGTTTTACAAGGCTACAGAATCAAATCCCCCTCACTCACAATTAATTGCAAGCCAGTAGCTTTTGCACCTCGATGTCAGTGATCCTATCCTAAGCATACTTCCCTCTTATCTTAATCACTTACAGATAAATCAAAGGCCTTCTATTCTTTCAAAATCCAAACTGCTAAAAAGGCAGAATACCAAAGTGTTTAATAAAGTAAAGAGAATGAATGCTTAAAATAGATTCTCGGGAACATTTTAAAAACTGAATGTGTTACTGTATGAGTCCGAGCTTGCAAAACTTAAGATATATTAGACTTTAGACTTCAGAGCTACAGCGCGGAAACAGACCGTTCAGCTCACTGATTAGCATTCACCCCGTACTCTAGCACTATCATACACACCGGGGATCATTTATTATTTTTTTTTACTAAAGTCAACTAACCTACAAATCTGTACGCCTTTAGAGTATGGGAGGAAACCAGAGCACCCGGAGAAAACCCATGCGGTCACGGGTAGGATGTACAAACTCTGCACCGACAGCACCTGTAGTCAGGATTGAACCCGGGTCTCTGGCGCTGTAAGGCAGTAACTCTACCACTGCACCATTGTGCCGCCCAGTTTAGCTTATGATTGTTACGTGTTCCGAGGTATAGTGACAAGGTTTTTGTTGTGCGCTATCCTATACTGCATACTGCAGTGCAGTGCACTTGGAGTTTATGACTCATCGGTTCATATTCCAGGAGCAGATTTAGGCCATTTGGCCCATCAAGTCTCCTCTGCCATTCAATCATGGCTGATCTATCATTCCCTCTCAACCCCATTTTCCTGCCTTCTCCCCATAGCCCCTGACACCCTTACTCATCAATTATGGTGGGGTGTTTCAGCATCTTTTCTTGGTCTTATGTTGTCCAAAACTGATCAGTGAATTCTCAAGGGAACTCTTGGTGTTTCTGCATTCCCATTTCATCAAGTGCAGAATCTCTGTCACTCTGGTTCCTGGACTAAACAAAGTGACGTCTGTCTTTTCGGAGCAAGGATAAACGAGTTCTTCGTCACTTTGTAGTCAGTCATGGCTGGCATCTTAATGCGGCTATTTGATCATGGAATTACACCATGCAATTAGTGTCAGACTGTATCGATCACCGTTACATCAATTGATAGAGTCATCAATTGAGAGGCAAAGCTTTTCATTGTACCTTGGTACATGTGATAATAAACTAAACTGAACGACAACACAGAAACAGGCCCTTCGGCCTAACTCGCCCATGCTAACCAAGATGCTAGTTCCACCTGCCTGCATTTGGCACATATCATTCAAAATCTTTCCTATCAATGTACCTGTCCAAATGTATTTTAATTGTTGTTATAGTACCTGCCTCAACTACCTCCTCTGGCAGCTTGTTCCATATACAGTACCCACCCTCTATGTGAACAAGTTGCCCCTCAGGTTCCTATTAAATATTTAATCTTAAACCTACGTCATTTGGTTCTTGATTCCCCTACGCTGGATGAAAGACAGTGTATTCACCCTATCAGTTCTCCTTATGATTTCATACACAAAAAATATATATTTTGTATTTATTATCTATTTGGTAAATCCTTGTCAGATATTCTTATAAGTAACACACGATATTCTGAAAATAAACTATACTGGGACAGAGCCAGAATGATCCTGTATTTTACACTGATTGTCTTCCACATCACTGGTTAGATGTGCATCTATGTTTGCAGGGGACACATCCTGCAAATCATACTGCTTACTACTTAAAAGTAAATCAATTTGTTTTTGTAGAGAAATGCTGAACCATCTAATCTATATAATTTGACAGGCTTTTTTTCCCAGGGTAGGGGAATTGAAAACCTGAGGATATAGGTTTAAGGTGAGATGGGAAAGATTTAATCGGAACCTAAGGGGCGACATTTTCTCACACAGAGGGTGGTGGGTGTGTGGAAGGAGCTGTCAGAAGAGGTAGTATCTGTACACTGTAGACGACTTAATTGTAATCATGTATACTCTTTTCACTGACTGGATAGCATGCAACAAACGGTTTCCATTGTACCTCGGAACACGTGACAATAAACTAAACTAAACTAGTTGAGGCAGGTACAATAAGAACATATAGTTTAGTTTGAAGGTACGGCATGGAAACATGCCCTTCAGCCCACCGAATCCATGCCGACCATTGGTCACCCATTTACACTAGCACTATGTTAACCCACTTTCCCATCCACTCCCCACACACAAGGGGACAATTTACAGAGGGCCAATTAACTGACAAACCCACACGTCTTTGGGATGTGGGAGGAAACCAGAACACGTCAGAGAAAACCCACGAGGTCATAGGGAGAATGTGCAAACTCCATCCGGATGCCTAAAAGACATTTGGACAGGTAGATAAATAGGAAAGGTTTAGAGGAATATGGGCCAAGCGCGGGCAGGTGGAACTACATTAAGCAACAATGGGTGCCTAATGTTTTAGCCCCCATACAGCACAAGTGGCCCAAGTTAAATCTCTACCTTTAATTCTGCTGGTAGGCCATAATTTTACGCTGAGTAAATTGAATATAAATTTTAATGTGCATGATATAGCAAGTAGATTGGAAGCCAGATGAGAAAAAAATTGCCTTTTTAAAATATAAAAACTTGAAGATTATGCTAAGGAACTATGTGTTGTTTTATAGCCGATAGATGTTATTGTTACTGTGAAACACACTTTAATGTTTATATATCCAGCCAGAATGTTACCGGGAGAAGATGGAAATCCTATTATCCAGTGTGAACGTGCAGCAGAGCAAAAAATATCTTCAGTCGGTGGAGAGGTAGAGAGCTGACTTGATTTCTACCAGCAAGTCAGGTCTGAGTGAATGACCCTATGACACTTGAGAAGAATCAGGCTGCACACAGTATTCCCACTCGCGATCAAACATTCGTGGAAAACAGATGATTTTTTTTGTGTATAAAGTGCACGATTTGTATGAGTGTTCCGTTTACCAAGAATTGCAAACCCCCTTTTATACAAAACAGTGCTTTGAAAGAAAAATCAATGTTAAAACTTCTGCATGGGTATCATACATATTTAATCTAAGGTAATTTGTTGCCCATTTATGAAAGGACAATTTTTTTGAGTGTATATCTTGTTTGGTGGAGGTAATTGTTATGTGCACATATTGTTTCCGCTTAGTGATGTCCATGGAGTAAAGTGCGAATAATTATTCTCTGCTGAGTTTTTAATCTTAGTTATTTGAATTGTCATTGCGATTTTCAATCAGTCACATACAGCCCGGGGTGGGAATGAATGTCAATTTATGATTTAATTCTGGTTAATGTTTAAAATACTTTACCCTGGGAGGTCTTCCCTGTGATACTGTGTACTTGATTTGTTATGCAGTCGCGTTTTAACAAAAGCAAGAAACACAAAGTGCTGGAGGAACTCAGCGGGTCAGGCAGCATCTGTGGAGGGAATAGACAGGAAACGTTTTATGTCGGGACCATAGTAGTAGGGGGGGGGGGGGGAGCTGCACTAAAGAGGTGGGGGCAGGACAAAGTCTGGCAAGTGATAGGTGGATCCAGGTGAGGGTGTTTTGATTGGCAAGGTTGGAATCAAGAAGCATAGGTTTAAGGTGAGAGGGGAAAGATTTAATGGGAATCTGAGTAGTACCAATTTCACACAGAGGGTGGTGGGTATATGGAACGAGCTGCTGGAGGAGGTAGTTGAGGCAGAAACTATAACAACGTTTAAAAAACACTTGGACAGGTACATGGTAGACACAAAATGCTAGAGTAACTCAGCGAGTGAGGCAGCATCTTTGGAGAAAAGGAATGGGACGTTTCAGGTCGAGACACTTCTTCAGACTGATGTCAGGGGAGGGGGCGGGATAAAGATAGAATGTAGGCGGAGACAGTAAGACTAGTGGGAGAACTGGGAAGGGGGAGGGATGGAGAGAGGGAAAGCAAGGGCTACTTGAAGTTAGAGAAGTCAATGTTCATACCGCTGGGGTGTAAGTTACCCAAGCGAAATATGAGGTGCTGTTCCTCCAATTTGCATTGGGCCTCACTCTGACAATGGAGGAGGCCCAGGACAGAAAGATCAGATTGAGAATGGGAGGGGGAGTTAAAGTGCTGGGCAACCGGGAGATCAGGTAGGTTTAGGCGGACTGAGCGGAGGTGTTCAATGAAATGATCTCCGAGCCTGTGCTTGGTCTTGCCGATATACAGCAGTCAACACCTGGCAAAGTAGATGAGGTTGGAGGAGGTGCGTGAACCTCTGCCTCACCTGGAAATACTGTTCGGGTCTTTGGACGGAGTCGAGGAGGGAGGTAAAGGGACAGGTGTTGCATCTCCTGCGGTTGCAGGGGAAAGTACCTGGGGAGTGGGTGTTTTGGGTGGGAAGGGACGAGTTGACCAGGGGGATGTGGAGGAACGGTCTCTGCTGAAAGCAGAAAGGGGTGGAGATGCGAAGGTGTGGCAAATAGAGGGATCCCATTAGAGGTGGTGTAAATGTCAGAGGATTATGTGCTGCATGCGACGGCTGATGGGGTGGAAGGTGAGGACAAGGGGGACACTGCAGGAAAACTGTAGGTGAGAAAAGGCCAGAAAAATTCAGGATTAGTAACAGATGACCTCAGGAAAGATGGAGTCCAATAATGGCCCATTCTTGGCTGGGGAAGGTGTACTAACGACAGGGTACAAGGATGTGAATGGGTGGAACTAGGATGGTTGTAACCAGTAGAAGTAGTAACTAATGTTCTTACCCGTTGGGTTGTGAGCAAAACAAGAATCTAGTTTTCGATGCCAGTAAAACGGGAAAAAATGGCGGCGGCGGGAAATTCAAATTAACAACGGTCCCTTACCGCGAATCGGCTTCATCTGCTTCAATTGCCGACTGCGGTTTATTTCCATCCTGGACGAGGTCTTGACCTACCACCTGACGTGGGACCACTGGAGGGTCGCTCCGGTTGCGGTGGTCTGTGGTGTGTTTTTTGGCCGTTTTCGGCCGTTGAACGATCGTCCCCCTGCGGCCTATACTGCTAGCTTCTAGCTGCTAGCCGCCAGAACCGCTAGAATCCCTGCACGCTGCCCGGAGAGGACGCTGGCGTTGACTGTTCGCCGCTTCTCCGCCCGCTGTTCCCCCCCCCCCCCCTGTCTGTTACCTACCTGTTACCTGTTACCTGCCTGCCTGTCTGTTCCCTGCCTGTCTGTTCCCTGCCTGTCTGTTCCCTGCCTGTACCTGTGCCTGTGCATCATTGACGCTGGACACCTCCCTGCACCAGTGAGGGAGCTGGATCCTCTCTACACCTGCACCGCTGGACAACCTCTCTGCACCTGCACTGCTGGATACTCTCTGCACCCTCATCACTGGACTACCTCTACACCTGCTCTGCTGGACAACCTATCTGCTCCCTCAATGCTGGACACCTCGCTGCATCTGCACTGCTGGTCAACCTCTTTGCTCCCTCACTGCTCGACACCTCGCTGCACCCGCTCTGCTGGACAACCTCTCTGCTCCCTCACCGCTGGATACTCTCTCCACCTGCACCTGCACCGCTGGACACCTCTCTGCACCCTCACCATCATGCTCAAATACTCAACTCTGCAGATGACTGTTTTCTTCAACAACCACATCCCATCCTGCATCTAGGTCGTTAAACAGCTTAGACTTCTGCGTCGACCCCGTTTCATCCACAGAGGCTCTCGGCGCAGGCTTGTTTACTTCAACCACGGACATTCCATTCCATCCGTCTGCTCACTACCACGCTCTGCCCCCCCTCAACCGCGTCACCCCCCACCCCAGCTGACCGCACGCACTGTCAACCGGGACAACCTCAGATCTCTCCAGCCTGCCCCCATCCCTCCACCCTCTCATAATGCCAACTTTTCCCTCCTCAACACCAGGTCGCTCAACAACAAAGCCCTTGCCCTCCATGAACTAATCTTTGACAACACTCTGGACTTCCTTCTGCTCACTGAGACCTGGCAACAACCCAATGTCTTCTTCTCCCTCAATCAAACATCCCCACCTGGATTTAATTACATTTCCAAACCCCGCCCCTCCCGCCATGGAGGTGGCCTTGCTGTTATTTTCAACCAGAATTTTCGTATCACTGAACTCACCTTCCCCCCAGTAGCATCATTTGAATTCCTCGCCTTCAAAGCCCTTTCCTCCATGACAGTCATCCTCATTTACCGGCCACCTAAACCAAACCCCTCCTTCCTATCTGACTTCACTGAACTCCTCACACTTGCCTCATCCCTCTCCCCACGTCTGCTGCTACTTGGTGACTTAAATATTCACATGGACTCCCCCACCTGCAAGCTCGCATCTGAATGCGCCTTTTAACTTGACAACTTCTCTCTCACTCAGCACGTCACCTTTCCCACCCATGACAAAGGTCACATCCTTGACCTGGTCTGCTCCACAAATCAACCGGTACTCGACCTCCATCCTTGCCTCTTCCCCCTCTCTGATCATAAGCTTATACGGTTCACCATCCCTTCTCCGACACCTCGCCCCCGCTTCCTCCGAGAAATCACCTTCCGTAATCTAAAATCCATTGATCCCCACCATCTCTCTGACCTGCTCTCCACCACTCTCCCCCTGGACTCAACCCCCATCTCACCTGATGATCTCACAAACCATCTCAACTCCACCTTGTCTACCTCCCTTAACACTATGGCCCCCCTCAAAACAAGAACCGTAACTTTCAACACATCTTCACCCTGGTACACACCTGCACTTCGTAAACTGAAACAGACTGGTCGCCGACTTGAACGACTCACAAAGAAATCATCTCTCACAGTCCACCTTGAAGCTTACAAACTCCACCTCACTGACTCAAAGATGCCCTCATTGCTGCAAAATCTGCCTACCTCTCCTCCATATTCACCGATCCCTGCCTAAACCACAGAACCCTCTTCTCCACAGTGGGCAACCTCCTCAAGCCTCGAGCCAACACTCTCCCTACCTCTACTCCGGATCTCTGCAACTCATTCCTCCACTTTTTCGCTGATAAAATCAGCACCATCTATCAATCTTTATCCCCTGTACCCGACTCCCCAGCATCTACTCCACCACCTACCAAGGCCCCTCCTTTCAACATCTCCACTGACCTCCTTACCCCTCCTCCACACTGCTTCCTCTCCCAGTTTGACCTGGTCACCACTATTGAAATCTCCAAACTCATCAGCTCTTCCAAACCCACTACCTGCTCCCTCGACCCTCTCCCCACTCCCCTGCTGAAGTCCTGCCTCCCCGTTCTCTGCCCCTACCTCACTAATCTCTTCAACTCCTCATTGTCCCAAGGAATTGTCCCCTCCGCTTTCAAAACTGCTGCTGTTACACCAATCTTAAAGAAACCTGGTCTTGATCCCTCCTCTCTCATTAACTACCGCCCAATCTCAAACCTCCCCTTTCTTTCAAAAACCCTGGAGCGTATCGTTGCGTCGCAACTTCATTCCCACCTCCTTGCGTATAACCTACTTGAACCCCTCCAATCTGGCTTTCGCCCCCTCCATAGCACAGAAACTGCTCTCCTCAAAGTCCTCAACGACCTCCTCACCTCTGCTGACACTGGTTCCCTCAACATCCTCATCCTCCTCGACCTGAGCGCAGCCTTCGATACAGTGAACCATAACATCCTGCTCACCAGACTCAAAGACCTCGGCATTGAAGGCTCTGCACTCAGCTGGCTCCGTTCCTACCTTTCCAACAGATCCCACTTCATCTCTCTCCACAACCACACCTCTGCTACAGCCACAGTCACTCAAGGCGTTCCCCAAGGCTCCGTACTCGGCCCCCTCCTCTTCATCATCTACATCCTCCCCCTTGGTCAGATACTCCTCCACTTCAACCTGGACTTCCACTGTTACGCTGATGACACCCAGATCTACCTCGGCACCAAATCCCCCCACAACCCCCCCCCCCCCCCCTCTCCCATATCAACTCCTGTTTGTCAGCTATAAAAACCTGGATGCAACATAATTTCCTCAAACTCAACAGCGATAAGACAGAATTCCTCCTCATAGGCTCCAAAGCCACACTCAGCAAAATCAATAACCCCACTCTCACCATCGACGGCACCACTGTCTCCCCATCTCCCCAGGCCCGCAACCTTGGCGTGATCTTTGATTCCACCCTCTCCCTTGAGCCTCACATCCGCCATGTCATTAAAACCTCCTTCTTTCATCTCCGCAACATCGCCAAACTCAGACCCTCTCTCACACCTCCCGCTGCTGAAAGACTCATCCATGCCTTAATCTCCTCCCGACTGGACTACTGCAACTCACTTCTCCTTGGCATCAGCTCCACCTACATCAACCGACTCCAACTGGTCCAGAACGCAGCCGCCCGACTCATCACCCACACCAAATCCTGGCATCACATCACTCCAGTCCTCAAACAACTTCACTGGCTTCCCATCTCCCACCGGATCACCTACAAAATCCTGATCCTCACCTACAAAGCCCTCCACCATCTGGCCCCCCCATATCTCACTGACCTCCTCTCCCCCTACCAACCCTCACGGTCCCTCAGATCCACATCAGCCGGTCTCCTCTCCATCCACAAGTCCAACCTCCGCAGTTTTGGGGACAGAGCCTTCTCCAGGGCAGCTCCCAGGCTCTGGAACTCCCTCCCCCAACTGATCCGCAATTCCGTGTCCCTCACCATCTTCCAGTCCCGCCTCAAGACCCATCTCTTCACCTCTGCCTATCCTTAGCCCCACGTCCCCCTCCCTTTTCATCTGTGCATTAATTGCCTCATATTGTGTTTTGTATTGAATTCTGTCTTTACTTTGTGTACTAGTCATGTCTCTACTATTTATTTCATTCCCCTTACATGTTTTTCCTCTACCTGCTAAATTTTTGTAAGGTGTCCTTGAGACTCTTGAAAGGCGCCCATAAATAAAATTTATTATTATTATTATTATTAAAACAATGTGCAAAGGAGGCTTTACAAGGCTGAGAGGCCTCATTGAAACTTCCCGAATAGTGAAAGATCTGGATAGAGTGGGTGTGGAGAGGATGTTGCCACTAGTGGGAGAGTTCAGGACTGGAGGCCATAACCTCAGAATAAAAGGACATTCCTACAGAAAGGAGATAAGGAGGAATTTCTTCAGTCAGAGGGTGGTGAATCTGTGGAATTCATTGCCAAAGATGGTTGTGGAGGCCATCATCGGGTATTTTTAAGGCAGAGATTGATAGATTCTTGATTAGTAGTGTCAGGTGTTATGGGGAGAAGGCAGGAGAATGGAGTTGAGAGGGAAAGATAGATTGAACAGCGGAGTAGACTCGGTGGGTTGAATGGCTTAATTCTGCTCCTAAAACTTGTGAACTTATGCAAAAGCAGACAATTGCTGTTGAATGGTGCCCCCTTGTTAGATGTAAGCCATCTGCAAGGAACTTTGAAATTGGTTTCAACTTGTGCTCTGGATCCATTAATATTATTGCCAATAAATCAAACCTAATCAGGTCAAAGATATCCTATCTGTGCCTTAGATAAATGAATAATTAATATGGCAGTGTGGCACTGTGAAGGGCAGTCAACCTTATTATTGTCATTGATTAACCAATAATTGAATATGCATCATACCAGATTGGAAAATTTAAAATGGCCTAGTAATATTTTTCTTCAATTAATTAATATGCGACCCT
This sequence comes from Amblyraja radiata, assembly GCF_010909765.2. Classification (NCBI taxonomy): domain Eukaryota; kingdom Metazoa; phylum Chordata; class Chondrichthyes; order Rajiformes; family Rajidae; genus Amblyraja; species Amblyraja radiata. Next base: position 36,381,777 of record NC_045962.1, read on the forward strand.
ATTTGCTTCAATGTAAAAATAATGGTAAACATCAAAACTTATTTCTAAATGAGTTGGAATCATTTTATTAAGAGAAAAGGTTTCCATTTTAAAGAATCTGAAGGATATAACTGGGAAACAAGACCATTATATTTATTTCAATTATTATTTTTATTATTATTCTTTATTAAACATCGCTGGTGCTCCATGATTTTTGGCATGTGGTTGCTTATAGTTACATAAATTATTACAGATTGACTTAGATTAAAGATTATGTAGGGTGTCATTTGCTAATTTTCTCCGACATTCACATTTGCTCCTGTGTGATTTTCTTTCTGGTAATAAATCTAATCATTGCTTTAGCCTAAACCACGCGATCTGACAGAGTCATGCTTACATAGCACAGAAAAGCCACAGGCATTTCCCGTACTCTATGGAGACGGGCTGCTGTGATATCGTACCATCTCCGTATATAAACACGTCGGATTTTTAGCATGGAAAATGCAGGTACTATTGATAGAATTTTAGTTTAGTTTAGTTTAGAGACGCAGCATGGAGAAGGCCCTTCGGTCCATCGAGTCCACGCTGGCCATCGATCACACTAGTTCTATGTTTCACTTTCACTTTCGCATCCACTCCCTACACACTGGGGGCAATTTATAGAGGGCCAAATAACCTACAAACCCGCACGTCTTTGGGATGTCGGGAAGAAACCGGAGCACCCGGAGGAAACCCATGTGGTTAGGTGGAGAATGTGTATCCTTCACGCAGACAGCACCCGTAGTCAGGATCGAACCCAGGTCTTTGGCGCTGTGAGGAAGCGGCTCTACCAACCACGCACTGTGCCACCCCCAAAAAATACGAGTGACAGAACAAAGAGTCCAATTTTACGTATTAGTTTCCAAAACTAATTTACCCACTAAACATTATTTTCATAATCAATAAAATATTATCCATAAATGTTGCAAATAAATACACAGTGAGAGATGAAACATTTCTGTATAAAGATAAAAAAGACACAAAGTACTGGAGTAACTCAACAGGCCAGGCAGCATCTCTGAAGAACATGGATAGGTGACGTTTTGGATCGGGACCCTTCTTCAGACAGATTGTGGGTGGTGGGTGGGGAAGCTGGTAGAAAGATGGGGGCAGGACAAAGGCTGGTGAGTGATAGGTGGATACAGGTGAAGGGGGTTAGATTATTGGCAGATGGTTGGACAGAGATGCAAAGACAAAAAGTGTGAGTAATGTGATAAGAATAGGAGGCATGAAATGTGAAGCCTGAGGAAGGAATATAGGTGGAATGAAGGGGGGAGGGGGAAAGGGAGAAATGGGTGCACATCTGAGTGGGGCATTGGGAGATGGTGGGGGGGGGGAAGGGAGTGGATGGTTGCAGTTGAAAGGGAACGATAGGTCAGCCATGATTGAATAGCAGATCAAACTCGATGGGCCGAATGGCCTACCTCTGCTCCTATTACTTATGAGAACCGGGTTCGCATCTGACTATGCGGGTGCTGTCTGTGCGGAGTTTGCATGTTCTCCCTGTGACCACCTGCGCTTTTTGCAGGTGATCCGTTTTCCTCCCCCACTCCAAAGACGTACAGGTTTGTCGGTTAATTGGCTTTGGCAAAAACTGTAAATTGTCCGTAGTGCGTAGGATACTGCTAGTGCACGGGGTGATCGCTGGTCGGCGCAGACTCGGTGGGCCGAAGGGCCTGTTTCTACGCTGTATGTCTAAAGTCGAAACTGGTTCATTCCGGGGCATAGTTTGCACCTTTAAACATTCCCCTAAAACGTGGTTATGAGTTTCATGTTCCCCGGGTGCAAAATGCATTTGTGCTGGCAACTGATAGACAGTCTTCAAGCACATCTCAGGTACACCTTTTGGCTATATTGGATTTCACAGAATCCCTTAAATAATGTATCAGTAATCCAGCATCAATGGTGGGAGAAGGAATATTTTCCTTTATATCGAGATGAAGATCTAAATTTTGGAAGCCAGGGACGGAGCTACATTAATAAATTATTCAACAGAAAAATGAAACTCAGTGGAATTGGCAAGAAGATAACCTAAATGTGTAGAAAGCCCCTGTGAAAATTGATGAAAGAATGAATTAGGGATTGTTCAGAATTTAAAAGAAGGCAAATTAAAATTTGACAAAAGAAATAAGGTGGATCTTTTTTTTTAGAGGCACAGCGTGGAAACAGGCCCTTCGGCCCACTGAGTCCGGGCTGGCCAGTGATCACCCTACACACTAGCACTATCATACGCTCCAGGGCCAATTTACTATTTACCGAAGCCAATTAACCTATAAACCTGTACGTCTTTGGAATGTGGGAGGAAACCGGAGCACCTGGAGAAACCCCACGCAGTCACAGGGAGAACGTGCAAACTCCGTACAGCACCCATAGTCAGGATTGAACCCGGGTCCCTGGCGCTGTAAGGCAGTAGCACTACCAGCTGCGCCACTGTGCCGTGTTGGATGGTATGTAAAGAATGGGCATCGTTTTAATCCTTTTATTAACCAGTAAGGATGTTGTGGCCCATATGCCCTCTTCCTGTGTGATTAATTTTCTATTATCCACTGCCTCAACAAATACCTGTGTTTAAAGTTTAGTTTAGTTTAGACATACAGCACGGAAACGGGTCCTTCGGCCCACCGAGTCCGCATCGGCCAGCATTCCTCACACATTAACACTATTCTACCCACTCGAGGGACAATTTACATTTGTACCAAGCCGATTAACCTACAAACCTGTACAAACCTCGTACAGACAGCACCCGCAGTCGGGATTGAACCCGGGTCTCTGGCGCTGTAAGTGCTGTAAGACAGCAACTCTACCACTGCGCCACCGTGCTGCTGATTTTTGAATAAATAAGGTCAGTGGCCAAAAGGGTTCCTTAACCTTCTCATTATCTATACTGCAAATTCAACATGTTCCCTGATCAATCCATCGTATCAATTTACAGACTTCTGGGACAAAGTGGAATTTTGACCATAATGGGGGAGCTGAGCTGATGAAGGTAATTTGGGCAAAAGCCCTGTTTGTGTGCTATAATTTCCGTGTAATTCTATCTAGCCGTTAAGTGGTGAGAAGTGAACATAAGGAAGGATCTGATATTGATCAGCAGCATAAAAGGGTATATTTTCAACTTTTGGAAATGTGGTTGGACTTAACATGATAAATGAGAAACTGTTGTTATGGAAAATCACAACATAAGGCAGAGCCTAGAGTGAAAGGCTTCCCCATAGTAAGAGATAAGTGACTTAAGCCTCGGGCTTGTAGTTTTGAGAACTACTCAGACAAGAAATGAATACTTGGTAACTTCATCTGTGGTTTAAAAATCGCAAATTCTCCTAGTGAGGCCTTATTAAAGTATTTTTAGATTAGGGAATAAAATGATAAGATTGTTCTAGAGAAGGAGTCATAGAGTCATACATGCAGCGTGGAAACAGGCTGTTCGGCCCAACTTGCCCACGCCGACCAACATGCCCCATCTACACTGGTACCATATCCCCCTCTAAACCTGGCCTATCATGTCCAAGTATCTCTTACATATTATGATAGCATGGACCAGCCATTGAAGTTCCCCGTAAAAGGATGGAGGTGGAGGCTTTGGAGAGGGCGCAGAAAAGCTTTACCAGAAAGATGCTTGGATTAGAGGGTTTTGACTATTGTGAGAGCTTTTATAAACTTGGGTCGTTTTCTGTTAAACCTTGAAAGTTATGGGGAAACCTGATAAAAAATATATAAATTTATCAGAGGCATAGATAGAATAATCCTATTTCCGAGGTTGGAAATGTCATAGACCAAAGGGCATAGCTTTAAGGTGGGAGGGACACAGTTTAAAGGAGATGTGTGGGGCTAGTTTTTTTACACAGGTGGGTGCCTGGAACACGCTGCCAGGGATGGTGGTGGAGGCAAATACTGTATTGGCGTTTAAGAGGCTTTTAGACGAGCACAAATGCAGGGGGCGGCACAGCGCTGAAGCGGGCGATGCCTTGCCCGGGTCGCCGCGCTGGAGCTCCGGTGAGCTGAAGACCGCCGATGAAACATCGCGGAGCGGCGGTCTGTGGAGCGGACAGCCGCGGGCGGCGGCGCTGACTTTTCATCGGGAGCCTGGGATCTCTTGCCGAGATCGCCAGTGGTGGAGCTCCATCCAGCGCGGCCTTGTCGGCTTTGGAAGCCACGGTCTCGAGTAAGGAAGCGGCCGTTCCAGAGTTCCCATGCCGCTGAGAGGATTCATCCGACGCCGGAGCACCATCACCCGGCGAGAAGGGCCTGGAACATCGGGCCTCCCTAAAGGTAACTGTGGAGGCCTAAATAGGCCCGACTATGGGTGGACATGGGATGGGGACTGGACACTGTGCCTTCCCTCATAATGGGAACCATTGTGGGGGGATGTTTTTATGCTTACATTTCTTTATTATTGTTATGTCTGTATTCTTTCTTTATGTGCTGCATTGGCAAGAAGCATTTCACTACACCTAGGTGTATGTGACTAATACAATAACCTTTGAACCTTTGAAATAGAGGGATATGGATCACGTGCAGGCAGAGGAGATTAGATTATCTTGGTATCATGTTTGACACACACATTGTGGGCCGAATGGTCCTGTGCTGTACTGTTCTATGTTCTTTGAATGTTGGGACCGGCTGGAGAAATGTGACACCTTTCTCCTGTTCCTGTTTCCTTGTGTACTTGATTTCTTGCGCTCCTGTGTTGGGGGTGGGGGTGCGGGGAGCTGTTTTTTGGCAGTGAGAAAATAGCTTGATGAAGATGGGAACTTCCAAATTGGCTGCAGCTGAGTAGATAATGGCTCAATTAATGTCCCCAGCAGTTGTTAATAGGCACTTTAAAATTGTTTTTGAACCTGGCTCCAAGCCTCCCTTGTGCTGAACTGGTTTACAGGGGCAGAGGGATCTAGTCATACGGAACAAAAACAGGCCATTCGGCCAAATTTCTCCATGCTGACCATCATGTCCATCTACACTAGTCCCACCTGCCCATGTTTTGCCCATATTCCTCTAAACCTTTGCTATCTACTTACCTGTCCAACTGTCTTTAAAATGCTATTATAGTACCTGCCTCAACTACCTCCTTTGGCAGCTCGTTCCATACACCCACCAAAGGAGTATGTGTGGAAATATACTCTCACCTTAAATCTATGTTCTTCGGAGAAAACAATCCACGTTTGTCCAACCTCTCCTGATAGCTAATACAATTTGGTATGCTCAATTGATATCCCACATCTAATTCCACCCACCCCCAAAGCTCGCTGTGAGAAGATGCTGCAAGTTAATATTGCCGAATTGGATTATTTCTCATTTTAATCTTAAGCGGTATGACAACCTGGGCAGCACATTATAGGAAAGCTGGAGAGGGTGCAGAGAAGATGTACGAGGATGTTGCCAGGACTAGAGGGTCTGGGCTATAGGGAGAGGTTGAGTAGGCTGGGACTCTATTCCATGGAGTGCAGGAGGATAAGGAGTGATCTTATAGAGGTGTCTGAAATCATGAGAGGAAAAGATCAGGTAGATGCAGAGAGCCTCTTGCCTAGAGTAGGTGAATCGAGGACCAGGGGACAAAGGTTTAAGGTGAAGGGGAAAAGATTTAATAGAAATCTGAGGGGTAGCTTTTCCACACAAAGGGTGGTGGATGTATGGAACAAGCTGCCAGAGGAGGTAGTTGAGGCAGGAACTATCCGAATGATTAAGAAGCAGTTAGATAGGTACATGGATAGGACAGGTTTGGGAGGATATGGACCAAAAGCTGGCAGGTGGGTCTAGTGTAGCTGGGACATGTTCGCTGGTGAAAGCAAGTTGGGCCGAAGGGCCTGTTTCCACATTGTGTCACTCTATGACATACAAATGTTGATTCTTGGAGACACTAGTAACTGCAGATGTTGGAATATTGTGCAAAGTACAATGTGTCGTGCAGCATCTGTGGAGGGAATGTGTTTCAAGAAGGGTCCTGACCCGAAACATCGCATGTCCATTCCCTCCACAAATTCTGCCTGATCCGCTGAGTACCTCCAGCACTTGTGCTTTGATTCATTCATCATTGTTCATTCATCATTCATTCATTCATTCATCATTGTTGAAAACATTAGTGACACAGTGGTGCTGGTTTCCGATGGGAATGGTGACAGACACACCACACATCTCTGTCCTCCAGTTCCTGCGGACTTCCGCTGCTGGAAGTATAGGATTTTGGTGTGTGTGCCTTATCATCATTCCTTACAATGCTATGTACGACAGTGATCACAACTTCTACTGAAGTGTGGATGGCCGTTGGCTCGCTAGAAGCTCATCCGCCCTTTGACAGGTCTTCTTTTTGGTCCTGCTGGGGGTCCAGAGCCCCCTCCTCACCTGGCAAACTAGATGGAAGAGACGGTTTAGTCGCCGACTATCCGAGCATGGAGCAAGTAGCACAGGATTACATGGTACCCGTAGCGGGGGAACTCCCAAATACAAAAGTTGAATTTTAATGTTTTCATTTTGATTGCTATTGAAGTATTCAAAACATATCAGTGCTTTTTTCTGTTTATTGAGCAATATAAATTGAATGAAAAATCTCAGTTTCATTTTTGATTCCATTTATAGTGTAATAGATAGGGTAGTGGAATCATTAGTGTAGATGCTCAGATACGGAAATCGAGAACCAACATTTCATGGGGGATATGGAAGGGGGATGGGGGGGCGAGGTTGGCAATGAGGTGGGTAGGTGCTGTTCCACCTAAATGTGCGGGGTAATGACAGGCAAGGAAAGGTTTGGGGGAAAATGACCCGAACGCAGGCATATGTTTAAGGTGAGGGGGGATAGATTTAATGGGAACCTGAGGGGCAACATTTTCACGCAGAGGGTGGTGGGTATATGGAGGCTGTCAGAGGAGGTAGTTGAGGCAAAAACTATAAACAGCATTTAAAAGACATTCAGACAGGAACATGGACAGGAGTGGCGTAGAGTGAAAGGGACAAATGTGAACAGGTGGGATTGGTGTAGATGGGGAACCGTGGACAACTACATGGATTGGAAAGGCTTAGAGAGATGTAGTCTCAAATGCAAGCGATTGAGATCAGTATAAATTGGGCATTTTGGTCAGCCATGGACGATTTGGGCTGAAAGGCCTGTTTCCATGCTGTATGACTTTATAATTCCATGCAATGGAACCAGGTAGAAGGTGGGTACAGGGAGACAAAGAGGAAAACGATGTTTTAGTTGAGTTTACTTTAGAGATACAGCGTGGAAACAGGTCCTTAAGCCCACCGAGTCCATGCCGACCAACTATCACTGTTGCACTAGTTCTATCCTACGCACTAGGGACAATTTACAGAAGCCAATTCACCTTCAAACATGTATGTCTTTGGAGTGTGGGAGGAAACCAGAGCACCCGAAGAAAACACACGTGGTTACAGGGAGGACATACAAATTCTGTACAGAGAGTACTCACAGAGGGTCGAACCCTGGTCTCTGTAAGGCAGCAACTCTTCCGCTGTGCCACCGTGCCACCCCAATGTGTGTGGCACACCACCATGGGTGTGCTGAGTTACCTGAAATAGGAATATTTGCTCCTTATACCACTGGTTGGATGCTGCACAAGCAGAATATGAACTGTTAACAACAAACACCACTTTAGAATTAAAGATCTCTTTTGCCAAGTTTCTGCATTTTGTAAATTTATTTTACAATTGACACATGCCGAGCTTCCTGCACAGTTTAGTTTAGAGATATACCATGGAAACAGGCCCTTCGGCCCACCGAGTCCATGTAAACTAACGATCACCCATTCACAATAGTTCTATGTTATGCCACTTTCGCAACCGCTCCCTGCACACTAGGGGCAATTTACAGAGGGCCAATTAACCTATAAATCTGTACATCTTTGGGATGTGGGGGGAAATGGAGCACCCGGAGGAAACCCTCATGGTCACAGTGTGAACGTGCAAACTCCACACAGGCAGCACCCGAGGTCGCGATCAAACCCGGGTCTCCAGCGCTGCGAGGCAGGGACTCTACCCGCTGCGACACTGTACGAAATAAAATTCCAGAAATTTGGTCTTTCGCTTGATTTTCCAAGTCTGGTTTGGTAACGTTGCCTTTGTGCAGAAGTAAACGCTTATCTTTATTTTTGCCTTGGAATATGCGCAGCAGCCTTTAAAATGGAATTATTCCAATCAATATGCTTTAAGGAGTCTTGATTGAAGGACATTTAAATTGACATATACTTGTAGTCTTCGGCCGCAGAAATGCAAAAATAATTAAAGGACCTGTAATTCCATACGGTGCCATCAGGATGGAGGCCGAGGGTGAAGGATAAAGTATCACGCTATCCTTGTCAGCTGCAAGGGTAATTACTGCTGGCTGAGATTACTCAACATTTGTTTATAGTCTCCCTAGAGCATGCTGTAAATAGATTCACTGTTATAGTCCAATCACATTAAAACGCTGCTCCTTCCCGCTTGCTGTAAGCTGGACTGGACTCAGCTGAACTGACTGCTCACTTACCCAGCACTGAAGTCCCTGTAAAATGCAGCGTTTCATTCTGCACCCTCTTCACCGGTGCATCTTTATATCCCCACTCCCCTTTCTGTAATTATTTGCCTTGTATTATGTCCCAAGCAATAGGTTGCTCGGGGATGGATGAAAATAATGCCTGCAGCAGGAGACGTTTAGCAAGGTACTGCAAGCCTGTTGTGACAGAAATGGTTGGGGTTGTTTCTCAAACTCCCTGGAAACCAGTCAAAGTGAATCACATCTCACGGCAGCCGTGTCTGATCTCCTGCCTTAGATGTCTTGCTCATAATGGCAACTGTAGAGGTGACTCCGAAGATAAGGGCTGGAAACATCCGGACATCCATCACTACTCTCTGGAGCAATATTAGAGTCAGCTAATGGGCACTCACTTCTTCATTATGATATTAATTCTCTGAGTCTTCAAGGTGATTCCATTTGTAAAATGACAAGGTGCAGCCACTCTGGAGGAAAGGAGAAGCAGCTCCCGAGCTATTGTATGCATGTAATCATTGTCGTTTATTCCAGAGGAAAGAAATCCGAGGCCATTAGATCTTCTGTGAGGTACAATATTGTCCAACAACGTGCCATCTGCCCCAGATGCAAGGCTCACTCATGCTTGAACCTTGTGAAATCAGGGCCTAATTACCATAATTTGGGTGTCTCTTTACCAGAGTCGTAGAGTCATAGAGTCGTACAGTGTGGAAACTGGCCCTTCGGCCCAACTTGTCCATGCCCACCAACATGCCCCATCTACACTAGTCACACCTGCCTGCATTTGGCCTATATCCCGTTAAACCTGTCCGCTAAATGTTGCGATAGTCCAAGCCTCAACTACCTCAACTCCCATGTTCCCATTAAATCTTTCCCCCCTCACCTTAAACCTTTTCCTCTGATTCACGATTCCCCCTACTCTGGGCAAGAGACTGCATATTTACCCAATGTACACCTCTATAAGATTACGCCTCCTCATCCTGCAGTCCAAGGAATACATTAGTAGCCTGCTCAAACTCTTCCTATAGCTCAGACCGTTGAGTCCTGGCAACATCCTCGTAAATACTCTCTGCACCCTTTACTGCTTGACAACATCTTCCCTATAACATTGTGCCCAAAACTGAACACACTATAAATTTGCCATCACCAATGCCATCACCATGACCTCCCAACTGTTATACAGGTGCTCCCAGATTTACGAAGCTTTGACTTGCGATATTTCGACTTTACGATCGACAAAAGCTCGGCAACGGCAGCGAGCTGCACGTCACTTCCAGTCACGTGATCGCAATGTATTAAATGCGCTTTCGACTAGCAATATTTTTGGTTTACGATGGGTTTATTGGAATGTAACCCCATCGTAGGTCGAGGAGCAGCTGCACTCATACCTCTAAGGAAGGGTATTGAGTATCCTCTGTACTCTGGGTCTTGATTCCTCCACTCTGGGTAACAGTAATTTCAGCAGCTGATAGATGATGATCAGCAGATGTCCTTGCCTGTGTCTGACGCAGTGTTTCCACTTTGAAGGAAATTACCCGAAATTCTGGAAATTCTGGTTGTCTTCGGGTAATTTTATGGAAGTGGAATAATCTCGGGAAATTTCTGGAATATAGCGCTATGGCCGCAGCGCTATGGGTCACAGACTGTTCAGGAAAATTCTCGTTTAACAATGAGTCTTTGGAATTCTTTCACAGTGGAAGTTGAGCCTTTGATTATTTTTCAAGCAGTGGTAGAATTCTGGATAAGCCTAGTGGTGAAAAGATACCAGTGGGCGGTGGGATTCCAGTTACATTGGGATTGGCCTTGATCGTACAGAACTGTGGGTGGGCTCAAGGGGCCGAGAGGGAGAGAGGGAGGGGTGGAGAGAGGGAGAGGAGGGAGAGGGGAGAGTGGGAGAGAGGGAGGAAGAGAGGGAGAAGGAGGGAAGGAGAGAGGGAGGAGGGGGAGAGAGAGAGGGAGGGTGGGAGAGAAAAAAGGAAGGGGGAGAGAAAGGGAGGGAGGAAGAGAGAGAGAGAGGGAGGGAGGGAGAGCGGGAGGGAGAGGGTAGAGAGGGAAAGAGGGAGAGAGGGAGCGGGAGAGAGAGGGAGGGAGAGGGAGAGAGAGAGGGAGGGAGGGAGAGAGGGAGAGAGGGAGGGAGAGAGGGAGGGAGGGATGGAGGGAGAGAGAGAGGGAGAGAGTGAGAGAGAGAGGGAGGGAGGGAGGGAGAGATGGAGGGAGGGAGGGAGAGATGGAGAGAGAGAGAGAGAGAGGGAGAGAGAGAAGGAGAGAGAGAGATGGAGCGAGGGAGGGAGATGGAGAGAGGGACGAAGAGAGTGAGAGAGGGAGGGAGGGAAAGGGGAGGGAGGGAGGGAGAGATGGAGTGATGGAGGAAGGCAGATACGGTGTAGTTACATCGCTGTTTTGCCTTGTTCTTCTTTGTGTTGTTAACGTGTGCCCGCAAAACAAAAAACAACAAATAGCACGCAGGAAGCATTTTTTTTAAATTTCAGGAAATACCATCACATTCCAGGAAATTTGGGATTCTATTTAAGGAATTTTTTGTTTGAGGTGTGGAAGCACTGGTCTGATGTAAGTTGATGGAGTAGACCGTGAATGTTGAGGACCCCCATGGACGATGTCTCTCAACGTTGCTCCAATTTGCTACCACAAAGTTTATTCTGCTACAATCATGTTGGTCAAAATCTCGTCTATACCAATCCCGTACTTTACCCACTATGCCGGCCACGTAATCCAACCACAGGCCCGTAAGGTCACCCTGATCATTATTTTATACACCCTTAGCTTTTCTCAAAATGAGAGCAGGAGAAGGCTGCAGAATCTCTCAGCTTGCAACACACACACATGTGGGAGAGTGGAATTCATTATCTTTCTCCAGGGCAGGTAGCGACATATAGCTTTGTACAGACGGCACAAGAGACAGTGGTGGAGGTTGCCATTGACTACACTCACACATTGAATGCATCACTAACGGCCTGAACTGCAACACCTTCTAATATCTGCAGTACAACTGATATGGAAAACGTTGAGAGCTAGAGGGTTTAGGTATAAGGTAAGAGGGGCAAAGTTTAAAGGAGATGTGTGGGCAAGTTTTTTTACACAGAGTGCCTGGAACGTGCTGCCAGGGGTGGTGGTGGAAGCAGATACAATAGTGGCGTACGTGGTTTTTGGATAGGCACATGGATATGCATGGAATGGAGGGATATTGATTATGGATTATGGATATGGATCATGTGCAGGTAGATAAGAGTTAATCTTGGCATCAAGACTTTTGGATAGGCATATGGAAGTGCAGGGAATGGAGGGATATGGATCACATGCAGGGTGTTCAGGCAGATCAGTTTAACTTGGCATCGAGTGTAGAAAGGAACTGCAGATGCTGGTTTAGACACGAAATACTGGAGTAACTCAGCGGGTCAGGCAGCATCTCTGGATAAAAGGAATAGGTAACATTTTGGGCGGAACCCTTCTTCAGACCCGCTGAATATGAACCAGTCTGAAGAAGGGCTACATCCCGAAACATCACCTATTCCTATTTAGAAACAAAGAACTGCAGATGCTGGTTAATACACAATAGGACACAAAGTGTTGGAGTAACTCAGCGTGTCAGGCAGCATCTCTGGAGAACATGGATAAGAGACACTTCAGGTCAAGACCTTTCTTCAATCATGGCTGATCTATCACTCCCTCCTAACCCCATTCTCCCCACAACCTCTGACACCTCAAGAATCTATATATCTCTGCCTTAAAAATATCCACAGAATATAGTGCGGAAACAGGCCCTTCGGCCCACTGTCCGCGCCGATCAGCGATTAGCGATCCCCGCACACCAACCCCACCCTACACACACTAGGGACAATTTACAATTGTACCAAAGCTAATTAATCTACACACCTGCGCGTCTTTGGAGTGTGGGAGGAAACCACAGAACCCGGAGAAAACCCACGTGGTCACAGGGAGAATGTACAAACTCTGTACGTTCCAAAGATCGAACCTGGGTCACTGGCGCTGGAAGGCAACAAGTGTACCGCTGCGCCACCGAGTCGCCTGGTTTGTGCCCCATCTTGGGTGTTTCATGTTGAAAGAAGAATGGTTTATAACAGGACAGTAATCGGAAGCAAACTCAAACATTCCACAAGGACTTCGTCTGTAATCGATTTTTTGACATATTGGTCAATGGAATGGAGAATTGTTAAGGTTTGGGGTGGGGGATCTTTCCTGAGACTTTAGATTAAGAAAGATCTCCAGCTGTATATCAAAACCTGGTCATTAATGTTCGATAGGTCCAGCTCTGTCACAGAGTCGCTGAAGTGTAATGAATATTATCAGTGCAGTCGGTGTTGGGTATGTGCTGAAACAGGATAATGAGTTGAGGGAACACCAATTTCATGCGTGGCAGGTGGCAGATGGGGCTACAATGTATATTCTCCCACCGTTATCCAAATTCTAACACAAAATCCAATACAATCCAGTCAGGAATGGTTGTTGGGGTTGGGCTTCAAGCTGGACGAGATCCCTGCATAAGACTCTCAGCCGCCTGCCCCAAACTCTGATCGTATCTCTCTGATTTTTAGCATTAGTAACCAATTGAAGTTTTCACAATAGTTGACAGTCGGATTGGAAAACTGTAAACTGTAATGTAAAGCCAACAATTATACGGGGGCCCCAAGATTTGCTTTGTTTTTCCCCGTTGCTGCAAATAATTCCAAACTTTTAAGTAGAATGAGAGAACAGGATGATACAACTCGGAATTGAGTGGAAACACTCAGGGCGAGGCGCTAATGTCAGGGAGAAAACAGCAAGAAATAATAAATTCACCTCCTGACTTTTCATGCATGGTTTCCTAATTGGTAAGTTCACCTCACGCGCCCTCCAAAAGCAGGCACACATTTAAAATTCACATTACATTTAATGACCATTCTTTGTTGCACTGTAAAGGAGAATGGGATTTTGTCAGTCTGGTTAATGCCGACGCTTCACAAGGAATTTGGATTTAACTCAGGATGCAGTGGACAAGATAAAGATGCTTTGGTTTTTGTTGTTGTTGTTTTTTTGTGTGTCTCCCTCAGTAGTGCACCTGAGGGACAGATTTCAATTTCATCGGCTAACAGGCCCACGGGGTGTTCCAAACGTAATGAAAAAGCATTTTACTTTTTAAGCTGCTCCAGCATTTTGTGTCACCCGCTGAGTTACTCCTGCAGTTTGTGTCCATCACTGGTGTTCCACTTGTTTGCGTGACAAAGCCAAAGTTATTCATTTAGAGGTGCGGAGTGGAAGCAGGCCCTTCGGCCCACCCAGTCCGCGCCGACCAGCGATCATCCATTCACCGTAGTTCTATCCCGCACACTAGGGACAATTTTGCAGAAGCCAATTAACCCAGTAGATGATCTGCAAAAAGAGCAAATAGAAAACAAAATAATTAAACCTGACACAGGTGAGCTTCCCTTGTGGATTGCTGGCTGCAATCTCAGCACTGATGGACCCATTGTGCATTGTCTAATGGGTGATGTCTCAGAATACACTGCAGTACAAGCAGTGTAGGACGACAGCCAACATCAGTGTACTTTACCTTAGATTTTATATATACAGCACGGAAACAGGCCCTTCGGCCCACCGAGACTGCGCCGACCATCAATCACCCCGTACACTAGTACTATCCTACACACTAGAGACAATTCACCTACAAGCCTGTATGTCTTTGGAGTATGGGAGGAAACTGGAGCACCCAGAGAAAACCCCCGCAGTCACAGGTAGAACGTGAAAACTCCGTTCAGACAGCACCCGTAGGCAGGATCGAACCTGGGACTCTGGTGCTGCTAGGCAGCAACTCTACCGCTGCACCCCTGTTCTGCTCGGATGTAACTGATGGGATGCCCACTGTAAACGGGAGTTGTTGGATTCTGCTTGGCCTTGCAAGAGGGTTTGGGTTTCAGTTTATACTTATTATTGTCATGTGTACAGAGTTCCAGTGGAAAGCTTTGTTTTATATGCTGTCAAATCAGATCAGGTAAAAGAACGCAAATTAGTGCAGCAAAAAACAATGTCTGTCCAAACATGATTCCAAGACCAACTATTATCTGCCTGCACATAATCCATATCCCTCCATTCCCTGCATATCCATGTGCCTCTCCAAAAGCCTCTTAAACACCACTATCATATCTGCCTCCACCACCACCTCCAACAGTGTGTTTCAGGCCCCCACCGCCCGCTGTGTAAAAAACTTGTCTCACGCTTTCCTTCCAATTTTAAAGCTATCCCTCTAGTATTTGATTTTCCCAGCCTGGGAAAAAGATTCCCATGATGTTAGCAGAGATGATAACATTTGCTTTATGCAAACGAATGGAGAGGTTGGTTGGAGTTGGATTATTTTCTCTATTTCTCTGGAATGCCAAAGATTGAGGGGGACCTCATATAAGTATATAAAATGATGAGAAGCATGGATAGGATAGACAGTCAGAACCTTTCTCTCGGGGTAGAATTGTCAAAGTCTAGCGGCCATAGCTTTATGGTGAGAACGGCAAAATTTTTAAGATGTGTGTAGTGCTTTATTTTTAAACAGAGGGTGGTAAGTGCTTGGAACGCACTGCCAGGGGTGGTGGTGGGGACAGATACAATAGTAGCATTATGTTTCTATTTAATGTTTCCCCGCCCACTTTAAACTTGTACCCTTTAGTTCTTGATTCCCCTACCCTGGGTAAAAGACCCGATCTATTCCCGTCATGATTTTATGCACCTTTATAAGATCACCCCTCAGCCTCCTGCGCTTCAAGGAATAGCCTGTCCAACGTCCTTATAGCTCAGGCTCTCGAATCCTGGCAACATCCTCATAATGGTATGTTGCTGTATTTGGAACATAGAACATAGAACAGTGCAGCACAGAAACAGGCCATTTGGCCCACGACATCTGTGCCGACCATGATGCCAATTTATCTACCTGCACATAATCCATAACCCTCCATTCCCTGCATATCCATGTTCCTGGAATTTAAGTTGGCAAGTAGTTAAATTTTATTATAAGGTTTAAACGTAGTGCATTAGGCAACGCTCCTAACGTAATTAATTGCTTGTGGTACAGAAGCATCTTAATGTGATTGGGGGCTATAAAATGCAAGGATTATGATTATTGTTATGGGTTTTGCTATTCTAAAGTGACAATAAACAGCGGTTTATGATATTTCAGATCAGCTGGTTTAAGTACTGCCCTGGGCTCATTTGCCTGATCGATTTACGTTTATTTCCAAGGGAAGAAGTCTTTTTAGTCTTGGTTGCTCTCAATAAATTATATTTTTATTTACATCTGTCCCCCCCACACTCACATGTCTATGAGTTGTGTACAATTTTCATACTTCACTTGTGGAGGAACCTTGGTGCTTGCAGCTTAATCCCTGGAGTTATTCCAAGGTGACATTAAATGACGCTGCTCTTGAGACCAATCGATGGGTGCAGGTGTGGGGGAACTAGGGCATGGAGCGGAGTAACTGAGACAGGAGGAACTGCAGATGCTGCTTTACCAAAATAAGATACAAAGTGTTGGAGTAACTCAGCGGGTCAGGCAGCATCACTGGTGAGCATGGATAGGTGACGTTTCGGGTCAGGGCTCTTGTCCAGTCTGAAGATGGGTTACGACCAAAACCTTCACCTTATCCATGTTCTCCAGAGATGCTGTCTCCGTTAGTCTAGCAAATTGTGTCATTTTGTGTAAACCACCATCTGCACTTCCTTGTTTCCAAGCTTTAGAGGGGTCAGGTTGTGTGTGTGTGTGTGTGTGTGTGTGTGTGTGTGTGTGTGTGTGTGTGTGTGTGTGTGTGTGTGTGTGTGTGTGTGGTGGGGGGGGGTGAGAAAGCTGCAAGAGAGGAGAGGCAGGACAAAGCCTTGCAAGTGATAGGTGGATATGGGTGATGGGAGTTGATGATCGGCACATTGTCGCAGCGGTAGAGTTGCTGCCTCACCGCACCAGAAACCTGAGTACAGGCGCTGTCTGTACGGAGTTTGCATGTTCTCCCTGTGACGATGTATGTTTCCTCCAGTCCTCCCACATTCCAAAGACGTGGGGTTTGTAGGTTAATTGACCCTCTGCAAATTGCCCCTAGTGTGTAGGATAGAACAAGTGGATGGGTGATTGCGCAGACTCCGTGGGCCGAAGGACCTGTCTCCACATGGTATCTTTAAACTGTTGGACAAAGGCCAGAGATGAAAAGACAAAAAGAGTGAGAAAAGGATTGAAGAAGTGCGAATGGTGAAGCCAGAGGAAGGAATAGAGTCGGAAAGGGGTAAAATGGATGTCAGTTCAGGTGGGGCACAGGGAAGATGGGGGGGGAGGAAGAAGAACAAAAAACATTGTTTGTAGTTAGTTGCCTAAAATTGGAAAATACAATGTTCATCCCGCCGGGTTGGGTTGGGTTGGGTTACATTGTGTGCTTACCCATGCAGAATATGAGGTGCTGTTCCTCCACCTTTCGTGTAGCCTCACTCTGGCAATGGAGGAGGCCCAGGACAGTGTGGGAATGGGAAGGGGAGTTGAGATAGTTAGCAACCGAAAGATCCAGGTGGCAAGGGGTAATGTAGCCTTGCCTGATGCTCAGCCTGTATACGGGCCGTTTTTGAGTTCAAACCAATGAACATATATTTTGGGAACCAGAGATGTATCAGGAGATGCGGCATAGCCCCATTATAAACTGTTTTCAATATTTCCTGACAGCGCCATTATAATAACTCTTGCCCATTCATTCCTCCCAGGAACTATCAGGTTCCTGAACCAGCCTGCACCTCACAAACCTCAACCCTACCTCAGCACCAAAGCTCTTTAGTTTAATTTCCTTTACTTTCCTTTACTTCCACTTTACCTTATTGTCACCAAGGTACAGTGAAAAGCTTTTATTGCACGCTAACTAGTCAGCGGAAAGACTATACATGATTACAATCGAGCGTCCACAGTGTACAGATACATAATAAAGGGAATAATGTTTAGCGCAAGATAAAGTCCAGTAAAGTCTGATTAAAGAGAGTCCCAGGGTCTCCAATGAGGTAGATAGTAGCTCAGAACTACTCTCTAGTTATTAATGGGATGTTTCAGTTGCCTGATAACAGCTGGGAAGAAACTATCCATGAATCTACAGATATGCGTTTTCAAACTATTGTACCTCTTGCCTGATGGGGGAGAGGAGAAGAGGGAGTGACAGGGGTGAGACTGTTCCTTGAATATGCTGGTGGCCTTGCCGAGGCAGCATGAAATGTAGAAGTCAATGGAAAGAAGGTTTTTGTGTGATGTCTCTGGGCTACGTCCAATATTCTCTGCAATTTCTTGCGGTCTTGGATGGAGCTGTTCCCAAACCACGCTGCGATGCATCCCGATAAAATGCTTCCTACCTTTACCGACTTTGCACTGTTTTGGCCTGTTTCCACGCTGTGTCTCTAAAGTCTAAAAGTCTAAAGCATTTCATGAGTCAAGATGATTGTCCGCAATAATTTGTCCTTTACAATTGCATGCACACTAGCTTTCATGAGTCAAGTGTCAAGAGTGTTTAATTGTCAGATGTACCAGTTACAGAACAATGACATTCTTGCTTGCTGCAGCTTAAAAGCCCATTAACGCAATAAAACACAGATATTATATCATAATTTCAGAAAGTGTCCCGATCTGAAACACCAGCTATCCATGTTCTCCAGAGATGCAGCCTGACCCACCGAGTTACTGCAGCACTCTGTGTCCTTTTACTATAATAAATTAATAGTCCAAGAGCAAAATTCTGTAGTGCAACCAAAAACACAGTCCATAGAAGATCACAGTTGCTGAGGTTAGTGTTGTGCAGTGTTCAAGAGCCTGATGGTTGCTGGGAAGAAGCTGTTCTTGAACCTGGAGGTCCAATATTCAGGCTTATTTACCTTATTCCCAATGGTAACAGCAAGATGAGAGCATGGCCAGGGTGATGTGGATCTTTGATGATATTGGCTCCCTTTTTGAGTCAGCGCCTTCTGTAGATTCTTTCAATGGTGGAGAGGGCAGTACCCATGATGGACTGGACAGTGCCCATCCCTCTCTGTAGATCCCTTCAATGGTGGGGAGGCCAGTACCTGTGCTGGACCAGGCAGTGTCC
The DNA here is from genome assembly GCF_010909765.2 of Amblyraja radiata. Lineage (NCBI taxonomy): Eukaryota > Metazoa > Chordata > Chondrichthyes > Rajiformes > Rajidae > Amblyraja > Amblyraja radiata. The sequence continues at coordinate 36,400,359 of NC_045962.1, forward strand.
ACACCACTCTCAGTGATCTCCTTTGGTCCTGGGCGTTTGAGTTACCGGGCCAGGCTGTTATACATCCAGCCAGTTGAGCTGTACCTTCTTCCTGATGGTAGTAGCAAGATGAGAGTGTGTCCAGGGTGGTGTGGGACATGCTGCCACCCACCCACCCGCATGTTCATAGACTAAACTGAGTGAAATTCTGAGTGAGGAAACATGGGGTAATAAAATAAATAGTCAAACCAGAGAAGCGTAATTGTCAGACGTCAATAGAATATGAGAAAGGTCTGGTGAATAATAGGATTGCACAGTGTCTCTTACCCAGAGTAGAGGAGTCAAGAGCCGCAGAGCATGGGGTTTAAGGTGAGAGGGGAAAACATTTATAGGAACCTGAAAGGAACATTTTTCACACAGAGGGTAGTGGATATATAGAATGAGGTGCCAGAGGAGGTAGTTGAGGCAGGTACAATAACAGCATTTAAATGGCATATGGACAGGTACATGGATTGGAAAGAGACATATGGGCCAAATGCGGACAAATGGGATTAGCTTAGATGGGGCATCTTAGTCAGCATGGATGATTTGCTCCGTGTTGTATGACTCTATGACTTTAATTATGGAATAAGGAACACACGTAAAAGGAATGAGAAATTGAGGAAATATGGAATGTTGTTCATAAGTCATAGGAGCAGATTTAGGCCATTCAGTCCATCAAGTCCATGGCTGATCCTTCTTTCCCCCTCAACCCCATTCTCCTGCCTTCTCCCCATAACCTTTGACACCCTTACTAATCAAGGACCTGTCATTCTCCACTTGTCCGTAAGCAATCTTGAATAGAAAAGTTTCTGATTTGTATAAAACCAAAACTATTCAGAGAGGCCAAGAGGCTAGAGGAAATAATCCTCAGACTTAGTGTCCAATTCTGAATCACATATTAGCTGCAGAGATTTTAATGTAAATATGCCATTACACTGCCATTACAGTGATCAGTCTGCATGGTTTACAGGTCACGTCTCTGCCACTGTTAATTTTGCAGGCAAAAGCCTTTTTTTTCTTTTGAAATGTTAATAACTTTCTATTAGTTAATGTAGCGTGACTAAAATTCAGATGAGATATAATTCATTTTAATATCTGTGACAGGCTACCTTGCTGCATCTGATCATTTAGCAATGCTTTCCAGCTGAATACTTGATTGTGCTTGGTCCTATTTACATAGGTGAGTTTATGCAGTGTCTTATCAAATGCATTAATTTTTAATATCTGTAGAACATATATTTTAGCACCAATGTTGAATCAATTCTTTGCAAATTTTCATGATTCCATTAGCATAATTCCTGTTGTAATTTTAAATGCAATATTAATCTCCTTCTATTTCCCTCGTTTTGTCCTTCCTGAAATAATAACTTTGTGTGTGTGTGTTTGTGTGTGTGTGTGTGTGTGTGTGTGTGTGTGTGTGTGTGTGTGTGTGTGTGTGTGTGTGTGTGTGTGTGTGTGTGTGTGTGTGTGTGTGTGTGTGTGTGTGTGTGTGTGTATCTATATATATATGTGTGTGTGTGTGTGTGTGCATATATATGGGTGTGTATGTATGCGTACAAACACACACACACACACACACACACACACACACACACACACACACACACACACACACACACACACACTCACACACATATATATATATTCAACATTGAACACAAAGTGCTGGAAGAACTCAGCGGGTCAAGCAGCATCTGTGGAGGGAATTGACAAGTGGCGTTTTGGGTCAGGACCCATCTTCAGACTGATGGAGTAGGGGGGAGAAACTGTAAAAGAGAGGTGGGTGGGGGAAACGAAGCCTGGCCAGGTGGTCAATCAAAATCCCCATCGTTTACACCTACCACTTATCAGGCTTCTCACGAGATGAGGAATTTCGGCATTTCTCCAATGACTCTTACCAACTTTAGTTTAGTTATCAGAGATACAGTGTGGAAACAGGCCCTTTAACCCACCAGGTCCACATCGACCAGCGATCCCCACAGATTAACTCTATCCAACACACTAGGGCAATTTACAATTTTACTGAAGCCAATTAGCCTATAAACCTGAACGTCTGGAGTGTGGGAGGAAACCGGAGCGCCTGGAGAAAAACCACGTGGTCACAGAGAGAATGTAAAACCTCTGTACAGACTGCACGCGTAGTCAGGATCAAACTCCGTCTCAAGCACTGTAAGGGAGCAACTCTGCCATTGCATCACGGTGCAACAGCAGATGCACCGTAGAAAGCAAACTGTTTGGATGTATGACAACTTGGTCTGGCAACAGCTCTGCCCAGGACTACAAGACCAAAAGGGGAGGGAGGTACTTGTCGAAATGACCTGAAATTGGAGAATTCAATGTTCATACCACTGGGTTGTAAGCTACCCAAGCGGAATATGAGGTGCTGTTCCTCCAGTTTGCCTGTGGCCTCACTCTGGCAAAAGTAGGCAGCCCAGGACAGAAAGGTCGGTGTGGGAATGGGAAGTGGAGTTAAAATGGTTGGCAACCGGGAGATCCAGCAGGTTTCATCTTTTCTTATTTCAGTATTCAGATGCTGAACCTATACACCAATCATATCAGCGTGAACATAACTCACTTGAATTCGGTGGAGGTTGTCAAGGCACACTTGTTCCCGTGTGGTGGTTTATTTGCTACAGACCAACATCCATCCTCTGTGCATTGAGCTCAAACGGCTAATATTTACTCACAATATTGAAAGATCAATCTGATATTTCCAGGCAGCTGGGTAATTTAGAGCAGGATTCCTGAACCCGTGAGCTTACAAAGTGTTCTGGTAAATGGTGCATTCTTTATTAGCCATCAAAGTATTTAGTTTTAACAATACTTACATCAGGGATGGCACGGTGGCGCAGCGGTAGAGCTGCCTCCTTACAGCGCCAGAGACCCGGGTTCAATCCTGACTACGCGTGCCGTCTGTACGGAGTTTGCACGTTCTCCTTGTTACCGTGTGGGTTTCCTCCCACACTCCCAAGACAGGTTTGTAGGCTAATTGGCATCTGTAAATTTTCCCTTGTGTGTCAGTCAGTGCTAATGTATAGGGTTTAAGAAGGAACTGCAGATGCTGGAAAATCGAAGGTACACAAAAATGCTGGAGAAACTCAGCGGGTGCAGCAGCATCTATGGAGCCTTCAGACTGAAGAAGGGTTTCGGCCCGAAACGTTGCCTATTTCCTTCGCTCCATAGATGCTGCTGCACCCGCTGAGTTTCTCCAGCATTTTTGTGTACCTAGTGTATAGGGTAATCACTGATCGGCGTGGACTTAGTGACCTAAAGGGCCTGTTTCCACACTGTATCTCTAAAGTCTCTAAAGTCTACCTTCAACTTTCAAAGACTTGCGGACCGTATTACTAATTGTTATTCTTTCATATCTAATTACTACAGTAAATACAATGAACTGTCCTGTTGCCTCATCTGCCCTTCCACCCATATCCCTCCCTCCGGCTTTACATTTCACTCCTCCTCTTCTCTCCTTATCTGACACTCTTTTGTCTCCTTTTAACCTCCAGCCTTTGTCACTTACTCCACCCACCTGCCAATCCACTCCCCCAACCTGTATCCACCTATCACTCGCCAGGCTTTTTCCTGCCCGATCTTTCTTTTCCAGCTTTCTCCTCCCTACTCCATCAGTCTGAAGAAGGTTCCCAACCCGAAATCCCATCTGTGGATTTCCTCCACAGATGCTGCTTGACCCAGCTGAGTTCCTCCAGCACTTTTTGGTTTGCTCAATTTGAACCAATTAAGGTATATTCTGGCACAAATGGAGATTAGAATTTAAAGATGTTTTTCATGTCCGCCCTTGCAATTTACTTTGACTGCACCACTGCAAATTGTTTTGTTTTCAGATTCAAACATTGTACCCTTGAACCATAAAAAAAATGAAAGTGTCAGAGAAAACAATCCAAAATCAGTCCATCTCTTTGTAGCTAATACCCTTGAATCCAGGCATCATTCTGGTAAACCTCTTCTGCACCTTCTCCAAAGCCTCCACATCCCTCCTGTAATTCCTAAATGCAGCTGAACCAAAGCTTGACTTCCTGACTCTGATACACAATGCCCCGACAAGCATACCTTCATATTTGCCTGCTATCCAGTTGTTATACTGTACAGGAGTACAATAAAGCCTGACACAGTACTGCTCCAGCATTATGTCGCTGAAGTCTAAATTTCAACAGCAACCAGTGACAGTCAACAGAAGAGAGAAATCTTTGGGAACTTTTTTAAATCAATAACAAAAGATAAATGAAAGAAAGTATTGATCAGTTCACTGAAGAAGATTACCATCTCCCTCCCGAGATTTGCTAGTAATATAGGTTCTAAACATATACTATACTCTGTATATAAAATTACGAATGGCATAGATAGGTTATACAGTCGGGACATTTGTCCCAGAATAATAGAAAGACATTATTTACAAATAATAGAGGACGTAGCTTTTGTGATTGGGGCAAAGTTTAAAGGAGATGTGCGGACAAGTTTTTTACACAGTGGTGGGTACCTGGAGTACGCTGCCAGGGGCGATGGTGGAAACAGATACAATAGTGGCATTTAAGAGACTTTTGGACAGGCACGTGGATATGCAGGGTATGGAGAAATATGGATGATGTAGAGGCAGGTAAGATTTGGTCTTGGCAGTATGTTTGGCATGGACATTGCGGGATAAATGGCCTGTTCCTGTGCTTTACTGTTCTCTGCTCTTTGTCGCATGTTCTATGTGCTATTAATGCCACTCATTAGAAGTGGCTGTAATAAATGCCTCATCAGAAGGTTTTTCTCGAGTTGTTGTTTCACTGAGTCCATGCTGACCATCGACCACAGGTTCACACGAGCTCTATGTTATTCCACTTTCGCACCCACTCCCTACACATGAGGGGTACTTTACAGAGGGCCAATTAACCCACAATCCCGTACCTCTTTGGGATGTGGGAGGAAACTAGAGCACCCGGAAGAAACCCACGGGAGAAGAGTCAAGAGACTCAAGAGTGTTTTATTGTCATATGTCCCAGAATCGACAATGAAATTCTTACTTGCTGCAGCACAACAGAATATGTAAACATAGTACATAACGGGAGAAGAAAAAAAGTTCAGTGTGTGTAGACACATGCACACATACTCAATCTCAATAAACTCCACACAGGCAGCATCCAAGGTCAGGATTGAACCCGGGTCTCTGGCGCTGTGAGGTAGTAGCTCTACCTGCTGCATCACTGTGCCGCCCATCCTCAGCCTGTGGAGTAGAGGTGAGAAAGCTGGAAGAGAGAGGTGGGGTCGGGGTAAAACTTAGCTATTGACGGGTGGATAAGCATTACATGAACATTGAATTTTCATCTGTCATTTTGACCTGAAAAATTATATGCGTGATTTATTTATTCTCCTGTTATTGCAGATGGAAGAAATATTGTTTAGTTATTATTTCAAAGACATACTTCCAATTAAACTCCGTCCTCTCTGAGTTTTTTTTTTAATTCCAGTCTTCAGTTGCCTGAACACTGAGGGATTCTTGCATCCTTTGTAAACCTAAATCGAAATTGAATAATATTATTTTGTTCCAAGCTCGTGATCACCTTTCTGAACAGGAGAATTATGCAACCATATGTTCCTGAACTCTATCTCTCTCTCTCTCTCTCTCTGTCTCTTGTCCTCTTATTATCCTGAGCAACGTCATGGACACAAGTCTATTTCTGTCGCTGTAGTATATGCGGAGAACAAAATTATTTATTGCCAGAGTGAAGCCACGCGCAACCTTGAGGAACGGCACATCATGTTCCGCTTAGGTAGCTTACTACCCAACGGTACGAACATTGAATTCTCCAGTTCGAGGTAACAACCCCCCTTCAGTCTGAAGAAGGGTCCCCAACCGAAACGTCACCCATCCTTTTTCTCCAGAGATGCTTCCTGACCCACTGAGTTACTTCAGCACTTTGTTTATCCCCCTTTTCCCCCCCTCTCTTCCTTGTGTCGAACCTGTGTGCAGACGCATTTGTCCGACTATCCCTCCGCTCCCAATCTCCATCCACCTATGTTGCTCCCTCTACACATTTCACTCTTCTCTCTTTATCTGACATCTTTTTGTCTGTTTCTCATCTCTGGCCTTTGTCCAACCATCTGCCAATTAAACCTCCTCACCTGCATCCACCAATCACTTGCCAGCCTTTGTCCTGCCCCCACCTCTCTTCCAGCTTTCACCTCTTTTTCCCCACTACAATCAGTGTGAAGAAAAATCCATACCCAACATGAAACGTGTCCATTCCCTTCACAAATACTGCCTGGCCTGCTGAGTTTCTCCAGCACTTGGTGCTTTTTTGTTGTAAACCAGCATCTGCGGTTTCTGGTTTCTCAAAATAGTTTATTTCTTTATTCGCACAAGTGACTGGCTTCCTTAGGAAATTACTATTATCCACCTGACATAAGTTGTACTAAAACACCCACCGCCTTTGCATGTACCTGTCAGAAACTGCTCTCTATATCCTTTCAATAGTCACAGGGGCAACACAGTGGCGCAGCAGTAGAGTTGCTGCCTTACAGCGCCAGAGACCCGGGTTCGATCCTGACTAGAAGTGCTGTCTGTACGGAGTTTGTACGTTCTCCCTGTGACCGTGTGGGTTTCCTCCGGGTGCTCCGGGTTTCTCCCACTCCAAATACGCACGGGTTTGTAGGTTAATTGGCTTCAGTAAAATTATAATTTGTCCCTAGTGCGTGGGATAGTGCTCGTGAATTGGGTGATCGTTGGTCGGCGCAAACTCAGTGGGCCGAAGGGCCTGTTTTCCCGCTGTATCTCTGAAGTCTAAAAAGTCATTTAAAACATTTCCATCGGTTATGGGGAGAAGGCAGGAGAATGGGGTTGAGAGGGAAAAATAGATCAGCCATGGTAGCCTCGATGGGCCGAATGGCCTAAAGCTGCTCTGATGTCCTTTGGTCATTAGCAATTCTCCCCATTTTCCCACCTCCCCCTTCCCGGAACAGTTTAACCTCCAACTCACCATGAAAACCTTCCAATAAATTAAATTTTCATTTCACTTGGGTAATCAAATTCAAACGTTTATTAAGCGTTTGTGTTTGCGAAAATCCAGCAATTTCAATGAATTGGTCGACACACATGTTAATGTATATATAAATCTCTCCATATACATCCGCATTAACATGCAGTTAACAATTACGTTTAAGTAATTTCCCACTCCCTTAGTTCTGAATATACGGCTTGCTATTAAATGATTTTAGTTTTATTTTAGTGTATTGTCACGTGTGCTGAGGTACGGTGAGAAGCTTCTTGCTACGTGCTATTGTATCCATTTTCCAGTGAGACATCCTCTCTCACTGTGAGGCCATTGTCCTTTTCAAAAGCCTGTGTTGCTTTAAGAAATATTTTTTGAGCATTTGTGTCAAAGAAATACCTTAGCTGAAAACCGGGTGATAAGATACAGTTAAAAAGTGAACCTTGAACATAAATACATGAATGCATTGAGTACAGCGTTGATCTAATCCAGTTACCAGGCAACTCTGAAAAGGACAACGCAAGGTCATGAAACAATTACCTTATCAAAATCTGAACTAAACTAAGATGTGCATTCAGATACACTATACATAAAACTAGACGGTAAGACATAAGGATATACATAAAAAGCAAACAGTGCAGTTGGAACAAACTCTTTTTTTTTAGAGATGTAGCATGGAAACATGTCCACCAAGTCCATGCCGACCATCGATCACCCATTCACGCTAGTTCTATGTTATCCCACTTTCTCATGTAGTAATAATTGCAGTATTAATTTCTGCTCTATTTATGACTGCACTAAGCGTTATTCCCTTATCATGTATTCGTACAATGTAAATGGATTGATTGTAATCATGTTAAGTCTTTCTGCTGACTGGTTAGCACGCAACAAAAACTTTTCACTGTACCTCGGTACACGTGACAATAAACTAAACTGACTGCAATTATATATATTTTTAATTGAAGAGAATAAATAGAACTAATCGTAGAGTCATTGAGTCGTGCAGCGTGGAAACAGGCCCTTCGGCCCAACTAGCCCACGCCAACCCATCTACACAGTTCCACCTGCCTGCATTTGGGCCATATCTCTCCAAACCTATCCTATCCATGTACCTGTCCAAATGTTTCTTAAACGCTGTGATAATACCTGCATCAACTACCTCCTCCAGCAGCTCATTCCATACACCCACCACCCTTTGTGTGAAAACAATACCCCATTAAATCTTTCCCCCCTCACCTAAAATCTAAAATCACCAGACTACAATACAATAGGCTCTGCACAAGTTTGGGAACAGTCATTTTTCAGAATTCAACCAGGAGAGGGCGAATAAAGTCACTTCAACACTAATCTATTAAACTATAAATATTTAAATTCTATCTTCCAAGGACATAGGGACCATCTGTATGATGACCTTTTGGTGAAATCTGTAATGCTACAAGATATAATCTAACTAACCTTTATAGTTCAATAGTATAGTTCCACGTTCGCTAACAAAATATGACAGCTAACACAATATCCGTGCATGTTATGAATGTAAACATTTGTTTATATAGATCAGACAGACAAAGGAATCAATATCTTAAAGAGTAGATAACAAATGATTTCCACAGTCTACAACACTGAAAAGCAGATTGTACAATAATATCTGTTATTTGCCGTCATCACAGTTTTTACAATAATTTGTTATTTGCTGTCATCGTGATTTTTCACTGTGTCACAATATGCTTTAAGATTCATTTTCCCATCCTCGCTGTACTTAACCCTTTGACTGCTGGTTAGAACAGGGAAAATTATCCCTCCTTTTTCCCAACCAATTTTATGCATTCTTGTGATTAGTTTTTTTCTAGTTTAGTATAGTTTTTTTTTAATTTAGTGCAGAGTGGAACAGGCCCTTCGGCCCACTGAGTCCACGCCGACCAGCAATCATTAATACACCAGTTTTATCCTACACACCAGGGACAATTTACAGAACCCAATTAACCGACAAACCAGCACAGCTTTGGAAAGTAGTTTTACACAGAAGGTAGTGGGGGCCTGGAATGTGCTGCCAGGGGTGGGGGTGGAGGAGGCAGATACAATAGTGGTTTGTAGATAGGCACATGGATATGCAGGGAATAGAGGGATATCTATATGGATCATGTGCAGGCAGAGGAGATTGGTGTATCTTGGCATCATTAGTGGCACAGACATTGTGGGCCAAAGGGCATCTGTCTTATTCAAGTAAAACATAGAACATATTTTTTTAATTCTAGATCTTTCATTTAGTTGTTCATAAGACATGGGAGCAGATGTAGGCAATTAGCCCATCGAGTCCACTCTGCCATTCAATCATGGCTGATCTATCTTTCCCTCTCAACCCAATTTTCCTGCCTTTTCCCCATAACGTTGACACCCTTGCCTATCAAGTATCTGTCAATGTCCACCTTAATAATACTCAAAGGCAATGAATTCCACAGATTCACCACCCTCTGACTAAAGAAATGTCTCCTCTTCTCCTTTCTAAAGATACGTCCTTTTATGTTGAGCCTGTGCTATTTTCTTCGACACCCTCTTCACATCCACTATCCAGGCCTTTCACCATTTGGTAAGATTCAACGAGGTCCTCCCATTTAATTCTGCAAAACTGTCTCAATTGCCTTTGCATTTGAAATTTAGGCAACAATTGTGGGAGGACGGGTTTTCTGTCAAGATCTCTTCATGGATTAGCTAGAGGCCAAAATCTCTGCTTCCATGGAGATCTTAGGCAGTTCTTTTTCTGAACATCGGCATGGTGGCGCAGGGGCAGAGCTGCTGCCTTACAACGCCAGGGACCCGGGTTCAATCCTGACTACGGGTGCTGTCTGTACGGAATTTGTACGTTCTCTCCAAGAATGCGTGAGTTTTCTCCAGGTGCTCCGGTTTCCTACCAAGACATGCAGGTTTGTAGGTTAATTGGCTTGGGTAAAGATTGTTTATTGTCCTTATGCTCCTGTCCCACTTAGGAAACCTGAACGGAAACCTCTGGAGACTTTGCGCCCCACCCAAGGTTTCCGTGCGGTTCCCGGAGGTTTTTGTCAGTCTCCCTACCTGCTTCTACTACCCATTTAATTCTGCATTAGTGTGTAGGATAGTGCTGGTGTACGGGGATAGCTGATCAGTGCGGACTCGGTAGGCTGAAGGGCCTGTTTCCACGCTGTATCTCTAAACTAAACTAAAATCAATATGCAAGGGCTCATGTTTACAGACCAGGACAGGCGACACCAGCATCATCTCTCCACTTCTCTGCAGAATCAGGGATCGAACCTTGCCATCTGCTGTAAACTGACCTCCAGACAACTTTAAGGACCAAAGTGTCTCTTTCCATGACTGGAGGTCACAGAGCCATTATGCCTCTGTGCTGCATGATCTTTCCACAGGGGACAGATAAACCTTTTGGCAAATCATTCCATTATCAAGCTGTAAGCGCTTCTGCCAGGGGGATAATCTCTCTCATTTTGACTCTGGACAAAAGAGACACCAACTGAAGGAGTTGCAGTGAATTCAATCAAAAATAAAAGTTTGGTGTTCTGTCAAATGTGCTGCAGAATTAACAACGCTCCTCTCTGCTACACAGAAAACCAGGCTCACCCCTCAACCCATATTTCTCTTAACCAAAATGTTGTGTCTATCTTCGATGGGCAGAAAGGCCTGTTTCTGCACTGTATCTTTAAACTAAACTAAAGGATATTGACGGCAAGGAGAAGATAGACTCCAAAAGCTGGAGTAACTCAGCGGGTCAGACAGCGTCCCTGGAGAAAAGGAATAGGTGACGTTTCGGGTCGGGACCCATCTACAGACGAGCTATTCCAGAGTTACTCAGAGTTACTCCAGCCTTTTGTGTCTCTTTCCTACACATTCCTTCGGCCCATCGAGTCCACGCCAACCATCAATCACACTAGATCCATGTTATCCCATTTTCTCACTCACCCCCTATTCATATGACAATTAAACATTCCTGACTCTTGACTGTTGAAAGAGCAAAAACCTTCACCATGACGGGATCAGAAGTGTCTTGACCCGAAACATCACCTATTCCTTTTCTCCAGAGAAGCTGTCTGACCCGCTGAGTTACTCCAGCATTTTGTGTCTATCTTCGATGGGCAGAAGGGCCTGTATCTGCACTGTATCAAAACTAAGCTAAAGGATATAGGTGGTAAAGAGGAAAACTTTTACTTATCAGTATGTGTTGGAAGGAACTGCAGATGCTGGTTTACACTGAAGATAGACACAAAGTGCTGGAGTAACTCAGCGGGTCAGGCAGCATCTCTGGAGAAAAGAGATAGGTAACGTTTCGGGCCGAGACCCTTCTTCAGACTGAGAGTCAGGGGAAAGAGAAACTAGAGGTATATTGTGTGCATAGAATATGGATAGACTGTGGTGAAAGGATACTGTTCATACCAAGTGTTATATCCTGAAAATCTCTTTAAATATTGCAGAGCCTTATAAAGAGAAGGGCTAATTTGTGGTTAAGTGTGGGTTATATGTGAGTGTGTCTCATATTAAAACATAAAAGCATTTAGAAATCCCTACATTTACACATGAACAGTACTCACGTAATAGATTGCAGAGACTACACTCTTGATGAGGTTAACTGAATTTCCTCACTGAAGAACAAGAAAAAGGGGTTTCCTCTGCATTTTATGATAGCATTTGTAGGTATTGGGATCAAATGAATCTTAATAGATAAAAAGCACAAAAATTAAAGAAAATTCCAAGGTTAATCCTTATAATATCTATTGTCTTTACTCAGTGAGGCAATTACTGCTGACAGGGAAGGAATTTTAAGGTAACATAATAAATGAGGCTTCGTAAGCTTAGCAATAATCTTTTTACAAACTAGAAGTTTAGTTTAGATTAGTTCTATAGATACAGCATGGAAACAGACCCTTCAGCCCACTGAATCACCCGTTCACTCCTGCTTGTAGTGTTTTTAATATTTCTTTATTTTGAATATCTTTACTTACTCCATCTTTTAACTGTTATTATTGGTGTGTATTAACTTTTTTGTCAATGATTAGTGATGTACAGCACTTTGTTGCAACTATGTTTGTTTTTAAAGTGCTCTATAAATAAAATTATTATAAAATTATTATTATTATCCCACTTTCACATCCACTCCCTACACACCAGGGGAAAATTTGCAGAGGCCAATTAACCTACAAACCCGCACGTCTTTGGAGTGTGGGAGGAAACCAGAGCACCCGGTGGAAACCCACGCGATCACAGAGAGAATGTGCAAACTGCACACACACACTGCACACAAGGTCAGGATCGAACCCGGTTCTCTGGCACAGTGAGACAGCAACTCTACTGCTAACTACTGTGCTGCCCCAGTTCTTAAAAGATAAATTAGCTTTAAAGTATGTGAGGAAACATAACAGCCAAGAACAAATGACAAATAAAATGCAACAATGACTTTACGACTCTATGACACTCAGTGATTTGATGAAGATTCCAGCATCTGCAGACTGGTGCATCAAACATCGCCAGTGAACAGTTGCAACTTTATTTCCCTCCAGTCGCTTAAGATAATTTTTAACCCAGTGAACTGTTTGTCTTCCCCAGGTATTGTTTCACTCTGAGCAGGCGGCATTGCTGGCAAGGAATTATCCTCAGTTAAATTCCAGACACATCCTCTGTAAGCTGCCCAGATGGTCTGAATGACAGTAACTGGGGAAGGTCCATGATGAGTTCTGGCAGGCAAAGCAAACCTAATCAAAGACTTGTCCCACCCCGGTCCTTCCTTCTTCTCCCCACTCCCGTCATAAAGAAGATACAAAAGCTTGAAAGTGTGCGCCACCAGATTCAGGAACTGCTTCTTCCCCTCTGTTATCAGGCTTCTGAACAGTCCTTCCATAAGCTAGGGTACAGTCTGATCCACCTCTATCCCATTGCAGATATTGGACCTTGTCTCTGGAACTGGTGCACTACAATGCTGAGAATTATATTCTACACTCTGCATCTTCCCCTTTGTTTTACCTGGAGTTTTACTTGATCGGTTTTATGTGTAGTATTATCTGATTGGAGCTCATGCAAAGTAAAGCTTATCACTGTACCTCGGTGCACGTGATAATAATATGGAACTGATGCGCTACAATGCTGAGAACTATATTCTGCTCTCTGCACCTTCCCCTTTGCTCTACCTATTGTATTTGAGTTTTAACTGATTGCATTTATCTATGGTATATCTGATATGTTAGGATAGCAAGCAGCACATGTGACAATAATAAACCTAAACCCATTACACATTAAATATGAAGACAATACCCCTCGTCACTTTATCCTCCCTGCTCCCAGGACCTAGTTGTGGACAGTGCAATGTCGATACACCCAACACCACACCAATCTGAGCTAGCTATCTGAAATTCAGTGCACAGTAGTTAGTCTTAGATTAGCAAAGATAGACTCCCTTCCATTGACTCCATCTACACTTCACGCTGCCTCAGCAAGGCCACCAGCGTAATCAAGGACCAGCCTCACCCCAGCCACTCCCTCTTCTCCCCTCTACTATCAGGCAGGAAGTACAGAAGTTTGAAAATGCTGCAGATTCAGAGACAGTTTCTTCCCAACTGTTATCAGGCAACCAAACTGTCCTTTCACCAGCTAGAGAGTGGTCCTGACAGCAGGACCACTCACACACCAGTCATTCCATCTCCCTCCCCTCCCTCCCATCAGCACGTATCACCAAATTCAGGAACAGCTTCTTCCCTGCTGTTATCCAACTACTGAACGATGCTCCCGTAAGCCAGGGTGTAATCTTCCAACCTACCTCATCACAGATCTTGACCTTTTTCTTCCCAGTTGTTTCCAACAGTTTTTTCCCAGCCTTTATCAGGCAACTGAACCGTCTTCTCACCAAGTTGAGAGCGGACCTGACCTTCTATCTACCTCATTGGAGACGTTTGAACTATCCTTAATCGAATTTTATCAGACTTCAGTGTTATATCTTGCACTAAACGTTATTCCCTTTATTCTGTATTTGTGCACTGTGGACGGCTTGATTGTAATCAAGGGTAGTCTTTTCTTTGACTGGTTAGCACACAACAAAAGCTTTCCACTATACCTCGCTACATGTGACAATAATAAACAAAAAACTAAACTAAACTAAACTAGAATTTTAGCCTTAGTAGTGTTTGTTTCCTTGATGAGTTCCCATGAAACTGCAAGTACTGGTTGAAAGGTCACCTATTTGGCCTCTGCTTTTTAATTCTATCTGAATCAGCAATATCCTTGAATTATTTTTTCAGTCATTGACAGATTTTTAATTGTTTTTGGTGCATTGTTTTGATTTTCTATCACAATCTTCATGCACAGGATATTTTGTTAATTGCAGTCCTAGCATAACGAGCATAAAACACAAAGTGTTGGAGGAACTCAGTGAGTCAGGTAGCATCTGTGGAGGGATTGATCAAGTGACATTTCAGATTGGGATCCTTGTTTTAGGTCCCAACCCAAAGCGGCGTCTGTCCATTTCCCTCCACAGATGCTGCCTGACCCACTGAGTTCCTCCAGCACTTTGTGTTTTGCTCAAGATTCCAGCATCTGCAGTACAATATGTCTCCATAAAATAGGTGTGGCGGTTTTGGGAAGATTTGACAAATTGACCTATTTTTCCTTCAATAAACCGCAAAGAAGTTTAAAATGTTAAGAGATTGAAGGGTTCTTGATTAGGAAGGGTGTCAATGATTACATAAAGAAGGCATGCGAATGTGGCTGAGAGGGAAAGATAGTTCAGCCATGAACGGGGGAGTAGATTTGATGGGCTGAATGGTCTCATTCTGCTCCTGTCTAATGATATTAAAATAAGGCAGCTGGTATAACAGGTGACCAATCTATGTATCTGTTTAACTGACATACTTGCAGAAAATTTGTCCTATTGAATGCAATGTTTTATTCACAATACTTGAATATTTTGTAGGGAGATTGTGAAACAAATTGTGAAACAAATTTCCTTCGCTCCATAGATGCTGCTGCACCCGCTGAGTTCCCCCAGCAATTTTGTGTACCTTGTAGGGAGATTAGTTGGGTATTTTTCAATGTATGAACTAGTGGTGTCCCTTCCCTTGTATGCTGCTGGCTTATGTCACATATAGTCCTGGATTCTTTGAAACAGGCCCTTCGGCCCAACTTGACCATGCCGACCAAAATACCCCATTTCCCATTTACCTGCATTTGTCTCATATCCATTTAAACCTTTCCTACCGTGTACCTGTCCAAATGTCTATTAAATGTTATTTTAGTACCTGCCTCAAGTATGGCCGTTCAATTCATATACCCACCACTTTGTGTGAAAAAGCTGCCACTCAGATTCCTATTAAATCTTTTCCCTCAAACTTATGCCCTCTAGTTCTTGATTCCTCGTTTCTGGATAAAATACTCCGGGCATTCACCCTATCTGTTCCCCTGGTGATTTTATACTCTTCCTTAAGATCAACCCAAAATAAGGAGGCAACTCGAATGTCGGCGAAACATCACTCCCTGACGAGCGCAATGCGTTTTAAGCACGCTTTGATAGGGAGAATACTGATGGGCCTTCCCGAGCCCCCATTCGCTGTGATGGTATTTCAGTCACAGTCACAGAGGCCAACGTCAGGAAATCCTTCAGAGGGGTGAAACCTCGAAAAGCGCCTGGACCTGATGGTATACACGGTCATGTTCTAAAAACCTGTGCGGACCAACTGGCTGGAATTTTTACGGACATTTTCAACCTCTCACTTCTGAGGTCTGAGGTTCCCACCTGCTTTAAAAGGGCATCAATTTTACCGGTGCCCAAGAGGAGCAAGGTGACGTGCCTCAATGACTATCGACCAGTGGCACTAACGTCTGTGGTGATGAAGTGCTTTGAGAGGTTGATCATGGCGCAAATCAACTCCTACCTCGACAAAAACCTGGACCCACTGCAGTTCGCTTACAGCCACAACAGATCAACGGTGGATGCGATCTCGCTGGCTCTCCACTCCACTCTGGACCACTTGGACAACAAAAACTCATATTCATTGATTACAGCTTGGCATTTAATACAATCATCCCCTCCAAGCTGGTTACCAAATTTGCAGAACTGGGTCTCTGCGCATCCCTCTGCAATCGGATCCTTGACTTCCTCATTCACAGACCACAGTCTGTTCGTATTGGTGGAAATGTGTCAGCCTCGATAACAATCAGCACAGGAGCACCTCAAGGCTGCGTGCTCAGCCCCCTGCTGTACTCACTCTATACTCATGACATCATAGCCGGTCATAGTGCAAACTCCATCAACAAGTTCACTGACGACACCACTGTTGTGGGACGTATCACTGATGGGGATGAATCAGAGCATAGAAGAGAGATCGAGCTACTGTCCATATGGTGCCAGCACAATAACCTGGCACTCAATACCAGCAAAACCAAGGAACTGATTGTGGACTTTGGAAGGAGTAGGATGGTGACCCACAGTCCTATTTATATCAACGGGTCGATGGTTGAAAGAGTCAAGAGCTTCAGATTCCTGGGCGTGCACATCTCTGAAGATCTTTCCTGGTCCGAGAACACTGACGCAATTATTAAGAAAGCTCATCAGCTCCTCTACTTCCTGAGAAGATTACGGAGAGTCAGTTTGTCAAGGAGGACTCTCTCTAACTTCTACAGGTGCACAGTAGAGAGCATGCTGACCGGTTGCATCGTGGCTTGGTTCGGCAACTTGAGCGCCCTGGAGCGGAAAAGACTACAAAAAGTAGTAAACACTGCCCAGTCCATCATCGGCTCTGACCTCCCTTCCATCGAGGGGATCTATCGCAGTCGTTGCTTCAAAAAGGCTGGCAGTATCATCAAGGACCCACACCATCCTGGCCACACACTCATCTCCCTGCTACCTTCAGGTAGAAGGTACAGGAGCCTGAAGACTGCAATGACCAGGTTCAGGAATAACTACTTCCCCACAGCCATCAGCCTATTAAACTTGGCTTGGACAAAACTCTGAACATTAATAGCCCATTATCTGTTTATTTGCACTTTATCAGTTTATTTATTCATGTGTGTATATATCTATATAATGGTATATGGACACACTGATCTGTAGTCATGCCTACTATGTTCTGTTGTGCTGAAGCAAAGCAAGAATTTATTGTCCTATCAGGGACACATGGCAATAAACGTGAATCTTGAATCTTGAAGAATAAAGCTCTAGTCTGCCCAACCTCTCCCTGTAGTTCAGGCCTTCAGGTCCTGGCAGCATCCTCGTAAATCTTCTCAGCATCATTTTGGTTGAGAGTCACAGAGTCAAACCGCATGTAAACAGGCCCCTTCTGTGGAATTTCAAGATTCTACCTGCACACATACAATCACATAAGATCTGTGTGTGTGGTCATGTGGGGTGTGTGTCTGTGTGTGCACACAAGTGTGTGTGTGTGGAATTTTTCATTGAGATGATGTTAATAAAAATGTAACCTGGTGAAATATTTTCATAATAATTTTAAGAGTACAGAATCTTTATGTTCCTGTTCGGTTGAAAGGAAACAGTAAAAATTGGAAAGAGCCCTGGTTTTCAAGGGAAATTGGACATCTTGTTCGGAAAAAGAGGGAGATCTACAATAATTATAGGCAGCATGAAGTAAATGAGGTGCTTGAGGAGTATAAGGAATGTAAAAAGAATCTTAAGAAAGAAATTAGAAAAACTAAAAGAAGATATGAGGTTGCTTTGGCAAGTAAGGTGAAAGTAAATACAAAGGGTTTCTACAGCTATATTAATAGCAAAAGGATAACGAGGGATAAAATTGGTCCATTGGAGAGACAGAGTGGACAGCTATCTGCAGAGCCAAAAGAGATGGGGGAGATATTGAACAATTTATTTTCTTCGGTATTCACCAAGGAGAAGGATATTGAATTATGTGAGGTAAGGGAAACTAGTAGAGTAGCTATGGATACTATGAGTTTCAAAGTAAAAGAAGTACTGACACTTTTGAAAAATATAAAAGTGGATAAGTCTCCAGGTCCTGACAGGATATTCCCTAGGACATTGAGGGAAGTTAGTGTAGAAATAGCCGGGGCTATGACAGAAATATTTCAAATGTCATTAGAAACGGGAATAGTCCCCGAGGATTGGCGTACTGCGCATGTTGTTCCATTGTTTAAAAAGGGTTCTAAGAGTAAACCTAGCAATTATAGACCTGTTAGTTTGACTTCAGTGGTGGGCAAATTAATGGAAAAGATACTTAGAGATAATATATATAAGCATCTGGATAAACAGGGTCTGATTAGGAACAGTCAACATGGATTTGTGCCTGGAAGGTCATGTTTGACTAATCTTCTTGAATTTTTTGAAGAGGTTACTAGGGAAATTGACGAGGGTAAAGCAGTGGATGTTGTCTATATGGACTTTAGTAAGGCCTTTAACAAGGTTCCTCATGGAAGGTTGGTTAAGAAGGTTCAACTGTTGGGTATAAATGCAGGAATAACAAGATGGATTCAACAGTGGCTGAATGGGAGAAGCCAGAGGGTAATGGTGGATGGCTGTTTGTCGGGTTGGAGGCAGGTGACTAGTGGGGTGCCTCAGGGATCTGTGTTGGGTCCTTTGTTGTTTGTCATGTACATCAATGATCTGGATGAAGGGGTGGTAAATTGGATTAGTAAGTATGCAGATGATACCAAGATAGGGGGTGTTGTGGATAATGAAGAGGATTTCCAAAGTCTACAGAGTGATTTAGGCCATTTGGAAAAATGGGCTGAAAGATGGCAGATGGAGTTTAATGCTGATAAATGTGAGGTGCTACACCTTGGCAGGACAAGTCAAAATAGGACGTACATGGTAAATGGTAGGGAATTGAAGAATACAGTTGAACAGAGGGATCTGTGAATAACCGTGCATAGTTCCTTGAAGGTGGAATCTCATATAGATAGGGTGGTAAAGAAAGCTTTTGGTATGCTAGCCTTTATAAATCAGAGCATTGAGTATAGAAGCTGGGATGTAATGTTAAAATTGTACAAGGCATTGGTGAGACCAAATCTGGAGTATGGTGTACAATTTTGGTCGCCCAATTATAGGAAGGATGTCAACAAAATAGAGAGAGTACAGAGGAGATTTACTAGAATGTTGCCTGGGTTTCAACAACTAAGTTACAGAGATAGGTTGAATAAGTTAGGTCTTTATTCTCTGGAGCGCAGAAGGTTAAGGGGGGACTTGATAGAGGTCTTTAAAATAATGAGAGGGATAGACAGAGTTGATGTGGACAAGCTTTTCCCTTTGAGAATAGGGAAGATTCAAACAAGAGGACATGACTTCAGAATTAAGGGATAGAAGTTTAGGGGTAACATGAGGGGGAACTTCTTTACTCAGAGAGTGGTAGCGGTGTGGAATGAGCTTCCAGTGGAAGTGGTGGCGGCAGGTTCGTTGGTATCATTTAAAAATAAATTGGATAGGCATATGGATGAGAAGGGAATGGAGGGTTATGGTATGAGTGCAGGCAGGTGGGACTAAGAGAAAAAAGTTGTTCGGCACAGACTTGTAGGGCCGAGATGGCCTGTTTCCGTGCTGTAATTGTTATATGGTTATATGGTTATATACCCTAAATGCAATTGGCAAATAGGGAACACGCATTGCTATGATTCTGATATACGTGACTAAAATGCCACAACTACATGCAATTTAAACTATTGAGATGCTGCATCTTAGAAATATGCATATGTATAAGGAAATGTAATTGCTAATCAGTGACAGATTTAGTGATGAATTATTAATCATGAATACAATTCATTTGGTAATCCACAGATCTCTATCAAGTGTTCTGTTTATGCCACTTGTGCATAATTAGTAGAATTACTAGAAAGATCTAGAAATTCAATCACATTGCACATCCTTCCTAAGTGCTCTGGGATTTCTGTTGCAGCATAAAATCAATAACAAAATGCAATTGGCACCTTATAATACGGTTTTCATTTCATGTAATATTCAGCTGCATTGTTTTACATGTGCTCTACCCACACACACAAAGCACAACAGCACACAACAAGGGCGGCACGGTGGCACTGCGGTAGAGTTGCTGCCTTACAGCATCGGAGACCCAGGTTCGATCCTGACTCTGGTGCTGTCTGTACACAGATTGTACATACGCCCCATGACCTGCGTGTGTTTTCTCCAGGTGCTTCGGTTTTCTCCCACATCCCAAAGACGTACAGGTTTGTAGGTTTATTGGCTTGGTATAAATGTATACACACATGTCCCTAGTGTGTAGGATAGTGTTCGTGTATGGGGGTTGCTGGTCGGTGACTCGGTGGGCCGAAGGGCCTGTTTCCATGATGTATCTATAAACTAAACTTAACTAAACAAACATGAGTACAAATCCTCATGTGATGTTTGATTATCAGCCTCCATCTAAGATGGCTTGATGTATGTTGACTTACCATACAATGTTAATGATACTGTACGTAGGAGATTAGATCTAGATCGGGTCTGGCCAAAAAGGCTATTCAAAGGTCCAAGCAGTGGGCAATCGAGTATTCGATCCAAGTCGACTGCCCGCTGCTCTTCCATATGAAGAAAGACTGGATAGACTTGGTTTATACTCTCTAGAATTTAGGAGATTGAGGGGGGATCTTATAGAAACTTACAAAATTCTTAAGCGGTTGGACAGGCTAGATGCAGGAAGATTGTTCCCGATGTTGGGGAAGTCCAGGACAAGGGGTCACAGCTTAAGGATAAGGGGGAAATCCTTTAAAACCGAGATGAGAAAAACTTTTTTCACACAGAGAGTGGTGAATCTCTGGAACTCTCTGCCACAGAGGGTAGTTGAGGCCAGTTCATTGGCTATATTTAAGAGGGAGTTAGATGTGGCCCTTGTGGCTAAGGGGATCAGAGGGTATGGAGAGAAGGCAGGTACGGGATACTGAGTTGGATGATCAGCCATGACCATATTGAATGGCGGTGCAGGCTCGAAGGGCCGAATGGCCTACTCCTGCACCTAATTTCTATGTTTCTATGTTTCTATACTTACGCCCAAGCTCTGCGTATCCCTGGAGAGGGAACACGCGGTGATCAACTGGACCTGCAGTTTTGATCTATGCGGTGCTTTGTATGTGATTATGCAATAAAAAAACTTTGTTAAGAAAACAAAAAGAGATCAGATCTCAACAGCATGAACAAATCCTCCAAATGCATTGTGGAAAGCAATCATCAGTGATAAAAATGCTGGAGAAACTCCGCGGGTGAGGCAGCATCTATGGAGCGAAGGAATAGGTGATGTTTCGGGTCGAGACCCTTCTTCAGACATCAATGACATATAGGTTTGTTTGGGTGTTAATTGGCTCATTGGCGTCCGTTTTGTCGAGGTTTGGAAGTGTTCTGACCATTTCTGATATGAACGTTTTGTTTAGTTTAGTTTAGTTTAGAGATACAGAGTGAAAACAGGCCCTTCGGTCCACAGAGTCCCAGCCGACCATCGATCACCCCGTACAGTTCTTCAGAGAAGATTTCGGACCCAAAACGTCACCAATTCTTTTTCTCCAGAAACGCTGCCTGACCCGTTGAATTACTCCAGCACTTTGTCCCTATCTTTGGTATAAACTAGCATCTGCAGTTCCTTCCTACACATTATATGTGTTTCGAATTGAACATAAATCTTACACTTACACTTACGCCCTCCACCGAAAGCGGTGTCTGAGACGGGCTGGGAAGATCATTAAAGACCCCTCCCACCCCAACCATGGACTGTTTGCCCTCCTCCCATCAGGGAGGCGGTACAGGAGCCTCAGGTCTCGTACCAGTAGGATGAGGAACAGCTTCTACAATTATACCATCACATTGCTGAACTCGGAGTCCCGCCGATAGATTTCTCCGGTCCCTCCGTCCCCATTGTTTAATTATTCTGTATTTTTGATTATTCTGTATCTTCTTTTTTTTTAAATTTCTATATGCACTACTACTACGGACTGACGCAAAACTGCATTTCGTTGTACCCATACTTAGTATTTGTGCAATGACATTAAAGTTGAATTGAATTGAATTGAATTGAAAACAAAAAAAGAGTAAAATCTTGCACCAATATTTTATACTGTGCCCCTAACATTCAATTAGATGTATCAAGGGATGTAATCAAATTGTGCATTCTATTATGAATGCAGAAAATAGATTTATTACAAAATGCTGTGTTTTTTATGCATGCAAAACCAGTTCAGTTAAAAAAAAACATATAATTGATGTATTTGAGTGCACAGTAATTGTTGAGGTAGAATTATGGAGCATATCCATTCTCAAAAGAATTACTGGCCATGCTAGCCGATTTCAATAATGCAGGGAAACGTACACTTGAATTCCTTCAATGGTTTGATTAGACATTTTTAGAAAAAAAAACGAAAAGGGAAATGAAATTAAAACAGAGGGGCATTACTTTCAAGCTTCTGCATTTTCTGCCGGACGGGAGTGGGGAGAAGAAGGAATAACCAGGCTGGGACAAGTCGTTGATTATATCGGCTGCTTTCCCGAGGCAGCATGAAGTGTAGATGGAGTCAATGGTGGGGAGTCTGGTCTGTGTGATGGACTGAGCTACATCCACAACTCTTGGGCAGAGCTGTTCACAAACCAAGCTGTGATGCTACCTGACAGTATGCTTTCTGTGGTTTAAATCAAACAATCAAATTCTTCCAGAACACCAGTAAGTACATATGGCAAACATAATGCCACAAATGCATCTGCAAAGACATTACTTTGAGTTATAACGCACATTTTCAAACTGTTAGAATTAAAGACATATAAATCTGAAAGAATAATGAATTTCTCCTGGTGCTGAATTGTAGAGAAGTGCTCACGACTGTTCAAAATACATTCATTATTCAACATTGCACTGCCGAATGTGGCCTGGTCGAAATAAAACTTTTGTAGTGGTTTTGTGAGACATCTAGGTACTGAAGAACATAGAGCAAGCAGGAACAGGCCCATCGGCCCACAATATCCGTGCTAAACATGATGCATATCCATGTGCCTATCTAAAAGCCTCTTAAATGCCATTATTGTATCTGCCTCCACCACCAATCCTGGCAGCGCGTTCCAGGCACCCACTGCCCTCTAAAAAAACTTGTCCCGCTCATCTCCTTTAAACTTTGCTCCCTCACCTTAAAGATGCACCCTCTAGTCTTTGACATTTCTACCCTGAATTTCTACCATAATATGAAAGTTATCTAAAAACAGTCCATTTTTTCTGTTAAATTGCAAACTTTTATAGAAATGCAAGATTGAAAGCCCTTAAAATGCTCATAAATAATTAGTGAAATCATTTGGAGAAACAAGAAATCTCCTTCCAATCCCCGCGCTAACCTTTCAGTCCTGGATCTTCTCCGTTGACAAACTGGGGCCACACGCAAACGGCAGGAACAGCACCTCATATTCTGCTTGGATAGCTTACAAACCAACAGTACATACATTGAAGGACACAAAGTGCTGGAGTAACTCAGCGGGTCAAGCAGCATTCCTGGAGAACATGGATAGGTAATGTTTCGGGTCGAGACACTTTGTCAGAGACCCTTCATCACCAGGCTGAATAAATATCTCGACCTGAAACATCAATCATCCATGTTCTCCAGAGATGCTGACTGAACCACTGAGTTACTCCAGCACTTTGTGTCTTTTTGTGCATTAGCCAGCATCTGCAGTTCTTTGTTTCTATGATATGAACATTGAACTCTCCAATTTCAAGTAATAACCCACCCCATCCCCACAACATCTTCTTTCCCCCTCCCTCTGTCCACCTTCCACCCATACCCCTCCCTCCTGCTTTACATTTCACTCCTCCTGACACCCTTTTGTCTCCTTTTCACCTACAGTTTTTGTCACTTACTCCACCCATCTACCAATCACCCCCCTCACCTGTATCCACCTATCACTTGCCACATCTGCAGGTCATTTTCTCAGTTAATTCAGAGCCCACCAAATCGTAACGGAAACTGGTTGTCCTTAATCACAAGGAATCACCCGAGAAGATTATAGAAGTTGGGAGGGCATGCGACTGTTATATAAGATGTTGGTGAGGCCACATTTAGAGTATTGTGTTCAGTTTTGGGTACCATGTTATAGGAAAGATGTCAAGCTGGAAAGGGTAAAGAGAAGCTTTACGAGCATATTGCCAGGACACAAGGGCCTGAGCTATAGGGAGATGTTGGGCAGGCATAGAAAGATTAGAGGTGATCTTATGGAGGTGTACAAAATCATGAGAGGAATAGATCGGGTGGACGCACAGAGTCCAGATTAGGGGAATCGAGAACCAGAGGACAGGTTTAATGTGAGGCGGGGAAAGGTTTGATAGGAACCCGAGGGGTAACATTTTTAACCCTTTTTATCAAAGGGTGCTGGGTGTATGGAACGAGCTGCTGTAGGAGGTAGTCGAGGCAGGTACTATCGCAACATTTAAGAAACAGTTAGACAATTACATGGATAGTTGGGCTTAGAGGGATATGGGCCAAACACAGGCAGGTAGTGTAGATGTGACATGTTGGTCGGTGTGGGCAAGTTGGGCCAAGGGGTCACGTTGTATGACTATGACTCAAAAACAAGGATATCTGCACCAAGACAGGAGGATACAGCAGGTGCTGGGATCTTGTGCAAAACACAAAGTGCTGGAAGAGCTCAAAGGGCCAGGCAATGTCTGTGAAGGGAATGGATGGATGGAATGGTTAACACTGTATGATGTTCTGAGCTCGGCATCACGAACGAGTATTGACTCTACTTTTACTGTTACTCACATGTCTATCTGCCTTGTCTTAGTTTAGTTTACAACATGGAAACAGGCCCTTCGGCCCACTGAGACCACACTGACCATCGATCACTTGTTCACACTAGTTCTATGTTATCCCACTTTTGCATCCACTCCATACACACAGGGGGCAATTTACAGAGGGCCAATTAACCTGCAAACCGCAAGTCTTTGGGATGCGCAAGGAAACTGGAGCATCCAGAGGAAACTCACATCGTCAGGGAAAACATGCAAACTCCACACAGACAGCACTCATAGTCAGGATCAAACCTGGGTCTCTGGCATTGTAAGGCAACAACTCTATCACTGCGCCACGACCCATTTTCATTCCTCCTTCTCCCTGCTCCCATCGGGTAGAAGATACAGAAGCTTGAAAGCGCACAATATCAGACTCAGGAACAGCTTCTTCCCCTCTGTTACCAAACTTCTGAATGATCCTTCCATAAGCCAGGGTACTGTCCGATTCACCTCTACCCTATTACGGACACTGAACTTTGTCTCTGGAACTGGTGCGCTACAATGCTGAGAACTATATTCTGCACTCTGTACCTTCCCCTTTGCTCTAACTATTGTACTTGAGTTTGACTTGACTACATTGATAGGGTCACAGGGTCATAGAGTGATACAGTGTGGAAACAGACCCTTCGACCCAACTTGCCCACACCGGCCAACAAGTCCCATCTACACTAGTCCCATCTGCCTGTTTTTGGTCCATATCCCTCAAAACCTGTCCAAACCATGTACTTGTCTAACAGTTTCTTAAACGTTGGGATAGTCCCAGCCTCAACTACCTCCTCTGGCAACTTGTCCATACAGTCATAATAATAATAATAATAATAATAATAATAATAATAATAATAATAATAATAATAATAATAATAATAATAATATTAATAATAATAATATTAATAATAAACTTTATTTCTGACTCAAGGTCCAGACAAGGGACGACACCCATCACCCTTTGGGTGAAAAAGTTACCCCTCAGATGCCTATTAAATCTTTTCCCCTTCACCTTAAACCTATGTCCTCTGGACCGATTCACCTACTCTGGGCAAGAGACTCTGTGCATCAAAGAGACTGTGCATCTACCTGATCTATTCTTCTCATGATTTGACACATCAATTACTTTAATTGATGTATAGTATTATCTGATGATCTTTAGATAGCATGCAAAACAGAGCTTTTCATTGTATTTCACTGTGACAATAATATACCTAAACCTAGACCTGTTTTATTTCCTTTTCCTGAACACAATGCTATCTAAAACAAATGGACATGTCTCAAGTTGTGACTTATGGGAAGTTGTTTAGAGAAGAAATAATCTAAATTACACAAAGTAATTATGAGTTTCAGAGTCTTTTTTAGAAAAATAGTTAATGTAAAAAAATTGTCATCTGTCCTTTTTTAGAAAATAAATCTGCCTGTGATACTTCAGACCTGAGATGAGGACACACTTATTTCCATAACTGGGTAGTCAGAGGTAGGAACAAAATTCTGAATAATCACACGGGAGTACTTAACCCCACAAGAGTGTGCAGTGCTCCATCGCGATGAAATTGTTAGTGCACTCCAAGTATTACCCACTTTGAATACCAGCCATTTTCAGCTGTATGGCAGAAATTTATTGTGATATATAATTACTATAATTTACATATTTTGTATTGGCTATACTTTCATTTAAACATTATAAATACCATCCTGTACTTAGCACAAATAAATTTGTTTCAAGTAGTAACACGTGGACTCAGTGGTTATTAAAGTCACCGTTGTGTCCAGCATCTCATAGTCCAATTGAGCAGCTTACAACCCAACGGTACAAATGTTACATTCTCCAATTTTATTAATTCAGACATGAGGAATCTTGTGCAAAACGCAAAGTGCTGGAGGAACTCAGTGGGTCCGGCAGCATCTGTGGAGGGAATGTACAGACGCTAGGATTAGACTTTAGAGATACAGCGCGGAAACAGGATCTTCGGCCCACCAAGTCCATGCTGACCAGCGATCAACCGTACAAGAACACTATCCTACACACTAGGTACAATTTACAATCTTTACTGAAGCCAATTAACCTACAAACCTGTACGTTTTTGGGATGTGGAAAAGACTAAGGAAATGGTGATCGATTTCAGGAGGGCTGGTAAACAGCATCACACTCCGCTGCATATTGATGGAGCTGCTGTGGAGAGGGTCAGTAGTGTGAAGTTCTTGGTACTTCACCTGGCGGATGACCTGACCTCTACGACCAACACCACAGCAGTGATAAAAAGAGCTCAGCAGCGGCTCCACCCTCTCCGGAGACTAAGGAAAGCAGGTCTCCCTACTGTTCATCTAAGGACCTTCTACAGGGGCACCATCGAGAGTATATTGACCTACGGCATCACTTCCTGGTTTGGGAGCTGCAAGGCTTATGAGCAAAACCAACTCAACAGGACAGTGAAGACCGCCAGCAGGATCATTGGTGCCCCACTCCCTTTCCTGTTGGAGATCTATCAGAAGCGGAGCATCAGCAGAGTCATCTCCATTATCAAGGACCCCCATCATCCATCACACCACATCTTCTCCATTCTGCCATCTGGGAAGAGGTACAGGAGCATCAGCTGCAAAACCAACAGGATGCTCCACAGCTTCTTCCCACAGGCAATAAGACTGGTTAACGGACTGTGTCCCCTCCCCATATATCATACACCAACATATCTAACCTCGCCCATACTTTGACAGCTAGACACCTGTCAAAGTAAAGCCACTGTTCGGTCTGAATGTCTGTTTTTATTTCAATTTTTAGGCCTATTTTTAGATATGGTCATTTAAATTTTTTTTAAAGCTATATGTATTTATTCTGTTTTTATTAACCGCACTGATGGTAACTGATCGAGAAACATTTTTTTCGTTTCATCTGTGTATGTAAGTACTCAGTTAAAATGACATTAAAGTAAATACTGAATACTGAATACTGAATACTGAATGTGAGAGGATACTGGAGAACCTGAAGAAAATTCACGTGGTCACAGGGTGAAAGTACAAACTCCACACAGACAACACCTGTAGTCAAGATTGAATCCAGATCTCTGGGTGCCTACTCAAATAATCTATTCATGTACCTGTCCAAATATTCTTTAAATGCTGTTATAGTACCTGCCTCAAATACCTCCTCTAACAGCTTGCTTCATATGCCCACCACCCACAATGTGAAAATGTTGCCCCTCAGGTTCCTATTAAATCTTTCTCCTCTCACCTTAAACCTAGGCCCTCTGGTTCTTGATTCCCCTACTCTGGATGAAAGACACTGTGCGTTCACGCTATCTATTCCCCTCTTGATCTTATACACTTGAGCTTTTTATACTTATTAATCTCCCTCAAAGTCAGCAAATGAAGGGGCTTTGCTTTGACTTCAGGAAGCAGTTTGGAGGACTGTATCTAATATGCTGAAGTGGAGATGGCTGAGAGCTCTCAGTTTCTAGGTGTAAATGTCACCGTAAATTTATGCAAAACGTACCACATTGGTGCAATGGGCAAAAGGGCTCACCAACATCTCAACTTCCTCCAGAAGGCGAAAGATATTTGGAATTTCTCCAATGACTCTACAATTTCTACAAATGCACCATTGAAAGTATCCTGCCAGGATGCATCACAGCTTGTGGGAACAGCTCAGCCCAAGACTGTAAGGAATTGCAGGGAGTTGTGGATGTAGCCCAATCTATCGCACAGACCTGACTCCCCACCATCGACCATCTACACTTCACGCTGCTTCGGTAAAGCAGCCAACATAATCAAGGACTGCGGTCATTCTTTCTTCTCCCCTCTCCCGTCAGGCAGAAGATACAGAAGCTTGAAAGCACGCACCACCAGACTCAGGAACAGCTTCTTCCCTGCTGTTATCAGACTGGTGAAAGTTCTGCTCATATCTTGCACTTATTTTTTATCTGCACCTTTCCTGTAGAGAAAGACTATATTCGGAACCTTGTCTATTTTCTGTTCTTCACCACCTGATGCACTCACGTATGAAGATAGACACAAATTGCCGGAGTGATTCAGCGGCAGGCAGCATCTCTGGAGAAAAGGAATAGGTAATGTTTTGGGTCGAGATCCTCCTTCAGACTCACATATGGTCTGATAGCAATCAAAATTAAGTTTTTTATTGTATTTTGGTGCACATGATAATAATAAATCGATACCAATTAGGGCAGCGTAGGATCCGAATCCAAAATGTGATACCTGAAGCAAATTGGAAATGCAGGAGATATAAGGAACTGCAGACGCTGGAATTTAGAGCAAAACACAAAGTGCTGGAGGAACGCAGCCGGTTGGGCTACATATTTAGTTTTAGTTTTAAAGATAGGTCGGGTCAGGTCGGGGGGGGAGTTCCCCCCGCCACGGGTACCATGTAATCCCGTGCTACCTGCTCCATGGTCGGATAGTCGGCGACTAAACCGTCTCCCCCACCTAGTTTGTCAAGTGAGGGGGGAGCTGGAGGACAGAGATATATGGTGCGTCCGTCACCGTTCCCGTCGGAACCAGGACCACTGCACTGCTAATGTTTTCAACGATGATAAACTTAGAGATACAGCGTGGAAACAGGCCCTTCAGCCCACCAAGTCCACACC
Source organism: Amblyraja radiata (assembly GCF_010909765.2). Classification (NCBI taxonomy): domain Eukaryota; kingdom Metazoa; phylum Chordata; class Chondrichthyes; order Rajiformes; family Rajidae; genus Amblyraja; species Amblyraja radiata. The sequence continues at coordinate 36,429,699 of NC_045962.1, forward strand.
AACCAGTGATCCCCGCACATTAACACTATCCTACATACACTATGGACAATTTACACTTTAACCTACAAACCTGTACATCTTTCGAGTGTGGAAGGAAACCGGAGATCTTGGAGAAAACCCACACGGTCACGGGGAGAACGTACAACCTCTGCACAGACAGCACCCCCCCTTCGGACGGCCATGCACACATGTAGATGGTCCGTTCCTTCTTCAGGCTGATGAGTCTAATGTGCGAGAGAGAAAGAGAGAGCAGGAGAGAGAAAGAGACAGCACATTTCTTTGAATGCTTGCTTTTTTTTATTATCATGGAAAGCTTTCATAAAATATTCTCAATTCCTGCAATCAATCCAAACACGGTTTCTAAAAAAAAAAGGCTTGTCGCATCGTCCACAAGTCAACACACACTCTGCATGCAGAAATAATTACTTTAATTGCCATAACCTTCCCTACAACAGTTCTTAGACTTTTGCAGGACTTTTTTAAATTGTTGTGAGTAACATTAGCTATTTTTCCATTATTCTTTTATGTCCTGTGTTAAAATAATCCGATTGCAAAGAGTGGGTTGGTGAATTACATCCAATTTTCTATCTATAAACCACCACACCACGTGCAAGATGAGCCCGAGGTGAGTCGTCTACCTAGTTAATAGTCGACACCATAACTGCCTTAATGCATTGCCCTCCTGCTCTCTTTTGTGGATGTTTGTATTCCCAAATTCAGGCTGCTGACAAAAACCTAGAAGTTGTTTGCAGATTAAAATAATTGTCAAAAAAAAGTGTGATGCAAATCTCCAACTTCAATGTGTTGCAAGGTGTCTGAGTTCCTAGTTTTGAGATGCTGGGGAAACAGTACAGCACAGGAACAGGCCCTTCAGCCTGCGATGTCCATGCCGAACATGATGCTAAATTAAGCTAATCTCGGCCCGCACATTGTCCATATCCCTCCATTCTCTGCAGATACAAACGGCACTACCACCCTCTCTCCCCCCTCTCCTCTCTCTCTCCCTCCCCCTCTCTCTCACTCTCTCCCGGCTCTCTCTCTACCCCCTCCCTCTCTCTCCCTCTCTCTCTCCCCTCTCCCTCGCTCCCCTCTCTCTCCATCCCCTCCCACTCTCTCTCCCCCCTCCCACTCTCTCTCCCCCCTTCCTCTCTCCCAACCCCCTGCCCTCTCCCACCATCCCTCGTCTAAACCCCCTCCCTTCCACACCCTCCCCTCCACGCTTCCCTCCATCCCCCCCTACCCCCTCCTCCACCTCCCCCTCCCCCTCCCCCTCCCCCTCCCCCACCCTTCCCCCCACCTCTCCCCCTCGCTTCCCACCCCTCTCCCCCCTTCCCTTCCCCCCTCTCAGCCCCCCTTTCCCCCCTCTCTCTCCTCCCCTCTCTCTCCTCCCATCACACGCTTCCCTCCTCCCCCACCCTCCTCCCTCACCCACCCTCCCTCTTCTTCTCCCCTCCAACCCCCCCCCCTCTCCCTCTGTCTCTTGCCCTTCTGTCTCTGCCTCTCTCTGTGTCTCTCCCCACTCTCTCTCTGCCCTCACTCTGTACCCCTCCCTCTCTAGACGCGCCTGCGAGTTGGGGGCTATGCGTCAGTGGATAGGGCGGTTATGGGGTAAAAGGAGCAAATTAATAATATTAATATAACATCAAGGGGGGTAGTTAGTGTGTGTGCATGGCCGTCCGAAGGGGGGGTGCGTTGGGTGCTACCAGTGCAAACAGAGAACGGCCAGTTCTCTGTTCTCCCGTCACTGAGCGGGAGTGGCTGAATCTGAACCCAACGGCTGTAACCCCAACACCAGATGCCGCTGCGGCGGAGCCCGCTCCCCTCGCCTCCCCCCGCCGCCGGGGCAGAAGCCATCTTCCCCCCACACCACCCCCGCTGGCCCACGCTACCCCCACTGGGACCACACCACCCCCGCTGGGACCACGCCACCCCTACTTGGTCCACGCCACCCCCGCTGGGACCACGCCACCCCTGCTGATTTTTATTGATTTTAGCTCTGCATTCAACACCATTGTGCCAGAGCTACTGCGCTCCAAACTTTCTGAGTTGACTGTGCCTGAGCCCCTCTGTCGGTGGATCACCAGCTTTCTGACAGACAGGAAACAGCATGTGAGGCGGGAAAGCATATCTCGGACCCGCAAACGCTCAGCATAGGAGCACCGCAAGATGCATACTCTTCCCTCTCCTCTACTCTCGCCACACCAATGACTGCACCTCCACAGACACCTCTGTCAAGCTTCTCAAGTTTGCGGATGACACAACCCTGATTGGACTGATCCAGGATGGGGATCTCTGTACTCTTTTCAGTTTGACATCTTTCCTATAAAATGGTGCCCAGAACTGAACACAATATTCTAAAGATGGTCTCACCAACGTCTTATACAACTGCAACATGACCTCCCAACTTCTATACTCAATACTCTGACTGATGAAGGCCAAAGTGCCAAAATACATTTTGACCACCTGATATACCTGCAACACGACCTTCAAGGAACCATGCAACCATCAACCATTCCTCTGCTTACCTGGCTAATTGATCCAGATCCTGCTGCAATCTTTCACAACCATCTTCACTATCTGCAAAACCACTCACTTCTGTATCATCAGCAAACTTGCTAATCTTGCCCTGTTCTGTGACGTTTCACAGAGTGCTGGAGTAACTCAGCGGGTCAGGCTGAGTATAGAAGTTGGGAGGTCATGTTGCAGTTGCATAAGAAGTTGGTGAGGCCGCATTCAGAGTATTGTGTTCAGTTCTGGGCACCATGTTATAGGAAATATGTCATCAAACTGGAAAGGGTACAGTGAAGATTTACGAGGATGTTGCCAGGACTAGAGGGCCAGAGCTATAGAGAGAGGTTGAGTTGGCTGGGACTCTATTTCATGGAGCACAGGAGGATGAGGGATGATCTAATAGAGGTGTATAAAATCATGATTTGAATAGATATGGTTGAGTCTTTTGCCCAGAGTAGGTGAATCGAGGAGCAGAGGACATACGTTTAAGGTGAAGGGCAAAAGATTTAATAGGAATCTGAGGGGTATGTTTTTCACACAAAGGGTGGTAGGTGTATGGAACAAGCTGCCAGAGGAGGTAGTTGAGGCAGGGACTATCGCAACATTTAAGAAACAGTTAGACAGGTACATGGATAGGACAGGTTCGGAGGGATATGGGTCAAACGTGGGCAGGTGGGACTAGTGCAGATGGGACATGCTGGGCCGAAGGGCCTGTTTCCACACTGTATCACTCTATGACTCTATCTTTCTCTCTCAAACCCATTCTCCTGCCTTCTCCCCATTACCTCTGACACCTGTAACAATCAAGAATCTATCAATCTCCTCCTGAAAAATGTCCATTGACTTGACCTCCACAGCTGTCTGTGGCAATGAATTCCAGTTCACCGCCCTCTGACTTAAGAAATTCCTGCTCATCTCCTTCGTAAAGGAATTTCTTTTAATTCTGAGGCTGTGGCCACTGGTCCTAGACTCTCCCACTAGTGGAAACAACCTCTCCAAATCCACTCCATCCAGGTTTTTACCAGGCTGGGACAGACGGCAACAGCTTCACACCATGTTCCAAAGCTTGTGTCCTGTCCTGCATCAGCCAAGGCAGCAGATTTGTTATAGGAGAGGGCAAACACCAGCACAAAGTAGCTCACGATGGTTTGGGTAACATTCAGGAATGTCAATGCATGGCACATCATGAATATTACTGAAGAACGGTCTTGACCCAAAATATAATCTATACCTTTTCTCCAGAGATGCTGCCTGACCCACTGAGTTACTCCAGCACTCTGTGACATGTCACCTATCCATGTTCTCCACAGATGCTGCCTGACTCGCTGAGTTACTCCAGCACTCTGTGATATGTCACCTATCCATGTTCTCCACAGATGCTGCCTGACTCACTGAGTTACTCCAGCACTCTGTGACATGTCACCTATCCATGTTCTCCACAGATGCTGCCAGACTCGCTGAGTTACTCCAACACTCTGTGAAACGTCGCGTATTCATATTCTCCGCAGATGCTGCCTGACTCACTGAGTTACTCCAGCACTTTGTGTCTATTTTCCCTTCACCCATCTGCCCAAGCCCACTCTCCCCCCTCCTTTCCTATGTTCCTTTCCACCCATAAACCTCACTCTGCCTTTACATTTCACTCCTCTTTCAAATCTGCTCTACTTATCTACATGCATTTTTCTTCTTCACTTTTTAGTCATAGAATGATGCAGTGTGGAAACAGGCCCTTCAGGCCAACTTGCCCACACCGACCATCATGTCCCATCTAAACTAGTCCCACTCACACGCGTTTGGCCCATATCCATCTAAATCTGTCCTATCCATGTACGTGTCCAAATGTCTCTTAAACATTAGGATAGCCCCAGCCTTAACTACCTCCTCTGGCAGCTCGTTCCATACACCCAGCACCCTTTGTGTGAAAAAGCTACCGCTCAGATTCCTGATAATTTCTGAAATATTGGTCATAAATTTGGTGCAAAAATGCTCCAAAATAAGGCTTAGAATGCATCAGAGAGCATCTAAAACCCCTGAGCTTCCAAGGCCCTTAAGCAGGCCCTGGACCCCGGCATCGAGGGACTTCAGGCTTCGCGCTCGTGATGTGCGCAGCGCGCACATTATTTCACATTAAGTGTTTTGTAATCCTGTCATGCCACCCCCCTTTTTGAAAAGCTTCGTACGGGCGTGGTGTGTGTGGGTGGATAGTGTATGTGATGCCACATGTTGCCCCGCCCCCCCATCCTCCCCCCCCCCCCCCACACCGCAAACGTGCATTGGGGAAACAGACCCGATGGGTCTGCATTTGGTCTAGTATATATATGTATGTGTGTGTGTGTGTGTGTGTGTGTGTGTGTGTGTGTGTGTGTGTGTGTGTGTGTGTGTGTGTGTGTGTGTGTGTGTGTGTGTGTGTGTGTGTGTGTGTGTGTGTGTGTGTGTGTGTGTGTGTGTGTGTGTGTGTGTGTGTGTGTGTGTGTGTGTGTGTGTGTGTGTGTGTAACTATATTACTAAAAGTCTGATCTTGACCACTTCCTGTTGTTCTGTCCTCAGTCAGTCGCTTGAAAATGGGGGAGCAAGAGGGTCACGTCTCTCTGTCTGAGCTGTGAATAACACTGAACACAAACTGTGAGTGTGGTTTTACTGACTTTGAGTGTCTTTAATGTGGTTTGAAAATGAAAATGTGGTTGGTTTGAAATAAAGCACAGCAAATGGTTGTTGGTGGTGGTTGGTTTGAAATAAAGCACAGCAAATGGTTGTTGGTGATGGTTGGTTTGAAATAAACCACAGCAAATGGTTGTTGGTGGTGGTTGGGTTGAAATAAAGCACAGCATTAGAAGTCTAAACTTGACAACTTCCTGTTTGCACTGTAAATTGATTTTAAATAAAACGCCACCACTTTCGGCTGCGATTTTTGGCCATCTTACTCAGTCCCCCTCCACTCATCAGGTGCAGAGGATTCTTCCCATTAATAAAAAGAAAAAGTGTTATTAGTATTGAGGATCTCTCTCATGTCAATCATGCCATGAAGGCCACGCCCCTTCCAGTGGGAGGGGGGAGATTATAAAACCCGGAAGTGTGGGTGTGGCTCAGTCTCTGCAAGGTGGGGGAGGGAGAGGGCATGACTCTGTCTGAGCTGTAAATCAACTGAACACACTGAATGTCTACTGAACTGAGTGTGGTGTTTTGTGGTGTTTTGTGTGGTTTTATGCTGGTTTTATGCTGGTTTCACCCTGCTTGAAATGGTACGAAACTGCACTTGAATTTGGTGGCCTTGCACCCTGCATGAAATGGTATGAAACTGCATTTGAATTTGGTGGCCTTGCACCCTGCTTGAAATGGTATGAAACTGCATTTGAATTTGGTGGCCTTGCACCCTGCTTGAAATGGTATGAAACTGCATATGAATTAAGTGGGCTTGCTTGCACCCTGCTAGAAATGGTATGAAAGTGCACTTGAATTTGGTGGCCTTACACCCTGCTTGAAGTGGTATGAAACTGCACTTGAATTTTGTGTCCTTGCACCCTGCTTGAAATGGCATGAAACTGCACTTGAATTTAGTGGCCTTGCACCCTGCTTGTAATGGTAGGAAACTGCATTTGAATTTGGTGACATTGCGCCCTGCTTGAAATGGAATTTCAAGGAATAGCCATGAGTCAACTGCCAGCCCACCAGCCGTGAGTCAACTGCCAGCACATCAGGCTTGAGTGACTGAGCTGCCAACCCAAGAATCCATTTTGGCCCATAATGTCCATACTAGCCCTCTGGAAACCAGTCCCTTCAGCCCACAACACCCATACTAGTGCTCCAGAAAGCCCCCCCCCCCCCCCACTGGCCTCCAATTGGTGGAGAGGTGGAATATTGCGTTGGGGGACCAGCCCTCCCGTGTGAACATGGGACCCAACGGGTCCCACTTAGCCTAGTACATAACTAAAACTCTGATCTTGTTATCTTCCAGTCTTTCTATTTGCGCAAAAACGGTTTGTGATATCGCTACGATTTTTTTGCCAGTTCACTCACCGTTGTCCAATGCTGCGAGTGTACCAAGTTTAGTTCCGATCAGTTGAATGTCGTAAACGTTAGCGAGGTTTAAAAATCTTAAAAACCACACGTGCACAGATCGATCTCTTCTCCTGCCATTCAGCGCCGCGTGGATTAGTCCCTTCCCCGGTCACTCACCGGGACGGTCCGCCCTTCCTGCACCATCGTGCCTTTACGGGAGTTGAGGATGACCAGCGGAGGTTTCCAACCGGACTTCCGAAGCAGCCCAGGCCAGCCCCAAGCAGCCCATCCCCAAGCAGCCCAGCCCAGCCTCAAGCAGCAGCCCAGCCCCAAACAGCAGCCTAGCCCCAAGCAGCAGCCCAGCCCAAAGCAGCACCCCAGCATTGGAGACCCAGCCCAGCCCAGCTCGGGAGTCCCAGCCCAGTCGGAAACCCAGTCCAGAGTCGGAGACCCAGCCCAGCCTGGAGTCGAAGATGTCGCCGATGTCGCAAAACAGAAAACTGAGACTGATCCCGGCGGAGAAGAACGGCCAGCGACCAGCGCCCGCTGTGAGTCCCCATCGCACCGCCAATTCCAGTCACTACCCCGCTGGTCCCCCTTGCTGGCTCCTCTGCCCCTCCCCCATGATGCCCCCCTCTCCTCCATCTTCCCCCGTCTTTTCTCCGAACTCACTCCCCCCTGCCCACACACCCCTCTCCCCCCACAACTGCCCACACACCCCTCTCCCCCACACAACCTCCCCCCCGCCCGCACACCCCTCCCTCCCACAAGCTCCCCTGCCCACACACACACACCCCGCCCACACAAACCCAACCCTCCGCCCACACATCCCTCCACACACAGACCCCCCCACACACCCCGCCACCCATCCCCCGCCCCCACAACCACCCCCCCGTCTATCTTCCGTGTAAACCAGCATCTGCAGTTCCTTCCTACACACACATATATAAATATATATTTCTGTCTCTCTTTCTCGCTGTCTCCGTCTTTTGTTTCTTTCTATTCTCTCCTTCTTTCTCTGCCTGTCCGTCTGTCCCCTCTCTCTTTATGTATCGGAAGGAACTGCAGGTGCTAGTTTAAACCAAAGATAGACACAAAAAGCTGGAGTAAGTAACAGGTCTGGCAGCATCTCTGGAGAAAAAGAATAGATGACATTTTGGGTTGAGATCCAGGGTCTTGTCCCGAAAACATCACCTATTCCTTTTCTCCAGAGATGCTGCCTGTCCTTCTGTGTTACTCCAGCTTTTTGAGCCCCTCTCTCTTTATCTCTCTTTTATCCTATCTCTCTTTCCCTCAGTTTCCGTGTTTGTTTCTCTCTGTCTGCTTTTTTTCTCTCTGCCCCCACTCCCCATCCCTCTCTCTCATATCCACCATGCCCTCATCCCCCATTCCTCTCTCTCATATCTACCACCCCCTCATCCCCCCATCCCTCTCTCTCATATCTACCACCCCCTCATCCCCCCATCCCTCTCTCTCATATCCACCATGCCCTCATCCCCCCATCCCTCTCTCTCATATCTACCATGCCCTCATCCCCCCATACCTCTCTCTGTCTCTCTGTCTCTCCTTATCTGTATGTCTCTTTCAATTTCCATTTCAGATATATTTATTAGTCCCACGCTACCTGTTCAAGCATTGCCTTCAGGAAATAACCGCAGGAGAGTCATACTCAGTGGGGGAGAGGGGTTTTAAGATTGCTTCTTCTGCCTTTTTCACACAGTATTTGTTTACATGTAATAAGATCTGACTAATGCCTCGTTTTCAGGCACATTGGATATGTGCCCAGCCGGGCCTGTGCGGGTCAGTTGGAGGAGCCAGGCCGCGCTGGTCGGAGTCCGGGCTGGTGGAGCGGCCGACAGAGCCCGCGGCTGGGGCCCGGGTCGGCACCATGGAGGCGTGAAGTGGAGCATTGGCAACAGTGAAGCCTTGCGGTGATGTGGCCTCGGCATGGCGAAGCCTTGCGATGGCGGCAATGCCTTGTGGGTCAACGGTTGATGAGAGCGTGGAGGACAGCCGTGAGGGGGGTGAGAACAATGGGGGAGGTGTGGAGAACAATGGACAATATGGGGGGAGGGGACAAAGGACAATGGGGACCCGGCGTGGTGGGACCGTTGTGGGAGCGGGGGGATGAACAAAAGGAGGAGCTGCCGTGCTTTGTAACATTGTCAGCGCCGTAGGTGGCTGCTATTTGTATACATTGGTTATGGAGCAAAGAATCTCACTGTGCCTAGTCACATGTGACAATAAAGTATTCTATTCCATTCCATACTCCTGAAATAATTTCAGTTTTTCGACCATAGTTTGTTGTTACCACACATGGTCTCCGCTGTAGTCTTGCTATGTATAATGCATGCACACCTCTAGGTGTTGCACCCCGCTGTCTTTTCTTGGAATGAAATCGTTATAAGAGCAGCCAATTTCTAAATCAGGAAAATATATTTTGTTTGCAAGATTTCCAATTTGGCTGGAACAATGCCGTCTATTACCTTCGAGTGAACACGCAGAATGATAAAGTCATAGAGTCATACAGCACGGAAACAGGCCTTTCGGCCCAACTTGCCCATGCCAACCAACATGCCCCATCTACACCAGTCCCACCTGCCTGCGTTTGGCCCATATCCCTCTAAACCTACCCTATCCATATACCTGCCTAAATGAGTAAGACTGTCGTTGTTCTGTTATCCTTACTCACTTACCGAATGTGTGTTTTAGGACCAAGAAGAAACAAGAGAGTTTAATTGTCATATGTACCGGCAACAGAACAACAAACGTCTTACTTGCTGCAACTTAATTAACAAGACAATAAATTAATCATCAGTAACATTTAGTAACCAGACCATGACAGTGCAAAACAAGTCTGTGGTGCAACCAAAACAGTAGATGATTGTTGCTGAACTATGTTGTGGTTAATGTGCTGTTCCAGGCCTAATGGTAAATAGACATTTACAATCAAAGGGTCAATAATTGTAATTACAATTTCTTCCTTGAGATTCAAATTCCTCAAATATTTGTGATATATTTTTGTTATTTAAATGTTCATGAGTTCATAAGTACCCAGAGCAGAATTAGGCCTACCCCACCATTCAATCATGGCTGATCTATCTTTCCCTCTAAACCCCATTCTCCTGCCTCCTCCTCATAACCCCTGAAAACCCTTACTAATCAAGAAATATATATATTTATATATAACTGGACCAAGTGTTGACCCTTTGGATCTGCTCCCCCAATGCACCCGTTCCCTACCCGTAGCCCCTGCAGGAGGCGTGGTCCTCCTACTCAAGTCGTTCCCGAACATAATATTCCAGCACTTCCCCTGCCTGCCGCAGCAGTTCCAACTGCAATATCAATTGGCCCTTCCCCTCCTGTTGAAATATCCCTTTGAGGTGAAAAGTTCAGTGTTTCTGTCTTGCAACTTTGTATCGGTGTGTTTGAAGCTGGGAGGAAGGATTTTAACAGTAAAAATCTTGCTAAAGTTGGCATTTTTAAAACCTTAATCGCGAATAACGTGAAATATAGGATGAAATCTTCAGTGAAGCTGATCACTGCTAGCTGAGCCATTGTGGTCGTTTCAAATTCAAAGTCTTTTGATTTTTTTAAACTTAAATCAGTAATAAGTCGAAAATGTCGAGAAATGAAGCATAAAATGAAGTGAAGGTGGTCTCTGCCAAGAGGGGAAAAATGTGAATCAGAATATGTGAAAATGTTATCGTTACCGCGTAGTGTTTTTGCGAAGATGTAAAGACAACCACATATACACGAATATATACACACACATCTATACACACATACAAGATCAGACTTTTAATAAGTGCTAGACCAAGTGCAGACCCATTGAATCTGCTCCCCCAATGCACCCATTCCCTACCTGTAGCCCCCACGGGAGGCGTGGTCCTCCAACTCAAGCTGTTCCCGAACGTAAGATTCCAGCACTCCCCTGCCTCCCTCAGCAGTAGGCTTTAAATAAAATTCCAATTGCACTTCCCCTGCGTGTTGCAATAGCAATTCGCTTTCACCCTCCTGTGAGGTGAAAAGTTCAGAGTGTTCCTGTGTCGTAACATTATATCGAAGTGTTTTGGAAGCTGGCAGGAATAATTTTAATCATTTTAATGAAAAATGTGGATCAGAATATGTCTGCTCCCCCAACGGTGTGGTCTCCCAATGCAATATTCCACCACTCAGCCGTTCCCCAAACGCAACTTAACCGGTTCCCGAATGTAAGATTCCAGCACTTCACTGCCTCCTTCAGCAGTGGACTTTAAAAAAAATTCCAATTGTACTTCCCCTCCCTGCCGCAGAAGTTCCAACTGTGTCAGAAACAGAGAGAGAGGGGCAGAGACAGAGAGAGAAGGGCAGACAGAGAGAGTGAGAGCGGCGGAGAGAGGGGGGGAGAGAGAGAGGGGGTTGAGAGAGAGGGGGGAGAGAGAGAGGGGGGAGAGGGGGGAGAGAGGGGGGGAGAGGGGGGAGAGAGGGAGGGAGAAGGGGGGCAGACAGAGAGAGTGAGAGCGGTGGAGAAAGGGGGGGAGAGAGAGAGGGGGTTGAGAGAGAGGGGGGAGAGAGAGAGGGGGAGAGGGGTATCGGAATATGTAAAAATTTGTGTGTTGTTTTTTCGAGAAGATGTGATCGCACACGAACAAATAAATACACACACACACACACATCCACATACGAGATCAGAGTTTTATAGTCATATAAGGATGATGATATATAAATTATATATATATAATTACATAAATCACATATATGACTCCAACTGGTCCAGAACGCAGCCGCCCGACTCATCACCCACACCAAATCCTGGCATCACATCACTCCAGTCCTCAAACAACTTCACTGGCTTCCCATCTCCCACCGGATCACCTACAAAATCTTGATCCTCACCTAGAAAGCCCTCCACCATCTGGCCCCCCCATATCTCACTGACCTCCTCTCCCCCTACCAACCCTCACGGTCCCTCAAATCCACATCAGCCGGTCTGCTCTCCATCCACAAGTCCAACCTCCACAGTTTTGTGGACAGAGCCTTCTCCAGGGCAGCTCCCAGGCTCTGGAACTCCCTCCCCCAACTGATCCGCAATTCCGTGTCCCTCTCCAGTCCCGCCTCAAGACCCATCTCTTCACCTCTGCCTATCCTTAGCCCCACGTCCCCCTCCCTTTTCATCTGTGCATTAATTGCCTCATATTGTGTTTTGAATTGAATTCTGTCTTTACTTTGTGTACTAGTCATGTCTCTACTACTTATTTCATTCCCCTTACATGTTTTTCCTCTACCTGCTAAATCTTTGTAAGGTGTCCTTGAGACTCTTGAAAGGCGCCCATAAATAAAATGTATTATTATTATTATTATATATACATTCACGCACTTATATACATATACATGCACACACATACAGATATATACATATACATACACATACATACATACACATGCATGCATATGTATACACACACAGACCATCGCACACAGACACACAAACACACAGACACAGAATACAATTTAGCAAAATTCATGAACTAAAGAGTATGAAAGGAAAGGCATGTGTGAACAATTAGATTTTGTGCTCTGCAGATACAAGAGGGAGGTGTCCAATTGTGATCACGTTCAGAGGGACTAATTGCTGACTTGCTAATTAAATTCAGTATACAAGCATATAGTATTACTTTCACTTTAAAACATTTTTAACATGCAATTAGTATTTGAGTGCCACATGCACAATGAAACAAAACAAAAAGTTGTCAATTTTGTTTAAAATGCTAATCGCACTGACCATGACAGAACAGCTGTGATTTTTCTAATGAGACCCAGAATGTTTCGTATGCTGTGTCCTGTTCAAAGTGAATGTGCTAAACATGTTATGACTACATGTTATAATTTATTATTTGTTTAGCCCACTCATTAAAATCTGCTTTTGACAGTGAGGAAACACCACTTGTTAGCTCTTTAACTAGGCATCACTAGTTAGGCTGGAGATATTAGCAAGAACGTGAGAAGAAAAATCCTTTGTTACTCTGAAAATATCAACAGAATTGAGTCAGGCATTGCTACCCAACTCTGTTTCAGTGTAAGTATATCAAATTTATATGGGAGAGTCATTGTCATACAACATGAAAACAGGCTCTTCAGCCCAACTTGCCCATGCCAACCAAGATGCCCCGTCTACACTAGTCCCACCTGCCTGTGTTTGTCCCATATGCCTCTAAACATTTCCTATCCATGTACATGTCCAAATGTCTTATTGTACCTCCTCTGACAGTTCATTCTATACACCCACCACCTTCTGAGTGAAAAGGTTGTCCTTCAGTATCCTATTAAATCTTTCCCATCTCACCTTAAACCTATGTCCTCTGCTTCTTCATTCTACTACCCTGGATAAAGGTCTCTCAATGTCCAGAGTGTTTAATTGTCAAATGTAACCAAGATAAAACAATGCAGCTGTATAACAGGTCTGTAAATGCAGTACTCATAGAAAAGATAATAAACAAATATACTTTCCACAAATTAAAACCCCCAATATTAGTGCAAAGAAAGGCCCAAAGTGTAATCAAGACAGCTCATAGTTCATAATTTAATTGGTGCCTGTAGTTCAAGAGCCTAATGGTTGTTGGGAGAAATTGTTCTTGAACAGGTCACAGTTTTCAAACTGCTGTACTTTGTGCATTCACTCTATCTATTCCCCTCATGATTTTATACACCTCTATAAGATCACCCCTCGTCCTCCTGCACTCCAACCTGGCCCTGTAGCAGAGGCCCTCAAGTCCTGGCAAACCTACATATGTAAAGCAAACACTTTTGATTAATCTTCAAGAGGAAATACCTCAGGAGAAAATGGATAGGCAATGTTTCGGATGAAAAAGGGTCCCGACCCGAAACATCACCTATCCATGTTCTCCTGAGATGCTGCCTAACCCGCTAAGTTACTCCAGCACTCTGTGTCTTTTTTTGTCAACCAGCATCTGCAGCTCTTTGTTCCTATCTTGACTTCCCTCCCAGTGAAAAGCAGGCTCAATTTGCAATGCTTACAATAATGTCATGCCTCACTTACCTCAGCCGTAATAGAAGATATTTAATAAAAGATACTTCCGCCAGGTAAACAGCAACATTCTGCACATGTACTGAAAACTCCATGTAACCTGCCTGGATTTGGGGGTATTAGCTTCAGGGAGAAGTTGGACAGACTTGAATTGTTTTCCCTGGAGCATCGGAGGTTGAGGGGGGACCCGATAGAAGTATCTAAACTTTGTTCTCAGAATGGAAATATTCAATACTAGAATACTATAGTTTAAAGTGAGAAGGCCAAAGTTTAAAGGAGATGTGCGGGGCACGTTCTTTACACAGAGAGTTGTGGGGGACTGTAACGTGCTGCCAGTGGTGGTGGTGGTGGGGACAGATACGATGGTGGTGTTTAAGAGACTTTTGGATAGGCACATGGATATGCAGGTAGATTTGGGCATAGGTTTAGGTCTGGGTTCATTATTGTCACGTGTACTGAGGTACAGTGAAAAGCTTTGCATGCATTCCAAACAGATCCACATAATGCTATATGAAGATACAATCAAGTCAAACTCAAGTACAATAGATAGAGCAAAGGGGAACCTATAGTTACAGATAGAACAGAGATTGAGAAGAGTAGAGCCATTTTATCGGATGATAGTAGATCCTTGTCTACGAAAAACACCTTAATGGTCTACAGACTTTAGACTTTAGAGATAGTGCGGAAACAGGCCCTTAGGCCCACCAAGTCCGCGATGACCAGCGATCACCACCTGCACTAGCACTATCCTACACACTAGAGGCAATTTATAATTTTACCAAAGCCAATTAACCGACAAACCCGTACATCTTCAACGTGTGGGAAGAAACCAGACCACTGGGAGAAAACCCATATGGTCACAGGGAGAACATACAGGCACCATTCAGACAGCACCCGGAGTCAGGATCGAACCCGGGTCTCTGGCACTGTGAGGCAGCAACTCTAACGCTATGCCACTGTGTCTCGACACTCCAGTACCATCTTAGTTTACTAGATAAGAGATGATCTTGGCATCAACATGTTCAGTAAGGGTATGGTCGGCTGAAGGACCTGTCCCTCTCCTGTACTTTTCTATGTTCTATAAATAGGTCGGACTATTATGACATCAGTGTGCAAATCAGATGCAATGCTCGAAGAAAATAATTCAGGTCAATGCACACTTCCCAGGAGGAAACATGATGTTTTTATTCTAAGGAGCTCAGATGTCACTGAGAGTTTTGAAGGAGAGAGAAGGATAGAAAGATGATCCCTCTGAAACCCAGCCACATGGTGCAGCCGGTGCTGGCGACACTTTAGTATAATGTTGACAACAGGCGTAGAGCCAATAGATCCAGGCAAGCAGATTAGATAAGCTCTTACCTGGTCAAATATTTGGTGTACAATAACAACATTTCTCACGCTCAGTACACTCAGTCTGACTGGCAGTTAAAATCCTTTATACACCAGTTTATAGTCACAAAGTTATACAGCACAGAAACAGGCCCTTCGGCCCAACTTGTCTTTGTTGACCATCTATGCTCACCCTACCTGCCCACGTTTGGCCCATATCCCTCTTAACCTTTCCCATCCATGTACTTGTCCAAATTTCCTTTAAATATTATAATAATTGTTTTTGTTATATAAGGTGTTGATGAGGCTGTATTTAGAGTATGGTGTTCAGTTCTGGGTACCATGCTATAGGAAAGATGTTAAGCTCGGAAAGGGTGCAGAGAAGATTTACAAGGATGTTACCAGGACTCGGGGGTCTAACCTATCAGGAGAGGTTGAGCAGACTGGGTCTATTCCCTGGAGTGAAGGAGGATGAGGGGTGATCTTACAGAGGTGATTAAAAACATGTGAGGAATAGATCAGGTAGACACACAGAGTCTCTTGCCAAGAGTAGGTGGATCGAGAGCCAGAGGGCACAGGTTTAAGGTGAAGGGGGAATGATTTTATTGGAATCTGAGGGGTAACCTTTTCACACAAAGGGTGTTAGGTATATGAAACAAGCTGCCAGAGGAGATAGTTGCGGCAGATACTATTGCAACGTTTAAGAACCAATGAGACAGGTACATGAAAAGGACAGGTTTAGAGGTATATGGGCCAAACACAGGCAAGTGGGACTAATGTAGATGGGGCATGCTGGTCGGTGTGGGGCAAGTTGAGTCGAAGGGCCTGTTTCCACACTGTGTAACTCTATGAATCTATGACCTATCTCAACTACCTCCTCGGTCAATCCTATACCTTCTAGTTCTTGATTCCCTTCCGCTAGGTAAATGATTCTGTATATCCACCCAAACATGATGCTGCATGATTCTATACTGAGGCACAGTTGTAAGGGTTTGGTTTGCATGCGATCCAAACAAATCAGATGACACTATACATAATACATTCAAGTCAAACTCAAGTACATTAGTTAGAGCAAAGGGGAAGACCCAGAGTGCAGAATATAGCTCTCAGCATTGTGGCGTATCAGTTCCATAGACCCAATGTCCCATAATGGGGTAGAGGTGAATCGGACAGTGCCCTAGCTTATGGAAGAACCACTCCGAAGTCTGATAACAGAGGTGAAGAAGCTATTCTTGAGTCTGGTGGTGTGTACTTTCAAGCTTCTGTATCTTCCACCGGTGGGAGCGTGAAGAAGGAATGACCGGAGTGGGACAAGTCTTTGATTATGTGGGTTGCTTTTTTGAAGCAGCGTGAAGTGTAGATGATGGGCTACATCCACATTCTATTCACTGCAAACCAAATGCTGTCCAACGGGACTGAACAGAGCAGGATTCAAAGTCATTTTAGAGCCAATGCACAAACATAGATTTGACGAATGAATAAAATATCATGTTTAAAATATTTTAGTTTTACATTTAGCTGAATGCTTTTAATTTGCTGAATAAAACATTTGGATGTCAGTGGAAATTGCTGTGATTTCCAGTGTAAACATGAAAAGATGTAACCTGAGAAAAAATGATTGTCTAACTATAATTGAGAGTAAACGCTAGCAAAGATAAAACCTACACTGTTTGGATTTTCAATAGTTTGAAGAAGCTTTCTTAGTGATTCATTCAACTCCTCTGGGTCCTAAAAGACACTTTAAGCTTCCATTATGTTCTCAGAATAGACCAGTCTTTTGTGTAGCGTCTGTAAAAGAATTTGCCATATATTTGATGCTGAATTTTCTGGAGGGAAATTAGATAAAAATGAAAATTGTCAATTAATTATTAATAAAATACTCTTCTTTAAACATTGGCATTGTAATGTGGGAGCATTCCTTTCAGAGTTAAGTGGAAATTAACTAATATTCATAATTTTAAGTGTAAAAATAAGGAAATGCAAGTTCTGGAGAGACTTGTGTGTTCATTTTCCTTTTAATTAGTTATATTTTTACATATAATTTAAGCCATTTATTGCAGAAGCTAAATGGAGTAGGTGCATAAATTCAAATGCAATATATTAAACTAAAATCTAATCAAAATGCATTTGTTTAATGGGATTTTAGCTCGATGTGACTGAGAAAAGGGATGTGTACATTTTTGCATGGATTAACTAGACTAACTCAGCATGTCAGGCAGCATCTCTGGAGAACATGGATAGGCGATGTTTTGGGTCAGAACTGTTCTTCAGACTGAGACTTTGAGTCAGAACAAGGGTCCCGATCCGAAACGTCACCTATCCACGATCTCCAGGAATACTACCTGATCCACCGAGTTACTGCTGCACCTTGTGTCTCTTTTTAAAAAGACACTTGGACAGGTATGTGGGCAGGAAATATGCAGAGGGAGATGGACCAAACACAGACAGTAGGACTAGAGTAGATGGACCATCTTGGCCAGCAAGGGCAAGTTTGGGATGACGGGCCTGTTTCCACACTGAATGACTCTCTGACTCATTCAAACCTTTGGAAACAGATTGCAATTATTTATGCCAGTGATCATAGAGTTCACTGATTAAATCTATCCTGACAAATATAAAATATTGAATGGGACTGAAGCTGCTGGACGCTTGAGCATCTGTGGAGGGCATGGACAGATGATATTTCTGTTCGAGAACCTTCTTCAAATTCAAAATATAGAATGTTGGCTGAAAATCATGAATGACATAAAATTGCAGTCATCTGTGATTTAGAACAGATTAAAGACCATTTAAAATGAGTAATGAAGAGGGATTTAAAGAAATTTGAACATTTAAATGCAGTGACCATCGTTCAGAAAGGGGTACAGAAGGTATATTATATATATGGAGAAATAATTAATAATGTCACTTTGAGATCAATATCACGAGGAAATGCATCAACAAAAAGTGGATTTAAACATTAGAATACAATTCTAACCCCTGAAATGCGACAATAAAATGTGAAGCCACACAGCAAAGAAACTGGCCCTTCAGCCCAACTCGCCTAATCTTTCTCAAAATACCAATGGATACATGCTGGGCGAGACCTTTTTGTCTGTGAAATGACTCTTACATTCTAAGGAAGGCACAAGGTGCTGGAGTAACTCAGCAGGTTAGGCAGCATCTCTGGAGAACATGGATTGGTGACGTTTCGTGTTAGGACCCTTACTTTCGAAGGCTTCCAGTAAATGGAAGATGATTTTTGAATGGGCTAAATGTTCTATGATTTTTGCCTCTTTATTATTTGCTTGGTGACATAATTAAGAAAAATCCACATAATGAAATGGAAGTTTATGAATTTATTTTTTTGTACACAGCGTTCATTACAATCTTCAATGTCATCTATGAAAGGTGGTACAAAAAACAAGAATACAAGTCAGTCTTTATTATTTGCAAGTAACTTGATAAACACTCAAAGTCCTTTGAGAGAAATGTATAAAGGTCACCAGTCTATCTACACAACTTGGTAGAACATGCAGGGGTGGGAGATTGCAACCTTCACGTGGTCCGCCCTGTTTCGACTAATGCAATCAACCTGACGGGCACAATCAAATAAGATCAAATAGAACAAGTTGTCCTGCAACTTTAGGCTGTGCTCGCCATACGCAAGAAGAAGAAGAAGTAGAACATACAGTGAATGGAAGAATATGGATCATGTGCAGGTAGAGGAGATGAAATAACCTGGCATCATGTTGTGTATGTTTCCAATGATTTTCGGCATGTCTCCAATGACTTTGACCAACTTCTACAGATGCACCATAGAAAGCGTACTGTCGGGATGCATCACAGCTTGGTTTGGGAACAGCTCTGCCCATGACTGCAAGAAACTGCAGAAAGTTGTGGATGTAGCCCAGTCCATCACACAGACCAGACTCCCCAACAATGACTAGGGTAACACGTCTTTGATTTTGCTGACTGTTTCTGATTGCATTAACATGAGATATTTATATATTGACTCTATCTACACTTCACGCTGCCTCAGGAAAGCAGCCAGCAAAATCAAAGACTTGTCCCACTTGGGCATTCCTTATTCTCCCCACTCCGGTCTGGTAAAAGGTACAGAAGTTTGAAAGTGTGCACCAGCAGACTCAGGAATAGTTCATTCCCCTCTGTTGTCAGGCTTTTGAATGGTCCTTCCATAAGCCAGGAAGCTGTCCGATTCACCTCTACCACTTTGCAGACATTGGACCTTGTCTCTGTAACTATGCACTACAACGCTGAGAACTATACTATACAATCTGTATCTTCCCCATTGCTCTATCTATTGTACTTGAGTTTGACTTGATTGTATTTATGTATGGTGTCATCTGGTCTGTTGGACAGCATGTAAAACAAAGCATTCATTGCACCTTGTGATAATAATAAACCTAAACCTAAAATAAATGCAGAGTACTGGGCGGCATATTGGCGCAGCAGTAGCGCTGGTGACACGGGTTCAATCCTGACCTCGGGTGCTGTCTGTCTGGAGTTTGCACGTTCCCCCCGTGACTGTGTGGGTTACCTCCAGCTGCTCCAGTTTCCTGCCACATCCCAAAGACAAAGACTAGAAGGTAAATTTCCCCTCGTTAGTAGGAAGTGGATGAGAAAGTGGAATAACATAGAACTAATGTGAATGATCAAAGGTCTGTTTGGACTCGGTGTGCCGAAGGATCTGTTTCCACGCTGCATCTCTAACTAAAACTATATTCTACATTCCAGATCGCCCACTGTGCTTTACCTAGTGTACTTGAGTTTGTCTTGATTGTATTTATGTATAATATTATCTGATCTGATTGGATAGCGTGCAAAACAAAAATCATGAGAGTAATAGATCGGGCAGATGCACAGGGGAAAAGATTTAATAAGAATCTGAAGGGTAACTTTTTCACGCAAATGGTGGTGGGTGTATGGAACAAGCTGCGAAAGGAGGTAGTTGAGGCTGGGACTATCCCAACATTTAAGAAACAGTTAGACAGGTACATGGATAGGACAGATTTGGAGGGATATGGACAAAACGCAGGCTGGTGGGACTAGTGTAGCTGGGACATGTTGGCCGGTGTGGGCAAGTTGGGCCGAAGGGCCTGTTTCCACACTGTATCACTCCATGATTCTATAACAAAGCTTTTCACTGTACCTCAGTACATGTGACAATAATAAAATTAAATCTAAACCCAAACTAAAATGTTCAGCACAATCATTGAGTGCCAAAGGGCCTGTTCCTGTACTGTACTGTTCTATGTTCTATGTAAAGTAGCGGATTCTACAGAGGAAAATGTCACCTCATCAAGAAATGCTAAATGCATCATGTCTGTTAAGCTGTGAAAACAAATAAAGAGTAATTGCTTATTCAGATACAGGAATTTCAGGTACATTTAGATGCCTTAAAAAATAAGAGTTGTTTCACATAAAACATCCTTAGCCATCATTTTTCGCTTAAAGAGAAACAAAATGCTGCCATTATGTGAGTGGCATTGATAAATAATATCTGTGCAGTGCCGTAGATTTTTCTTGTACAACTTGCAACTCCCAGAGAATGGCGGCTCAGCAAGATATAGTCTGGTCCAGCCTGACAGAAAGCAGATTTAAACAAGAACAAAACCAAACGAAAATACACAGTAACCTTGAAAATACATGTTTGACCAGAATTAGTCTGCAGTGCCACACTCAACAAAATCTTCACCATTTTTATTTACTGCAGACGACGAGATCTGAATTGATTTTAAAAGTAAAGAATGTTAATGACATTAAATACAAGGTTGTAAAATTCTGCAAGCAATTTGCTGATGATTTTGGTGACCGGCTTCAATTTATATTAAACAGAAGAAAGTTAATTAACCTCGGTGG
This sequence comes from Amblyraja radiata, assembly GCF_010909765.2. NCBI lineage: Eukaryota > Metazoa > Chordata > Chondrichthyes > Rajiformes > Rajidae > Amblyraja > Amblyraja radiata. Next base: position 36,450,424 of record NC_045962.1, read on the forward strand.
ACATCAATCGCGTATTGCACTAGCAATAAACAGTTGTGATTTTGATTCAGGGCAGCGTGTAATGTTATTGTCTTTCTATGTTTCCTGAGTTATTCCTAAGAAACACAGTTATCATTTAAATACTGTATGTCAGACTTTTTCCGATTTCAATGTTATATTTTGCACTAAATGTTGTACCCTTTATCCTTTAACTGTACACTATTGAAGGTTTGATTGTAACCATGTCTTTTCTTTGACTGGATAGCACACAAACAAAAGCTTTTCACTTTACCTTGGTACACAAGAAAATAATAAACTAAACTAAACTAAATGTAATCCCTTCCAGAACCTCGTCGAATCCTACAGCGTGAAAATGTGCCCTTCAGCTCAACTTGCCCACGCCGACCAGCATGGCCCATCTACACTAGTCCCACCTACCTGCGTTTGACCCATATCCCTCTAAACCTGTCCTTTTCATGTACCTGTCTAAATGTTTCTTAAATGTTGTGATTGTCCCAGCCTCAATTACTTCCTCCTGCAGCTCGTTCCATACACCCACCACCCTTTGTGTGAAAATGTTACCCCTCAGATTCCTATTAAATCTTTCCCCCCTCACTATAAACCTATGTTTCTCCAGTTCACAATCTACAAAAGATATTTGTTATTGACAAAATAATACCTGTCTTTGTTCTATGTAAAGGACTAAGTCTAAGGACTATGTCATGTCTAAGTTTTTTTTTCGCACTTGTATTGCAGTTATTAATTTGTTGACTTTGGTGTTTATTATATATTATCTACAACTACTATGTTTACGGACCTGTTATGCAGCTGCAAGTAAGTATTTCAATTGTCAGTTGCTGGCACAAAAGGCAATTAAACACTCTTGACTTTCTCCTCCATTTTCTCATTTGTTTCAATCTTAGAGCAAACTTCAGAGCAAATATCCACCTCCGACGTAAATGAACGGAAAAAACTAACAAACATTGTTCCAGGCCAAGTAACCAGCAAATGATAAATAATCCTATCCTTTTTCTAAGCAACAATACGGTTTATGAATACAAAGAAGGAGGCACTACCCCAATATATCTGCAGACAAGATCTAATGAAAAATCATAATAGGTTTTATATATTTTCCTCAGTATTTGAGTTTCCGTTATGGTTCTGAAGCATATGATTTTATTGCACTATAAGTACATTGCCATAAATAAAGTAGATAGTATGTGGTTACAATATGGCATAACAAAGTATTTTACACTGGCATAACAAAGTATTTTCTCTCTCTATAAACATGTCCTCTGAAAAGTGACCAAGCAACTCGTCACACACCACCGTGTAGAAACAAGGAACTGCAGATGCTGGTTAATACAAAAAATGGCACAAAGTGCGAGAGTAACTAAGCAGGTCTGGAGAACATGGAACATGGACGTTTCGGGTCAAAACCCTTCTTCAGACAGATTGTAGGGGTGGGGGGGGGGGGGGGGGGTAGAGAAAGGGTAGAGGGAGGGGGTTTGTTAGAGGTCACCTAAAATTGAAGACACGTGCTGTACTGTTCTATGCTCTATATTCTATGTAATGGTTAAACACAGATGTATTTTTCTGATTATTCCCTCTACCTGTTTGTTCCATCAACCACCTTTCTCTGTACATGAGGTACATGGACAGGCAGGTGGGCCGAGTGTGGATGGGGCATGTTGGTCTGCATGGGCAAGATGGGCCAAAGGGCCTGTGTCGATGCTGTATGACTCTATGACTTTAAGAGGAGAGAATTGATTTGCTTCATGGTCTTTGGCTACGCACCTTAGAACAACCTGAGGGACTCAACGGATTATTTCCCATTCTTCGATGAGGAGTTTGTACACGTTGCATTTCCCCGGACCATACAGTTCCATGCAGTCAGAGAGACCTGAAATACACCCAGCCAGCAAACACATTCACATTTTAAACACAAAAGCATAATAGATGTAGAGCTGCTGTCTCACAGCACCAGAGACCCGGGTTCGACCCTGACCTCGGCTACTCTCTGTGTGGTGTTTGCATGTTCTCCCTGTCACCGTGTGGGTTTCCTCCGGATGCTCCAGTTTCCTCACACATCCCAAAGGCTTGCAGGTTAACTAGCTTCTGTAAATTGTGCGCTAGTGTGCAGGATAGAACGGATGTGAACGGGTGATCGATGGTCGGCACGGATTTGGTGGGCCAAAGGGCCTGTTTCCATGCTGTATCTCTGAAACAAAACTAAATTAAATTAAGAATACACCCTAGATGAGAATTCAATTCACTATAGGAAAATTAAATTTCGATGATCCGATTATTACCTTAGCAGAATTAAATAGATTCCGTTTGAGTTGTTTACGGCACAATAATGGCCAAATAATATTTCTGAAATATTTTAAAACCTACAGGAATAGATGTAAAAAATAATGAGGGGAATAGATAAAGTGAACGCACAGTCTTTTACCTCAAGGCGGGGGAATCAAGAAAAGAAAGGGAACAGGTTTAAGTTGAGAGGGGAAATATTTAATAGAAACCTGAGGGGCAACTTTTTCACTCATGGAACAAGCTGCCAGAGGAGGTAGTTAAAGCAGGCAGTATAACAACATTTAAAAGATACTTGGGCAGGTTCATGGATGGGAAAGATTTAGAGGAATATGGGACAATCAGGGAAATTGGGGCTAGCTTTGATGGGACATTTTGGTCAGCATGGACAAGTTGGGCCGAAGGGCCTGTTTCCGTGCTGTATGACTCTATGACTCTAACACTGCAGGCATTCTTTACTGAGGAATACAAGGATGTTTCTGTGTGTAAACTGCCCCCTAGTGTCCACTAGATATAGAGAACAAATGACAAAAGGATATTAACAAAATTCCAAATGTACATGTTGCATTTATCGGAATTTAACTTTTCAAAATATCTCCACCATTTATTTGTACTCTAAAATGGACTTTACACCATATTTCAAGAATAAGATCTTAGACATGCCACACTTCAAATATTTCTACTCTCTGGAATACCCACTTGTTTCAAATCAGAATGACTATTCCCATTCTCCATCTTCTCCCCCAGTCACTCCCTCTTCTCCCCTCTCCCATCAGGCAAGCGGTGCAGAAGTGTGAAAACGCACACCTCCAGATTCAGGGACAGTTCATACCAGCTCTTATCAGCCAAATGAACTATCCTAACAACAGCTAGAGAGCTGTCCTGATCTCCCATCTTCCTCATAAGAGTCGATTGGACTGGGTGATCGCTGGTTGCTGCGGACTCGGTGGGCTGAAGGGCCTGTTTCCGTGCTGTATCTCTAAAGTCGAAAGTAAAGTGTGAAGGCTGTTGAAAACTGTTTCTTGCAGCGAGTAATTACAAGTAGACACAAGGAACTGCAGACGCTGGAATCTAGGAGCAAAACACAAAGTGCTGGAGTAACTCAGCGGCTCAGACAACATCTGTGGAGAGAATGGATAGGCGGTGTTTCAGGTCGGGTTCCTTCAACAGACTGATTGAAAAAACAATTATTTAGTGGGTAACACATAGAAACAATAGGAAATAAATGAAGATTGAAGAATAAATGATAAATGAAGAATAAACAAAGATCATCTTTCATAAAATATTCATTTATATCATGATTAGACAAAATAAATAATTACTTAATGTTTAACTCTGCAACGCAAGATTAATTATATTTTGGGTCAGTGTAAAATAATTCTTTAAATCTGCAAAAGAATTCTCACAACAGACCAGGAAAATAGGATTTAATTTTACTTTAATTTCAAGAGCATAATACAAAGAAATAACAAAGAATGCAATGGTATACTGCCCATTTAATTATTACTTGTGAAAGTCCCGTATTGTGACATAAATTTTATCTTTTATCATTTATTTTCTGCATGAATAAATAGTGGAGAACTTTTGTATTTCATCCACACGTCAGATGCATCTCTGAACTCAAATATGTAAAAGGTTCATTGCTCTTCCTTAGTTAAATACTGCTGACCAACAAAGCTATTAGTTAAATAGATAATTACTTTTTTAGCTTTATAATTTAATTGCATCAGTAAAGAGGATTTATAATGCATTTTAATTATTTGTACCAGGTGACCTTTGTAAAAGGTTTTACAGTGGAGTCTATATAATTACTTGTCATAGACCAGTTTGACTGTTGCCTTGTTGTCCATTTCATGGTTAGTCACGACATGACCAGCATTCTAAAAAACACGCATAATAGACGCCTGCAACAGTTTAAAAAAGAAGCACCAGAAATATGTGCGTGACTGACAAAGATACCGCCGCTGTCCTAATTTGCGGTGGCTCTGCTTGGCGTGATGTGGGGAAGGTCCCCGGGGTTTTGTGAAATTGTCCCACTCCAAGATCTCGAATGTATCCCCATCCCTAAATGGTCGAAGAGAGACCTCCTTCCCCTGGGTAGGTAATTAGCTTATGCTACAGAACGCCACCTGATCTAATTCCATTTGCTTTGTTGTTCACCACAAAAAAATACAAAGATCCTGATTAAAAGTCATCTAAATAAGGCATAAATTCAGTGAATTTATGAAAATATTCAAACCAAATTGCATTTGGACATTAAAGTACTGTTGACAAATCATTAAGGATGTGAACTATTGTATATTACTAAGTGACAATCTATTAAAAATTGGTTAAGGCAGATAAAGCAAATTATATTACTGTTGGTCTTTAATGTCTATATGCTTCATGTGTTTTCACTGTATATTACTTTTATCTCTGTGGTTTTTAATGGAAAGCAATTTGGTAAAGAAGCAATTTTCATTTACTTATATTATGCAATTATGAAACAAATTAACCTTACTGGTCTTAATTATGTTTAGTTCCATATGGCTGATCAAGCAATTTATATGCTATTACACTTTAGAAATTAACAACCTTGTTATAATTTTCAGAGGAACATGTATTGTCTTTTAATAGGTGCATCGCCGGATGAAAGATAGACCAGAATACCAAACATGTGTTAAGAGTTTATTAGCAAGGAGCATAAATATCCAGCATTTCTATTAAAAAAATAATCAATGTAATATTCCTACTTCCTGGTTTTCACAATTGCTAGGTTTAGGTTTATTAATACCACGTGTACTAAGCTTTGTTTTTCATGCTATCCAAACAGTTCAGATATACTATACATAAATACAATCAAGTCAAACTCAAGTACAATAGACAGACAAAATGCGGAAACAAGGAAATGCAGATGCTGGTTTACCAAGGAAAGACAAAAAATGCTGCAGTAATTCAGCGGGTCAGGCAGCATCCCTGGAGAACATGGATAGGTGATGATTCCGGTCTTAAGAAGAGTCTTGACTCGAAATGCCACCTATAAGAGTCTGAAGATGGTCCGAACCTGAAATGTCGCCTATCCACTCTCTCCAGAGATGCTGCCTGACCCGCTGAGATACTCCAGCACTTTGTGTCTTTCCCACGATTGGGCAGAGCAAAGGGGACGATACAGAGTGCACAATATAGTTCTCAGCATTGTAGCGTATCAGTTCCAGAGACAAAGTCCAATGTCCACAATGGGGTACAGGTGAATTGGAATGTACCATAGCTTATGGGGGTGTGCATTGAAGATAGTGCATATCAGTGTATATCAGCAAATGCTTGTCCTACCTGCCTGCAATGGCCCATATCACTCCAAATCTTTTATACCAATGTGCCTGTCCAAATATCTCAAATATTATGACAGTACCTGCCTAAAATACCTCTTCCAGCAGCTCGTTCCATACACCCAGCACATTTTGTGTAAAAATGTTACCCCTCAGGGTAATATAAACAATTTCCCCAACCCATAAGAATATTGACACAGAGATTCAATCTTCTATATGTTTTTTCAGCCACACTAAAGTTAATTTATTTCGCTGCGATCATGCCCAAAGTAGGTGATTAAAATAATATATTGAAACCAACAACTGCAGATGCTGACTTACACAGTACTAACAAAGGACACAGAATGCCTGAGTAACTCTCGTGGGAACTATATTCTGTATCTTTCCCTTTGCTTTAGCTATCGTGGGAAAGCCACAGAATGCTGGAGTAGCTCAATGGGATCAGGCAGCATCTATGAAGAATATGGATAGGCAACGTTTTAGGTCTGAAGAAGTGTCTCAATCCGAAACGTCACCTGTAAGAGTCTAAAGAGGGTCCCGACCTGAAACGTCACCTATCCATGTTGTCCAGAGATGCTGACTGACCCATTGAGCTACTCCAGCATTCTGTGGCTTTCCCACGATAGCTAAAGCAAAGGGAAAGATACAGAATATAGTTCTCAGCATTGTAGTGCACCAGTTCCAGAGACCATGTCCAATGTCCACAATGGAGTAGAGGTGAATTGGACTGTACCCTAGCTTATGGGGATGTGCATTGAAAACAGCATATATCAGTGTTTTTAGGCTGATTGTAGTGAGGGAGGGATGAGGGGAACAATCAGTTTGAGGAAGGGTCCCGACCAGAAACGTCACCTATCCATGTTCGCTGGTGATACTGCCTGGCCCACTGAGTTACTCCAGCACCTTGTATTTTTTTAGCACAAGATTCCAGCATGCGCAATTCCTCGTGTCCGGCTCCATACCCATGTGGCTACGCTGAAGCATCTTGAATGGCACTATTGTATCGGCCTCTTGTCTGAAATAATATGTTGCCTGCCTGGGAAGATTGCTCATTTTGCAATTCTAAAGGGACATAAAAATAAACAGAGTGAGGCAGTAAGATAAAGTCTTAATACCAGTTGCATTTATGTAAGTCAAATGCTAGAGCTTCATATTACCTGGGATGAGGCTGACATCATACCCTGGTTATCATAGTGTGACAAATCTGAACAGGTTTAAATAACTCTCATTCCAGTCGACATATCGTCTGAGTGCGCAAGACTGTCACAATATGATCAGAAGCCTAATTAGCCAGCTATCTCAAAGATAGAGCATTGTTCTCCACGTACAGGTCCACGATTAAAGATGCATTGTGCGTGAAATTGGTGTTCACCTACAGAAAACACTTGTTCAGTAGCTAGCCGAGATCCTATTTTAAGCGTCTTTTAAGTTTCGAATCATTGCCACTTTTTTTTAAGCCTTCCTCTCCGCGACTTTGTATTTCCTGCTGAGATTGTTAGTGTCACAAGGGATGTCAGTCGGCTTATTAGTGTCTGGCTGTGGCTCGTCTTACACTGGGATGCTGGCAGAATAATATGTATTTTGTTGTAGCTCTTTCCATACACCCACCAACATCTGTGCAAAGGTTCTTATTAAATCTTCCCCCTCTCACCTTAAACTTCTGCACTCCTGTTCTTGATTCCCCTGCCCTGGGGAAAAAACTCTGTGCATTCACCTTACCTATTCCCCTCGTGATTTTATACACCGTATTCTAGACCTGGAGATACAGCATGGAAACAGGCCATTCGGCCCACCGAGCCCACGCCGACCATCAATCACCCGTACACACTAGTTCTATTTTCCCACTGTCTCATCCATTTCCTACACACTAGAGACAATCTACAGAGGGCCAATTAACCTGCAGACCTGCACATCTTTGGGATGTGGGAGGAAATCAAAGCATCCAGAGGAGACCCACAGGGTCACAGGGAAAATGTAATACGATGACAATAAATTTGAGGAAATCACAAAGTGCAGGAGCAACGCAGTGGGTCAGGCAGCATCTGTGGAGGGAATAGACAGGTACTCGTCGCTCTGGACTGGGAGCCTGGTGAGGAGAAACATGTGCAAAGCGGTGAGGGGGAAGGACTGGCAAATGGTAGGTGGATCCAGGTGGGAAGGGGTTGAATTGCAGATGAGTCAGATGGAGGAAAGAAGTGGTGGTGAAAGTGACTAGGTCTGGAGGAGATAAGTGGAGAAGACAAAAGGATGCAAATAGAGTCATACAGACGGAAACAGGTGCATCAGCTCAACTCTTCCATGTCAGCCAAGGTGTCCCATCTAAGCTGGGGCAGCACTGTGGCGCAGCGGTAGAGTTGCCTTCCAATGCCAGAGGCCCGGGTTAGATCCTGACTACAGGTGTTGTCTGAATGGAGTTTGTACATTCTCCCTGTGACCACATGGGTTTTCTCTGAGCTTTCTCCGATTTCCACCCTCACTCCTAAGATGCACAGGTTTGTAGGTTAATTGGCTGTGGTAAGTGGTAAAATTGTCCCTAGTGTGTAGGATAGTGTTATTGGGCAGGTGAATGCTGGTCGGTGCAGATGCAGTGGGCTGAGGGCCTATTTCTGTGTTGTATCTCTAAAATCTAGCCCTAAAGCTAGCCCACTTTTGGCTCATATCCCTCTAAACCTTTCCTATCTATACACTTGTCCAACTATCTTTTAAATGCTGTTATAATACCTGCCTTAACGACCTCCTCTGGCAGCTTATTCTATATACCCACCACTCACAGTGTGAAAAAGTAGACCCTTAGGTTCCTATTAAATCTTTCCCCTCTCATCTTAAACCGATGCCCGGTAGTTCTTGATCACCTTTCTTTGCAAAAAATAGGATGGAACAAGCTGCCAGAGGAGGTAGTTGAGGCAGGGACTATCCCAACATTTAAGAAACAGTTAGACAGGTACATGGATCGGACATGTTTGGAGGGATATGGGCCAATCGCAGGCAGGTGGGACTAGTGTAGCTGGGACATGTTGGCCAGTGTGGGAAAGTTGGGCCGAAGGGCCTGTTTCCACCCTGTATCACTCTATGACTATGACTGTATGAATAAAGACCGAGCCTGCCCAACCTCTCCCTATAGCTTATACCCTCCAGGGAAAGATTTAATAAGAACCTGAGTGGCAACCTTTTCACTCAGACGGTGGTGGGTATATGGAACAAGTTGCCAGAGAAGGTAGTTGAGGCAAATGCAATAACAACATTTAAGAGACACTTGGACAGGTACATGGATAGGAAAGGTTTAGAGGTATATTAGACTAAGTGCAGACCCGTTGGGTCTGCTCCCCCAACGGTGTGCATTTGGGAGCTGATGAAGCTGTTTTTGAAATTAGTCCCTCCCCCTGACGTCACAGGAAGGTGGTGGAATATTCTGTTTCACTGGACCGTTGAGGGGGGGGGGGGGCGCATTGTGACGTCACTGGAAGCTGAAACTTTAATCATGAATAACCCGGGGGGGGGGGGGGCAGGGTGTGTGAATAACCAGAGGGGGAGGGGGCGGGGGTGTGAATAACTGGGGGCAGAGGGGGCGGGGGTGTGAATAACTGGGGGGGGGGTTGTGAATAACCCGGGTGGGGGGGAGGAGGGGGGGGGGTGCACTCGACAGCTTGAGAGCCCATTGTGATTGGTGCACAGTGATGTGACATGTGACATCATCAGTGGAAAGACCTGGAAAAAGGCTGCGTGTGCGAACCGATTTTGGCCTTTTTTTAAACTTGAATCGTCAATAACTTGTGAAATATAAGATGAAATCTTGTGAACCTGATTACTGCGTGGAGGGGGAAAATGTGTGTCAGGATATGTATATATTTAAGTGACGAAGTTTGAAAAACCCATACAGATACACACGCACACGCACGTATACATACATACAAGGTGAGACTTTTAATAGTATGCTAGACCAAGTGCAGGCCCGTTGAGTCTGCTTCCCCATCACACCCATTCCCTACCCGTAGCCCCCAGCACTCCCCTTGCCTTCCTCAATTGCACTTGCCCTGCGTGTTGCAATACCAATTCATCCTCCCCCTGTTAGTCGAGCCATTGTGACGTCAAAAAATTCCAATTGCACTTGCTCTGCGTGTTGCAATAGCAATTCGCCCTCCCCCTCCTGGTCGAGCCATTGTGACATCATTATTTGAAGCTGGTCCAGGTAATTAATCAGTAATAAGTTGAGAAATAAAGCATAAAATGATCAGTGAAAGTGATCTCTGCCTCGAGGTTAAAAATGTGAATCAGAATATGTAAAAATCTTGTAAAAGTTGGCATTTTTAAAGCTTTAATCACAAATGACGTGTCAAATATAGGATGAAATCTTCATTTAGGCTTGTCTCTGATAGCTGAGCCATTGTGACGTCATCATTTGAAGCTGGTGGTTTTAATTTCAAAGTCTTTTGACTTAAGCAGTAATGAGTCGAGAATAGGTCGAGAAATAAAGTATGAAATGTTCAGATAAGGTGATCCCGGCCTCGACGGGAAAAATGTCAAACGGAATATGTAAAAATGTAATCGTTACCGAATAGTGTTTTTGCAAAGATGTAAAGACAACCACATATACACACACACGTAAACACGCAAAGAAGATCAGAGTTTTAATAAGTACTAGACCAAGTGCAGACCCGTTGGGTCTGTTCCCCCAACGTGTGGTTGCGGGGGAGGGGGGACTGGGGGGGGGTTCTGGGGGGGGGGGGGTGCATGCGGCGTCACACACACTATCTACCCCTGCCACCGCACACACGCTAACTACCCCCCTTGATATATTAATATTATTAATTTGCTCCTTTTACCCCATTACCGCCCTATCCACTGTTGCATAGCCCCCAACTCGCAGGCATGTCTAGAGAGGGGGGGGGGGTAGAGAGTGAGGGCAGAGACAGAATGGGGAGAGACAGAGAGAAAGGGGCAGAGACAGAAGGGCAAGAGACAGAGGGAGAGGGGGGTGGAGGGGAGGAGGAGAGGGAGGGTGATCAATGGTCACCGCAGCGTAGATGGGCCAAAGGGCCTGTTTCTGCGCAGTGAAAAGTTTAAAGTCAAAAGTAAGACTGCGACTCTCAGAGAGTTACGGAAAGGTCAAGACATTAACAGATATTGGATACACAAAAGAATGCAAAAAAAACCCACAAGATTAATTGTGCCCAGTAATATAAAGAAAACGTTTCATTAATTCACACAAAACTCAATTAAGTGTCCCACAGAGTAACTATTAAGCTCTATCCAGGGTGCTGAAGATGCATCACTTGGTGGAGAAAAATAACATGGAGGTAACCGGCCAATCTCTTTTCATTTCGAGCCATCACAGCTAAAAGATGAAAGAAATCTTGCATTGCACAAAGAAAGGGCGGCTATGAATTCAAATCAGGAAAGGAAAGCAGAGATGGGAATTCATTTTGTTTACCTTTAGCTTGTCTTTGAGATTCGACTTGTTAGAGAATCACATTCTTTGCAAAACTGCCCAGTTTGTATGTACAAACTGGTACAGTGTTACCTTGAGATTGGATTTCCTACTCTTTTCATGGTTAGAAAGGTACACCACAGAAACAGACCATTCGTTCCACCGAGTCCACTCCGACCATCACCCATTCACACTAGTTCTATGCTATCCCACTTTCTCAATCATTCCCTACACACAAGGGGCAATTTACAGAGGGCCAATTAACCTATAAACCCCCAGATCTTTGGGATTGTGGGAAGAAACTGGAGCACCTGGAGGAAACCTATGCGGTCACAGGGAAAACGTGCAGACTTCACACAGACAGCACCGAGGTCAGGATCGAACCAGGTCTCTGGCGCTGAGAGGCAACAACAATATTCTATATTATCTGTGCGTTGTTGTGTTTACAGGCCTGTTAAGCTGCTGCAAGTAAGAGGTTCATTGTTCCATTACCGGTACATCTAGCAATTAAACACTCTTGACTAATGTATTGCAATCAGAGCTAATGTACACTTAGATCTCCTGAGGAATTACAAAATTAGGTATAAATCCATGAAGATCAACAAACTGAACCATTCTATCACCAACTAGAGAGCGGTCCTCAGCCACTATCTACCTCATTGGACACCCTCGGATTTTACTGGACTTTATCTTGCACTAAACGTTATTCCCTTTATCATGTACATTGTGAATGGCTCGATTGTAATCATGTATTGTCTTTGCGCTGGCTGATTAGCACGCAACAAAAAAACTTTGCACTGTACCTTAGTACATGTGACAATAATAAACTAAACTAAACTGGAACTTGGTTTCTGCCTTTATATTTTGGATATAATAACAGAACCATCCTGATCCTGTACCTTAATCTTCCAATTTCAATTTAGAAGATTACAAATGATTTTCCACATCTTAAACAACAGTGTGAATTGAACTGAATTGAAAGATACAACATGGAAACGGGCCCTTCAGCCCACCGAATCCACGCAGACCATCGATCCCCCATTCACACTACTTCCATGTTATCCCACTTTCTCATCCACTACCTACACTCTAGGAGCAACTTAGTGGGGGCCGATTAATCTACAATAATAAACTAAACTAAACTCACTAAACTAAACTAAAATTAAGACTGCTGTTGTGGTGGTTGACATACAGGTTCTTGCTCAAAAACAGGTCCTTTGAAGTCCTCACCAGTCCTTCCAAGGGAGACATATATCCACATGCACCTCCTCCACTCTGGTCTCTTGCCGTTGATCATTTCCACATGGTCTCATTTACAAGGCAACAGTTTTGTTGGGCATATGTGCTCTGCTCTCCATGGCCATTTAGAGCTCCCAGTTACAAACCATTTTAATTCTTCTTTCCGTTCCCCCACCAACCTGTCAATCTGCCATCTCCTCCAACACCATGGTGAGGCCAAATGCAAACTGGATGAGTGCCCTTCAGGCAACAATGTCCTTGCCGAACATGATTCCAAGTTAAACTAATGCCCTCTGCCTGCACCTGATCTATATCCTTCTATTCCCTGCATATACACGTGTCTATCTAAAAGCCTCTTAAATGTCACTATTGTATCTGCCTCCACCACCACACCTGGCAGCATGTCCCAAGCACCCACCACTCTCTGTATAAAAAAAACTTGCCCCGCACATCTCTTTAAAATTTTGCCCCTCGAATCTTCGTCATTTTCTAACCTGGGGAAAAGGTTCTGACTGTTTACCTTGTCTATGCCTCTCATAATTTTATGTACTTCTACCAAGTTTGAAAATGCATTCCTCCAGATTCAGGGACAGTTTACTCCCAGCTGTTATCAGGAAACTGAACCATCCACTCAGCAGCTAGTTTTTTCATTGCACCTCGATACAAGTGCCAATAATAAATTAAACTAACAAGTCTCCCCACAACTGTCCTCCATTCCAAATAAAACAATCCAAATCTGTCCAACCTCTCCCTGTAGCTAAACACCCCCTCTCCCCCTTCCCTCCCCCCCCCTCCCCCCCTCCCCCCCCCCCTCCCCCCCCCCTCCCCCCCCCCCACCACCAATCCAGGCATGATTATGATAAACCTCCTCTGCACCCTTTCCAAATTTCCACATCCTTCCTGTAATGGGGTGACCAGAACTGCACGCAGTACTCCAAATGCGGCCTGCCCAAAGTCCGACAAACCTGCAGTAAGTCGGAAGATCCTGCATTGCAAAGATCTGACCCGATCAACTCCCTAGCCATATGCTCTCAGTGCCGGTGAAAGGCACAAACTGATCAAGAGGCGAGAAATCGCAGCCCGCAGCTCGGAATTGATTTTAAAAAATAGGCTGTGATCAGTGAAGGGTGTACCATTGATTTATCCTGCACAGTACTGACCATCGGAGACTAAGGCTGGAAGATGCTGTTTGCAAAACATCGATGTGACTTTGCAAACCCTTTAACTGCCATCATACTCTCAACACCACACAATGCGCTCCGAGTTTTTTGGTTTGGAATAAATACTGAATGTTGTGGGTTTCTCCCCCAATTATATGGCAGTGGAGATAAAGTGTGTTTTGATCAATGACGTCAAGAGTCAAGAGCAACCCTTCGGCCTGACATGACTACCGAACAACATGCCTCATCCAACATGCTCACCTGATGGGCGGCACGATGGCGCAGCAGTAGGGTTGCTGCCTTACAGCCCCAGAGACGTAGGTTCGATCCTAACCTCGGGTGCAGTCTGTACGGAGTTTTACATTCTCCCTGTGACCGTGTGGTTTTCTCCGGGTGCTCCGGTTTCCATAGACATGCAGGTTTGTAGGTTAATTGCCTTTGGAAAGTTGTAAAATTGTCCCTACTGCGTGTGTAGGTTATGTATAGGGTGATCACTGGTCGGCGCGGACTCAGTAGGCCAAAGGGCCTGTTGCCACGCTGTATCTCTAAAATCTAGAGTCTAAAGACTTCCTGGCTCTTATACTAAATGCCCCAGCCATTGAAGGTAAGTATACCAAGTGTGCCTTATTTCCATTCTATCAAATCGCGTTGCCGATGTTTTGGGAGCTATAGTCTGGCAGAGAACTTGTTCTAATTTTGCTGGGCCCACCATCTCCAAGGTGACCATGGAAACACAGTTATGCATTTAATGCTTCACCTCTGTTGCACATCTGTTGCAAGGCGTCAGATACATGACCTACAAGCCTTACCCTCAAAACCTTTGGGACAATAAAATAGTGATTGCCTACTGCAGAAAATGCTATTGAAAGCTTACTTGAAACCGCTTGTTTAGCTACCAATTAAATACGTGATCAATTAAATATTAACAGTTCAGAAGTTGTTTAATTCCTTCAATAATATCAATGTGAAGAAATGGAAAACAGAAAAATCGGATGTTCGTTTTAATCCGATAAATCTAAATGCATTAAATAGCAGGAACTGACCTATTAATGGCTGGCAATTCCACTGATATTGGTGTTGGTTTGTTTATTGTTGAGATACAGTGAAAAGGTTTTGCTTGCATGCTATCCAGTCAAACATATTCTACATGAGTACATTCAATACACACACAAGTACAACAGGTTGTGCTAAGAGAAAAATACTAGAGTGTAGAATAGAATGTTACACCATTGTAGTGTAAAGGGGCTGTCCCACTGCGGCGACCTAATCTGCGAGTTTAGAAGAGTTTGCCGTCGACTCAAACTCACAGTATGGTCGACACGTGGTCCTAGGAGGTCCTATGAGGTCACTGGAACTCTCCTTCATGCTCGAGGGAAGTTCCCGCATGCTCGCGGCCTCAGTTTGGTCGAGGAAAATTTTCAGCATGTTGAAATATTTTCCGCAAGTAAAAATTGGTCGGCATGGTTCTTTTGAACTCGTTGTGCAGTGGAGTGGGGTCGCTATGTACTTACAGGCAGTCGAGGGCAGCCGTAAGCAATCTGACCAGGAATTTTAATTGGCTCATTGGAGTTTTCAGGTCCAAGGAAAACCGACTGGTAATGTAAAATCCCCGCTAAACTTTATTAAACGTTGTTTGACTTCTTAAAAGTGTCTCCACTTCTTCTCCCCCCTTCTCTCCCTATCTCTCCCCTCTCCCCTTCTCTCCCCCTCTCCCCCCCCCCTCCCCCCCCCCCCCTCCGCGCTCTCTAAAGAACTTACTGTACTCTGTGCAGCCGTCTTTTACCATCCTGTTCATCGCGGGTGTTAATTTCCAGACAACGCTCCCCCGCTTTCCCTGGCCCCCGCCTTTGCGATGTGTTTGTGTGTGCGGTCGGTCAATCCAGCTCGCGGTTTCATCGCTGACGGTCGATCCAGCTCGGGGTTTTCCAGGCGAGTACCTTTGAGTTTGAAGGTCGAAGACAGTCGCTGAAAGGTCGCGTCAGTGGGACAGGCCCTTTAAAGTTCCAGAGAAAATTTAGTTTAGTTTATTATTGTCACGTGTGCCTAGGTGCGGTGAAAAGCATTTTGTTGAATGCTACCCAGTCAGCAGAAAGACTGTACATGATTCCAATCAAGTGTCTACAGATATAGGATAAAGGGAATAACATATAGTGCTAGAAAAATTCCAATAAAGTCCAATTAAAGACAGTTCAGAGGTCTCCAGTGAGGTAGACGGGAGGTCAAGGCCACTCTAGCAGCTGAGGTGGTTCAGTTATCTGATCATTATCATAATCGTAATTTATCAGCCAAGTATGTTTTGCAACATACGAGTAATTTGGTTTGCCATACAATCATACCAAAAAAGCAACAAGCCACACAACTACATAAAAATTTGACATAAACATCCACCACAGCACTTCCTCATTCCCCACTGTGATGGAAGGCAATAAAGTCTTATCATCTTTCCTCCTTTTCCCCCGCGGTCAGGGGAGTCGAACCATCCGTAGTCGGGGCGATTGAAGCTCCCTCAGCTTGGAGCTCCCGAAGACGGTCCCTAACCAGGGATTGCAAGCTCCACGTTGTTAAAGTCCGCAGGACCCGCGGTTGAAGCTTCTGAGGTCAATCCCTGGCAAAGGGATCGCCAGTTTCGAGATGTTAAGTCCACAGTTGGAGCTCCCGAGGTCCCAGCATGAGGCCACCAGCTCCACGATGTTAGGCCACAGTGCAGACGGAGATACGACATGGAAAAAGTCGCATCTCCATCGAGGAAAGAGATAGAGGAAGTTTCCACCACCCCCCAAATAACACAAGACTAAAGATAAACTAAAGCATACATTTTACAACAAACTAAGAACACAAAGAAAGAAAAAGATGAGACAGACCATTGGCGAGGCAGCCGTCGCTCAGTGCCCCATGGTGGTGATAACAGCTGGGAAAAAACTGTAGGAAACAGCTGGGTACAGAAAAAGTTCAAGATCTTTGATGAAGTAAGTTGGAAAATTGGAACTACACCCTAGCTTACGGGAGCATTGCTCAGTAGTTGGATAACAGCGGGCAAGAAACTGTGCCTGAATTTGGGAGGTTGAGGCTGGGACTATCCCAACATTTAAGAAACTGTTAGATACGTACATGGATAGGACAGGTTTGGAGGAAAATGGACCAAATGCAGGCAGGTGGGACTAGTGTAACTGGGACAGGTTGACGGTGTGGGCAAGCTGGGCCAAAGGGCCTGTTTTCACACTGCATCACTCTATGACTCTATGCCAAACTTCCTTGGTCTCCTGAGGGAGTAGAGGCGTTGGTTTACTTTATTTTGGTTATTGATTCCTCTACTCTGGGTAAAAGACCAGTGCATTCATCCTACCTATTCCACTCATGATTTTGTGCACCTCCATAAGATCTTTCTTCAGCCTCCCGTGCTCCAAGGAATAAAGTCCTAGCCTATTCAACCTCTTCCTAAAGCTCAGGCCCTTGGGTCCTGGCAACATCCTCAAAAATGTTCTCTGCACCCTTTCCAGCTTAACAGCATCTTTCTCATAACAGGGTGACCAAAATTGAACACAATACTCTAATTGTAACCTCATCACATTGATGCTTTCAAATAAAAACAAGTATCTCACATTTGGGGCAAATAGTTCGAATCATCTTTATGGAACGCAGAAGTCAGCAAGGAAAACAGAGTTGGTTATCGGCCTCAGGAAACATACTGGAGGAGTTACTAAATGCTGGTGTGATGTTTGGTGGAATGTGAAGTGGGAGGACCTGTTGCTCCTCCCGTGCAGCAGGTGGTACTGCACAGGACAAAGGGAGATGTTTTGTATATAGTTGATCCTGTCAGTAGACAGTATGCGGGCAGCTATTGTGACTAGTCTTGCTGCCAGCATTGAATGAAACATTAAAGACTTCTGTTGTAAACTAAAGACTTTCAAGTTTTGTGCAGACCTAGAAAACGAACACGAATGTGGTGTCAGGAGTGGGATACTTCGGTTTGCATCCAAAGACCCAGATAAGAGCCAATCTTTTGATTTAAAAAAAAAGAACTCAAACTAACATGTCTCGGCAATTCGATCGTTTCGATCCCGAGCGAGAAAGGTGGTCGTAGTTTTTAATGCGCACTGAGTTTTATTTTGAAAGTATGGCAATTACGACTGACCAGAGGAAGAAGGCTCTCTTGTGTTCATCAATGTCTCCAGAAACCTTTGCCCTGCTTCAAAATTTACTTACAGAAGAAGTAACTGAAGCCTCATATGCTGAAATCAAAACGGCTTTGCAGCTGCATTTCGAAGAAAGTCGAAATTTCCACACAGCTCGCTTTGATTTCTACCGGACGGTGCAACAGGAAGGGCAATCGATCACCGAATTTCTTGCCGAAATTCACACCAAGGCAAAGGCATGTGATTTTAAAACTCAATGCTGCGAAAAGTACCAAGACATGCGTTGTGGGATAGACTGGTCATGGGCTGCAGGCACGCATTCATCCAGCAGGCGATTCTCAAGGAATCAGAACCTAGAAAACGAACACGATAGCTGGAGTAACGCAGAATGTCAGGCAGCATCTATGGAGAACATGGATAGGTGATGTTTTGGGTTGAGACCCTTAATAACCCGAAACATCACCTATCCATGTTCTCCAGAGATTCAGCCTGGCCCGCTGAGTAATAGAAATCTGAGGGGCAACTTTTTTACACAAAGGGTGGTAGGTATATAGAACAAGCAGCTGTAGGAGGTAGTTGAGGCAGGTACTAAAACAGTGGTTAAAAACATTTGGACAGGTACATGGATAGGGTAGGTTTAGAGGGATATGGGCCAAATGCAGGCAGGTGGGACAAGTGTAGATAGGGCATGTTGGTCGGCGTGGGCCGAAGGGGCCTGTTTCCGTGCTGTATCACTCTATGACTCTCTATGACATCATATTTAACTCGGAATTCAAATTGTATCTTTTCACAGACAACCCATCCTAATTTTGATGGTCCCACAATCTCCAAGATGACCATGGAAGCACAATTGTGCATTTAATGCTTCACCTCTGTTGCACATCTGTTGTAAGGCATCAGATACATGACCCACAAAGGTGCCAAACCTTTCCCTCAAAACCATTGGGACAGAAAAACAGTGATTGATTACAGCAGAGAGTACTATCGAAAGCGTATTTGAAACAGCTTGTTTGGCTACGAATTAAATACACGATCAATTAAAAATTAATGATTCAGAAGCTATTTAATTCCGTCAATGGAAAGGAATGGAAAACAGAAAAATAAAATGTTCAGTTTAACCCTCCGATAAATCTTGAGATGTTAAACAGCAAAAATCAACCAATTATAGGCTTATAATTAGAGATAGGACACAGAAACAGGCCCTTCAGCCCACCTTGTTCATGCCAGGCCAAGTTGCCATACTAGGCTAGTCCACTGCTTCATTGTGCTGTGCATGATTTGAAAGTGGCATGAAGACTAGGTATGAATCTGCTTGTAATGTGACTGCTTTCATCTAGACTAGGGCTGAGGGGAGACTAATATTTGTTAGTTTCAGAACTGATACATGGAATGTAGGACAAGGACAGGCCCTTCAGTCCACGGTGTCAGTGCTGAACATGATGTCAAGACTAGGGCGGCACAGTGGTAGAGTTGCTGCCTTACAGCGTCAGAGAACCGGGTTCAATCCTGACTACGGGTGCTGTCTGTACGGGGTTTGTAAGTTCTCCCTGGGACCAAGTGGGTTTTCTCCAGCTGCTCCAGATTCCTCCCACATTTCAAGAACATGCAACTTTGAGTCTGAAGAAGGGTCCCGATCCAGTAACATCACCCGTCCTTTTTCTCCAGAGATGCTGCCTGACCCGTTGAGTTACTCCAGCAATTTGTGTCTATCTTTGGTATAAACCAGCATCTGTCGATCTTTGTTTCTGCAGGTTTGCAGGTTAATTGTCCCCAGTGTGTAGGATAGAACTAGTGTATGAGTGATCATTGGTCAGCACAGACTTGTGTGGGCTGGTGGGCCTGTTTCCACACTGTATATCTAAATTAAACTAAACTAACTCTTACCTGCCTGCACATAATCCCTCTATTACCTGCATATACATGTACCGAGACAAAAGTTATTTAAACACCATGGTCATATCTGCCTCCATCATTACCCATGGCAATGCTTTCCAGGCACCTTCTGTACAAAACAACTTGTCCTGCACATCTCCTTCAAACTTTGCCCATCTCACCTTAAAGGTAGGGTCAGTTTCTTCCCTTCAAGTGCAGATGGTTGGTTTGAAAGGAAGTTAGGTTCCTGTTGTGTAAGCTTCACTGTAAATGCCTACCCTCATAATAAAAATATCCCTGACAGTGCAAATGATAAGCCATCGTATACACACTGGAAAAAGTGAATGTTGCACATTAGAATCATTCTAAATGTCTACGAACAGAATCACTAGCAAGTTCTCGCAATCATCTGCCGTAAATTTGGATGCCTGGGTTTTTTAAGAGATACAGAATGGAAACAGCCCCTTCAGCCCACCGAGTCCACACTGACCATCGAACACCCATGCACTCCAGTTCTTTGTTAGTCTATTTTTCCCTACACAGATGTGCAGCAGTAGAGTTGTTTCCTTACCGCATCAGAGACCCGGGCTCGATCCTGACTATTGGTGCTGCCTGCATGGAGTTTGTATTGAGCTTTTGACCTCACGTTTTACTTGATTTAAGCATGGATAGAATAATGCGCTTGTCTAATTACTACCAAAGTTTAGTTTAAGCCCACCTATTTTCAGAATAATGCACTCAGATTTATGCTTGGCACTGTATGGCAGCTAAGTCGTGTGTGGTGCTTGGGATATGTTTGATTTATGTGATTTCTGATTTATGCACTGCTTTTCAAGCATGTAACCTCAGCGTAAAATGCGAGCTGCCTGAAAATAAAAACTCCCTTTCTAGTTGCCATAAATAGAATTATATAAAATATTGCAACTTGCAGGGTTAGGTTTAGGGTTGGTTTTGACATGTGTACTGTGCCATCCATCCTTTGTGCGCTATCCATTCAAATCATACTATTCATGAGAACAATCATGTCACACACAAGTTCAACAGATGGTGCAAAGAGAAAAATACCAGAGTGCAGACTATAGTGTTAGAGCATTACAGAGAAAACTGTGAAGTCTGCAGAGAGGTAGGTTGGAAGATTGGGTCTACACCCTAGCTTACCATTCAGTCGTCAGATAACAGCGGGAAGAACCTGTTCCTGAATCAGGTGGAAAGCGTTTTAAAGCTTTTGCACCTTCTGCCCGATAGGAGAGGGGAGAAGGGGGAGTGATAACATTTTACATTAATGCAATCAAGGCCTACACAATTACAACAGGGAGTGCACAGAAAAATGACCAGAGTGCAAAATATAGTTTCTCAGCATTGTAGCGTAACAGTTCCAGAGAAAAAGCCCAATACCACAGTGAAATCAGTCTGCTTAGACCTACCTGATCTCCTGGTTGCTAAACACTATAACTCCCATCCCCATTCCCACACTGAACTTTCTGTCCTGGGCCTCCTCCATTGTCAGAGTGAGGCCCAGTGTAAATTGGAGGAACAGCACCTCATATTTCACTTGGGCAGCTTACAACCCAGCGGTATGAACATTGACTTCTCTAACTTCAAGTAACCCTTGCTTTCCTTCTCTCTCCATCCCTCCCCCTTCCCAGTTCTCTGACCGGTCTTACTGTCTCTGACTACATTTTATCTCTGTTTGCTTTGTTGTTAACTTTTCCAACTAACAATGATCTATTCAACATTTTCATTGATCTCCATTCCCTTTGTCCTGTTTTCACACCTAACACTTCTTTATCAATGTTATCTATTTTCCCTCTCCCTTGACATCAGTCTGAAGAAGGTTCTTGACCTGAAACGTCACCCATTCCTTCTCTCCAGAGATGCTGCCTGTCCCGCTGAGTTACTCCAGCGGTTTGTGTCTATCCACAGTGAAATGCTGCATCAGAGGGATACTAATGATTTGCTAGAATTTGCTGATTGATCCTCATTTCATATAGTGCAGAACATAGAACAGTACAGCACAGGAGCAGGCCCTTTGGCCCACAATGTCTCTGTAGAACGTAATGCCAAGACCAACTCTCATCTACCTGTACATAACGCATATCCCTTCATTCCCTGCATATTCATATGCCTACCCAAATTATTCTGAATGCCACTACCATATCTGTTTCAGCAACATGTTCCAGGCACTCACCACCCTCTGTGTAAAACAACTTGCCCGCACATCTCCTTTAAACTTTGCCCCTCTCACCTTAAAGCTATGCCCTCTAGTATTTGATTTTTTAATTCCTGGGAAAAAGCTTCTGGCTGTCTACCCTATCTATGCCTCTCATATATTAATACACTTCTATTAGGTCTCCCCGCAACCTCCAGCGTTCCAGAGAAACAATCCAAGTTTATCCAACCTCTCCCTGTAGCTAATACCCCTTTAATCCAGGCATCATTCTGGTAAACATCCTCTGCACCCTGTCCAAAGCCTCCACATGCTTTCTGTTTAGTGTGTCCAGGTGCTCCAGTTTCCTCCCACACTCCAAAGATGTGCAGGTTTTTTGGTTAATTGGCTTCGGTAAAAATTGTAAAATTGTCCACAGTGTGAAGGATAGTGTTAGTGTGCAGGGATCACTGGTTGGCGTGGATTCAGTGGGCCGAAGTGCCTGTTTCTGCACTGTATCTCTAAACTAAACAAAACTAAACTAAACTAATAGGGTGACCAGAACCGCATGCAATACTCCAAACGTGAGCAAACCAACCAAGTCATATAAAGCTGCATCATGATTTCCTGACTCTTATACTCAATACATGGACTGATGAAAGCGAGCATACCATATGCCTTCTTTACCACATGTGTCACCACTCTCAGGACATTAACTCCAACATTCCTCTCTACCCAATATACTTCCACTGCTTTCTTCTCAACAACAAAAGTAATCATTTCCATTCTTTTGCATTAATCCAGGAGATAGAACAATCCATTTTTAACTAGCTTGGTGAAGTTGCAGGTTATATTCTGAGACATTACTGAATTAATCATCAAAATATAAAGCAAATTAATTTGATGCAGAATCACATTTGAAGAGACCCAACACCTGTGTTATGTTAAACACCTTGTAATGATAAAAGGCTCACCATTATTTTTGGCTTTGTCTACATGCCAGTGTTTTTACTAACATCCCTTGCACTGGTTAGTTTGAGGAATGCTGTAGATATGCCTAGACTTCTAAGTAGCCAAGGGCAACAATTGCTAGATCTCATGCCAATTGCTTCAAGAATATTTCTCCTGTCTGAATGCTCCAGTACTTCGTTCCCTTCAGCCCAGCTTTATGCTTTTAATGCATTATTGAGTTTTTTTAAAAGACATAACCAGATAAATAAAAGCAGATAGTCTATTTACTAGAGTTGGGGAATCAAGAACCAGAAGACAAAGGTTTAAGGTGAGAGGGGAGAGATTTAATAGGAACCTGAGGCACAACATTTTCCCACAGAGGGTGGTGGGTGTATGAAATAAACTGCCAGAGAAGATACAATACAAACATTTAAAGGATGTTTAGACAGGTACATGGATAGGAAAGCTATAGAGAGATATGGACTAAATGTGGGCAAATGGGATTAGCTTAGATAGGGCATCTTGGTCTGTATGGCCGAGTTGGGCCAAAGGGACTGTTTCTGTGCTCTGGGACTCTATGACTAATATTAAAGGCAGTCAGCAGCGTAAATCACGCATATTACCGTAAAAGATATTGTTTCTACTGTATATCTCCATTCTGATCTCAATTTTAGATACAGGGATCCGATTAGTGGGTGGCATTGTCCCCCTGTGGCCAGGGCTCTGGCCCGGCCGGAGCTGGAAGATCGGTTCCCATAGCCGACTTCCGAGGCCGTCTTTGTGGGCCGGGATCTCAGCCCCTCATCGACCTAGTCGGATCGTTCCAGTACTGATGGAGTTCTGATGGAGTTCCGGCAAATCGGATAATCCAAAAAGGATCTGGAACCAAGGCTGCCGACCTGTATTGCAGCCTGGTCGGCAAATGTTACAACTTGCTGTCAGATAGCAAATATTAGATGCTGGGCATGTGGAAGTCTCGTTTACTATTGGTGTGGTTCTGCATGACACACAGCAGCTGACAAGCTGATGAAGAATGTTATTAGAATTAGTTCAGTGTGTGTTTTTTCCTGTCTACACTCAATCACATTTCCTGTTAAGATGTTGAAAGGGAAATAATGGAAATGGATGGGAAAGGATTACCACCCAGCTGCTACAGTGTAAACTCAAGAGTCAAGAGTGTTTTATTGTCATGTGTCCCGAATCGGAACGATGACATTCGTAAGGTAGACACAAAATGCTGGAGTAACTCAGCAGGTCAGGCATCTATGGAGAGCCGAGACCCTTCTTCAGACTGAGCTAAGGGTCTTAGATACAGAACTAATCAGAGCCGGCACCAATGACCAAGGAGCCCACAATGGCCCACAAAGAGCCCACAATTGTTGACTGTGGGGGACGTGATAATGAAGGGATACGGACAGTGAAACTAGCAGGATGATGAGGGTAGGGGAGGGACGGAATGCAAGGATTACTTGCAATTCTTACTTCCATCATCACGGTAGTATCACGGCCTGGTTCGACAACTTGAATGCCCAGGAATTATGAAGATTCCAAAAATTGGTGGACACTGCCCAGTCTATCACGGGTACTGACCTCTCCACCATCGAAGGGATCTACAAGTGTCGCTGCCTCAAAAAGGCAGCCACCATCATCAGAGACCCACACCACCCTGGCTATGCTCTCATCTCACTGCTATCATCTGGAATACAGTACAGGAACCTGAAAACTGTAATGTCCGGATTTCTTAACCTGAAGAAACATTGCCTGTACATTCCCTCCACAGATGCTACCTGACCCATTGAGTGTGGCCAGGATGGTGTGGGTCTCTGATGATGCTGGCTGCCTTTTTGCAGCAAGTAGACTCAGTCCACCTTGGCCTACACAATCTCCTGCTTGCCAAACGTTTTCATTCCCCTTACATTCCCATAAAGACCTTTCTGTCCTGGGCATCCTTCACTGTCAGAGTGAGGCCATACGAAAATTGGAGGAACAGCTCCTCATATTTCACTTGGGCAGCTTACAACCCAGCGCTATGAATATTGATTTCTCTAATGTCAAGTAACCCTCTCTCTCCATCCCTCCCCCATGCTGGTCGTCTTGCTAGTTTCACTGTTCGTATCCCTTCATTATCACATTTTCACAGTCAACAATGGACCATTGTGGGCTCCACCTTTCCTGGGTCATTGGTGTTGGCTCTGATTTGTTCTGTGCCTTTTCATACCTCTAGTTTCCCTCCCACTCTGACTCTCAGTCTGAAGGAGGGTCTCAACCCGAAACGCTACCTATTCCTTTTGTCCAGTGATGCTGTCTGACCCGTTCAGTTACTCCAGCACTTTGTGTCTATCTTCCGTGTAAACCAGCATCTGCAGTTCCTTCCTATACACTCCTGCAGATCCTTTCGATGCTGCTTTTTCATTGATTTTGCGGAGTCGAAGAGCTTAAAATATACACTCTACCCCCCAAAAAAGACATCTTGCAGTATTTCAGCTGTGATCATCTGTAGTCTGCCTACAGCGTCTGGCCGTTCTCCACTGTTAAACGCGAGCAGATGAAGATCATTTCACTCTGAATTTATAGACATGACTTTAAACTGACAAGTTGTCCTTGCAGGAAATATTGCCGCTCGCTTGCACCTTGGAAACGTGACAAAACATCACTCCGTCCTTTCCAAAACTTTTCCCTATTACTTGGACCTGATATTTGCTCATCTCAGCAACATCGTGTCGCCGTCTGTATGGAGAGCCATGCATAAAACATTTTTATTCCGTTCAAAAAGCCTAGCAATAAGGTTGCCAACTGAGGCTGCTGAAAATGGTCCTCCACAGATCTGTAGTGGCACTCTGAAGAGTTATTAAACACTGAGAATTACCATACACAAAAATGATCTATTTTTTCCAAGGGTTTCAAGTGTTCAAATTAACACAAATGGTAGCAAGTGTGGCTTTCAAATGTAAATTAGCAAGACGACTTCCTGTATGTCTAAATTATCACATTGAAAAGAGAAGGATCTTAGGATAAGGTAGAGAATGTTGGCGATAATTGATATTATGTTGCATGTATATATATATTTGTTACAGCTATGTGTGTGTATATATAATTAAGGAAGGGTGCTGATTCGAAACATCACCCTTACCATGTTGTCCAGAGATGCTGGATGATCCGCTGAGTTACTCCAGCACTTTGTGTCCTCTTTTGTAAACCAGCATCTGCAGTTCCTTGTGTCCAGACATATATATAAAACACATTTTGTCTAATAGATACAATCTTATTAAGCGGTTCCTTCTCATGTCATTGACCTTTCATTTTGATTATAAAGGGCAGTGGTATGAAATGCAAAATTTACTAAATCCACTTTTGCACGTTAGAAAGTAGAACAATACAACACAGGAATGGGCCCTTTGGCCCACAATGTCTGTGCTGAACGTGATGCCAAATTAAGGCGAGAATGGAAGGATACATATAGATACATAGATACATAGACAATAGGTGCAGGAGTAGGCCATTCGGCCCTTCGAGCCAGCACCGCCATTCAATGTGATCATGGCTGACCATCCACAATCAGTACCTCGTTCCTGCCTCCTCCCCATACCCCTTGATTGCGCTAGCCCGAAGAGCTCTATCTAACTCTCTTTTAAATGCAAAGTTTTTCCTCATCTCAGTTCTAAATGGCCTACCCCTTATCTTAAACTGTGCGCCCTGGTTCTGGACTCCCCCCAACATCGGGAACATGTTTCCTGCATCTAGCATGTACAATCCCTTAATAATTTTACATGTTTCTATAAGATCCCCTCTCATCCCTCTAAATTCCAGTGAACACAAGCCTAGTCGTTCCTTTCTTTCATCATATGACAGTCCTGTCATCCTGTGAATTAACCTTGTGAACCTACGCCTGCACTCCCTCAACAGCAAGAATGTCCTTCCTCAAATAAGGAGACCAAAACTGCACACAACACTCCAGGTGTGGTCTCACCAGGGCCCTGTACAACTGCAGAAGGACCTCTTTGCCCCTATACTCAACTCGTATCGTTATGAAGGCCAACATGCCATTAGCTTTCTTCACTGCCTGCTGTTCCTGCATACTTACTTTTAGTGACTGATGTACAAGGACACCCAGGTCTTATTGTATTTCCCCTTTTCCTAACCTGACACCATTCAGATAATAATCTGCCTTCCCATTCTTGCCACCAAAGTGGATAACCTCACATTTATTCACATTATACTGCATCTGCCATGCATCTGCTCACTCACCCAAACTGTCCAGGTCATCCTGCATCCTCATAGCATCCTCTTCACAGTTCACACTGCCACCCAGCTTTGTGTCATCTGCAATTTTTCTAATGTTACTTTTAATTCCTTCATCTAAATCATTCATGCATATTGTAAATAGCTGCGGTCTCAGCACTAAGCCGTGCAGCACCCCACTGGCATTCTGTAAAGGATCTGTTAATCCCTACTCTTTGTTTCCTGTCTGCCAACCAATTTTCTATCCATGTCAATACCCTATCCACAATACCATGTGCACTAATTCTGCCCACTAATTTCTTGTGAGGGACCTTAGCAAAGGCTTTCTGAAAGTCCAGGTACACTACATCCACCGACTCTCCCTTTTCCATTTTACTTGTTACATCCTCATAAAATTCCAGAAGATTAGTCAAGCATGATTTCCCCTTCATAAATCCATGCTGACTCAGACCGATCCTGTTACTGCTATCCAAATGTGCTGCTATTACATCTTTAATAATCAACTCCAGCATCTTCCCCGCCACCGATGTCAAGCTAACTGGTCTACAATTTCTTGCTTTCTCTCTGTCCTTTCTTGAAAAATGGGATAACAATAGATACCCTCCAATCCACAGGAACTGATCCAGAATCTATAGAACATTGGAAAATGATCACCAATGCACCCACAATTTCTAGAGCCACCTCCTTGAGTACCATGGGAAACAGACCATTAGGCCTTGGGGATTTATCAGCCTTCAGTCCCATCAGTCTACCCAACACCATTTCCTGACTAATGTGAATTTCCTTCAGTTCATTTACATCACCCTAGGTCCTCTGTCCCCTAGTACATCTGGGAGATTGTTTGTGTCTTCATTAGTGAAGACAGAACCAAAGTACCTGTTCAACACGTCTGCTATTTCCTTGTCCCCCATAATAATTCACCAGTTTCTGTCTTCAAAGGACTCACATTTGTCTTAACTATTTTTTTCCTCTTCACATACCTAAAGAAGCTTTTACTATCCTCCTATATATTCTTGGCTAGCTTACCTTCGCACCATCTTTTCTCCCCATATTGCCTTTTTAGTTAACTTATGTTGATCTTTAAAAGTTTCCCAATCCTCTGGCTTCCTGCTCATCTTTCCTAGGTTATACGTCTTCAATTTTATTTTTATACTGTCCTTGACTTCCCTTGTCAGCCACGGTTGCTTCTTACTCCCCTTAGAATCTTTATTCTTCTTTGGAATGAAATGATCCTGCAACTTCTAGATTATTCCCAGAAATACCTGCCCTTTCTCCTCCCTCATGCCTCCATAGTCCCCTTTGTTCAACTGCAATACTGACACTTCCAATGTTACCTTCTCCCTCTCAAATTACAGATTAAAACATCATATTATGGCCACTACCTCCTAATGGTTCCTTTACCTTTAGTTCCCTTATAAAATCCAGTTCATTATACAACACTAAATCAAGAATTGCCTTCTCCCTGGTAGGCTCCAGTACAAGCACTCTAAGAATCCATCTCGGAGGCACTCTACAAACTCCCTTTCTTGGGGTCCAGTACCAACCTGATTTTCCCAGCATGTTGAAATCTCCCATAACTACCGTAGTAGCATTACCTTTGTTACATACCGTTGTTCAAGTTGCTGGCAGTTGCCTGAAAAACCGGCAATTGGAACGGCGACTGTCAGAGTGGAACACACACACCGCTTCTTTCACCAGCCCGTTATGCAGGCGGGGGACAGGGCAAGCGAGGGGATCGCTGTCTAAAAAATTCACACGGTGCAAAGCCAAGGTGAAACAGACACACACCGCGATGAACGGGAAGATTGGCGCTGTAAATAGACGGTAAGTCCTTTAAAAGAGGGAGGAGGGGGGAGAGGGGGAGGGGGGAGAGGGGGGGGGGGGGAGGGGGGGAGAGAAGGGGGGAGAAGGAGTGAGAAAACTTTTAAGAAACCAGAGATACACGGCCGTGGAGCTCGGCGGACATTTAACATTGTCGGTCGGTTATCCTTGGTTCTGAAAACTACTGCTTACCTTTTTTTTCCCAATGAGCCAATGAAATTCACCGGTCAGCACCGGCTACAACCTACGAGAACCTCCGAGAATCTTCGACCTCCTGGCGACCCACCTACGGCACGAGAATTCTCGCTACTCTCCATAGCGGCTTCATTCTGGTCGCCGCTAATTTATCAACATGTTGAAAAATTCACGGCAACCATAACGAGGCCACGACTAGTTCCCAGAATGCAAGAACTCCTCACGACCATGAAGGCGACTCCCCAGTAACCACCTGCGAACATGTGGCGACTGCATAGTCTCCTCCTACTCATAGTCTCCTGCAGTCGCCTAAAAAGTTGCCTAAGTGGGACATGTCAATAACTCTCTAAACACATGTTGCAGAACCTCCTTCCTCTTCCTCCCGACGTCGTTTATGCCCATGTGCGCAACCACTTCCGGCTGCTCACCTTCCCTCTCGAGGATATTCTGAAGTCAGTCCGAGACATCTTGTACCCTGGCACCAGGGAGGAAACAGACCATCCTCGAGTCTTGCCTGCCGCCACAGAATCTCCAGTCCGCACCTCGGACAATGGAGTCACCCACCACCATGGCTTTGCCCAACGTCGGTCTCGCCGGTCAAGTCTCATCGCTGGGATTGGAGCCACCGACCTGTCCACCACTCTGACTGGAAGTGTCTTCTGCCCCGATAGCTCCCAAGAGGGTGTACCTGCTTTCATTAGGTATAGCCATCGGGGTCTCCTGCGCTCCACATTTACTCCTCGTTCTCACAGTCACTCACCTTCGCCCTTCCGATATCCTTGATGTGACAACTTCACTATTGGTCATGGCCAGGAAACTATTTTTCCCAGATGGCCCTAAGGTCATCCAGCTGCTGCTCCAGTTCCCCAACACATTCATTCAGGAGCTGCTCCCAGACACAATTTATACAGGAGAGGGGTAGATGAGTAGGAGGGAGAGTTACCTAAAATTGGAGAATTCAATGTTGATACGACTGGGGTTGTAAGCTACCCAAGCAGAATATGAGGTGTTGTTCCTTCAGTTTGCGTGTGATCTCACTCCAGCAATTGAGCAGGCCCACGACAGAAAAGTCAGTATGGGAATGAGAAGGGGAGTTAAAATGGTTGGTAACTGGGAGATCCAGTAGGACTTGGCGAACTGGGTTTGGTGAAACAGTTGGCGAGTCTACTTTTGGTCTTGCTGATGTACAGGAGGCCACATCGGGAACACCGGATGCAGTAGATGAGGTTAGAGGAGGTGCCTTTGGACTTCTATCCCACCTGGAAAGACTGCTGGGGTCCCTGGATGGAGGCGAGGGGGGAGGTATAGCGAGAGGTGTAGCATCTCCTGCGGTTGCAGGGGAAGGTACCTGGGGAGGGGGTGGTTCAGGTGGGAAGGGATGAGTTATGGAGGGAGCGTTCACTGCGGAAGGCAGAAAGGGGTGGGGATGGGAAGATGTGACTGATAGTGGGATCACATTTGAGGCGACGGAAATGTTGGAGGATAATGTGTTGGGTATGGAGTGTGATAAGGTGAGGATCCATTGTTCTGTCTGGGGAAGAAGGAGTAAGAGCAGAACCATGGGATACAGGGGAGACAGAGGTGAGTTCTCCACCCACAAATGCAAAAGGTGGAATGTTTCCTGAAAGAAGAGGGCATCTGAATAAATAAATGAGTCATTTAGTTTAGTTTAGTTTATTGCCACAAGTACTGAGGTACAGTTAAAAGTTTTAGTTGCTTGCTAACCAGCGGAAAGACTATACATGGTTAGAATCGAGTCTTACACAATGTACAGATACATGATAAAGGGAATAATGTTTAGTGCAAGATAAAGTCCAGTAAAGTCCACTGTTGTAGAAGTTAAAGAGATCCACATCTGGGTCCAGCACGCAGAGTCGCCTGGCTTGCGTGCCATCTTGTAGGGCTCCAGTTTAGAGTTTAGAGATACGGCGAGGAAAAGAGGCTCTTCGGCCCATCTAGTCTGCGCCAACCAGCGATGACCAGTACAGCACTGTCCTACACACTAGGGACAATTTACAGTTTTTACCAAAGCCACTTAACCTGCAAACATGTATGTCTTTGGGATGTGGGAGGAAACCGGAGCACCGGGAGAAAACCCATGCGGGCAGGGGGAGAACGTACAAACTCCACACAGACAGCACCCATAGTCAGGATCGAACCCGGGTCTCTGGCACTGTAAGGCAGCAACTCTACCACTGCGCCACTGTGCCGCCTCTAGTTGTAGCTGTGTTTTGAAGCTGGTCTAAGTTACTTGTCCATAGTATGTTCAGTACCTGGAAGCGACCAGCATTTCTTGCTTGGAACTTCATTAACTTCAGCTACTCTTTATTTGAGCTTAATCTAACCATTACCATTTCAGTACTATGTTCACCGGAACAGCTTTTCAAAAAGCTTTTTAACTGACTCAGACCCAAGACTTTAACAAACTCAGGGATATCGAAATAATTTTATATTTACATATTGCATTTGCATTTCTCAACGTGCTCCTAATTATTTTTTAACAGAACTCCCACTAAGGAGGTTTTAAGATCGCAGGCAGTCATCTCTGGCTGAGATAAGAGACAGCTCATACAAAATAAGGAGTATATTAAAGTCCCTTTGCTCTTAGAAGTCCTAATTAGAATGAATTATTTATTCTACCAAAAAATTAGCTTGACAGGAGCATACTGGGAAGCAAATTTTATATAAATCAGACTGCATGTACAGCTTTGAAATATTTTAGAAACCAATCAAAGAATTCTGATGATGACTTTATTCAATTGTACAGGAACATCAGGTTTTAGATTTTATCGTTATGTTTTATATATATTATACATACACACATACACACACACGTCCCTTGAATAATTGAAATGCTAATAGTTTTGTTCCCACGCCAGTGATTTTAGCATTCAGCATAAATTACAGCAGAAATAGATGCGTTTTGATTAATTAATTCATGTAGTCAGGATCTGTTCATACCTTTCATTCATTTGTTCTTTGCACCTTTTCATACTCTAGTTTCCAATTCCCCTGACACTCAGTCTAGAGAAGGGTCTCAACCCGAAACAACACCTGTCCTTTTCTCCGGAGATGCTGCTTGACCCGCTGAGTTACTCCTGCATTTTCTGTCTATCTGGTTATCAATGTCAAGGCCAGGATTTATCACCCATCCTCAATTGCCCTTGGTCTTGATGGGCAACTTCAGAGGGCATTTGGCAGTCAACAGTATTGAATGGATCCAGAGTCACATATAGACAAGACCAGGGAAAGATGGCAGACACAGGGAACTGCAGACGCTGGAATCCTGAGTGAAACACAGAGTGCTGGAGGAACTCAGTGGGTCTTTACAATTTAGTCTTTGGAGATTTTAGAGATACAGCGTGGAAATAGGCACTTCGGTTCACATCGGGGGGCCGTTGAAGAGCCGAGGAAAAACCATCGGAGAGCGAGGAAGACTGCCGAGAATGATGTGGGACACAGTGGAGAGTGGGGGAGCGAGGGGGGGGGGGGGGGATGTGAGCTTGAGAATGAAGGGGGACCCGGCAAGGGAAGGGGGTGCCTGGTTGCCACATGCGGCGGCTGGCAGTAGATAGGAATTTTGGTGAATGTTTGTAACTTTGTCGATGCCAGAATCATGGCGACACTTGTGTATTGCCTAGGTGAGGTCTGCTGCATGATTTTACCGAGTTGCATTCAAAGCAAAGCTTTTCACTGTACCTCGGTACAAGTGACAATAAATATATCATTGAATGATTGAATCAACCCATATCCTGCTGTAACATACCTGTGACCAGAGGCTGGACAGACTGGAACTGTTTTCCCTGGAGTGTATGAGGTTAAGGAGTAGTTTTATAGACGTGTATGAAATCATGAGCGAGTAACAAAGGAGGATCTTTATCCCAGGGCAGGAAAAATCCTAATCCAAAAATCCAATGGAAGACATAGACCTAAGGAGAGAGGGGAAAGATTTAATAGGAAGCCGAGGGGCAACTTAACCACACAGAGAGTGGAGGGTATATGGAACGAGCTGCAGAGGAAACTATAGAGGCGGCTACAATTATAAGGTTTGAAATATATAATATTATATTATAATATTTGGACAGGTACATGGAAAGAGAAGATTTAAAGGGACAGGGCCAAATGCAGGCATATGGGATGAGCTCATATGAACAGGGGCATGTTGGAATGATGGGGCAGTTTCTATGCCCTGTAATGTCATGGGCGGCACAGCAGTAGATTTGCTGCCTCACAGCGCCAGATACCCAGGTTCGATCCTGACCTTGGGTGCTGTCTATGGAATTTGTACCTTCTCCCTGTGACCATGTAAGTTTCTCCGGGCGCTCCGTCTGGTTTCCTCCCACGTCCCAAAGACATACAGGTTTGTAGGATAATTGTCCCCGGTGTGTTAGTGTATGGGGTGATCACAGGCGAACCAAAGGCCTGTTTCCGCACTGTATCTCTAAAGTCTGAAGTTTCTAAAATTCTAAAATTTATATTAAAATTCTAAAATGATGGATCATTAAAATGTCTAAAATGTTTAACTAAAATGTTCTCTTGTGATTCCAAATGCATTATATTCAGTGATTGCCCTGACATTTCTTACATTACCCCTTTCGCATTTGTTACTGTGAACAAGGCTAAAAGAACAGCAGAAATATTAATTGTGACGTTGGTCTTATACTGAAGGTGCTGAGTAACATGTGTGAAACAATACTGCTACCTAGAGCTCAGAAAATGCCACTAAACCTAGAAATGCGTTAAAAGTAACAATAACACAACAATGCATTATGTTGGCTAAAGTGGTTCAATTAGAAATATCTTCTTAAAAGATTAGAGTTATAGAGTTACAGCTTGGAAACGGGCCCTTCAGCCCACACAAACCAACATGTCCTAGCTACACTAGTCCCACCTGCTTGTGTTTGGCCCATATCCCTCTAAATCTATCCTATCCGTGTACCTGTCTAAATGTTTCTTAAACATTGTGGTAGTACCTGCCTCAACTACCTCCTCTGGCAGCATATTCCATATACCCACCCTGGTGTAAAAAAGTTGCCCCTTAGGTTGCTATTTCCCCACTCACCTTAAACCTTTGTCCTCTGGTTCTTGACTCCCCTACAAAAGACTTCTGCATTGACCCGATCTATTCCTCTCATGATCTTGTAAACCTCTATAAAATCACCCCTCATCCTCCTGCCCTCCAAAAAACAAAGTCCTAGCTTGCTCAACCTCTCCCTATAGCTCAGGCCCTTAAGTCCTGGCAATATCCTTGCAAATCTTTCCTGCCCCTTTTCCAGCTTAATTAGTTAATTTCATTTTATAATAAAAATGAAGTGAATTTAGCAAACTAAGAATGTCTGTTGACTAAATAGACCTGAGATTTTACAGAAGTATATAATATATAAAATTAATGTACTAAGCTAAACTAGAGAGTGGTAGACACTGCCCGGTCCATCACGAGTTCTGACCTCCCCACCATCCTAAGGATCTACAGAAGGCGCTGCCTCAAAAAGACAGCCATCATCATCAGAGACCCACACCACCCTGGCCACGACCTCATCTCACTGCTACGATTGAGAAGGTGGTGTAAGAGCTTGAAAAACTGTGACCTCCAGGTTCCAGAACAGCTTCTTCCCAGCAACTATCAGGCTCTTGAACACTGCACAACGCTGACCTCAACTACTATGAACTTCAATGGACTGTATCTGTGGATGCACAACGGACTTCCATTTTGCACTGTTAGAGTTTGGTTAACTTGTATTACTGATTATTAATGTATTGTATTTTTCATGATTGTATATTTATTTGTTTAAGAAACAACTGCAGATGCTGGAAAAATCAAAGGTAAACAAAAATGCTGGAGAAACTCAGCGGGTGAGGCAGCATCTATGGAAAGAAGGAATAGGTGTTCATTGTTTGGGCCTGTTAAGCTGCAGCAAGTAAGAATTGCATTGTCCTCTTGCCTGTGCTTATGACAATTAAACACTCTTGACTTGAATCTTGACTAAAGAAAACAAATAATGCTTTATCCAAGAGAATCAGGAAGAAAATGAGAGGATGGAAAGAGGAATTAAAAGTTATAAATAATCAGACGAAACAAACGGGGTGTTAACAAATACATATACAGTAAAACACACAGTGCTGAAGGAACTCAGTGGGTCAGGCACCGTCTGTAGAGGGAATGGACAGACGACGATTCAGATCGGGACCCTTCTTCAGATTGATGGAGTAAGGGGAGAAAAACTAGAAAAGAGAGGTGGATGTTGGACTTTGTTGATTGGAGCGTGGGAGGTTGAGGGGAGACCTTATTGAGATGCACAACATTATGAGGGGCATGGTTAAAGTGAACACTCACAGTATTTTTCCCAGCGTAGAGGATTCTGAAACTAAAGAGCACAGACAGGGTTAGACGGGAGAGATTTAAGGGGGACCTCAGGGGCAACCTTTTTCACCCAGAGTGTAGTCCACATCTGGAACAAGCTGCCAATGGAAGCTATAGAAGCGGATACAATTATGACTTTTAAAAAACATTTGGACAGATATAGGAAGGGTTTAGATGATTATGGGCCAAATGCAGACATTGGGACTAACCCAGTATGCCAACTTGTTTGGCATGGATAAGGTTGGCCAAAGGGCCTGTTTCCTTGCTGTACAGCTCTGACTGATTAGTCATAGTCATACAGTGTGGAAACAGGCCCTTCGGACCAGCATTCCCATGCCAACCAAGGTGCCCCTTCTACACTAGTCCCACCCACCTGGATTTGACCCATATCCCTCTAAACCTTTCATATCCATGTAACTGTCCAAGTGTATATTAAATGTTGTTATAATACCTGCCTCAACTATCTCCTCTGGCAGCTCGTTGCATACACCCACTTCCCTCTGTGTGAAAAAGTTGCCTCTCAGATTCCTATTAAATCTTTCTCCTCTCACCTTAAGCCTATGTCCCCTGGTTCTGTACCAGACTGTTCTGATTGTACTTGGTAATTAGCTTCAACATTCAGGATATTCCAAAAGATATTATAACAGTCACATTTGGGCACCACAATCCCATTGATCTCAAGCCATTGGAGAACAGCCAATAAGCAATTGTTTTAATGAACATATACATCACAATCATTTGATTTGTTCTTCCCATTGCCATCACATATATCTTAGTGAAATTGCCCCAGCATTACACTTGATTAATCAGTTCAAGCACTTGAGGTTAGCTGTCAGTTTCCATCGTGAACAGAATAACAGGTTTTCAATATGTAACAAATATCTAAATCACAAGCTGCCAATGAGTCAAATCTTGAAATACTTAGAGCAGACGGAAATAAGTCAATTTACGAATTAGTTAATAGACAGTTATTTTGTTCAGATTAGGTTTGAGATTCAGCGTGGAAACAGGCCCTTCGGTCTACCGAGTCCACACCGACCAGCGATCACCAGTACATTATTTCTACCATACACACTTGGTGCAATTTACAGAAGCCAAGTAACCTACAAGTCTTTGGAGTGTGGGAGAAAACCCACACATTCACAGGAAGAACGTACAAACTCCATACAGACACCACCCGAGGTCAGGATTGAACTTGGGTATATGGCACTGCAAGGCAGCAGCTTTACTGCCGTGCCACTGTGCCACCTCAAATGTTAAAGTAATAATACAATTGTTTTTAAAATCATTGCCTGGATGGCATACTGTGATGCATTTGGTGGTGTTGCTGCTGCACAGCACCAGAGACCTGGGTTTAAACCTGACCTCAGGTGCTAGTTGTGCAGAGTTTGTGCATAGTTTCTCCCTATGACCTTGTGGGATACCTCCGGGTGCTCCGGTTTCCTCCCACATCCCAAAGACGTTCACGTTTGTAGGTCAATTAGCTTCTGTAAATTCCCCCTAGTGTACAGGGAGTGGGTGAGAAAGTGGGATAACATAGAACTAGTGCAAACAGGTTATCAATGGTAGGTGTGGATGCAGTGGGCTGAAGAGCCTGTTTCCATGTTGTATCTTTAAACTCAACTAAATTAAAATCCCTTAGTTTGGATTTGAGACTCAAGAGTGTTGAATTGTCATAAGTGCCAACTGTAGAACAATGAAATTCTACTCGCTGCAGCTTAATATTCCCATAAATACAATTACACACTGATAATATATAAGCATCAAATATACAAACATTAATAATACTATGTAGCCATAATAGTGCAAAAACCGAAGTACATAGTGCAACCAAAGACACAGTCTGCAGAAGATCATAGTTGCTGAGGTTAGTGTTGTGCAGTTGGTTGCTAGGAAGAAGCTGTTCTTAAACCTGGAGGTCACGGTTTTCAGACTTCTGTACCTTCTTCCGATGGTAGCAGCGAGATGAGAACGGCCAATGTGGTGTGGGATATTGGCTGCCCTTTGATCTCTTCAATGGTGAGGAGGTCAATGTCTGTGACGGACTGGGCATTGTTCACCACTCTCTGTAGATCCCTTCGATGGCGGGGTGGTCAGTGTCCATGACGGACTGGACAGTGTCCACCACTCTCCGTAGATCACTTCGATGATGGGGAGGTCAGTACCCGTGATGGACTGGGCAGTGTTCACCAGTCTCTGTGATCAACTTTGTTCCTTTGTGTTTGAGTTGCCGAACTAGGCTGTGATGCAACCAGTCAGTAAGCTCTCCACTGTAATCCCTTTGGAAGTTTGATGGAACATTGATCGACATACCGAATCTCCTCAGTTTTCTAAGGAAGTAGAGGCTTTCTTTGGGATTAGATTGATGTGTGATCTTTGGAGATATGTACACCTAGGAATTTGAACTTGTTTATGAACATAAACCCAGTGTCTGCTTCTGGGAATATTGTCAAGCCATCCAACCAATTGTGGGCATATTTAAACAATGAAATGGTGCAAATGACAATAAAAATGTTGTTTAATTCCTGAAATCTTAAATTATTAATTATCCTCCATTGTCCCAAAGGTTGACTGATTAAGAATAGGTTCCTTCACAAAAGTGCAATTCACAACTTGCATTTACTACCACAGATATGCACTCCATGGCCTGTCCCTCCCTCCTACGCCACAGGGATCACCCGGGCTGTCTTCCAGTTCATCTGAGGGTCAAGGATAGACCGGATGCGACGGGCCACAATGTACAAGTCAGCAGACAACGGGGGTAAATGCGTGCTCAACTTCACCCTCACCCTGATGGCCACCTTCGTGTGTGGCTGAATCAGGCGGAGCGTTGAGCCAAGGCACGTGGGCACCAAGTGTCACTACCTGCTGAGGTTCTACCTGTCCTCGGTGTTGCGAAGGATGGGTCTGGCGCAGATGCCACGCAATGTGCCAATCAGCTGGACATTGCCGCACCATCTGTAGTTTGTGGAAAGGTTCTTCCGGACCAACACCTTTGACCACAAGTCCATCGGGCAGTGGTTAGCACGGAACGTCCTGCAGGCACTGCAGGGAAATGACTCCCTGGATCCAGTGGCGTGGTTCCCAGAGCAGACTGCCCAGCTTGTGTGACGAAATGCCTCATTGCCAGAACTGACCAACAAGCACCAAGACCTGGCTTGGCTGGCGGTGAGGGGAGCCATAGAAACATAGAAACATAGAAACATGGAAATTAGGTGCAGGAGTAGGCCATTCGGCCCTTCGAGCCTGCACCGCCATTCAATATGATCATGGCTGATCATCCAACTCAGTATCCCGTACCTGCCTTCTCTCCATACCCTCTGATCCCCTTAGCCACAAGGGCCACATCTAAGATTTCCCCCTTATCCTTAAGCTGTGACCCCTTGTCCTGGACTTCCCCAACATCGGGAGCAATCTTCCTGCATCTAGCCTGTCCAACCCCTTAAGAATTTTGTAAGTTTCTATAAGATCCCCTCTCAATCTCCTAAATTCTAGAGAGTATAAACCACGTCTATCCAGTCTTTCTTCATAAGACAGTCCTAACATCCCAGGAATCAGTCTGGTGAACCTTCTCTGTACTCCCTCTATGGCAATAATGTCCTTCCTCAGATTTGGAGACCAAAACTGTACGCAATACTCCAGGTGTGGTCTCACCAAGACCCTGTACAACTGCAGTAGAACCTCTGTGCTCCTATACTCAAATCCTTTTGCTATGAAAGCTAACATACCATTCGCTTTCTTCACTGCCTGCTGCACCTGCATGCCTACTTTCAATGACTGGTGTACCATGACACCCAGGTCTCGCTGCATCTCCCCTTTTCCTAGTCGGCCACCATTTAGATAATAGTCTGCTTTCCTGTTTTTGCCCTCCCAGTTAGATCCTTCCTGCACCGTCAGAACCTCACTACCAGCGCACGCTGCCCTCGGGACGGCTGCTATGGAGAGGAGATGGTTGCCCACCTCTTTGCAGAGTGTGGATTCGCAAAGAGAGTCTGGAGAGGTTTGCATTGGTCCCTGTCATGATATATTCCGAATAGCTCTGTCACAGAGGACCCTGTGATTTACAGACTGTACTCAGGGATGAATTCAGAGACTGATATCAAGTGCTGCTGGAAGGTCATCAACTGGAAAGACACTCTTTGGTCTGCCCGAGCATTGTTGACCTCCCAGCAGAGCGGGATGTCTGTCGGTTGCCGACTGTACGTGCTGAGGGACGCACTGAAGCTTGGCGCAGCCAACGCCAAGTCTCGGTTGGGGAGGATCACAGTGTAAGGTCCTTCCACTGCTGGACATGGGGGCAGGGTATGGTGGAGACCCCCCTCAAAATAAGGGAAGGGATTCCACGCCAGTGGGCCACATGAGTGGCAAGGATGGGGGAGAAATTTGAGAAATTTGAGAAATGTGTGTAAACTATATTGAATGTTTGTATAGCCTCCGAAAATGTTGGATGAATTTTTTGCACGGTTCATGTATTGTACATATTTATTACTTGAATAAAGTCTATTATGAAATAAATAAATAAATTGACACCAGATCACTTTAATTTAAGCATGCACCAATAACATTTGTCTACATGTTGTCCTGAGAAATTACGATGAAAATATATAATTAATCTTATTAGCAAACTAATTTAAAAAACAGTTTTTAGATTATTCTCAAGAGTATTACAACCTATTAACTATATTGTGTTTTATGGATTATTGAATTGTAAATCTAAATTTATTGATAATTGAAATGCTTAATAAAAGATAGAGGTTACAAAAATAAGTTATAGCTACCTTTCAAATTAAAAGATAAGGGATCAGAGTGTTTTTGATTTTGTACTTGTTATTTTGATGACATTTGTCATAGATAAATTAATGAACCACCATCGACTCCATCTGCACTTAATGCTGCCTCGGGAAAACAGCCAACATAATCAATGACCTTTTTCATCCCAGCCGTTCTCTCTTCTCCCCTCTATACACGCACTATTAGATTAAGGAACAGTTTCTTCCCCGCTGTTATCAGATTTCTGAATGGTCCTCCCATAAACTAGGGAATAGTCCCGATCTGCCAATCTACCTCATTGCAGATCTTGTACTTTTTCTCTGTAACTGGAAGGTGCAACGCTTTTACTGTATATTCTGCACTCTGCTATGTTTCTCTTTGCACCACTGGTGTCATTGTGTATGTGCATTGTGTTCAGTTTTGGTCGCCCTGCTTCAGGAATTATGCCACTAAGTTGGAAAGAGTGCAGAGATGATTTACGAGGATGTTGTCAGGACTTGAGTCCTTGAGTCCAGTGCTCCGGTTTCCACCCACACTCCAAAGACCTGCACGCTTGTAGGTTGTGTAAGAAGGAGCTGCAGATGCTGGTTTACACCAAAGATAGACACAAAATGCTGGAGTTACTCAGCAGATCAGACAGCAACTTTGGAGAAAAGGAATGGGGCAACGTTTCGGGTTGGTCTGATGAAGGGTCTCAACCCAAAACTTCACCTATTCCTTTTCTCCAGGATGCTGTCTGACCCACTGAGTTACTCCATCATTTTGTGTCTACATTCAGATTTGTAGGTTAATTGGCTTCTGTAAATTGTCCCTAGTGTGTAGGAAAGAACTAGTCAGCGCGAACCTGATTGGCCGAAAGGCCTTTTTTCATGCTGTATCTCTAAAGGCTAACGCTTGGGCAGGCTAGGACTTTATTCCTTGGAGCGCATAGGGCGAATGCAGAGTCTTTTACCCAGAGTAGGGGAATCAAGAACCAGACGGCGTAGGTTTAAGGTGAGAGGGGAAAGATTTAATAGGAACCTGAGGAGCAACTTTTTTTATACAGAGAGTGGTGGTTATATGGAATAAGCTGCCAGAGGAGGTAGTTGAAGCAGGTACTATAACAACATTTTAAAGAAGATATTCTATCTTCGTTACTCAATTCCCTGACCGATGAAGGCCAGCGTGCCATATACAGTCTCGTAATTTATGTACTCCAAATAATTTGTGATGTTGGAATAAAAAGTAGTAAATTGAGATATAAATATAGAGAACAATTATAATGTTTGTCACTGGATATAAAATCCATTAAACACGAATAGACCTCCTAAACCACTAGATGGTGCCAGAGGGCATGTGGGAGAGACCTCAACAGAAAGATGGCATTGTTAAGTTATGAATTGTAAAGCTTGAAGGTGAACAAGCACACTGCTTGTCTTCAGTATTCTGAACTTCAATAAATTAGATCACAATTGCAGTTTCCAGATATAAATTATTTGATGGAGACACAAGGAACGGCAGATGCTGGAATCTTGAGCAAAACACAGAGTGCTGGAGGAACTCAGCAAGTCAGACAGCATCTGTGGAGGGAGATGGAAGAACAGTTCCAATGCGAAATGTCACCTATTCTTTTTCTCCAGAGATGCTGCCTGACCTCCAGAGATTCTACATTGAAAATATAATTCTCTCACCTCTGTACAGAACCATTATAAAAACCAATCCAATGAAAATTGGAGGATGCTTTATTTATGTGGAAAATGGCAATTAAACACGAGTTGCTTCAACAGTTTGCAACTAGCTCTCTCACTCAACCCACTAAAATTGAAAGGTTATGAAAGCACTTGCAATTTAAATTTCAGTGCACTACAATGCTGGGCAAGTTGTTCTCATGTCTTCACAAACAATATCTAGAAAGGAAAATCCAATGCAGAATGTTCAACTAAAAATTAAAATGTGCTGAATCCAAGCTGCTGAAGGAAATACGGAACTACAGATGCTGGTTTATACCAAAGATAGGCACAAAGCGCTGGAGTAACTCAGCAGGTCAGGCAGCATCTCTGTGGAAAAAGGATGGGTGATGTTTCGGGTCAGGACCCCTCTTCAACCTGCAAGTGGGGGGGGGGGGGGGAGGGGGGGGGGGGGGGAGGGGGGGTGGCATGAAGAGATGGAGGCGAGGGAAGAGCAGGACCCAGTGCCTTCTACTTACACTACCTTTCCCTTTCAGCCCCTCCTTGTCCCCTTCCTGTACCCTAGTCATTTTACCAAGTCTACAGTTCTCCACATTGTTTCCCCCTTGAGGTCATTCTTTCCCCAGCCAACAATTGACTTACCAGGCACTGCCCTGCCAGAAGTCATTTGCCCTTAATGATCCTGGTCTTCTGATCATAACCTCCCCCCCCCCCCCCCCCCCCCACAAATCCCTACTTTCAGTCTGATGAACGGTCCCGACCCAAAACATCACCCATCCTTTTTCTCCAGAGATGCTATCGCACCCGATGAGTTAATCTAGCACTTGGTGTCTATCTTTGCTATACACTTACATTTGCAGTTCCTTGTTTCTTTAACAAATTAGCAAGTTGAGCTCAGTTCACATTTTAATTTTAATTAAGAATTCTGTATAGGATTATAGAAACATCGAAACATAGAAAATAGGTGCAGGAGTAGGCCATTCGGCCCTTCGAGCCTGCACCGCCATTCAATATGATCATGGCTGATCATCCAACTCAGTATCCTGTACCTGCCTTCTCTCCATACCCCGTGATCCCTTTAGCCACAAGGGCCACATCTAACTCCCTCTTAAATACAGCCAATGAACTGGCCTTAACTACCTTCTGTGGCAGAGAGTTCCAGAGATTCACCACTCTCTGTGTGAAAAATGTTTTTCTCATCTCGGTCCTAAAGGATTCCCCCTCTATCCTCAAACTGTGACCCCTTGTCCTGGACTTCCCCAACATCGGGAACAATCTTCCTGCATCTAGCCTGTCCAACCCCTTAAGAATTTTGTACGTTTCTATAAGATCCCCCCTCAATCTCCTAAATTCTAGCGAGTACAAGCCAAATCTATCCAGTCTTTCTTCATATGAAAGTCCTGACATCCCAGGAATCAGTCTGGTGAACCTTCTCTGTACTCCCTCTATGGCAAGAATGTCTTTCCTCAGATTTGGAGACCAAAACTGTGCGCAATACTCCAGGTGTGGTCTCACCAAGACCTTGTACAACTGCAGTAGAACCTCCCTGCTCCTATACTCAAATCCTTTTGCTATGAATGCTAACATACCATTGGCTTTCTTCACTGCCTGCTGCACCTGCATGCCTACTTTCAATGACTGGTGTACCATGACACCCAGGTCTTGTTGCATCTCCCCTTTTCCTAATTGGCCACTATTTAGATAATAGTCTACTTTCCTGTTTTTGCCACCAAAGTGGATAACCTCACATTTATCCACATTATACTGCATCTGTCATGCATTTGTCCACTCACCCAGCCTATCCAAGTCACCTGGCAGCCTCCTAGCATCCTCCTCACAGTTAACGCTGCCCCCCAGCTTCGTGTCATCCGCAAACTTGGAGATGTTGCATTCAATTCCCTCATCCAAATCATTAATATATATTGTAAATAGCTGGGGTCCCAGCACTGAGCCTTGCGGTACCCCACTAGTCACTGCCTGCCATTCTGAAAAGGACCCGTTTACTCCTACTCTTTGCTTCCTGTTTGCCAGCCAGTTCTCTATCCACGTCAATACTGAACCCCCAATACCGTGTGCTTTAAGTTTGTATACTAATCTCTTATGTGCAGGGGACCGCGGGTCAAATGAGATGGAGGAACTGGGTGAAATCCAGGTTAGCAGGGAAGTGTTGTTAGGTAAATTGAATGGATTAAAGGCCGATAAATCCCCAGGGCCAGATAGGCTGCATCCCAGAGTACTTAAGGAAGTAGCCCCAGAAATAGTGGATGCATTAGTGATAATTTTTCAAAACTCTTTAGATTCTGGAGTAGTTCCTGAGGATTGGAGGGTAGCTAATGTAACC
Organism: Amblyraja radiata; assembly: GCF_010909765.2. Taxonomy (NCBI): domain Eukaryota; kingdom Metazoa; phylum Chordata; class Chondrichthyes; order Rajiformes; family Rajidae; genus Amblyraja; species Amblyraja radiata. The sequence goes on from NC_045962.1 coordinate 36,494,341, forward strand.
CCACTTTGTAAAAAGGGAGGGAGAGAGAAAACGGGGAATTACAGACCAGTTAGTCTAACACCGGTAGTAGGGAAACTGCTAGAGTCAGTTATTGAACCATATAACAACCATATAACAATTACAGCACGGAAACAGGCCATCTCGGTCCTACAAGTCCGTGCCGAACACTTATTTTCCCCTAGTCCCATCTACCTGCACGCAGACCATAACCCTTGTAGTATATGTATATGTAGATTGAAGTCACCCATTATAACTGTTTTACCTTTGTTGCACGCATTTCTAATTTCCTGTTTGATGCCATCCCCAACTCCGCTACTACTGTTAGGTGGCCTGTACACAACACCCACGCGTTTTCTGCCCCTTAGTGTTTCGCAGCTCTACCCATATCGATTCCACATCCTCCAAGCTAATGTTCTTCCTTTCCATTGCGTTAATCTCCTCTCTAACCAGCAACGCTACCCCACCTCCTTTACCTTTCTGTCTATCCCCCCTGAATATTGAATATCCCTGGATGTTCAGCTCCCAGCCTTGGTCACCCTGGAGCCATATCTCCGTGATCCCAACTATATCATAATCATTAATAGCTATCTGCACATTCAACTCATCCACCTTATTACGAATGCTCCTTGCATTGAGACACAAAGCCTTCGGGCTTGTTTTTACAACGCTCTTACCCCTTATACAATTTTGTTGAAAAGTGGCCCTTTTTGATTTTTGCCCTGGATTTGTCTGCCTGCCCCTTTTACTTTTCACCTTGCTATCTATTGCTTCTACCCTCATTTTACACCCCTCTGTCTCACTGCTCACACACTTCAAATAAGAACAACTCACTCTGACTCGCTTACTCCAACACTTTGTATCCATCTCTGCTCATTTGTTGCCTTGGGTATCAAGAAAATGGCATATTTTATCTCAGGTTTTGGTGCCCCTTCTTACAATTGAAAGGATTGTTCCGTTAGCAAGGCATTGTGATCTGAATAAGAAAGGCATGCATACATTTTGAAATGAGAATAGTGTTACCACAATCAAAGTTATTGCGCGCAGATCATCAACTCACAAGAAGACAGACACAAAGTATCAGCGGGTCAGGCAACATCTCTGGAGAAATAGAATAGGTGAAGTTTCAGATTGAGATCCTTCCTTCAGACTGACTGTTGAGGAGAGAGAACTGGAGGTAAGAAAAAGTCAGGGTTCTGTCTGAAGCATCCCGACCCGAAAAGTCACCCATCCTTTTTCTCCATAGATGCGACCTGACCTACTGAGTTACTCCAGCATTTTGTGTCTATCTTCGATTTAAACCAGCATCTGCAGTTCTTTACTGCATATCTGCAGTTCCTTTCCACACAACTGACAAGCAGCGTGGATTTTACTGATGCCGCACAGATTGTCTTGGTATGGGCCTCCCATTACAAGCAGCAACCAAAGAAACACTGATTCCTCATGGACAAGTGGATTGAAAAATAAATCCACAAAGATGGAGTATTAATGAACATCAATCTAACCATCCAAATACACAGGCAGTCTTCCCCTATGTCGGAGACACCACACACTTCATCACAAATACTTTCTCACAGTTTCGGTGTTTTTGTTCTAAGCCCACACTCCATTTATTATTGAAGACATTCTGCTGAGCCGATGGCTTCAAAGGGAACTCCGTGTACAGTGGTACCTCAGCTTGCAGGGCAGTGCTCCTTTGTTAAGTTCGTAGAACTCCACCAGCTGAATAAGGTCAGTAAATTTGGTGTGACCCTCATCCAGGGAATAATACAATTCTCCATCTTCTTCCAGCTGTATTGATGACATGAAATAATAAAACATTTCCAATATATTAAACTTTAAAATTCATCAACATTGATATTTTATATCCTTTTCACTCACTTTTTACAATACTGCATATCCACGAAAGATCTCAGCCATTACGAGGATGTAGTCAGGACTCGAGATAACCTCTTTCTTGATTAGCAATGGGTGTCACAGGTTATGGGGAGAAGGCAGGAGAATGGGGTTGAGTGGGAAAGATAGATCAGCCATGATTGAATGGCGGAGCAGACACGATGTGCTGATTGGCCTGATTCTGCTCTGATGAATGGGATGCCACAGTAATGCAGAAGTAGAGTTACGGCCTTACAGCGCCAGGGTTTGATTCTAACTATGGTTCCTGTCTGTACGGAGTTTGTACGTTCTCCCTGTGACCATGTGGAGATTCTCCGGGTGCTCCGGATCTCTCTCATGCTCCAAAATTGACTTGAGGGGCCGAATGGCCTAATTCTGCTCCTATGACTTATGAACATTGAACGATTTCTATTTTACTTAGAACCCAACAGTATGAACACTGAAGGTAGACACAAAATGCTGGAGTAACTCAGCGGGACCGGCAGCATCTCTGGAGAGAAGGAATGGGTGACGTTACAGGTCGAGACCCTTCTTCACACCAGCATCTGCAGTTCTTTCCCACACAGTATGAACATTGAATTCTCCAATTTTAAGTGACATTCCCCTATTCCCCCTCTCTCTTTCCTGTGCCTCCCGCATACACATTTCTCCCATTATCCCACCCCTCTTTGCATAACCCCCTAATCCCCTTCCACCCACATCCCTCCCTCCGGCTTAACATTTCACTCCTCCTCTTCTCTCCTTATCTGACATCATTTTGTCTCCTTCTCACCTCCAGCATTTGTCACTTACTCTACCCATCTGCCAATCACCCCCCTCACCTATATCCACCTATCACTTGCCAGGCTTTGTACCACCCCAGTCTCTTTTCCAGCTTCTTACCCCTGACTATAATCAATTTGAAGAAGGGTCCTGACCCAAAGCGTCGCCTGTCCATGTTCTCCAGAGACGCTGTCTCACCCGCTGAGTTACTCAAGCACTCAGTCGCTTATATTTGTAAACCAGCATCAGCAGTTCCTTATGTCTAATACAGGACAGCACGGAAACAGCTCCACCGGCCCAACTGGCCCACGCCAACCAAGATGCCCCAAAGCTTTCCTATCCGTGTCCAAGTTCAAGTGTCTTTTAAATGTTGTTATTGTACCTGCCTCAACTACCTCGTCTGGCAGCTTGTTCAATTCACCCACCACTTACGCAAGACCTCACTTACAAAAGCTAAAAGTAAAATTAATTCATTATCATTTTCAAATGTACTAATATTAAGCAAATCGCTATGTTATTAACACATTTGCAGCAAATCTTTAAGCTCCAACCACTTACCGGAACAATTTGAAAATGTCTTATCTTCTGGTAATGACATAACGATAAAACAAAACTCTTCACATTGCTTTGACTGTCACGTACTAAGAATATCCTAGATGATGAAACAGGGAGAAATACTGTACATACACATCAACTTGTTTGCGTTGTATTCTTTGCACACCCATTGATCCTGCACCTCTTTTCCCCTCCCTCTGTCCCCTTCTTCCGATATCCCTCCCTCTGGCATTACATTTAGAACATACGACCATCAGATCAGACATAGGAAAAAAATTAGGCAATGCGCCCATCGAATTTTCTCCGCCATTTAATTGTGGTTGATATCATTTTCCCTCTCAATCCAATTTTCCCTCCTTCTCCCCGTAACCTTTGTCACTCTTAGATAATCAAGAAATTATAAATCTCCGTTTTAAAAATGGTTTGTTTTAAGGTTTTTTTAGTTTAGCTTATTCACTGTCATGTTTACCGAGGTAGAGAGAAAAGCTTTTGTTGCATGCTATCCAGTCAGCGGAAAGACTACACATGATTACAATCGAGTCATACACAAGAAATGATTCAAATTTTGAAGGAGAGCAGTTTAAAAAAAGTTTTGTAAAGTTCATTATTGGAATCGAGAAAACCTTATGGAGTGTAAACATGCCTTTCTCCAAATAAGTTTAAATTTTGCATATTTATGTCCACTGGTTGACATTTTGGATTGTTTTTGTGCCATTTGTATGACGTTGAAGGCAGTTATGTGAGTATCTTTGATTGTTTTGGTTTTGGAATCAAGAACCAGATGACATAGGTTTAAGTTGAGAGGGGAAAGAATTAATAGGAACCTAAGGGGCAACTTTTTCCACACACAGAGTGGAGGTATATGGAACAAGCTGCCAGAGGAAGTGGTTGAGGCAGATACCACAACAGCACTCAAAAGCCATTTGGACAGGTACATGTATGGAAATGGTTTAGAGGGATATGGGCCAAATAGGGGCAAATGGGACCAGATTAGTTGGGGCATCTTGGTGGGCATGAATGAGTTGGGCCGAAGGGCCTGTTTCTGCGCTGTGTGACATCAGAATTCTATTGAAGCTTATCTTAAAAAAATAATATTATAACTTCCAATAAATGAATTTTATAATAAATAATGTAATTTTAATTAATTTAATTTAATGAATTAAAATTAATAATTAAAAATAAAATTATAACATCTTATTCTGCAGCTTCAACAGAGCTGTGAAATATTTAAATGCACATTTCTTTAGCCTATTATGGACCACATTTTAGAACTTTAAGGTGGCAACAACAAAATGTACAACTTCTGCGGTGATAGCTTTGATTAATGCACCTTAGATGATAATGTTTAAAAAATGTGTTTTCTTTACAGAGGATAATTATGCAAAAGGTCAAACCACCCACGGCCCTAATTACACGAATCCCATCAGAAGGAAGACACAGAAAGAGAAATCTTAGTAATATTAGCATTTGGCTTAATTATTCAAAGTTTAAAGACTTAACATGAAGATCGTATAAATGTAAGAAAAAGCAAGGAAAAAACAAAATAATTGATTTCAAAATGAAGAGATTTCACTCTTTAAAGTACAGGTCCACCACAGATTTTCCGGCAACCCAGATTCCAGCGCCTTTCTAGATTATCCATGTTGCCGCACCAACAGAGGTCATGGGCTTGGGAAGTCGGCTATGGGAACGGATCTGACGGCTCCAGCCGGACAGAGTTCCAGAGCCCCGGTCGCAGGGGGCAAGTTCGACCCGCCGATCGGCCGTGGAAGTCCCGATGAGGTCGAGATCGGCCGTGGAAGTCCCGATGAGGTCGAGATCGGCCGCCTCATCCGGCCTCGGTACCATGTTTCTAGGACTTCTGGGGGAGATTTCAAGTGTGCTCTCATAATTTATCCGGATTAAAGGATGCGCCGGACCACCAGTTGCTGGAAAATCAGTGGTGGATCTGTAGTTGAAACACTTGCTTTTTTATAACTTTGCCATTTAAATCATGGTAATTACATAGCTGGACAAATAATTACTTTAACACAGTTGCTTACCCATCCACAAGGCCTTGTTGTTCAATTGCCTTTTGAGCTTCATCTCTGGAGATTCGGTGATGAAACCACATCTGCATTCTGTGAACAGCTGCATTATCAAAGCAAGGTAGAATTGTAAAAAGGTGGCAAACTCGAACTGGTATTTTGAATGAATAATGAATGAATACGTTTATTGGCCAAGTATTCATATACAAGGAATTTGCCTTGGTGCTCCACCCACAAGTGACAACATGACATACAGTGACAGTTAGGAATGACACATAAAACATTAAACATTAATAATAAAATATTATTGATTAAACATGTGAATTAAATTAAATACCAGAGCAAAAGGAGGCTACAGATTTTTGGTTATTGAGTAGAGCTACCACTCGTGGAAAAAATTTGTTTTTATATCTGGCTGTGGAAGCTTTGACAGTCCGGAATCGCCTTCCAGACGGAAGTGACAAAAAGTGGCAAACTCGAACTGTTATTTTCATAATTTCATAAAGCCACACGAAAACCATGCATATTAACTGGACAGCACAGATGTTAGAGCACATGCACACACATAAATATACACAAACACACATGTATTATATATACACGCACACACATATTATATATGTGTGCATATATGTATAAATGCATGCATTTGTGTGTGTGTGTATGTATGTGCATATATATATATATACATATACATATATGCACATACATACACACACACAAATGCATGCATTTAGACATATATGCACACACATAAAACAAACAAACAAACAATAATAATGCAAAAAGACAAAGCCAATGCCCCCAAGTCGATGTAGTTCAGAGCTTATTTGGAGGTTTTAGTGTTTAATAGCCCCATGGCTGCAGTAAACACTCTTGATAAGAACTGTTTGACTGCATTTCCCAAGACGTTTGCAGCAATTGGCGGCACAGTGGTGCAGCGGGTAGAGCTGCTGCCTCACACGCCAGAGACCCGTGTTCGATCTTGACTTTGGGTGCTGTTTGTATGGAGTTTGTACGTTCTCCCTGTGACCTTGTGGGTTTCGTCTGGGTGTTCTGGTTTTCTCCCACATCCCAAAGACATGTGACTTTCATAGGTAAATTGGCCCTCTGTAAATTGCCCATGGTGTGTGTGGAATGGATGAGAAAGTGGGATAACATAGAAAAGTGTGAATGGGTGATTGATGGTTGGTGTGGCCTTGGTGGGCCAAAGGGCCTGTTTCCGCACTCTATCTTTAAGTCAATCAGTCATTCTCATCTCAAAAGTAATTTGTCCCATCAGAGGTGTTAAACTTAACAGTACAGCAGAACAGGAAGTCCTGGCCAGAGGAAATATAGAAAGGTAAAAAGATAGATGGGATAGACAGGATCCTTTCCCCAAGATGAAAAAATCAAATACTAGAGGGCATAGTTTTATGTTGAGAGAGGCAAAGTTTAAAGGAGATGTGCGTGGTTAGTTTTTGTATGCCTAGGGTGATGAGTGCCTGGAACACACTGCCAGGAGAATACCTTAAATGAAGATACGGTGGAAGACTTTTGGATAGGTACATGGATACAGGGAATGGAAGGATATGGATTATGTGCAGGCAGATAAGTGATGGGCCAGGCATCATGTATAGCAAAGACACTGTGGGCCAAAGTGCCTGTTCTTGTGCTGTACTATTATTCTATGATCTATGTACTATGTTCTATGTTCAAAGATGGGAAGAAAAGTGATTAGCAATAACCAGAGAGAGCTTGAACATACAAACTGGCAATACACAGATACTGAGAGTTAGCACAAGTGGTAAATAAGGCGAGGAGAATTGAAGACTCTTTACATGAATGTCCAGTGCATTCAGAAAGTATTCAGGCCCCTTCACTTATTCCACATTTTGTCACATTACAGACTTATTTTAAAATGGATTAAATTCATTTTTTTAATCATCAATCTATACCCCAGAATCAAGAAGCAAAAAGAGGTGTTTCAAAATTTTTGCAAAGTAATTAAAAAGAAATAACTGAAATATCACATTTACATAAGTATTCAGACCCTTTGCTATGACACTCAAAATTGAGCTTAGGTTCATCCTGTTTCCATTGATTATCCTTGAGATGTTTCTACAACTTGATTGGAGTCCACCAGTGGTAAATTAAGTTGATTGACATGATTTGGAAAGGCACACACCTGTCTACATAAGGTCCCACAGTTGACAGTGCATGTCAGTGCAAAATCCAAGCCATGAAGACGAAGGAATTGTCCGTAGACCTCCAAGACAGGATTGTGTTAAGACACAGATTTGGGGAAGGGAATAAAACAATTTCTGCAGTATTGCAGGTCCCAAAGAACACAGTGGCCTCTGTCATTCTTGAATGGAAGAACTTTGGAACCACCAGGACTCTTCATATAACTGGCCGCCCGGCCAAACTGAGCAATTGGGGGAGAAGGGCCTTGGTCAGGGTGACCAAGATCCCGATGGTCACTCTGACAGAGCTCCAGAGTTCCTCTGTGGAGATGGGAGAACCTTCCAGAAGAACAACTATATCTACAGCACTCCACCAAGCAGGCCTTTATGGTGGAGTGGCCAGACGGAAGCCACTCCGCAGTGAAAGGCACATGACAGCCCGCTTGGAGTTTGCCAAAAGGCATGAGAAACAAGATTCTCTGGTCTGATAAAACGAAGATTGAACTCTTTGGCCTGAATGCCAAGCGTCACGTCTGGAGTAAACCAGGCACCGCTCATCACCTGGCCAATACCATACCTACAGTGAAGCATGGTGGTGGCAGCATCATGCTGTGGGGATGTTTTTCAGCGGCAGGAACTGGGAGACTAGTCAGGATCGAGGGAAAGATGAACGGAGCAAAGTGCAGATAGATCCTTGATGAAAACCTGCTCAAACAGGACAACGACCCTAAGCACACCGCCAAGACAACGCAGGAGTGGCTTCGTGACAAGTCTGTAAATGTCTTTGAGTGGCCCAGCCAGATCAAACATCTCCTGAGGGACCTGAAAATAGCTGTGTATCGACGCTCCCCATCCAACCTGGCAAGAGCTTGAGAGGATCTGCAGAGAAGAATGGGAGAAATTACCCAAATACAGGTGTGCCAAGCTTGTAGCGTCATGCCAAGAAATCTTGAGACTGTAATCGCTGCCAAAGGTACCTCAACAAAGTACTGAGTAAAGGGTCTGAATACTTATGTAAATATGATATTTCAGTTATATCTTTTGAATTATTTTGCAAAAATTTCTAAACACCTGTTTTCGCTTTTTTATTATGGGGTATTATCTGTAGATTGATGATAAAAAAAAAGAATATAATCCATTTTAGAATAAGGCTGTAACATAACAAAATGTGGAAAAAGTGAAGGGGTCTGAATACTTTCTGAATACACTGTATGTAGCATTTGTATAGTTGAAAAACAGTAAAAATCCAATGGCTAAGAATCCCTATTATGCAATGCAAAAAGTGGTCCACACAGGCCAACAAGGAAATTTCAATCAATGCAAAATAATGTTGCCAAAGTGCAGTAAGTCTGAAAATTGGCAAAATTTCAAATCACAGCAAAATTTTAGATTAAGATATTTACAAGGATATTTCTCTCCTCCTGCCACTTCTCCTACATTCCTTACACAATTTTCAACTCTTCAATCTGTCTCTCACACCCCCTGCTATAATCCCTGGCTTTTGCTCCAACCATCTGCCAATCAACACCCGCCCCCTTCCCGTGCCTGCCTCCACCGATGAGCTGCCAGGCTTTGTCCAGCCTCTCCCAGCTTTCAATTCCCCCTCGCCCTGCAATCAGTCTGAAGAAGTGTTCCAACTTGAAATGTCACCAACCCATGTTCTCCAGAGATGCTGCTTGACCCGCTGAGTCACTTCAGCACTTTGTGTTCTTTTAGATATTGTTAATTATTGTTCACTGGTTTATAATCAGCAGCAAATAGTGATTTGAAATAAATTGGCTAATTAATAATTTATCTGGTTTACATTCTGATTTATCATCATAAGTACACATCAAAACCACCTTGACATGGTGTAGATGTCTGTGATGCAGTTGAACTTCCATGTGCGTTCATACGATGCCAACTTCTTCTCTGTTTTGATGCAAAGTAAATTTAAACAGCATGAATTTCATTCTTACTCTACGTGATGTACATTTCTTGAGAAGCACTGTATAAATTGTCAGGTGTTATTCCTGTACATTGAGCTGCGCAGAACTTGCATGGTATTACAGAGAGTTGTGGATGTAGCCCAGTCCATCACAGACCAGACTCCCCACCACTGAATCCATCTTCACTTCACGCTGTCTCGGGAAAGCAGCCAACATAATCAAAGGCTTGTCCCACCCCGGTCGTTCCTCCTTCTCCCCGCTCCTGTCCAGCAGAAGATACAGAAGCTTGAAAGTGTGCACCACCAGACTCAGGAACAGCATCTTCCCCTCTGTTGTCAGGATTCTGAATGGCCCTTCCATAAGCTAGAGTACTGTCCAATTCACCTCTATCTCATTGCAGGCATTGGACTTTGCCTATGGAACTGATGCGCCACAATGCTGAGAACTATATTCTGCACTCTGTATCTTCCCCTTTGCACTACCTATTGTATTTGAGTTTGGCTTAGTCATATCTATATAGACCTGAGACCCAGGTTTGGTCCTAGATCAACCCAAGTTTGATCTTGACCTCAGGTGCTGTCTGCATGAAGGTTGCATCTTCTCCCTGTGACGTGTGGGTTTTCTCCAATTTCTCTGGATCCCTCCCACATTCCAAAGATGCGTGGGTTTGTAGGTTAATTGGCCTCCGTAAATTGCTTCTAGTGTGTAGGGAGTGGATGAGAAAGTGGGATCACATAGAACTAGAGTGAACGGGTGATCGATGTTCGTTGTGGACTCGGTGGGTCAAAGGGCCTTCACTTTAGACCTCAGAGATACGGCGCGGAAATAGGCACATTGCCCCACAGTATCGTCACCAACCAGCAATCACCACGTACACTTGCACTATCCTACACACTGGGGACAATATACAATTAATTAACCTACAAACCTGCATATCTTTGGAGTGTGGGAGGAAACCGGAGCACCCAGAGAAAGCCCACGCAGTCACAGGAAGAATGTACAAATTCCACCTTGGCCACGCTGCAACCGTCGGGAAAAAAGGTGCAGGAGCCTGAAAACTGTGACCTCCAAGCTCAGGAACACCTTCTTCCCAGTAACTATCAGGCTCTATCAACGCTGCAAACACCAACTAAACTGGGAACAACAAACTGTCTTGTTGCACAAGGGACTTTGGGCTTTTGTTTTGCTCTAGTTTAGTTTAGCTTAGCTTAGTTTATTTTAGTTTAGTTTAATGTCACGTTTATTGAGGCACAATGAAAAGTTTTTGCTGTATGCTATCCAGTCAGGAGAAAGACAATACATGATTACAATCAAGCCACCCACACTGTTGAGATACATGATAAAGGGAATGACATTTTAGTGCAAGATAAAGTCCAGTAAAGTCCAATTAGAGATAGCCCCGAAGGTCTCTTTGGCTCATTTCTAATTTGTTGATGGTGTTATCTATGAGCACTGTGTGTGAGGAGAAGTGAGAGACGATGGTTTCACGGGATGAGCTGGCCATGGGTGACGGGGGAGATCGGGAGCCGCTCCAGTGGAATGAACATGCGGGAATCTAGACCGCTCGATAAAATGGCGCCACACACGGCTGCGCCGGCATTATTATGTGCAAAATGAATTTCACTGTGTAATGTTTACTTGCATATGTGAGAATAAATATCCATTGAACCATTGTGTTTACAGACATGTTATGCTGGTGCAAGGAAGAATTTCATTGTTCCATCTTACACCAATTAAACACCGTTGACTCTAAGTTCTGAGAGAGAGGAGTGTAGTGGGGAGGGAGTGCAAATATTGTTGACCATATCAAAGCCATACATTACCCTCCACGCCAACCCTTCCTCAGCAGCGGCCGACAGCGCCTCACTAGGGTTTTCAATCACGCGCCCTCTGCGTCCTGAAAAGTCCATTGCTACCAGCGAGTTTTCTGAGATGCTCCTCTGCAAATGCGAAAGACATTATTTTAGAAAATAGATCTAATGCGGACTTAAAATATAATACAAAAATATGAGCAAGACAATCTTAGAAAATAGATCTAAGGCACACTTAGATATAATATGAAAATGTAAGCAAGACATTCATAAGTTCATAAGTTTTAGGAGCAGAATTAGGCCATTTGGCCCATCAATTCTACCCCGCCATTCAAGCATAGTCTATCTTTCCCTCTCAAACCCATTCTCCCTTCTTCTCCCCTTAACCTTTGTCATCCTTACTAATCAAGAATTTGTCAATCGCTGCCTTAATAATAATAATAATAATAATAATAATAATAATAATAATAATAATAATAATAATAATAATAATAACTTTATTTGTATAACACTTTTTATACAATTGAATGCAACCCAGTGCTTTCCACAGACATAGGTCTAAACAAAAATACAATTTAAAATAGTAAGAACATAGGCAGTTAATATAGAGTATAGAACATAAAAAGCACAGATTTATATAAAAATATAAAAAATAAAATATTATTGATTTGGCCTCCACCGTCTTCTGTAGCAATGAATTCCACAGATTTACCACCCTTTGACCAAATAAATTCTCCGTCATCTCCTTTCTAAAGGTGCATCTTTTTATCCTGTGTCCTTTAGTCCTATGTCCCACGTGAAAACATCCTCTCCATATCCACTCGATCCAGGCTTTTCACATTCTTAGAAGGTAGATCTAATGTTGACTTAAAATATAATATTTAAATGTTAGAAATGGTGTTGGAGGCAGATACGGTAGGGTGTTTTAAGAACAATTTGGATGGATATGCAGGGATCTGAAGCGATATGGATCACGTGCAGGCTGAGGAGATTGGTTTGACTTGGCCTCATGTTCGACGCAGACATTGTAGGTCAATGATCTTGTTCCTGTGTTGTACCGTTCTATGTTCTATGTACAAAGCTATAGTCTAATGTTCTGCAATTGCAAGGACTGAACAACATACCATTGGCGATGAATTCCCTGATGCAAGGCTGCCGCTCCATTGGGGTGGAGTCTTATAATTTTGATAGAGTTGCAATCCATACTGTAAAATAACAAGGATTTTAAAAGAGAAAAATGCATAAAGCAGAATAATTTGATAATGAAATGATGTTAATGCTTTTAAAGTCTTTAAACGTGACAAAGCTGCCCGTCAATATAGGACTGTGTATACCAACAAAACCATTCTAAACACACTGGAGATTTGGGGGAAATTTGAGGGGAATAGATAGGGTAAATGCACAGAGGCTCTTTCCCAGGATGAGGGAACCAAGAACGGTCATGTGTAGGTTTAAGCTGAGAGGGGAAATTTAACAGGAAACATTTTCACACAAAGGGTCATAGAAACATAGAAAATAGGTGCAGGAGGAGGCCATTCGGCCCTTCGAGCCAGCACCGCCATTCATTGTGATCATGGCTGATCGTCCCCTATCAATAACCCGTGCCTCCCCATATCCCATGACTCCACTAGCCCATAGAGCTCTATCTAACTCTCTCTTAAATCCATCCAGTGACTTGGCCTCCACCACCCTCTGTGGCAGGGAATTCCATAAATTCACAACTCTCTGGGTGAAAAAGTTTTTTCTCACCTCAGTCTTAAATGACCTCCCCTTTATTCTAAGACTGTGCCCCCTGGTTCTGGATTCGCCCAACATTGGGAACATTTTTCCTGCATCTAGCTTGTCCAGTCCTTTTATAATTGTATATGTTTCTATAAGATATCCCCTCATCCTTCTAAACTCCAGTGAATACAAGCCTAGTCTTTTCTATCTTTCCTCATATGACAGTCCCGCCATCCCAGGAATCAATCTCGTGAACCTAAGCTGCACTGCCTCAATCACAAGGAAGTCCTTCCTCAAATTAGGAGACCAAAATTGTACACAATACTCCAGATGTGGTCTCACCAGAGCCCTATACAACTGCAGAAGAACCTCTTTACTCCGATACTGAAATCCTCTTGTTATGAAGGCCAACATTCCATTAGCTTTCTTCACTGCCTGCTGTACTTGTAAGCCAACTTTCAGTGACCGGTGTACAAGGACACCCAGGTCTCGCTGCACCTCCCCCTTACCTAACCTAACCCCATTGAGGTAATAATCTGCCCCCTTGTTTTTGCCGCAAAGTGGATAACCTCACATTTATCTATATTATACTGCATCTGCCACGCATCTGCCCACTCACTCAACCTGGCCAGGTTACCTTGCAACCTCCTAACATCCTCTTCACAGTTCACACTGCCACCCAGCTTTGTGTCATCTGCAAACTTGCTAGTGTTGCTCCTAATTCCCTCTTCCAAATCATTAATATATATGGTAAACAATTGCGGCCCCAACACCGAGCCTTGCGGCACTCCACTCGTCACTGCCTGCCATTCTGAAAAGGACCCATTCACTCCTACTCTGTCTGCCAGCCAATTTTCTATCCATGTCAACACCCTACCCCCAATACCATGTGCTCTAATTTTAGTCACCAGTCTCCCGTGCGGGACCTTATCAAAGGCTTTCTGAAAGGCTAGATACACTACATCCACTGGCACCCCTTCATCCATTTTACTTGTCACATCCTCAAAAAATTCCAGAAGATTAGTCAAGCATGATTTCTCTTTCATAAATCCATGTTGACTTGGACTAATCCTTTTACTGCTATCCAAATGCCCCATTTTTACCTCTTTAATAATTGACTCCAGCATCTTTCCCACCACCGAAGTCAGGCTAACTGGTCTGTAATTCCCCGTTTTCTCTCTCGCTACTTTCTTGAAAAGTGGAATAACATTAGCTATCCTCCAATCCACAGGAACTGATCCTGAATCTATTGAACATTGGAAAATGATCACCAATGCGTCCACTATTTCTAGAGCCACCTCCCTGAGGACCCTGGGATGCAGACCATCCGGCCCAGGGGATTTATCATCCTTCAGTTCCATTAGCCTACCCAATACTATTTCTCGCCTAATGAAAATTTCTTTCAGTTCCTCTACACCCTTAGATCCTCTGTCCTCCAGTACATCTGGGAGATTGTTTGTGTCTTCCTTAGTGAAGACAGATCTGAAGTGCCTATTCATCTTTTCTGCCATTTCCGTGTTGCCCATAATAATTTCACCCGTGTCTGCCTTCAAGGGACCCACATTTGACTTTGCTACTCTTTTTCCCTTAACATATCTAAAGAAACTTTTACTGTCCTTCTTTATATTCCTGGCCAGCTTCCCTTCGTACTTCATCTTTTCAGCCCGTATTGCCCGTTTTGTTTCCTTCTGTTGTCCTATGAAAGTTTCCCAATACTCTGGCTTCCGGCTACTCTTTGCTGTGTTATACATCTTTTCTTTTAGTTTTATTCTATCCCTAACTTCTCTTGTCAGCCACGGTTGCCTCCTACTCCCCTTAGAATCTTTCTTCCTTTTTGGAATGAAATGATCCTGCGTCTTCCGGATTATGTCCAGAAATTCCTGCCATTGCTGTTCCACCGTCATTCCTGCTAGGATCCCTTTCCAGTCTACCTTGGCCAGCTCCCCTCTCATGCCTTCATAGTTCCCTTTGTTCAACTGCATCACTGCCACTTCCGATTTAACCTTCTCCTTCTCATATTGCAGATTAAAACTAATCATATTATGATCACTACCTCCAAGCGGTTCCTTTACCTCGAGTTCTCTTATCACATCTGGTTCATTGGACAACACTAAATCCAGAATTGCCTTTTTTCTGGTCGGCTCCATTACAAGCTGCTCTAAGAATCCATCTCGGAGGCATTCTACAAACTCTCTTTCTTGGGGTCCTGAACCAACCTGATTTTCCCAGTCTACCTGCATATTGAAATCCCCCATCACCACAGTGGCATTACCTTTGTTACATGCCAGTTTTAACTCCTGCTGCAACTTACACCCTACATCCGGGCTACTATTTGGGGGTCTGTAGATAACACCAATTAGTGTCTTCTTGCCATTTGCAATTCCTCAACTCAATCCACAGTGATTCTACCTCGTCAGTCCCTATGTCTTCCCTCGCAAGGGACTGAATTCCATCCTTCACCAGCAGAGCTACCCCCGTTTAACTATCCCTTTACTCTCTTTCCCTTTAACTCCGTCCTCGACTATCCCATTTGACACCCCACCCCCCTTATTCAGTTTAAAACCACCCGTGTAGCAGTGGCAAACCTGCCTGCCAGAATGCTGGTCCCCCACCTGTTAAGGTGCAATCCGTCCCTTTTGTACAGTTCCCCCTTACTCCAAAACAGATCCAAGTGATCTAAGAATCTAAATCCCTGCCCCCTGCACCAGTTCCTCAGCCACACATTCAGGTCCCGTATCTCCCTGTTCCTGCTCTCGCCAGCACGAGGAACTGGAAGCAAACCGGAGATAACAACCCTGGACGTCCTGCTTTTCAGCATTTTTTCGAGCTTTTTTGGGTGGGTTTTTGAAAGGAGCTGCCGGAGGAGATAGTTGCGGCAGGTATGCTACTGCAAGTAACAATTTCACTGATAAAGTTAGGGCATCACCAATGAGTTAAATACCTGAAACCAGACTAAATTGTAAGGTGCATTCAAAGCATTATTCACAATGATATGCTCTATAATTTGATACGTAAATATATTATATACGTATATATAGATACATACACACATATATCTACATGTGTGTGAGCATGTGTGTGTGTGCGTGTGTGTGATCACGTGTGTGTGTGTGTGTGTGTGTGTGTGTGTGTGTGTGTGCGCGTGCGTGTGTGTGAGCACGTGTGTGCGTGTGTGTGAGCACGTGCGTGTGTGTGTGTGATACAATATAATATATATTCCTTAGGAGCTAGATTAGCGGTACATCATGGAACCAAGCCCTTCGTCCCACCGAGACCACGCCGACCATTGATCACCCGTTCACACTAGTTCTATGTTATCCCACTTTCTCATCCACCACTCCCTGCACACGATGGACAATTTAGAGGCCAATTAACCTACAAACCTGCACGTCTTTGGGATGTGATAGGAAACCCGGAGGAAACTCCACAGATGTTTATATATTATTGTCATCTGTACCTCTGTACAGTAAAATTCTTTGCATACAATCCAGTAAAATCATACTGTAGATAGGCACAATTATAGGTAAGTACAAAAGTGCAAAGATTGTAGTGTAACAGTAGACCTCACCGAGACAGTAATCAGAGAGTCACCACATTTCTGGTGCCAACTGGTGCCCTTCAGGTTTCAAAGTTCTTAATAGTAGGGAGAGGTAAATAAATTGATTATGGGCTATTTCTAAGCAAATATCCAAGAAGGATGCGGTGATGAATACAACATAGGTTAATTCTTGCAACTATACTCGTGCTATTACCTTGAAGAGCCGTACCACTGTCACCCAGCACATCCTGGACTGCTCATCATCTGCGCAGAACAACCGCAGGTCCCTGGCATCTGCTGATTTGTTACACTGGAAGGTCATGTTACATTATTTAGTATTAGTGCACAATTTAACACCTGCAGGAATTAAAAATAGTTAAAAACTGTTTATATCTCCTTAAACCAAGAGCTAGAGTACCTAGGTTAAGGTGAGAGGGGAAAAATGTAATGGGAACACAGAGGACAGTGGGTATATGGAAGGAGCTGCCAGAGGAGGTAGTTGAGGCAAGTACTATAATAATATTTAAAAGGCACAAAGTTCTGGAGTAACTCAGTGGATCAGGCAGCATCTCAGGAGAACATGGATAGGTGATGTTTCAGGTCAGGACCCTTCTTCAGACTGAAGAAAGGTCTTGGCCCAAAATATATCCTATCCATGTTCTCCAGAGATGCTGCCTGACCTGCTGAGTTTCTTCAGAACTGTGTGTCTTTTTTTGTAAACCAACACGTATAGTACCTTGTTTCTAAGATTAAAAAATAATAAAACATGCACATTCAGATTAAGGGGATAACTAATCATATTTAGAAATACAGTTCGCAGGTGACGTACCTTGATGCAGAATCCAAAGTTTGTTGGAGCTCCATACATCTTCCTCCCTGATAATAGTATGTAAACGTTGCTTTCATTTAACTCAGCAATAAACTGTAGATGTCTTGGTTCCTGTTATTACAATATCAAAACAGTTAGAACATAGAACAGTATGGCATAGGATCAGGCCCTTCAGCCCACAATGTCCATGCCGAACATGATGCCAAGTTAAACTAATCTCTTCTGCCAGCACATCACTTTAAACTTTGCTCCTCTCACATTAAAGCTGTGCCCTCCAGTCTTTGACATTTTCACCCTGGGAAAAAGGTTCAGACTGTCTACGCCATCTATAGTTTGATATACTTCTATCAGGTCTCCTCTCAACCTCCTTTCAAGTGTTCGTCTGGGTATATAAACATATCGAAAATGTCTGCTTCTACCATTATTGTTCGAATACAACACCTTCAGTACCCTCAGGGTGAATAGATTTCCCCTCAATTCTCCTTGAACCCATTGACTAATAACCAAACGCTACTAATGAACAAGTCCTACTCAGCTAGGAATGAAACAGATCCTACTCATTCATGCTGCCTACACCCATCATTTCCTACTCTTTACGAAGTCAAAGGGTCCTGATCCAAAACATCATCAGCCCATTCCCTCTACAGATTGGGGCAGCATGGTGGTGCAGCGGTATAGTTGCTGCCTCACAGCACCAGAGACACAGGTTCAATCCTGGCTATTGGTGCTGTCTGTTTCTCCCTGTGACCGCATGGGTTTTCTCTGGCTGCTCCGGTTTCCTCCCACACTCCAAAGATGTAGGCTAATTGGCTTCAGTAAGTTGCAAAATTGTCCCTAGTGCGTGTAGGTTAGTGTACGGGATGATCGCAGGTTTCTGCGCTGTATCTCTTTAGTCTAGAGTAAAGATGATGCCTGACCTGCTGAGTACCTCCAGCACTTGTGTTTTACTCAAGATTCCAGCATCTGCAGTTCCTTGTGTCAAATGGTCATCCAGCACAGAAACAGGTCCTTTGGCCCAATGCTATTCATCTATGCTTGTCCCACCTGTCTGCCTTTGGCCAACTTCCCTCTAAACCTTTCCTATTCATATACCTGTCCAAGTGTCTTTTAAATGTTGTTTTTATCCCCTTTGTTCTGCCTGCCTGCCTGCCAGCATGGCCTTCCTGCCTAGGATCCCAAGACCTGGGCGCTGAGCCTGGCTCTGACGGCTGATGCTCCTCCGGGGCACGCAAGAAGGGAGAGGAGCGGCAACCTCAAAATCCTGGGGAGGTGAGGAGGGAGAGTGGGGGGGGGTTGAGGGAGAGGAGGGGGTAGGGAGGGAGGGGAAAGTGGGGGAGGTGAGGAGGGAGAGTGGGGAAGGAGTGGGGATAGAGGGAGGGGAGGGGGTAGGGAGGGGAGAGATGGAGGGAGGGAGTGACTGAGGGTAAGGGAAAGGAGAGGTGAGGGAGGGATAGGGAGATGGTAGGAGGAGAAGGGAAAGAAGATGGAGGAGGTGAGGAAGGAGAGTGGGGGAGGAGGGGAATAGAGGGAGAAGAGGGGGGTGGGGGAGGTAGGGAGTGGTGAATAGTGGGAGAGGAGGGCAGTGGGGGAGGTGAGGAGGGATAGTGGGGGGGATAGGGGGAGGTGAGTAGTGGGGGAGGTGGGGGATAGAGGGATCGGAGGGGGTAGGGAGGGGAGGAGTTATGGAGGGAGGGAGGGAGTGACTGAGGGTAGGGGAAAGGAGAGGGATGGAGAGGTGAAGGAAGGATTAGGGAGGGAGGAAGAGAGGGGAAAGAAGAGGGAGGGTGAAGAGGAGGGGGATGGAGTGCTGGGGGATGAGGGGTTGCTTGCGCAGTTGGGGGCTATGGGTGAGTGGTGGAATATTGCGTTGGGGGAACAGATTGTGTTGGGGGATCAGGCCTCCCGTGTGACAGGGACCCAACGGGTCCCAAATAGTCTAGTAGCTGATAAAATCCATTATTGCTGAGCCTTCACAACCACATTGAAAAAAAAACTATTCCCACTTCGTCAACCCTCTAAGGACTTGCACTCCAAACTTTGTATGCTCTTCCACACTTTGGTGCATCATCAGAACTTGCATCTCTACTCTCTCCAAATATTTCCACCATTATCGAAGAGACATAATTGATTTATTTTTGTCATAACATTTGTTTCACCATCACAACATTGGAGGTTAAAAGATCAATATAACGGCCAGTGAATACTTCCTCAAATTCCATGCTGTTATTCCAAAGAGTTCAATAGAACATAGATCAATATCCATGAAAAAATAATAAAAAGCTTGAAAGGAATTTTGGGTGAAATGTAGTTCAGAAAATAATTCAATTGGTGCTAATCTCTTACCTTTGACGTTCCTTTGGTGGAAAAGTATAGGCCTGACCTTCGCAAGATGAAGTAACATTTCTTCCAAGACTTCTTCCCCTGTTCTCTAATGTGGAGATGCCCATGAATTTCAGGACATGTTCTTGAACTCAGGAAATCCTAAACAACCAAATTTCCAAATGTAAGTACGTCTAAAGATTAATTCTCATCTCAACTTTTCAGAGCAGCCCAAAAGTTTTAAGATATATATATATATATGTATGTATATGTGTATATATGTATATATGTATATGTGTATATATGAGGAATGGTTTAGATTGTGCATATTGGTATATATATTCATAGTCATCTCAATGTTTCTACACCACTCCTCACTCACACCTTGATCTCAATCTCCATGTTAAATCTTCACCAAAAACTCCTATTTTCTCATCACCAGCTCTCTATCTATCTATCTATCTATCTATCTATCTATCTATCTATCTATCTATCTATCTATCTATCTATCTATCTATCTATCTATCTATCTATCTATCTATCTAAAACTCTCATCTTGTTCTCTTCTAGTTTGCGTTGTTTTTAAATTTGTGCAAAAACGGTACGCGATAGCGCTACGATTTTTTGCTACCTTACTCGCCATTCTCCTGTGCTGCAAGTGCATCAAGTTTTGTTCCGATCGGTGAAATATTACGAAAGTCATTGTTCTTCTCTCCTGTCATTCGCTTCCGGCACCCACTGTCAATCACCGGCGGCGAGAATAAAGCTGAAGGAGCGGAGTGAGCAGAGTGTAGGCGGGGGCTGTGTTCGCGGGTGGGCGGGGCCTGTGTTCGCGGGCGGCACCTGTGTTCGCGAGCGGGCGAGGCCTGTGTTCGCGGGCGGGGGCTGTGTTCGCGGGCGAGCGGGGGCTGTTCTGTGGGCGGGGGCTGTGTTCGCGGGCGAGCGGGGGCTGTGTTCAGGGGCGGGCAGGGGCTGTGTCCACGGGCGGCGGCGGCGACAACCACGATGAGCAGGGAGCCGCTGAGTGCAGCCGGGAGCCGGGAGCCGTGAGTGCGACAGGAGCCGGGGACGGGAGCCATTGAGTGAGTCCGGAGCCGGAACCTGGCGCCGGTGATTGCGGTTGGAGCCGGGAGCCGCTGAGCCCACACACCCCCCTCACCCCCTCTACCACACACACACCTACCCCCCTCCCACATACACCCCCTACCCTACCCCCACTCCCCCTCACACATCCCCCCACCAACAATCCCCCCTCCCCCACACTCCCCCTCCCCCACAACCACACACCCCCATCACCCCCGGCCCAGCGGCAGCAGCAAGCAGGCAGGTAGGCAGGTGGGCAACATGGGGACTGACTGAGCGGCAACAGCAGGCAGGCGGGTGGGGAGGTCGGGGATGGGCCGAGCAGCAGTAGCGGGTGGTCGGGCAGGGCAGGGACCGGCCGAGCGGCAGCAGCAGGTGGCTGGGCAGGGCGAGGATGGGCCAAGCAGCGGCTGAGGCGGAGTGGGTAGTGTGTGGGAGGGAGAGTTGGGTTTCAGGGTGTCCAAGCAGTTCACACGGAGTTTGAGTAACTCACACATGCACTCACACACAATGCAAACTGGTCCAATCGACAAGTCAACGGGATCTAAACCACAGCTAACAATGAATGACCTGTGGAGGAAGGAACTGCAAATGCGGCTTTATATGGAGGGAGGGGGTGACTGACGGTAGGGGCAGAAGATGGAGCGAGAGGGGAGGTGAGGGAGGGATTGGGGGAGGGGAAGAGGAGAGGGGAAAGATCCTGGGGAAAGATCCTGGAGAGGGGGGGAGGGGAGGAAGAGGGAGGGGGGGAGGGAGGGGGGAAGGGGGGGAGGGAGGGTGAAGTGTGGGAGGGCAAGTGGCGGGAGGGAAGGGGAAGAGGCAAGGGGGGAGTGAGGGGAAGAGGGGGGGATCAGTGGCGTCACAACGGGAACCCATCAGTTGCGCCTGCGCAGTTGAAGGCTATGGGTAAGTGGTGGAATATTGCGTTGGGGGAACGGGACCCAATGGGTCCCACTTAGTCTAGTATACTATTAAAAGTCTCATTTTGTATGTATGTACACACGTGTGTGTGTGTGCCTGTTTCCGTAAGTGTTCTTTTACATTCGTCAAAATGCTACGCGCTACAGTTTAAAATTTTGCAGATTATTACACACATTAACCCGGTTGCCGCAATAAACAGGTTCCCTTCACATTTCATGCTATATTTTACGAGTTATTGACGATTCAAGTTTTAAAAAAATGGCAAAAATCGGTTCTCACACAGCCTTTTCCCATGACTTTCCACTGATGATGTCACAATCCCACTCACAGTGCACCAATCACAATGGGCTCTCACGCTGCCGAGTGCCACAATGACATCACAATGTTCCACCACCTTCCAGTGACGTCAGAGGGAGGTCCTCATTTCAAAAACAGCTTAATCAGCTCCCCAATGCATACATTTAGTCTAGTAAGTCCTTAAGATTTACATCCCTCTGCACTTGCTGAAGTAACTTAAAAATTGCATTTTCAAACCACCTGTTTCTTTTTAACCTATTGACACAAACATTTTTGACTGCAATTTCAGGCAATCATCTTCTTTTAACCTGTGTTTTTTTTCTGTAGACAAAAAGTGCCGTTTATATTCAAACAAGCTCACAGAGTCAGAGAGTCATACAACATGGAAACAGGCCCTTCGGCCCAACTGACCCATGCTGATTAAGCTGCCCCATCTACACGTCCCACCTGCCCACATTTTGGCCCATATCCCTCTAAACCTTTCCTATCCATGTACCCGACTAAGTATATTTTAAATGTTGAAGCCATTTAGAAATCATCCCCTTAACGAATTACAGAACAAATAGGTTATAAAGATATTGTTCGAACATTGTACAATATAATGGCTCACCTGTATCAACTGTTGATGACTTAAACATCCATTTGTTTCATTGCTGCAAGACACCATGTTTTCTGGAAAAAACTAAGGGAGGGAAAAAAACACAAACATTCTGACTATAATTTCAGGCAACTTCCTATTTTATCCTGTGCCTTTATTTGTAGACAGCAAGGTGCTGGTATTCCTCTTGAATGGGGATCCTCTCTCTTGTCAAGTGGCTTTTTTTTTAACCACAATCTGATGATCAACTACCCTCTAAATCTAATCAAGACTACAAGATCGTAATCTACTGACCATCACTCTGGCCATCTGCTTTAGTATCTTGAGTTGTAGAAGGCACTTGTAATTGGTGATATAGTGGTGCTGCGGCAGTATCTGCCTTACAGCATCAGTGACCCCTGTTCAATACTGACTAAGGGGGGAGGGGGGTGGGGGGGGGGTGGGTTGTCTGTATGGAGTTTGTACATTCTTTCTGTGACTACGTTGGTATTCTCCGGAAGTTCCGGTTTCCTCCCAGACTCCAAAGATGAGTAGGTTTGCAGGTTAATTGGCTTCTGTAAATTGCCCTTTGTGTATAGAATGTGAATTTGGGACAACATAGGACAGTGTGGTCGGTGTGGACTCAGTGGGCCAAAGAGTTTGTTTCCATGCTGTGTCTCTAAACTAAACTAAACTAAACCATCAAGGAAATCTTGATCATTTTGCATTATTCCAATCAGAATAAATTAATCTTTAAATATATTTTAAAACTTTGTTTTTGCAGAAGATAACAGAGGAGGACATTTGTAAAAATAGA
The DNA here is from genome assembly GCF_010909765.2 of Amblyraja radiata. Lineage (NCBI taxonomy): Eukaryota > Metazoa > Chordata > Chondrichthyes > Rajiformes > Rajidae > Amblyraja > Amblyraja radiata. Next base: position 36,517,585 of record NC_045962.1, read on the forward strand.
ACACTCATTATTATCACATAAGACATACCAGCTACTTCAAAACACTGTAATTAGTTTTCTATTTATGGTAAGTCCTCATATCACTGTTGATAATACTCCAGAAGTATTTGCTATAGGAAAATGCCATTAAGCTGGAAAGAGTGCAGAGCAGATTTACAAAAAATGGTGTCAGGGCTCAGGGGCCTGAGCTATAGGGAGAGATTGGGCAGGCAAGGACTTTATCCATGGAGCACAGGAGGATGGGGGGTGTTCTTATAGTGGTGTATGAGGGGAATAGATAGGATGAATGCACTCGCGTTTATCCAAAATGGTGGAATCAAGAGCAGAGGACGTAGGTTCAAGGTGAGAGGAGAAAGATTTAATAAGAACCTGAAGGACAAGTCTTCGCACAGAGGGTGGTGGGTATATGGAACACAGGACCTTGGGTATATGGAACTAGCCACCAGAGGACACTAAATGCTGGAGTAACTCAGCAGGTCCGGTAGCATTTCTGGAGAACATGGATAGGTGATGTTTTGGGTCAGGCCTTCATCAGAGCTGCCAGAGGAGGTAGTTGAAGCAGGTACTATAACAACATTTAGAAGACTGTTGGACAGGTATATGGATAGGAAAGGGTTAGCAGGATATGGGCTAAACGTGGGGAAATGGGACTAGCTTAAATGGGGTATCTTGGCCAGCATATGGACATATTGGGCTGAAGGGCCTGTTTCCTTGCAGTGTGACCCTATGACTCTAAAACAGCGACTGAGATATGGGTTCAGTTCCCCAAACAGCTGATTTCACTCACCGATGGATTTTTAAAGAATTCGTATTTAGTATACATTTTTTTGAAGTATAATTTACAGTCTTGATCCATCGGCCAGCTTGATTGTACCTGAATTATTGATTCATGATCTTCTACAATTCTTTCTGCACAAAGGATAAAAACATGTCACATTTTATGTGTCTTTGCATTTAAAACAATTATTTTTGGCATAATGTGGTAAATAAGTCCAGGCACACAAAGAAGCTTTTACGCTTTTCCCAAAATCCTGTAGACACAAGGAAGTGCAGATGCTGGAATCTTGAGCCAAATACAAAGTGCTGGAGGAACTCAGCGGGTCAGGCAGCATCTGTAGAGATGATGAACCTCTAAAATATTACTTTGGTCTAGTTGTAGAGATACAGCAGGGAAACAGGCCCTTCGGCCCAACGAGTCCATGCCGACCAACAATCCCCTTATACTAACACTATCCTTCACACTCTAGGGACAAATTACAATTTTACCGAAGCCAATTAACCTACAAATCTGTACATCTTTGGGGCGTGGCAGGAAACCAGAGCACCGGGAGAAACCCCCCGCAGGTCACGGGGAGAATGTACAAACTCTGTACAGACAGCAACCGTAATCACGATCAAACCAGGGTCTGTGGCGCTGTGAGGCTGCAACTCTACTGCTGCACCACAGTGCCACCCTGACCCATTTAAAACACATTTTACTTTAATTAAAGAAGTATTCAGCAGCCGATGCTGGCTTACCTATACCAATATTAGACAAGTGCTCAGCAATAGTCCAGACACCTTCATTAACACAATGGTTTCTCATTAGGAAGAGCTGACACACATCACGGGCCACAATGTCACTTGGTACCTCCAATGCACGGCTACTGCCATCTTCATTAAATACCTTAATTACCTGGAGATAGAAAGATCCAGTCACCAGCTCAAATTAAATTGTTGGCCATTATTATGCTATTTACCTATATCAATCGTATTGACAATCCCCAGTGACAAATCCTGCAGCATTCTACCCAAGATAAATGATCAATAATAGATCTTAACACAAGTTTTAACAGGAAATAAGATATCTAAACACAACAGATAATCAGAGTAAAACTTGGCTTTTGAAGTAGCTGCCAGAGGGGGAGGTTGGGGCAGGTACTATAACAACAATTAAAAGATTTGGACATGTACATGGATAGGAAAGGTTTAGAGGGATATGGGCCAAATGCAGGCAGGTGGGACTAGCGTGGATGGGGCACCTTGGTCAGCAAGGGCAAGTTGGGCCGAAGGGCCTGTTTATGTGCTGTATGACTCTATTAATCTATATAGGCATCCTCAAAAATAATTTTGACTGCTTATGATATAATTGCCCTTTTCCAGGTCACAGCATGGAAGTTCACAACCCGTCACCTGTTAACATGGCTCAGAGGAAATCATTTTACAAAATCATCAATTTAATAAACAAACTTACTGAAAGGAAATCATTAAAGATTGATGCAAATAGTCCTATAAATGTATTCATTATGTTTTGCACACGCACTCATTTAATTATCCAGATATCTATCACATTTGTTTTTGACAGGCAATGCAATATGCAAATCCAGTAGACTACAATCATATCTGTTTTAAGGCTTTTTTTGTCTACCTCTGTTTTAAGGCTGTTTTATTATTTATACATTGTGCCTATCTTGCAGTAAAAATAAGATTAATGGTATTTGAACAACTTCGTATTTGTTTAAAAAAATCTTTCCGAGCACATCTCTTTTAATGTTTGCTCATCTCATCTTAAAGCTATGTCCTCTATTCCTCGACATTTCTGCCCTGGGTGAAAGGTTCTGACTGTCTACCCTATCCTATGCATTCAATCTGTGCTTCAATAATCCACTTTACCGGTTATTATTTCTGTAGACAAAAGGGTGCTGATATACAAATCAACTAGAAATTTAAAAAAATTCCATCAATGTATCCCACTTTTCAGTTATAATTTTGTGATCAATAAATTTCAAATTTAATAAAAGTATTTATGTTGCAGCAAATTTTGGACAATAAAACTGAGTGGGCATGAGATTATTTTAAAAAGAGAGTCAACGAGTTTAGAGAGTTTAATTGTCATATGTACTGACAACGGAACAATTAAATTCTTACTTGCAGCAACAGCACCACAGGCATGTAAACACAATAACACACAGATATAATAAACAAATCAATAAATAATTCACACCCGCAGTTTTCATCTTCAATTTATTTTTAGCAAAGTTTCAGACCACAAACCTTGCATTGTGCTATTTATACATTTACATTCTCATTTATTATGTCTAAATGATAAGACCAAGGCACAACTGTACATCCCTAGAGGAGCAAAGGTCACCTGGCTCAGAGTCGGCGAGGCAGGGACACAGAGAGACACAGAGACACAGACACAATAACAGCATTTAGTTTAGTTTAGGGATATAGCATGGAAATAGATCCTTCGACCCACCGAGTCCATGCCTGCAGTCGATCACCCGAATACTAATTCTATCCGACACACTAGGGACAATTTGCAGAAGCCAACTAACCTGCAAACCTGCACGTCTTTGGAATGTGGGAGGAAACAGGAACACCCGGAGAAAACCCACGCTGTCACAGGGAGAATGTTCAAACTTGATACAGAGCGCCTGTAGTCAGGATCGAACCCAGGTCACTGTAGCTGTAAGGCAGCAACTCCACTGCTGCGCTATTATACCACATATTTAAAAGACGCTTAGATAGGTACATGAATAAGAACGGTTTAGAGGGATATGGACCAAGTGCAGGCAAATAAGACTAGCTTAGATGGGGAATCTTGGTTGGCATGGACGAGCTGGGCCGAAGGTACTGTTCAGTGTTGTGTACTGTACGGGATAACATGAAAAGCAAAGCTCATCATTGTACCTCAGTCATGGAGGCATGGAGACAGAGGGGCAGAAGGTTTGAAAGCACCCACCACCAGGCTCAGGAACAGCTTCTTCCCCTCTATTGTCACACTTCTAAACGGACCATCCATAAGCTAGTGCTAGGATACTGCCCGAATCACAGAATCAAAGTCTCGAATGCCTGGAAATGAAGAAGACTCTAGAGACGGTGGTGGACACTGCCCAGTCCATCACGGGTACTGACCTGCCCAACATCAAAGAGATCTACAGGAGGCACTGCCTCAAAAAGGAGCCATCATCATCAGAGACCCACACCACCCTGGCCACGCTCTCATCTCACTGCTACCATTGGGAAGAAGGTCCAGGAGCCTGAAAACCGTGACCTCCAGGTTCAAGAACAGCTTCTTACCAGCAACCATCAGGCTCTTGAACAGTGCACAACACTAACCACAACTACTGTGATATTCTATGGTCTGCGTCTTTGGTAACAATATGGAATGTGACTTTGCATTATTGCGATTACCTACTACTATTACTGTTATTAATTTATTGTATTATTGATTATTATATATTTATTTGTGATTTATTGTGTTAATGGGCCTGGGTGTTTAAGTTGCCGAACCAGGTCATGATGCAGCCAGTCAGTGTGCTCTCTACTGTGTGCCTGTAGAAGTTCAATAGAATATTCTTCAATATATTACATCCCTTCAAGCTTCCAAGGAAGTAGAAGCGATGATGGGCTTTATTTGTGATTGCATCAATGTGCTGGGCCCAGGACAGGACTTCAGAATCGTGTACACCCGAGAACATAAACATGTTGACTCTCTCCATCACCATCCCATAGATGCTTAGTTTAGTTTATTGTTGTCACGTGTACCGAGGTACAGTGAAGAGCTTTTGTTTGCGTGCTATCCAGTCAAAGAAAAGACTATACATGAATACAATCAAGTCATCCACAGTGAACAGATAAAGGATAAAGGGTACAACATTTGAGAAAGATGAAATCTGATAAATTCGGTGGGCGGCGCGACTTTCGTCAGCAGCGGCCTCTGCAGTCTGTCTGCGTTTTTATTATTTTATGTCTATGTTTTTATGTAGTTTTTGTTATTTTTTGTTGGGGTATGTGTGTGGGGGGGTGGGGGTGGTGTGGGGGGGAGGGGGTAACTTTTAAATCTCTCCCTGCACGGGAGACCCGACCTTTTCTTTGTCGGGTCTCCGTTGTCGTTGGGGCTGCAACGAGGAGCGGCCTCCAACAGGAAGACCGGGGGCTCTGGTGCCGACTACTCACCTCACCGTCGCGGAGCTGGCCGAGTCCAGAGCGGGTGGAGCTGTGGTGGACGCTGCTGCGGCCCGACCTCCGGAGATTCGGTGGCTGCAACTGCGGGTTTGGCGGACAGTGACACCGGGAGCCCGCGGGTCCCTGGAGGGAGACCGCTTTTCGGGGCTTCCGCAACGGCGACTTCTCCCGCCCGAGTTGCGGGGTTGAAGAGCTCCTGGAGCGGGGCCTTACACCATCGCCCCGCGCGGCTTGGAATGGCCGCGGGACTGCGAGCGCCCGCCGGGGGCTCTAACACCAAGACCCGGTGCGCGACCTTGCATCACCCGGCGTGGCTTTAATGGCCGCGGGACAATCGCCATCGCCAGCCGGGGGCTTTGACTTTGACTCTGACATCGGGGGGGGGGGGGGGGGAGAGTGCAGTGGAGAGATAAGTTTTTTTGGCCTTCCATCACAGCAATGTGATGGATGTTTATATAAATTATGTTGTGTCTTGGGTCTATTTGTTTGTAATATATGGCTGCAGAAACGACATTTCGTTTGGACCTCAAGGGGTCCAAATGACAATAAATTGAATTGAATTGAATTGAATTGAATTGAATTGGTTAAAGATAGTTCAAAGGTCTCTAATCACACTCAGGCTAGTAAACCCTTCAGATGTCTGACAACAGCTGGGAAGAAACCATCCCTGAACCTGATGGTAGACATGTTTGTGGATCCCCAACATCCCCCTCCTTCAGAATATGTTTGCTGGATATTCCCCATACTCTGGACTATACCAGAAGTTCAAAAAGTTTTTGATTGAAAATGCAGATGGATTTTCCTTTCATGAAAGTTGATAATGATGGGGAAACGTCATTGTTGAGAGTTTAGTCTGTTATTGTCACGTGTAACGAGGTACAGTGAAAAGCTTTTTTGTTGCATACCATCAGCGGAAAGACTATACAAGATTACAAACAAACTCTCCACAGTGTTCAGATTCAGGATAAAGGGAATAACATTTAGTGCAGGATAAAGACCAGTAAAGTGCATTTAAAGATATACCAAGGGATTTCAGTAAGGTAGATGGGAGGTCAGGACCACTCTCTTGTTAGGGATAGGATGGTTCTTTCATATTTCCATTGGGCGGCTTACAACTCAGTGGTATGAACGTTGATGTCTCTAATTTCAAGTAACTCCTGCATATCCTCTGTCCCCATTACCCTCACCCTAAATGTCCTACAAGTTCCATTGTTCATGTCCTTGTATCCCTTTATTATTATCTCTTCCCCAGCCAACAATGGGCCATTGTGGGCTCCACCCTTCCTTGGTCAACGGTTGCCAGCCCTGCTTTGTTCTGGCCTTTTCCTAACTCCCGTTCCCAGTCTGAAGAAGGGTCCTGACCAAAATCGTCACCCATCCTTTTTTCTCCAGAGATGCTGCCTGACCTGTTGAGTTACTCCAGCACATTATGACTATCTTCAGTATAAACCAGTATCTGCAGTTTCTTTCCACACATAGGATGCTTCAGTTGCCTGATAACATGTCTCAGAACGTGGTGTTGCTATCACTGTCCAATAGGTGGTGTTAAACATTGCAATACCACCAAGTGAAGGAGATCGTGGAAGTGCAGGAAAATAGTAGACGGCCCCTCATGGCAACTGTTTGCACAGCCAGCCAATGCATTGTAGATGAGTGGAAGTGAAGCAACAGTTTTCAAACTACTAAATATTTAGAATAAATGTTTCCATAATTTAAGACCAGTATTTCTCCAATTTTCTCAGTCTTGGGAATCAAGTGCATACAAAGTAGGCTTGAAGATAAAAACTCTTGATAGTCAGAGATTCATAGTCATACAGCAAGGAAACAGGCCCTTTGGCCCAACTTGCCCATGCCGACCAACATGCCCGGTCTACACTAGTCCCACCTGCCTGCGTTTGGTCCATTTCCCTCCAAACCTAACCTATCCATGTACGTGTATTTTAAATGCTGCGATAGTGCCAAGATACTGGAAATGTGAAATAATTTGAGATAACTTTAGGAAACTCACTCTTTCTATCTGCATCAGGACTGAGGGGATTTTGCATGCTGCCGAATACCCTTATCAAACTTTTACAGGTTTACAGTAGAGAGCAAACTGACTGGTTGCATCACGGCCTGGTTCGGTAACTTGAACACCCAGGAACAAAGGAGATTACAGAGAGTGGTGAACACTGCCTGGTCCATCATGGGCACTGACCTCCCCACCATCGAAGGGATCTACAGAGAGTGGTAGACACTGCCCGGTCCATCACAGGTACTGACATCCCCACCATCGAAGGGATCTACAGGAGGAGCTGCCTCAAATAGGCAGCCATCATCATCAGAGACCCATGTCACTCTGGCCATGCTCTCATCTTGCTGCTACCACTGAGAAGAAGGTACAGGAGTCTGCAAACTGTGACCACCATGTTCAGTATTTTCCAAGTGCCTGGAATTACAAATCTTAGCATATAAAATATATTTCTTTACCCAAAGTCTTGTGCCGGCATGCATGGGGGCTGCAAGAGCCACTCTACATCTGCTCCGAGTGTGTTAATCCATAAAAAGCTAGCGTTGGACAATTCAGCAGCAGTGCAGATGCTGGGACCACATTAATACATAAACCACCAAATTCAAATGATCTCTTGGGAGAGCCAAGCTCAAAGTCCTTCTGACTACGGGTTCAACAAACTTCAGGCAGATCAGAAAACACAGCCCATTGTCTTTGCAATTGACAGTCATACTCCAGTGCTCCATGTCTCCCATGGTTTGTTATGATTCAACACCGAAAATAATAAGATTAATTGGCAAGTCATAAAATACACATGTTCAATAATATGGTGTTCTCAGTCAAGGTCTCTGTGGTAGAGCTGCTGCCACACAGCGCCAGAGGCCCAGGTTCAATCCTGACTTCAGGTGTTGTCTGTGTGTGGAGTTTGCACGTTCTCCCTGAAACCACGTGGGTTTCCTCCGTGTGCTCCGGTTTCCTCCCACACCCCAAAGACATGATACATTGAACTTTTTTTTTTCATTAATTATGTTATTTACAGAGTACTATGCTTATATATTCTGCTGTGCTGCTTCAGGTAAGAATTTTATTGTTCTGTCAGGGATGTATGACAATAAAACCTTCTTGACACTTGACTCTTGACTAATTGTCCTCTGTAAATTGCCCCTGGTGTGTAGGGAGTGGATGAGAAAGTGGGATAACTTAAAACTAGTGTGAACAGGTTAATCTCCGAAGGGTCCAGACCTGAAACGTTACCTATCCATTTCCCCCAGGGATGCGGCCTGACCTGCTGAGTTACTCCAGCACTTTGTGCCTTTTTTACTAAACCATCATCTGCAGTTCCTTGTTTCCACATCCTAATGTGAATGGGTGATCAATGGGTGGTGTGAACTTGATGGGCTGAACAGCCCGTTTCCATGCTGAAATTCTAAACTAACCTAAACATTATTTTCAACTCATGGAGTCATAGTCATGGAGTCATGCAGCACTGAAACATGCTCTTCTGGCCAGCTTGCCCACACCGACCAAGATGCCCCATCTACAATGGTCCCACCTGTCTGCATTTGACCCATATCCCTCTAAACCTTACTCGTCCATGTCCCTGTCCAAATATCTTTTAAATGCTGTTATACTCCCGACCTCAACCACCTCCTCTGGCAGCTCGTTCCATATACCCACTGTGTGAAGAAATTGCCCCTCTGATACCTATTAAATCTTGCCCCTCTCACCTTAAAATATTATAAATATTCACTACTGAATAAAATATCACAATGTGAACACAAATTACAACGTTTTTCAGTGTTCAAACAGTTAAGGAGTTAGTCTAAGAGGTTGTAGCTGAATTAAACACTGGGGCTTGGAAATAGTTTAGAGAAAATAACGATCTCTGACACCCAAAAATTCTTACCCTTTTCTGCAGGACAAGTGGAGTGATTGCAGGTAAGGTTACTCTTCTTACAAACAAGTTCATCTCTGTTCCGTGGAGCGCATAGCCATTAAGCAATCACAGAACACACATCCGTAGCACAGTGGTGAATACTCTTGACAAAATCGCTTGCAAGGCACAGAACACAAAATAGTTTGTCATCGCTCAGAGGCAACTAATCAAAGCACGGTTTTAAAGGATCATCAAATATCACCCAGCCTACGTGAATCAGACGCTGCTCAAAGCAATTAAAAGAAATGTGATCATCAGACAGGGCAGAACAGCAGCCAATCGCTGTCACTACAAAGCTCCTCCTTTGCCCTTGAAATCAAATTCTAAACTCTTTGTTTACACTTTTACGGCAACAAGAACACAAATTTCCTGTCTGCCAAAGAACATACTTCTAAAGTCTGAAGAAGGGTCTTGACCCGAAACATCACCCATTCCTTCCCTCCAGAGATACTGCCTGTCCCACTGAGTTACTCCAGCATTTCATGTCTGTCTTCGATTTAAACCAGCATCTGCAGTTTTCTCCTAAACATACTTTTAAATCTATTGTTAGTCAAGAAATTCCACTTTTAGTCCCTTCGAATCCTATATTATACTTGTGTCACTGTTTAAAATCAGGAAAACTTCCTCTGACAAAGAGACATAGAAACATAGAAAATAGGTGCAGGAGTAGGCCATTTGGCCCTACAAGCCAGCACCGCAATTCAATATGATCATGGCTGATCATCCAAAATCAGTACCCCATTCTGGCTTTTCCCCCATATCCCTTAATTCCCTTAGCCCTAAGAGCTAAATCTAACTCTCTCTTGGAAACATCCGGTGAATTGACCTCCACTACCGTCTGTGGCAGAGAATTCCACAGATTCACCACATATAAGATTGTTAAGGGTTTGGACACGCTAGAGGCAGGAAACATGTTCCTGATGTTGGGGTAGTCCAGAACCAGGGGCCACAGTTTAAGAATAAGGAGTAAGCCATTTAGAACAGAGACGAGGAAACACTTTTTCTCACAGAGAGTAGTGAGTCTGTGGAATTCTCTGCCTCAGAGGGCGATGGAGGCCGGTTCTCTGGATACTTTCAAGAGAGAGCCAGATAGGGCTCTTAAAGATAGGGGATATGGGGAGAAGGCAGGAACGGGGTACTGATTGGGGATGATCAGCCATGATCACATTGAATGACGGTGTTGGCTCGAAGGGCCGAATGACCTACTCCTGCACCTATTGTGTATTGTCTATTGTCTATTGTCTATTGTCTCTGGGTGAAAAAGTTTTTCCTCATCTGTCCTAAATGGCCTACCCCTTATTATTAAACTGTGGCCCCTGGTTCTGGACTCCCCCAACATCGGGAACATTTTTCCTGCATCTAGCCTGTCCAATCCTTTAAGAATTTTATATTTCTGAAAAATCACCTCTCATCCTTCTAAATTCCAGCGAATACAAGCCCAATCAACCCATTCTTTCATCATATGTCAGTCCCGCCATCCCTGAAATTAACCTGGTGAACCTACGCTGCACTCCCTCAATAGGAATAATGGCCTTCCTCAAATTAGGAGATCAAAATTACACACAATACTCCAGGTGCGGTTTCACCAGGGCCCTGTACAACTGCAGTAGGACCTCCTTGCTCCTAAACTCAAATCCACTCGCAATGAAGGCCAACATGCCATTAGCATTCTTCACTGCCTGCTGTATCTGCATGCTTACTTTCAGTGACTGATGTACAAGGACACCCAGGTCTCGTTCCAAATCCCCTTCTCCTAATCTGACACCATTCAGATAATAATCTGCCTTCCAGTTCTTGCCACCAAAGTGGATAACCTCACATTTATCTACACTATACTGCATCTGCCATGCATCTGCCCACTCACCCAACCTATCGAAGTCACCCTGCAGCCTCATAGCATCCTCCTTGCAGCTCCCACTGCCACCCAACTTTGTGTCATCCGCAAACTTGGAGATGTTACATTTAATTCCCTCATCTAAATCGTTAATATATATTGTAAATAACTGGGGTCCCAGCACTGAGCCTTGCGGAATCCCACTAGTCACTGCCTGCCATTCTGAAAAGGACTTGTTAATTCCTACTCTTTGCTTTCTGATTGCCAACTAGTTCTCTATCCATGTCAATGCCCTACCCCAATACAAAATAATTTTGCACACTGATCTCTTGTCAAAAGCTTTTTGAACCTTGTCAAAGGCTTTTTGAAAGTCCACATAGACCACATCCACTGGCTCTCCCTTATCCATGCAACATCTTAACAATTCATTGACATTATTGTGCACCCTAGTTATTCAGCAAGTTTACATGATGTAATACACAGCAATGTTCAAAGCTGCAAAGCAAGTGAAGATTTTCAAATCAAAACATCAGTTTATAATAAAGATAAACACAAAGTGCTGGAGTAACTCTGTGGGTCAAGCAGCATCTCTGGAGAACACAGCGCGGAAACAGGCCATTTGGCCCATTGAGTCCGCGCCGACCAGCGATCACCCTGTACACTAACACTATCCTACACTCTAGGGGCAATTTACAATTTTTACCGAAGCCAATTGACGCCATCAATTGGTGGCGCCATCGAGTGTGGCTGCCTCGCCTGCAGCTGTCTGTCCTTTAATTATTTTTGTTATTTTTAGTCTGTTTTAAAGTTTGTTTTTGGAGGTCTTTTAGTCTTTTTTATGTGGGGGGAGGGGGGGAAGGGGGAAACTGTTTTTCTTAGTCACTTCCTGGTCGAGGATGCGACTATTCTCCGAGCCGCATCTTCGCCCCCTCCCCGCGGCCTATCATCTAGATTGGCACAGCCTTTCCTGCCGGAGACCGGCCAGAGCTTCAGCTTCAGCAGCGGCGCAGCACTGGATTCCATCGCGGAGCGAGCTACGCCTTACCGGGAATCGCCGTGTTGGAGGTCCGGAGTGCTGGGACTGTCGACTTTGAACACCGTGGAGCTGTGGTCAGCGGAGCTTCCAGCCACGGGCGGCACTGACTTTCCAGCCGCTGGAGCTGCTGACTTTGACATCGCGGAGCCTGGGATCTCTCGCCGAGGTCACTAGCGTTGAATCTCCACCCAGTTTGGCCTGTGGACTTCGGAAGCCGCAGTCTCCAGAGGAAGCGGCCGATTTGGAGGCTCTGGGCCGCTGGGAGTGTTCTTCCGTTCGAGGCCTGAAACATCGGGCCATCGTTGTGGCGACTGCGGAGGCCTCAATAGGCCCCGAGCACGGGTGAACAGAGGAAGAGGACTGAACTTTGGTGCCTTCCCTCACAGTGGGAAACGTTGATTCCACTGTGAGGGGATGTTTTTTATGTTTTATGTTAAATTCTAAAGTGTTGTGTTTACCTTATTTGTGTGCTGCATGGTAACTCAAATATCACTGCACCAATTGGTGTATGTGACAATAAATGTCCTTTGTCCTTTGACCAACAAACTGCTGCATCTTTGGAATGTGGGAGGAAATCGAATCTCCCAGAGAAAACCCGAGCGGTCACAGGGAGTATGTACAAACTCCGTACAGACAGCCTCCATAGCTAGGATTAACCCCGGGTCCCTGGCACTGCAAGGCAGCAACTCTACTGCTGCGCCACCGTGCTGCCCTGATGTTTCAGGTCGAGACCCTTCTTCAGACTATTTCAAACTTCAAACTCCTTCTCCTAAGTCTGAAGAAGGGTCCCAACCTGAAACATCACCTACCCTTTTTCTCCAGAGATGTCGCCTGGCCCACTGACTTACTCCAGCACTGTGTGTCTATCTTTGGTATAAACCAGCATCCGCATTCCTTTATGTCTACAGAACAGTTTTCAACATCCTGTTGAGTTACCAAACCAAAGTAGCCGAATGTACACTGTTTTGTAACTGCCTTTTAATTTTCCTTGATGATCATTAATGATTTAATGTTGGGAGTAATTTGAGAGCATTTGTTATTGGTTAGGTCCATGTTGGACCTGCAGGGAGATGTTTAAAGACCAGCTGATTCAGGCTCAGGACCGGCATGTATCAATAAGGAGGAGGGGCAAGGATAGCAAGGTAGGGGAACTTTGGATGACCAAAGAGGTTGTAAATGTGGTCAAAAAGAAAAATGGAAGTGCACACAAGGTTTAGGAAGATTAAACAGACAGGGTCTTAGAGGAATATAAATGAAGTAGAAAATAACCCAAGAAGGGACAAAAGTAATTGTAAAATAAAGTGTGATTGTCAAGAGTCAAAAGTGTTTAATTGTCATATATCCTGAAACGGAACAATTGAAATTCATACTTGCAGCAGCACAACAGACATGTAAACATTGTACTCTGCAAACACCAAACTAGTTCAGTATATATGCAAACAGTAATAGTGCAAACAAACAACAACAGTGCATTAAAGAATAACCCAAGGCATAGTGATGCAGCGGGTAAAGCCATTACCTCACAGCGCCAGAGACTAGGATTTGATCCTGACCTCAGTTGCTGTTTATGTGGAGTTTGTACTTTCTAACTGTGTGGGCTTCCTCCAGCTTCCTCCCACATCTCAAAGACCTGCAGGTTTGTAGGTTAATTGGCCCTCTGTATATTCCCTCTAGCGTGTAGAGCATGGATGTGAAATTGGAATAACATAGAAATAGTGTGCTCGGGAGATCGATGGTTGGCATGGACTCGGTGGGCCGAAGGGCCTGTTTCCATGCTGTATCTCTATAACTAAAACTAAAAAGGATGCAATCCAACAATTATTTTATCTAAAATCAATAAAATATGAAAATGTTCCTGAAAGTAAAACCTTAAAGAACAATCTTGAGTAATGCCATCACAATAATTAACATTTGGCAATCAACTACTGCGCACATTGTTCCAGAATTGGTTTAAAGATGCACTTAATGTTCTACCAAGACTTGCAGGCTGCAGATGGGAAAATTCAAGCTGACGAGTTCCAGACGTATTCGTATGTGAGAGAAACACAGCACTCTTCATTTCTGTTTTTGCTTTTATACATGAATGAATGCTCGGTTCTTCCATAATGAACATAGGTGCCTGGATTAAGGGGTGTTAGCTACAAGGAGAGGTTGGACAAACTTGGATTGTTTTCACTGGAACGTCAGAGGTTGAGGGGAGACCTGATAGAAGTGTATACAATTATGAGAGGCATAGTAAGGGTAGACAGTGATAATCCTTTTCCCAGGGTGGGAGTATGAAATACTAGAGGGCTTAGCTTTAAGTGATGGGGGGCAACGTTTAAAGAAGATGTACGGGGCAAGATTATTTACACAGAGGATGGTGAGTGCCTGGAACATGCTGTCAGCGGTGGTGGTTAAAGCAGATGTGTTAGTAGCATTTAAAAGACTTTTGAATAGGCATCCGGATTTGCCAACTTACCAACTTCCACAGATCCACTGTAGAAAGCATACTATCAGGTTGCATCACATAGAAAATAGGTGCAGGAGGAGGCCATTCGGCCCTTCGTGCCAGCACCACATCTTGGTTCGGGAACAGCTCTGCCCAAGACCGCAATAAATTTCAACGAGTTGTGTAGGTATGGAGTTAAAGTCACCCATTGCAACAACTTAGTTGCTTTTAAATGTTTCCATAATCTGTCTACATCCCTGTTCCTCCATCTTCCACTGGCTATTGGGTGGTTTGGAGCATAATTCCATTAGAGTACTTGCACCTTTCTTATTTCTTAACTCTATCCATATCATCTCAGTGAATGAACCCACCAAAAATGTCCACATGTCTGTTTATGAATTCAATGACAAGTTACTGATAAACTCCAACTCAGTCCTAAAGGGATGGGCACGGTGATAAGGCTAGTCTTGTATAGTACATGGTTAGTATCATGCACGCTGGGGTGAAAAACGCTGAGCAGCTTATAAACAGCTCAAGCACTTTGACATTCATGAACATTCAAAACCAATGAACCGAAAATCAAATTGCTAAAATATTTGTAATTGTTTGTATTTTTAAGTAAACCCAATTAATTCAAAGGAATGTTTGTCTTCCAATGTGTAGGAAGGAACTGCAGATGCTGGTTTAGTCCGAAGATAGACACTAAAGTGCCAGAGTAACTCAGTGGGTCAGGCAGCATCTCTGGAGAAAAAGGAATAGGTGACGTTTCGGGTCGGGAGCGTTCTTCAGACTGAAAGTAGGGGTGAGGAGGTGAAGAGCTGGAGGCAAGAGAAGACCAGGACACAGAAACTTCTACTTACACTCCCTTCCTGTCCCCCCCTTGCCCTCTTCCTCCACCCTATTTGTTTTACCGGTTCCACAGTTCTCCACATTGTATCCCTCATGAGATCACACCTTCCCTGGACAACAATGGACCTACCTGAGGTCATTTGCAACTGGCCCTGAGTGGTCCTGGTCTTTTCTCACCTCTAGATCCTCACCCCCTCCCCTCCACCCTGCACTACTGTCTGTGTGAAGAAATACATCACTCATCCATTTTGTCCAGTGATGCTGCCTGTCCCGCTGAGTTACTCCACCATTATTTGTTTATCTTTGTCATCTAATACTTGTCATGACTTGGAGCGTGCATTCTCTGTTGCTGTATTACTCAAAGAATCAGCAATACAGCAGAGAAACAGGCCCTGCCCACCTTGACCTAGTTGGCAAATTGGGTTAGTCCCATTTGTCTGCATTTGGCCCATAACCCTCTAAACCCTTCCTATCCATATATCACTTCAAATGTTTATTAAAAGTCATCATTGTATCCGCTTCCATAGCTTCCTCTGGCAGCTCATTCCAGATACGGACTACCCTCTGAATGAAAAGGTCCCCCTGAGGTCCCTCTTAAATCTCTTCCCTCTCACCTTAAGCCTGAGCCATCTTGTTTTAGAATGCTCTATCTGATAAAGAAAGACTGTGAGTGTTCACTTTATACATGTCCCTCATGATCCTGTACACCTCAATAAGGTCGCCCCTCAGTCTCCTACATTCCAATTTAGTTTAGACATACAGAGTGGAAATAAGCCCTTCGGCCCATCGAGTCCACACTGACCATCGATTACTCGTTCACACTAGTTCTATGTTATTCCACTTTCTCATCCACTCCCTACATACCAGGGGCAATTTACAATTTACAGAGGGCCCAATTAACCTACAAATCCTCACATCTTTGGTATGTGGGAGGAAACAAAAGCGCCTGGTTCTCCCTGTGACCCCACGCGGTCACAGGGAGAACGTGCAAATTCATGGAGGTAGTTGTGAGTACAATAACAACATGTAAAAGTCATTTGAATAGGGAAAGGTTCAGAAGGATATGGACCAAAAGTGAGTAAATTGGAGTAGTTTAGGTCATCTTGGTCGGCATGGACGAATTGGGCCAAAAGAACCGTTTCTGTGCTGTATGACTTTATGACTAAAATCTCAAGTGCTGTAAAAACTGGTATCCAAAACACTATTTTACAATGTGAAAAAAGGCAGTTCTTGGATCACACAATTAATTATTGATAAACTACATGGTTAGCTAAATCAAAGATATTTTTATAAATGGCCTGCCTTGAACCAGCTGTGCAACACTTTAAATTCTAGATTGGAATTTCAAGTCTGTTAATAAATAGTAGATTAAATGGACAGTCATATCTGACTGTTCACCAATGCATGGTGATCCTACATCTCAGCTCGCCTGGTGCACAAAATCACAGGCTTTCATTCTAACCACATCGACTAGGGCACATGGGACATGTTGGTTGGCATGGGCAAGTTGGGCCGAAGAGCCTGTTTACATGCTATATCACTCTATGACTGTGATTAATATCAAACATTAGTGGCATTATTTTCCATAATAATCTCATTGGGATCTGCTGGAGTGGTGTCACAGATCCACCAAGGCAGGAAGTGAAGAAAAGCTGGGAACAAAATAGCGCACCAACATTTCTACTTTCCCAGGAGTCTAAGTAAGTCATATCTCCAATGATTCATCTGCTGATTGCACCATGGAAAGCATACTGTCGGGTTGCATCTTAGCTTAGTTTGGGAATAGTTCTGCCCAAGTCCAGAAGAAATTGCAGAGAGTTGTGGATGTAGCCCAGTCCCTCACACAGACCAGACTCCCCACCATTGACTCCATCTACACTTCATGCTGCTTCGGGAAAGCAGCCAACATAATCGAAGATCTTTTTTACCCCGGTCATTCTCTCTTCTCCCCTCTCCCATGGGCTTGACAGCATGTAGCACCAAACACCGGAACCACTTCGGTGTCTGGGCGGGGGGGGGGGGTTGTGGGGGCGTGGGGGGAGAGAGCTCGGAGAAAATACGGGGGTTGTGGGGGTGTATCACGGGGGAGGGGGCAGGAGGCAGCGAGGGGGACCAGAAGGGAAGGGACTGGAGCGGACTCACAGCGGTTGCTGGTCGCTGGTCTACTGGTCACTGGTCGTTCTCCTCCGCCAAGATCAGATTCTCCGCTTTCCGTTTGGTGACATTCCCGCGCCGGGATGAGCCGTTTCCAGTCCCTCCGAAAATTGTGTCAGGTTGGAAACCTCCGTCGGCCATCCACCGCTCTAGTAAAGACGCGATGGCGCAGAAAGGGGCGGACCGTCCCATGGAGTGACAGGAGAAAAGACCAATCCATGCGGCGCTGACTGACAGGAGAGTAGATTGACCTGCGCATGCGCGTTTTTAAGATTTTTAAACCTCGCTAACGTTTACATTAGACGTCCGATCGGAACGAAACTTGGTGCAATCGCAGCTCAGGAGAACGGTGAGTAAGTGGCGAAAAATTGTAGCGCTATCGTGTAACGTTTTTGCGCAAATAGAATGACCGTGCAACCGGAAGATAACAAGATCAGAGCTTTAGTTATGTATAGAAGACTGTGAGACACTGCTCTCCAATTTGCATCCTGACAATGCTTAAACATGTAACAGCCTTAAACCAGTAATTGTTCATCCAAGCTCACAGTCATAGTCATACAGTGTGGAAACAGGCCCTACTGGCCCAAACTGCCCATGCCAACCAACATGTCCCATCTACACTAGTCCCACCTGATTGCATTTGGCCCATATCTCTCTAACCTTCGCTATCCATGTACCTGTCCAAATATAATATCTTCCCAACTTCTATACTTAATACTGACTTATGAAGGTCAATGTGCCAAAAGCCTTCGTGACCATACTATCTACCTGTGGAGCCATTTTCAAGAATCTGAGACAGTGATAGGTGGATACAGGTGAGGGGGGTGATTGGCAGATAGGTGGAGTAAGTGACAAAGGCTGGAGATGAAAAGGAGGCGAAAGGGTGTCAGATAAGGAGAGAAGAGGAGGAGTGAAATGTAAAGCCGGAGGGAGGGATATGGGTGGGAGGGGGAGGGGGGGAGGGGGGGGAGGGGAATATCAAAGTGCTGGAGGAACTCAGCGAATCAGGCAGCATCTGTGGAGGGAATAGATAGACGACATTCTGGGTCACGATCATTCTTCAGACTGATGGAGTCAACGGGAGAAAGCTGGGAAAGAGAGGTGGGGACAGGACAAAATCTGTCAAGTGGATACAGGTGAGGGGGGGGGGTGTGATTGGCAGATGGGTGGAATAAATGACAATGGCTAGAGGTGAAAAGGAGAGAACAGGGTGTCAGATAAGGTGTCAGAAGAGGAGGAGTGAGGAGGGAGGGATTCGGATGGAAGGGGGCAGAGGGGAGGGAAAAGAGAGGGGGAAAGGGAAAATGGGGACCTTGGGGATGGGAGATGAGCATACAAAGGAGATATTCTCCTTTTAAACCAGAACAGATTTTATTCAACCCATCTTTTGATATTGGGTTCAACATTTAGATGGTACAGTTGAGGACATTGTTTATTTAATGCACAAACCAATTTACCAGTTTGATTCAATACAGATGATCCATCATGTCTTCAGCCATTGTTGTCTGGGTTAGAGGGTATTAGCTATATAGAGAGGTTGGACAGACTTGGATTGTTTTCTCTGGAACGCTGGAGGCTGAGGGGAGATCTAATAGAAGTTGTTAAAATGAAGAGAGGCATTAGATAGGTTCCACAGTCAGAAAGCAGGCAGGTGGGAATATTGTTGGTCGGTGTCACAGTTTAAGGATAAGGGGAAAATCTTTTAGGACCGAGATGAGAAAAACATTTTTCACACAGAGAGTGGTGAATCTCTGGAATTCTCTGCCACAGAAGGTAGTTGAGGCCAGTTCATTGGCTATATTTAAGAGGGAGTTAGATGTGGCCCTTGTGGCTAAAGGGATCAGGGGGTATGGAGAGAAGGCAGGTACGGGATACTGAGTAGGATGATCAGCCATGATCATATTGAATGGCGGTGCAGGCTCGAAGGTCTGAATGGCCTACTCCTGCACCTAATTTCTATGTTTCTATGTTTCTATGTGTGGGCAAGTTGAACCAAAGGGTCTGCTTCCACGCTCTATGAGTCTATGAGTCTGGAGGACATTTGGATTTTCAAAATGTTGCATTAGAGTGCTTTTTAATTAATAATCCCATTTATGCTACAAACAAAGGTAACATACCCAACATGTTTTTGTTCATTGTTGTCTGGATGAGAAGGTATTAGCTATAAGGCGAGGTTGGAGAGACTTGGATTGTTTTTCCTGGATCTCTGGAGACTGAGGGGAGACCTGATAGAAGTGTATAAAAGTTATGAGAGGCATACTGTAGATAGGGTGGACAACCAGAACCGCTTTACAAGGGGGGGAAATGTCAAAGATTAGAGGGTATAGCTTTAATTTCAGAGGGACAAAGTTTAAAGGAGATGTGCAAGGCAAACATTTTACACAGAGTGGGGTGGGTGCCTGGACTGTGCTGCTAGGGGTGGTGATGGAGGCAGAAATACAGGAGGCTTTAAGAGGCTTTTAGATCGACAGCTGGATATATAGGGAATGGAGGTATGTGGATCATGTGCAGGCAGAGCAGATTAGTTTAAAAGCTTTTCACTATACCTTGGCACATATAACAATAAACTACACTAAAGATAGACACAAAATGCTGGAGTAACTCAGCGGGTCAGGCAGCATCTCTGGAGAAAAAGAATGGGTGACCTTTCGGGTCGGAACCCTTCTTCAGACTGGTTAACTAAACTAAGTATCGTGCTGGGCATGGACATTGTGGGCCGAAGGGCCTGTTGCTGTGCTGTACTGGTCTATGCCCTATAGTGTTCCACACTGCCATAACAAATATACATCTGAGCAGGATAATATAAATAGGCTTGACAATCTGATTATTCCACTTATTTGCAATAAAGTAGGGTTGACATTTAGATAAAGCACTGTACCAAAAATGAAGCTGCCCAATTTAAACAGTGGCAGGTTCACATCGTATACTTGAGTATAATATTACAATGTTATAGCTCAGTAATCTTCTGTATAAACATTGACTAGCTTTCATCTCTAACGACTTTATATTACACTAGGCTGCAGGACGGCCCGTGTTATGGTTGAGTTCACTATCCGTATTTGAAGTAGGGATAAGCGAGAGATCACCATTTACTTGCACAGACTATTGGTGATATCGTTGGTGGCCAAAAGAGAATTGAATTAGGAAGCTCATCTCAGTTATCACAACGCAAGGATGAGGAAGCACTTAAAAGCTTTTGTGGGTAAATTTAAACACTTGCTCTTTGTTCCATTCCCAATCTCATAACTCCCACGGCCCAAATCCTCCCTTCCTGATTTCTCATCTGCTCACAGCCAGATATTACAGCCAAAACAAAGTTGGTTTTGTTTCGAGATTCGGCATGGAAACGGGCACTTCGGCCCACTGAATCCACACTGACCATCGATCACCCATTCACACCAGTTTAATGGTATCCCACTTTCTCATCCACACCCTACAAACTAAGGGCAATTTCCAGAGGCCAAATTAACCTACAAACCCGCACGTCTTTGGATACAAGGTACAAGATGCAAGATACAAAATACATTTATTTGTCACATGTGCCAGTTGACACAGTGAAATGTAATTGCCATACAGCCATACAATAAAAATACAGAACACAACACACGATAGAGTTCAACATAAAACATCCCCACATAGCAGAATGAAAACTTCCCACTGTGAGGGAAGGCACCAAAGTCAGTCGGAATGTGGGGGGAAACTGGAGCACCCAGAGGAAATGTATAAGACATTGGCGAGACCACATTTAGAGTATTATGTTCAGGTTTGGTCACCCTGTGATAGGAAAGATGTTGTCAAGCTGGAAAGAATGCAGAGAAGATTTACAAGGATGCCTGAGCTATAAGGATAGGTTGGGCAGGCTAGGACTTCATTCCTTGGAGCACATGAGGCTGAGGGTGATCTTACAGAGGTGTACAAAATCATGAGAGGAATAGCTTGGGTAAATGCACTCTGAGTTTTTTGCTCAGATTAGGAGAATCGAGAACCAAAAGACATTGGTGTAAGGTGAGCGGGCAAGTTGGACCGAAGGGCCTGTTTCCATGCTGTGTGACTCTATGATTCTCTATGACTTCTGTTTCAATGCACCACACAAAAGGCATTTGTGGGGATGCAAGATAAATATTTCTTAAAGAATTATACTTTATAACCACAAATCCATAAATCTATGTTTGAAAAAATGCTCATTCCCTTTTCCTAAACATAGCTTTACACAAATATTGTATTCTATCAAATAGGAAGCGTGAAGTACATTTTTTTAATTTTTAATTTAAAAGGAAACTGGTGGAGGAAAATGGAGAAATCAGATGGTTGCGACATTCAATTTACCTTTTATGTTAAACAAAACTATTCTGCACAGAATGTGATGAAATGCTTTAAAGTTTGTGTATCATGAAGATGTTCAACACACTGCATTTACCCACCGAGGTTAAGAATAAAGGGCCTGTCCCACTTTTTTCGGCTACTTACCGGCTCCCGTCATAGTAGCAGCAGGTGGCCAAATATTTTCAACAAAAATCCAGTGGCGACCAGAAAAAGGTACGACTCTTTGGGTGACTACTCACAACCATACAGGCGTCACCCCGCACCATGTCAAGGGGTGACGCATGTAGGGTTATGAGTAGTTGCCCAAAGAGTCGTACCTTTTTCTGGTCGCCGCTGGATTTTCAACATGTTGCAAATTTTCGGCCACATGCAGCGACTATGACAGCAGCCGGCAAGTTGCCGAAAAAATCGTGTAAGTGGGACAGGCCCTTAACATCTTACTAACTTTGTTAAGAAGCATTCCTAACAAATTAGGTCATGAAACACACCTAAATAATGCTACAGGAAAATCAACAATTCAATGTATACAAACTTTAAAAGGGCAATGATGAATTACATCCTAAAAATAAAAGGTTAAAACATAACAACACCCAAGAGTGTACTTTTGTCATTTAGTTTAAGACAGACACAAAATGCTGGAATAACTCAGCAGCATCTCAGGAGAAAAGGAATAGGTGACGTTTCAGGTCGAGACGCTTCTTCAGACACTTATGGCCCTGTCTCACGGTGCAAGTCCACCCACGAGTGATCCCGAGTGAAAGAAAAAAACACATTTGTGGTTGTCTATGAGATTCCAAGTTTATGTTCACGAGTTTAAACGAGTTCCCACGTGTATGTCTAAGTTTGCCGTTTACTTCTCATTTCTGCGATGTATCAAGTTCCTCTCCCGAGTTACCAAGTTCCCCTCCCGAGTTACTCTTGAGCCAACCGTGAATGAAGGCCTGTTTTAAGTATCAAATAGAGGAGCTGGACAGCATCTCATACAGTAAGTATATTCTGATTCAGTATTGAAAGTTATTCAATTTCAGAACTTAAAAAAACTATCTCGGCCCTCGCTCTCGCTGTCATTGTTCAGCAAGGAGGGGGTGGCGGCGAAGCAACAGTGTTAAAGAAGACACTCCATCCTGCGGCTTTGAGTTAAAGATAGAATTCAGCGCGGCCGCATCTATTAATATGACCTACAAAGGGAAAATGCGCACCGTCCAGTGCCAGAGCGTTTCTCCCTGCTTCATACACGTGGGAATTCCCTCAGTATGGTCACTCAGCGGGATAGGCAGCATCTCTGGAGAGAAGGAATGGGTGACGGGATGACGTTTCCAAAATTCTGTTGCGTCTTTATGTTACTCCAGCACTGTGTGTTCACTTTTTGTCAACCAGCATCTGCCCTTCCTTGTGTATGACATTATTTGTATCCGTGGCAGTTGATTGTCGCTCCCTTCAGTTTCCCAGGGGGTCAGGATGGGACTGGAGTTGGGAGGGAAAGGTGGGGGTGGAAGGGGGGGGGAGGGGAGGGGAGTGGGGGGAGGAGGGGGGGGGGGGTTGACTTAGTACAGGAGACAAGTGTAGGAGAGGTGTACTGACTGTGTGGGCAGACACTTTGGTAGTGATTGCCCACCAGTCTCAAAAGCCGCTGTGTCTCCCTGTCCCTGGGATAACAGGCGATCAAACAGCACAATACCCCCCTCCCCCTCCACGCCAACAAGAAGGGCAACAATCCCAAGGCTTTAGCGTCAGAAACAGCGGGCAGGCGACAATCACCCGCCATAACGCGAGAGAGATCATGCACTATTGTAGGTCTCCTTTGCACGTCGGTGTTTCAGTCTTTCTCCACCTCATTGTTGGCCCTGTCTGTGGCCACCCCCACCCCACCCCTCTGCTTCCCGGCCATGTGTGTGACCCCTTCCCTCTCCAGCTCCCCACCCATTGCACCGGGCGCGGGGGCTTCGCACTGTCTTCACGTCAGCGACGACAGCAGGTCAGTGCCAGTCGCCCCGGGGCAGGTGCTCGGGGGCTTTGTCCCAGCGTGGACCCGGACCGGGGGGGGGGGGGATGGGAGTCAGCGGGCACGCCGGCTCTGCCACACCATGGGCCGCCGCCAACCAAGCCATCCGTCCACGTCCACACGCTCGGTAGAACAGGAGCTGAGACTGGGAACTGTACCGCCCTTGCCCCCTCCCTCTGCAACTGCAAACAACCTCACTCTCCTGCTCACCTAACCCGCCCATCCCTTCTCTCTGGGTATTGAAGGTGCTTCTGGTCTGCAGTGTGCAATAGTCACCAAAATACACTGCATCTTTAGAAAGGAAAAATACAAAACATGTCAATCCCACTGGATAGGCCTTAGTCAAGGTGCTGCACAACACAGAAACAGGTCCTTCGGCCCAGCTTGGCTGTGCCGTCCAAGTTGGCGTCTTGGGGTAGTCCTATTTGCCCGCATGTGGTCCATAGCCCTCTAAACCCTTCCCATCCATTTATCTGTCGTTAATAACCTCAAGAAAATTCCTGCTTCAGTTACCTGGGTCCAACTCGGAGAGAAGTCTCCCCCCTTTCCAGGGTTAATCGCTCCACTGTGCTCTCTGCATTATGAAGTCCTCGACAGTGAACCCCATGGGCAATCACTACCAAAGTGTCTGCCCACACAATCAGTATACTTGTCTCCCGTACTAAGTCACCTCAACCCCCCCCTCCCCCCTACCCTCCACTCCCCTCCCCTCGACTCCACTCCTACCTCCCCCCCCTACCTTTCCCTCCCAACTCCAGTCCCGTCCCGACCCCCTGGGAAACTGAAGGGAGCGACAATCAACTGCCACAGATACAAATAATGTCATACACAAGAAAGGGCAGATGCTGGTTGACAAAAAGTGAACACACAGTGCTGGAGTACCACAAAGACACAGCAGAAATTTGGAAACGTCATCCCGTCACCCATTCCTTCTCTCCAGAGATGCTGCCTGTCCCGCTGAGTTAAAGAGTGCCCACGGTAGACTCACGAATCACTACGGTAAACTCACGGGCTACTACGTTCTTACAACGAGTTTAAATGTTTCAAATTTTAACTTCAAGAGTAAATTTGACTCGTGGAAATCTTTAATCATGTTTGAAGTTTTTCAAGAGTTAACAAGTTTCCCGGGTACCTGCCGTTAGCGCCACGAGTCGTTAAGTTGCGTCCACGAGTTCCGACGTTCCCGCTACGTTAATTGCACATGATTACCACGAGTTTAATTTTAAACTCGGGGTCACTCGTGGGTCGACTCGCACCATGAGACAGGGGTTTTAGTTTAGTTTAGATTAGTTTAATTGAGTTTAGAGATAGAAACAGACCCTTCGGCCTACCAAGTCCATGCCAACCATCGATCACCCTTTCACACCGGTTTTGTTATCCCACTTTCTCACCCACTCCCTACACACTGGGGGCAATTTATAGAGGGTCAATTGCCCTACAAATCCGCAAGTCTTTGGATGTGGGAGGAAACCGGAGCACCCGGAGGAAACCCACATGGTCACGGGGAGAACTTGCAAACTCCACACACAGAGCACCCGTGGTCAGGATCAAACTCGGGTGTCTGGTGCAGAGAGGCAGCGCCACTACCCGCTGCATCACTGTGTTGCCAATTGCTTCACCCTTCACAGGAAATGCAGTCAAACCGTTTTGTCATGAGTGTTTAATTGTCATATGTCCTGGAAGAACAATAAAATTATTACTTGTAGCAGCATAACAGGTATATAAACAGTACTCAATTGAAAACATAATATAATATAAAAGATTATAAAAAAAACAAACAAAAATGTTAAATACATATTTTAAAAAATCTAACACTAATGCAAAACAAAACAAAATCCCAAAGTCCCTAGTGCAACTAAGACAGTTTGTAAAAGTGCTGGAGTACCTCAGCGGGTCAGGCACCATCTCTGGAGAACATGGATAGGTAACGTTTTGGGTCAGGACCTTTCTTCAGCTTTAGTTCATAGTAGGATTTGGAGAAGAACTAGGATTTGACCATCTTCACAACAGGTCAGACATTAAAAGAACATGGAACAGTACAGCACGGTAATAGGCCATTCGGTCCATAATGCCCTTGCTGAACATGATGCCTAATTAAACTAATCTCCTCTGCCTGCACGAGATCCATATCCCTTCATTCCCTGCATCCCTGGCATTCCCGGCAGCAGTGAAGCCTCGTGACGAGTGGACCTCGGCGGTGGGCAGTCGACGGTTGATGAGAGTGTGGGAGGACCCCCGTGAGGGGGAGGGAGGACAATGGACAATTGGGGAGGGTGGGAGAACAAAGGACAATGAGGACACGGTGTGGGGGAACCGCTGTGAGGGGGGAGGGGAGAACAAAAGGAGGAGCGCTGCAGGTGGCTGCTATTTGTATACATTGGGTATGCACGCAAAGAATTTCACTCTGCATAGTCACATGTGACAATAAAGTAAAGTATTTCATTCCATTCCATCCAGGCTATCTAAAAGCATCTTAAATGCCATTATCGTATCCGCCTGTTAATTCCAACCTGACCACAGATGCTGGCTGCGTGGAGTTTGCATGTTCTCACTGTAGGTTTCCTCCCACATCCCAAAGACGTGCAGGTTTGTAGTTTAATTGGCCCTCTGTAAATTGCCCCTAGTGTGTAGGAAGAGGATGAGAAAGTGGGTTAACATAGAACTAGTGTGAAAGGGTGATTGATGGTGGGCGTGGACTCTGTGGGCCAAAGGGCCTGTTTCTATGCTGTATCTCCAAATTATCGTACGTTTTAGATATGACCATCTTCACGCCAGACAATAAAAGGTCATCTAGAGTTGTTTTCAAGGTGTGTTTCCAAAATGTATCCATGAAATAATTTTGATGTCAAAACAAGGCGAATGAAATTCGTCTGCACCACCCAGAATCTGTCAGATATCAAGTGTCAGGGTTATTTCATCAAAGGGGTGTTTCACGTAAAAACAAAACACATGGTTGCCATTTAATGCACAGCTCGACCGGGAAAACAGGTCATTCTGCTTCTTGGAAACTCCATGCTCAACTTCAAGACAATGAGCTTCACTGAAGAGTCCTTGAGGCTGACAGGAGATTCCCAATATAATTACCCAACTTATATTGCGGCTGCCAGAACAATAATCACCATGCAGCCATGACGCATCACAAAACCATGGTGTTCATAAGTTCATAGGAGCAGAATTAGGCCATTTTGAGCAATTTTGGGCACCATATCTGAGGAAGGATGTGTTGGCTCTGGAGAGGGTTCAGGGGAGGTTTACAAGAATGATCCCAGGAATGTGTAGGTTAACATATGATGAGCATTTGACGTGACTGTGCCTATAGTAGACGATGGGCCGAATGGTCTAATTCTGCTCCTATCTCTTACGATCTTGAGTCTATTCCACCATTCATTCATTCATGACTGATCTATCTTTCCCTGTCAACCCCATTCACCCCATAACCCCTGACACATTTTTCACATAGAGGGCGGTGAGTATATGGACCGAGCTGCCAGAGGAGGTAGTTGAGGCTGGAACAATAACAACATTTAAATCCTTTGCCTTTGAGCAATCCCATTTAAGCAAGAATACACTTTGGAGTTGCAGGGACCTGCAGATGCTGGAATCCTGAGCAGAACACTAAGTGCTGGAGGAACTCAGCAGGTGATGCAGCATCTGTGGAGGGAATGGGCAGACACCGTTTCAGGTTGGGATCCCTCTTCAGATCTTTATCCATTTGAAACATCATGATGTATTCAAGAGAGAGTTAGATATAGCTCTTGGGGCTAATGGAATCAAGGGATATGGGGAGATCCACCATTGTACCATTGCCAAAGAATGCCTCTCCAGCTTGCTTGAATGACTACTAACTGGTGGCCTTCACCTCGGTAGTCATGAAATGCTTTGAGAGGCTAATCAAGAACCACATCTGTGCCTTCCTCCCTCGTACCATGGGCCCGCTGCAGTTCGCATACCGTCCTAACAGATCCACGGACAATGCAGTCTCCCAGGTTCTGCACACCGCTCTCTCCCACCTTGACAGCCAGAAGGGGGACTATGTGAGGATGCTGTTCATTGATTTCAGTTCAGCTTTCAATACCATAGTCCCCACCAGCCTTGCGGAGAAGCTGCTGGAACTGGGGCTGAACACTCCCCTGTGTGCCTGGGTCCTGGACTTTCTCACCGCCAGGCCCCAGGTGGTCAAGATGGGGAGACATACCTCCAACCCCCTCACCCTGAACACAGGATCCCCCCCAGGGTTGCGCCCTTAGCCCCCTACTGTACTCCCTGTACACACATGACTGTGTGGCCAGGTTCAGATCCAATTCCATCATCAGGTTTGCTGATGACACTGTGGTGGTGGGCCTGATCTTTGATAACAATGAGAAGGCCTCCAACAGCCTCCTCTTGAATGTCACAAAAACTACGGAGCTGATTGTGGACTTTAGAAGGGCTCAACATCCGAGGACTGGAGATAAATGGGACTACTGTGGACAGGGTGAGCAGCTTTAAATATATGGGAGTCCTCATCACAGAGGATCTGACATGGACAACACATACTGCCACACTGGTGAGTAAGGCAAGGCAGCACCTTTACCACCTCAGGAAGCTGAGGAAATTCAGATTCTCTCTGAGGATCCTTCAGTGCTTCTACTCAGGGGCTGTAGAAAGCATCTTGTCCGGCAACATTTCAATCTGGTTTGGGAACAGCTCTGCCCAGGACAGGAAGGCTCTGCAGAGAGTAGTGCGTTCGGTCGTACGCACTATGGGAACTACACTCACCCCCCTGCAGGACCTATACACCAGGAGGTGCAGATCCAGAGCCAGCAACATTATGAAGGACCCCTACCACCCCAGCAACGGACTGTTCCAGCTGCTACGGTCAGGCAAACGCCTCCGCTGTCATGCTGTGAAAACAGAGAGGATGAGACGGAGTTTCTTCCCACAGGCCATCAGGACTGTAAACTCTTATCTCACCAGGGACTAATTTACTGTTGTGTTGTATCTTTAAAAAAAAAATTCTAAAATGTAAATACTGGTTCTGTTCTATTCTGTTCTGTTGTTCTGTAGTTTTTGCACACTCCGCAGGCATTGCCACTTTCATTTCACTGCACACCTTGTATGTGTATGCAACAAATAAAGTTGACTTGACTTGAGAAAGCAGGAACGGGGTACTGATTTTGGATCAGCCATGATCATATTGAATGGCGGTGCTGGCTCGAAGGGCCGAATAGCTTACTCCTGCACCTATTTTCTATATTTCTATGTTTTTTTTAATCTGTCCATAAGCTCCACAGAGTATACTCAGTTGCCTCAATTGTAATGATGTATTGTCCTTCCGCTAGCATGCAACAAAAGTTTTTCACTGTATCTCAGTACACATGAAAATAAAGTAAATTCAAACAACAAAACTCAATAAAAACTCAAAACTTCAAACTCAATACCTCAGTACACATGATAATAATAAACTAAACTAAGCCAGTTCCCTTCCCAATTGCTTTCTGTACCTCTCGGTCAGAGCACAATGCTAACAAGGTCCCTTTAAACACAAACATCTCCCAATCACACCAATTAAACCCTCTCTATTTTACTTCACAATCACACGGCAAGGTCAGTCCAGGGAAAGGCAGACTCCACAGTGAAAAGCACCAGGCCCCAGTCTATTTTTGTACCCACACATGAAGGCTAAGCACTTTGTTCTGAGCCAATAGCCACATGCTTCAAGGATAGATCAACAACTGCTGAACATGGTTCAGTCCAAGGCAATTTTTGTTTCCTTGATATTCATTTTAAAATGTCACGAAAAATAAAGAACACATTATTCTTGGATAACATGTTATCTCTGACATTTTATCTGTGTGTTTCTTATTTATATCTTCAATTTCTATTTTAAATCCAGCCAGACCAAATTTTCCACCAGAATTAAACTGCTCACTAAAATCATTGACTATAAATGTACTGGAGCACTATATTTTTCAGCTAAAACTTGACCTGTGTCAAGTTTATAGCTTAAAATTTATTTGCAGTGATATCTAAATTCCTAATTTTCTTGTGACAAGTTTTCAAAAACCTAATTTGGAAAAATATATAATTGAATTTCAATTAATCTTATGTAATACATAATTTTCTGGTATAAAAGTATGCAAAGTTGATTTACATGACTTAAGGAAAAGTATTAAAACATGGATAACAAACAAGATTGGTTAGATGCACACAGTCTCTTGCCCAGAGTAGGTGAATCGAGGACCAGAGGACATAGGTTTAAGATGAAGGGGAAAAGATTTAATAGGAATCTGAAGGGTAACGTGGTGGATGTATGGAACAAGCTGCCAGAGGAGGAAGTTGAGGCAGGGATTATCCCAACATTTAAGAAACAGTTAGACAGGTACATGGATCGGACAGGTTTGTAGGGAAATGGACCAAATGTTGGCAGGTGGGACCAGTGCAGCTGGGACATGAGGGCCGGTGTGGGCAAGTTGGGCCGAAGTGCCTACCTGCACATCGTATCACTCTTTGACTCCGTGACGCCATGAAGATGATGGTGAGATCGCACGGAGAATTGTGTTCAGTTTTGGTCATCTTAAGATAGAAAAGATGCCATTAAGTTGGAAAGAGTACAGAGAGAATGTACAAGGATTTGCTGGGACTCGAGGGCCTGCTCTAGAGGTTGGGTAGGTTAGGACTTTATTCCTTGGAGCACAGGAGTCTAAGGGGTGATCTTGCAGAGGCGTACTAAATCATGAGAGGAATAAATGGGGTGAATGCAGAGTCATTTACCCAGGGTAGTGGAATCAAGAATAAGAGGACATAGGTTTAAGGTGAGAGGGAAAATAATTAATAGGATCCTGAGGGGCAACTATTTAACACAGATGGTGGTGGGTATATGGAGATAGTTGAGGCAAGTACTATAACAACATTTAAAAGACAGGTACATGGATAGGAAAGGTATGGAGGGATATGGGCCAAGCTTGGGCAAAGGGGCTTAGCTAGGACGGTACATCTTAATCGGTATGGCTGAGTTGGGATGAAGGGTGTTTAATGCCCCTGTCCCACTTAGGAAACCTGAACGGAAACCTCTGGAGACTAAGCGCCCCACCCAGGGTTTGCGTGCGGCTCCCGGAGGTTGTAGGTGGTTGCCGGAGGTTGCAGGTAGTGGAAGCAGGTAGGGAGTCTGACAAAAACCTCTGGGAACCGCACGGAAACCTTGGGTGGGGCGCAAAGTCTCCAGAGGTTTCCGTTCAGGTTTCCTAAGTGGGACAGGGCCATTAAGGCACTGTATGACTCTGATTATACCAACCAAGGGTAGAACAACACAGGGGAAAAACCGTTGAAAGCTAAATAAGATGCTCAGTTGCTGTCAGTGGGTCAAAGTGCTTAGTTTCATGCAGTAATCTCTCAATGGCTCGATCCTACTCCCCAGCTTCCACATCTATCTGAAACCGGTCCTAATATCTGAATGAAGGAAACTGTGAAGTACAAACTGGTGATGTCCATGGTAGAGCAATAGCTACTGTTTACATTATTGGGGATCCTCGGATTATCTTTAATCAGAATTTACTGGACTTAATCTTGCCCTAAATGTTATTCCCTTAATCGTGTATCTGTACACTGTGGATGGTAATCATGTATTGTCTTTCCGCTGACTGGTTAGCACGCACCAAAAGCTTTTCACTGTACCTCGGTACACATGACAATAATCTAAACTTCAAACTTCAAACCTACATTAAAACTATTTACAAACAGCCGGAAGCCCTGCTGCCTCACAGTGCCAGAGATCCTGACCTTGGGTGCTGTCTGTGCGGAGTTTGCACGCTCTCCCTGTGACCATTCGGCCCTTTGAGCCAACACCACCATTCAATAAAATCATGTCTGATCATCCAAAATAAGTGCCCCGTTCCTGCTTTTTCCCCATATCCCTTGATTCCTTTAACCATAAGAGCTATACCTAATTTGCTCTTGAATACATCCAGTGAATTGGCCTCCACTGCCTTCTGTGGCAGAGAATTCCACAGATTCACAACTCTCTGGGTGAAAAGGTTTTTCCTCATCTCAGTCTTAAATGGCCCACCCCTTATTCTTAGACTGTGACCCCTGATTCTGGACTCCCCCAACAATATCCCTTTCAATATCCCTTCAGCAGAAAAAAAGAACGACATCAGCAAGCCTTCCAACTGTGGCCATCGAGTTAAAGATAGCATTAGATCAAAGGAACAGGCTTGCAACTTTGCCAAAAGCTAGTGAGCCCAAGGACTGGGAAGATTTCAAAGGAGAATTAAGGCAATGATAAGGAAAGTGAACATTGAATATGAGCAAAGGTCAGTGAGATACAAAACCATTCAGAATGTAAAGTTTTCAGTATGAAAAAATGGTAAAGATTAATAAAAGTTAATGCCAGACTACTTTCAGAGATACAGTGTGGAAACAAGCCTTTCAGCCCACCAAGTCCACACTACCTATTGATCACCTATTCACAACAGTTTTCCCACTGCCACTCTGTAAAGATAGCACCTGAGGTCAGGATCGAACCTGTGAGGCAGCAATTCTATCACTGTGCCGCCCCCAAAGAGTTTGGAGTTTAGAGATACAGCATGGGAATAGGCCCGTCGACTCAATGAGTTCCTTCAGCACTTGAGCTTAGAAATAATGTTATTAGGTTTCGAACAAAGAAGCTAACAATGTCCATGACAAGAACTAAGCACTATGGATGGGACTGAGTTCCCTCTGGCCAGTAATCTCTTTCTCTCCCGTCAGCTCACGGGACTTGCTTGTCCGTGCAGTGGAATGTGGAACGATATGAAGAGCTGAAGGATCACATCCTAGTTCCACCTACTTGCCACGGCACCACTGAACTCAACATGGACTGTAGTCCTATCCATTTGCAAAGGGTCGCTGACAGGGTTTAAATACGTGCAGGCAAGTATAATCTAGTCATGTTTAATGAGCATATGTTCCAACAACGGGAACAATACAATTAACACTTGCTGCAGCTTTACAGCCCTGTAAATGCAATAGCACACAGATAAATATATATTTTATAAATATATTTTACAAATATATATAGCACAGTGGCGCAATGGGGCGACACAGTGCCGGAGCGGTAGAGGTGCTGCCTTGCAGCGCCAGAAATCCTGGCTCAAATCTGACTACGGGTGCTGTCAATGTGGCGTTTGCACGTTCTCCCTATGACCGCGTGGTTTTCCTCCGGGTGCTCCGGTTTCCTCCCACATCGCAAAGTCGTGCAGGTTTGTAGGTTAATTGGCTGTCTGTAAATTGCCCCCTAGTGTGTAGGGAGTGGATGAGAAAGTGGGATAACATGGAACTAGTTGAACATGACATGATGGAGTTACTCCAACACTTTGTGTCCTTTTGAATGAATGAATTAATACGTTTATTGGCCAAGTATGTGCAAGGAATTTGCAGTGTACAGTTCATCAATGGGGAGAAGGTTGCAGCCGATAACCTTCTCAGCTGATCGAACGATTCACTGCAGCCTCTGGATGTCATGCTTGGTGGCTGAGCCAAACCAGACCATGATTGAGAAGGTGAGGACAGAGACAGAGTATAGAATTGGACCATCATTGCCTGTGGCAGATTGTGTTTCCTCAGCTGCCGCAGGAAGTACATCCTCTGTTGTGCCTTTTTGACTGTGGAGTCGATGGTGGCCCCACATTTAAGGTCCCTGGAGATGATGGTTCCAAGGAACTTAAAAGACGCCACAGAGGTGAGGTGTTGTTGATGGTGAGTGGATGGATGGGAGAGGGAGCTCTCCTAAAGTCTACAATCAATTCCACTGTCTTAAGACCATTGAGCTCCAGGTTGTTGCGATGGCACCAGGATGCCAGCTGTGTTACTTCCTGTCTGTAGGAAGATTCCTTCTCATCCTGGATCAGTCCAATCAGGGTTGTATCGTTCGCAAACTTGAAAAGCTCGACAGAGGAGTCTGTGGAGGTGCAGTTGTTGGTGTAGAGAGATTAAAGGAGAGGGGAGAGTACATAGCCATGCGGTGCTCCTATGATGAGGGTCTGCGGGTCCGAGATGAGCTTTCCCAGCCTCACATGCTGCTTCCTGTCTGACAGGAAGTTGATGATCCACTGACTGAGGGGTTTAGGCACAGCCAACTGGGAGAGTTTGGAGTGTAGTAGCTCTGGAACAATGGTGTTGAATGCAGAGCTAAAATGCACAAACATGCTGTTTCTATATTAGCCAGCATTTGCAGTTCTTAGTTTCTACAAAGAACCAGTGTATGGGGTGATCATTGTTCAGCTGGACTCTGGTGGGCCGAAGGGTTTGTTTCCATGCTGAAACTCTAAATTAAACTCAAATAAATACCGTATATAATAATCAAAATAATCAAAACGGCAATTAATTAATTACAATACAAGTGCATAAACCCCAAAGTGCAACAAAAGACAGGCCATAGAAGTTCATAGCTGGTTAGTGTTATGTAGCCAGATGCCTTTACAGTATTAAATGACTATTTAATATTTTCAACATTGAAATACTTCAAGCAGCCTTATTCCCCCCCCCCCCTCTCTCTCTTTCTCTTGTGCTCCCCCCCCCCCCCTACTCCCCAGCCTGCAACCATTTCTCCCGCCACACCCCACCCCCCTAGTCACCCTGGTCCTTTCCCCTCCAAATCCTCATCTCCCAATTTCCACATTCCCATTTTATCCCCCCCTTTCCCCTTGCCCACCATCCCCTTCCACCCATATCCCTTCCTCCAGCTTTACATTTCACTCCTCCTCTTCTCTCCTTCTCTGACACCTGCTCATCTCCTTTTAACCTCCAGCCTTTGTCACTTACTCCACCCATTTGCCAATCACCCACCTCACCTGTACACATCAATCACTTGCCAGGTTTGGTCCTGCCCCCACCTCTCTTTTCCGGCTTTCTCCCACTGACTCCGTCTGAAGAAGGATCCCAACCCGGAACGTCGCCTGCCCCTTCCCTCCACAGATGCTGCCTGGCCCACTGAGTTCCTTCAACACTTTTGATATTCCACCTTATTCCCCTCCTCTCCCTCCCACCCACCCATATCCCTCCCTGCGGCTACATTTCACTCCTCCTCTTCTCCCATTATCTGACACCCTTTTGTCTCCTTTTCACCTCCAGCCTTTGTCACTTACTCCACCCACCTGTCTCCTTTTCATCAGCACTTTGTGTTCAACTGATAGATAAAGAGAGGACATTTGCTTGCGCTTCTATACCCACAAGCCCACATTACACCCCAAAGGCTCTCTCAATCCATCTTCTGTTAAACAAATAGATATCATCAATAAATACCAAGAACTCACGTTGTAAAAACAAATAAATGTGTTAATAGTTATTGCCACAGAAAATAAGTTTGATCTGTCAAATGCCATCCACAGACTTGTCTTTCTGGTTCAAAGAACGCTGACAAAATAAAATACCTTTGAGATATCAGTGACACCTTAGATAACAAACATTTGCTTGTACAACCCAGCTGTGCTAAATACAATGTGTAGGAAAGAACTGCAGATGCTGGTTTAAATCGAAGGTAGACACAAAATGCTGGAGTAACTCAGCGGGACAGGCAGCATCACTGGAGAGAAGGAATGGTGAGGTTTCGGGTCAAGACCCTTCTTTAGACTGATGTCAGGGGAGGGGGGTGGGACAGAGATAGAATGTAGTCGGAGACAGTAAGACTGGTGGGAGAACTGGGAAGGGGAGGAGATGGAGAGAGAGGGAAAGCAAGGGCTATTTGAAGTTAGAGAAGTCAATGTTCATACCGCTGGGGTGCAAGCTACCCAAGTGAAATATGAGGTGCTGTTCCTCCAATGTGCGCTGGGCCTCACTCTAACAATGGAGGAGGCCCAGGACAGAAAGGTCAGATTGGGAATGGGAGGGGGGGTTAAAGCGCTGGGCAACCGGGAGATCAGGTAGGTTAATGCGGACTGAGCGGAGGTGTTCAGCGAAACGATCACTGAGCCTGCGCTTGGTCTCGCTGATGTACAGGAGTTGACACCAGTGAATCTCAGCCTCACCTAAAAAGACTGCCGGGGTCCTTGGATAGAGTCGAGGGGGGAGGTAAAGGGACAGGTGGTGCATCTCCTGTGGTTACAGGGGAATGTACCTGGGGAGGGGGTGGATTGGGTGGTTTGGGTGGGAAGGGACGAGTTGACCAGGGAGTTGCGGAGGGAACGTTCTCTGCGGAAAGGGATCCACCTCCAAAGGGATCCCACTACTGGCCACTTCTTCCATCTCTACCCCTTATTCTGCTTTCCACAGAGATCGTTCCCACCGCATCTTCCTGGTCAACTCGTCCCTTCCCACCCAAACTACCCCCTCCCTATCTGTCCTTATCTCTATCCCGCCCACTCCCCTAACATCAGTCTGAAGAAGGGTCTCCACCCGAAAAGTCACCCATTCCATCTCTCCAGAGATGCTGCCTGTCCCACTGACCTTTGTGCTAAATACAAACTAGACACAAGGAATTGCAGATGCTGGTTTACCAAAAATATAGATACCTGGTGCTGGTAGGAAGCGTGTCTGGAGAACAGATGTTTCAGAGTTCAAGGTGAGAGGGGAGAGATTTAAGAGATGTCAGGGACAACTTTTTCACTCAGAGGGTAGTCAGTCCCTATCTGAAATAGGCTGCCGGAGGAAGCTGTAGAAGTGGATACAATTACGACATTTGAAAGGATATATGGACAGGAAGGGTTCAGATGACAACAAACCAAATGCATGCAAATGAGACTAGCTCAGAATGCCAACTTGGTTGACATGGTTGAGTTGGGCCAAAGGGCCTGTTTCCATGCTGTACAGCTCTGTAACTCGAACTCTATGATGCTCTCTGACCTCAGCCATTCTGGCACAGTGGCACAGCTGGTAGAGATGCTGTCTCGCAGTGCCAGAGACCCAGGTTTGATCCTGATCTTGGGTACTCTCTGTGTGGAGTTTACACGTTCTCCCTCTAAGCGCGTGGGTTGCCTCCGGGTGCTCCGGTTTCCTCCCACACTCCAAACATGTGCGGGTTTGCAGGTTAATTGGCTTCTGTAAATTGCCCCTAATATGTAGGATAGACATAGTATACGAGTGATCATTGGTTGGCGTGGACTTGGTGGGCTGAAGGGTCTGTTTCTATGCTGTACCTCTAAACTAAACTAAACTAAACCAGAGCATGTTCACTTCCATGCAGATTTCCAGTAATGTGAGTTTTTTATATATTCATTTGCTGGGTGAAGTTTGCCTTGGCTCATTTTCAATGTAAAAGCAGTCAGTAGATTCTTCATTATGATGTTGACAGAAACTGGACTTTGTCCTAAAAGACAGCAATGTGACCCATTGTTGAACTGTCCAAACACAGGCAACATAGAACATAGAACAGTGCAGCACGGGTACAGGCCCTTCGGCCCACAATGTCTGTGCTGAACATGATGCCAAGCTAAACTAATCTCCTCTACTCACACGCGATCTATATCCTTCCATTCCCTGCATATCCATGTGCCTATGTCAAAAAGCTCAAACACCACTATCATATCGGCCTCCACTACCACCTCTGTCAGTGCGTTCCAGGCCCCCACCACCCTCTAAATAAAACATATCCTGCTCATCTCACAGGCCACTGAGTCCACACTGACCCTCAATGACCCGTTCACACTAGTTCTATGTTATCCCACTTTCTCTTCCACTCCCTACATACGAGGGGCAATTTACAAAAGCCAATTAATCTACAAAGCTGCGTCTTTGGGGTTTGGGTGGAAACTGGAGCACCCGGAGGAAACCCACGTGGTCTCGGGGAGAATGAGCAGACTCCACACAGACAGCACCCAAGGTCAGTGTCTGGTTTCACACCAATTCCTGCCACAATCTCATTCCTTTCCCCTTCCACCTGTATCCTTTCTTCTGGCTTCACATTTCACACCTCTTCATCCTTTACCTCCTTTTCTGAACTGTCCTCTCACTGAATAGAGAGTGGTCCTGACTTCCCACCTACCTCATTAGAGACCCTCAGACTATCTTAAATCGGACTTTACTAGACTATCTTGCACTAAATGTTATTCCCTTTATCCTGTATCTGTGTACTGTGGATGGCTCAATTGTAATCATGTATTGTCTTTCCACTGACTGGTTAGCACGAAACAAAAAGCGTTTCACTGTACAATACAATGCAATACAACACAATACAATCAGTTTTATTCGTAACATTGCACATAAAGTGTAAGTGAAATGAATTTGCCAGCAGCGGTACAATGATAAAGAACACACAAAAACACACAAAAAATTTAACACAAACATCCACCACAGCATTCATCACTGTGGTGGAAGGCACAAATATTCGGCCAGTCCTCCTCCATTTTCCCCCGTGGTCAGGACCTCAACCCTCTGCAGCCGCCGCTGCAGGCGTCCAGATGTACAGACAGGTAAAAGTCCAGGTAAGTCCAGAATCGGCTCTTCCCCACCGGAGACCGCGGCTTCAGGTTGGTGTAGGCCGCAGGCCGGCGGTCGAAGATTTATGTACCTCGGTACATGTGACATGTATCTCGGTACATGTGACAATAAACTAAACTAGCTCACAGTTTTTGTCTCATCCTCTTTGCCCTTTGTCCAAACATCGGCCCATCAAAGTCCCCCTTACTTGTATTCACCTATCAATCACCAGGCTTTGTTCAGCCCTTTTTCCCTTCCAGCTTTCTCCTCCCCAACCACTATCAGTCTGAAGATTGGTCCCGACCCGAATCGTCGCCTATCCGTGTCCTCCAGAGATGCTGCCTGATCTGCTGAGTTACTCCAGCACTTTGTGTCCATTTTTTGTAAACCAACATCTGCAGTTCATTGTGTCTTGCACAGAGACCATGCCAGACTGTTCAATTGATAGCTAAAGCCAGTGTGTTTGGTATGACTGGAATGGCTTGCTGGCAACTCTAAAAATATATAAACTAAATAGATGTACAGCAAACAATAATGTCATGTGAATGGTTTTAAGACCATTAGACATAGGAGTTGAATTAAGCCATTCTGCCCATCGAATCTACTCCGCCATTCAATCATGGCTGATCTATCTTTCACTCTCAACCCCATTCTCTTGCCATCTCCCCATAACCTTTGACACCCTTAACAATCATGAACCTATCAATCTCTGTTATAAAAACACCCAATGACCATCCTCCACTGTCTTCTATGGCAATGAATTCCAAAGATTCACCACCTTCTGGCTAAAGAAATTCATCCTCATCTCCTTTCTAAAGGTACGTCCTTTAATTCTGAGGCTGTGCCCTCTGAACTAAGGTTGTCCCACTAGTGGAAACACTTCTCCACATCCACTCTATCCAGGCCCTACATATTCAGTAGGTTTCAATGAGATTCCCCCTCATCCTTCTAAACTCCAGCGAGTCCAAACCTTCAACACTCCTCATATGGCGACCCAATCATCCCCAGGATCATTCTCGTACATCTCCGTGCTGGCGCGCATATTTGTCTGCATAAGCACGCACTAAAATAACAATTGTGAAAGGGAGCGCATATTGTATCATTTATTTGTAGCTGAAAATATTTTAAAAAGTGGAGCGTGACCATCAAATTAAAAATACCAAAGAAATGTCCAGATAAATCTGAAGGCCAAAGATGAAAGCAGCTGTGTGTCAAAGTTCTTGTATTCTGTCTAGTTGATATAAAGGGGAAGGGAATTGTGATGTGCGGTGAGGAGGAGGGATATGAAAGAGCAGTTTTAGTGACATTAACTGAGGAAGCCAAGAACAGCAACTAACAACATGCATGCAGCTGGATAGTGGTCATATTGATGAGAAACAGTTCATAGAAAGTCCGCTGAGTTACTCCAGCATTTTGTTCTATCTCTTGTTTAGTTTAGTTTGGTTTAGTTTAGTCTAGTTTAGTTTAGGGATACAGTATGGAAACAGACCATTGAGCCCACACCACCATTGCTCCCATTCACACTAGTTATCTGTTATACCTCATTCTTATCTATTCCCTACACACTTGAATAGGGAATAACATTTAATGCAATTACGTCTGAAGAAGGGTTTCGACCCAAAACGTTGCCTATTTCCTTCGCTCCATAGATGCTGCCTCGCCCGCTGAGTTTCTCCAGCATTTTTGTCTACCTAACGTTTAATGCAAGTCCAGAAAGTTTTATTAAAGATAGTTCAAAGGTCTCCAATGAGGTAGATGGGAGGTCAGGGCTGCACTAGTTGGTGGTAGGATGGTTCGGTGGCCTGATAACAGCTGGGAAGAAACTGCTCCTGAATGCAGAGATATACATTTTCCGATTTATGTGCTTCTTGCCTGATGGGAGAGGGGAGAGGGGAGAAGAGGGCGTGATTGGGGTGTCTGGTCCTTGATTATGCTGGTGGCCTTGCCGAGGCAGCGTGAAGTGTAGATGGAACTAACTAACTAACTCACACAATTGACCTCCATAAATTCTCACAACGCCTCCAAATTAAGCCTCGGCCCAAGTCAAATGTGTTTTATTGTCATATTTTCCAAACAGAACAATGAAATTCTTACTTGCAGCAACGCAACAGAATATGTAAATATAGTTCTCTGTAAACTATATAATAAATGAAAAGTAAACTATATATATTCATATATATACATACCACACCCACATACATACACATAAAACAACCAATAATAGCGGCAAAAGACAAAACCAATGCCCCCAAGTTTATACAATTCAGACCTTATTTGGAGGTTGAAGTGTTCAATAGCCTGAAGGCCGTAGTGACAAAGCTGTTCCTCAACCTGGACGTTACAGTTTTCAGTTAAATGAGAGCGTGACCAGGGTGGTGTGGGTCTCTGGTGGTGCTGTCTGCCTATTTGAGGCAGCGACTCCTGTAGATCCCTTCGATGATGGGGTGGTCAGTACCCGTGATGGACTGGGCAGAGTCTACTTTTTGCATCTTCTTCGTCGCTGGGCGGTTCGAGTTGCTGAACCAGGCCGTGATGCGACCCAAGTTGGTCTTAAGGAATTCAGCACAAATATGCTGATATACAATTATATACAATTTTTTTTTTAAACTCTTCATTCAATACTTCACTGTTCTGCATGAAACAAAAGATAGCTTTAACAAACCCGCCCAGCAAGTAAATGAATCAAACCGACCAAGACACGCCACACCCAACGAACATTATAGACAATTATACCCAAACCAATCTCCGCAATTTCCTGTTATATAGGTTAGGTTAATAATAACTCGTTTAATTTTTTTTTCTAAAGCAAAAAGCATATTAAAATACAAATACAAAGAAACTCTTCCACTTTAACGAAAACATCTTAATCATCTGTGGTTAATTGGCTGAGGCATAAAATAGTAAATTGTCCCTAGTGCGTAGGATAGCGCTAGTGTACGGGGTGATCGCTGGTCGGCGCGGACTTGGTGGGCCGAAGGGCCTGTATCCTCACTGTCCCTCTAAATTCTAAAATAAAGTAAAACTGTGTTTCAAGCTAAATGTCCTTTAATGCAGCAAAGCACTTCTTTATGTGACACCAATCAACATTTGCACATCAACTTACTTGTTAAATGTCACTTCTGACATCATGCAGGAATCCGAGACCTTAGCATAAACTAGGTTAGGGCAGCATAGGGGTGTAATGGTAGAGTTGCTGCCTTAACATGCCAGAAACCCGGGTTCGATCCTGACCTTGTGTGCCATCTGTATGGGTCTCCCTGTGACTGCGTGGGTTTTCTCAAAGGTGAACGGGCGAGGAGAAAGACGTCGGTTCGTTGAACCATCTAGACGTCCAAGGTGGGCAACAGCTGGAGGCCCTGCAGCAGCCTGGGGTTCGCCTGCAGAAATAAAGAAAATAGGTGGAGTAGGCCATTCAATATGATCATGGTTGATCATTCAAAATCAGTACCTCCTTCTTGCTATTTCCCCCATCCCTTGATTCCGGTAGCACTAAGAGCTAAATCTAACTCTCTCTTGAAATCTAACTCTCCTAGAGCACGGACTGGACTTTGAAAATGGCGCCAAAAACTGTCTCCTCTTGCATGCGGTCTCAGCGGCCACTCTGTACACTTTGCTAATCGGGGATTGTGCTTCAGTATGGCAATACTTTACTGAACTGTATGCAAATAAAGAATTTCACTGTGAGTTTGCACATGTGGCAATATAGCACCATTAACCATTCTAGCTGTCTTCCCCGCTACTACAATCAGAAGGACCGCGACACGGAACGTCACCTGTCCATGTTCTCCAGTGATGCAGCCTGGCTCGCTGAGTTACTCCAGCACTTTGAGTATTGCTCAAGTTTCCAGCATCTGCAGTTCCTTGTGTATTTAGTTCTTTTCTATTCTT
Source organism: Amblyraja radiata (assembly GCF_010909765.2). Classification (NCBI taxonomy): domain Eukaryota; kingdom Metazoa; phylum Chordata; class Chondrichthyes; order Rajiformes; family Rajidae; genus Amblyraja; species Amblyraja radiata. Next base: position 36,559,348 of record NC_045962.1, read on the forward strand.
CCACACAAGGTAATGCTCCATCTAGTGGCTCAGTTTGAGAAGCGGCAACATTCTCACATTAAAATTCATCATCTCAAATAGGTTCAGCTCCCTATGTGGGGAATAAAGCTGATCTCCAAAACCAATTTCCATGTGACTCCATTACACATTTATAAGTTGAATATTACACATTTTGACACTGCAGCTAACTATAGAGGTTGACAAAACATTTTGAAAGTTAAATAATTAACTTTTTAAACCATGTTGGCAGGATCTGCAGATGCTAGTTTAAACCAATGATAGACACAAAATGCTGGAGTAACTCAGCGGGACTGGCAGCATCTCTGGAGAGAAGGAATGAATGACGTTTTGGGTTGAGACCCTTCTTCAGTCTGAAGAAGGGTCTCGTCCCGAAACGTCACCCATTCCTTCTCTCCAGAGATGCTGCCTGTCCCGCTGAGTTACTCCAGCATTTTGTGTCTAACATTGTCAAACTAATTGCTCAAGGGCAGCACAGTGACACAGCAGTAGAGTTGCTGACTTACAGCACCAGAGACCGGGGTTCGATCCTGACTATGGGCGCTGTCTGAATGGAATTTGTACGTTCTCCCTGTGACCGCATGGGTTTTCTCTGGGTCCTCCCACACTCCAACGATGTGCAGGTTTGTAGGTTAATTGGCTTCTGTAAATTGTAAATTGTCCCCAATGTGTAGCATAGAGCTAGGTGATCACTGGTCGGCATGCAATTTGTGGGCTGAAGGGCCTGTTCCCATGCTGTAATTCTAAAATAAAGTTCAAGAATCAAGAGTGTTTAATTGTCATATGGCCTGGCAACAGAACAATGAAGTTCTTACTTGCAGCAGCTTAACAGGCCCATTAGCACTAACACATAGATAAATGTACAATAATCAATGATATAATAAATTAATAAATAGTAATACCAGGTAATCAGACCATAATAGTGCAAAACCGAAGTCCTTAGTGCAACCAAAACAAAGCCCGGCGTAGGGTTGCTAAGGTAGGGCTCGTTATAAGGCCATAAGACATAGGAGCAGAATTAGGCCATTCGGTTCATCGAGTCGACTCCGCCATTCGATCATGGCTGATCTATATTTCCCTCTCAACCCATTCTCCTCCTATTCCACCCATAACCTTTGATGCCCTTACTAATCAAAAACCTATCAATCTCCGCTTTAAAAATACCAATTGACTTGGACTCCACTGCCGTCTGTGACAATGAAGTCTACAGATTCATCGCCCTCTGGCTAAAGAAATTCCTCCATGTATGACACATATCAACTGCTTTAGCAAGGATCTGCGCTCACTACAATTATACGGATCAATAGGGGATAAACACAAAGTGCTAGAGTAACTCAGCGGCTCAGGCAGCATCTCTGGAGAAAAGGAATAGACGACATTTCGGGTTAAAACCCTTCTTCAAACTCAGAGTTGGGGAAGGAAAACTAGAGGTATAGAAACATAGAAAATAGGTGCAGGAGTAGGCCATTTGGCCCTTCGAGCCAGCACCGCCATTCAATATGATCATGGCTGGTCATCCAAAATTAGTACCCCGTTCCTGCTTTCTTCCCATATCGCTTGATTCTGTTAGCCCTAAGAGATAAATCTAACTCTCTCTTGAATATATCACCGCATGAATACATCACCACATGGGAAAAGGTTCAGAACAAATCAGAGCCAGCACCAATGACCAAGGAAAGGTGGAGCCCACAATGGTCCATTGTTGGCTGTGGAAGAGATGATAATGAAAGGATATATGGATGCTGACTACAAAGGGATATATGGATATATATAACAACAGGTGATGTGATCTCTGTGTCCCTACTCTGTGCTTGATTCTTGGGCAATAAGAATTATGAGAGTTTTAGATAGGGTAGACAATTAAAATTGGATTATAATTTTTCCGAGAACATTTTAAAACACAAATAAGGGGCAAAATATTGAACATGGTCATAGAGTCACACAGCATGGAAACAGGCCCTTCGGCCCTACTTGTCCATACAAGATGCCCCATCTACACTAGTCCTACTTGTCTGCGTTTGCTACCTTTCTCTCTATCCTACCCATGTACCTGTCCAAATGTATTGTAAATGCTGTAATTGTACCTGCGTCAACTACTTCCTCTGGCAGCTCGTTCCATATAACTACCATTCTCATTGTAAAAAAGTTGCTCCTATCTCTCCTTATAGCTCAGGCCCAGGCAACATCCTTGTAAATATTCTGTGCTCTGCTTCCTAAAGCAGGGTGACCAAAACCAATCACAATACTCCAAATGCGGCTTCACCAACATCTTGTACAACAGTCACCAATACATAGACCGGCTGTTATACCCACAACTTCTTCTAAATACTTTCATATATTTACATGATTTCATTTATAATCACATGCCAAGCCTTAAGTAGTTTCACAAGAACATCCTACCCCAAGGCAAAACAACGACAATTTTCTTAAAACTTGAAAACCTGACAAAATACAGCTGTCTGTACAGTATGAGGGGCTTGAACAGAATTGTCCTCCATTCATCTACCCATTTGCCTCACAAAAATGCCGAGTTAATTTTTTCCATATCTCAAATTTCTGGGTAATAACTTGTGAATTCATTGGAGATCCTCAGTCTTCATTGGAGACCTTCGAACTTTTCTTTAATTGAATTCACTGGACTTTAACTTGCACTAAAGGTACTCCCTTTAACCTGTATCTGTACGCTGTGGACTGCTTAATTTTAATCATGTATAGTCTTTTCACTGATTGAATAGTACATGACAAAAAAGCTTTTCACTGTACCTTGGTACAAGTGACAATAATAAATCATGCAAGGGTGAATTTCAGTGAATTTCAAGTCGGAATGTGGTCCTGATCTTCCCACCTACCTCATGTGGACATTTTACTTTTTCTCTGGAACTGTTATGCTAAAATGCTAAAAAAAACAACTATATTCTGCACTTTGGTATCTTTCTCTTCACTCTACTTGTTGTACATGAGTTTGGCTTGGTTGTACTCAAGTATAGTTATATCGGATTTGATCAGATAGCATGCAAACAAAAGCTTTTCACTGTACCTCAGCACACGTGGCAATAATAACCCAAACCCCAAAGCAGGGAAGGCTGCCTCTATTTACCTGTTTATGAATTTAGTTCAGATACAAAATATAAAAGGCCACGTGCAAACTTTAAAAGCGTTATTGTACTCATCATAGTTCTGGACAAAAAACACTTTTCAAGCATTCAGGGGCAACTAGATAGCTCAAGGAAAGGATTTGAATGGATAGAGCCACGGTTTCTGCTTCTTCTTGTTAGCCCCTACATTGACAATGAAAATCGCAATGTTATACAAATAGTGTCAACAAGTAGTGTCAACAAATAGATACAGAAATGGTCAAGCAGACCCGAAAGTCATTATCCTCAAAAATTCCTACTTTAATATTCTGAAGAAGGATCCTGACCCAGAACATTGCCTGTCCATTCCCTCCGGAGATGCTGTAGACTCGTTGAGTTCCACCGGCACTTTGTGTTTGCTCAAGATGCCAGCACCTCCAGTTCCTTGTGACTCTACTTTGTTAAGCTTTTCCTTGGTGGTCCTTTAATGTTGGAGACTTCACTTCAACCTGATTTTCTGAGAACATTTCTTACACTGGACTTTATCTTGCACCAAGCGTTAATCCCCTTATCCTGTATCTGTAAACTGTGAATGGCCCGACAGTATTCATGTTGTATTTTCTCTGATTGGATAGCACGTAATAAAAAGCTTTCCACTGTACCTCAGTACACGTGACAATAATAAACTAAACGTGGAGTAGGGCTGGTAGGAGAATTAACAGGGGTCTGGGCTTCCACGCCCTCCTCGCCCGGGGCACAAAGGTGGGCGGGCGAGGAGAGGGACGTCGGTTCGCTGGACGATCCACGCTTCCAAGGAAGGTGACGGCTGGAGGCCCTAGAGCAGCCTGGGGCTCGCCTGGATCGGGAGCTGCTCATAAGACCTAGAGTGCGGACTAGACTTTTGAAAATTGTGCCAAAACCTGGCGCCTCAGCATTCAGTCTCAGTGGACTATTTCTGTACTTTTGCTAATCGGGGATGTGCTTAGGTTTGACAATACTGTACTAGACTGTGTGTAAGAAAATAATTTTATTGTGCATTTGCGCTTGTGCAAATAAAAGGACATTGAACCATTAATCTCAGTACAATCCTGGTGAAAAATGCAACAGTTCCAAGCTTTGGACACTAGAGGGCTCTGGAGGTCATGTCTGACAATTAGACCAGACTTTTTTAGGCTTTAGAGACACAGCATGGATACAGGCCCTTCGGACCACCCAGTCCGCATAGTCCAACAATCACCCCAATATTAGCCCTATCCTACACGTTGGGGACAATTTACAATTTCTAGAAGCCAATTAACCTACAAGCCTGTACAATAGACAATAGGTGCAGGAATAGGCCATTCGGCCCTTCGAGTCAGCACCGCCATTCACTGTGATTATGGCTGATCATCCCTAATCAGTTCCCCGTTCCTGCCTTCTCCCCAATATCCCCTGACTCTACTATCTTTTAGAGCCCTATCTAGGTCTCTCTTGAAAGTATCCAAAGAACCGCCTTCTACAACCCTCTGAGACAGAGAATTCCACACTCACAATTCTCTGTGTGAAGAAGTGTTTCTTCGTCTCCGTTCTAAATGGCTTACTCCTTATTCTTAAACTGTGGCCCCTGGTTCTGGACTCCCCCAACATCGGGAACATGTTTCCTGCCTCTAGCATGTCCAAACCCTTAATAATCTTATATGTTTCAATATGATAGCCTCTCATCCTTCAAAACTCCAGAATACAAGCCCAGCTGCTCCATTCTCTCAGCATATGACAGTCCCGCCATCCCGGGAATTTACCTTGTAAACCTACGCTGCACTCCCTCAATAGCAAGAATGTCCTTCCTCAAATTAGGGGACCAAAACTGCACTCAATACTCCAGGTGTGGTCTCACTAGGGCTCTATACAACTGTAGAAGGACCTCTTTGCTCCTATACTCAACTCCTCTTGGTATGAAGGCCAACATGCCATTCGCTTTCTTCACTGCCTGCTGTACCTGCATGCTTACTTTCATTGAATTATGAACAAGGATCTCCAGATCCCGTTGTACTTCCCCTTTTGCCAACTTGACACCATTTAGATAATAATCTGCCTTCCTGTTTTTGCTACCAAAGTGGATAACCTCACATTTATCCACATTAAACTGCATCTGCCATGCATCTGCCCACTCACCCAACCTGTCCAAGTCACCCTGCATTCTCATAGCATCCTCCTCAGTTCGCACCGCCACCCAGTATTGTGTCATCTGCAAATTTGCTAATGTTACTTTGAATCCCTTCATTTTTTCAATTCAATTCAATTCATCTTTAATGTCATTGCACAAATACAAGTATGGGACAACGAAATGCAGTTTAGCGTCAGTCCGTAGTAATAGTGCAATATAGAAATAAAAATACAGAATAAGCAAACAATGTGGACGGAGAGACTGGAGAAATCTATCGGCGGGACTCCGAGTTCAGCAATGTGATAGTGTTGTTGTAGAAGCTGTTCCTCATCCTACTCGTACGAGACCTGAGGCTCCTGTACCGCCTCCCTGATGGGAGGAGGGCAAACAGTCCATGGTTGGGGTGGGAGGGGTCTTTGATGATCTTCCCGGCCCGTCTCAGACACCGTTTTCGGTGGAGGGCATCCATGGCAGGGAGCGGGGCACCGATGATGTACTGAGCGGTTTTCACCACCCGTTGTAGTGTCTTCCTGTCCGCTATGGTGCAACTGCTGTACCATACCGTGAAGCAGGTGATCAGGATGCTTTCGGTGGTACAGCGGTAAAAGTTGGTCAGGATCTGGGGGGACAGGTGAGCTTTCTTGAGCCTCCTCAGGAAGTAGAGGCGCTGCTGCGCCTTTTTGAACAGCTTGGAGGTGTTGAGGGACCAGGACAGATCCTCCGAGATGTGTACCCCGAGGAATTTGTAGTTGGAGACGCGCTCCACCTCAGTCCCGTTTATATGGATGGGGGTATGTCTGCCCCCTCTGATCTTCCTGAAGTCAACAATAATTTCCTTCGTCTTCTTGGAGTTGAGGACGAGGTTATTGTTGGCACACCAGGTTGTCAGGTGCTGGACCTCCTCTCTGTAGGCTGACTCATCGTTGTCACTGATCAGTCCTACCACCGTGGTGTCGTCGGCAAAATTAATGATGGCGTTGGAGCCATTCTTAGGGATGCAGTCATGGGTGAAGAGGGAGTAGAGGAGAGGGCTGAGCACACAGCCCTGTGGCACGCCGGTGTTCAGTGTTATAGTGGAGGAGGTGAGGTTGTTGACCCTAACAGACTGTGGTCTGTTGGTGAGGAAATCCAGTGTCCAATTGCAGAGGGAGGTGGAGATGCCAAGTCCGCTGAGTTTGGTGATCAAGCTGGCGGGGATGAGTGTTAAAGGCGGAGCTGAAATCAATGAACAGCATCCTGATGTAGGTGTTATTGCTGTCCAGGTGGGTCAGGGCAGAGTGTAGGGCCACCGATATGGCGTCCTCTGTAGACCTGTTGGTCCGGTAGGCAAACTGATGGGGGTCCAGTGTGGGGGGGAGGCTGGCTTTGAGGTGAGCCAAGATCAGCCGCTCAAAGCACTTTGCAATGACAGGGGTGAGTGCCACTGGGCGGAAATCGTTGAGACTCCCTGTAGCTGATTGTTTGGGCACTGGCACAATGGTTGATGTCTTGAGGCAAGTGGGGACAACACCCTGGGCCAGTGACAGATTGAAAATGTCAGTGAAGACCAGGGATAGTTGTCCAGCACGTGCCCTGAGCACCCGCCCGGGGATGCCAACGGGGCCGGCAGCTTTGTGCTCATTCACCTTGCTCAGTGCATCTTGTACAGCAGAGGTGGAGAGACTGAGGGGTTGTTCATTCGGGAAGATGTGGCCTCATCTATATTCCCCTCCGCCACCATAGATGAGGCTCGCACCAGGGTCTCATCCATACCCCGCAACACTGCTCTCTCTCCCCATCCCCGCACTCGTAACATGGGCAGAGTCCCCCTAGTCCTCACCTTTCACCCCACCAGCCGGCAAATACAACAAATAATCCTCCGCCATTTCCGCCACCTCCAACGTGACCCCACCACTCGCCACATCTTCCCATCTCCCCCTATGTCTGCCTTCCGCAAAGACCGCTCCCTCCGCAACTCCCTTGTCAATTCTTCCCTTCCCTCTCGTACCACCCCCTCCCCGGGCACTTTCTGTTGCAACCGCAAGAAATGCAACACCTGTCCCTTCACCTCCCCCCTCGACTCCATTCAAGGATCCAAGCAGTCGTTCCAGGTGCGAAAAAGTTTCACCTGTATCTCCTCCAACCTCATCTACTGCATCCACTGCTCTAGATGTCAGCTGATTTACATCGGGGAGACTATGCGGAGGTTGGGCGATCGTTTCGCCGAACACCTCCGCTCAGTCCGCAATAACCTACCTGAACTCCCAGTGGCTCAGCACTTCAACTCCCCCTCCCATTCCCAATCCGACCTCTCTGTCCTGGGTCTCCTCCAGAGTGAGCAACACCGGAAATTGGAGGAACAGCACCTCATATTCCGCCTGGCTTGCTTGCGTCCGGATGGCATGAACGTTGAATTCTCCCAGTTTTGCTAGCCCTTGCTGTCTCCTCCCCTTCCTTAACCCTCGAGCTGTCTCCTCCCATCCCCCCGCCCTCGGGCTCCTCCTCCTCCCTTTTTCCTTCCTTCTCCCCCCCACCCCCCATCAGTCTGAAGAAGGGTTTCGGCCCGAAACGTCGCCTATTTCCTTCGCTCCATAGATGCTGCTGCACTCGCTGAGTTTCTCCAGCATTTTTGTGTACTTTCTGAGGTGTATGAGTTGATGTCCACTTGGGAGTTAAAGGTGGCCTGGGTGGCAAACAGACTCCAGTCTGTTTGCTGAAACAGTTCCTGTAAAACAGAGACAGCCCCCTCAGGCCAAACCTTCACTGTCCTCACGGTAGGTTTCACACGTTTGATCAGAGGTGTGTATTTGGGGAGCAGGAACAGAGAGAGGTGGTCAGACTGTCCAAGGTGGGGGAGGGGGAGGGCTTTGTAGGCTTCAGTAATATTAGTATATACTAAGTCCAGAATATTGTTTCCTCTGGTTGGGCAGGAAACATGCTGATGGAACCTGGGGAGTAGTTTTAAGGTTGGAGTGGTTGAAATCACTCGCAACAATAAATGCCCCCTCTGGGTGATTTCATCTAAATCATTGTATATTGTAAATGGCTGTGGTCCCAGCACCGAGACTTGTGGTACCCCACTAGTCACTGCCTGCCATTCTGAAAGGGACCTGTTAATCCCTACTCTTTGTTTCCTCTCTGCCAACCAATTTTCTATCCATGTCAGCACTGTACCCCCAATACCATGTGCCCTAATTTTGCCCACTAATCCGGTGGGAAGGCGGCCGTTCCTGGCACCCCAAGCCGCTGGGGGTTCTCCCGACGCCGGAGTACCATCACCCGGTGAGAACATCGGGCGCCGTGGCGGCAACTGTGGAGGCCTCAATAGGCCCGACTATGGGTGGACAAGAGGATGGGGACTGGACTTTGTGCCTTCCCCCACAGTGGGAATCACTGTGGGGGGATGTTTTGATGTTGAATTTCTTTATGAATACTGTGTTGTATTTTTATTAGTGTGCTGCAAGGACATCAGAATTTCCCCTGAATAAGGGGATTAATAAAGTAATCAATCAATAATCTCCTATGTGTGACCTTATCAAATGCTTTCTGAAAGTCCAGGTGCACTACATCCACTGGCTCTCCCTTGCCCAGTTTCCTAGTTACATCCTCAAAAGATTCCAGAAGATTAGTCAAGCATGATTTCCCCTTCGTAAATCCCCTAGAAATTTTTAAAAAATTAAATGATTGATCACATATGTGGTATAGAATAATGGAGTTTGAAACACAGTAACTTTTAGGAGATATTGTTAACATAAATTTATTGTTGACTAGTATTTAAGTATAAACTGGAAGTCATGTTGCAGCTCTACGGGACTGGCAAGGCTGCATTTGGAGTATTGTGTGCAGTTCTGGTCGCCCCATTATAGGAAGGATGTGGTGGCTTTGGAGAGGGTGCAGAGGTTTACCTGAATACTGCCAGGATTAGAGGGTTTCGGCTACAGGGAGAGGTTGGACAAACTTGGATAGTTTTCCTCCGTTGTAGACAAAAATGCTGGAGAAACTCAGCGGGTGCAGCAGCATCTATGGAGCGAAGGAAATAGGCAACGTTTAGGGCTGAAACCCTTCTTCAGACTCGCCTGAGGTTGAGGGGAGACCTGACTGAAGTATATAAAATAATGACAGTCATAGATAGAGTCGACAGTCAGAATCTTTTTTCCCCGAGGGTGGGACTACCAACGAATAGAGGGTAAGGCTTTAAGGTGAGTTTAAAGGAGATGTACAGGGCAACTTTGTTACACAGAGAGTGGTGGGAGACTGGAACGCACTGCTGTGGTGGTGGTGGGGTGGAGACAGATTCAATAGATGCATTTTGGATGCTTTTAAATAGGCACATGGACATGCATGAAATGGAGGGATCTAGATCACATGCAGGCAGAGGAGATGAGCTTATCTTGGCATTATGTTTGGCTCGGATATCGCGTGCCTTTCCTGTGCGGACCATTCTATAATGTAAAATAAATACAGGCCCGCCAACGATTTTCCCGGCACCATTGGTTCTAGAGCCTTGCTAGATTATCCGCAGATTTCAAGTGTGATCTAGTAATTTTGTCCGGATTAAAGGAGGTGCCAGATCACTGGTTGTCGGAAAAATCGCTGGTGGATCTGTATGTAAAAAAATAGAATTCAAATTTTTAAAGTTTCAAATATGTTTTATATATTCTTAGTGTACAGAAAATGGAAACATTGTAAATATCAGGACTTTATGGAGTTGTTAATTTTAAATACAAAGGTAAATCAGAGCATTTATACATATAAAAATTGGAAATCTGCAAGTGGATATCGACAGTGTTTTTACTCTTAACATAAATATTCTGCAACTTTTGAAAATCAGCAAAATTAAACTACACCATACATTAGAATTCCTTTCTCCCCCAAAATAATTGCTTGACAAAGTTTGAATGAAACTTTGAATACATATACAACAAACCATTCCAACAAGTGATTAAGAGACGATTTTGAGCTATTTCATAAGCCTTCATATTAGAAGCTAAACAAGAAGTATTTACCTGAACCAATATTCCTTTAACCAATTCATCAACTTTTGGTCATTAAAGATGGAAAAAAAGTATCATCCTTGGCATTACATACAAAATGGAGATAACAGCTGAGTTAAAGAAAAAGTTGTTTTTATCCAGACAAAATTTTCACCATTTATATATTTTCTGTGTAACACATTTCTTGATTTGGCTTTGAGATTCCAGTGAAACACATCAATGCTTTACCTCGACAGAGACAGAGACAGAAAAATTAATTGGCTTCCAATTTAGAGGCAACAGTTTTGGGAACCAAGGCTGGCCTGAAAATATACATTGTGCAAACGCAACATTGCTGAATGTTCATCAGAGAAATCAAAATATTTCATGGCTTTTATTTTACAGTACATATGAGAAAAAGTTGGAAATCACATTCTAAACTAGCTAAGCTTGAAGATAATTCTGATTTAAAAAACATGGCAGTTATATCTTCAATTGAATTTAAAACATTATCGTCCTTGTTACAATAACGCGTTCACGATTACTGCAGCTGTGCATGCACAGCATAAAGATTTTGCGCAGAAGTGTAAATTCTCATCTGAAAGTGTGAACGAGAGTTTTAAGTGCGTACAACTTTCACACAGGGCGTACAATATTTGTATCCTCATAATTACTTGATGCACCACATCCATTCAATACCGAGACACAACCTCACCTAATCCAGTGAAATGCCTTTTGTAGTGCAAGAGAGAAGATACTGGTGACCTGTGAGCTTAACGATCACTCCTCAAATTTCAAAGTTGAATTTGGATATGTATCGAAATGCCAAGTCAAATTTAGTAAAGGGTTAGTGCACGTGATTAGATGGTGGTGAATGTTTGCGCTTTTCGAAGTCCAGCAGCCCCGTCTCCCGAGAGAATCGCATCCAGTACTGCTTGATGAACCTCTCCCGGGTTGCTGATCGGAGAAGGTAAAGGAGGCTTTGGGATTCCCGATGGAGATGGCACCTGTGGACGGAATGGTTTTGGAAGCGTTGCTGGCACTGGGCGGTGACAATCCCCTTTTATGTCCTTTTCAGCAAGGCTTACCTGTAAAAGATTACAAGACAATAGCAATTGATGAAAAAAAACTCCTCTTTTCTTAAAGTATGGGAAGTGACTTCAGATTTTACTTTTTCCCATCCTCTCCCCTCTCCCATCAGGTAAGAGGTACAGAAGTGTGAAAACGCACACCTCAAGATTCAGCAGCAGTTTCTTCCCAGCTGATATTGGGCAACTGAACCATCCTCTCACCAACTAGAGAGCTGTCCTGAGCTCGCATATACCTCATTGGAAACATTTGAACTATCTTTAATATTATATCTTGCACTTAATGTTATACCTCTCAACCTTTAGCTGACCACGGCGCATGGTTTGATTGTATTCATATATTGCTTTTTCTTTGTCAAGGTAGCACGCACCAAAATCTTTTCACCGAACCTCCCCAAGACCGCTCCCTGTGACCCTATGGGTTTTCTCTGGGTGCTCCGGTTTCCCCCACATCCCCAAAACATGGCTTTGTAGGTTAATTGGCTTCTGTGAACTGTAAATTAGCTCTAGTGTGTATGGTAGTGTTAGTGTACGGGGTGATCATTGGTCGGCATGGACTCGGTGGGCCGAAGGGCCTGTATCGCTAAAGTAAAGTCCAAATAAAAGAGTTATTTAAGAAAGAGTTGTTTAAGAAAGGATCTCGACCCGAAACGTCGCCCGTTCCTTCTCTCCATAGATGCTGCCTCACCCGCTGAGTTTCTCCAGCATTTTATGTCTACCTCCAAATAAAAGAGTTGTTGCCTTTACTATCTGCAATGGCTCTCAATGAGGCAAGTATATATTTTTGTTTATTTCTGAGTTCTGTTGGTGTTCAAAAAAAATATCTACACTTTTTTTTCCAAGCTGTCAAAGAAGCTCCAAGACTCCAAAACAAAGATTTTGACACCATGGCCTTTTCTGACAAAATTATTGAATTAAAAATATATATATTACTTTGTACATTTGACAGCTCTGGGCCTGTACAACTCGGAGGGTAGAAGGACGAGGGGGATCTCATTGAAACTCACAGAATAATGAATGGCCTGGATAGAGTGGATGCGAAGAAGATGTTTCCACTAGTGGGAGAGTCCAGGACCAGAGGGCACAGCCTCAGAATAAAAGGACGTAGAAGGATTAAAAGGAGATGGGGAGGAATTTATTTAGCCAGAAATTGGTGAATCTGTAGAATTTATTGCCACAGAGGACAGTGGAGGCCAAGTTATTGCGTAGTTTTAACGCGGAGATTGATAAATTCTTGATTAATATGGGTGTCAAAGGTGTGGGGGGAAGGCAGGAGAATGGAGTTGAGAGGAATAGAAAGATCAGCCACGATTGAATGACAGAACAGTCTTGTGGACTGAATGACCTAATTCTGCTCCAATACCTTATGGTCAATTAAATAATAAACCTAAACTTGCAGGACATTTGCCATAACATCACCCTATTACTAATGTCCTATTATCTTTATGCTTGATAACATCTCTCGACCACACTTCTTAGTTTAATCCAAGCCTTTAATCTTTTTCTGCTTCTGAACCTTTCCCAACCCTTCTCATTCCACCACCATATTTAAAAGGTCCAATAATTACCCTATTTAGTTTGATTTGCCAGAACACTACTACTTCATACAGAGTCAGTCCCATTGCAACTTGCTCCTGTCTCCAGATATCATGCCATAGTCTCAAGCATCAAAATACCATCTTCTAACATTTCTCTTCCACACATGCATTCAACTTTCCAGGTTGGCCATCTGGACAACAATTAGTGCTCAGATTAAGATTATTCCCTTTGATGTTTGGCATGTTGAATTTGCAGTCCAGCTCTTCCCACTCTCTCAGCAGAACCAATGTCACTGGTGCTCACATGGACTATGATGCAGGTTTAGGCTTATTATTGTCACGTACCACAGGACAATGAAAAGCTTTGTTTTGCATACTATCCAATCCGATCAGATAGCACCATACATAAATACAATCGACTCAATCTCAAGTACAATAGATAGGATGCACCTTTAGAAAGGAGGAATTTCTTTAGCCAGAGGGTGGTGAATCTGTGGAATTAATTGTTCCCAGATGGTGGTGGAGGCCAAGGCATTGACTATTTTTAAGGCAGATATTGACAGATACTTGATTAGTAAAGAGCCTGTCCCATGTCGATTTTTTTCAGCGACTGCCGGCATCATGAGGGAAAGATAGATCAGCATTGATTGAATGGAGGAATGGATTTGATGGGCCGAATGGCCTACTTCCGTTCCCATGACTTATGATTTAGAGAGCAAAGGGGAAGATACAGAGTGCAGAATATAGTTCTCAGCATTGTAGCGCATCAGTTCCATAGACAAAGTCTACTGTCCGCAATGGGGTAGAGGTGAATCGGACAGTACCCTAGTTTATGGAAGGACCGTTCAGAAACCTGATAACAGAGGGGAAGAAGCTGTTACTGAGATGGCTTGATGAGTCTTCACATTTAAATCCTTCTGCGACTGTGAGACGATTTCCCTCGGCAGGGGATTTGGTAGACAACCAATTCATTGAAAATCATGGTCGCAATATTGGGGTGGCACAGTGGCGCAGCAGTAGAGTTGCTGCCTTACAGCGCCAGAGACCCAGGTTTGATCCTGACCATGGGTGCTGTCTGTACACTCTCCCTGTGACAGCGTGGGTTTTCTCCGGGTGCTCCAGTTTCCTCCCACACTCCAGAGATGAACAGATTTGTAGTTAATTGTACACTGTCCCGAGTGTATAAGATAGAGTTAGTATACAGGGTGACCACTTGTCGGCCGGGACTCGGTGGGCCAAAGGGCCTGTTACCGCACAGTACCTCTAAAGTCTGAAGTCCAAACGGCACAGAACTTTATCTAAGCCTCTGACTGCACTGTTCCTTATTACTAACTCTTATATTTTTGCATCTTCCAGAAGAATGGCAAGGCCACATTTATAGTATTGTGCTCAGTTTTGGCCACCATGATATAGGAAAAACGTTGTCAAGCTGGAAAGGGTGCAGAGAAGATATACAACGATATTGCCAGGATTCAAGAGCCTGAGCTATAGGGAGAGGTTGAGCAGGCTAGGACTCTATTCCTTGGAGCGCAGGAGGATGAAGGGTGATCTGAAAGAGGTGTACAAAATCATGAGAGGAATAAATCCAGTCTTTTGCCCTGGGTAGGGGAATCAAGATCCAGAGGACATGGGTTTACAGTGAGAGGGGAAGAATGTAATAGGAACCTGAGGGGTAACTTTTTTTACACAATGAGTGGTTGATGTATGGAATGAGCTGCCAGAGGAGGTGGTTGAGGCAGGTACGATCACAACGTTTAAAATACATATGGACAGGTACATGGATCGGATAAGTTTAGAGTGATATGGGCCAAACGCAGGTAGTTGGGACCCGTGCAGATGGGGCATGTTGGTCCGCTCTACAACTCTCTGTGAGAATGAACACCCTTAAATTGTATCATTTTGTTCCTCCTTATCGTTATCTCATCCATACATTTGGCAAAAAAATCTCAAGAGCTTTAAACAAATGCAATAGCCAAATTTATTCTTGGGGTCCCTTGTCCTGTTTACCGAAGCCCTGCAAAGCTGCATCAAGACTTCCTGACTCTTATAATCAATGCGTCGACCTATGAGGGCAAGCATACCATATGCTTTTATACCACTCTATCTACTTGTGTTGCTATCTAGCTGGATGTACCTCAAGATCCCTCTGTTCATCAGGTCACAGATATAAATTAGATATTTAGATTAGTTTAGAGATACAGAGTGGAACCAGGCCCATATCCATCATTTTGTTCCTCCATATCTTTACCTCATCCATACATGTGGCAAAAAATCTCATGTGAGCTTTAAACAAATGCAATGGCGAAAGTTCTTCTTGAAACCTCACCCACACACTAGTTCATTCCTACACTCTAGGGACAATTTACAGAAGCCAATTAACCTCAAAACCTGCACGTCTTTGGGATGTTTGAGGAAACCAGAGAAAACCCACGCGGTCACGGGGAGAACGTACAAACTCCGTACAGAGAGCATCCCAGGTCAGGATCGAACCCAGGTTTATGGTGTTGTAAGGCAGCAACTCTATCGCTGCGCCACCGTGCTGCCTCGTACATGGGCCATATGTGAACTGATGGCCAGAGGGATTATACAGGGCATCCAGGTTCCTTTCCAAAACTGGCAGCAACATGCTGCAGCCCACTGATCAATGCCAGAGCAGCAAAGAAAGTGATTCTTGGTGTTGTGAGTTTGGAGCCAAGAGGAACTCTCTCTGCCAAACCCTTCCCCTCTAGGGGTCAACATCGATGTGCTGAGAGCTTCTTATGGGGAGGGGGGGGGGGGGCAGATGCTCCATGATATACAGCTTCCTCCGGGGCTGGCAAACTCATATCTCATGGGTCTGCCATCAACGTCGCTAGGCATGGGAGTCACTTGGATAATGGTCAAATTTAATCAAGATCCTGATTAGAGAACCAAGCATTTTAGGTCAGTTATGCTTTGAAACGTTCAAGTAAAAACTGGCAGACCGTGGAGAAAAAATCTCTGGGAAATGGACCAAGAAAGTTACTAGCAATTTCACATCTGTTAAATTCTGCCAGGGGAAGGAATTAGCACATGGTTCGGTTCAGAATACTTTTGCGTATATTCTTACGGCAGGATTAGTACAGGGCCCTAGTGAGACCACACCTGGAGTATTGTGTGCAGTTTTGGTCTCCAAATTTCAGGAAGGACATTCTTGCTATTGAGGGAGTGCAGCATAGGTTTGGAAGGTTAATTCCCAGGATGGCGGGACTGTCAGATGTTGATAGAATGGAGCAGCTGGGCTTGTACACTCTGGAATTTAGAAGGATGAGAGGGTATCTTATTGAAACATATTAGATTACTAAGGGTTTGGACACTCTAGAGGCAGGAAACGTATTCCCGATGTTGGGGGAGTCCAGAACCAGGAGCCACAGTTTAAGAATAAGGGGTAAGCCATTTGGACCGGAGATTAAGAAACACTTTTTCTCACAGAGGGTTGTGAGTCTGTGGAATTCTCTGCCTCAGAGGGCGGTGGAGGTCAATTCTCTGGATACTTTCACGAGAGAGCCAGATAGGGCTCTTAAAAATAGCGGAATCAGGGGATATGGGGAGAAGGCAGGGGATGATCAGCCATGATCACATTGAATGGCAGTGCTGGCTCGAAGGGCCGAATGACATACTCCTGTACCTTTTGTCTTTTGTCTCTGGTCTATCTGATTTAGTACAGCTGCTACCTGGGAAATAATGGTTTGTATACAACCTGACTAAATATTTCAGCAAAACACAAAGTGCTGGAGGAACTCAGCGGGTCAGGCAACATCTGTGGAGGGAATGGACAGGTGACGTTTCAAATCTGCACCCTTTAGTTTAGTTTAGAGATACAGCAGGTAAACAGCCCTCTGACCATCGATCACCGATTCACACTATTTCTATGTTATCCCACTTTCACATCCACTCCCTACACATTACGGGCAATTTACAGATGGCCAATTAACCTACAAACCATCACATATCTTTGGGTTGTGTGAGGAAACCGGAGCACCCAGAGGAAATCCACGTGGTCGCGGGGAGAACGTAAAAACTCCACACAGAGAGCAGCCGAGGTCAGAATCGAACCCGGGTCTCTGGCGCTGCGAGGCATCAGCTCTACCAGTTGTACCACTGTGTTGTCCATTCTTCAGGCTGATGTGATGGAGTTGGAAAAGTGAGGTGGGGGTGGGACAAAGCCTGGCGAGTGGTAGGTGGATACAGGTGAGGGGGGTAATTCGGAGATGGGTGGAGTAAGTGACAGAAGTTGGCGGTGAAAAGGAGACAAAGAAGTGTCAGATAAGGAGAGAAGAGGAGGAGTGAAATATAAAACCAGAGGGAGGGATATGGGCGGAAGGGGTCAGGCGGAGGAGAAAGAGGGGAAATGGGGGACTCAGGAATGGGAGTCGAGTGTACAATGGAGAGGAAAGAAGGGTCCCGACCTGAAACATCACCTTTCCATTCCCTCCACAGATCCTTCCACTGAGTTCCTCCAGCACTTTGAGTTTTGCACTTTGAGATCCCAGTATCTGCAGTTCCTTGTGTCTCCGAGTAAATATTTCCCTTCCTTCATATGATATATCAGTGTATATAGTATAACACGAGAAATGTCACGGAGGGATTTTTTTTTTTGTTTTAAGTCGTGTTACATGTTTACCCAAATTTCTGATAAGGTCAAAATATCGGATTCAAATTAAATTCTCCAGACAGACGAACAACAATTATACTTGAAAATAACGAATTAAGTACAACACAATGACTAGGACTTGCATTTGGAATTTTAATTGTATGTCTCACAAGGAACTGCAGATGTTGGTTTACACGAAGATAGACTCAAAATCCTAGAGTAACTCAGCGGGTCAGGCAGCATCTCTGGAGAGAAGGAATAGTTGACGTTTCGGCTCGAGACCCTTCATCAGACTCAAATTATGTGTGTTAATTTGCAAGGAAAAAATAGAAACTCCTGAAATGACATTTGTGTATCAAGTTTACTACTCTGAAACAACCACTATTAAGTAATCCTGTGCAAAACACAAAGTGCTGGAGGAACTCAACGTCAGGCAGCATGGAAACAGGCCCCTCTACCAACTTGCCAATGCCAACCAAGGTGCCCCATCTACACTAGTCCCACCTGCCTGCATTTGGTCCATATCCCTTGAAACATTTCCTATCCATGTACCTGTTTAAATGTCTTTACAATGCTGTTACAGTACCTGCATCAATTACTTCCTCTGGCAGCTCGTTCCATACACCCACCAGCCTCAGTGTGAAAAAATTGTCCTTCGGGGCCCTATTAAATCCCCCTCCCTTACCTTAAACCTATTCCCTCTGTTTTTTTGATTCCCTTACTCTGGGCAAAAGACTGCGTTCACCCTAACTATCCCCTCGTGATTTTATACATCTCCATAAGATCACTTCATAAAGTCCTAACTCTCCCTTTAGCTCAGGCCCTCAAATCCACGCAACATCTTCATGAACCTTCCCTTCCTCTCCAGCTTACAGTCATCCTTCCTATAGCCGGCTGACCAAAACTGAACATAATACTCCAACATCACTAACATCTTGTCCAACTGCAACACAACATCCCAACTTCTATACTCAATATTCTGATTGATGAAGGCTGATGTAACAAAAGCATTCATGTCCATCCTATCTACTTGTGGCACCACTTTCAGGAACTATGTGCTTGCACTCCTAGAGCCCTATGTTCCACAACACTCCTTAGGATCCTTCATTCACTGTCCAAGTCCTGCCCTGGTTTGACTTCGATGGAAGGAATAGACAGACAATGGAACCTTTCTTCAGTGTCTTCCGACCCGAAACATTATTGTCAGCCTTAAGAAGGGTTCCACCCAAAACATGGTCTGTCCATTCAGTCCACAGATGCTGCCTGACCCACTGACGTCCTCCAGCTTTGCGCTTTGCTCAAGATTCCAGCATCTGCAGTTCCTTGTGTCTTCAACTAGTGATCCTTGCTGAGTTACCTGATTTGGTATGTTGCTGTTGTTGGACTCCTGAGGAACTGTAGAAGCTTGATGCAATTCTTTGTTTCCAAAGTCTGTGGGAGAAGACTGGCTTGACGAGTTGGCTTCAAGGTGCTTCGGTTTAATCGAACACGGTGCATTTGCTTGAGTTTTCCTGACCGCCGAGGACACGGCTCGAGCAAAGGGCGACGGGGAGGTAGGAGTGTACGTTTTGGAAGCAGCAGTAGTTCGAAGAGTTGCTGGGTTGAGTCGTATGGATGGCTTCTTTGCTACTTTGGGAGGCTGGGGAGGTCGGGATGCTGAAGTCCCACCAGCTTTGGACAACTCTCTTTGGACCTTCTCTTCAGTTGCACCAGCGAATTCCGGTGGTGGAGGGATTATGATCTCCCCATCGATGGTTTTTGTCAGGCTAAAATCCTGAGAGGACACTCCATTTTCTTCCTGTGCTCCATCCAAGCTGGACTGAGAAGGTAAACTGGAACTTCTGGCGAGCGCAGATGTAACGTACTGACCCGGGGTTCTCTTATGGAGCTGGAGGAAGACAGATCCAGGCCTCATTTTCTTCTCTGAAGTACTCTGTGATCTTTTGGTAACTGTTTCCCTGAGAGGTTCAGACTCATTGTCAACAACCGACTTAGAAACCGTTGATTCAGTGCCAGGGGAAGGGGTTGCAGAGTCGATGGGGACGGTTCTCAACACGTTACCCTGAGCTTCTTGTCGAATGTCCGTCACCTCCTGTGCAAGAGGCGCCAGCGATCCAGAGTGGTTTGACGACTGTTTTGTAATATCAGACTCTGGGACATTATCGTGGGCAGGAGTTTGTTGATCCACTCTTTCAACTTCTGGCATGGGTCCGAATGAACTATTTTCCAATGATTTTGGAGGGACAATTTTATAGGTGGTCATTCCAATCTTTGGTATATAGTCTCTTGTAATTTCATTAGATGGCTTGGGTTTGGGCTCAGATTCAGACCTGTAGATCATTGGAGTCTTTGTTGGACTTTTTGGCATTACAACTGTATCATCAGTCAACTGCGCCTCAGAGCGAGGTAACGTTGAAGGCTCGGTAACTCGCTCGTTAGCAACGTGCAAGTTTTCCTTGTCAGAGAGGTTGTGTGCGGTTGGCTCTGTAGACGTGGCGGTTGAGACAGACACACGGTTGTGCTGCTGAGAAGACCGAGGCACTCTGAAATTATTGCTTCCTGAGTCGCCCGTGTTTTCAGCAACGTTTTTCACACTTTGCCCATGTGACGGGCTAACAGTATTATTTACGGTCTTGGTACCAGGAGCAGGCTGGAAGTCCAGTGTTTTGTTAACTTCTTCGGATCTAACCTCTGCAACCTTCACCTCATTTACCTCCGTTGTCTCAGACCTCACTTGCTGGTCTTGGAAGGCTACATTGGTCGACTGAAAACCTTCAAATCTTTCCGTAGAATCTTTCGGCAGAAGACTTGTTGCTGCGTCTCCTGTTCCGCCATTACCCGATGGAATCAACCCTGATGTTTCTTCGGAACTTCTCCGATGTACTTCCTCACTTACATTTTCTGCAATTGGTTGCTCATCGACTGAAACGGAAACAATAAAATCTATTTACTTGCACAATAAAATACTTCCAGAAATATTAACGATTCATGTGCAACGTACAAGGTGATGAGTGATGAGTACTATCTGCACACTGCAGGCATGTATTGTCTTTCCGCTGACTGGTTAGCACGCAACTAAAGCTTTTCACTGTACCTACTAAACTAAACTTAAAATAAAGTTGTGTAGAAAGGAACTGCAGATGCTGATTTATACTGTAGATAGACACAAAGTGCAGGTGTAACTCAGCAGGTCAGGCAGCATCTCTGGAGAAAAAGGATGGATGACATTTCGGGTTAGGATCCTTCTTCAGACTGAAAGTAGAGGGGAGAGAAATGGTCCTAGCCTGCCCAACCTCGTGCTAATTCTACACAAGTAGGAATTTGAAAGTGTACAGTTCCAGATTCCCTGGTTTACGAGGCACTTACCAGAGCTGTTACCCAGTGAAAGATCTTTATCCTCATGCTCCACAGCGATTTGACTGGAGTTTTGTTCAGCTCCACCTCCCCTGAAGATACACAAACAAATTGGGAACATAAAGTATAAATATAGGCTTATCCCGGTTGCTTGAGATCTGTTAATATACCAATTATTTTGCTGAATACTTGAACAATTTCAAACAAAACAATAGTGAGAGGGACAAGGTCAAAAAGCAAAACACCATGGTGATCTGAGTGTACAGCGCAGAAACAGGCCCTTCGGCCCACCTTGCCCATGCTGACCAAGTTAGCTGGTCCCATATTCCTACAATTGTCGTAATTGTATCCGCGTAATCCAGGCAAGTCTCATCCCGGTCACTCCCTCTTCTCCCCTCTCCTATCAGGCAAGAGGTACAGAAGTGTGAACACACACACCTCCAGATTCAGGGACAGTTTCTTCCCAGCTGTTATCAGGCAAGTGAACCATCCATCAACAACCAGATAGCGGTCCTAACCTCCCATCCACCTCGTTGGAGACCTAACTATCATTAATTGAACTTTATTTTGCACTAAATGTTGGACCCTACCTGTGCACTGTGGATGGCTTGACTGTAATCATGTATAGTCTTTGCTTTGACTGGATAGCATGCAAACAAAGTATTTCACCTACCTCGGTACACGTGACATTAATGAACTAAACTTCTAGAGCTTCCTCTGACAGCTCGTTTCAGATATGGACTACCCTCTGATTTTGGCTTGATTGTATTTATGTACAGTATTATTCGATTTGATTCGACACCATGTAAAAGTAAGCTTTCCATTCTACGCCGATAGTAAAACTGAACCTAAGCCTAAAGGGCCTGTCCCACCAGCATGCGATTGCATGCGTCTAGCGCGAGCAAATGGAAGCGGTGCTCGCACTGAGTATGCGCTAAGTACGCGGTAAGTACGCGCAAAGTTCGCACGTGACATAATTTACGTCAAACTGATCAATCAACTGGGCAGGAGCCGGGCCGACTGAATTTGGACGTCGCACGGCGTCGGGCGGTGACGTCATCGCGCAACGCCACGCGCTAGGTGTACGCCGTCAAGACGCTGCGTATGACGTCAAGACGCTGCGTACGACGTCGAGATGCTGCATACGCCCGTCGAGACGTTGCGTTCAGCCTCAATGCGGCTGCGGGCCGACAGGCCGTTGACACGCGGGATTTTCAAACAGTGCAAGATTTTTGGAGCCCCGCACAACTCCATACGCCTCCGTCGATCGAAGTGGGACTGGCCCCGCGCGGCCGTATGCCTCAAGCGACCACGTTTGGTCGCGCTAGAGGCATGCAATCGCATGCCGGTGGGACAGGCCCTTAAAGACCTTGTACAGGTGTGGAAGTGGGGGAAATATTGAGCATAATGACTGGAGGTTGACTGTGGAGCTGCACACAAGTGGACAGAGCACTGTGGCCTTCGGAGAGAGTAGATGGTTAAACAGATTTGCAGGAATCAACGAGGCCACATAAACCTGTCTCCATTAGTTCTCACCTGCTGTCCAATTTAATCTCAGTGTCTATATTGGCTATTGTAGATACATCAGAAAGATTCACGTGGTCAGATGCTGATATCCGTGCACGTTTTGATGGTTGACCTTCGGTTCGATGAGGGTTTGGTGTCTCCTCCTTCTGAACATGGCCATCTCCTGCACCAACGTCTGGAGCCCTCGACTCTTCCATTTCCACAATCTCCTCAAGGTTACTTTCAGATCCAATGCCAGCTGGACACAGAGAAACCAGGGCCATGTATCAGCATCAACACTAATGAACCAAATGTCCCAACAGTCATTTCTCAAAGTGGAAACAACCGAACGTGCACCTTTCTGATTTGAATTTTGGAATTTGTTCTCCCCGTTCTTGTACGTTCTCCCCGTGACCACATGGGTTTTCTCCGGGTGCTCCTGTTTACTCCCACACTCCAAAGAGGTACAGGTTTGTAGGTTAATTGACTTTGGTAAAAATCGTAAATTGTCCCTAGTGTGTAGGGTAGTGCTGGATCACTGATCGACGAGGATCGGTGGGCCGAAGGGCCAGTTTCCGCACTGTGTCTCTAAACCACACTAAACTAAATGACATTTGGAAAAATGAATGCGCAAGGTCTTTTTGACCACGGGAGGGGAATCAAGAACCAGAGGACAAAGGTTGGAGGTGAGAGGGGAAAGCTTTAATAGGAACCTGAGGGGCAACATTTTCACACACAAGGTACGAGGTGTATACCACTAGTTTTGTTTGGGCCTGCTAGAAGATGTGAACTAACTCTGAAATTAATTTTGTTGGCATGTGAAATGTATCCATGGTCAGAAAGTCTATAGCTCACTAAAAGTGACGGCATGAGTTGACAGGGTGGTTTGTATGTTCTCCCTGCAGCTTCCTGGGTTTTCTCTGGGTGCTCCGGTTTCCTCCCACATTTTAAAGACGTACAGGTTTGTAGGTTAATTGGCTTCTATTTGCTTCTAAATTACCCCTAGTGTGCAGGATGCGAAACTGGAATAACATGGAACTATTGTACGGGGTGACCGCTGGTCAGCGTGGACCCTGTTTCCACATTGCATCTCTAAAAAAAGGATTGATTGAACTTGAAATTGATTTAAATGATTAAAACCTAACTAAAACTACATTTTGAAAATGGGTACGTTGCTCAGAATCCCAAGGAACCCGAACACGGCTAGTTCTTGGTGAAGAGTGTACGTTGCCAATAAATTAGAAGCCTTTTACCTTGATCGCTGGATGAAATTTTAGCAGCAAAAGCCTTATCTTCAGTGTCAGGCGTTGGACAGGATCCCAGATCAGAATCTGTCAAAGAAATAAGTGACATTTTGGTTCAGACTGGAATTTAATTTATTTAATCACGTAATTACTTAATTTAATTATTTAATTGCTTAATTAATTAAGGAACAATACCATAATTGAAATCTTAACACAAATCATTCAACCAGAACAGTGTACAGTTTACGTCAGTTAACTAGATTCAGGAAAGCAGCCAACATAATCTTTTTCACTCTGTTTGTTCTCTCTTCTCCCCACTCCCATTCGTAGAACATACAGAAGCGCGCACCACCAGACTCAGGAACAGCTTCTGCCCCTCTGTTATCAGACGACTGAACGGCCCACCCATAAGCTATGGCTTAGTCCCAATTTGCCAACCGACCTCATTGCAACTCTTGCACTTTTTCCTCTGTAACTGCAACATATAATGCTGCAACACTATCCTGCACTCTCTATACCTTGTTGCAAATTCCTAATCAAAACTAGCCCTTCCTCACTGATTGAGGAGGGGGAGAAAGCGAAACTATGTTCTCCAGAGATGCTGCCTGACCCGCTGAGCTACACCAGCACTTTGTGTCTTTTTTTGTAAACCAGCACCTGCAGTTCCTTGTTGCTGTGGTATATTCTCTGAGTTCACCTGGTGGGCCCCGATGTGTAGGGAAAAGCTGATAATCCGGACCCAGCTCGTCCCCCGAAGTCCGGAGACTGGAGAGGAGGGAGCCGGCACCGGCGGACGCGAGGAGCGAGGCCGGTAGGAGAGGAGAGGGAACCGGGGTGTGGCCTGACCCCATCATGGTCAGCTGTGGGAGGCGACCCTGGGGACAAAGGTGGACGGGTGAGGAGAGGGACAGACGTTGGTTCGCTGAACAATCCAGATGTGCAAGGAAGGCGACGACTGGAGGCCCTACGGCAGCCTAGGGCTTGCCTGGATTGGGCACGCTGATCGGGACTGGTCTGTGAAAATTGCACAAAAACCTGGCACCTCTTGCATGCGGGCTCAGTGGACTGTTTCTGTACACATTGCTAATCGGGGATTGTACTTGGGTATAGCAATACTTCACTGAACTGGAGGCAAAAAAGGAATAAGAACTGGAGACAATAAAGCACCATTTACCAAAATGACGATATCGTTTTTATGTCACGCTGGAAATTCAAATCACAATTTAGACTTCAGAGATACAAGGCGGAAACTGGCCCTTTGGCCCACCGGGTCCACGCTGCCCAGCGATCACCCCATACACTAGCACTATCCTACGCACTAGGGACAATTAACAATTTTACCAAGGCCAAATAACCTACAAACTCGGATGTCTTTGGAGTGTGGGAAGAAACCGAAGCACCGGGAGAAAACCCACGCAGTCACAGGGAAAACGTATAAACTCCATACAGACAGCACCCGTAGTCAGGATCGAGCCCGGGTCTCTGACGCTGTGAGGCACTGCACAGAATGGTTCGACTTAACAAATCACCTGCTCTTCTCTCTCTGTCCCCTTTCATTTGTCCTGTGTATTTTGAACCAGTACAGTGGACTGAGGCAGGAGATTTCTGCCAAGTCCTTGCAGGTATCCTAACTGCCAGCAGGTGGCGCAATCTTGGAATTACAACACAAGGAAATCTGTATACAGGTTCACCACTGATTTCTAGCAACTGATGTTTAAGAAGGAACTGCAGATGCTGGAAAAATCGAAGGTAGATAAATTGAGAGCCATTGCAGATAGTAAAGGCAACAACTCTTCTATTTGGAGGTAAACATAAAATGCTGGAGAAACTCAGCGGGTGAGGCAGCATCCATGGAGCGAAGGAATAGGTGACTTTTGGCTCGACTAGATGCTGCCTCACCCGCTGAGTTTCTTCAGCATTTTTATCTACCTTCAAGCAACTGATGGTCTGGCACCTCCTTTAATCTGGTCAAAATTACAAGAGTGCACTTGAAATCATCCCCCCCCCCCCACCCCCCACGTAAATCCCCCAAAAATGTGGCGCCTAGTCCAGTTGAGGTGGCCGTTCTGCGACCAATCGGTGGGTCAAATTTTCCCCCTGCAGCCGGGGCTTTGGAACTCTGGCCCGGCCGGAGCTGGCAGATCTGTTCCCAAAGCCGACTTCGGAGGCCGACTTTGCGTGCCGGTATCTCGGCCCCTCGGCGGCCTAGGCAGACCGTTCCGGTATCATTGGACTCCTCTTGGAGACCGTGACCTGGTCCGGCAAAACAGATCATCCAGAAAGGCTCGGGAACCAAGGGTGCCGGAAAATCGGTGGTGGACTTTATTACAAAGCGGGATTTAAGGCAAGTCTTTTCACGGGACTACTAGCATTTATTAACTGTGTGCCTTTCGCACCTTTAGAAACCGAGACATTCACGTCACAGGTAGCGGCTATTTAAAGAACAGGGACTATCATTAAAGAAAGGACACAAAGTGCTGCAGTAACTCAGCAGGTCAGGCAGCATCTCTGGAGAATATGGATCAGTGATGTTTTGGATCGGAAGCCTGAAACCTGAGAGAGCGGAGGGGTAGGGTATCTCCTCAGGGACTAATGTTTGGGGGGGGGGGGGGGTAGAGAGAGCTGGAAGATATGCGGGGCAGAATATCTATTATATTTGAGTTTGACGATTCTATTTATGTATGGTATTATCTGATCTGTTTGGATTGCATGCAAAGCTAAGCTTTTCACTGTATCTCTGTACATGTGACTGTGGCGGCACCTAGTGGTGGCTTGGGGAAGTGCGAACCCTCGTTATTGGCCTGCGCCATCACGTGATCACGGGTGTGTTTTCGCTGTCTTTTCTCTTCAGTCGACAGCGCTCCACTCGAGTAGCAGGAGCTATTATACAGTTGGCTGACCCAGCACGTGATTCTCGAGTACTCGAACTTGTTTGTTGTTTCACAATAAAAATCATTTTACTCAACCTGCCTGTCTGGCCAAATGACCATAATAAATCTAAACAGGGCAAAAATAAAACAGGGCAGCATAATGGCACAGCTGGTAGAGCAGCTGCCTCACAGTGCCAGAGACCTGGTTTCAATCCTGCCTACGGGTGCAGTATGTGTGTGGAGTTTTCACATTCTCCCTGTGACCAAGTGGGTTTCCTCTGGGTGCTCTGGTTTCCTCCCCATTCCAAAGATATGCAAGTTTGTAGTTTAATTGGCCTCTGTAAATTGCCCTTTGTGTGTAGGGAGTGGATGAGAAAGTCAGGTAACATAGAATGGGAGAAAGGGTGATCGATGATCAGTGTGGACTTGGTGGCCGAAGGGCCTGTTTCAATGCTGTATCTCTAAACTAAAGCAGTACTTTTTTTAGTACTTATATACAACCTCTGTACTCTCATGTGTTATTCTCAACTAATCCAGTGTCTCATACATCTTCTAACATGCCAACCTCTCCTGCTATCTTCTGGGATGTGAAAGTAACCTCCCTTCCATTGACTCCACCTACACTTTACGCTGCCTCGGCAAGGTCACCAGCATAATCAGGGACCAGTCTCACCCCAGTCACTCCCCCCATTCAATCAGGCAAGAGGTACAGAAATATGAAAACGCACACCTCCAGATTCATGGACAGTTTCTTCCCAGCTGTAACCATCCTATCAACTGAAACTGAGCCATCCTATCAACAACTAGAGAGCGGCCCTGAGCTACTTTCTACCTCATTAGAGACCCTCCGACTATCTTTAATCGGACTTTACTGGACTTTATCTTGCATTAAACGTAATTCCTTTTATTCTGTATTTGTGCACTGTGGCCAGCTCGATTGTAATGATGTATATATAGTCTTTCCGCTGACTGGATAGCACACAACAACTGTATCCCGGTACATATGACGATAAACTAAACCAAATTAAACATGTATCATAAGGTCCTTGTTCCCTTACGTTCCCATTCTTAAGGTCAGCGTGCAAAAGATAAATCCCTGTTTGTTAATAATCAGAAGCACGTGACAAGACAGATGGCCAAGCACGACTGAGTTCAAACTGTTGACTTTGACCTAAAGATGAGTTCCATGTTGAAGCATATTTCTGAATACAGATAAAATAACTGCACGTATAATTTACCATTAAGTGGTTCCCATGGCAATTTCCCACAATCACGTCACAATCTATCATTGGTTGACATAAAGTAGGTGTTGCTGCTCACTGATCCAGACCCCACCTCCCCCCCCTGAGTCAAATTCTAACCTCCCTGTGTGTGATTTGCATCTTCCCCCTTTGTGACCGCGTGGATTTTCCTCCTACATGCCAAAGATACTCTGGTCAATGTCACAATTAAGGGTGATGCCAGAGACCCAGGTTTGATCCTGACGACGGGTGCCATCTTTGCAGAGTTTCTACGTTCTCCCGGCGACCGTGTGGGGTTTCCCCAGGTGCTCCGGTTTCCTCCCTCATCCCAAAAAATGAGTAGGTTTGTAGGTTAATTGGCTTCTGTAATTTGTCCCTATTGTGTTGAGTAGAACTGCTGTACAGGTGTTCGCTGGTCGGCACAGACGATGGACGGGCGAGGGGAGGGACGTGGCGTCCAAGCAAGGCGACGCCTGGAGGCCCTCAACATCCTGGGACTTGCCTGGAACAGCCTGGGACTGCCTGGAACAGCCTGGGACTGCCTGGAACATGCCTGGAACAGCCTGGGACTTGCCTGCAACAGCCTGGGACTGCCTGGAACATGCCTGCAACATCCTGGGACTTGCCTGGAACAGCCTGGGACTACCTGGGACTGGCTGGAACATGCCTGGAACAGCCTGGGACTTGCCTGCAACAGTCTGGGACTTGCCTGCAACATAAGAACTAGAGCGGGGACTTTGAAAATGGCGCCAAAACATGGCGCGTCGTGCATGCGGGTTCTGTAGACTATTTCTGTACACTTGATAATCGGAGATCGAGCGTATGCCAGTACTCTACTGGACAATTTGTAAGATTAAGAATTTCACCACACATAAAGTCAGAAAACGTGGAAACAGGCCCTTCGGCCCAACTTGCCCACACCGACAAACATGTCCCATCTACGAAGATGTCCCCATCTGGACCATATCCCTCTAAACCTGTCATATCCATGTACTTGCCTATACGTTTCTTAAAGGTCGCAATAGTTCTGCCTCAATCACTTCGTCTGGCAGCTCGTTCCATGCACCCACCACCCTCTGTGTGGAAAAGTTACCCCTCACATTCCTATTGTGCAGGTCATGCGACAATAAATGCTCCATTGATAATAAACCGATCTGAATCAGAGCCACAGAATAAAGACAATGATAAACCTTTGTCCTGGTCAGGAGCCCTCTGGACGTCTGCAGCTTTACCGGGAGGAAGAGGTGCCTTTCGTTTCTTCTTCATGGAAGAGGCAGCGTCATCGTGCGGGAGAGACCCTGCCCTGGGTCTGCCTGGTCCCGCCCCGCTCTGAAGCAGATTAAAAGAAGACAAGATTCACATCAGGAATGAGAGGCATCGTGTAAAATCTTCACTAGCACGAGAGACTAAAGCAAAGATGTAGAAACAAGGAACTGCAGGTGTCGGTTTACAAAAATAAGACACAAGAGTGCTGGAGAAACTCAGCGGATCATGCGGGATCTCTGGAGAACATGGACAAGTCCAGAGTAAGACAAAGTCTATTTTCTGTAAAGAAATAAACCAATATTAGGAGTATGTCAGCGCTTGACACACTGGAGCGGAGAACAGTACAGCCCCTTCGGCCCACAATGTCCATGCTAAACATGATGCCAAACTAATCTCTGCCTCCACGTGATCCATATCCCTCCAATGCCTGCATATCCATGTGCCTGTCCAACTGCCTCTTAGATGCCAATATTGTAACTGCCTCCAACACCTCCCCAGTCAACGTGTTGCGAGCACCAAGCATCCTGTGTAAACAATGTGCCACACACATCTCCTTTAAACGTTGCCACTTTCACCGTAAAGCTATGCCCTTTAGTCTATGACATATCCACCCTGGGAAAAAGGTGTGGCACAGTGGCACAGCAGTAGACCTGCTGCTTTACAGTGCCCCTGCTTGATCCTGACTACAGGTGCTGTCTGGATGGAGTTTGCACGTTGTCGCCTGTGAACAGATGGGTTTCGTCCAGGTGCTCAGGTTCCTCCCACTCAAGTTCCTCCCTCCTACTGGAGGAACAGATGTACAGATTCGTAGGTAAGTTTGGGAAATTTTAAATTGTCCCTAGCGTGTATGATCGTGCTAGTGTACGGGGTGGTCGCGGACTTGGTGGGCCGAACGGCCTGTTTCCTCGTGGTAGCTCTAAACTAAACCAAACATACGATGATGAGTGTCTAACGGCACTGGGCCTGTGTTCACTGGAGTTTAGAAGGATGATGGGGAACCTCATTGAAACTTACTGAATAATGAAAGGCTTGGATAGAGTGGATGTGGAGAGGATGTTTCCACTAGTGGGAGAGTCTAGGACCAGAGGTCATAGCCTCAGAACTAAAGGAAGTTCCTTTAGGAAGGAGATGAGGAGGAATTTCTTTAGTCAGAGGGTGGGGGATCTGTAAACTCTTTGTCACAGAAGGCTGTGGAGGTCAAGTCAATGGATATTTTTATGGCAGATAGATAGATTCTTGATTAATACAGGTGTTAGAGGTTATGGGGAGACGGCAGGGGAATGGGGTTAGGACGGAGAGGTAGAGCAGCCATGATTGAATGGCAGAGTAGACTTGATGGGCCGAATGGCCCAATTCTGCTCCTATAATTTATGACCTTATGACCAAATTAAAAAGGTTCTGACTGTCTACCCTATCTACGCCTCTCATAATTTTAGATACTTCTATCAGGTCTCTCTCCTCAATGCTCCAGAGAAAACAATCCAAGTCTGCCCAATGAAGGCACAAGAATGCTGCAGCAATCCTGAGCAAAAAACAAAGTGCTATCAGTAAGTAATGGCATTATAGTGAATGGCCGCACAATAACACAGACATAGATTGACCCACATGTTAAAAAGACTTCAAGTATAAAAATGCAGAGGCTGGAAATGTTGGAATGATTCTGCAAGTCACACAGCTGTGACCTGACCTGCTGAGTATTTCCAGCATTTCCTCTTTCAGCTATGTTGTGTTCACATTAGCTTAACTGGTATCTTAGAACATAGAACAGAACAGTACAGGAACGGGCCCTTCAGCCACAATGTCCATGCCGAACATGATGCTGAGTTTAATTGTTCTTCTCTGCCTGCACATGATCCACATCCCCCCCCCCCCCCCCCCATTCCCTGTGTAGGAAAGAACTGCAGATGCTGGTTTAAATCGAAGGTAGATACAAAATGCTGGAGCAACTGACCGGGTCAAGCAGCATCTCTGGAGAGAAGGAATGGGTGATGTTTCGGGTCGAGACCCTTCCTCAGACTGAAGACACGAAACGTCACCCATTCCTTCTCTCCAGAGATGCTGCCTGACCCGGTCAGTTGCTCCAGCATTTTGTGTCTACCCCCCATTCCCTGCATACCCATGTGCCTATCTAAAAGCCGCTTAAACGCCACTATCGCAGCTGCCTCCACCACCACCCCTGGCATCGCGTACCAGGCCCCACCACTCTCTCTAAAGAAAACTTATCACACACATCTACTTTAAACTTTCCCCCCTCTCACCTTATGGTTACACCCTCTACTATTGGATGTTTCCACCGTGGGGAGAAGGTTGTGACTGACTACCTTTTCACCCCGACATTCTCTTCTCTGCACCCACATCATTGACCCTACAGTCTTTTTTTGTATGGCTACACTCTGATCAAAATGACATCAAGATTGGCCATAACATCCCTACATCCAAGTCCAATCCTCCAGAGACAGACACAAGCGTTTCATGTGTTTTTTTTATTCTCCTTGCTAGCCAGAGTCATGGAGTCATTCAGTGTGAAAACAGGTCCTTCGCCAACTTGCCCACACCGACCAACATGTCCCATCTACACTAGTCCCACCTGCCTGCATTTGGCCCATATCCCTCTAAACTTGCCCTATCCATGTACCGGTCTGAATGTTTCTTAAACGTTGCGATAATCCCTGCCTCAACTACCTCCTCCGGTACCTCGTTCCATACATCCACCACCCCTTGTGTAAAAAAAGTTACCCCACCCCCCATACTCTCACCTTAAACCTCTTAAACCTATGTCCTCTGGTTCTTGATTCCCCTACTCTGGGCAAGAGACTCTGTGTGTTTACCCGACCTATTCCCCTCATGATGATTTACACTGAGTGGTGCAAAAATTGCTAATGGTTTATTTGTGGTACAACTTATGTCTGTGCTTTGATCTCTGATGAAGGTTCCCAACATGAAACACCATTTGTCCATTTCCCTCCACAAATAAAGAGTCATCCTCATACAGCGTGGAAATGGGCCCTTGGGCCAATCTTGAACCGACCAGCATGCCATCTACACTGGTCCCACCTGCCACATTTGGCCCGTGTCCTATCCAACCCAGGAAAATCGCCATAATGTAATTGAGAATCATTATGTTCAGGTTAAAAACTCTACACCTATAACCACTCGGACTTGAAATGGCAACAAATCTGGTGCCTCTGTATACTGTCCAAGTGTACGACTACAATACACTTGTACTGTATCTGAGATGCTTATCTAAGATGCACCCAAGTGCTTATGAATAGTGATACTTGGACTGAACTGTATACAAATTCCACTGTGCCTCAGTAGATGTGACAATAAACTACAGGTCCACCACTGATTTTCCAGCAACTGGTGGTCTGGCATCTCCTTTAATTCAGACAAAATTACGAGCACATTTGAAATCCCCCACTGGAAGTCCCCCCGAAAATGTGGAGCCCAGGCCGGGTGAGTCGGCCGATCCCAACCTCATCGGGACATCCGTGGCCGATCAGCAGGGGCAATTTGCCAACTGCGGCCGGGGCTGTGGAACTCCGGCCTGGCCAGAGCCGGCAGGTCCGTTCCCATGGCCGACTTCAGAGGGCCACTTTGCGAGCCGGTGTCTCGGCCCCCCAGCAGCCTAGGTGGACTGTTCCGGTATAGTTGGACTACTCTTGGAGGCCGTGGCCTTTGTTGGTCCGGCAAAAGAGATCATCCAGAAAGGCTCTGGAAGCAAGGGTGATGGGAAATTGGCGGCAGACCTGTACCATTGTATCATTGAACCATTGTACCATTGAACCATCTCAGTCACAAACCTGTGCAGACTCATTCGGAGCGACGTCGGAGAAGACACAAGAGACGGGCCGCACTGCTGCTTGCTGACTCGCTTCCTTCTGCGGACTCTGCGGAAGGTGCGGGGGTGGCGCGGGAGCCTGACGTTTCTTCGGCAGGTCCGAGGGTAAGGTGTTGGATTCATATGTTGGACAGTAGGCACTGGAGCTGCTCATGCCCAGCGGTCTCTGGGGGCTGATTAACGGCGTCGCTGGGGCACTTGTTGGCTAAAAATACATTGGAAAAATGAAACTCACCGTCTAACATTGCCACGTCCATTCAAATGTAATCACAGGTCTAGTCCAGGTCGAGTCTACTACGCCATTTAGTCAAGGCTGATCTATCTTCCCCTTACAACCCCATTCTCCTGCCTTCTCTCCGTAACCTCTCCGACACCCTTACTAAACAAGAACCTGATCTTTTATTTATTGTTCTATATCTCTCCACACCACCATCTGTATATATCTCGTTTCCCTTATCCCTAAGCAGTCGGAAGAAGGGTCTCGACCCAAAATGTCACCCATTCCTTCTCTCCAGAGATGCTGCCTGTCGTGCTGAGTTACTCCAGCATTTTGTGTTTATCTTCGGTTTAAACCAGCATCTGCAGTTCCCTCCTGCACAAGAACCTGATAATCTCTGCTTTAACAATACCAAATGACAGCCATCTGTGGCATAGAGTCTTTCCTATCCATGAACCATCTACACTAGTCCCACCTCCCCACGGAGGGACCATATCTCTCCAAACCCTTTCCTATCCATAAATCTGTCAAAGTGTATTTTAAATATTGGTATAGTGCCTGCCTCAACTACCACCTTCAGCAGCTCGTTCCATGTGTGAAAAAGGTTACCCCTCAGATTCCTTATCTTTAGAGATCCAGCATGGAAATAGGCCCTTGGGCCCACCGAGTCCACGCCGACCATCGATCACCCGTTCACACTAGTTCTATGTTTTCCCATTTTCTCATCCACTCCCTACACTTTAGGGGCAATTTACAGAGGACCAATTAACCTATAAACCCGCACGTCTTTGGGATGTGAGAGGAAACCGGAACACCCGCAGGAAACCCACGTGGTCACAGGGAGACGTGCAAACTCCACATAGATAGCACCCCAAGGTCAGGATCGAATCCGGAGCTCTGACTCTGTGAGGCAGCGGCTCTACCCGCTCCACCAGCACTTGTACAGGACGGCATCTTTTTGCTCTTAAACAAACGTGCAATTAAGCACAATTATTTAAACAGATAATTTCACAAGTGCAGAGAACTGATGAAGCAGTTCAGACTAACTACACTGCCAGCTTTAGCAGATGTAATACAATTAACGTTCATATAAAATGCTTACTTTTTCCCGTTTTTTCTTACTCAGTCGAAAAATGTTGAAGAATCCTTTGTTTTCCTTATCCAGATTTAAATTCCCTGAAGCATGCGCCTGGTCTGAAACACAATAAGTTGGAAATGAAGTTGAACATTGACTGCATCTTTCACATCGTTGGGTCCATTTTCTAAGGAGTCTTTTCATTCATGAGCATTCTCCACATTTTAAATCAAACAAGTATTTCAAAAAGACTGAAAGCTTAAGACGATGGAGAAGAAAGGTTCAGAAAGATATTGCTAGGAGTTTAGAGGGATATGGGCCAAACCCGGACAGGTGAGACCAGCTCAGCTGGGGCATCTTGGTCAACATGGACGAGTTGGGCTGAAGGGCTTGTTTCCACGCTGTATGGCTTCATGATTCTGTGGATAGAAAATGCTTAGAAAGATATGGATAGGAAAAGTTTAGAAGGATATGTGCCAAATGTAGGCAAATGGGACCAGCTATTGGTCGGCATGGATGACTTGGGCCGAAGAGCCAGCTTTTGTATTATATAACTCTATGGATAGGAAAGGTTTAGAAAGATATGGATAGGAGAAGGTTAGAGGGATATCGGCCAAATGGGAGCAGCTTAGATTGGATGCGGTATGTTGTTTAGCATGGACAGGTTTGGCCGAAGTGTCTAAATCCATGCAACATGACTCTATGAGATGGAATACACAAAAATGGAATACAGTTACACTGAAGATAAACCTAACTTAAATAGGACCCTCACATATTGTCTAATTTTACAGTTGATTTTCCTGATTTCAGAGACAGATGCACAAATGCTAAAAGCTGGAGTGTGAGAAAAGGGGGAATGTGGGGGCAGGGGAAAATAGGACAAACTAAAGATGTAGAAAGAGAAAAAACTAAATAGAGGTACTAGTATGAAATACTCATACATAAGGCACAAATTCATACTAAAGAAAATCCAAAAACCAGAGCAAAATATATGATCTGCACTATTTTATAGATCAAATTTCCAAAATGTTATTTACCTTGTTGGATGGATTCACCTGGAATATCATGCTGGAAAAATCCTAAAAAAAATAAATTGGAAGGCACGATTTTAACTATCCAGGTTTTATCATAGAATGTAGAAGACCGTGCCAGGGCTGCGTCCATTCCCGACAACAGGCCTGGCTCGCTGCCGTGGTAACGAGAACCAACCCGGAGAGGTTTCCGCCAATCCCCGGCCTCTGTTCACCTCGTGGACCGGAGAGGAGGGAGTGGGACCGCTGGCCGGTTAGCCTCAGCAAGGCCAGCAGCATAATCAAGGACGAGTCGCACCCTGGCCAATTCCTCTTCTCCCCTCTCCCGTCAGGCAAAAGGTATAGAAGTGTGAAAACGCACACCAACAGATTCAGGGAATTTTTTCCCTGCTGTTATCAGACAACAGAACCATCTTACTGCAACCAGAGAGCAGTCCTGAACTATTATTTACCTCATTGATGACCCTCAGACCATCTTTGACCGAACTTGACCTGTATCTTTGACCGGACTTGATCTTTGACCTGTATCCCAACCGCAGGTCTGGCCTACCCACTGCAGAACCGAGAACTCGCCCGGAGAGGGAAGAGCCAGCAAGCCCGACCCTTACTCACTCCGTGGATCGGGAATTGATGAGGTCATGTGGGTCCTCATTAAAACATACAGAATAAACATAAAAAATAGGTGCAGGAGTAGGCCATTCAGGCGTTACCGCCATTCAATATGATCATGGCTGATCATCCAGAATCAGTAACCTTTTCCTGCTTTCTCCCCATATCCTTTGATTCCTTGAGCCCCAAGAGCTATATCTAACTTGTTCTTGAATACATCCAGTGAATTGGCCTCCACTGCCCTCTGTGGTAGAGAATTCCACCGTTTCACAACTCTGGGTGAAAAGGTTTTCCTCATCTCAGTCCTAAAAGGCCTACCCCTTATTCTTAAACTGTGACCCCTGGTTCTGGACTTCCCCCAACATCAGCAACATGGGAAATATTTTTCCTGCAGAATAATGAAAGGTTTGGATAGAGTGGATATGGCGAGGATGTGTCCTCTAGGGGAGAGTCTAGGACCAGAGGTCATAGCCTCAGAATTAAAGGAAGTTCCTTTAGGAAGGAGATGAGGAGGAATTTCTTTAGTCAGGGGGTGGTGAATCTGTGGAATTCTATGCCACAGAAGGCTGTGGAGGCAAAGTCAGTGGATATATTTAAGGCAAAGATAGATAGATTTTTGATTAGTGCGGGTGTCATAGGTTATAAGCGGGAGTTAGGAGAATGGGCTTAGGAGGGAGAGATAGATCAGCCATGATTGAATGGAGGAGTAGACTTGATGGGCCAAATGGTCTAATTCTACTATCACATGATATTAATTGGAAGGGGGTGGAGGGAGATAATAATAATCGAACATTATTGTCAAATCATAATTTAGCATTCTCTTTCACAGCATACAGTTTTCTCTATTTCAGGGGGGAAAGGCGGTTATTTGTCAGGTAGGTGGAGCAAGTTACAAAGGCCAGAGATGAAAGGACAAAAAGGTGCGATATAGGGAGAAGAGGTGTGAAATGTGAAGACGAGGATGGATTATGGGTGGAATGGAATGGGGAGGGGAAAAGGGAGGATGATAGGGGGAGCAAGATTGTGGGAGAAATGGGTGTCTATCTAAATGGGATACAAGGAAGAGGGGAGGAATAAAAAGGGGGTTGTTTGCTTGTTTGTTACCTGAAGCTAGAAAATTCAATCTTCATGCCACTGGTTGTGTTAGTAAAGCCCCAGTCCCACTTACGTGTCCTTGGCACGCAAATTACACGACCTCGTGGTCGCATTGAGCCGCGACGGTCTTGCGAAGGTCGGGCGCGATTACATGCGTATGCACAGCCGTCTGGAGCATGTGACGTAATTTGAAGATGGACACAAAGCTGGAGCAACTCAGCGGGATCGACAGCATCTCTGGAGAGAAGCAATGGGTGACGTTTCGTGTCGAGACTCTTCTTCAGTCTGAAAAGTAGGATCTTGACCCGAAACATCACCCATTGCTTCTCTCCAGAGATGCTGCCAGTCCCGCTCAGTTACTCCTGCATTTTGTGTCTATCTTCAATTTTCTTGGCCCTGCTCTGGGAGTAGAAGTGGGGGTGGATCCAGACCGCAACGGCCGTGAGCCCCAGGCTGAGTTCGGCGATCGTTTGCTTGCTTCTGCTGCTGTTGAAGGTGAGACGTTGCGTCGCGCCAGGGTCTTGGGCCTGTCCCACTTTGTCCGTCAGTTCCGCGACATGCCGTTGGCGCGCAAAGATTTCGTTCACTACAAATATTTCGGAGCCCCGCGCGATGTCGCGCACAACTACATACCCCTCCTCGCTTCTCAATGGGACCGGCCCCGCGCGGCCATACGATGCCCGTACGCCTCAACGCGACCACGAGGTCGTGTAATTTGCGTGTCAAGGACACGTAAGTGGGACAGGCCCTTAAGTTATTATTGTGTTAGTAAGGTTTCCTCTAGGAGGCCCAGGACCGAAAGGTCAGCGTAGGAATGGGCAGGGGAGTTAAAATGGTTGGCAACCGGAAGTTCCAGAAAATCGTACACGATGAGGTGATCGTACGTTTCTTCGCTGGCCACAGCCAGGTACATACCTCCGCTGGTATCCACCGCACACACCTCTCGCAAACCCAGCTCGTTAAGAGACTTTGTCAAATCAAATGGTTCCAGATATTCAAAGTCTTTGACGAGAATCGTGCTGCCTGGATCAAATTCACACTTATTGCTGATCACTGGAATCAGTTCTTGAAGAGGAACGAGGGGACTAACGCGGACAATGGTTTTCTGCGTTTTCTTGTAGTTTACCACCACACGCACTGTTTGCTGAAAGAATAACAAGAAGTTCAGAATATACAAGGGATTGCCTGAAAGAAGTGGCTGAAATAATGAGGCTTTTGGATGGGCACATGGCCATGCAGGGGATGTAGATCACGTACAGGCAGATAAGAGATGGTCTCGTCATCATGTTCGCCACAGACATTGTGGGCTGAAGGGCCTGTTATTGTGTTATGTATAAAAGACATTTGGACAGATGCATGGATAGAAATGTTTAGAGGGATATGGGCCAAATGCAGGATGGTGGGACTAGATGGAGCACTTGGTCAGCATGAGTATGTTGGGGCTTCGGACCTAGTTCCATGCTGCATGACTCTACGTTCTATGAATACCAGATATTTAACTAATTTTGAGGGATAGGACACAAGACAAGAATGTACCGACAACAGAACAATTAAACTCGTACTTGCAACAGTATAACAGGCCCATAAACGCAACACACACAGATTATGTATAATAAACTCAAATTCAATAAATTAATAACCAAATGTAGATATGAACCAAATGCGGGCAATGGGACAAGCTGAGATAGGCCGTTTTGGTTGGCATGGATGTCGGGCCTAAGGACCCGTTTCCCTGAAGTATGACTCTAAATAGCTTTACTTTTTGTTAAAATTATGACAGGCATGAATTTTACATGGTAACTGGTCCAACTAACCTCAGGCACCACTGATGGGGGCTTCTTTTTCTCATCCACATTTTTCTCCTTTAGAATAACTTTCTCTACTTCCAAGGTCCCAATCAGGGTGTTGGGTTTGAAGCGGATTTGGTTTTTCCCTCCTCCTACCAGATCGAGAGTATGGCTCGACGGATTCAAACGATACTTGCCACAGAGAAAAACCAACAAATCCATCATGGGTTTACTAGAAAAAAACAAAACGGTGTTTTATAGGTTAATAAATCATTGTTATAAATAAACCACAAAACAAAAGATGAAACAGCCGATTGTACAAGTGTAATTGCATCTGATGATTGGATTTACCAGATTACAGGATGATTATCAATATAGAGACACAAGATACTGCAGATGTTTGGAATCTTGGAGCAAAATACAAAGTGTTGGAGCAGACAATGGAAGTATAGTCCAAAGAAACGAAACGTCACCTATCCATGTTATCCAGAGATGCTGTCTGGCCCGCTGAGTTACTCCAGCACTTTTGTGTCTCTCTTTGTTTCAGAAAGTGCCAGGGTAAGCAGTAGTTTAGTTCAGTTTAGAGATACAGCGTGGAAACAGGCCCTTTGACCCACTGAGTCCGCACCGACTAGCAATCCCAGCACATTAACATTATCCTACACCCACTAGGGACAATTTACACATACACCAAGCCAATTAACCTAAAAACATGTACGTCTTTGGAGTATGGGAGGAAACTGAAGAACTCGGAGAAAACCCACGCAGTCATCGGGAGAATGTGCAAACTCCGTAGAGACAGCACCCATAGTCGGAATCAAACCTGGGTCTCCAGCGCTGTAAGGCAGCAACTCTACCGCTGCGCCACCGTTCCGCCATGCAAAGTGGCCGAGAGGTACAAAGACTCTCACCTTCCATCAACACTGGTGGAATGCTCCGAGCCTCCGGGGAGGACAACGTTCAACTCAACATGGGCATTGAGGGCAGGGTCCTTCTGCTCCATGGTGAGACGTTCACCTTCTTGGTTCTTTGCTACTGACGCGCTGACACCATGACTGGAGAGTGTGGGTGGCGCTGGGGCCTTGGCTTTGGACCTCTTACTGTTGGTGAAAAAGAGAATACACATCAGTGATACTGCCCTCTGCAAAAAGAATTCCTTAAAAATAACCTTCAGCTCTTTGATGAACTCTTGGTCAAGTTTACTGTTCAGGTCTAAAAGCCCATGGGTGTTCATTATATTTTGGAACCTAGCTATTAAAAACATCCACCATTCAACCCAACCCCCCCCCCTTCACCTGTGTTTACCTATTACCTAACTGGATTTGTCCTGCCCCCTCCTCTCTTCCAGCTTCCTCCTCCCCCTTTAGTATCAGGCTGAAGAAAGATCCCAACTCAAAACATCACCCATCCATGTTCTCCAGAGATGCTGCCTGACCTGCTGAGTACATCCAGCACTTGGTGTCTTCTTTTGCAAACCAACATCTGCCGTTCTTTTTTTTCTATATTCTACATTCTGCTTCATTGTCTTTTTAGTTTCGAGGTACATCGTGAAAAGAGGAGCACAGAGACTGTGCCGATCAATAATCACCCATATACTCCTTCAATCCCACACACCAGGGACAATTTACAGTGGGTCAATTAGCCTACAAGCCTGCACATCCCTGGGATGTGGGAGGACACCGAAGAACCCGGAGAAAACCTGCGCAGTCACAGGGAGAACATACAAACTCCACACACAGACAGCATCAGAGGTGAGGATCAAACCCGGGTCTCTGGCACTGTAAGGCAGCAATGCCAGTGTGCTGTTTACACTGGATCAGCATAGAGCAACCGCAATTAATCCATTTATTTAATAAATAAACTATAAATAAATATAAATTTGCAAAAAAAGAAAATCACCATAGCTTTTATTCAAGTACAGAATTGGCGAGTGGTCCGACATATATTGTCAGTGCCTTCATTTAACACTATAATTAAACAGATAAGAGGTTCATGGAAGTGGGAGGTGAAATATTATTCTAAATAACTGCAGCAGCTCCAGTGGTGACACAGAGAACAAACTTGAGTCAAGGAACTCTTACACAGACATATTTTTCAGCAAGAAAATAAAATCGCAAAATTCGCATTTGGGTTACATGTGGTTCACCTACCGGTGGCAAGCTCTTCTTAAATGATGAAGTGAGCATTATTTTTTTTGCCAGGGTAGATGGCACAGGCTTAAGGGGAGAATAAAGAGATTTAGGAGGGACCACAGGAGCAACTTATTCACTCTGAGGGTAGTGCTTATCTGGAACGAGCTTTTTTTTTTAAATTTCAAAATAGACTTGATTCAGGTAATAAACATATACAACACGTGAACCGTGCGAAAAATCCATCCTACATTTTCGGAGGCTATACAAATTGTTCAATCCTCCCACATCTCAAAGACCTGCGGGTTTGTAGGTTAATTGGCCCTCTGTAAATTGACCCTGGTGTGTAGGGAGTGGGTGAGAAAGTGGGATAACATGGAACTAGTGTGAACGGATGATCGATGGTCGGCCTGGACTCAGTGGGCCGAAGGGCCTGTTTCCATGTTGTATCTCTAAACTAATGTGCAGTTCCCTCTCTTGGTCCTGGGAACAATGCCTACATTAAAATAGATTAATTTTCCTGGCAGTAGAGCTAAACAATAGAATTGACAATGACCTTTGAGTACATTGCCAGCCTGTGTACCACTTGCTCTCCTCGTAATGAATCATTGCAACACAATTTCCCTCGCTCCCAGGGCTCCCGTAATGTTCTCAGGAATTGGGCTCACTCTGCAGAAGGCGTCACACAGCTGCACCAGAATCCCTCCCACGTAGACTTTAGAGATACAGCGCGGAAACAGGCTTTTCGGCCCACCGAGTCAACGCTAACCAGCGATCACCCCGTACACTAACACTATCACACACTCCTCGTCTACACTACTGTACTGCCTATTATGCCTCCTGGCATGTAGAGCAGCAACGAAGATCATCCACTTCTGTCTGTTCTGGGCTAGCTTCTGGACACTACCCCAGGTCAGGTCCACTGTTTTCCTTTTCCCTTCCGGTGTCCAGTGCAGGGCTATTCTTGGGATGCTGTCTGGTTCCTAGCATCTGTCGATAGCCCTGGAAGTCCATCGCACCCAGTAGTGTTGATTCCTTCAGTTGCTGTTTCCGTAACATATTTGTTTTACGAGACAGGGTTGTTAACCCTGTGCTCAACCCCCAACCTGGAGGACCAGTGGATTGCTCTTTGTCTCGCCTCTACCCTTCGACCTCTCTAGCATGGGAGACCCTAACAGGAGACGAATCTCCCGCTGGCATAGCTCTAGGGGTCACTGAGACACATAAGCTCCCCGACCACGACAATGTTGCAATCCAACGGGTAGTATCCTACACACTAGTGGCAATTTACAAATTACAATGAACCTACAAACTTGTATGTCTTTGCAGTGTGGGAGGAAACCAAAGCACTCAGAGAAAACCCACGCGGTCACAGAGAAAACCTGCAAACTCCACACAACAGCTCTACCCTTCAAAGAAGTGGCCGAATCCAGACTGAAGGTGTGGATAATGATGGGAACCAGACGCAAACACTTGGCTTACCCTGACCCGGGCAATGGGACAACCAGAGGCCAGCCAAGGACCAGCAGTCCTTGCATCATTCCATCAGAGGCTCATATGGAATGCCCCCGGCACAAATCCCACAGCAGTCAACATGCCCTTTGCTGTCCTAATCCACTCAAAGCCTTTCAGGAACAAAATGGATTCCAGAACAAAATGGTCATTGGTAGAACTGCTGCCTCACAGCGCCAGAGACCAGGGTTTGAAGTGTCATCACCAGAACTTCTCAACACATCCTAAAGGTTTGCTCAACTGTATCCACCCAACACTACCCAGGCTTTGTCCTGCCCTTCGTCTCTTCCAGCTTTCTCTCCCCTCCCCACAATCAGTCTGAAGAAGGATCCCGACCGGAAACATTACCTATCCATGTTCTCCAGAGATGCTGCCTGACCCACTGAGTTACTCTTTGTCTTTTTTTGTAAAGCCAGCA
Source organism: Amblyraja radiata (assembly GCF_010909765.2). NCBI lineage: Eukaryota > Metazoa > Chordata > Chondrichthyes > Rajiformes > Rajidae > Amblyraja > Amblyraja radiata. The sequence goes on from NC_045962.1 coordinate 36,601,968, forward strand.
TCTGCAGTTCCGTGTGTCTTCAGATATATTCAGATTAGTTTAGTGTAGAGATACAGTATGCACCCTTCAGCCCACCAAGTCCACGCCGACCACCAACCACCCTTTCGTACTAGGATCTATGTTATCCCACACATCGTATACATTGGGGGTAATTTACAGAGGCTTTGGGATGTGGGAGGAAACCGGTGGTCACAGTGAGAAGGTGCCAACTCCACATAGACAGCACCTGAGGTCAGGATCGAACCCGAGCCTCTGGCGCCATGAGGCAGCAGCTCTACCAGCTGCGCCACTGCGTTTAATACAGCTTTGTCAATGCAGTTGCCTTTCCAGCTTCCTGCAGCTCCTTATCTTTCACGAACTGTTCAGTTCCAGGTATATTCGGCACCTAACATTGTCCTTTTGCGAGCAAAGGTTTGTGTGTGTGCCACAACAACATATTCCCAGGTGGTTCTTTGTGCAGCTTACCTTCCTTATTTAGTAACCGGAGTAGACCAGGTGAGATCGGAATAATCGGATAATCAAAGCCGGCTGGAAAGGATCTTAAAAAGGATTTGCCAGAGATAGGTAGGCATGGTTTCAACAAACCCATGGATTCAGCCAAGTGAACTGTCCTCTCATCAGCTAGAGTGTGGTCCTGACCTCCCACCCACCTCACTGGAGAGCTTTGATCTATCTTTCATTGCACTTTGCTTTGCACTAAGTGTTGTGCTCCTTATCCTGTAACTGTACACAGTGGACGGCTTGGTTGCAATCACTGTATAGTCTTTTGTTTGACTTGGCAGCACATGAACAAAAGCTTTTCACTGTACCTCGGCACATGTAACAAGACTAAACTAAACTGGATGCCTACTCACTGTGATCCTGGCCTCCAAACCTGCTACAGCCAAAATATGCCTCACTCCCTTTCACATGGAGGGTGGCAGGTATGTGGAACGAGCTGCCACAGGAAGCAGTTGAGGCAGGTACCATAACAGCATTTAAAAGACATTGGAACATGTACATGGATGGGAAAGGTTTAGAGGGACATGGGCCAAATACGAGCATGTGGGACCAGTGCAGAAGGGGCATCTTGGTTGGAATGGATAAGTTGGGCTCAATGCCCTGTTTCTGTGTTGCACGACTCTATAGATGGGCGACCTTTTAGGTCGAGACCCTTCTTCACATTGATCAGTCAGAAAGGTTCCACCCAAAACGTCACTGAATGACTCTATGACTATGAGTCTATGTCTCTATGACTGTATGAGTCTATGCCTCTATGACTGTATGAGTCTATGCCTCTATGCCTCTATGCTTCATCCACAAATTAAACCCCATGTTTATTGTAAAACAATGTATGGTGCACTGTTGGCAAATCTGAAACCCCCTCCAAATGCCTGGATTAGGGGGTATTAGTTATAAGGAGAAATTGGACAGACTTGGGTTGTTTTCTCTGGAACGTTGGAGGTTGCGGAGAGACTTGATAGAAGTTTATAAAATTATGAGAGGCATAGAACCTTTTCTCTAGGGTGGAAATGTCAGGAACTAGAGGACTTAGCTTTAAGGTGAGAGGGATAAACATTAAAGAAGATGTGCGGGGGAAGTTTTGTTTTGTTCTGTTTTCTTTGACCCAAAGTCTTAGGCCGCGGCTAGGGCCTGGGTCGGTGCTACAGAGGCGTCCGGAGAGGACTCGGTAGCGACAGTGGAGGGGTCGGTGTGGCGGCTGATGATGGCGCCAACCGATGGACGAGGCCTGACACGTGGAGTGTGGACGTCACTGCCAAGGGAAGGAACAAAGGAGGAACCGGCGTGGGGGGGGAAGATTTGTAACTTTGTAAGCGCCCTTTATGGGTGACCATTCGCAGACCTTGGTAAGGCATGAAAGCAAAGAATCGCACTGTGATTTGTCACATGTGACAATAAAGTATTCAATTCAATTCAATTCTAAAGCTGCATTACGACTTCCTGACTCTACTACTGAATGGCCAGAACAATGAAAACAAGCATACTTTCTTTACCTCTCTATCGACTTTCAGAAATGTGGTTACCTGGTATTACTGAATATTAATTTATTGTACTGTTGATTATTTATTTGTGTGTTATTTTGTTAATGGGCCTGTAAAGATGCAGTAAGTAGGATTTTCACTATACTTCGGTACATGTGATAACAAAGAACTATTGAGCTTCGAGGTGGAAGGGTTGACACAATGTACATTGTAGAGACCTCTGCTTGTATTTGCTGGGAGTTCACTCCACATCCAATAACCTTGGGCCAAACGGGACTAGTTTAGATGGGACATCTTGGTTGACATGGACAAGTTGGGCCGAAGAGCCCGTTTCCATGCTGTATGACTTTATCTCATCCCACTCAATACTGCACTCGACCCAACAACACGACTGAGTGAGGGGATCTTACTTGCATCAGCTTAACAGGCCCCTAAACACAACACACATAGGTAATACATAATAAACAATTCAAAAAATATGAAAATAGCTGAGGCTAATGTGCAGTTTTCAAGAACTTTAGTTTAGTTAAGCTTATTGTCATGTGCACTGAGTGAAAAGCGTGCGAATCAGTGAGCGGAAAGACAACACATGATACCATTCGAGCCGCCCACAGTGTGCAGATGCGTGATAAAAGGAATAATGTTTAGTGCAAGATAAAGTTAAGTAAAGTCCGATTAAAGATAGTCCGAGGACTTCCAATGAGGTAGATAGTAGCTCAGGACTGCTCTCTAGTTATTGATAGGCTGATATCAGCCTGATGGTTGTTGGGAAGAAGCTGTTCCTGAACCAGGTGGTCATGGTTTTCAGGCTCCTGTGCCTTCTTCCCGACGATAAAAGGCACATCGCTTCAATGGTTACAGGAAATGCTACTGAAAATTAGGCACGGTAAGTTGCAATCTCAACCTTTGCACCAGGATAGCAATATAGAAAATTCCACAGAACTTCAAACAAACAAACCCCACATCCAATCAGTGAGGAAAGCTAAAATCAGTATTATTTTCATATCTATTAAAGTATTATCTTTTGCCTTGCCAGATGTTATCAAATGGTCTACAAGCCACCCTTTGATGCACAATTGGTATTATTAGTGTTGCAAGGCAAGGCATGCCTTCCATCACAAGAACAAGAACTCAAATTGCACTGCACCTTAATTGGTACATGTGACAATAAATTGACCTTGAAACACCCTCTCTTTCCTTGAAGCCATGTTTAGACTTTAAAGATACAGCACGGAAACTATCCCTTCGGCACACAGAGTTTGCGCCTACCAGCGATCACCCCATACACTAGCATTATCGTACACGTTAGGGACAATTTACAACACACCGAAGTCCATTAGCCTACAAACCTGTACGTCTTTAGAGTGTGGAAGGAAACTGGACCACCCAGGAAAAAATCCATGCAGTCACAAGGAGAACATAAAAAACTCCATAATGACAGCACCCGTAGTTAGGATTGAACCCGGGACTCTGGCGTTGTGAGGCAGCAAATCTACTGCTCACCACTGTGCTGCCCCTTGTGGGAATCATCACTGCATTTTTACAGCACTCAGATTGCTTTAACCTTTATACAAAGCAGAAGGTAATTCTTTTGTAAGAGTTTAGAAATACAACATGGAAATAGGCCCTTTGGCCCACTGAGTCAATACCAACCATCAATCACTAGTTCTATGTTATCCCAGTTTGCATCCCACACTAGGGGCAATTTACAGAAGCCAATCAACCTACAATCCTGCACGTCTTTGGAATAATTAGCAAATAAACACAGAGGTATCTCCGCACAGAGGAAGATGATCTACACTTCACGCTGCCCCGGCAAGGCATCATGGCCATCAATGACAAGTCTCATCCCAGTCACTTCCTCATCTCCCCTCTCCCATCAGGCAAGAGGTACAGAAGAGGTAAAATACACACCTCCAGATTCAGGAACAGTTTTTTTCCAGCTCTTATCAGACGACTGAACCATCCTATCACCGGCTGTTTCTGTACTGCACTGTTTTATGTTCTTATTGAGTGTTTTGCCAACTACCTGGCATTATCAAGTTATGATTACTTGTAATATTACTTTTTTTTAAATATATCCTTTGAGTTGGCCATGTGATTTCAAAGTATTGCCAGTGTGAGGCATCTGGAATGTAGGCACGGAAACAGTGTGATTATTCATATTCATAACCATAACTGAAGACTATTATATGCATGTCAAAACAAAGAGAGCATTATGTACTCCCATACATACTGGGCATTGCAACCTCTGCGAATAGCATGAGTTAAACCAAGAAATATTACTCCAGCACATGGCAATGTCTTAGTCATGACATTGGATTGTTCCTTTCTGGAAAGACATTGTTTGAAACTCCCATATGCACATGCAATCACAACATAATTCCACTGGGCATCGGAACAGCTAATATTCAGAGCTCTAAAAAGTCGCAAGGTCATTTCTTATACAAATTGTTAGAACCAGTACGCAAGGACAGGAAAGGAGGAATTTCCCACATACTTTTTATTCATTTGTTGACTTTACCACTGGGAATGCTTGTTATAATTAGCGATGTTATGAATGTTCCCATCTATGCAGCAGTCCCTTTGGCCCAGTTTGTCCATGCCAACCAAAATGCCCCATCTAGGTTAGTAGCATTTGCCTGTGTTTGCCTCAACAGCACAGAAAAAGGCCCTTCTGCCCAACTTGCCCATGTCAACCAGGATGTCTCATCTACATTAGCCTCATCCACCCACTGTTGATCCATATCTTTCAAAATCTTTCCAATCCATGTACCTGTCCAGTGTCTTTGTTATAGTACCTGCCTCAACTACCTGCTGATGAAGGAGTCCAACGGTACCGGAACGGTGCACCTAGGCTGCCGAGGGGCCGAGAACGCAACCCACCAAGTTGGCCTCGGAAGTCAGCTATGGGAACGAATCTTCCAGCTCTGGCCGGGCCACAGTTCCAGATCACCTGCCTCAGGGTGGCAAATTCAACCCACCGATCGGCCATGGAAGTCTCAATGAGGTCGAGATTGGCCGCCCTCACCCAGACTAGGCGTCATATTTTTGGGGGGGCTTCCGGGGGTGATTTCAAGTGCCCTCTCCTAATATTGTCCCGATTAGAGGAGGTGCCAAACCACCAGTTCCCAGAAAACCAGTGGTACATCTGTACACGGATGTGTGCGTGCGAGGAAGGTAAGCAGTTGAACGAACAAGTCAGTGTGCCATTCAGCACCTCCACATCTGAGCATTTCTAAAGTTTGAGTTTAGTTTATGGTCCTGTGTTCCGATGTACACCTTTTGTTGCGTGCTAACCACTCAGTGGAAAGACAATACATGATTAGCATTAAGCCACCCACTGTAACAGATACATGATATAGGGAATAACGTGAAGTAGATGGTAGGTCAGGATGGGAGGTTCTCTAGTAGTTGGCAGGGTAGTCCAGTTGCCTGATACAGCTGAGAAGAAACTGTCCCTTATACCTGTCCTTACAGCTTACACAAGTATTTTTAAGTTATCCTATTTTGCATGGAAAACAAAGATTCTGGAATTACAATTTTACACCCTTTTCCCTAAGAGGGAAAATAATAGCCCATTACAGAACGCCAAACGGCAATCAATTCAACTCCGAACATTGTCGTGACAAATCTCCCTCTCATGGAAGCAGATCAATGAAGTATTAAAAATAGAATATAACACAATCAGCATTCATCCTCGACTTCCTTGACTTCTGCAATCTTAATTTTTTGGACCAGAAGGTAGAGTATAGAACAGTACAGGGGAGGTAGGTCGTTGAGGCAGGAACTATTGTAATGTTTAAGAGGTATTTGGACAAGTACATGGATAGGATAGATTTAGCGGGATATGGGCCAAACGCAGGCAGATGGGATTAGTGTAGGTTGGGCATGTTGGTCAGTATGGGCAAGTTGGGCCAAAGAACTGTATGACACGATGACAGTAACAGGCACTCTGGCCCATATAGTTTGTCCCAAACGCAATGCCAAAGTAAAATCTCATCTGCCGACACCTGATCCATATCCCTCCATTCCCTGCATATCCATGTGTCTACCTAAAAGCCTCTTAAACATCACTATTGTATCTGCCTCCATCACCACCCCTGGCAGAGCGTTTCAGGCTATTCTTTATGTGAAAAAAACTTGCCCCGCACCTCTCCGATAAAATTTGCCCCTGGGATAAATGGACTCCATGCATTTACCCTATCAATCCCCCTCATGGTTTTATACACCTCTATAATATCACCCTCAACCTCCTGCACTCCAAGGAAAAGAATCCTAGCCTGCCCAACCTCTCCCGATTGCTCAGGCCCTCGAGTCCTCGCAATATCCCTGTAAATCTTCTCTGCATCTTTCCTGTTTGTACTGCAACAGGTCCCAAAGCACAAGTCGTGGGTTTTTTTCTCCGATGCCTTTCTCGGCCTCTGGATTCCTTGAAGTGCCTAATGTCAGAACCTTGTCAGGAACAGGCACAGCGGCACAGCGGTGGACTTGCTGTCCCACAGCGCCAGAGACCCAGGTTCAATCTTGATCTCAGGTGCTGTCCGTACGGAGTTACTACGTTCTTCCCGTGTCCACGTGGGTCTTCCCCGGGTGCTCCGGTTTCCTCCCACACTCCAAAAACATACGGGTTTGTGGATTAATTGGATCTGGTAAAGCTTGTAAATTGTCCCTCGTGTGTAGGGTAGTGCTAGTGTACAGGGATCACTGGTTGGCGATTAACGCCTCCCTATAAATTGTTTTTTCTGCAGACAGGAAATGTCATTAGTTACAAAATACCAACAGCTTCAATAATTAAAGGGTAAAAATTATTAATGGCATTACACCCATTTAAAGCTTCTGAATCTTTCTGTCCTTTCTATTGTTTCTTTCAAGATACAGCATGGAAACCGGCCCTTTAGCCTCACAAGTCCACACCGACCTTCAATCACCCATTCACACTAGTTCTATGTGATCCAACGTTCTCATCTACTCCCTACACACTAGGTGCAATTTACAGAGCGCCAATTAACCTACAAACCCACAAGTCTTTGGGATGTGGGAGGACCTGGAGAAAACCCACACAGTCACCCTCAATTTCTAGCAACTGATGCAAATTGTCCTGTAGCACCAGAACTAATTAAGCATGGCTTTGCACTGAATTTTGCTTGTGTGATTATGAAGTCGTAATGAACTAAAATCAACAATGCACATCGACTTTATCAAACTTTGAGGAGTTAAAAGAAAAAGCTCTGAAATGTTGTTAGTGTTTCACAATGCAACAAATTAACCTCCTTTTCAACTGGGGCCAATTGGCAACAGACCGATTGATACAGTGAGCTGTGCAGGCTTACACATCAATAACTGGATCAACGACTTTCATACCAAGTCAGGACATGTCCCGCAGTGGGAACATTGCTTGTTCATGCCATTAATCTGGAACAAGTCAAACTTAAATCTTAGTTAAAGTCGGCCATTGTCTAATAACAAAGGGAGTATTATAAATTAATCGAGAGTGATCCGATGGAGATGAACAAAATCATGACCTTTCTTTCTGTCTCAGTTGGTCTGCCTAGGCCTATGGGATCTCCTGGTTGCTAACCATTTTACCTCCCCTTCCCATTCCCACACTGACCTTTCTGTCCTGGGCCTCCTCCACTGTCAGAGTGAGGCCACACACAAGCTGGAGGAACAGCACCTCAAATCCCACTTGGTTGGCTTACAACCTAACGGTATAAACATTGAATTCTCCAAATGTAATAAAACGGAACTGCAGATGCTGGTTGAAACCAAAGATAGACACAAAGTGCAGACTGAAAACATGGACAGGCAACATTTCAGATCGGGACCTTTCTTCAGACGGATTGTTGGGAGGGGTGAGGGGTATTTAGTTTCTACAGAAATTCATTCAAACATTCATTATTACTCAGCTTGAAGCAGCTGGATTGCCAAAGCTGGTGGGAAGACCAGTAGCAACATGTCAAATCCCACAAGCATTTATAAATAGTGTACAGATCTGAGGCAGATGGAGAACTTCCGTGGACTGCTTCTGCCATGTATACTGTTTATTGTGTGTTCAACGTCACTTGAGAAAATAACAAGTTTAAATTAAAACTTAAAACAAAACTGTTCATGAATTCAACATGATATATTTTAAATAGCACCAATTCACAGTAGTCTGTGAAATATATGTAATAGATTTTGTACTTTAAACTGCACCCATGTCCATACCCCTCCATTCTCTGTATATCCATGCACCTATCTATGCTGTAGCATCACTTCCTGACTCTTATACTCAATGCCCAGACCAATGAAAGTAACCATATCATCTGCCTTCTTCACCACACTCTGTCTACTTGTGTTACCACTTTCAGGGAGTTATGGACTTGGACCCCAAGATCCGTCTCTGTACATTAATGCTGTTATGGGTGTAGGGTGGATGTAGATACAACAGTGGCATATCAGAGGGATTTTAACCCACTTAAAAGCCCCTGTTGTATCTGCCTCCACCATCACCCCTGGCAGCACATTCCAGCTACCTACCATCCACTGCGTTAAAAAAAAAACGACTTGTTTTGGTGCTGCACAGCTCTGCAACTCTATTCCATCAATGAATTTAGACGTGAAAGTTTCAAAAAATGACGGTGTGGTAGGTCAGAAGATTGTGAGGGAGTACGTCGTTAGCTTGTGGGGGGAGGGTTCAGTGAGGTAGTGGCCATGGGCAAGCGGCTGTTTCTGAACCTGGTGAAACAGAACAGCTTCTTCCCCTCTGTTGTTGGATTTGTGAATGGCCTTCCATAAGCTTGGGTACAGTCTGATTCACCTCTACCCCATTGACGTCATTGGACTAGTGTGTAGGGAGTGGATGAGAAAGTGGGATAACATTTTAACTGGGATTACTTCCAATTTAATTCCAAGATGGCGCCCAACCCAGGCGACTCTTTGTGTGCTGGTCATAAAAGTGGATCAGCAATGATGCATTATAATTCAATTCAATTCAATTCAATTCAACTTTAATGTCATTGCACAAATACTGAGTATGGGTACAACGAAATGCAGTTTTGCGTCAGTCCGTAGTAGTGCAATATAGAAATTAAAAAAAAAAAAGAGGATACAGAATAATAAAAAATACAGAATAATTAACAATGGGGACGGAGGGACCGGAGGAATCTATCGGCGGGACTCCGAGTTCAGCAATGCGACGGTATGATTGTAGAAGCCGATTGATAACCGCTCCACTCTTTTAAATCTCTACTCCTGCTGCAACATTTCTTATTTTAACCATTCTATTCATGTTATTCCCTCTATCACGTATCTGAATGCTGTGAATGGCTTGACTGTAATCATGTATAGTCTTTCTGCTGACTGGATGGCATGCAACAAAAGCTTTTCACTGTACCTCGGTACACGTAACAATAAATAAACTAAACTAAATTCAACAGCCTGTGAACATCAGTTAGCCAGTTCAGAAGCTCTATGTTTACATGTTTCTACGCAGACAGTCTGGACACCCTGACTCCGATGTAAGAGAATATCTGCACTTCCCACAAAATATGGCTGATTGTGTTATCCTGTTCATTCTTACTACAGTTGCATACTCAGCAACCACACCCCCCCACCCTTCTCTACCCTGAGCCCCACCTAGACACAGCCAGTTCTCCCACTATCTCCGCCCACCCCCCCCTTCCACCCTCTGTCCCCTTCCACCGATATCCCTCCCTCCGGCTTTACATTTCACTCCTCCTCTCCTTATCTGACACCCATTTGTCTACTTTTCACCTCCAGCCTTTGTCCACTTATTCCACCCATCTGCCAATCACCCTTCCCCCTCACCTGTATCCACCTATCCCTTGTGTAGGAAGAATCTGTAGATACTGGTTTATTCTGAAGATAGATACAAAAAGCTCAGTGGGTCAGGCAGCATCTCTGGAGAAAACGAACGGGTGACGTTTTGCGTCGGAACCCTTGTTCAGACTGGTGGACTGAAGAAGGGTTCCGACCCTATTCTTTTTCTCCAGAGGTGCTGCCTGACCCACTGAGTTACTCCAGCATTTTGTGACTATCCACCTATCACTTGCCAGGCTTTGTCCCGCCCCCACCTCTCTTTTCCAGCTTTCAGAGTACTGGAGTAACTCAGCGGGTCAGGCAGCATCTCTGGAAAACATGGATAGGTGACATTTTGGGTCGGGACCTTTCTTCAGACACACACTCACTCTCTCTCTCTCCCCCTCTCTCTATCTCGCTCAACTAATCATTAGTTAGAATATTTCATCTGCCACCCCCTTGCATCTCATCTGTTTATTTATAGTTTTAAATAAAGGCAGTGGAAATTTATGCTGGAGCATTCGGATATTCTGGACTTCATTGAGAACAAAGAAAGCTTTTGTTTTGAATAAAAGCCACGGTGATATTTTTCTTTCAAACTTCATAATTATAGATTATTTATTAAATTATTTATTAAATAAACCGATCAATGGCAGCTTGCTTTGTGCTGATCCAGTGAAAAGGACGGAATGAAGTAGCGTGTGGAATATAGAAACAAAGAGCCGCTGATGCTGGTTTACAAAAAAAGACAAAATGCTTGAGTAACTCAGCGGGGCAGGCAGCATCTCTGGAGAACATGGCTAGGTGACGTTTTGGGTCAGGACCCTTCTTCAGACACTCTCGCTCTCTCTCACATCTAAATATCAGCCCTTTTCTCCCAGTACTTCCCCTACTTGCAACATTGTGCTTGCGTGTCACGGACTCTTTAGCCGAAGACGTTGACAGGAACTTCGGAGAAAAACATCCTCTTGTTTTACACCCTCATAATGGATCTTTCACCTTCATGTAAATTAATGCTATGTTTTGCCTATTGATATGTGAGACTGAAAATTAATTTACATTTGATGCAATAGTTGATTTGCAGTCCTCGAGTCCTGGCAACATCCTCGTAAATCATCTGGACTAAAACACAAAACATAAAGTGGGAAAGGTTTTCACTTGAGAAATGTCTTCGCTATGTTCAAAAAATAAAACACAATTATCACACTGATTGCCTGCAAGTATAAACGTCACCTTCAGTGTAGCCATGGAGTCAGAGTCAGACAGCGTGGAAACAGGTCCTTCGGCCCAACTTGCCCACATCAACCAATGTGCCCCATCTACACTAGTCCCACCTGCCTGCATTTGGTCCATATCCCTCTAAACCTATCCATTTCATGTATTTGTGCAAAAGTTCTTTAAACATTGTGATAGTACCTGCCTCAACAACCTCCTCTGGCAGCTCGTTCCATACACCCACCACCCTTTGAGTGAAAACCCATTTGTACATACCTCGTTTATATGTAACGTCAATAGTTTGTGCCCATGACATTTTCAAATGCTTAAAGGATACAAATGCGGACAACCAAGTAAATGACATTAACTGCCACAAGCAAGACATGACATGGTCCTTCAAACATGTTTTAATCACATATTGATTAGCTTTAGCATGTAGTATGCACATCATGCAGTAGCAGATCAGCTACAATAACTATGTAGAAACAAGGTGCTGCAGATGCTGGTTTACACAAAAGGGCATAAAAGTGCTAGAATAACTCAGCGGGTCAAGCAGCACCTCTGGAGAACAAGGATGGGTGACGTTTCGGGTCGGGATTCTTCTTCAGACTCAAGGAAGAAACTTATTCAAATTCGGACTCAGATCTGAAGAAGGGTGCCGACCTGAAATGTCACCTCTCCATGTCTTCCAGAGATGCTGCCTGACCTGCTGAGATTCAGTAACTAAATATAAATGGTACCTTCTTTTGTTATACGTATACAAATAGCGGCACAGTGGCGCAGCGGTAGTGTTGCTGCCTCACAGCGCCAAAGACCCGGGTTCGACCCTGATTATGGGTGCTGCGCCTGTATGGAGTTTGCACGTTCTCCCTGTGACCACGTGGGTTTTCTCCAAGTGCTCCGGTTTCGTCACACACTCCAAAGACATACAGGTTTGTAGGTTAATTGGCTTTGGTCAAATTGTATAATGTCCCTAGTGTATAGGACAGTGCTAGTGTACGGGACGATCACTGGATAAGGCAGACTCAATGGGCTAAAGGGCCTGTTTCCGTGCTTTATCTAAAGTCGAAAGTTTAACGTATGCAATGTCAGGATTAGTCTTACAGCAATCAGACAGTGACTAAACACAAATGTACTTTTTTTAATTAAACATACAAGTTAGTTTAGTTTAGTTTAGAGATGCAACATGGAAGTCGATCACCAGTTGGCACTAGTTCCATGTTATCCCACTTTCTCATCCATTCTCTACACACTAGGGGAAATTTACAGAGGGCAATTAACTTACAAACCCGCACATCTTTGAGATGTGGGAGGAAACCGGAGACCACCCGGAAGAAACCCACGGGGTCACAGGGAGTACATGCAAACTCTATACAGCCAGCACCCATAGTCAGGATTGAATCCGGCTCTTTGGCGCTGCGAGGCAGAAACTCTACCGCTGCTCCACTGTGCCGCCGATCTCTTGAAAACTGTTGGATGAATTAGCTTAATGAGTATATCTTTGGGACGTGGGAGGGAACAGGAGCACCTGGAGGAAACTCAGGTTATGCCAGGATTAGTCATACAGCAATCAAGTAGTTACTAAATGCAAATTTACTGCAAAAAGGAACTGCAAATGCACAAAAGGACACAAAGTGCTGGAGTAACTCAACGGGTCAGGCAGCATCTCTGGAGAACATGGACACGTGACGTTTTGGGTGGAGACCCTTCTTCAGATTCAAGAAAGTTTGGAAGTCTGAAGAAACGTCACCCATCCATGTTCTCCAGACATGCTGCCTGACCTGCTGAGTTACTCCAGCACTTTTAAAAGCAGATATGTTTTTTATTAAATATATGTTTGTTATATCAGGATTAGTCATATAGCAATCAGATACAGTAACAAAATACAAATGTGTTTTTTTAATAAGTGCATGTAAGATGGTTATCACCATTGTTGAAAAACCAACATCCTGTAATTAAGTCAGAAGGGTCCCGACCAGGAACATCACCTATCCACGTTCTCCAGAGATGCTGCCTGACCCGCTGTTACTCCAGCACTTTGTGTCCTTTTGTGTAAACTTGTATCTGCAGTTCCTTATCTCCATTAATTAACACTGGCCATTTATTTCTCGTTTTATTCACTCTTACAATACTTTAATAATCTGCTAATTTTGCACATAGGCAAAGATATTAAGCTAAAAATAGCATTATGACTATCAATACTCGCTCATGTTAAAGATACTTTTATTTGTAAACCAGCAACTGCAGAACATTGTTTCTACCCTGTAATTAGTTTAGTTTACTTTTGTTTAGTTTAGAGATAGAGTGTGGAAACAGGCCCTATAGCCCACCTAGTCTGCACCGACCAGCGATCACCCCGTAAGCTAGAACTGCCCTACACACTAGGGACAATTTACAATTAACCTACAAACTTGTACGTCTTTGGAGTCTGGGGGTAAACAGGAGCACCCGGAGAAAACCCACGTTGCCAATGAGAGAACGTACAAACTCCGTACAGGAAACTTGTCCCGCACATCTCCTTTAAACCTTGCCCCTCTCATTGGGATATTATCTCCAGCACCTTCAAGGTCAGCTGTAGGAGGTGCCCCCCCCCGGGGCACAGGGGCGGTCGGGCGAGGAGAGGGACGTCGGGTCACGGGCCTGCAGGCTTCCTGGATCACGGGCATTCTGGGACTTCCAACATGTGATCAGGACTTTGGACTGTGTGTGTTTTCTGCTTTTTTTTAAATTATGAACGGCGCCAAATTGTGACGACTGCGTTTGTGGTCGTGCAAAATAATTTCACTCTGCTGTGCATACGTGACAATAAAGAACCATTGAACCATTAATGCCTTCTAGTATTTGATATTTCTATCCTGGGATAAAGGTTCTGACTGTCTACCCTATCCATGCCTCTCATGCTGAAGCAGCAGCCAGGCTCAGGGTTGAACCTGTGTCTCTGACCTCGTGAGGCAGCAGCTCTAACAGTTGCGTTACTGTGGCGCCCAATAATACTGTTCTGGTTCGGTTTAGTTTAGAGATACAGTGTGGAAACAGCCACTTTGGACCACCGAGTCCATGCTGACCAGCGATCCCAGCACATTAACACTATCCTACACACACACTAGGGACAATTTACAAATTTACCAAAGCCAATTAGCCTACAAACCTGTTTGCCTTTGGAGTGTGGGAGGAAACTGGAGCACACGAAGAAAACCCATGCAGGTCAGGAGGAGAACGTACAAACTCTGTACAGACAACACACGTAGTCAGGATCGAACCATGGTCTCTAGCGCTGTAAGGCGGCAACTCTACTGCTGCACCACCGTGCCGCCCTGTTCTGCAGTTATAGTATATTTCCTGTCTCTATATATAGTTCATGTCTGCGTGAACAACACGGGCCAGGTGTGCCATCTGGTTTCAACAATAACCAAAATGGAGAAACAACACACTTCAATGCATATCTTTCATGTAATCTTTCACTAACTACGACCCTTCCTTCCTAATCAGTGCAGCTTACGACCAAACCAGTCCAACAGTTTCAATCTCAATGCTTTTTACCTTAACCGCACATCATACTTGCCTGTTAAACGGCAGCACGACAAACAGACTCTGTGTCTCAGTAGGGAACCAGCAAGTCTCAAAGCTGTCCTGTCAGAACAGTCCCACAGTCTTGGGGGAATCCAGCAATCTCAAAAATGCAAATACATCGCTGAACAGAGACATCACCCAGCACGGTCACACCCAAATTGACTTAAAATAAAGTGAGCTGGCTTGAAAAGATAACAATATCTATGATTCACTTGGCCGTAAGAATTCGACTAAATTTCTTAAAAGCTCACCATAGTGGTTGAGATAAAGGGAATAGCACTGCAGAATGATTTATAAATCTGCACAATGCTGAGAGATCAATTAACGGCAGGTCTAAAGACCAACTTCAAGCGACAATAATTAATTTCAGGCCATCTGCAACCTTAAAAACATTTTTGAAAAAGTTTCTCGTTATTTGCACATTTAAAATCTTTCTCAGTCATATTTAGCAATCCAACTGTTCTAACTCTGCCTTCACCACCTCTGCTCTGCCCAACCCGCCCACAGCAACTCACCAAAGGAAGTTTAAATAAATACATACAGATAGTTCAGATTCTTTATAGAAAACTTTCTTTGTGTGAAAGCTTTCACACAAGGCAAGACGGAATTACTACACTGACAATGTCAAGAAGGTTTAATTGTCATATGTACCGGCAACGGAACAATGAAATTCTTACATGCAGCAGCTTAACAGACACGTAAACACAATACTCACAGATAAATATACAATATTTTTTCAAATTTAATAAGTGCAAAAACCAAAGTCCTGCGCACAATCAAAGACAGTCTTGTGAAGTTAATAGTTACTGAGGTTACTGTTGTGCAGTGTTCAAGAGCATGATGGCTGTTGGGAAGAAGCTATTTTTGATCCTGGAGGTCACGGTTTTCAGGCTCCTGCACCTTCTTCCTGATGGTAGCAGCGAGATGAGAGGGCGGCCAGGGTAATGTATACTACAATTAGTGACTGGAGAAGCTACGATTATATATCGATGTTTGCTTAATAAATGTACCAGCTAGCTTAAAGTTATTGATGCACATAGAAGAAAATTCAGTTTTATCTTTGTTTTAAAACGTTTTAACATTCTGAAGTAACAATCTTAATTAGCAAGTTGCCCTTATAAAGAAACCAAGTGTTAGTAATGTTTACCTTTGAGCTTCTTTACTTTTAAACCAGAACCTCCTTTGTTAAAGCTTTGAGTCTGTCTCGGTGCACAGCGGCAAAGAGGAAATGATTACAGAGCCGCCAGTCCAGCTGACACATTGTGTAAACTCCTCCCTCATCAAGATGTCACGCTGACAACAGTACTTCCTTCTCGTTGGACATCCACTTTTTTAAAAAAAGTTTAGTTTAGGGATACAGCACGGAAACAGGCCCTTCGGACCACCGAGTCTGCGCCGACCCGCGATCACCACGCAACAACACTATCCTACACACTAGGGACAACTTTCAATTCTTATTTACAAAGCCAATTTTACTAAACCAATTAGCCTACAAACTAGCACGCCATTGGAGTGTGGGAGGAAACTAGAGCACCCGGAGAAAACCCATTGATTCCATCAACACTTCATGCTGCCTCTGGAAAGCAGCCAACATAATCAAAGTCAAAGACTTGTCCCACCCCGGTCATTCCTTCTTTTCTTCCGGCAGAAGATACAGATGCTTGAAAGCATCTCAGACTCAGGATCAGCTTCTTCCCCCCTGTTATCAGGCTTCTGAGTAGTCCCTTCCATAAGCTAGGGCACTGTCCGATTCACCTCTACCCCAATGCGGACATTGGACTTTGTCTATGAGCCGATGAGTTACAATGCTGAGAACTATATTCTGCACTCTGTTTCTTCCCCTTTGCTCTACCTATTGTACTTGAGCTTGACTTGATTGTATTTATGTACAGTATAATCTGATCAGATTGGATAGCATGCAGAACAAAACTTTTCACTGTACCTCAGTACATGTAACAATAATAAACTTAGACCTAAACTTAAACCATATCTTGGAGGAAGGAAAACTGCAAATACACAAAATATACCCAAAGTGTTGGAGTTACTCAACATCTCTGGAAAAAAGGAATAAGTGACGGTTCGGGTCTTTGAAAAGGTTAGATGCTCTTAAATATATAATAATAATAATAATAAATTTTATATTTAATGGGCGCCTTTCATACAAAATCTCAAGGACACCTTACATAATAACATATAATCGGAATATAACAAGTAATAAAGACATCACAGAGACACAAATTAAAAACAGGATTCAATCCAAAAACAGAAAATCAAAAACAGTGTGAAGAGGGAGCAGCGGCAACCAATTCGCGCCAGCGTCCACTCTCTCTTCACGGCAGCCATCTTGGACACAGACCTACAGGACTACAATTAGACAAAAAAATCATCCCCCCACAGTGGATAGCACTGTGGAGTAAGGCACAATGTCCAGTCCCCACCCCATGTTCACCCCAAAGTCATGCCTATTGAGGCCACCGCAATTGCCTCTACGGAGGCCCGATGTTCCTGGCCGTTCTCACCGGATGGTCTTGCCCCGGCGTCGGGAGAGTCCTTTTGGCGGCTGGGCCACTTGGAACGGCCGCTTCCTGGTTGGAGCCCGCGGCTGCCGAAGCCGACAAGGCCGCGCCGGTTTGGAGCGCCCAGGCTCCCGTTGGTAAAGTTGGTAAAGCTCCAGCGCGTCGCTCCAGCGCGGCGACCCAGGCAAGGGATCGCCCGCTCCACTCCGCTCCGCTCCAGCGCTCCAATGCTGTGCCGCCGCCGAGGCCGAGGTGCTGGGCGGTTCCCGCCAGGAAACGGCGCTCCAAGCCCGCAGGTAGGCCACGAGGACGGGTCAACGGGCAGCCCGGAGAAAAGGCTGCCACACCGACCAGGTAGGGACCTAGAAATTCAGTTAATACCTACCCCCCACATTAAAAAGACCATATCCCCTACAAACAAAAAACAGGACTCACTAAAAACTATTAAAAAAACGGATTTAAAACGGACGGCTGCTGGCTAGCAGCCGTTCACCAAGATGGCTCCTCCTCCTCAGGAGGAGGAGCCATCTTTTATATATATTTTATAGGAGGATATATTTTATATATTTTATATATTTTATATATATTTTATATATAAAATATATATTTTATAGGAGGATATATTTTATATATAAAATATATATAATGGAATCCTGGACCAGGTTGTACAGGGCTCTGGTAAGACCACATCTGGAGTATTGTGTACAGTTTTGGTCTCCTAATTTGAGGAAGGACATCCTTGTGATTGAGGCAGTGCAGCGTAGGTTCACGAGATTGATCCCTGGGATGGCGGAACTGTCATATGAGGAAAGATTGAAAAGACTAGGCTTGTATTCACTGGAGTTTAGAAGGATGAGGGGATATCTTATAGGAACATATAAAATTATAAAAGGACTGGACGGGCTAGATGCAGGAAAAATGTTCCCAATGTTGGGCGAATCCAGAACCAGGGGCCACAGTCCTAGAATAAAGGGGAGGCCATTTAAGACTGAGGTGAGAAAAAACGTTTTCACCCAGAGTTGTGAATTTATGGAATTCCCTGCAGTGGAGGCCAAATTACTGGATGGATTTAAGAGAGAGTTAGATACAGCTCTGGGGGCTAGTGGAACCAAGGGATATGGGGAGAAGGCAGGCACGGGTTATTGATTGGGGACGATCAGCCATGATCACAATGAATGGCGGTGCTGGCTCGAAGGGCTGAATGGCCTCCTCCTGCACCTATTTTCTATGTTTCTAAAGCTTATATTTTGACTCAAGCAGGCCTTTTTCAGTGGATTGATAAGAGAGAGGGACAAGCCCGGGCTTGCCTCAGGTTGCTGTGAATTGAGACAATGACCGATGCCTTTGAAATGCGTCTACCAATTGGTCTACCAAAGGACGACAGATGGCACAATGGGCTAAGTGTTCGGCTGGCAACCGGAAGGTAGCTGGTTCGAATCCCGCTTGGAGTGCATACTGTCGTTGTGTCATTGGGCAAGACACTTCACCCATCTTTGCCTGTGTGTGTGGATGTAATTATGTGAAGCACTTTGGGGTCAATGCAAGTTGACTAAAAATGTGCTATCTAAATAAAAGAAAAAAAAATGAAAGAGAGAAGCCCAGACTTGTCTCCGTGATGTATAATAAGACAATGACCGATGCCTTTGAAATGTCTTGTCTTGAAAGTACCAACTGATAAGATGCTTTTGAAATGTGTCTACTAATTGACAAGAGACAAGCTCAGACGCATCCTGTGGTAATGTGTATTGACTGTATCTCTGACCATGACTAACATCTTTGGAATGTGACCAAGTGACAAAAACACAGTATAAAATATCATGCAATTCTTTGTTCATTGAAGTGGTGACACGAGGAAAGTCAAGTGTCTGTGTTGCTTACTTGACTGGAGTATCCTCGTCACTTCCATCGGCCGATGATCAGTAAAGTTTGAGTTGGTCTACCTAACGTTTTTGTGAGTTGTCTGTTTATTACGAAGTAAACCTTATCAGCTTCAGACAAATAGTTTAAATCCACCTTGACCTCTCACAGTTTATAGTTTAGTTTTGTTTAGAGATACAGCAGAGAAACAGGCCCTTCGACGCACCGAGTCCACGCCGACCAGTGATTCCCGCACATTAACACCATCCTACATACTAGGAACTATTTTTTTTTACATTTACCAAGCCAATTAACCTACAAACCTGTACGACTTTGGAGTGTGGGATGAAACCGAAGATCTCGGAGAAAATCCAGGCGGTCACGGGGAGAACGTACAAACTCCGTACAGACAGCACCCGTAGTCAAGATCGAACCCGTGTCTCCGGCGCTGCAAGCGCTGTAAGGCAGCAACTCTACTGCTGCGCCACCATGGCGCCCTAAAAGCAAATGGGAGCAAAAGCAAAAAGCTGCTTGACCCGCAGTTATTCCAGCATCTTCTTAAACCTTATCCAATGGGCACATGACCGAAATATTCACGCCTTGTTTCCTGATGAGTAAATCAACAGAAAGAAACAGAAACTAAGTGCACGTGAACAAACAGAGTCGGCATGGTATATTAGGCAGGTGAACCATGCAGCATTTGAGAGGCTGAGATCAAAGTGCAGGACTCGTAACCCAATATTCACAGGTATTTTGGAGAAAATGGGAAGTAGAAAGAAAAGGGAGTGGGGGAAGGAGCACTGTTGATCAAAGAACCTGTTGTAGTGTTGAGGATGGATGATGTATTTGGGGGATCAAACTGAATTTATTTAATTAGAATTAATGAAAGGTCGTAGAGCTATTAATCTCTCTCGTATAAACAGTAGACTAGAGGAACAGAGAACAAAAGTAGTTGTAAGTAGTAGAAATTAGAACAGAGGAGGTAGTTGAGACAGGTGCAACAACATTTAAAAGACAGATACGTGGATAGGAAAGGTAGACGGACAGTTTACAGGTTTAGAGAGATATGGGCCAAACACAAGCAAATGGGATAAGATAAGATGAAGTGTCTTGGTCGGCAAGGTCGAGTTGGGATGAAGGGCCAGTTTCTGCGCTGTATGACTATGACTAAGTATATTATCACTCTGAGAAAAGAATGTGACCTTTCGGGTCCAGACCTTCTCAAGGAGGAATTTCTTTAGCCAGAGGGTGGTGAACATGTGGAATTCATTGCCATAGACAGCTGTGGGGGCCAAGTCAATGGATATTTTTAAAGCAGAGATTGATAGGTTCCTGATTAGTAAGATTGTCAAAGGTATACAAACTTAAAGCACACGGCATTGGAGGTTCAGTATTGATGTGGATAGAGAACTGGCTGGCAAACAGGAAGCAAAGAGTAGGAGTAAACGGGTCCTTTTCACAATGGCAGGCAGTGACTAGTGGGGTACCGCAAGGCTCAGTGCTGGGACCCCAGCTATTTACAATTTATATTAATGATCTGGATGAGGGAATTGAAGGCAACATCTCCAAGTTTGCGGATGACACTAAGCTGGGGGGCAGTGTTAGATGTGAGGAGGATGCTAGGAGACTGCAAGGTGACTTGGATAGGCTGGGTGAGTGGGCAAATGTTTGGCAGATGCAGTATAATGTGGATAAATGTGAGGTTATCCACTTTGGTGGCAAAAACAGGAAAGCAGACTATTATCTAAATGGTGGCCGATTAGGAAAAGGGGAGATGCAGCGAGACCTGGGTGTCATGGTACACCAGTCATTGAAAGTAGGCATGCAGGTGCAGCAGGCAGTGAAGAAAGCGAATGGTATGTTAGCTTTCATAGCAAAAGGATTTGAGTATAGGAGCAGGGAGGTTCTACTGCAGTTGTACAGGGTCTTGGTGAGACCACACCTGGAGTATTGCGTACAGTTTTGGTCTCCAAATCTGAGGAAGGACATTATAGCCATAGAGGGAGTGCAGAGAAGGTTCACCAGACTGATTCCTGGGATGTCAGGACTTTCATATGAAGAAAGACTGGATAGACTTGGCTTATACTCGCTAGAATTTAGGAGATTGAGAGGGGATCTTATAGAAACGTACAAAATTCTTATGGGGTTGGACAGGCTAGATGCAGGAAGATTGTTCCCGATGTTGGGGAAGTCCAGGACAAGGGGTCACAGCTTAAGGATAAGGGGGAAATCCTTTAGGACCGAGATGAGAAGAAACTTTTTCACACAGAGAGTGGTGAATCTCTGGAACTCTCTGCCACAGAGGGTAGTTGAGGCCAGTTCATTGGCTATATTTAAGAGGGAGTTAGATGTGGCCCTTGTGGCTAAAGGGATCAGGGGGTATGGAGAGAAGGCAGGTACGGGATACTGAGTTGGATGATCAGCCATGATCATATTGAATGGCGGTGCAGGCTCGAAGGGCCGAATGGCCTACTCCTGCACCTATTTTCTATGTATCTATGTATCTATGTTACGGGGAGAGGCAAGGGAATGGGGTTGAGAGGGTCAGATAGATCAGCCATGAATGAATGGTGGAGTTGACTCAATGAGCTGAATGGCCTAATTCTGTTCCTATATCTTCTGGTCGTATGGACCTGAAACGTCTGTGATCCATGTCCTCCAGAGACACTGTGTGACCCGCCGAGTTACTCCAACTCTTTGTGTTCTGCACAAGATTGCAGCGTCTGGAGTTCCTTGTTCCCTTGTCCCCTTCATGGCAGGTCTTAAGGCTTGATGAGGCTGGATCTGGAAGTGTTTGCGGATGGGAGTGTGTGGTCTCAATGTTGTAGAGACAGGGATTGTGAGACTAGTGCTCCCACACCACTGGGGCAACAAATCAATCCTAAAACACACCTGAAACAAGGTGACTCTTGTGAACTGCCTCAGTGTGGTCTCCCGTCTCACCTCTTATAATTAGTATGATTGTGCCTCATTTAGTTTAGAGATACAGTGAAAGTAGGCCCTTCGGCCCAATGAATCTGTGCAGATCAGCAATCACACATACACTCGTTCTATCCTACACACTAGGGGCAATTTACAGAAACCAAATAACCTACAAACCAGCACACCTTTGGAGTCTGGGAGGAAACCAGAACACCCTGAGAACCCGGAGAAAACCCACGCGGTCACGGGGAGAACGTGCAAACTCAACAGAGACAGCACTGGCAGTCAGGATCGAACCCGGGTCTCTGGCGCAGTGGGGCAGGTACTGTTGCACCACCGTGCCACGCTGTACTAATATATCAGATTGTCACTGAACTGTATGAAAAAAACTTTCGCTGTACTTGGGTACACATGACATTAAAGTCCCATTGAACCATATTCGCATTATTAATTTACATTCTTTCCTCCTCCGATGTATAATTACATAAGACCGTTATGTTCACACACAATATCCCTACAAACAGAACCCCATGTTGTTAAGCATTGTGTGAATGATCTAGCCGAGCAGCGAACACACATCTCCTACTCGGTTACAGTCTATAACTGTGACGAGATCACATGGAAAGAATGCTTAATGCCACAAGTTACATTGAAAACACAAGGAACTGCAGATGTCGGAATTTATTTCCCCAGACATATTATTTCATTCATACTACATCTAACATCTAATCATTGTCTGTGGAACTGGTGCGCTACAATGCTGAGAACTGTATTCCGCACTCTGTATCTTCCCCTTTGCTCTACACTTCACGCTGCCTCGACAAGGCCACCAGCGTAATCAAGGACCAGTCTCACCCCGGTCATTCCTTCTTCTCCCCTCTCCACTCAGGTAAGAAATACAGAAGTGTGAAAACGCAGATTCAGGGACAGTTTCTTCCCAGCTGTTATCAGGTAACTGAACCGTCCTCTCACCATCTAGAGAGCGGTCCTGACCTCCCATCTATCTTATTGGAGACCTTTGGACTATCTTTAATCGGAGAGAAGGAATGGGTGACGTTTCGAAACGTCACCCATTCCTTCTCTCCAGAGATGCTGCCTGTCCCGCTGAGTTACTCCAGCATTTAATGTCTACCTTCGATCTAAACCAGCATCTGCAGTTCTTTCCTGCACTATCTTTAATCGGACTTTACCTTGCACTAAACATTATACCCTTTATCCTGTACCTGTACACTGTGGATGGCTTAATTGTAATCTTTTTTAGTCATTTCTCGCACCAATAAGCATTTCACTGTACCTCGGTATATGT
Source organism: Amblyraja radiata (assembly GCF_010909765.2). NCBI lineage: Eukaryota > Metazoa > Chordata > Chondrichthyes > Rajiformes > Rajidae > Amblyraja > Amblyraja radiata. The sequence goes on from NC_045962.1 coordinate 36,625,139, forward strand.
GATAACAACAAATTAAACTAAACTGGTGTGCTGGAGGAATGTATTTATGCATAGTATTGTCTGTTCCATTTGGATAGCATGCAAAACAAAAGTTCTTCACTGTACAGGTGCACAACCTTTTATCCGGAGTTCCGGAAACCGAAAAACTCCGAAAACCGGCCATTTTTTCCAGGATGTCGTCTGCACACCAAAGCTCGCGTTTGGCGCCAAACTTGACCCGAAACGACCCACGGTCAACTCAGGTCTGTACCAAAGATCTTATAGCGGAGCTTCGCTATAAGATCTTTGGTCTGTACTACTGTAGCGGCTGCCTCCTCCCCAGAGACCGGGGAGACACTTAAACATCTGTAAATCATTGCTTAAATGTTAGTTTGGAGGGCTTTTATGTGAAGGGGGGGGGGGGGGTGAAGGGGAAACTTTAATTCTTAGTCCCCTACCTGGTCGGAGAGGCAGGGAGCGGGCAATGCCTTACCGGGTCGCCGTGCAGTAAGCTCCGGAGCGCTGTGGCCGCCAACTCCCAGCTGGGGCTACGGGCGTCCGGCCGTGGGCCGCGCTGGATTTGGAGCGCCGCGCAGCCAGGGGTAGAGTTGCCGGGGTCGGAGCTCCAACCGGCGCCGCCCGCGGCCGGACGCCCGCAGCCCCCAGCTCCGCGATGTTGTGTGTCGGCGGCCACAGCGCTCCGGAGCTTACCGCACGGCGACCCGGTAAGGCATTGCCCGCTCCCCGCTGGTATCCCAGCGCTGCGACGCCGCCGATTCCCAACATTCGCGGAGCTGGGGCTGCGGGCGTCCGGCCGCGGGCCGCGCTGGATTTGGAGCGCCGCGCAGCCAGCGGTAGAGTTGCCGGGGTCGGAGCTCCAACCGGCGCCGCCCGCGGCCGGACGCCCGCAGCCCCCAGCTCCGCGATGTTTTGAGTCGGCGGCCACAGCGCTCCGGAGCTTACTGCACGGCGACCCGGTAAGGCATTGCCCGCTCCCCGCCTCTCCGACCAGGTAGGGGACTAAGAATTAAAGTTTCCCCCTTCACATAAAATCCCTCCAAAATAACTGACTAACATTTAAGCAATGATTTACAATGATTCCCCGGTCTCCGGGGAGGAGGCAGCCGCTCCAGACTTTTCAAGCTGCCCGCGCTACCTACCTAATCTACGCTAAAAATCTTCCATTCGGAAATCCGAAAAATTCCGAAATCCGACAAGTGTCTGGTCCCAAGGCTTTCGGATAAAAGGTTGTGCACCTGTATCTTGGTACACGTGACAATAATAAATCTAAACCTTAACCAGGAACTCTCTATCCAACAACGTTGCGTGTGTACCTTCAACAGGAAAACCACCATGACACAAGGTAATAAGCCACCATGACCTTCTGCATTGTAGTCAGGGGAGGGCGTTCAGTACTGCCTACAAGCTTCAAAAGTAAATTATCCTTTCTAAACAAAGTGAAGTCTCATTCCTCCAGGATAATGATTGCTGGCCATTTATTTCCCCACGGTTTCAAACACTCTAGTCAATATGCCTTTATTTCTCCCCAGTTTAGCGCACTTTCTGGTTTAGTTTCAGCATGATAGATTCTGTATGAGCGCCGGAGGCTGAGGGGCAGTGAAAAAAAGATGCCATTAAGCTGGAAAGTATGCAGAGAAGATTTACAAGGGTATTTCCAAGACTCGAGGAACTGGTCTATAGGGAGAGGTTGGGTAGGCTAGGACTTTATTCCTTGGAGGGCAGGAGGATGAGGGGCGATCTTACAGAGGTGTATTAAATCACAAGGGGGATAGATGAGGTGAATGCACTGTCTTTTTCCCAGGGTAGGGGACGCTGTTTGAGTCTTTAAAAAATGTCTCACACACAGAGAGCAAACTGCTATGCAGTGACTAGTCAATGTCAAGGTGCATTTTTTCCTCTTGTTAAAGTTGCTGGTCCCCATTCTCCAGTTCCGACCCGAAACATCACCTACCCATGTTCGCCAGAGATGCTGCCGGACCCGCTGAGTTTCTACAGCACTTTGCGTCTATTTTTTTGATAAACCTGCTGCAGTTCCTTGTGTCCACCTGTAGTTGCAATTATTTATCCTGGAAGGCGATGCTATGTATTTAATTGTCATATGTACGGAGGCCAAAATAATGAAATTCATATTTGCTGCAGCTTAACAGGACCATCATCACAATAACACACAAACCAACACATAATAATCAATAACAACAGAGACACTCAGTATACCATACAGAACATGGTAAACTGTGGAATATTTAGCTTAGTTTTGCGATAGAGCATGCAAACAGGCTCAACGACCCACCGAGTTCACACTGACCATCGATCACCCGTTCACACTAGTAGTTCTATGTTATCCCACATTCTCATCCACTCTCTACAAACCCGCACATCTGGGATGTGGGAGGAAACCGGAGCACACGAAGAAAGCCCACGCGGCCACAGAGAGAACGTGCAAACACCACACAGACAACACCCGAGGCCAGGATCGAACCCGGTTGTCTGGCACTGTGAGGCAGCGACTCTACCAGCTGCGCCACTGGGCCGCCCCTGAATCATACTGGATAAGCATAAAGGTACAGGATGGCACTTTGACAGCCCATAAACTCTGCTTTGCCTCTGCAATATAAAACGCCAGGGGGGATCAGTAATAATGGCATAGAATTTGCATTGTGGATACTTATTATACAAAGTCTGACCAAAGTGGAGAACATGATGTCCTGACACCCATAAAACATGCCATTACGTGAGTAATGAGCAAGTAAATAATGTCAATCAATTGATTAAGTTACTTAGAGAGGCATCCAGCACGGAAACAGATCCTTCGACCCAACTTGCTCATACCGACCTAACAGTTGGACGCTATCCAACAGATCTTTGTGGCAGCACTTAGTTGTCCACTGAAGGTCATAAGGTATAGAAACATAGAAACATAGAAAATAGGTGCAGGAGTAGGCCATTCGGCCCTTCGAGCCTGCACCGCCATTCAATATGATCATGGCTGATCATCCAACTCAGTATCCCGTACCTGCCTTCTCTCCATACCCCCTGATCCCCTTAGCCACAAGGGCCACATCTAACTCCCTCTTAAATATAACCAATGAACTGGCCTCAACTACCTTCTGTGGCAGAGAATTCCAGAGGTTCACCACTCTCTGTGTGAAAAATGTTTTTCTCATCTCGGTCCTAAAAGACTTCCCCCTTATCCTTAAACTGTGACCCCTTGTTCTGGACTTCCCCAACATCGGGAACAATCTTCCTGCATCTAGCCTGTCCACCCCCTTAAGAATTTTGTACGTTTCTATAAGATCCCCCCTCAATCTTCTAAATTCTAGCGAGTACAAGCCGAGTCTATCCAGTCTTTCTTCATATGTAAGTCCTGACATCCCAGGAATCAGTCTGGTGAACCTTCTCTGTACTCCCTCTATGGCAAGAATGTCTTTCCTCAGGAAAGTAGGAGTAGAATTAGGCCATTCGGCCCATCAAGTCTACTCTGCCATTCTATCATGGCTGATCTATCTCCAAACCTCATTCTCTTGCCTTCTCCTCATAACCTCTGACACTGCTACGGCAACCACTGAAGTAGGAAGCATCATGAGGAATCATAGAATATAATCACCATAGGATATCTGGCCCAATACATCCTCACTAACTTTTAATGCTTCTTCCAAAAGCACAATTAATCAAATGCAGGCTCAATGAACGGCAGGTTATTGTTTGTGAAAAGAAGACAAAGTGCTGGAGTAACTCAGCGGGATGGGCAGTATTTCTGGAGAACACGGATGGGCGATGTTTCGGGACGGGACTCTTCTTCAGACTCGTATTACTCTAATGGAATAGCTATCAATAGTCAAGGCTTAAAGAAGGTTGTGAGTAAATTTATACATTTATGTCATACCTACTTCTTTTCCAAAAAAACACAATGCAACAAACAAATCTCACAATAAGGAAAAGCCTGCAATTTCAATTAAAGAGGTCACCCGCGAATTAAAACAACAAACTAATCTGGAGTAACAAAGACGCCTTTGACCAATAAGGTCAAGTAATCCACCAGTACTATCTTCATTACTTAAGAGTCATACTGCACGGAAACGACCCTTCGGCCCAACTCGTTCATGCTGACCCAGATGCTGGTCCCATTTGCCCACATTTTTGTTCCATATCCCTCCAAACCTTTCCTAGCCACATACAATGTTAGAGCTAAATTTACTTTTCATACCCTGACTGAGAAACACATGATTAAGGACAGTGGGATCAGAATGGAGAATATTGATTAGTCTAGAATTACAGCGTGGAACAGCCCTTTAGCCCACCGAGTCCACATCAACCAACAATCACCCATACACTATTTATATCCTACACACTAGGGATCATTTACAGGATCCAATTAACCTACAAAGCTGCTTGTCTTTCGAATGTAGGAGGAAACTGGAACACCCGGAGGAAACCCACGCGGTCACAGGGAGAACGTGCAAACTCCACACAGACAGCACCCCTAGTCGGGATCGAACCTGGATCTCTGACGCTGTAAGGCAGCAGCTCTACCACTGCGCACTAATTATACAATAGCTCTGAATATTTTTAAACAAAAGCTATAAAAGATGCAATGAACCTCATCTTTCTTGCAGGCACCTCTACCTATCATTTCACCTAGTCCAAAGTGCAACAGCTTGTTTTCCCTTTGAAAGTTTGGTTTAACCTGGTCATGAACACTAGCTTCCTCTTCCGCATGAAACAGCAATGCTTAAAAAACAAAGGAACATTTTGTGCTTTCCTTACATTGTGCTCCGTTCCAGTGTATACCTGTTATTCTAGTTCCCATTGCAAAATATATAATGGCAAATAAAATATATAATGGCACAATAGTAGAGCTGGTGCCTCAGCCTGGTGCCTTCAATTCTGGCCTCAAGTGCTGTCTGTGTGTGGAATTTGTATCTTCTCCCTATGACTGAATGGGTTTCCTCAGCGTGCTCCGGTTTCCTCCCACACTCCATAGACGTACGGGTTTGAAGGTTAATTGGCTTCTGTAAATCGTAAATCGTTCCTAATGTGTAGGATAGTGCTAATGTACGGGGTGATTGCTGGCTGGCGCAAACTCGATGGGCCGAAGGGCCTGTTTTCACACTTTATCTCCAAAGTAAAAGTAAAAGTAAGAAGGGTTAGAGGGATATGGGCCAAATTGGAGTAGCTTTGATGGGGCATCTTGATCAGCATGGAAGAGTTGGTCCAAAGCACCTTTTTAGTTTATATTTGTTTAGTTTAAAGATACAGCATGGTAATGGGCCCTTCCTATGCCGACCATCGATCACTTGTTTACACCAGTTCTATGTTATCCCACTTTTACATCCACTACCTGCACACTTGGAATAATTTAGAGGCCAATTAAGCTCCAAACCCGTAGGCCTTTGGGATGTGGGAGGAAAGCGTAGCACCCAGAGGGAACCCATGCGGTCAGAGGGAGAACTTGCAAACGTGGAGAGGGACATTGGTTTGCGGGCTAATCAGGTTGAAGGGGTCGGAGTGAGGCCCTGCATGAGCCCGGGGATTTCCTGTATCGGGAACAGCTCCCAAACAAGAGGGTGGACCGGACTTTGGACTTGTGGAATTGGCGCCAAAATATGGCAGCACCTGCATGTGTAAAGGTGCAAAAATAATTTCACGGGGCAGTTGCACCCGTGACAAATAAAGCTTCACTGAACCATCATTGAACTCCGCACAGATAGCACCCAAGGTCAGGATCAAACCCAGATTTCTAGCATCGTGAAGCAGTGGCTCTACTAGCTGCACCTATGTGCCGCTAAAGTGTATTTTCCTGGGCTGTATGATCCTATGACTCCAAAAGAAAAATAATGTGAAATGCTGAAAACTGCAGTAGTATGGTTCCCATCCATGGCTCTGAAATGCTATTTCCTGATAAGCATGTCCAGGCTCCACAAGAGGACAGTATGACCCACATGATCTTCTGGAGACCTGCCCGACTGCAGAACAAAGTAACGCTCTTTCCTCAAAATCAGATTTGCTATTTAAAAACGCAATGCAAAGAATGACTTCCCTGTTCAGACTTTAACCTTTCATCGCCAACTACATATCCTTTGCTTATGAAAGCACTCTGTTTTAATAAGCAACATTGCTGTGTGTGTGTGTACATGACCCAACATCACATGTTACACTGAAAAAAGTTGTGTCTCACACGAACTATAAACACAATGAACTGAAACCCCGGGGTTGATTGCTGCTTGGATTGGCTGGGGTGCACTGTGAGAAATAGCAAATAATTCTACCAAGTTGTGAATGCTGAAAAAAGTATGTTGACCATGTTTAGTTGTGCATGTTGAGTGTCCTTTCTATGAACTGTTAAAAATTCTGTTCTCAAGGAGTTTGACCAAAACTGTTTAATCTCCTGAGGAGAAGCCCTCCACAATTTTGGTCACAGAATTAAACGCCGTGGCCTGGTTATTTTAAAGCCATTGTTTCTCATGATCTTCAAGATCATGAGGGGAATGGAAAGTGAATGCACAGAGTCCTTTACTCAGAGTATGTGTATAATCTAAAACAAGAGGACATACAGAAGCAAAGAAGTGCAGATGCAGTGTTAATACACGAAAGGATGCAAAGCGCTGGAGTAACTCAGCGGGTCAGGCAGCATCTCTGGATGCTACTCCAACACTGGGTCCTTTTTTACAAACGGACATACGTTTAAGGTGAGGTGTCCAAGATTTGATAGGAACCTGAGGGGCAACAGTTTTAACTCAGAGGGTGGTGGGTGTATGGAATGAGCTGCCACAGGAGATAGTTGAACCGGGTCCTATAACAACATTTAAAGACATTTGAACAGGTGCATGATAGGAAAGATTTAGAGGGATATGGGTCAAATGCAGGCAAACAAGACTAGCTTAGATGGGGCATTTGAAGAAGGGTCCCGCACCAAATCGTCATCTACCTATTTTCTCCACAGATGTTGCCTAACTCGCTGACTTACTCCAGTGCTTTGTGTCTCTTTTTTGTAAACCAGCATCTGCAGTTCCGTGTGTCTACATTAGTCATAGAGCTGTTTTATAAAAGAACACCTTCCTAGCCTATCCAACCTCTCCCTAAAACTCAAGCCCAGGCAACGTCCAGGTGAATACAAGTACAAACATTATGACAGGTAGAGACCGGGTAGACAGTCAGCATTTTTCCCAGGGTGAAAATGTCAAGAAAAGAGGGCAGAGCTTTAAGGTAAGAAGTGCAAAGTTTTAAGATGTGCAGGACATTTTTTTTTACGCACAGATGGTGGTGGGTGCCTGAAACACGCTGCCACATGTGGTGGTGTAGGCAGATACGCTAAGAAGTCAATTAACCTACAAACCTGCACGTCTTTGAAATGTGCAAGGACATTTTTCTCATTCATGTACCTGTCGAAATGTCTTCCCACACCATCCTCTTAGCCACTTATGTCACCCCTGTTAACACTGACACCATGCACTACAATTTTGGCTTAATTCTCGAATGCTGCACATTGCAAGATGTCCTTTCAATGACTTTCCCTATAACCAACAGAATTATCCGCATTAACCTTGACTGTACAACTTGCCTTTAACAGCATGGTGGCGCAGTGGTAGAGTTGCTGCCTCACAGCACCAGAGACCCGGATTCGATCCCGACCTCAGGTGCTGTCTGTACGGAGTTTGTACATTCTCCCTGTAACCGCACGGGTTTTCTCCGGGTGCTCCGGTTTCCTCTCACATCCCAAAGACATGCGGGGTTTATAGGTTTATTGGCTTCTGTAAATTGTCCCTAGCGTGAAGGACAAAGCTAGACTGCGGGTGATCATTGGTTGGCGCAGTCTCAGTGGGCCGAAGGGCCTGTTTCCAATGACAGACACAAAAAGCTGGAGTAACTCGGCAGGTCAGGCAACATCTTTGTAGAAAAGGAATAAGCAATGTTTCGTGTCCTTCTTCTGAAGAAGGGTTCCAACCCAAAGCGTCACCTATTCCTTTTCTCCTGAGATATAAACCAGCATCTGCAGTTTCTTTCGACACGTTTCCCAACAATGTTTACTCTTTTCAAATTTTTCGGCAGGGATGTAATATTTGCGCACCTCTAATATCTGCATAAGAAGGACTAAAATGCTGCAGTGTTTTTCTTGCCTTTATTGTTTACTTTAAGTAGTACATACTTGCATTAAAATATGTTTAGGCGTCTTCTTAATCAAGAATCTTGCTATACCACCTACAGTGCTATGCACGATACACTTACCCTTCAAAAGGTTTAGTATAAATAAAGCTTATCACTTGAACGATCTTTCAAACAAAACAGGTTTTAATATGTGAAAAGGTGACCTATTTAATCAGAGTCTGCATTGAATCATCTGATCCCAACTGGTGATGTAAGATCTTGAGCAAAACTCAGTGCTGGAGAAACTCAGAGGGTCAGGCAGAGTCTGTGGAGGGAATGGACAGACGTTTTGAGTCGGGTCATTTCTTCAGACTGATGGAGGAGGGGTGAGAAAGCTGAAAGGAGAGGTGGAGGTGGGACAATCCATTCCCTCTACAGATGAGAGCATAAGAGGTGGCACAGTGTTATCGTGGTAGAGTTACTGCGTTACAACGCCAGACCCTAGTTTAATCCTGACTACAGGTGCTGTCTTTACGGTGTTTATACCTTCTCCCTATGACCACGTGGGTTTTCTCCGGGTGCTCCGGTTTCTTCCCACACTCCAAAGACATACAGGTTTGTAGGTTAATTGTCTTCTGTAAATTGTAAATTGTCCATAGTGTGTAGGATAGTGTAGGGTGATCGCTGGTCAGTGTGGACTCAGTGGGCCAGAGCTCCTGTTTCTGCGCTGTCATTCTAAAGTCTAAAGTAAAGTTCTCAGCCGTCAAATTAAATTACTCCAAGGGGAGTTTTATCTTCAGTTTGTTTCAGCTTGCTGCTGTAAATGTATTCATAGTGTGAATTGATTTTTTTTTTAAATGCTCTGCAAATACCTCTTATGTAGCAGTGAGGATTATTTGTTATTGACAAATTTGAAGGGTCATGGTGAGATTTGGGGCAGGGAATTAACTTCCAAAGTCTCAGGAACAGCTTTCTCCCCTCTGTTTTTAGGTTTCTGAAGGGGCCTTCCATAAGTTAGGATACTGTCCGATTCACCTCTATCTCATTGCAGACATTGGACTTTGTCGATGAACTAATGCACTACAATGCTGAGAACTATATTCTGCCCTCTGTATCTTCTGCTTTGCTCCACCTCTTGTACTTGAGTTTGAACTGATTGTATGTACGTATGGCATTATCCGTTTACTAGCATGCAAACTCAAAGTTTTTCACTGTACCTTGATACATGTAACAAAAATAAGTCTAACCCCTCTGGTTCTAGATTCCCCTACTCCTGCCATTGTCAGATAGTTCAGTGTGGTAACGAGGTTAATTCCCGGGATGACGGGACTGTCATATGTTGAAAGAATGGAGCGACTGGGCTTGTATACACTGGAATTTAAACGGATGAGAGGGGATCTTATTAAAACATATAAGATTATTAAGGGATTGGACACGATAGAGGCAGGAAACATGTTCCCGATGATGGGGGAGTCCAGAACCAGGTGCCACAGTAAGAATAAGGAGTAGGCCATTTAGAATGGAGATGAGGAAAAGCTTTTTCACCCAGAGAGTTGTGAATCTGTGGAATTCTCTGCCTCAGAAGGCAGTGGAGGCTGATTCTCTGGATGCTTTCAAGAGAGAGTTAGATAGAGCTCTTAAATATAGCGGAGTCAGGGAATATGGGGAAAAGGCAGGAATGGGGTATTGATTGTGGATGATCAGTCATGGTCACAATGAATGGCAGTGCTGGCTCGAAGGGCCGAATGGCCTACTCCTGTACCTATTGTCTATTGTCACTTCCCTGCTGTTGACGAACCTAAGGATTTACATTGATTTAATGGATGTGACTATAATCACCTCACCAAAGCTGCCCCTCCGGCTCTGGAAACAATTGGGGTGGAATTTTACAGGGATTTGCATGCCGCATCTATATATGTTTGGGCCTGTTCCGCTGCACAAACAGACAGCTCTCTCACTGTGAATGTACAATGTAAACAGCAGTGAGAACAAGTCAGCTTTGAGGCTTGGAGGACAAGTCATTCACTCTGCCTCACAAGTCGTAAAAACTGGATATTACACAATTTGTGTCTCAAGATTATGTCCTGAATGTACGTAGAATCATACAGCATGGAAACAGGCCCTTCGGCCCAACTCGTCCATGCTGACCAGGATGCCCCATCTAAGCTAGTCCCATTTGCCGTGTTTAGCCCATATCCCTCTAAACCTTTCCTAAACATGTACCTGTCCAATGGTCTTCTAAATGCTGTTATAGTATCTGCCTCAACTACCCCCTCTGACAGCTCGTTCCATATACCCACCACCCTCCGTTGAAAAAGTTGCCCTCAGGTTCCTATTAATTCCTTCCCCTCAGCTTAAACTTTTTCCTCTGGTTCTTGGTCCCCCTACCCTGCGTAAAAGACTCTGTGCATTCAACCTATCTATTCCCCTCATGATTTTATTCACCTCCAAAACATCACCACTCATCCTCTTGCCCTCCATTTCTCCATTCCTCCACTTCATTTCCTTCCTCAGCTTTCTCTTAACCCCAGATACTTCAACTGTGGCAAGGATAGATAATCAGACTGCATAGTGCTTTGGACTATATATTTACATTGTACTGTAGGTACTGCACCTTAAAATATGACCAACGAACTTTCTACTCCTGGGATACACAAGGAACTGCAGATGCTGGAATGCTGAAGGAGTTCTTATGACTGGATCTGATGAAGAAGGGTCCCAACTCGAAACTTTGTCTGTCCATTCCTTCCAAGTGTAGCCTGGACTGATGAGTTCCTCCAGCTCTTTGCATTTTCCTCTCCTGCTTTTCGTTCCTGAATTACTTTACTTCTACATTAACTATCCAACTATGGATCAGCAGAAAATCCCCCAATATCAGTTTTCTATTGGCCTTGCACAATCCCTCTAAATCACTGCCCCATAGTTTCTGCATTAGTTTAGTTTAGTTTAGAGATACAGCGGGAATTAGGCCCACTGAGTCCGCTCAGACCAGCGATCACCCCGCACACTAGCACTATCCTACACACACACACACACACACACACACACACACACACACACGGGAAATTTGCAGAAAGCCAATTAACCTACAAAACCGCACCTCTTTGGAATGTGCTAAGAAACCGGATCACCCGCAGAAAACCCACGTGATCACAGGGAGAACGTACAAATTCCGTACAGACAGCCCCCTTAGTCAGGATCGAACCCGAGCCCCTGGCACTGTGAGGCGGCAACTCTAAACTACACCGCATCAGTTCACAATCTGAATCAATTAACCTCTGTCCCACTTAGGCAACTTTACTTTAGGCAAGGCAACTTTATTTATATAGCACATTTCATACACGAGGCAGACTCAAAGTGCTTCACATAAAAACATACAATACAATAAATGAAATAATAAAATGAAATAAAATAGAAGAACTAAAAGAAAAGAAAAGCAAAATTAAAAATGCATTATAAAAAGTGCAAAAGTTAAAAGTGCAATGTAGTTAAGATTTAGCTGAAAGCTAAAGTAAAGATAAAAGTTTTCAGTCTTGTTTTAAAAGTGGTCAAAGTTGAGGCAAGTCTTAAATCTTCAGGAAGTTTATTCCAGCTATTTGTTGCATAGTAACTAAATCCTGCTTTCCCATGTTTTGTATTTACTCTGGGAATCACTAGCAGATTGGTTTCAGAAGATCTTAACGGTCTATAAGGCTTATATAGTGGAAGCATGTCAGTGATATACTTTGGCCCTAAACCATGTAGTGATTTATAGGTGAGCAGCAGGATTTTAAAATCAATTCTCTGACATACAGGGAGCCAATGTAAGGATTTAAGAATTGGTGTAATATGCTCAAATTTTTTGGTCTTTGTTAGAACTCTAGCAACAGCGTTCTGAACAAGCTGTAGCTGCCTGACAGTTTTTTTTTGGAAGACCTGCAAGGAGACCGTTACAATAATCTAGCCTACTATTAATAAAGGCATGTACAAGTTTTTCTAAGTCTTGAGCTGACATGAGTCCTCTTAATCTTGCTATGTTTTTGAGATGATAGGCGGCCGATTTTGTTACTGATTTGATGTGACTGTCGAAATTTAAATCTGAATCCATAATGACCCCAAGATTTCTGGCTTTGTTTGAAGTTTTCAGGGACAGAGAGTGAAGGTGTTGGGTTACTTTAAGCCTTTCTTTTTTAGCACCAAAAACAATTATCTCCGTTTTGTCCTTATTTAGTTGGAGAAAATTTTGGCACATCCAGTCTTTGACTTGCTCAATGCACTGGCACAACAGATCTATGGGGCGATAGTCATTTGGTGATAGCGCTACATAGATTTGAGTGTCATCGGCATAGCAGTGGTGGTCAATATTATTATTTCGCATGATGTGGGAGCATGTAGATGTTGAATAAAGAGGGCCCTAAGATCGAACCTTGCGGTACTCCACACGTCACGTTGGTTGGTTCTGATACAGTCGCCAATGGAAACAAAATAGTTCCTATCTTGTAAATATGACCTGAACCAACTTAAGACTGTGCCTGAGAGCCCCACCCATTTTTCCAACCTGTCCAAAAGTATTGAGTGATCAACAGTGTCGAATGCAGCACTGAGGTCTAATAGCATTAATATTGAAACTTTGCCAGAGTCTGTGTTAAGACGGATGTCGTTTACAACTTTAATAAGAGCGGTCTCGGTGCTATGAAGAGGTCGAAATCCTGACTGGAAGTTGTCGTAGCAGCCAGTTGAAGCCAGGAAGTGATTAAGTTGCTGGAGGACAACTTTCTCAATGATTTTACTTATGAAAGATAGGTTTGATATTGGTCTATAGTTGTTAATAATAGAGGCATCTAGGCTCCGCTTTTTTAAAAGAGGTTTAATAACTGCAGTTTTCAAGGCTTTTGGGAAATTGCCTGATTGAAGAGAGCTGTTAACTATTTGCAGTATGTCTATTGCTAGGCAGTCAAAAACATTCTTAAAGAAGTTGACTTAGGTGACTTTTTAGGCGACTGCAGGAGACTATGCGGTCGCCACATGTTCGCGGGTGGTTGCCGGGGAGTCGCCTTCATGGATGTGAGGAGTTCCTGCATTCCGGGAACTAGTCGTGGCCTCATTATGGTCGCCGCAAATTTTTCAACATGTTGAAAAATTAGCGGCGACTAGAATGAAGCCGCCATGGAGAGTAGCGAGAATTCTCGTGCTGTAGGTGGGTCGCCAGGAGGTCGAAGGTTCTCTTAGGTTGTAGCCGGTGCTGACCGGTGAATTTCATTGGCTCATTGGGAAAATAAACGTAAGCAGTAGTTTTCAGAACCAAGGATAATCGACCGGTAATGTTAAATGTCCGCCGAGCTTCACAACCGTGTATCTCTGGCTTCTTAAAAGTTGTCTCCACTCCTTCTTCCCCCCCCTCTCTCTGAAAGGACTTACCCTACACTGTGCTTCAGACGTCTTAATTACCGCGTCAACCTTCCTGTTGTTGGCGGTACCACCTTGGCCTTGCACCGTGTGAATTTCACTCAGCCAGTGCTCCCCCCAGCATAACGGACTGGTGAAGGGGGGTGTGTGTGTCTGTGCGTGTCTGCGCCTGTGTGTGTCACTCTGACAGTCGCCGTTCCAGTTGCTGGTTTTTCAGGCGACTGCAGGCAACTTGACAGTCACCAGCAGTCGCCTGAAAAATCGCCTGTGGGACAGGCCCATGAAGCTGAAAAATAATTCATTAAAAAAAATCAAACCCAACATCAAGGATAGGATTATTTATTGAGCAAACCACAATGTGAACAAAGAGCAGTACATAACAAGAATGGGCCCTTCGCCCACAATGTCTGCGTCGAACATGATGCCAAGGCCACCTAACAGCGTGCGCATGATACATATCTCTCCATTCCCTGCATATCCATGTGCTTTTTCAAAAGCCACTTTAAACACCACTATCATATCTGCCTCCACCACCACCTCCGGCAGCACGTTCCAGACACTCACCACCATCTGTGCAAAAAGGTTGCCCTTCATATCTCCTATAAACTCTGCCCCTCTCAACGTAAACGTATGCTGGAGGAACTCCACGGGTGGGCCAGCATCGGTGGAGGGAATGGACTGGCAACATTTCCGATGCAATCATAGAGTTGAAGCAAAGAACTGCAGATGCTGATTTACGCAAAAAGACACAAAGTGCTGGAGTAACTCAGCAGGTCAGGCCGCATCACTGGAGAACACGGATAGGTGCCGTTTCGAGTACAGCAGAAGGGTCCAGACCCGAAACATCCCCTCTCCATGTTCTCCAGTGATGCTGTCTGACCCGCTGAGTTACTCCAGCACCTTGGAATTATGTTTTTGGCCCGTGAAGTCAAACCTAAAATTCAATTACATTGCAAAACATTAACAAAGCTTTTATTTTTGATCAGCAGAGGGAGCAGATAGCTTAAACCAAGGGACTTGTTCTTCCTGTCTTATGATACAGTTTATGGCGTTGCAAGATTTCAAATGAACAGCAGATTAGTTTCTGATACGATTAAGTGTTGATGAGATACAATGTGACTCTGTTTACCCGTCTGAATAGCCAAATACACAAATTCTTATAAATAGATTTTGAGCAAGAGAGCAATAGATGTTTAGTTTCCACCCCCCTCCCCCTACTCCAACCCGTCTTAAGAAGGGTCCTGACCCGAAACGTCGCCTGTCCATTCCTCCACGGATGCAATCTGACTCGCCGAGTTCTTCCAGCACTTGGTGTTTTGCAGATTTCTACCCTTTATTACAATCCTGCTTCACAAATTTATCAAAATTTCCACGGATATAGAACTACATTTTCTATAGCCGAGCGTATGGAAGGACCATTCAGAAGCCTGATAACCAAGGGGAAGAAGCAGTTCCTGAATCTGGTGGTGCGCACTTCAAGGTTTCTATTGAATCAGCAACATGGGGGGGATAGGAAATGAAGGGAAACAAGTGTAAGAAGCAGAAAACAAAGACAGTCTGTTACCAGAAGAAAAAGAACACATCACAGTTTATTACTACGAGTAAGGGAATAAAAAAAATAGAGGACATGGGTTTAAGGCGAGAGGGGCAATTTTTTAAACAAACCTAACGGGCTACTTTTTCACAAAGACGATGGTTGCTATATGGAACGAGTTGCCAGAGCAGGTAGTTGAGGCAGGTACTATAACAATGTTTAAAAGACACTTGGACAGGTACATGGATAGGAAAGGTTTAGAGGGGTATGGGTTAAACGTGGGGGGGGGTGGGACGAGCATAGATGGGCATGTGGGTCTGCATGGACAAGTTTGATGGTCTGCATGGACAAGGCCTATTTCCATACTTTTTAGTTTTTAAAATTTTAGCTGTAGTGATACAGTGTGGAAACAGGCCCTTCGGCCCAACGAGTCCATGCCGACCATCTATCACCCCTATACACCAGCACTATACTACACATTAGGGACAATTTATAATTTTATCGAAGCCAATTAACCTACAAGCCTGCACGTCTTTGGAGATGGGAGGAAACCGGAGCACCTGGAGAAAACCCACGCACTCACATGGAGAAGGTACTAACTCTGTACAGACAGCACCCATGGTCAGCATCGAGCCCAGGTCTCTGGCGCTGTAAGGCAGCAGGTCTACCACTACACCACCGTAGTGCCCTGTTAAAATTTCTTGCTTATGCAATGCTTAAAATGCACATATTGCACCATTCAACTGATGATCAGTAACTTCAGCCCCTTACCAACCCTATGCAAAAAATGGGAGATGCTTAGATAAAAATGCTTATCATTTTGTCCTTATCTTTCATGAACTTTGTTTCCTGTTAAATATTAATGCATTTATCTTCAGTTGATAGAAGTTTCACTGTTTGACCGAGAATAAACAGTTAACTATTAACAAGTTGGTCTTAACCTTCGCTGTGTAAAGTATTTTAACTCTGGGGTAAGTAAGTCCAAGAGAATATTCACCCACTGTACAATGAATCAAAGATATTCGAATTACTGGGCACACAGCTACAGGAAGGATGTGTTACGTTGGAAAGGGTGCAGAAGCGATTCACCAGGTTTTTATAGAGTCATAGAGAGATACAGTGTGGAAACAGGCTGTTCCGCCCAACTTGCCCACACCCGCCAACATGTCCCAGCTACACTAGTTCCACCTGCCCCGCGCTTGGTCCATAGCCTTCCAAACCTGTCCTATCCATGTACCTGTCTAACTGTTTCTTAAATGTTGGGATAGTCCCCGGCTCAACTACCTCCTCTGGTAGCTTGTTCCCTACACCGACCATCCTTTGTGTGAAGAAATTACCCCTGAGATTCCTATTAAATCTTTTCCCCTTCACCTTAAATGTATGTCCTCTGGTGCTCGATTCATCTACTCTGGGCAAAAGGCTCTGTGCATCTACCCACTTGGGTTTGCAGGATTGAGTTATACGGAGAGGTTGGATAGGCTAGGACTTTTTTCTTTGGAGCGTAGGAGGCTGAGGGGTGATCTTATTGAGGTGTATAAGATCATGATTGGCATGGATACATTGAACACTTAGTCTTTCTCCCAGGGTAGTGGATTCTACAACTCGAGGGCATAGGACATGTTTAGAAGGATATGGGCCAAATGCAGGCAGGTGGGACTAGGGTAGATGGGACACGCTGGTCGGTGTGAGCAAGTTGGGGCAAAGGGCCTATTTCCACACTCTATGATTCTATGGTTAAGGTGAGAAGGAAGAGAGTTAAGAGGGGGCAACTTTTTCACCCAGAGGGTAGTCGGTATCTGGAACGAGCTGCCAGAGGAAGCTATAGAAACAGATACAATTATGGTTTTGAAAAGACATTTGGCCAGAGAAATGGGCAGGAAGGGTTTAGAGGGTTGTGGGACAAATGCAGCCAAATGGAACTAGCCCAGTTAGCCAACCTGCATAAAGGAGGTGGGCCAAAGGGCCTGTTTCCATGCTGTACAGCTCTGTGACTCGGCTGAACATGGGTGCAGCCAGCCCTGGGAGATTTCCTGGCATCAGCTCTAAGCTGAGCATATTCACAGCAGAAGGCCAGGAAGGAAATAAGCTCCAGTTCGTGTGCAGTCCTGCCGCAGGCAGAGGCAAGCTTCCATTTTAATTACAACCCTGCTTTAGACTTGAGATACAGTGTGGAAACAGGCATTTCGGCCAAATAAGTCTGCACCAACCAGCGATCATCCCACACACAAACACTATCCTACACACAAGGGACATTTTACAATTTTACAGAAACCAAGTAACCTACATACCTGTACGTCTTTGGAATGTGGGAGGAAACCAGAGCACCAGGAAAAATCCCATGCGGTCACAGGGAGAGCATACAAACTTCGTATAGGCCCAGGTTCAATCCTGACTATGTGTGCTGTCTGTACGGAGTTTGTACGCTCTCCCTGTGACTGCATGGGTTTTTCTCCGGGTGCTCCCACATCCCAAAGACGTGCAGGTTTGTAGGTTAATTGGCTTCTGTAAACTGTGTAGGACTGAACTAGTGTACGGGGTGGTCGCTGGTTGGCGCTAACTCAGTGGGCAAAAGGGCCTATTTTCATGCTGTGTCTCCAGAACTAATACTAAATATGGTGCTACAAACTTGAATCTGACAGATGTCTTCACAGGTGCTATGGCAACAGTTAGTTCAATCAGAGTCTTACGGCAGTTTGCACGCCAGGAAATAAAGAGTTAGAAATATGTCCAGAATCAGGTTGGTGAGGACCAAAACAATTGTACGTTTACGAAACTTTGGTTATTACCTGGAACGTCATCTGGCCATGTTCTCCAAAGATGCTGCCTCGCCTGTGGAGGTACTCCAGGACTTGGTGTCCTTTTGTGTATTATCCAGCATCTGCAGGTCTTCGTCTCTACATTTCTGGTGCCGACGTTTAACTTTTGTACACCATGTCTTGCCAATGTTGATTTCATACCCTAGTCACAGAGCTGTACAGCATGTAAACAGGCCCTTTGGCCCCCACCTTGTCCATACTGACCAAGTTGGCATACTGGGCTAGTCCCATAGCCCTCCAAACCCTTCCTATCCTCATATATCAATCCAAATTTCATAGAGTTATAGATCGTGGAAACAGGTCCTTTGGCCAAACTTCCCCACACCGACCAACATGTCCCATCTACAGTCATCACACCTGCCTGCGTTTGGCCCATATCCCTCTAAACCCTTCATATCCATGTACCTACCTAAATGTTTCTTATATGTTGTGATATCACCTGCCTCAACTACCTCCTTCAGCAGCTTGTTCCATAAACATACCACTCTGTGTGAAAAGGTCACCCCTCAGGTTCCTATTAAATCTTTCCCCCCTGGTTTTCGATTCCCCTACTCTGAGCAACTCTGCATTTACTCGATCTATTCCTCTCATCATCTTGTCCACTTCTATAAGATCACCCCACATCCTCCTGCACTCCAAGGAATAGAGTCCTAGCCTGCTCAACCTCTCCCTGTAACTCAGGCCCTCGAGGCCTACCAACATCCTGCGAAATCTTCTCTGAGCCCTTTCCAGCTTGTCCTTTGCAATGAATGCCTGGTGAATTTCCGGTGACCTGTTTGTCGGTTTGTGATGAACGAGGCTGGACAGTGGGACATGGGTTCATTTTCAAGGTTACTCCGAGCTCGTCCAACCAGTTCTTCTACTTATTTATTCCAAGCTAAATCTGAACACTGCCTGGCAGCACTTCACTCAACGTTCTTGGTGGGGAGTAAATCTCACCAGGGACTAACTTTACTGAACGTTTTTCCTTCCAATATTTAATATGTAAAAGAATATGTGTGTGTTTATGATTGTGTTTATAGTTTGTTTGGTTGTTTGTCTGTTTGTCTTTTTGCACAAGGTCCGCAAGCATTGCCACTTTTCATTTCACTGCACATCTCGCATGTGTATGTGACGAATAAACTTGACTTGACTTGAGTGTGGGAGGGTGAAATAAAAACAAATTGCAATGCTTCAATCGCTGCATATTCAGCATCTTTCGATCTAGGATTTTGTATGATCAGATACGAGGTCTGCAAGTCGTAACACTTGTGACTAGGGATCAACATCGTCACCTTTATCCAAGTGGGAACAAACACTCTGCATGCATTCAACTCACATTGAAGTCATAAGTTCATGTCCATAAGTGATAGGAGCAGAATTAGGCCATTTAGCCCATCGAGTCCACTCCGCCATTCAATCATGACTGCTCTATCTTTCCCTCTCAACCCCATTCTCCTACCTATTCCCTATAACCTTTGACACCCTAGATAGACGTAAAATGCTGGAGTAACTCAGCGGGACAGACAGCATCTCTAGATAGAAGGAATAGGTGACGTTTCAGGTCGAGACCCTTCTTCAGACTGAGAGTCAAGGGAGAGGGAGACACAGAGATATAGAAGTATAAGGTGTGAAAAGGAGACATCAAAGAAGATGGATATCAAAGAAAATGTAGAATAGATTATTGTTAGCTAGGAGAAGTTAATAACGAAGCATACAGAGATAAAATGTAATCAGGGGAACAGTCAGACTGGTTGGAGAACTGGGAAGGGGAAGGGATGGAAAGGGAGAGGGAAATCAAGGGTTACTTAAAGTTGGAGAAGTCAATGTTCATACCACTGGGGTGTAAGTTACCCAAGCGAAATATAAGGTGCTGTTCCTCCAATTTGTGCTGGGCCTCACTCTTGACAGTGGAGGAGGCTCAGACAGAAAGGACAATATGGGAATGGGAGGGGGAGTTAAAGTGTTTAACAACCGGGAGATCAGGTAGGTTTATGCAGACGAAGCAGAGGAGTTCAGCGAAACAACTGCCGAGCCTGCGAATGGTCCTGCCGATATATACGAGTCCACACCTCGAACAGCGGAGACAGTGGAGGAGGTTGGAGGAGGTGCACGTGAACCTCTGCCTCACCTGAAAGGACTGTCGAGGTCCTCGGACAGAGTCGCTGGCGGAGGTATAGGGATAGGTGTTGCATCTTCTGCGGTTGCAGGGGAAGGTACGAGTTAACCTGACAGTTGCGGAGGGAACAGTCTCTCCGGAAAGCGGAAAGTGGTGGAGATGGGAAGCTGTGGCTAGTGGTGGGATCCCGTTGGAGGTGGCAAAAATGTCAGAGGATGAAGTGTTGTTTGCGACGGCTGATGGAATGAAAGGCGAGATCTTTGGGCGGCATGGTGATGCCCTCTTGCATTTCATATATCCATCCTGGGAAAAAGGTTCTGACTGTCTCACCTATGGTTCAATGGTTCTTTATTATCACATGTACCAAGAGAAATTCTTTTTACATAGGTACAATTATCACATGTACCAAGGGAAATTATTTTTACAATGCAAGATTAAGTACAAATTGTATAGAAACAGCCCACTGAGACCATATGCAAGAGTCACCAGGTTTTGGTTGCATTTCGCAGTCCCATAAAAGCCTGTTGCAGCCGTCGCTCCATCCGGTCGTCCCGCGATCTGTTGTCCCTCTACTCACCCGGCCACCTTCAGCCATCGTGCCTCGGGCACGCCTCCTGCAGCCAACCTTGAGGGCTCGGAAGGCAAGACCCCCGGTTCGTCTCACCGGCCCTTCGTCCAGCGTCAGCCGCCGTCATCGACTCCCTCCGCCCTCCTGACACATAATCAGTACGTGGTATCTCCCCCAGTTTGTGGTTCTTCTGCCTGTCTCCACTTCCCTGTACAGATACATCAGTGCTGAGGCCGATAAACGTTAACAGCCTGCTCCTGATTTCCCAGTGTGAAGCGACCCAACGCTCCATCTGAAGATGGGTCCCGACCCGAAACATCACCCATCCTTCTTCTCCAGAGTTGTATCTCTTTCCGGTCTAAACCAGCATCTGCAGTTCCTTTCTACACACTTCAGTAACTTCTGTTCCCCCTGACGACAGTCCTGTTCCCCTTGACAAATCTCCATCCTCTCCGCATGGGTAAATGGAGGAAGGAGAGCGGGCAGAGAGGGTGGCGATTTCAATCTCAATTCCAGACTACAGCACACCAGCTATGCTAACTAGTCCATGCTCCATTGTTCCCAGCTCATTGCTTTTAGTTTTTAGATTTAGTGAACAGCGTGGAATCAGGCCCTACAGCCCACCGAGTCCGCACTGACCATCGGTTCACACAAGTTCTTTGTTAATCCACTTTCCCATCCACTACCGACAAACTAGGGGTAAATTACAGAGGGCCAATTAACCTACAAACCCGCACGTCTCTATAGGATGTGGGAAGAAATCGGAGTACCCCGAGGAAACCCACGTAGTCACAGGGAGAATGTACAAACTCCACACAGACTGTATTCAAGGTCAGGTTCAAACCCAGGTCTCTGGTGCTGTGAGGCAGCAACTCTACTGCTGCGCAAATGGGCTTGGTATTCAAATTACACTGATCCTATTACATCAAAAAGTAAAAGATAAATGAGGCAGGAGTCAAGAGCATTTAACTGTCATACGTTCTGCAAACAGAACAATTCAATTCTTACCTGCTGCAGCTTAACAGGCCTGTAAGCACAATAACACACAGATAATATATAATAATCAATAATACAATAAATCAATAACTAATACAAAAATATTATTTTTTGCATTATTTTGGTTTTATTTTATTTATTGAACTTTTTTTTTGTTTGTTTATCTATTGACGATTGTGTTTACAGGCCTGTTGTGCTGCTGCAAGTAAAGGGCCTGTCCCACTCTGCAATTTTTTTCGGTGACTGCGAGCATCAGTGACTGACATCCGTAAAACCGTCAAATTGTACGACATACACGCTGGCGTGCGCTGTCCTGCGGGTGAGGGTTAGGGCTAGGGACCACAGGTGGGCTGTAAAATAATCTTCCTTCAATCCATGGATTTTAAACATTAATATATTAAATGTAATACAATAAAATCAATTGTGCAAATGAAAGGATGTCTGAGTCGTTCAGTTTTATTTACAGATGTATTGGTCCGCTTCCAGATCCAATCACCATCTCTAACTTTTCACAAGGATGGATTCAGTGAGTGTAGACTGAACTCCCCTCTCCCCTCCACCCCCCATCTTCCCCCCTCCCTCCTTCTCCACCCCCCCTCCCACCCTTCTTCCCTCCGCTCTCCCCCCCTTCTTCCCTTTCCCCCTCTTCCTCCCACTCCACTCCCCCCCCCTCCCCTCACATCCCTTTCTCCCCCTCTTCTCCCATTCTCCAAACACCTCCCCCTCCCACCAATTTCCCCGACGCCACCCATTTGTGGACCCAGCCTGCGACCAGCGATCCCCTGCACACTATCCCACACATGCTAAGAACAATTTATACAAACCTGTGCGCCTTTGGAGTGCGGAAGGAAACCTTAACCCTAGCCCTAGTCCTAACCCTAGCCCTCGCCCTAACCCTAGCCCTAGGTTGATAGGCTTGGTAGAAGTATAAATTGACCCTAGCATGTGTGGGATAGTGTGGGGGGGAAGGCCGCTGGGCGGTGCGGACTCGGTGGGCCGAAGGGCACTGTATCTCTGAACTAAATGTGACACATGGGCCCCAGGGGTTGGACTCGAACCCCCAATCTTCTGCCTGCTCCTCATGGGAACTAAACTGTTGGTCACGAGTTGTCCCAGAGGCAGATCTCTCTTCCAATGGTCTCTCCAAACCCGCAGAAGCAGCGGGCTTTTCAACTGGGTACAGGCAATATTGTCAATGGACCAGTGCCACCCACCTGCTCCGGCCACTGAGTCTAAATACCCACCGCCCATTTTGAAGCAAGGCGAGGGGGCGGGGGGGGGGGTGTTGTACCCAAAGTATGCAATTATCCCATAGTCAATGTTACTAAAACAGATGATGTGGCCTTTGTGCAGTACTATTAGTGGGATCTAGCGGTCACAGGCCGGGTGCACAAATGGGGAGTGTCGGGGAAAGTGGGGGGGGGGGGGGGGGGGGGGTGAGAGAATGGGAGAAGGAAGGGAGAGGGGGGAAAGGGGATGTGATGGGGAGTGGAGAAGGGGGAGAAGAGTGGAGCTGGGAGAAGGGAGGAAGAGGGGGGGAAAGGAAGAAGGGGGAGGGGTGGGAAGAAGGGGAGGGGAGAACGGTAGGGGAGGGAGTGGTGAAGGAGGGATGGGGGAAGAGGGGGGTGGAAGGGAGAGGGGAGTTCAGTCTACACTCACTGAATCCATCCCTGTGAAAAGTTAATAGACGAATCTAGAAGCGGACCGAAACATCTGTAAATAAAACTGAATGACTCCGACAATTTTTCATTCGCACAATTGATTTTATTGTATTAATTTTAATATATTAATGTTTAAAATCCATGCTTTGAAGGAAGAATATTTTACAGCCCATCTGTGGTCCCTAACCCTAACCGGGCATCACCCGCAGGACAGCGTACGTGTGACAGGGCGCACAACACGATGAGACACCCAGATGTCTCACCCAGCGGCAACAGGGAGACACCGCACACCACTACATGCGTCACCACGCGTCACGACCCAACCACGACGCGACAACCTCTTTTCAGGCTGTCGCCGAAAATGTCGCCCAAATGGGACAGGCCCTTAAGAATTTAATTGTTCCCTTTTTGGTACATATGACAATTAAACAAAGATGTTGATTCTCTTGTCCATTGAAGGTCCGTAGTGCAACAAAAGACAGTGAGACATGCTCCACGCACACTAAACCCCCTCCATTCAGTCTCTCAGACGATTCTTTCAACGCTGAGAACATATTTTTGCACTCTGTATCTACCCGTTTGCTCCACCCATTTGCTGCACACTTTACGCTGCCTCGGCAAGGCCACCAACATAATCAAGGACCAGTCTCACCCCAGTCACTCCCTCCTCCCCTCAGAAGTGTGAAAACGCATACCTCCAGATTCAGGGACAGTTTCTTCCCAGCTGTTATCAGGCAACTGAAGCGTCCCCTCATCAACTAGAGAACGGTGCTGACCTCCCATCTACCTCATTGGAGACCCTCAGACTATCTTTAAGTGGACTTTATCTTGCACTAAACATTCCCTTTATCATATATCTGTACACTGTGGATGGTTTAGTTGTAATCATGTACTGTCTTTTATCTGACTGGTTAGCACACAACAAAAGGCTTTTCACTGTACCTCGATACACATGACAATAAACTAAACTGAACAAGGAACTGTAGATGCTGGTTTACAAAACCAGCAGGACACAAAGTGCTGTAGTAACTCAGCGGGTTAGGCAGCATCTCCGGAGAACATGGGATAGGGCAATGTTTCTGGTCTGAAGAAGGGTCCCGACCTGAAACGTCGTCTATCCACGTTCTCCAGAGATGCTGCCTGACCCGCTGAGTTACTGCGGCATTTTGTGTCTTTATTAAACTCTAAACAAATGTCTTCTTTTTTTGTACACTCTTATTCCTTTTAGAATTTTACATGTAAAATACGTACAATATTGTGTGTGTGTTGGAATCTATGTGCCAGTGACGCTGCAGCAAGCAAGATTTTCATTGGACCTGTTCCCCTCTGTACTTGTTCCCGCTACAATAAACCTAAACTCAAACTTAACGCTCAACATTACTATCAACCAAAGTTATTTTCTGGAAAGTTTCAGAGAGCAAAACAACTGTGTGGTTGTGTCCGGACAACCAGCGCACTGTGAAAGCACACGCCATGATAGATGAGTCATGGGAGAGTGAAAGGGTGAATACCATACAGGTCAAGAATTGAAGGCCAAATAAAGATCTCAAAGCCAACAGAGATCTACTCATTCCTGTTGCTCTGTGTAGTCCATTCAGAATAAGCATTGCTGGAACCGCGCCTTCACAGGGAGAACGTGCAAACTCCACACAGACAGACAGCATCCGAGGTCGGGATTGAACCCTTGTCTCTGGCACTGTGAGGCAGCGGTTTGCACTATCCGTGACATTTTAAAGTCACTGGGTCGTACAGCATGGAAACAGGCCCTTCGGCCCAACTTCACTTGTAGATCAAATCATATGATGGTTTCTAATGGTCAGTGAATTCTGCACAGCATTAATGTTAAAGGAGAAACGGCTGTCAAAATTGAACAGGATGATCGTTAAAAGAACGGAAGGCTATACAAGAAGTGAAACAAAGAACTGCAGATGCTGGAATCTTGAGCAAATCACAAAGTGCTGGAGGAACTCAGCAGGTCAGGCAGCATCTGTGGAGGGAGATGAACAGACGATGTTTTGGGTTGGGACCCTTCTTTAGATACAAGTAGTTGAGGTCATAGCGCCAAAGACCGGGTTCAAATCTGACCTCGGGTGCTGTCTGTGTGTGTAGTTTGTATGTTCTCTCTGTGACCACGTGGGTTTCCTCCGGGTGTTCTGGTTTCCTCCCACATCCCAAGGGCGTGCTGGTTTGTATGTTAATTGGCCTTCTGTAAATTTCCCCTAGTGTGCAGGGAGTGGATGAGAAAGTTGCATAGAAACATAGAAAATAGGTGCAGGAGTAGGCCATTCGGCCCTTCGAGCCTGCACCACCATTCAATATGATCATGGCTGATCATCCAACTCAGTATCCTGTACCTGCCTTCTCTCCATACCCCCTGATCCCTTTAGCCACAAGGGCCACATCTAACTCCCTCTTAAATATAGCCAATGAACTGGCCTCAACTACATTCTGTGGCAGAGAGGTAGTTGAGGCCAGTGTGAACGGGTGATCAATGGTCGGCTTGGACTCAGTGGGCAAAGAATTCCTTTTACATCTCGAATGGTACCTCACCGTAATCATGCACATGGCAATTAACTTAGAATGTAGAAATAAGGAGCTGCAGGTGCTGGTTTACCAAGGAAAGACACAGAGTGCTGGAGTAACTCAGCGGGTCAGGCAGCATCCCTAGGGAACATGGACAGGTGATGTTTCGGGTCTGGAACCTTCGTCAGACAATAAGCTTGACTTGAGTTGGAAGAACATTTTGTTGTGGAAATAAATTCTGTAATTAGACAAATCATTTTCAACATGTACACACTATGCAATATTAATAACATGGAAAAAGCAGATACATTTGTAACTGCAGTTGCCCTTGTTCTTCTGAAAATGTTTATTTCAAATATTTTAGGAGAACTTGTGTCTGAGTTCCACCATGTAGTTATTGCTCTAACTACCATGACCTAGTTATTCAAAGTGTATGTAGCCATTCGTGTGATATTGTCTTGCCCCTAAACACACATTCTGACCTATTTCTTTTGGAATAAACAATTTACATTTCCTGGAATTCTGTCACAATCTTTAGCCTAGTTCTTCAACATTCCTCCTTCCTTGCAGGTGAATAATATACATACTTAGAAAAGTAGTCAAAAGACCAAAGAATCAGAGGCATGAATCACGCAGCACGTTAGCATGCCCTTCGGCCCACCAAGTCCGTGCCAACCATCAACAGCCTATCCCCCCCCCCCCCCCCAATCCTACGTGAATACAATTATGTATTCTCTCCAACCCCTCATCAACTCCTCCAGATGCTACCACTGACCCCTATAATAGAGGCAATTGACAGTGGACAATTAACCTACCAAATCAAATTCCTTTGGAGACACAAGTATGTGTAGATGCTGGAATTACGTGAAACACAAAGTACTGGAGGATCTTGGCAGGAGAGGAGGAGGAGAACTTCTTCAAAGTTGGCACACTTTGAGGAGATTTCACATTGGAGCAGTGATATGCTGACACGAGGAACTGCAGATGCTGGGACGTTGCATAAAACGCAAAGTGCTGGAGTAACTCAAGGACCCAACCAGAAACGTCACGTGACCAGTCCTTTCACAGATGCTGCCTGACCCACTGAATTACTCCCACACTTAGCGTTTTACACAAGACTTTGGGACATGGGAAGAAACCGGAGCTCCCAGAGGAAACCCACATGGTCACAGCGAAAACGTACAAACTTCACACAGACAGGACCCGAGGACAGGAACGAACCAGAGTCTTTGACACTGTGGGCAGTAGTTCTACGATCTGTGCCACTGTAGAATCAAACAGCATGGAAACAGGCTTCTGTCTTCATGTGTAGGAAGGGACTGCAGATGCTGGTTTAAATCGAAGATAGACACAAAATACTGGAGTAGGTCAGTGGGTCAGGCAGCATCTCTGGAGAGAAGGAATGGGTGATGTTTCAGGTCGAGACCCTTCTTCAGACTGCACTCTGTCTTTTCATCTCCAGCATTTGTCCTCCATCTGCCTATGTACCACTCCTTCACCAATATCCACCTATTGTCTGCCAGGAAAGGATGCAAAGTGCTGGATTACTCATTGGGTCACGCAACATCTCTGGAGAACATGGAAAGGTGACATTTCCAAACGGCGTAAATGTCACCATCCTTTTCTCCACAGATGCTGCCTGACCCACTAGGTTATCCAGCACTTTGTGTCTATCTTTGGTATTAACCAGAGAGAAACACAGCCCAGGAAGACCGGGTGACCTGGCATGCGGAATCTCAAGGGCAAGGTTGGGCAGGCAGCAGGAAGCGTGTGTGGGGTTGGGTAGGGCGAGGACAGGCAGTATGGGGCAAGCAGCCAGCAAAGGAGAAGGTGAGTAACTCAATGCGGTCACCAATGCAACAGGTAGGGCAACTGATAACAACACAAGGTGGAAGAGGTGGATAACAGCTCAAGACAAAATTGTTGTAATAAGAAAGTGGACATGTTTGAGTGGCACAGTGGCACAACAGTAGGGCTGTGTATTTTCCAGGACATTTTGGGCAGTTCATGCCACGCACCTGCCCAATGCCAGCCACCCAAAAGATGCTGTTATGGGAAGAGATCACTGGTTGGACAGAGCAAGACTCTTATGCCCCTGTCCCACTTAGGAAACCTGAACAGAAACCTCTGGAGACTTTGCGCCCCACCTAAGGTTTCCGTGCGGTTCCCGGAGGTTTTTGTCAGTCTCCCTACCTGCTTCCACTGCCTGCAACCTCCGGCAACCACCTGCAACCTCCGGGAACCGCACGGAAACCTTGGGTGGGGGCGCAAAGTCTCCAGAGGTTTCCGTTCAGGTTTCCTAAGTGGGACAGGGGCTTTAGAGTCATACAGCGTGGAAACAGGCCCCTCGGCCCAACTTAATCACAGCAACCAACATGCCCCATCTACATCAGTCCCACCTGCCCACGTTTGTCCTGCTAAACGGTTCCTAGCCTTTTACTATTCCAAATTGGTTTTTTTAAACTTTAGAGATACAGCTTGGAAAAAGTCCCTCGGCCCACCACGTCCGCGCCGACCAACGATCACCCCGTACACTAGTACTATTCTACACACTAGGGACAATTTACAATTTACAGAAGCCAATGAACCTATAAACCTGTACATCTTTGGGATGTAGGAGGAAACCAGAGCACCTGTGGAAAACCCACACGGTCACGAGAGAGAACAGACTTTTTTGTAAACCAGCATCTGCAGTTCCTTGTGTCCACATATTAACAATGAAAAAAACTGGACTCTTGCTTATAGTTTTAGCAAAACCATTTGGAACAGAGATCGCTTAATAGTAGATAAAGTGCATTCAAACTCCATTGCGAATTCAACATTTTGGTATGTAGTAATTATGCATAGCGATTAAATTATGAATGATGAATTGAACAAGCAGAGAAGCATTTTAATAGCTTGTGATGTCCAACTTTTATTCTATGGTTTCTTGCTTCAATTTTGAGAAAACTACTTTTCTTTAATGTGGAATTTTAAACCATCCTACAGTGTTATTAGGGCATTCAATTTTAGCCCGAAATATTTAGAAATCCTAATGCAATCTACGCTTTATTCTCCTTTGAAAAAATAAATTAATTAATTCAACCCAAAGTAGAAATTTATTACTCGTGGAATACTAGTTATGAGATAATTTGATCGACAGCCAGACTATAACATATACACAATCATTCTAAAACTAGACACGGAAGTACAATATCTCCCCTATGTTGATTGCTCACCCTTAATTGGGAATAAAACATTTAATTACATTATTAGGTCATGATGTTTAAGTAAATCTTTTAAATGGTAGAGTTGACAGTTCAAAGGTAATTTTTCTTGACACAGATGAATCAGACTGTAGCACAGGATGGTCTGTGCAGGTCTTGTAACATCAGTGAGTAAAAGTAACACAATTACCACCAGAATATAACTTTTCAAATCAGCCTAAAATGCACATGTCACAAGTTGCTATGAAATCCTTTCTGATCTTTTATGATATTTAACCATTTTCCTTTAGGTCTTTAGAACATAGTACAGCACGGGAACAGGCCCTTCGGTCCACAATGTCTGTACTGAACATGATGAAAATTCAAACTAATTTCCTCCAATCCTTTTATCTCACACCTTCTACCTTATCATCTCTGGCATTTGCCCACCCACCCATCTGTCAAAACCTCCCTCATCTGTATCCAGCTACCACTCACCAGGCTGTGTCCTGCCACCCCCACAATCTGTCTGGAGAAGGGTCCCAATCCGAAACGTCACCTATCCATGTTCTCCAGAGATGCTGCCTGATTTGCTGAGTTACTCCTGCGGTCTTTATAAACCGGCATCTGCAGGTCTTTGTTTCTAAAATAATCACTCCTATCCACACAATCAATATCCCCCCCTCCCATTCCTTGTCTAAAAGCCTCTTTAATACCACGATAGTATCTGTCTCCACCACCACCCCTGCATAAAAATTGCCCCACACATCTTCTATACTTAACTAAGTCTCTCATCTTGTCCTCTTCTAGTTTGCATTGTATTTAAATTTGCACAAAAACGGCACCCGATAGCGCTACTATATTTCGCCACCTTACTCACCGTTTTCCGATGCTACAAGTGCACCAAGTTCTGTTCCTATCGGTGGAATATTACAAAATTTATGAAGGTTTAACAATTGTAAGATCGGCAGATTGGTCTTCTCTCCTGTCATCACCGGGACGGTGACGCCCATTCCGGCACTCGCTGTCAATCGCCGGGGCAAGGAGAATAAAGCCCCGGAGGCCGAGCTGAGTTCGTGAGCCGCTCCGAGTCGCGAAGCCAGTGAGCCCGAAGCCATCCCGAAGCAAATGAACCCGAAGCGGGAGTCCGGAGTGCGGGGAGCCCGGAGGCGGCCAGGTGTGCGGGGAGCCCGGAGGCGGCCAGGAGTGCGGGGAGCCCGGAGGCAGCCCAGAGTGCAGGGAGCCCGGAGGCAGCCCAGAGTGCAGAGCGGCCCGGAGCTAGGCCAACTGCTGCAACCTCGAATTCCTAAGGAAGTGAGGAGTGAGAGTGGGGGGGGATTGAGGGAGCCGGGTGCTGGCGGGGCCAGGCGCTGGTGGGGCACACCAACCCCGCCCACACACCCCCATGGATGGAGTGGGTGCGTGGAGGGGAAATGGCAAGGGGAAGAGTGCGGGGGGGGGGGGTGTGAGGGGGGATCAGGAGCTTCACAACGGGAACCCATCAGCCGCGTCTGCGCAGTTGGGGGCTATGGGTGAGTGGTGGAATATTGCATGGGGGACCAGGCCTCCCGTGTGAGAATAGGACCCAAAGGGTCCCACTTAGTCTAGTCTCCTTTAAACGTTGCCCCTCTCACCTTAAAGCTATGCCCTCTAGTCTGACATTTCCACTTTGGGGAAAAGTTGTGTTACAAGCTCAGTGTAATAATAAAGCTGGCACTAAATGAAACATGGTTTGCCATTATGTTTGCTATTTGTACAGGTACATGGATTGTAAAGGTTTAGAGGGATATGGCCCAGAAGTGGGGAGGTGGGGCTAGTGTAGGTTGGGCCAAAGGGCATGTTTCCATGCTGTATAGCTCTAAGACGAAAATTTCCATTGAATTTGCATTATATGTGATGATTTTATCTTTTTCGCGCCAATGATTTTAGCTGTATGTTTCACCTGACTTAGTTCAGAAGGGCTGCACAGTGGCGCAGCGGTAGAGTTGCTGCCTTACAAAGACAGAGACCCGCGTTCAATTCTGTTCTCGGGTGCTGCATGTACTGGGGTTGTACGTT
The DNA here is from genome assembly GCF_010909765.2 of Amblyraja radiata. Classification (NCBI taxonomy): domain Eukaryota; kingdom Metazoa; phylum Chordata; class Chondrichthyes; order Rajiformes; family Rajidae; genus Amblyraja; species Amblyraja radiata. Next base: position 36,656,045 of record NC_045962.1, read on the forward strand.
CTCCCTGTGACCGTGTGGCATTTCTCCGAGTGCTCCGGTTTCCTCCCACACTACAAAGACCTACAGAGTTTGAAGGTTATTTGGCTTCTGTAAATTGTAAATTGTCCCTGGAGGGTAGGACAGTGCTACTATACGGGGTGATTGCTGGTCGGCGCGGACTCAGTGGGCGCTATATCTCTAAAGTCACCATTCAGAAGTGACAGTTTGACAAATTTTCTTTGAGGTTTTTATGTCAGGACTCTTTGAAAAACATTTCCAAAAAAAAAAAAAGCAACTTGTGACTTGGTAATTATGCAAACAACCCAGAGCCAACATGCCATGTTGTGTTAAGCAAAATATTTCAAGTCATGTTTAATTTTAATGTTATACAACTACAGTCAGGAGCAATATAAATCCAACACAGAACTGAAAATGTTGGAAAATAAATTTAAACCTGACAATATAATGAAATGCATAGAGTGGATGTGGAAAGGATGTTTCCACTGGTGGGAGAGTCTAGGACCAGAGGTCATAGCCTCAGAATTAAAAGACAGTCTTTTAGAAAGGAGGTGAGGATGAATTTCTTTAGTCAGAGGGTAGTTAATCTGTGGAACCCATTGCCACAGAGGGCTGTGGAGACCAAATCAGTGTATATTTTCAAGGCTGAGATAGACAAATTCTTGATTGAAACGGGTGTCAAGAGTCCATCTAAGCTAATCCCATTTCCCGCATTTAGCCTATACCCTTCTAAATTTTTCCTATCCATACACTGTCTAAATTTATTTTAAATATTGTTATGTTGCTTGCCTTAACTACCTCCTCTGGTAGCTTGTTCCATATATCAACTACCCTCTGCGTGAAAAATTTGTCCCTCAGGTTCCTATACATTTTCCCCTCTCACCTTAAACCTCGGTCCTCTGGTTCTAGATTCTCCCACCCTCGGTAAGAGTCTGTGCACTCACCCTATTTAATCCCCTCATGATGTTACTCCTCCCATAAGATCACCTCTAATCCTCCTGCGCTCCTAGGAGTAAAGTCCTAGCCTGCCGAACCTCTCCCTATAGCTCATGCCCTCGAGTGCCCTACAGTACATTGTAGTTCATCTCAACAGTACATCTGAACGGAGGCCGGCTTAACAAGTCAGACACACATATACATACACATGTATGTATGTATATACATACCCATATATATAATTATACATAAACATACATCACACACACACACACACACATACACGCCACACATATCTCTTGCACATTTTGTTTAGCCAGAGTTTTAAAACCGATTAACATTAATTATTAAAGTCAGGAATGGAAAACTAAACCATGTTTTTAAAAGTTTATTTCAGTTTTACCATCCTGCTCCGATGCTGAAACAATGACTAATACTCATGGAATTGAGTGCAAATGTTGGGACGTTATGCCACGATAGTACAAGACGTTGGTGAGGCCGCACTCAGAGTATTGCATAGAATACTCTCAATCTTTGCATTTCAGTTTTCGTAATAAACTGAAAATTGTGTTCACAGCAGTCCGCAAATATTTCCTTGGTTACCACTGGCAGACTGCATTAGTCAGAGCGACATGTGACAGGCTTCAGTGGTCACAAGTCTTGGCTTCCAGCCTGTTCCGCCTCCTCTTTAACAACTAGATCTTTTCCCAGCCAGAACCGTCTAACGACACAACTCTACAAACATGAGCAACCATTAGTTAGACGGAACACAAGGATGACGGAGCATTTTTATTTCAAGGATGCCGTCTTTCTGGAACCGCTCGTAGTGTGCGAGTGCACTGTTTAATGTTCAACTACACTTCCAAAGTTGCTGAAATGAATTTAGAACGTTACACGCTCCTCCCAGACACCCTATGTTTGCCGTTTCTCTGGAAAATATTAGCACACAAATACTTGAGCTTCCACAAGTCTTTTTATTTATATTTGGTGGTTGCCCTTGCTCCTGTGGCCGTAACTAGACGTTGGATTTGATGTATATTATTGACCGAAGAAAAATAAATTGCAGGTAGAAACTTGCAAGCAAATGACTGGAACCTGCCTGGCAAAGCTGAAACTACAGAGGTTACCCAGACTTAAATATGACGCAAGTTTGCAAGTCTGTGCCAGCGGGTGCAACAAAACCATAAACCATATCAAGCCAGTAAGTACAGTCACATGCTGGAAAAACTAAGCAACGCTTATAAACCCAATATATTCAGACTTCTCAGAAAAACAAGTCTGCAGAGAACTGACCACAATTAATGCCAAGGGATGTATGTTTGATTGCAAACATAGAGCCATATAGCATGGAAACAGGCCAATCGGCCCAACTTGCCCATGCCAACCAAGATGCCCCATCTACACGAGTCACGAGTTCCGCCTACCTGCGTTTGGCCCATATCCCTCTACACATTTTCTATCCATATTTCAGTCCAAATGCTTCTTAAACATTGCCATAATACCTGCCTCAACTACCTCCTCTGGCAGCTCGTTACCCCTCAGGTTCCTATTAAATCTTCCCTCCTCACCTTAAATCTATGCCCTCTGGTTGTTGATTCCGCTACCCAGGGTAAAACATTTCTGGAAGAGCACGCAGAGAGTCACCACATTCTGGCCATCTTGCAACTGCCAAGTCAGAAGTCCCTGAAAACCTCAATCATGTCTTAACGAGATACGCGACTTCTCATTTTTAAACAGTAAATCTCCTGTTACAAACCACAGAAACAGCACTAATTACAACCAGGAAACAATGTGTTATTTAAAGAACAGCCTATTATAGAAGTGAAAAAAAGACAAATTTTAAAAACGTTATCACTAACTGTTGAATCTGACTCCTGTACTGCATAACACAACAGGAACAAGCCCTTCGGCCCACAACGTCCATGCTAAACATAATGCCATGACCATCTCTATCCACCCACACATGATCCATATCCCTCCTTCCGTGCATATCCATGTGTCTATCCAAAAATGTCTCTTATTCGTCACTATCATAGCTGTCTCCACCACCACAGGCAACACGTTCCAGGCACTCACCGCCTTCTCTGTTAAAAAAACGTTTCTTCCTCCTGTAAACTTTGCCCCTCTCACCTTAAAGCTATGCCCTCTAGTCTTTGACATTTCCACCCTGGGGAAAAAGGTTCAGACTGTCTACCTTATCTATGCCTTCATTAATTTAATGTACTTCTATCACGTCTCCCCGCAACCACCGACTCTCTCTTTGCAGTGTGCTGAGCCCCCTCCTCTACTCCCTCTTCACCTATGACTGCACACCTGTACATGGTACTAACACCATCATCAAGTATGCAGATGATACAACGGTGATTGGCCTCATCAGCAACAACGATGAGTCGGCCTACAGGGAGGAGGTCCAGCACTTAGCAGCATGGTGCGCTGACAACAACCTGGCCCTTAACTCCAAGAAGACCAAGGAGCTCATTGTAGACTTCAGGAAGTCCAGGGGCGGCACGCACACCCCCATCCACATTAACGGGACGGAGGTGGAACGTGTTTCTAGCTTCAGGTTCCTGGGAGTCAACATCTCCGATGACCTCTCTTGGACCCACAATACCTCAACTCTGATCAAGAAGGCTCACCAGCGTCTCTTCTTCCTGAGGAGACTGAAGAAGGTCCATCTGTCTCCTCAGATCCTGGTGAACTTCTACCGCTGCACCATCGAGAGCATCCTTACCAACTGCATCACAGTATGGTATGGCAACTGCTCTGTCTCCGACCGGAAGGCATTGCAGAGGGTGGTGAAAATTGCCCAACGCATCACCGGTTCCTCGCTCCCCTCCATTGAGTCTGTCCAAAGCAAGCGTTATCTGCGGAGGGCGCTCAGCATCGCCAAGGACTGCTCTCACCCCAACCATGGACTGTTTACCCTCCTACCATCCGGGAGGCGCTACAGGTCTCTCCGTTGCCGAACCAGCAGGTCCAGGAACAGCTTCTTCCCGGCAGCTGTCACTCTACTCAACAACGTACCTCGGTGACTGCCAATCACCCCCCCCCCCCCCGGACACTTATTATCACTTATTATTATTTATTTAAATCATTTGCTATGTCGCTCTTCCAGGGAGATGCTAAATGCATTTCGTTGTCTCTGTATTGTACACTGACAATGACAATTAAAATTGAATCTGAATCTGAATCTGAATCTTGCTTTAAATACCGTGCGATGTCTCACATCACATTCCACGTCGTTGGGGTATAATTTGGGCACAGAAAGAATGAGATGGCTCCAATGAAACGTCGCAAAGCCCAGACTGAAACCAGCATCTGCAGTTCCGTGCATCTCCTCTGAAGAATTTCATCAGCTGACTCTGAATTAAGGCTGTATTTCAGCTAATTACTACGGCTGCCTAAAGCAAAACTATTTCAAGGTGACCTCCTACCTGTAGATCATTTGTTATAAGAAACAAATATTTGTTTCATGGGCATGCATGGAATGGAGGAATGTCAATCACGTGCAGGCAGAGGAGATTAATTAACCTTGGCATCATGTTCAGCACGAACTCTGTCGCCGAAGGGCCAGTTCCTGTGCTGTAATGTTTTATTTATTTGATTGTCATTATAAGTCAGACCCGATATTAAAGCACAATTTCTAGAGTCATAGTGGGAAGAATTTCTATTTATTTGATTAAGTAGATAAGTTCATAAGTTGCAGGAGTAGAATTAGGCCATTTGGCCCATCAAGTCTATGCCATTCAATCATGGCTGATCTATCTTTCCCTCTTAACCCCTTTCTCCTGCCTTCTCCCTGTAACCTCTGACACCCGTACTAATCAAGAATCTATCAATCTCCACCTTAAAAAAAATCCATTGGAATCCACAGCCTTCTGTGGCAATGAATTCCACAAGTCATAAGTCAGACCAAATATTAAAGCAGAATTTCTAGAAGAATCATTGTGGGCCAAAAGGCTTGTTCCCGTGCTGTACTGTCCTATTTATCTCATGAATTTCTAGAAGAATCTGAATTTCTAGAAGAATCCTTCGCTCTGTTAAGATAGCACTTATTGCAAAGGCCCTCATTTGTCATACACATATGCACTGGCCAGCACCAACTGTTGCAGTGAGAATGAGGGTTCTGTCCTCAATCTGAGTGTTTAGACAGCGAGGTTTACCATCATTTAAACAAGAATCCCTCGTTAGATGAGACAGCAGGTTTAGCACGCTGCTTCCCCGCTGGTTATTGCTCCTGCCTTTGACAGCTCCCCACTGTCACTGGTTCTGCTTCAACTCTTCTCAGCCCTTGCACATCAAGAAGGATTTTGAAAGTTTCTAACTGTATGTGCTCTCCACCCCCATACCCGCCCACACGCACACACACGCAGACACAGACACATACTCACACAATGAGTAGGAAAGAACTGCAGATGCTGGTTTAAATCAAAGATAGACACAAAATGCTGGAGTAACTCTGCGGGACAGATATGTGCACATACTACGGGACAGGTATGTGCACACACACTCACTCACAAACACAGACACTCGTGTACACACGCACACACACACACACACGCACACACCTTCCTCAGCACCATCTCGTTCACTTTACTGCAAACAATGGCTTTTTCCTTCTACTGGTTTCATTGAAACAATGTTCTCTGATCTACAGTTAGGCCAGGAGTTGGTGAGCTTAGAGGGCGAGAGTTTGCCAGATTGTTTCTTGTTGCAAGTACAACTAACGAACAAAGTATTTGTGTGTTCTTTGGGCGGTTACAACACGCCATCAATAAGTACCATGAAAGAGACGCTCCTACGGTTCTGCCACCCACCTGTGCACTTTATAATTTACTCTTTTTGATTTGCTGTCAATTTAATCTAGGAACAAAGAGGGATAGACATTTTATCAAATTGCTTGGCCTATACTTGCATTCAGCAGATGGTGAGTGCATTGCAGAATTGGAGACACAAGGAACTGCAGGTACTGGAATCTTGAGCAAAACACAAAGTGCTTTTGACTTTACGCTTTAGATTATCATTGTATAAGTACTAGAAGCAAACCAATTGCAGACTTTAGACTTTACTTCAGACTTTAGAGATACAGCACGGAAACAGGCCCTTTGGCCCACCGAGTCCATGCCGACCACTATCCTACACACTGAAGATAATTTACAATTTGACTGAGGCCAATTAACCTATAAAGCTACCCACATGTCTTTGGAGTGTGGGAGAAAACCGGAGCACCCGGAGAAAACCACACGATCAAGGGGAGAACGTAAAAACTCCGCACAGACAGCACCCGTATTCAGGATTGAACTCGGGTCTCTGGGGCTTTAAGGCAGCGACTGTACCGCTGCACCACTGTGATGAAACTCAGCGGTCAGGCAGCATCTGTGGAGGGAATGGACAGACGACGAGTTGGGTTGGGTCCCTACAATGACCTGGTACAGCGTGTCTTTGAAAAGTGATTGAAAAACCGACAATGCACACTACCAGCGAGAATTAATTTCCTTGACTTTACACAAGACAGCCTCACTATTTTACATACAATAATGCAGCAAACCAAGCAGCAGGTCCTGGACAATGTTTTGGCTTTGGCCGACAAGGAACCGTAGAGGCTGGGATCGTGCATGGAACACAAAGTGCTGGAGGAACTCAGCGGGTCAGTCAGTATTTCTGGAGCACATGGAAACCCCTTTCCCTTATCAACACCATTTTTCTCTAAGTCTCCTTGTCTCTCTTCTGTCACCATTTTGGCTCCTTTTCAACTCTGGCCTTTGTCCACCCATCTGCCAGTCACTGCCCCCCCTCCCCCCACACTTGTATCCGCCTATCACTTGCAAAGATTTTTCCTGCCCACACCTCTCTCTTCCAACCTTCTCCACCCCTACTCCATCAGTCTATAGAAGGGTCCAGACCTGATACATCATCTGTCCATTCCCTCCACAGATGCTGCTTGACCCGCTGAGTTCCTCAAGCAGCATTCACACTTGCAAATAACCACGCAAAGTCCAAAACTAGAGCCTTGTCAAACTACTTGGCAATATCCAATGACAGCACTATCTTCTGAACCTCCACTATCAGCATCATGGGATCACCATTAAATTGGAACACAACTGAACATGTCTTATGAGCATTGGAGCTAAATTAGTTGAATTTAGATTATTGTCACATGTACCGAAGTACAGTGAAAAGCTTTTGTTGCGTGCTTTCCAGGCAGTGGAAAGAATACACATGATTACTATGGAGCCATCCACAGCGTACAGTTGCATGATAAAGGGAATAACATTTCGTACAAGATAAAGTTCAGTCCGATTAAAGTTAATCCAAGGGTCTCCAATGAGGTGGATGGGAGGGCAGGACCACCTCTAGCTGGTGATAGGATGGTTCAGTTGCCTGATAACAGCTGGGAAGAAACTGTCCCTGAATCACACTTCTGTAATTCTTGCCTGATGGGAGAGGGGAGAAGAGGGGGTGACCGGGGTGAGACTGGTCCTTGATTATGTTGGTGGCCTTGTCGAGGCAGCGTGAAGTGTAGATGGAGTCAATGGAAGGAAAGTGGTTTATGTGTAGGAAGGAACTGCAAATGTTTGTTTACATCAAAGAGAGACACAAAATACTGGAGTAACTCAGGCAGCATCTCTGGAGAGAAGGAATGGGTATCGTTTCAGTTCGAGACCCTGCTTCAGACTGAGAGTCAGGGCAGAGGGAAATTATAGATGTGGAAGGGATCAAAGAGCATGTAAGGTGTGAGAAGGACATATCAAAGCAGAAGGTGATCAAGGAAATGTACAATGGTTCATTGTTGAATGAGGGAAAGGTGACATTGAGCCATACAATCTAAAATTAATCAGGACAGGGAAACTGGTCGGAGTACTAGAGTGGGGGAGGGCAGAGAGAGAGGGAATGCAAGGGTTACCTGAAGTTAGAGAAATCAAAACTCATACAGCTGTGCTGTAAGCTGCCCGAGCGAAATATGATGTGCAGTTCCTCCAATTTGCACTGGGCCTCACTGACAATGGAGGAGGCCCAGGACAGAAAGGTCAGTGTGGGAATGGAAAGGAACCGGGAGATCGCATAGGCCCAGGCAGACTGAGCAAAGGTGTTCAGCGGAACGATCGCCCAGTCTGTGGCAGGCCGGATGAAGCAGGGAGTGACTCATATCCTGGTTCATCCATGCAAGTCAACAGTGTGATGGAATACTCTCCTGGAGTCTGGATCAGACCAGCTCCAAATAGAAGCTCAAACTACCCATTTGATTAACACTCCGCCACAACTAAGAGTCTAGAGTGTTTATGTCATTGGAGCAGAATTAGGCCAAAGGGCAATCGTGTCTCCTCCACCATTCAATTATGGCAGATCTGTCATTAATTGTCACATACCAATAATCGAACAATGAAATTCCTATTCGCCGCAGCTTTACAAGCCCGTAAACACAATAACACACAAATAAATATATAATAATAAAACATACAATTAATTAATAACCGTGATACTAGGCGACCATGATAATGCAAAAAACGAAGTCCGTAATGCAACCAAAGACACAGTCCATGGACGATCACAATTGCTCAGCTTAGTGTTGTGCAGTGTTCCAGCTTGCTGGGAAGAAGCTGTTCCTGAACCTGGAGGTCGGGGTTTTCAGGCTCCTGTACCTTCTTCCCGATGGTAGCAGCGAGATAAGAGCGTGGCCAGGGGGGGTGTGGGTCCTGGGAAGAACAGCTTCTACCCAACAATAATCAGGCTCTTGAACACTGCACAACCATTACCGCAATGTATGACAATAATCTACTGATCTAAATGCAAAATAAAGAACCATTGAACAACTAGGATTTTCAATGGATCTTGTTTTTAATTGCACTACTGAATTCGGTTTTACACCATTGCAGTTTGGTTAACTAGTATTACTGATCATTAAAGCATCCGCAGGAAATCCAGGCTGTCACAGGGAGAACATAATGCTCTGTACAGATAACACCTGTAGTCAGCATCAAACCCAGGTCTCTGGCCCAGTAAGGCAATAACTCTACCGCTGTGCCACCGTGCCAGCCTGCAGCTGCAGCAAATAAGAATTGTTCTGGTACATATGGCAAATAAACGCTCATGACTGCTGATGATCAATCATAGTGTTATCACGAGTAACAAGGAATCGACAATAAATGTTTACAAAATTAGTAACACCCGATCCCTGCAAATAAATTATCGTACGCTGCAGTCTTTATCTCTACAAACTTCCTGCTTGCGTCACCTTTCCATCATAATCTCTACGAAACAGGTTTCTCAAGGTAATAAAGGACCGGAGGGCCACGTGGCCGGACACAAGCAGCAGAGGGCCGTGGCCTGTTGGGTGAGCAGCTAGGCCGGCCGACGATCATCCCCCGAGGACCGGAGAGAAGGATGGAGGGAGCCAGCGACGGTGGACGAGAGAGCAAAGGCCGGGAAGAGAGCGAACCGGAGTCTTACCTCCCTTCCGCACCCTCGCGGTTGGCTGCGGTCGGCAGGCACTCTGGGAGCACGAAGGCTGAAGGTGATCGGGCGAGGGGAGGGACGTCGGATCGATGGACGATCCGGACGGAGGCAACGGCTGCAGGCCCTGCAGCAGCCTGGGGCTCACCTGGATCGGGTACCACTCCAGGAGACCGAGCACACAGGACTGGACAGGACTGAAAAATGGCGCAGAAAACCTAGCGACTTGCATGCGGTCTCAGTGGACTATTGCTGTACACTTTGTACTAATCAAGCAACTGAACCATCCTGGAGAGAGCAGTCCTCAACCACTATCAGACTATCTTTGATCGGGCTTTACTGGCTTTACCTTGCACTAAACGTTATTCCTTTATCATGTACCTGTATCAGAGCCATAGGTGGCTGCTATTTGTATACATCGGGTATGCAAGTAAAGAATTTCACTGTGCCTAATCACATGTGAAAATAGTAAAGTATTCCTACATTGTGAATGGCTCGATTATAAACATGTATTGTCTTTGATAATTTCCGGCTCTGATACTCACACTAGTTCTATTTAGCTGGCTGGCTGATTATCAGGAAACAAAAGCTTTTCACTGTACCTCAGTACACGCGACAATAAACTAAGATGAAACTAATCAAGGATTGTGCTTAGGTATGGCAATACTTTACTCAAATGTATGCAAAAAATGAATTTCACTGGAGGCATGTACATGTGACAGTAAATAAACATTTAAGCATTGACTTCATTAACTTGTTGGCAAATCCTTGACATGCAAACCATTCTCCAAGAAAATATTTCCAGCTCTTTAATTCCTATCGGCCAGTAATCCGGTTAAACTTGACTGGTGACGACTAAATCATTTGCCTTCAGAGGCTCCAATAAAATTCGACAATACTTGGTAGAATTCAAACAAATCAACTGCATCTTCCTGCACAAAGGTGCACCTATAAATTCACCATCAGGCAAGTTACAGGTCCACCACCGATTTTCCGGCACCCTTGGATCCATATCCTTGCCGTATTATCCGTTTTGTCGGATCAACAGAGGTCACGGCCTGAAGGGATCCAATCAATATACCTGCCCACAAAGATTACCGTGGAAGTCGGTTATTGGACGGGCCAGAGTATCAGAGCCGGAAAATTCAACCCACCCATTGGCTGCCAAAGTCCCGATGAGGTCGGCATCAACCCCCTCACCCAGCCTAGGCGCCACATTTTCTGGGGGACTTCCTTAGGGGGTGGGGGGGATGGTGAATTTCATGCACACGCTCGTAATTTTTTCCGGATTAAAATAAGTGGTGGACCACCAGTTGTTGGAAAATAAGTGGTGGACCACCAGTTGTTGGAAAATCAGTGGTTTTTGCCTTTATAGTTTGGATAGGATAACAGAACAATCCTGATCCTGTATATTATGCCATTTGGATTTCATGGATTTCAACTGCTTTTCCACGTCTTAAACTGTGTGAATTGAACTGAAATGAAAGATATGGCATGGAAACGGGCCCTTTGGCCCTCTGAGCCCATGCTGACCATCGATCACCGTTCACACTAGTTCTATGTTATCCCACTTTCTTATCCACACCCCACAAACTCGGGTTAATTTACAGAGGGCCAATTAACCTACAAACCTGCACGTCTTTAGGATGTAGGAGAAAACTGGCCCGCCCCACAGGAAACACATGCGGTCACGGGGAGAATGTGCAAACTCCTCACAGAAAGCATCCGAGGTCAGGATCGAACCCGGGACCCTGACGCTGTGAGGCAGCGGCTCTAGCAGCGACACCACTGTGCCGCTCCTGGTGTGCTGGTCCTTTAATGACTTTAGTGTCGGCTCATGCATTCTATTTTAACTCTGCCATCAAAAGACTGGTTTCCTTTTAATGTTCTTCTAACAAGATAATCTGCAGGATTTTTTGATATTCCACATCTGCCAGCCAGCTGTTGAACAGCTGGAATTCTTACAGGCTACCTCCAATTTGGAAACACCAAAACATTTTCATATGGAAATATCAAATATAAAGTATATTTCACAAGTATAAAGCATTAAATGCAGATCTTTGGGTAAGAACAGGTCCAGTAAAAATCATAGTGTGCAGGAAAGAACTGCAGATGCTAGTTTATACCAAGAATAGAGTGCTGGAGTAACTCAGTGAGTCAGGCAGCATCTCAGAGAACATCACCCTTCCATTGCCTCAGAAGTGCTGCCAAACCTGCTCCAGTACCTTGTGTCTATCTTCAGTAAAAATCACATTGAATTGGCATTCACCTCAAATTTCCAGTCAAATGCACCTTTTGCTAAAGTAGTCACTGTTAAAATGAATTACTTTAGCAATTTTAAACTGGAGAAGTGCAGAATATCGTGTTCAGTTTTGGTCACCCTGCTGTTGGTAGGATGCCATTAAGCTTGAAACAGTGCAAAGAAGATTTACGAGGGTTTGCCAGAACTCGAGGGCCTTGGTTCTAGGGAGCGGTTGGGCAGGCTAGGACTTGAGCGCAGGAGGCTGAGGGGTGATCTTATAGAGGTGTGTAAAATCATGCGGGGAATAGATAGGGTGAATGAAAAGCATTTTACACAGAGTGGGGGAATCATGAATCAAAGGACATAGGTTTAAGGTGAGAAAGTAAAGATTTAATAGGAACCCAAAGGGCAACCTTTTCACTCTGAGGGTAGTGGGTATATGGGCCCATAGACCAAGCTGCCGAAGGAGGTAGTTGAGGCATGTACCATAACAACATTTAAAAGACATTTGGACAGGTACACGGATTCGAAAGGTTCAGAGGGATATGGGCCAAATGCAGACAAATGCCACAGTTAAATTTGCCATCACTGTTGAAGCCCATGGAATAAATAGGACTGTATCGACAGGGATTTAAATAGGCTAAGTAAACTGGAACATCAGAGGTTGAGGGGAGACCTGATTGAACTTTGTAAAATTATGAGGGACAGTCAGAAGCTTTTAACCAGGATGTAAATGGAAATACCAGAGGGCATTGCTTTAAGGTGAGAAGGGCAAAGATTAAAGGAGATGTGCGGAACACCCACCATACACAGAAGGTGGTGAATGCTTGGAACGCACTGCCAGGGGTGGTGGTAAAGGCAGATATGATAGTGGTATTTAAGAGGCTTTTAGGTAGGCACACAGATATGCAGGGAATGGAGGGATATGGATCATGTGCAGCAGAGGAGATTCGTTTGTAGGCCAAAGGAAAAAACAAAATTACAAAATGGTGGCCATTCAGCCCATCGGGTGTATGCTAGGTGAACATCAGTGCAAGCAGTGGTCATTTAGTCCAATGTCACGAGCATTTTTCCCTTTGGTTATTTATCCACTTCCTTTTTAATGATCTGTGCACACAATGCCTGCTCTGTCTGTTCTTTCTTTAGTCTTGTGCCCTGAGTTTATGTTGCTTCCTCTTTACTGCACCACAAACCGTATCACGGACCCTGGCCTTTTTTCTGCAACTGATACGCTACAACAATGTAACACTATATTCCGCACTCTGGTATTTTTCTCTTCACGCTACCTGCTGTGTATGGCTTGATTGTACTCATGGATTTCATTGCGAGAGGATTTTAGTTTTGGCGCAAGGAGGTCCTACAGCAGTTGTACAGGGCCCTGGTGAGACTGCACCTAGTGTATAGTCTGCAATTTTGGTCTCCTAATTTGAGGGAGTGCAGCGTAGGTTCACCAGGTAATTCCCGGTGTGTAGAAAAGACCTGCAGATGGTGGTTTAAATCGAAGGTAGACACAAAATGCGGGAAATAACTCAGCGGGACAGGCAGCATCCCTGGAGAGAAGGAATGGGTGACGTTCCGGAGGGAGAAGAAGGGTCTCGGGTCGGGAAGAAGGATCTCGACCTGAAACATCACCCATTTCTTCTCTCCAGAGATGCTGCCTGTCCCGCTGAGTTAGTCCAGGTTAATTCCCGGGATGGCGGGACTGACATATGATGAAAGAATGGGTCGACTGGACTTGAATTCGCTGGAATTTAGAAGGATGAGAGGGAATCTTATAGAAACGTATAAAATTCTTAAAGGATTGGAAAGGGTAGATGCAGGAAAAATGTTCCTGATGTTGGGGGAGTCCAGAACCAGGGGTCACAGTTTAAGAATAAGGGGTATGCCATTTATGACAGAGATGAGGAAAAACATTTTCATCCAGAGAGTTGTGAATCTGTGGAATTCTCTGCTACAGAAAGCAGCAGAGGCCAATTCACTGAATGTTTAAGAGAGACTTAGGGCAAAGGGAAGTGATGTGGGGACAAAGCCAGAATGGGGTACTGATTTTGGATGATCAGCCATGATCATATTGAATGGCAGTGCTGGCTCAAAGGACCGAATGGCCTACTCCTGCACCTAATTTCTACGGTGCTTTTTTTCTCTGTATAGTTCATAAGTTGATTAGTAGCAGAATTGAGCCATTCAGCCCATAAACTCTACTCCGCCATTTCAATCATGGCTGATCTATCTTTCCCCTTTCTCCTGACTCCCCCCCCCATAACTCGACACCCTTACTAATCAAGAATCTGTCAATCTCCGCCATAAAAAATATCCATTGACTTGGCCTCCACAGCCACCTGTGGCAATTAATTCCAGATTCACCGCAGTTGAACGAAATAAATTTCTCCTCATCACCTTTCTAAAATGTACATCCTCTTATTCTGAGGCTATGGCATCTGGCCCTAAACTATCCCACAAATGGATAACAAACTCTCCATATCTACTCTATCCTGGCCCTCCACTATTCGGTAAGTTTCAATGCAGTATGATCTGGCTGAATAGAACACAAACAAAACCTCGGTACACATGACAGTCATGGTCTGGACACAGCCCAGACCATCACACAAACCAACCTCCCTTCCATCGACTCCATCTACACTTCACACCGCCTCGGCAAGGCCACAAAGATAGTCAAGGACCAGTCTCACCCGGTCACTCCCTCTTCTCCCTTCTCCCCTCTCCCATCAGGCAAGAGGCACAGAAGTGTGAAAACACACACCGCCAGATTCAAGGACAGTTTCTTCCAAGCTGTTATCCGGCAACTGAACCATCCTTTCATCAGCTAGAGAGCAGTCATGACTTCCCATCTACCTCATTGGAGACCCTCAGACTATCTTTAATCAGACTTTTATCTTGCACTAAACATTATTCCCTTTATCCAGTATCTGTACACTATGGATGGCTTGATGGTAATCATGTATCTTTCCGCTGACTGGATAGCACACAACAAAAAGCTTTTCACTGTACCTTGGTACACGTGATAATAAACTAAACATAAACCAATACAGACACCAAACTGTAATACTTGGCATTTTTCAACATAAATAAACTTTCGTCCCATTTGCTTCCATTCCTCCTGCCTGCCGAGATGCCTTCGTGGTTTATGACTAACCTTCCCACCAAGCACTGCGTTTCCACGTTTATGTCATCTCAAAATTTGCAATTTATGCCAAGCACACTCAAGTCTAAGTCATCAATGTTTATATAAAGAGAGGGAGTGGTTGAGCACACCTCCCTCTGGTCTAAAAACAGCTGATCATATCACCTGCCTTTTCCTTTTCATTTAGCCAGTGTTAAATCCAAGTTGCTTCAGTCCCTTTTATTCCACGGAACCCATTCTTGATGACAAATCTACCCATGGCATTTTATCAAGAGACACAAGGAACTGCAGGTGCTGGTGTACAAAAAATATTGGAGATCAGGGAAAATGTCAAAAAGAGGAAAGGACAAAAGAGAAGAAAAAAGTATTTTCAGGTGCTCCGGTTTCCTCCCACACGTAAAGGACCCACAGGTTTATAGGCTTCTGTAAATTGCAAATTGTCCCTTATGTATAGGATAGCCCTAGTGTACAGGGAGATCATAGGTCAGCACGGACTTGGTGGGCCAAAGGGCTTGTTTCCACACGGTATCCCGAAAGTCTAAAGTAAACTATTTAAAGTAAATAAAGCAAGTCGAGCTATAAATTCTCTTTTATAATCAGCCTTAGGTTTTCAGGCAGGTTTTGCAAACTGTGGCATGGATCTTTGATCTTTGCACTACATTTGTTTCTGAACAATTTTATCCCACCAGGTTACTCTTCTATTAAAAGACCTGTAGTTTTATATCATTCACAAATTTAGACATTCAAAAGCCTTTGACAACCACTGAAGTACCTTTACAGCACAGTCATTACAATATAATGTGATATGCGAGTAACCTTGTCATACTTTTTCTAAAGTTCTGATCTCAACCCACTTCCAAGGTTACGAGTATTTTATAACTATGTGGCTTCTGTTTTGTAGTTTTTAAATCGTCCATTATTAAGATCATTATTAATTTGGAAAGAGTGCAGTAGAGGTTCACTATATGTTACCTGGGATTTGTGTGTTTGAGTTATCGGGAGAGATTGGATAGGCTGGGCTTTCTTTGAAGCGTAGGAGGCCGAGGGGTGACCTTACTGAGGTGTGTAAGATCATGAGGGGCATGGTAATGTGAACACTTAGTCTTCTTAGTCTCAGGGTAGAGGATTCTAAAACTAGAGAGCGCAGGCCTAAGTCCGTATCTGGAACGAGCTGCCAGGGGAAGCTACAAAAGCGGCTGCAATTACAGCTTTTAAAAAACATTTGAACAGATATGGGGATAGCAATGGTTTAGAGGGATTTGGGCCAAATGGGACTAGCCCAGTATGCCGACTTGGTCGGCACGGACAAGGTGGGCCAAAAGGCCTGTTTCGACCTCTATGACTCTACATTTCACTTATGCGTGTGGAATCTAATCACACCTCCAATATATTTTCACAATTCTACAAATTTGGCTACAGATTCAGAAACAGTTTCCACCCAGATGTTATCAAACAACTGAACCACCCTAACACCAACTAGAGAGCGGTTCTGACCAAAGATCCGCTATAGGATCTTTGGTTCTGACCTCCCATCTACCTCATTGGAGACCCTCAGACTATCTTTAATCAGATGTTATCTTGCACTACATATTATTCCCTTTATCCTGTATCTGTACACTGTGGACGGCTTGATTGTAATCGTGTATTGTCTTTTTAATGACTGGATAGCAGGCAACAAAAAAAGCTTTTCACTGTACCTCAGTGCACATGTATCGAGGTACAGTGAAAAACTTTTCGTTGTATGCTATCCAGTCCGCGGAAAGACAATACATGATTACAATCAAGCCGTCCACAGTGTACAGATACAGGATAAAAGGAATAACGTTTAGTGCAAGATAAAGTCCAGTAAAGTCCGATTAAAATAATCCGAGGGTTTCCAAAGATGTAGATGAGAGGTTAGGACTGCTCACTAGTTGTTGGTGGGATGGTGCAGTTGCTTAATGCACCGCAAACATTTTATTTTACAACCGTGGTCATTGTATAGCACATTCTAACACAGGCTAGCGTTGCAATCTCTAGTTTGCAACATGCATTGATTGGCCTGGGCTGTGGGAGAGTGCGAGAGGGGCCACGAAACAATGAACAGACTGCGGGCGCACTGTTAGCTCCACACTAAACGTCCAATGCACACAAAAAGAACATCTCGTTTAAACTGTAAGGATGCTGGATAAGTGGGGAGTGTTAAACCGGACTTACCCAGGGGGAAGGGGCACAGTTCCAGAGCCAGCTCTGTGAACTTCCATCGCTCTCAGCAGCAATTCCACAACTCGTCGTCAGCAGAATGGATTCTCCCTCTTATTCACGACTGCAAACGGAAACACGGCGAGGAAGGGCACCATTCGGGGCTAGGAGGCTTCGGACGCTTGCAATTGTAAAGTGACTGGTGTTAGCGGTGGCAGAGTGTGCTGTGTGTGTCCTACAGGCACCTTGGATGAATTCTAGCCAGCCCCAGATCTCTCCCACTTCCGCACTCCGCACAAACTCCTCTCAACCGCCCCCTGCAAACATTTTCAAGCCATAACATGTGCAAGGAGTCAGACTTTCCAAACTGCCCTCTCGTTCCTCACCACTGCTTAGCACTCTGCCTGTATCCCTGACTTGCTGGACGGCCCAAGAAGCGAGTGTCAGTGACTGTACAAAGCCAGCCTGCCTGCAAACCACCGCAGCAACACAGAGCACTTGCATACATTTCTTTATTACTCCCTTTACTTTCCTGCTTCAAGTTCCTGCCAGGATATTGCGTTTTCCAATTCCTACCGCTAGGATCACAAACTGCCTCTGCCACTCTCCGCCTCCACCTGCACTTACACCCAAAGATCTCTATGATCTTTGCTTACACCCACCCCCTCTTGCCGTTGTCAGGATAAAATGCACAAGAAAGCACACAGAGAGGTATTTTTTTTTCAATTTAAATGATCTCCACCGACAGCTCACAATCTGTTTCCCGAAACGCTCAGCTTGCATCCGATTTAAATCTCAACGCAAAGTTTTAAAATAACCAACTTTTCAAATTGTGAAGTCATTTGCGCCCAGAGGCATCGGTAGTGACAACAGAAAACTGGCCCAACCAGACAAGGTTTTGATAAACACATTGTACCCCAGCTTTTGTTTATTCAGACACATTTTTCTGCACAAAGATCAAATATTGACACTGGTTTAGTTTAGTTTATTATTGCCACATGTACCGAGGTACAGTGAAAATCTCTTTTGTTGCCTGCTATCCAGTCAAAGAAAGGGGTGGCACAGTGGCGCAGCAGTGGAGTTGCTGCTTTACAGCGCCAGACACCCAGGTTCAATTCTGACTACGGGTGCTGTCTGTACAGAGTTTGCACGTTTTCCCTGTGACCACGTGGGTTTTCTCACCACGTGGGTTTTCTCTGGGTGCTCCGGTTTCCTCGCACATTCCAAGGACTGAGGAGAGATGTCGAACCAAAACGATCACCTATCCATGTCCGCCAGAGATGCTGCCTGACCCACTCAGTTACTCCAGCGCTTTGTGTCTTGTTTTGTAAACCATCGTCTGCCGTTCCTTGTTTCAACATTAAACAAAACACCCTTGCTACTTTCGGCCCGAAACGTTGCCTATTTCCTTCGCTCCATAGATGCTGCTGCACCCGCTGAGTTTCTCCAGCATTTTTGCGTATCCTTGCTACTCACGTGGCCCCCTGGGGTGATATCCCTACCCGTGTGAGGGGCGTCTCCACCACACCCTACCTCCCAATGTCCAATGGTGTAAGGACCCTAGACCCTCAGAGCCTTGAATAAATAAATGATACTTTATTATCACATGTGACACGTCACAGTGATATTCATTGTTTTGCATACCACACACAACATATGCAAAGAATCACCACGTATAGGGCACTGTCAAAGTTACAGTGTAGTCCCAATGGCCCCCCTTTGTTCTCTTGGTGGAACCCCCACACAGGATCCCTCTTTGTTTTCAGGCCTCCCTCCCCCCCCTCCCCTCCCACACTGGGTCCCTCTGTCCTCAGTGGCCCCCTCCACACCGGGTCTCACTGTTCTCGGTTGCATCTCTGGAGAACACGGACAGGTGATGTTTCGGGCTGGGACCCTTCTCCAGACAGAGTCTGAATCTCGAGAAGTTTGATACACGCTGCATCTCGAAACTAAATTAATCTAAGCTAAACTCGGATAAAGTGAGAATTTTGTTTAATTTAACTCCAGTGAAAATGCTTGTTTTTTCTTTTAAATCCTTGTTTACCAGCAGGGTGAAAAATGCAGGGAAGACCAGGGGTATTGCTCAGTAAAAAGTTGGGGACGCTTTTCTGTTTTACTGTAATGATGCAAAGACGTCCTTGCTTTCAAACACCCTTGAAATAACTCTGCAAGCCTTCTTAACGGGGCCGCTCCTATCAGAAGAATGTGCCAGAGATCACCTGATACATCTCTAACATTTCTCCTTTCAGAGCCAGCCAGTTCTGCAAATAGACCAGAAAATCGATTAGTTGGGCTTATTCTTCCAAAACTAATGCATAGTAACTAGTGTTAGATATTAATCAATGTGCGTCTATTACACAAAAGTGCTTTGATGTTCCTGTGCAGCAAGATTTTTTCCATTTGCTATCATTGACATAAAGAGTCCTACAGCAAGTAAACAGTCCCTTTAGCCCAACTTGACAATGCCGGCTAAGATTCCCATGTATTCTACATCTCCAGCGTATGGATGGGAAGTTGTTGGGAAAGCAGAGAGGATGTTTGGGTGAATGAGGAGTGGACCAGGGTGAGGATCTATTGAACACAGAGTCTGGGAAGGGGGTGAGAGGATTTGTTTGGTGTCATAGAGTCATACAGTGTGGAAACAGGCCCTTCAGCCCAACACTTCCATGCTGCCAATGATGTCCATTCTATACTAGACCTACCCCCCCCCCCCCCCCCCCCCCCCCCCCCACACACACACACACACACATTTGGCCTATCCATATACCTTGCAAATGTCTTTTAAATGTCGTTATTGTACCTGCCTCGACTATCTCCTCCGGCGTGGACTCTGTGGGTCAATGGGCCTATTTCCATGCTGTATCTCTAAACTAAAGTAAACAAAATAATGGTTTACATGCAAAAGTGACCCTGAAATGCTGTAAATTCCAGTGGTGATATAAACCATTCATCTTTTTGCTGTAAATCAGACCTTAATGCTTTGTTTACAGCTTTTCAGCTGCCTCTGCCGGCTTTAACTTATTGCAACAAAATATGCGGCTGTTGCAAAACATCAGCTGCTGATGATTATTTATTCAGACTTTACTTTAGACTTTAGAGATACAGCATGGAAACAGGCCCTTCAGCCAACCGAGTCTGCGCTGACCAGCGATCACCCCCTGCACTAGCACTATCCTGAATACCAGGGATAATTTACAATTTTACAGAAGCCAATTAAACCTACAAACCTGCACATCTTCAGAATGTGGGAGGAAACACGAGCACCCGGAGAAAAGCCATGCGGTCACGGGGAGAATGTATAAACTCCGAATAGACTGCACCCGTAGTCAGGATCAAACCCGGGTCTCTGGCGCTGTAAGACAGCAACTCTACCACTACATTCCTTGTATTGTGGAATGTTTAGAGTTACTACCCTTATCTGCTGGAAAACGAACCTGTCTGTTGCTATCGAAGCCATTAATATTTTAATTGTGGCAGGAATATATATTTGTTTATCGGGTTTAATATTGTCTTTAATTAAGGTTTTATTTTGGAGGAAATTCTTAGAATTATTTTTGATCAAAGAATAGAATTGTCAATAATCAAAAAGCTTAAGGATCTCCTAGACACAAGGAACTGTAGATGCTGGTTTACCAAAAAAGACACTAAGTGCGGGAGTAACTCAGCAGGTCAGGCAGCATTGTTTTCATAGCAAAAGGATTTGAGTATAGGAGCAGGGAGGTTCTACTGCAGTTGTACATGGTCTTGGTGAGATCACACCTGGAGTATTGCGTACAGTTTTGGTCTCCTAATCTGAGAAAATACATTCTTGCCATAGAGGGAGTACAGAGAAGGTTCACCAGACTAATTCCTGGGATGTCAGGACTTTCATATGAAGAAAGACTGGATAGACTCGGCTTGTACTCGCTAGAATTTAGAAGATTGAGGGGGGATCTTATAGAAACTTACAAAATTCTTAAGGGTAGATGCAGGAAGATTGTTCCCGATGTTGGGGAAGTCCAGAACAAGGGGTCACAGTTTAAGGATAAGGGGGAAATCTTTTAGGACCGAGATGAGAAAACATTTTTCACGCAGAGAGTGGTGAATCTCTGGAATTCTCTGCCACAGAAGGTAGTTGAGGCCAGTTCATTGGCTATATTTAAGAGGGAGTTAGATGTGGCCCTTGTGGCTAAAGGGATCAGGGGGTATGGAGAGAAGGCAGGTACAGGATACTGAGTTGGATGATCAGCCATGATCATATTGAATGGCGGTGCAGGCTCGGAGGGCCGAATGGCCTACTCCTGCACCTATTTTCTATGTTTCTATGTTTCTATGTTTTCCTGCTCCCTTCTCTCTTCCAGCTTTGTGCCCCCCACCCACCACCACAATCAGTCTGAAGAATGGTCCTGACCCAAAACATCACCTATCCATGGTCTCCAGAGAGGTTGGCTGACCCGCTGTGTTACTCCAGCATTTTATGTATTTGTTTGTGTACACAGGCATCTGCAGTTCCTTGTGTCTAGAACAGAGTCATAAAGCTGTACAGCTCAATGGAAGAACTCAACAGGCCAGGCAGCATCTTGGGAGAACATAGAAAAGCAGGGAGTAGACATAATCTGTGTTTTGAATTGAATTCTGTCTTTACTTTGTGTACTAGTCATGTCTCTACTATTTATTTCATTCCCCTTACATGTTTTTCCTCTACCTGCTAAATTTTTGTAAGGTGTCCTTGAGACTCTTGAAAGGCGCCCATAAATAAAATTTATTATTATTATTATAAGGAACTGCGGATGCTGGTTTTCAAAAAATGACACAAAGTGCTGGCAGTGGGTCAGGCATCATCTCTGGAGAACATGGATAGGTGTTTCTGGTCGAGACTGATTCACAAAATATCCCCTCAAGTCCGAAGAAGGGTCCAAACCCCAAAACCACTGAATTACTCCAGCACTTTGTGTCTTTTTTTTATAGAACACCAGGCCCTTCGGCCCACAATGTCCGTACTAAACATAATACCAAGTTAAACTTATTTCAACAGCCTGAATGTGATCCATATCCCTCCATTCCCAGCATATCCATGCACCTATCCAAAATACTATTAGACACCATTATCGCATTGGGTAGAATAGTTGGTGGAGCAGTGAGATTAAGGACTGCTCAATTTATTGGGACCACTGAAGCTGAACAAACCATCACAGATTTGTATTTTGTTTCCATTCTCTTATCATTTCTATTGCACATTCTTGTACGTCAGTAAATAATAAACAAAACTAAAATCTTGACTTAAAAACTGAACAAATATAGAGATGATGCATGACTTAACCATGTCCAAATAGAATGTAGTGCAGCACAGCATCAGGCATTTTGGCCCATAATGTCTGTGCCGAACATGATGCCAAGACCAACTCTAATGTACCTGCACATAATCCATATCCTTCCATTCCCCGCCCCACAGTCATGTTCCGATCCAAAAGTCCTTTAAATGCCACCATCGTATTTGCCTCCTCCACCACCAGCATTGAACAAAATAATTTAATTAATGTTTTGTTTCCATATGTTGTTATCGAGCTAAAGTCAGGAGAGATATAAATCGAATATTGAAATGCAGAAAGTTGAAAAGTAAAATTGTTGTTAATAAATTAGAGAGTTATACAGCATGGAAAGAGGGCCCTCAGCCAAGATTGTCCATGCCAATCAAGATGCTCCATCTATGTCATATTTGCCCACATTTGACATCTATTCTTCTAAACCTTTCCTATTCATTCACCTGTTCAAATGTTTTTTAAATGCTGTTATTGTACATATTCAACTACCTCCTCTGGCAGCTCGTTCCATACACCCACAACCCTCTGAGTGAAAAAGTTGTGCCTCAGATTACTATTACATTTTTCCTCTCTCATCTTAAAACTGTGCTCTGGGTAAAAGACAGTGCATTCACCCTATCTATTCCCCTCATAATTTCATACACCTCTATAAGATCACCCCTCAGCCTCCTGCACTCCTAGGAATAAAGCTCTAGCCTGCCCAACCTTTCCCTGGATCTTGGGCCTTCAAGTCCAGGCAACATCCTTGTTTATCTTCTCTGCACCCTTTCCAGCTGAATGGCATCTTTCCTATAGCAGGGTGACCAAAACTGAACACTATACTCCAAGTGTGGCCTCACCAATGTCTTGTACAACTGTTACATAATGTCCTAACATCTATACTTACTGATGAAGGCCAACATGCCAAATCACTTAATCGCATTATTGCCTTATTACCGAGAGAACAAACAAGCACAATGTTCAGCTAATATTTAAGATTTTTACAGAACACCAAATATCTGGAATTTGGGCAAAAGATCTTGTATCTATGCACTGTAGATGGTTCGATTGTAATCATGTATTGTCCACTGGTTAGCAGGCAACAAAAGCTTTTCACTGTACCCCAGTACACGTGAAAATAAATTAAAGTCACTCAAACAAGATTAGACAGTGGACAAAAGAATGGTGCCTGGGTTAGAGACACAGAGTGGAAACAAGCCCTTCGGCCCACTGAGTCCACACCGACCAGCGATCACCCCGTAAACTAGCACTATCCTAAACACATAGGGATAATTTACAGTTTTACCAAAGCCAATTAACCTACAAACCTGTATGTCTTTGGGATGTGAGAGGAAACCGGAGCACCCGGAGAAAGCCCACACGGTCACAGGGAGAACATACAAACTCCATACAGACAGCACCCATAGTTAGGATCGAACCCTGGTCTCTGGCGCTGTAAGGCAGCAACTCTACCGCTGCGCCATTGTGCCACCCTGCAGTCCTTGGTTATGCAGAGAATGGAGGGATATGGATCATGTGCCGGCAGAGGAGATTAGTTTAATTTGGCATCATGTTCAGCACAGAAATTGTGGGTCGATGGGCCTGTTCCTGTGCTGTACTATCTTCTAAGTTGAATTATTTTGAACAAATACGTTAACTGTTTCTCTCTCCTTTAATGCTGCACTGTCTTTCTCCAACTTCATGTTACAATGCTGAATTGTCTTTTGTATATCAAAAAATAAATTAAAAAATACATAAATTTGAAATAGGTGAAGGGTGTAAAATTAAGCAGTTTATGGGTGGAGTACGTCAGAAATGAGCAGCTCTGAAACAACATTTCCATCCACTCAGTGACTCGTTTTAATGGCAGTGGTGAATACGTCAAAAACACAGTCAGAACAACTTTGAGATTTCAACATTGAACTTTGCATGTGTAGAAATCCCAATGATTCTTAGTTACATGATATCATGACAGTTTCACCATCACCGTAGGAAGCATACTCTTGGGTTGCCTCACAGCTTGGTTTGCGAACAACTCTGCCAAAGACTGCAAGAAATTGCATGGAGTTGTAGATGTAGCCCAGTCCACGAGATAGACCAGACTCCCCACAATCGACTCCATCTACACTTCACGCTGCCTCAGGAAAGCAGCCAACATAATCAAACACTTGTTCCAACCCCATCATTACTTCTTCTCCCTGCTCCTGTCCACCAGACGCAGGAACTGCTTCTTCTCCTCTGTTATTAGACTTCAGAATGATCCTTCCATTAGCTACGATTAGCTAGGGTTCTGTCCGATTCACCTCTACCCCATTGCAGATATTGGACTTTGTCTGTGGACAGTGCTACAATGCTGAGAACTATATGCTGCTCTCTGTATCTTTTTCTTTGCTCTATTTTTTATATTTGTATTTGGATTGATTGCATTAATGTATAGTATTATAGTACTGTCTGAAGAAGGGTCCTAACCCGAAACATCACATATTCCTTTTCTCCAGAGATGCTTCCTGATCCGCATAGCTACTCCAGCATTTTGTGTCTATCTTTGGTATAAACCAGCAACTGCAGTTCCCTTTTATTACATCATAGTATTATTTCATCTACTTGGTTAGCACACAAACTAAAGCTTTTCACTGCACCTTGGTAGATGTGACAATAATAAACCTAAACCTAAACCATTCCATCCACAGAGTCGGGCCAATTATTCAATATATGCCTGACTTGCTGAGGTACTCCAGCATATTGTGTCTATATTCAATATATAAACTTGGTTTATAAAGTTGAATGGCAGATCTATTGACCATGCTCGAAATCTTGATCAAACGATAATGTTTACACAATATTTTATTTATAAAACCCATCTTGAACATTGATACAAACAATGCAGTGATCAAGAATTTAAACTAAAGGACTAAAGGATTGTGTGATCAACTGCCTCCCTCTGTTGGTGATAAGGAAAGAGGTGAAGAAAAAATTCAATTTGTTTCTCTTTAATAAATAACGTGTTTGCAATCCCTAGGATAAACAATAGAAGCTGCGAAAATAATATGATGTGTGGAAACAACAAGAAACTATTTCATAGGCACTCGAGGGGCAATTGTTTCAATTGGTGGGTGGTGGGTGAATGGAACGAGGTGCCAGAGGAGATAGTTGAGGCAGGTACAATTACAACATTTAGTTTAGTTTAGTTTAATTTTAGTTTGGAGATACAGCATGGAAACAGTCACCGAGTCCACGCCGACCATCGATCACCCATTCACACTAGTTCTATATTACCTCACTTGCTCATCCACTCCCTACAATTATGAGCAACTTACAGAGTCCGATTAACCTACAAACCCGCATGTCTTTGTGATGTGGGAGGAAACCGGAGCACCCGTAGAAAACCCAGATAGTCACAGGGGGACATGCAAACTGCACACAGACTGTACCTGAGGTCAGGATGGAACCCCGGTCTCTGGGGCAGTGAGGCAGAAGCTCTACCCCCTGTGTTCCCCAATAAGTCACTTGGACAGATACATGGGGATAGGAAAGGTTTAGGGGGATATGGGCTACGGTGCTGGGAAATGGGACTAGCTTAGATGGAGCATTTTGGTCAGCATGGACGAGTTGGGACAAAGGGCCTGTTTCTGTGTTGCATGATACTATGACGTTAAATAAAAGCACACCATACATTTATTTTTAAAATGCTGTTGAACATGTCCTCATATTTGCATTTCCGCCGAGATATATGCAAAGGTTTCATTTTCATTTGTTTATCCTGACAAGAAAAGTTACATAGAAGTTTAATGTAAAATGCAGACTTTCACAACTGCTATTAATTGTCAGAGTTGTCTGCAGATTCTCCTGAGAAAGTCACCCAATAAAGCTACGGAAAGGCCTAATGAACTACCATGGCCTAAAAATAAATCAGGCGAGAATGAAATGCTCGGAGAAGGAAAAAGAGGTGCAGCGCCCAGGCCTCGAACCTGGTGAGATGCAGGAGGAGCCCGGCCAGGACTCACCTCACAGAGCCCAGTCCCTCCACGCACTAGAATCTCCCAACCTCTGCAGAGTGGTTATTAAGATGGCTGATCCGTGGGCGGTTGCTGCTGGGACGCAAGTCGGGGCCTGATCAACCCCGGCTGGGTCGCCTGGGCGAGGGTGTCTGACGTTGTGAGATCAGAAACATTCGATGACCCCAGGTCACATCACTGAGGATGCGTCCCAGCGCATCTAGAAGATATATATTTTTCACGTGTGTGACTTAGAAAAAACCTTTGTGGATTAACAGTTAAATCTATGTAGAAGTTGTACGTCTGCAAGATCTGTACAGGTAGGTTTCTGCATTAGGTTTGTGTTCAGTTTTATTATTGTCACATGTACCGAGGTATAGTGAAAAGGTTTGTTTTGCACGCTCCCTTCTTGAAGAGTGGAGTCACATTTCTGCTCTTTCTGTTTATTTCATAATCGTTCCAGGAAACATACTGCCCTTTTGTTCAGCATGGTCATTATCAATCTAAACTTCCAGTAATCTTGTGCAAAAGAAAAATCCTTTAAAGCATAACATACACAAAGGGGAAACTAATAGGACTTTCACTAGCGATCCTATTCCCAGTAAAATTTGAGCTACATTGTTTAACCCTTGATGTATGACAAGGGAATCATGTTAAGCTATTGCTTCAGGTCAAAGTAACGTAACATTTCTTACATCTCTTGTCTTTGTTACAAAGGGAGGAGTTGTACAATAGGAACTAAATCAGTGAGTAAATTTCAGTGTAGGAAGGAACTGCAGATGCTGGTTTACACCGAAAATAGACACTAAATGCCAAAGTAACTCAGCGGTTCAGGCAGCATTTGCATTTCACTCAAATTAAAGAGGGAGAAACATATTGCAAATTTTCTTTTGGATAGCATGTTTGCTGGGTTGACTAATAGATGAATTTTGGAGTTTTATTATTTTCTATAAAATATTTTATAATTTGTTTGTAATTCAGATAATATCTGTTAGTGGGAACGGCTTCTGGTAATCTGGACACGTTTTATCTAGGAGTGAAACCAAAGCTGAATGTGTAAATGTCAGAACTAGCGACTCAACGTCCTGCATTGTTAATGCTATTCAGAAAATGCAAAGATGGAAAAGACTACTGAGCCTTCTGAAAAGTTATTGTGATCGTCAGGCTCATAAACTTGAACAGATTAACATTTCTCATCCTCCCACTCAATGGAGTCACTGACATCTAACATTTTACATTCTTAATCACCCTTGCATAGTTTAAATTAGTGACTGTTCCCTGGAGCTTTGCCTTCACCCACTCTGCTGGGGCTCCTAGCAAGACAGTAAACAGTGTCTCCACCCACCTCTTAGATCATAGAACATGGGACATAGTTCATAGATCATAGTTCATAGACCATAGAACTTAGGACAAATATCATAGATTATGGAACATAGAACATAGATCAATCATAGATCATAGAATATAAGACATAGATCATAGATTTGAGACCATAGATCATAGATCATAGAACATAGAACATAGAACAGAACATGGAACATAGATAATAGAACATAGAACAGAACATAGAACATAGAACATAGAACATAGATCATAGAACATAGAACAGAACATAGAACAGAACATAGAACATAGATCATAGATCATAGAACATAGATCATAGATCATAGAACATAGATCAATCATAGATCACAGATCATAAGACATGGAACATAGATCATAGAACATAGATCATAGAACATAGAACATAGATCATAGAACAGAACATAGAACATAGATCATAGATCATAGAACATAGAACAGAACATAGATCATAGAACATCGAACATGTATCAGACTGTAGATAATTGATGATAGAACATAGGACACAGTATATAATACTAGAGAAGATACATCGGCCACAACCGCTGTGCTGAACATGATGCCAAGACCAATCCTTCCCTGCCTACACATAATCAATAATCCCTCCATTCCTTGCAGAATAGCAATGTTTGCTACAATATATTAAACATTTATAATACCAGTCATGTATAGAAAATGTACAAACACAATACAGGATATTAAGGAGAATGGAATTTCCATTCAAATGTTGCATTTGCCGCCACCACCACCCCTGGCAGCACGGTCCAGGCACCCACCACCCTCTGTAAAAAATAACTCTCTCCACACATCTCCTTTAAACTTTCCCCTCTCACCTTAAAGCTATGTCCACTAAAATGTGACATTTCCATCCTGAAAAAAATAGGTTCTGACTGTCTACCCTATCTATGCCTCTCATAATTTTATATATTTCTACCAGGTCTCCCCATAACCATCGACGTTCCAGAGAAAACAATCCAAGTCTGTTCAAACTCTCCCTGCAGCTAATGCCCTCTAATGTGTCAGGGGTTATGGGAGAAGGCAGGAAAATGGGTTTAACAGGGAAAGATAGATCAGCCATGATTGAATGGCAGAATAGACTTGATGGACCGAATGGCCTAATTCTGCTGCTGGAACTTATGAACATGAACTCAACAGCAGATCTCTGCAGAGTGATTACAAGCCAACCACTGACTTGCTGTTCATGGCGTGACACATGGCCTTGCAGAGTCATGTTCACTAACAGCAACATTTGCAACAATATCTTAAACTTTTATAATACCTGTCAAGTACAGTAATCTCCAAACACTCTACAGGACATTAAGGAGCATGGGATGTCCAAGCATTGGGAGATTCTAGGAAAGGTTTAGATGGATATGGGCCAAATGCAGGCAAATATGACTAGTTAGGATGTGCAGCTTGGTTGGCATGGATGCGTTGGGCCGAAGAATCTGTTTCCGAGCTGTATAACTCTAAAACAACAACTTTTAGTGAAAAGGAATAACATGCTTTTAGTGAAAAGGAACACGAAAAAATGATTGATATTATAATATAGAAACATAGACACAGAAAATAGGTGCAGGAGTAGGTCATTTGGCTCTTCGAGCTAGCACCTCCATTCAATATGATCATGGCTGATCATCCAAAATCAGAAGCCCGTTTCTGCTTTCACCCCATATCCATTGATTCCATTAACCATAAGAGCTAAATCTAACTCTCTCTAATGAATTATTTCAACCTTACCGACCAAAATAATTCTTGCCAAAGAAAAACACCCAACAAGAACGAGCTGGGCTTTTCAGCTAATAAAACTGGTCTCTTTAAAATCACAATTCCTCTTTGCAATGATTGAAACAATGACTGCAGTCAATAAATTAGCAGTAATGACTCAACGGAAGGATTTGCGGCTGGGACTCTGGCCATTTTACCTTGCCCATAAACTTGCAATTCTTAATTAAAAACTTTGGTTAAATGGAGCTTGTTGAATCATACTAACACAACCTTACAGAAGACTTTGTCAACACAATGTACAGTATGAGTCTATTTCCCCAAATCACCAGGCCCAGTAGAATTACTTCCCATTGTGCTACACTCATTGACAATATATTCAACAATGACATTGAAAACAAAACAGTAAGTGGATTATTAATTAACGATATAAGTGACCACTTGTCAGTTTTCATAGTTTATGATTACATCCACAGGAACAACAAACCATACAAACTAACAGAATATAGACGAGTGAGATCGGAGGACGCTATCAAGGCACTAAAAAAGGACTTACTGGCACAAAACTGGGACATAATATACCAAAAAAGAGACATTGACAGTGCTTATGAAACATTTATTACTATGTTTAAGTCACTATATGATAAAAACTGTCCAATCAAAGAATATAACAGAAAACCAATAGATACTAAATGTCCATGGATTACAAAGGGATTACAAAATGCTTGCAAAAAAAAAAAAGTACTATACAGAGATTTCATAAGGCAGAGAACTAAAGATTCAGAAAATAAATATAAAAATTACAAAAATAAGTTCTTATATTATAAGAACAAGCAAGAAAGATTATTATAAGAAAATATTAGATGATAACAAAAACAACATAAAAAGAATATGGAGTATACTTAATAATATTATCAGAAATGGCCCGGGGAAAACAAACTACCCGAAGTATTTTATTGATAAGGACAATGAAAATTATAATATGGAGGATGTAGCTAATAGCTTTAATAATTTTTTTGTAAATGTTGGACCAGACCTTGCTAAACAAATCCCTGATCCAGGGACATCTGGAGAAACTCCTGAGAATTTATTGGAGAGAAATCCCTGCTCTATGTTTCTTATGGCAGTAGATGAAAAAGAACTGTTGGACATTGTTAAAACATATAAAAACAAAATGTCTACTGATTTGAACGCGTTAGTTAAGATGGTCATTGAGGGGATTTCCAACCCTCTAACATTCATCTGTAATTTATCTTTCCAAACCAGTACTTTTCCAATCAAAATGAAAATAGCAAAAGTCATACCGATATACAAAACTGGGAACAAGCATCATTTTACAAACTACAGACCTGTTTCTTTACTCCCTTAATTCTCCAAAATACTAGAAAAAATGTTCAACAATAGACTAGACATATTTGTAGAAAAGCATAAACTAATCACTGAAAGTCAATATGGATTTAGATCAAACAGATCAACATCACTTGCAATAATAGAATCAATTGAAGATATCACAAACGCTATTGATAATAAACTATATGCAGCTGGGATATTTATTGATATAAAGAAAGCATTTGATACGATCAATCATGATATTTTATTAAAAAAATTAGAAAGGTATGGCATCAGAGGTCTAGTACTGGATTGGATAAAAAGCTATTTAAGTAACAGGCAACAGTTTGTGAAGCTGGGCAGCTACAGTTCTACATGCTTGGACATTGCTTGTGGTGTCCCCCAGGGGTCAGTGTTGGGTCCAAAACTATTCGCCATGTATATAAACGACATTTGTAATGT
Organism: Amblyraja radiata; assembly: GCF_010909765.2. NCBI lineage: Eukaryota > Metazoa > Chordata > Chondrichthyes > Rajiformes > Rajidae > Amblyraja > Amblyraja radiata. Next base: position 36,687,146 of record NC_045962.1, read on the forward strand.
GTCCAATGCCTTGAGGCTGGTCTTGTTTGCAGACGACACAAATATTTTTTGTTCTGGGGAGAATTTAAAACAACTACTGGATAAAATAACAAAAGAAATGGGCAAACTGAAAACATGGTTTGACAGGAACAAAATATCATTAAACTTGAGCAAAACCAAAATAATTTTATTTGGTAATTGCAGAACAAATACACAAGCAAATATAAAGATAAATGAGGTTGAAATTGAACGAGTTCATGAAAATAAATTTCTTGGGGTTATAATGGATGATAGAATCAGCTGGAAATCACACATTAAACATGTACAATCCAAACTGTCAAAAAGCATTTCTGTATTACACAAAGTTAAGCAGGTTCTGGATCACAAATCACTCCGCATTCTCTACTGTTCACTAATCTTACCCTATTTAAATTACTGTGCAGAAGTCTGGGGCAATAACTATAAAAGTTCGCTACATTCATTAACTATTCTGCTAAAAAGAGCAATACGTATTATTCACAATGTCAGGTATCTGGATCACACTAATCCATTATTCTTACAGTCAAAATTATTAAAATTAGCAGATTTGGTTGCATTTAAAACAGCACAGATAATGTTTAGGGCCAAAAATAAAAACTTACCTGGAAATATACAAAAATTATTCAATGAGCGAGTGGGGGGTTATAATTTAAGAAGAATATTTAATTTTAAGGTACAAAGAGTCCGCATGACCAGAAAAACTTTTTGTATTTCGGTCTGTGGAGTAGGATTGTGGAACAGTTTGAATGTGGAGTTAAAGCAATGTCCAAACATGAACCAGTTCAAAATGACATACAAAAAACTTTTTTACACAAGGTACAGGGATGAAGGGGATGGTTGACAAACAGGGGTTAGTGTTTATTTATTATTTTATTTATTATTTATTTATGTTTTTTGGTTACTTCATACATATTACTTGTAAGTGTATATCAGTTGTATGTATATATATGTTTGTATGCATCTATAAAAATTGTCTGGGGTATTATTATTAATTAATTAATTATTAAATATGGAAGAAGGGTTTAGGGAGAAGGGGTGAGATTAAATAAGTTATTCTTCTTCTCACTCCTTTTCGAGCTTGTAAAGAAAAAGTGTTGGACATTTAAATTTTGCTTTATGCTTTTCATTGCTTTGCAAATATTGCCTGGAATGTCCAATTGTTTGACTATTTCGATTTTGTTGTTGTTATTTATTCCTATTTATGTCTTTACTTGTTCGGAACAAATAAACAAATAAATACTCAAAAGCAAGGCAATAAAACGATTTTTAAAATCTACTTTATATAGAAAAATATGTAGTTTAGTTTCGTTTAGAGATACAGCGTGGCAACAGGCCCATCAGCTCACCGAGTCTGTGCCGACCCCCGGTCACCCATTCACCTTTAGTTTTATCCTACACACTAGGGATAATTTACAGAAGCCAATCAACCTACAAACCTGTACATCTTTGGAGTGTGGGAGGAAACCAGAGCACCCGGAGAAAATCCACGCGGTCACAGGGAAAGCGTACAAACTCGGTAGAGACATTACCCATAGTTAGGATCGAACCCAGGTCTCTGGCTCTGTGAGATAGCAACACTACCGCTGCGCCACTGTGCCGCATCATCTACCTCTGTCAGCTCGTTCCCTATAAACTCTTAACCAAATAATACAGTAACTCCAGAGCTTTTAACAGACACAGAAAGGCACACCATAAAGCAAAGAATTCTGGTGCTGTAAGGCAGCAACTCTACTGCTGCACCCTTATGCCACCCTTAAATTATTGACATATTTTTAAAATTTTCTTTTTAATTTAGTTCCACATTACCATTTTGCCTCCTCATAAAATGTTGTTATGTCAAAATTAAATTTTTTCTGCTTTGTTTAGAATTAGATCATTAAAATATCAACACATTTTCTTCAATCTATTTTTAATTTAGTTCCACATAATCATTTTGCCTCCTCATCAAATAGTGTTGTAACTTTAGAACTGTCCTGACTGAATTTCAGCAGAACACAGAACACATGAGCAGATAGTTTAGGGGCAGTTGATGGTTTGTTCTCTCTTTCAATGGGTTTTTCCAAATTTATCACTTTGTGTGAAAATTTGGTCGAATAGATTGTCTTCTCAGTGCATTTCCCCTGATCATTTTTCTTTCTTTTCTTACTTCCTCCCAATGGGCAACTATACATTACAGTACAGATATTTGCGATTATTTGAAGAAGTATGCTGTAGTTTATATTGGAAATATTTAAGTAAGGACTGTCAATGACTTCAAGACATGAATTTAATTATGTTGATCATGGAGTCATGGAGATGTACAGCACAGAAACAAGCCTTTCAGCCACCTTGTCCATACTATCCAAGCTGGGACACTGGGCTAGTCCCATTTGCCTACGTTTGCCCCATATCCATCTTAATCCTTCCTGTCCATATATTTGTCCAAATGTCTTTTAAAAGTCACTAGACAAAGTGAGACCCTTTGCGTCCCAGTCACTACGGGAGTGGGGGAGGAAGGAAGGTCACTTCGGGAGGTATGTGGTGGGTGGGGGGGAGAGGAGTGGGGGGGGGAGGAAGGTCACTACGGGAGGTATGTGGTGGGTGGGGGGGAGGGGAGTGGGGGGGGGAGGAAGGTCACTACGGGAGGTATGTGGTGGGGGGGAGGGGAGTGGGGGATGAAGGAAGGTGTGTATGTAGGCGGGAGGGGTTTGCGAGGGGGAGGAGGGATGTGGGGGGTGGGTGGGGGGGAGGAGGGGTGTGTGGGTGGGGTGTGGGAGGAGGGAGGATGTGGGAGGGGGAGGGGGTGGTTTAGGGAGGGGTGTGTGTGGGTGGGGGTGTGTGGAGGGTTGGGGTGTGTGTGTGGGCAGGGGGGTTGAGGTTTTTGGGCAGGGGGGGTTGTGGGCATAGGGGAGGGGTTGTGGGCAGGGGCTGTTGTGGAGGAGGGGATTGTGGGTGGGGGAGGTGTGTGGGGGGGACGGGGAGGTTGTGTGGGGGGTTGTGGGCGAGAGGGGGGGTTGTGGGCGAGAGAGGGGGGTTTGGAGAAGAGGGGGGTTTTGGGGGAGAGGGGTGTGTAGGCGGGGGGGGGGGTTGTGGGGAGGGAGGGGTGTCCGTAGGTGTTCGTGGATGTCTCTTAGCAGCTCGTACGAGTAAAAAGTACCAATTTTTTTCGTCACGAGTATTTTTTTACTCGTGGACATTTTTCAGTGTTGAAAAAAGTCACGAGTTTACCGGATTTCCCGAGTACCTACCGTTACTCGTACGAGCCGCTACGCGATATCAACGAACTGCTACGGACCCGCTACGGACATTCTCCGAGTTAAAATCAGGGGAAACCTCGGGAGAACTCTTGAATTACCTCGTACAGTGGGACAGGCCCTTAAGGTGGTGGCTCAACAACACATCATGTGAATCTCAGGAGTACAAGAAGCAACCTCAACTGAATTAACAGTTGCTTTAAACATTCTGCAGCGATGATGTTCAAAGGATAATTCACTCCATAATTGCAGGGAACCCACATGTTGCAGATGGCGGTAGTCAATTTAAATGACAGCACCACCGGATAATTTGAAGGTAAAAAAATAGGCTTCCTGTCCACCTAAAGAAAAACAAACGTCCTTGCAGACACTGTCTGGATCTACAGAAGATGTGATTAAGTGATAGGGACCCGTGCTCCCTTTTAACATCGAGTTCAGGGGAGTTACCAGTCAGAAGATTAAAGGCTTCACTACTAACAGGATGGCGTTACTTAGTCATAAGTCAGAGCTGTCCAGCACAGAAACAGGTCCTTCGGCCCACCTTGTCCATGCCGATCAAATTGGCATAATGACCTAATGCTATTGGCCTGCCTTTGATCCAATTCCTGTAATATCCCTGTAATTAGCTGTCTTTTAAAATCTTCATTAAAATCTTATGATCATTTCATAATCTTCAGTATTACAAATCAGGACTTTTTTTCTTAATATCTGTAAATTATGACCGTTCTTTCATTTGCTGCTTTTTGTAAAAAAAATAGCTCCCTCTGTTGATTTAAGCTGGGATTCGGTTTTGGTCATTCTTTCTTCTCCCAATCCAATCTGGCAGAATGTACAGAAACTTGAAAGTGCGCAGACTCAGGAACAGCTTCTGTATCTGTTATCAGGCTTGTGAATGGTCCTTCCATAAGCTAGGGTACTGTCGAATTCACCTCTACCCAGTAGCGGACTGGCCAGGGTGTCAGCTTGCCCGATGGCAAGTGGGCCCCTGATGAAGTGATAGCAAGTGATGGCAAGTGGGCCCCCTTTGTCTCCTGGCAACCAATATTTTTAGACCCAGTCCGCCACTGCCTCTACCCCATTGCGGACATTGGACTTTGTACGATGGAACTGATGCGCTATAATACTGAGAATTATATTCTGCATTTTGTTCTTCCCTTTTGCCCTATGTATTGTACTTGAGTTTGACTTGATTGTATTTATGTATATTATTATCTGACCTAAGGGAGACACAAAATGTTGGAGCAACTCAGCGGGGCAGGCAGCATCTCTGGACAGAAGGAATGGGTGACGTTTCGGGTCGAGACCCTTCTTTAGTCTGAATTCTGAATTCTACCTTCGATTTAAACCAGCATCTGCAGTTCTTTCCTACACATTATTATCTGATCTGTGGATAGGAGACAATCATTGTATGTTGGTATGCATGGCAATAATAAATCTGTACACTGTGGACGGCTCAATTGTAATCATGTATTGTCTTTCTGCTGACTGGTTAGCATGCAACAAAAACTTTTCACTATACCTCCGTACATGTGACAATAAACTAAACTAAACTAAACTTAAACTTAATCAACAGAGAATTTGTTTTTAACCTCATGTATTTTTTCAAGTATACCACTTGCATTCAGTAGATGGCAGAGTAATATTAAACTGGACAAAAGTGCTGGAGAAACTCAGCGGGTGAGGCAGCTTCTATGGAGCGAAGGAAATAGGCAACGTTTCGGCCCAAAACGTTGCCTATTTCCTTCGCTCCATAGATGCTGCCTCACCCGCTGAGTTTCTCCAGCACTTTTGTCTACCTTCGATTTTCCAGCATCTGCAGTTCCTTCTTGAACAAAATATTAAACTGGATCCCATTTTGGGGTTTAACTATTTAACTTCTTCAATAAACGCAGATGTCGAAAAAACAAAAATAGCTATTACTGGTACCATTTTTAAGATAATAAAATTTTGGCGACTTGTTTTCAGTTTTAGACATAGTTATAGTTTATTATTGTGACGTATACCGAGCTACATGTTATCCAGTTAAAAAAAAGACTATCCATGAATACAATCAAGCCATCTACAGTGCACAGATATAAGATAATGCGAATAACATTTAGTGCAAGATACAATATTGAGGTCAAATAAAGTCCAACAAAGATAGTTCTAAGGTCTCCAATGAGGTAGTTGGGAGAGAGACATAAATGCTGGAGTAACTCAGTGGGTTAGGCAGCATTCCTGGATAAAAGGAATAGGTGACATTTCGGGTTGAGACCCTTCTTCAGACTCTGATGAAGGGCCTTGACCCAAAACGTCACCTGTCTCTTTTCTCCAGAGATGCTGCCTAACCCGCTGAGTTATTCCAGCATTTTGTATCTATCTTCGGTGTAACCCAGCATCTGCAGTTCCTTCCTACACAGAACTGCTCTCTAGCTGATGAGAGGACGGTTTAGTTGCCTGATAACTGCTGGGAAGAAACTGTCCTGAATCTAGAGGAATGTATTTTCACACTTCTGTACCTCTTGCCTGATGGGAGAGGAGAGAAAAGCAAGTGACCAGGGTGAGGCAGGTCCTTGATTATGATGGTGGCCTTGCCGAGGCAGGGTGAAATGTAGATGGAGTCAATAGAAGGGAGGTTGGTTTGTGTGATGTGCTGGGCTACGTCCACAACCCTGTGCAATTTCTTGCAATTATTTGACAGCTCAGCAATTTGCTGTTGTCCACCAACTTTAAGTGGGAATAAAACTAAAAGTTTTCATTAGATGCTCATTAGAAAAGTTTTCAGCAAAATTATTCATTAGATGTATGTAAAAGATGATCCAAAAAAGGAAGATATCAGAAGGGATATTGAAGGAGAGGCAGGCAATGATGTGTGGAAACTCAGGATGTAATGTAAGTTCATCAATACCTGGTCAGCATGGAAAGGGTCAGAAGACTTGGGTGGGGAAGCAGTGGGAAGGAGTTACTTAGTGATAGAACATTGCTGATGCAGCAATTATACGTAAGGGTCGAGGCCCAGGCTACAAGTCAAGAGTTAATTGTCATATATAGCGGAACAATGAAATTCCTATTTGCTGCCGCTCTATAGGCACCTAAACATCACAGCACACAACTAAATATACAATAATCAATAACTGAGGGCAGCACAGTGAGTGATGAAGCTGTTAGAGTTGCTGCCTTACAGTTCCAGAGACCCGGGTTCGATCCAGAATACGGGTGCTGTCTGTACAGAGTTCATACATTCTCCCTGTGACCATGTGGGGTTTCTCTGGATGCTCCAGTTTCCTCCGAAGATGTCCAGATTTGTAGGTTAATTGGCTTTGGTAAAATTGTAAATTGTCCCTCGCGTGTAGCATAGCGCTTGTGTATGGGGCGATTGCTGGTCAGAGTGGGATCGGTGGGCTGAAGGAAAGTCATAAATTTCCTCCTTGAACATTCCTACCTTCTGTCTGATCATGTTGTTTTTAATGTACCTACAAATGCTCTGGGATTTTCTCTCATCCAATTTACCAATGACATTGAATGGGTCCTTTTGGCCCTTCTAATTGCCTACTTGAGTTCTATCCTCGTTGCTTTATATTTAGTTTAGTTTAGTTTAGTTTAGAAATACAGCACGGAAACAGACCCTTCAGCCCACCGAGTACACGTCATCCAGCGTTCCATGTGCACTAGCACTATCCTACACACTACGGACAATTGACCAACAAACCTGCATGTCTTTGGAGCGTGGAAGGAAACCGGAGCAAGAAGAAAACTCACGCAGTCACCGGGAGAACATGCAAACTCCACACAGTCAGCACCCATAGTTCCTAAAGCTTTCATATGTTTCCTTTTTATTGTTGACAAAATTTACAACCTCTTTGGTCACCCACGCTCCCGGACCTCGTCCTGACTGGAACATGTCAGTCCTGAGCTGTAATCTGTGGGTCTTTAAATAACTCCCACATGTCAGCTGTGGGCTTGCTCCATAACAACTGAATAATGGAAGCATCGTGCAAACGTTTCAGACCACTGGGTGGTGCTGCTGTTGGTAACATTGAGAATTCTGTTAACCATTTGAGACTTGAAGTTTTCAGCAAAGTGTTACAGCTGTAGCTAATTTAATGTGGTAATCCTCACCACATTATATTATTTCACACACATTGAAACCCCTTGCTTTAAAATAACTGGTTTGAGGAGGCAAGAAACAATTATAATAAATAACATGAGATTAAACAGAAACCCATTTAACCAGCATTCATATCCTTATAGCGTGGACACAAGCCCTTCAGCACAACTCGTCCATGCTGACCAATATGCCCCATCTAAGCTAGTCCCACCTGCCTGCATTTGGCCCATATCCCTCTAAACCTTTCCTGTCCGTGTACCTGTCCAAGTGTCTTCTAGTCCAGATGTTCCAATAAAACACCAAAAGATTTGTTCAGACCTGCCGCCGGAGCTTAAGAACTGTTTAAGAAACTGCTTAAGAAATTAAGACACAGCTGCAGCGGATTTATGAAGGTCCTTTCCGGGTGTTGCGCCCTGGCGTCACGTGTTTTCTGTTGGATGTCAGGGGCAGAGAGGAGATCGATTTGGTCGCTCGCCTCAAGCCCACCCACCTGGATGTCGATAGCCCGGTGGTGGTGGCTCAACCTCGGCGTAGAGGTCGTCCGCTGGTCGTTCCAGTTGCATCTGTTGTGCCTGACTCCCCTACACCTGTTGTGCCTGACTCCCCTACACCTGTTGTGCCTGACTCCCCTACACCTGTTGTGCCTGTCTCCCCTACACCTTTAACGTTTGCTGGCTCTGTTCCGCCAGTCCCACTTGTACCGTCCGTCATGCCCCTCGTTTCCACTCGGTCCGGTTGCCTCATCTGGCCTCCCGCTCGGTTCCGTACCTCTGGTTCTGGGGGGGGGGGGGTGTCCTGCAGCGGCACCTTCATATTGCCTGTGGCAATACGAACCCTCGCTATTGGCTGGTGCCGTCACGTGATCGCGGGTGTGTTTTCGTGTGTTTTTGTATCGTGAGTTATTCAAGCTCCACCCGTGTAGAAGGAGCTTTCTGATATTTGGCTGACCCAGAACCCGGTTGAGTTATACACTTTGTTTGCCATTTCAAATAAAGAATTCTATTTTATTCAATGGACTCGTCTCGCCAAACTATCTGATTTCAGTTGACGTTGGTTTCAAAGACAAGTTCCTGGAGAAGTACAAGGCACATCTCTGCCAGGAGTAGCTTGGTCACGAGGAGTTTGTGAACCTGATGGCTTCGGCAGTGATGACTGTTGCTGGTAATCACTTACCCTGGCAATATTTTGTCTCAGACCTTTTAGCCCACTTTGTCACGACATGATCACAGTTTTAATCATCACTTGTTAAATAAGTCAGCACCAGATGAGAGCATGCTTTCATGTTTGTCTGTAAGCCCCTGAATATTTTAACTGCATGTAAGTGTAACTGCTATATAAAACTGTGCAAAGTGCCCACACCATATTATTCTCACTGAATACTGCTCATCAGCTGTTTGCCATGGTTTCATTTGAAGAACGTCACTGCCAATAATGGCATGGAAACTGCTGATCTCCTGGTTTGATTTTTCTTCCTGGGCCACTGATAATTCTATTTACATTAACCAAAGGAGGAGCATACAGCCCTGAGTACCAGTGATAGAATGAGGCATATGTTGTGATATCATCACTCTGAGTGTCTGCCTTTATTGTAAAGTGAATAACTTGTTTCAAAAGTAATGTTAAAAATCTTAAAGCCATTGAAGACATCAGTACTCCCTGAAAATAGCAGCACAGTAGAAGAAGGGATATGCCATTGGGCTATAAGCTACCAGATCGGGATATGAGGCGCTGTTCCCACAGTTTGTGTGTGGCAGGGAGGAGGCCCATGACAGAAGGGTCAGTGTGGGAATGGAAAGTTAAAATGGTTAGCAACCGGGATATCCAGCAGGCCTTGGTGGAGCGAAGGAAAAGGAAAAGGCCGCATTTGGAGTGCAATTCTGGTTGCCCCAATACAGGAAGGATGTGGAGGTTTTACAAAGGATGTGGAGGTATTTACCAGAATGATGCCTGGATTAGAGGGTATTTAGCTACAGGGAGAGGTTGTGCAGATTTGTATAGATTGTTTTCTCTAGAACGCCAGAGGTTGAATGAAGACCTGATAGAAGTATATAAAATTATGAGAGGCATAGATCGGATAGTCAGAATCCTCTTCCCTGAATGGAAATATCAAACACAAGAGGGCATATCTTTAAGGTGAAAGGGGCGAAGTTTAAAGGAGATGTGCGGGGCAGTTATTTTACACAGAAGATAGTAAGTGGCTGAAATGCGCTGCCAGGGTTGGTGGTGGTGGAGGAGGATACGATAGTGATGTTTAACCGATTTTAGATAGGCACGTGGATTTGCAAGGAATGGAGGGACATGGATTGTGTGCAGGCAGATAAGAGTTAGTCTTGGCATCATGGTCAGCACTGAAAAAGAAAATTTGAAAAAAGATTCACGATCCTAGGTCTGAAGAAGGGTCTCAACCTTAATCGTCACCTTTCCTTTTTCTCCTGAGATGCTGCCTGACCCGCTGAGTTACTCCAGCATTTTGTGTCTATCTTTAGTATAAACCAGCATCTGCAGTTCATTTTTGCTACATTTAAAGCATCCTGTTTTCTGGTACAAAATCTTACTTGATTGAGAATTCATGATGGACTTTAAAAGGTGCATTCCTTTACCTGAGCTTCCAGTGTTCAATGCTGTATCTATAGAGAATGTAGAAACAAGGAAATGCAGGTGCTAATTTATTCCAAAGATAGACACAAAGTGCTGGAGTAACTCAATGGGTCAGGGAGCATATCTGGAAAAGAAGGATGGGCGACATTTTGGATCGGGACCTTTCTTCTGGCTGAAATTAGGGAATGGGGAAGGGGGGGGGGGTGAATAGTTGGAGGCGAGAAAAGACCAGGACCAATCAAGGCTGGCCGTAAATTGGTCTTCAAAGGATCGGTGGATGTGGAACAACTTCTTACCAGGTTTAGAGACCATTGAAAAATTAGTTTTCTTCTCAACGCCTGGCCAGATCATGTTCACAGGTTTATATAAACAAGGAACTGCAGATGCTGGAATCTTGAACACCAAGTGCTGGAGGAACTCAGCGGGCCAGGCCGCATCTGTGGAGGAAATGGACGGGTGACATTTTGGATTGGGACCCTAAAGAAGGAAAGAAGAAATGCTAAAGCTACTGGTAATAATTTAAAGCAATTAATGACGTTAATTTCCTCCTTTTAGTCATAGAATCCTAGGGCCATAGGGCCATACAGCGCAGAAACAGGCCATGCAGCCCAACTTGCCCACTACGCCCAACATGCCCTATCTACATTAGTCCCACCTGCCCATGCTTGGCCCATATCCCTCTAAAGCTTTCCTATCCATGTACCTGTCCAAATGTTTCTTAAATGTTGTGATAGTACCTGCCTCAACTACCTCCTCCAGCAGCTCGTTCCAGATGCCTACCACCCTTTGTGTAAAAAAATCACCCTTCAGGTACTTATTAAATCTTCCGCCCTCTCACCTTAAATCTATGGTCCTCGAAATCCCCTGGGCAAAAGACTCATGTGCATTTATCCTATCTATTCCCCTCATATACACCTCTATAAGATCACCCCTCATCCTCCTGCGCTCCAAGGAATAAAAGTCTTAGCCTGCTCAACCTCTCCCTATAGCTCAGGCCCTCGGGTCTGGGCAACATCCTCATAAATCTTTTACATCTGAACATAGACAACCAGAAACAGTAAGACTTTCAAAGTTAATGACATAAACAGTGGTATGGAATATGCTTCATAAATCATAACAGATAAAAAAGGGAGTGATTTCAAGACTGTAATCTCATCCCGGGATTCTGTTGACATGCGTAAACTTATCAAGTGAACCCCTTGATTAGATCACAATTGTAATCGCACTCCCTGGTGTCTGTTATTATATATATTTACTGTAACATTACATTTGCAATATTGTGCCAGATTATTGCATTGTTATGAAACTGCAATTAACAAATCATTCTCATTGATGAATAATGCTCTCTAAAGTGGAAAATGACCAGATTTGGATTTAAAATTGCATTGAATTGATCTGTGAATTATTTCAAGATTACGTGTAGAATCAGGGCAATCAGGATCTCGGAATGCAGGTACATAGTTCGTTGAAAGTGTCACAAAGCCTTTTAGCATGTTGGCTTTCATCAGTCAGCGTGTTGTATAGATGTTAGGAGGTCGAGTTGCAGTTATGACAGGCATGGATGAGGCCACATTTGCAGTGTTGTGTTCAGTTCTGGGCACCCTGCTCCAGGAAGGATGCCATTAAGCTGGAAAGGGTGCAGAGAAGATTTACAAGAATGTTGCCAAGACTCGATGGGTCTGAGCTATAGGGAGAGGTTGGGCAGACTTTATTCCTTGAAGCGCAGGAGGATCAAGGGTGATCTTTTGGAAGTCTATAAGATCATGATGAGATTAGATACAGAGTATTTTACTCTAAATTGGGGAATCAAAATCTTAGATTTAAGTTGGGGGGGGAATTTAATAGGAACCTGAGGGGCAACGTTTTCACATGAAGGGTGATCGGTATATGGAACGAGTTGCCAGAGGAAGTAGTTGTGGCAGGTACTATCACAACATATAAAGTCATTTGGACAGGTACATGGATAAGGTTGGTTTGGAGAGATATGGTCCAAACACAGGTAGATGGGACTTGTGTAGATGGGGCAACTTGAACGATGGCGACTCTTGTGCACTGTCCCAATGTAATTTACTATTTTTACGTTCTTGTACATAAGTATGAAGGTGCTGTGTATAATAATATTTTTACTGAACTGCATGAGAAAATGGAATGTCCCTGCTCCTAGGTACATGTGATAATAAAGGACAATTGATGCGTACTTCTTAATAAATTCAGAGAAATTCCGACTGGCAGGATGGCCGCTTAGATTCCCCAAAGACAAATTTTGTTTCATCTTAGCCCCAACATAATTCTAGGATAAATATACATCCCAGGAGATGTTCACTTAAATTGTCTGATAAATGTCATTGAAAAGATCAACCTGACTTGTTTCAGTCCAATCGTTTAATTATAAAGTGTTTAAGAAAGGTGGGAGAGAGAAAACAGGGAATTATAGACCAATTAGCCTGACATCGGTGGTGGGGAAAGTGCTGGAGTCAATCATAAAAGATGAAATAGCGGCACATTTGGAAAGCAGTAACAGGATCGGTCCAAGTCAACGGATTTACGAAGGGGAAATCATGCTTGACAAATCTTCTGGAATTTTTTGAAGATGTAACTAGGAAAATGGACAAGGGAGAGCCAGTGGATGTAGTGTACCTGGACTTTCAGAAAGCATTTGATAAGGTCCTACATAGGAGATTAGTGGGCTAAATTAGAGCACATGGTATTGGGGGTAGGGTACTGACGGACAGAAAATTGGTTGGCGGACAAGCAACAAAAAGTAGGGATTAACGGGTCCCTTTCAGAATGGCAGGCAGTGACTAGTGGGGTACCGCAAGGCTCGGTGCTGGGACCGCAGCTATTTACAATATACATCAATGATTCAGATGAAGGGATTCAAACTAACATTAGCAAATTTGCAGAATACACAAAGATGGGGTGGCAGTGTGAACTGTGAGGAGGAGGCTATGAGGATGCAGGGTGACTTGGACAGGTTGGGTGAGTGCGCGGATGCATGGCAGATGCAGTTTAATGTGGATAAATGTGAGGTTATCCACTTTGGTGGCATAAACAGGAAGGCAGATTATTATCTGAATGGTGCCACGTTGGGAAAAGGGGAAGTACGAAGACATCTGGGTGTCCTTGTTCATCACTCACTGAAAGTAAGCATGCAGGTACAGCAGGCAGTAAAGAAAGCTAATGGCATGTTGGCCTTCATAACAAGAGAAGTTGAGAAAAGGAGCAAAGAGGTCCTTCTGAACTTGTACAGGGCCCTAGTGAGACCACACCTGGAGTATTGTGTGCAGTTTTGGTCTCCAAATTTGAGGAAGGACATTCTTGCGATTGAGGGACTGCTGTGTAGGTTCACGAGGTTAATTCCTGGGATGGTGGGACTGTCATATATTGATAGAATGGAGTGGTTGGGCTTGTATACACTGTAATTTAGAAGGATGAGAGGATATCTTATTGAAACATATAAGATTATTAAGGGCTTGAACTCGCTAGTGGCAGGAAACATGTTCCTGATGTTGGGGGAGTCCAGAACCAGGGGCCACAGTTCAAGAATAAGGGGTTAGGCATTTAGAATGGAAATGAGGAAAAACTTTTTCACCCAAAGAGTTGTGAACCTATGGAATTCTCTGCCTCAGAAGGCAGTGGAGGCCAATTCTCTGGATGCTTTCAAGAGAGCGTTAGACCCCTTTAAGATAGCGAAGTCAGGGGATATGGTGAGAAGGCAGGAACGGGGTACTGAATGTGGAAGACCAGCCATGATCACAGTGAATGGTGGTGCTGGCCCGAATGGCCGACTCCCGCATCTATTGTCTATTGTAAATGTGAGTGCAATTGCTGTTGAGAATATATGATATTGTATAATTTAAAAGATGACTAAATTTGATTTATATGTTTTTCCCTAATATAGCTTTGTGTTACCGACACTTAGAACTTTTGACATTTTTCAAATGCAAAGATTGTATAGTGAAGATACTGTAACATTAATTTCAAATTTGGGAACTAAAACATCTTGATAAGGTAATGAGAAGATTAAGAATATTTATCAGTTTTTGGACTGTATTGACTTGCTTTGGCATGTGCAGGTGTTGTAAATATCTACATTCCCTTTTCTAAATGTTAGAAAGTGGGTACTACCAAGAGGAGAGTTATGTTGGATTATTAGAAAGATGACAATGCAAATATTTATATTTGGTCATCAATACGCACAAGAATTGTCTCTTGTATATAATTTTACACGTTGGTAGTTTTCCTGATTTATAACTTAAAAGTTGCACAAAGTTGAGAGAAACTGCTTATCAATATAGTTAATTTTGTATTTGTGGAATTGTACAATAAGCAAGCCAAAAATGAATGGTGTGCAGTTCTTATCTGCAAATGTTATTGTAAACAAGGCTGCAAACATCGAAAGTATTGAGAATGTTAATAGTTTAATAACATCCAATGCCTTAAAGCTTTGGTCAATTTTCTTTCAGCATATTGTCATCTAGTCATTTGAAATTAAGTTGATTCATATTTTAATCACTAATAAGCAGCACCAATGTATTGTTACTCTGTCTACAAATGATGGCATTGTCTGCTGTGTTTTTCCCTCAAATGCAAATTACAGAATAAACATTTTGTTTAGAAGTGCTGTTTTATAATTTATTCAGATGTATTACCCTTGTATAGGAAATATGCTCTTGAAATTACCTTGTATTCCTTAATATTTGATTTTGATTGTGAATTGTCTTTTTAGGGGAAAGCATGTCTCTTCCCCCCCTACTCCCAACCCCATCTACACTCATAATCAAGCTACATGCACCTGCTGTGTATACATTTCTAGACTCTTGCCTATCAGAAGAAAAAATATTTGTGAAAACGTTTTTCAACTTTCTCTCCAATGCATATTTGATCAGAAGACCTAACTATTGTGATGGGGCCAAGATCCTGGGACCATTGTAGCAAAGTGCTATTCAGCACTGTTCTATTCACACCAGCAAGAGCCTGAAGCCATGACCTGAAACACCTTAAATGTCAAAACTGGTTTACAAGACAATCATCACGATTGAGAACTAAAAAATATGTCCATATTCTTGAAGGGTGTTAACTCAATATTTGGAGCATGCATTTGGTTGACTGCTTTGCCTTTTGGGGGTGGCATTAAGGTTAAGGTGATTAAGGTTGTGCGTACATTTTTCCCCTAAAATAATTAATGATGTTATTAGCACGTGCCTTTAGACAGTCCAAATATGTGTCATTCTTTGCGTTTATCAGATTATCCATTCTTTCTGTTCTCCACATGTAAATCCTCTTATTTCCCTAATCATGGTTTCTGTCTTTCTTGCTGCATGTAATTAACAGAAATAAATGCCAAATAATAAGATTTGGGTGCTGTCGAGGTGCTATGTAGTGTGATTTAAGTATTGTCCATGAGCCCCATTTTGGAAATACTTAGCCCAGATATATGCCATATACATATATTGCATATCGAATGTAGTAACCAGTTTCCGCCATCCTGTTCATAAATATGGAGATTACACATTTGGAGTATTGTATGCTGTACTGGGCATTGCATAACAAGAAGGATGTGGTGACTTAGGAGGGGTGCAGAAGAGGTTAACCAGAATGTTGCCTGGATTGGAAACTCATGGAGAGAATCTGAGGGACAACCTGCCAGAAGTACATAACATTATGTACTAGAGGTTTAGATAGGGTAGAAAGTCCCCCCTCCCTATCCCCTGTATTGGAAATGTCAAATACAAGAGGGTATAGGTTTAAGGTGTGGGGGGGAGGGGTGGGGAAGTGGATTCATAGAAAGGTTCTTTCTAGAGTGGTAGATTCCTGGAAAATGCTGCCCGGGAAGTGGTGGATGCAAATACTTGAGTAATGTTCAAGAGGCATTGAGGTACACATAAACGGGAAAGAAATGGAAGGATGTCAACCATTTGATCAGTCTGAAGAAGGGTTTTGGCCCGAAACGTTGCCTATTTCCTTCGCTCCATAGATGCTGCTGCACCCGCTAAGTTTCTCCAGTACTTTTGTGTACCTTCAACCATTTGCAGGGACTGTATAATTTAAATTAGCATGATGGTTGGCACAAACATTGTGGGCCAAAGCACCTGTTCCAGCGCAATACTGTCCTATGTTCCAAGTCTATGAATGTCATGTTATATCAATTGTTTATTTCAAGTTTTATGCCCTTTATCATAGACAACACTTGATCTCTTTGAAACACGAGTCATGCAGCAAAAACATGACAGTGGAGTAATTTATCTTGTACCATTGTCTGTTTTGCGAATGTTACTTGAACAGATAAGTGATAGCTTCTGGTACTGCTGAGCCAGTAAAGATAAAGCAAAGGGACCGAGGTGGAATAGCTGCACCATATCTCCTTGCAGCTATAGTTATGGGATTGGATATTTGAGGACAAGATTTTAATTTAAACTAGACTAAATGGGACCTGATTATTGTGGTGGCAGCTCAGTCACTCAAGCCTGATGTGCTGGCTGCTCACGGCTATTCCTTGAAATTCCATTTCAAGCAGGGTGCAAGGCCACCAAATTCAAATGCAGTTTCCTACCATTTCAAGCAGGGTGCGAGGCTACCAAATTCAAGTGCAGCTTTTTACCACTTCAAGCATGATGCAAGGCCATCAAATTTAGGTGCAGTTTCCTACCACTTCAAGCAGGGTGCAAGGCAGGCACGTGCCGTCAGGGTAGGCAAGGTAGGCACTGCCCACCCTGACTAAAATTATAAAATGGTAATTACTAAAGATAAATAGTAAAGGCATGGGAGAATTATGCCTATCTAAGAGATCGATCTCTTAGGTAGGCATAATTCTCCATGCCTTTCATCCGCAGCACTTACAACACGCGAAATTCTGTGCAGCCCACCTGCCGTCAACGCTGCTGCAAGCCGTCAATGACAAGCGGGGCTGAAGGCAGCTGAAATTCTGCCTTTGCTGTACTGTGCAGGCGCAGCAGCCTACTGTGCATGCACAGCGCTAGTTTCTTGGCGGGTTTTTCAAATATGGATTGCCATTATCTGAAGAGTATCTTAGGAAACAAAGAGTGAAAAATGGAGTTCGTGTACCGATAATGTGGTATGTACATTTCTTGGTGCTTTATGTATTTAAATACCGTATTTCCCGGGGTGGGGTGGGGGGGGGAGAATTATTTTCACAGCATTTGGGGAGTCTGGCCCAGGGTAAAGTTGCGGGGAGGGCAGGAGCGTTGTCAAGGAGGGGATCTGTATCATACCAGTAACCCACTTGCGAGGCTCCTTGCACAAAGCCACAGCATTGAGGCAGGGGAGGGAGGGGGGGAAGAAGTAGCTCGGGTGGCTGCGAGCGGCTGCCGGGCCGGACAGCGAAACCGGCCGCCACCTCAGCTCCTTCTGCCGGCCCCCGCTCACCTCTGGCAGCTCTCCGTCTAAAAACCTCGCTCTTGCCGCTCGCTGGCCTCAATCATGTCAGCCGCTTCCCACAAATCCTTAAATTCCGACAGCGCGATTGAGGTTACTCGGTTGTGGGAATTTAAGGATTTGCGGGAAGCGGCTGACATGAGCGAAGTCGGTGAGCGGCAGGTGAGAGGTGTTCAGACGGAGAACAGTGCCTGAGGTGTGCGGGCCAGCAGAAGGCGTTGAAGTGGCGGCCAGTTCTGCTGTCGGGTCCCGGCGGCCGCTCGCAGCTACCTGAGCTGCTTCCAACCCCGGCTACAATATGGTGGTTCCGCGTAGGGAGCGCCGCAGCAGCGGAGAGTGAGTTACTGGCATTATCCCCGACCCTCTCCTTATCAACACCCCTGCCCTTCCCGCAACTTTACCCCTGGCACAGATTCTCCACACGCTGTGAAAGGAACTGTCCCTCCAATTGATCCCTTGAACAAGTGTTGTCATTCAATAAGATGACAACTGATTCAACTTTTCCCTGTACTCCCGTTTTTCCCACCATCTCTCCACCTGCCAACACCCTTCACCCCCCATCCATTCAGTAATTCAGAATAAAGGAGACTTGGAAGCCTTGGGCAAATTGAATTGTTACTGTCTTTATTTTTATTTTTACGGAGAGAACAATCTGCGCATGCGCGGTTTAAGTTTTTATTAGAAGCATATACATATCATAATCAAAACAAATTTTGTTTATCAATTATTGTTATCATTTTGTTAATAGTTGGGATCCCAGCTATCAAAATAGTTAGGGACCTCATTTATCAATTGCATATTAACACTGCTTCTATTTTTTATTTATTTTTTATAGATAGGAAGAAAATAAACGATTTTAAAAAAAAATAGAATAAATTACCAGTAGTACAACTTTGCAGATAGGTCCGTAGATTATAAAACATAACTATTCATCTAATCCTGGGTTCAAGCTTCAGTCAGGCTTCCGTGTCGGACCAATTCACCCTTTCAAAAAGTCAATAAATGGAGACCATATTCTAGCAAATAACTCTTATTTGTCAATTAAGATAAGTCTAGTTCTTTCCAAATGTAAGGTCTCTGACATCTACACAATCCACATTTTAATTGTGGGGGTTGTTGGACTTTTCCAAAATGTTAATATAAATGTTTTCCCAATTATTATACTATAATCAAGGAAGTTTCTTTGGCTTGTTGTAAGTTTTAGGCTTTGTTCTGATATTCCTAATATTATTAGTTTTGATTCGGGATCCAATTGGATATTAACAACTTCAGAAATGATTCAAAAAATATCCGTCCAGAAATTTTTGATTTTTATACAATTTACAAAAGTATGAGTTAAATTAGCCTCTGAGTATTGACGTTTATCACATATAAGGGAGATATGTGTAAAAATTCTATTCAAATTTGTTTTAGAGTAATGCAGTCTATGAAGTACTTTAAATCGTATTAAAGAATGTCTGGCATTTAACGAGCATTGATGTATATGTTGTAGACTTTTGTCCCAAATATCTATAATTATAGGTTGGTCTAATTCATTTTCCCGTGCTTGTCTATATAATTCTGTCGATGGGACCTCACTATCTAAAAGAGTATTATAAATGTGAGATATTAATTTATCTGTATTAGGATGTTTATTCAAACATTCATCAAGAGTCTCTGGCTCTCTAGTTCTATATTCTTGTGTATGTGATTTAACATAATCTCTAAGTTGTAAATATCTAAAAAAATGATTTGAATGTAGTCCATAATTCTGTTGTAACTCCTGAAATGAAAGAAAAATACCTTTTCTATAAAGATGTTCCACCTTTTTAATTCCGTACTTTTTCCATTGTATAAAACCTTTCTCCAACACAGAGGGTTTAAATGAAGGGTTATTTACAATGGGGAGAGAGAGTGATAAATTATCCAATTTTAAAGTCTTTTTTAATTGTTTCCAAATTCGTATACCCCTATATATTATAGCGTTTTCACTATAGGTTTTTTTAATTCAGTTTTGTGGGAGCTAACAGAATCGAGCCAATTTCAAAAGGCAAACAATCTTCCTTTTCCATCTTTAACCAGTCTGGTTGCTGATCCATACCTTCCAAACAGAAGTTCATATTTTTAATATTAACTGCCCAGATGTAAAACAAAAAATTTAGTAAAGCTAATCCTCCATTCGTCTTGGATTTACATAAATGTTTTTTACTTATTCTATGGTTCTTATAATCCCAAATAAAACTTGTGATAATAGAATCAAAAAAAAAAAAAATGTTTTGGAAGATATATCGGGATTGATTGAAAGAGGTACAGTAATTGCGGAATAAAGATCATTTTTATAGCATTAATTCTACCAAACATTGAGATAGGAAGTGTTTTCCAATACTGAAATGCAGTTTATTAATTAAAGGCGGGAAATTTAATTTAATTAAAGAAGTATATTTCTTAGTCACAAATTCCTAGATATTTAAATTTTTCGTTAACCTTTTTAAAAGGGAGACTGTTGCAATGTATGTAGGTTAAGTTCCGTTATTGGCATAATTTCACTTTTGTTCCAATTAATTCTATATCCCGAAAATGAGCCATATTGAGTTATAAGATTTAACAGGTTTGGAATGCTAGTTTCTAGGTTTGTGATGCATATTAATACATCATCTGCATATAAAGAAATGTTATTAACTATATCTTTAGTATTATATCCATATATTTCTGGGTGGGCTCTAACACTTTCTGTCAGTGGTTCAATAGCAAGGGCGAATAATAATGGGGATAGCTGGCAGGGAACATAAAAACTGATTGCAAACGTTTTTATAGATATGTGAAGAGAAAAAGATTAGTTAAAACAAATGTAGATGCCTTGCAGTCAGAAACAGGCGAATTGATCATGGGGAACAAGGACATGGCAGACCAATTGAATAACTACTTTGGTTCTGTCTTCACTAAGGAAGACATAAATAATCTGCCGGAATTAGCAGGGGACCGGGGGTCAAGTGAGATGGAGGAACTGAGTGCAATCCAGGTTAGCCGGGAAGTGGTGTTTGGTAAATTGAATGGATTAAAGGCTGATGAATCCCTAGGGCCAGATAGGCTCATCCCAGAGTACCCCCGGAAGTAGCCCCAGAAATAGTGGATGCATTAGTGATAATTTTTCAAAACTCTTTAGATTCTGGAGTAGTTCCTGAGGATTGGAGGGTAGCTAATGTAACCCTACTTTTTAAAAAGGGAGAGAGAGAAAAAACGGGGAATTACAGTTAGTCTACCATCGGTAGTGGGGAAACTGCTAGAGTCAGTTATTAAAGATGGGATAGCAGCACATTTGGAAAGTGGTGAAATCATTGGACAAAGTCAGCATGGATTTATGAAAGGTAAATCATGTCTGACAAATCTTATAGAATTTTTCGAGGATGTAACTAGTAGAGTGGATAAGGGAGAACCAGTGGATGTATTATATCTGGACTTTTAGAAGGCTTTCGACAAGGTCCCACATAAGAGATTAGTATGCAAACTTAAAGCACACAGTATTGGGGGTTCAGTATTGATGTGGATAGAGAACTGGCTGGTAGACAGGAAGCAAAGAGTAGGAGTAAACAGGTCCTTTTCAGAATGGCAGGCAGTGACTAGTGGGGTACTGCAAGGCTCGGTGCTGGGACCCCAGCTATTTACAATATATATTAATGATTGGGACGAGGGAATTGAATGCAACATCTCCAAGTTTGTGGATGACACGAAGCTGGGGGGCAGTGTTAGCTGTGAGGAGGATGTTAGGAGGCTGCAAGGTGACTTGGATAGGTTGGGTGAGTGGGCAGATGCAGTATAATGTGGATAAATTTGAGGTTATCCACTTTGGTGGCAAAAGCAGGAAAGTAGACTATTATCTGAATGGTGGCCGATTAGGAAAAGGGGAGATGCAATGAGACCTGGGTGTCATGGTACACCAGTCATTGAAAGTAGGCATGCAGGTGCAGCAGGCAGTGAAGAAAGTAAATGGTATGTTAGCATTCATAGCAAAAGGATTTGAGTATAGGAGCAGGGAGGTTCTACTGCAGTTATACAGGGTCTTGGTGAGACCACACCTGGAGTATTGCGTACAGTTTTGGTCTCCAAATCTGAGGAAAGACATTCTTGCCATAGAGGGAGTACAGAGAAGGTTCACCAGACTGAGTCCTGGGATGCCAGGACTTTCATATGAAGAAAGACTGGATAGACTCGGCTTGTACTCGCTAGAATTTAGAAGATTGGGGGATCTTATAGAAACTTACAAAATTATTAAGGGGTTGGACAGGCTAGATGCAGGAAGATTGTTCCCGATGTTGGGGAAGTCCAGAACAAGGGGTCACAGTTTAAGGATAAGGGGGAAGTCTTTTAGGACCGAGATGAGAAAAACATTTTTCACACAGAGAGTGGTGAATCTCTGAAATTCTCTGCCACAGAAGGTAGTTGAGGCCAGTTCATTGGTTATATTTAAGGGGGAGTTAGATGTGGCCCCTGTGGCTAACGGGACCAGGGGGAATGGAGAGAAGGCAGGTACGGGATACTGAGTGGGGTGATCAGCCATGAGCATATTGAATGGCGGTGCAGCCTTAAAGGGCCGAAAGGCCTACTCCTGCACCTATTTTCTATGTTTCTATGTTACTATCCTTGTCTACAACCTCTAGATAAATTAAATTTAGGTGATAACATTTGGTTTGTCAATATTCGAGCTGTTGGGTTAGTATATAAAAGCTTAACCCATGTGCCGTACTTCTCGCCCAGTTGAAATATTTCCATCACCGAAAATAAATAGGGCCATTCCACCTGATCAAATGATTTTTCAGCGTCTAGCGAGATGACTGCTAGATCTACATTAGCTATTCTATTTGAATATATAATATTAAGTAATCGTCTCAGATTCTAAAATGAATACGTTTTGGAATTAAACCTGTTTGATCGGGGTGTATTAATTTATGAATCACTAAACTTAATCTATGGGCTAGAATTTTGGTTAATATTTTCTGATCAGTGTTTAAGAGAGCAATTGCTCTATATGAACCTGGGTCCTCAAGGCCCTTATCCGTTTTTGGTATAAGTGTTATTGTTGATTCGTTTAAAGTTTATGGCAGTTTCTGTTGAGTAAAGGCGTAATTATACAATGTCTGTAGACGTGGAGAAATCAGATCATAATTTTTAAAATAAAATTCAGAGCTTAGGCCATCAGGGCCTGCAGCCTTATAGTTTTTTAAACATTTAATGGACTCTTTGATATCTTTTACTGATATTTCGGCACCTAATAATTCCCTCTCTTTCAGATCTAAACCTGTAAGATTACATTTCTGTAAAAATGATTCCATTCTTGCAGAACGCTCTATCATTTTGGTTGAGTAAAGTGTTTGATAATATTGTAAAAATCTGTCATTGATATCCTTGAGCAATGTTAGTATTTCTCCCATATCTGATCTAATTTTTTTTATTTTTTTATTTTTTTAAATGTATTTATTAGAAGTAGACATATTATAAAATGTAGTTACATATTATAGTAAAAAAAACAAAACTTTTCATATACATCAGTCATACATTATTAAAATTTTCCATTATCAATTACTTCTGCTTCTAGTATTTTTATTTTTTATAGAAAGCGAGAAAAAGAGAGGGTAGAAAGTTACAAATAAAAAAGAAAGCAAAAAAAAAAAAAACAAGAAACAACTCAACAGAAAAACAAGGGAGGTGGAATGGGTTACCTGTAATACATCAATGGAGATAGGTTCATAGGTTATAAAGTATAGAGTATAGTTTTTCATCTGTTCCTGAGTTCAAGTTTCAGCTGGGTCCTCGTGCTGTGCCAATCTATCCCTTCAGATAGTTAATGAATGGAGCCCAAATTTTATGGAAAAGATCTTGTTTGTCCATTAAGACAAGTCTAATTCTTTCTAAGTATAGGGTCTCCGACATTTCCGTAATCCACATTTTAATTGTGGGGGTTGTAGGGCCTTTCCAAAATTTTAATATTAATTTTTTTCCGGTTATTATACTGTAATTGAGGAAGTTTCTTTGGTTTGTTGTGAGTGTTAAGCTTTGTTCTGATATTCCAAGTATTATTAATTCTGTGTCTGGGTCCAGTTTTGTATTAATAACTTCTGAAGTTATTTCAAAAATATCTGTCCAGAAATGTTTAAGTTTTATACAGTTTGCAAACGTATGTGTTAAATTAGCCTCTAAATGTAGACATTTATCACAAATAGGAGAGATTTGTGGGAAGATTCTATTTAGTTTTATTTTAGAGAAGTGTAGTCTATGTAAGACCTTGAATTGTATTAAAGTATGTCTGGCATTTAATGAACATTGATGTATTTGTTGTAAACTTTCGTCCCACATATCTTTCGTGATAGGATGACCTATTTCATTTTCCCATTTGTATCTATATGGTTCGGTCGGTGGTACCTCGTTATTTAGTAGGGTGTTATAAATATAAGCTATTAGTTTTTCAGTATTAGGATGCTTGTTCAGACATTCATCAAGAATTCCTGATTCCCTATTCCTGTAAACTTGTGTATTAGATTTAACATAATCTCTAATTTGTAGATATCTGAAGAAATTATTTGAGTGCAGTCCATAATTCAGTTGTAACTCTTGAAATGAAAGAAAAGTACCTTTCCCATAAAGATGTCCTATATTTTTGATTCCATGATTTTTCCATTGTGTGAAACCTTTGTCCATAAAGGATGATTTGAATAAAGGATTATTTACAATGGGAAGGCAGAGTGGTATATTATTCAATTTTAAATCTTTTTTTATTTGTTTCCAAATTCGTATTCCACTATGTATTATGGGGTTTTCTTTATAGGTTTTTTTGTGCAGTTTTGTGGGGGCAAATATGATCGGTCCAATTTCAAAAGGTAGACAGTCTTCCTTTTCCATCATTAGCCAATCTGGTTGTTGGTCCATTTCTTCCAGCCAAAAATTCATGTTTTTAATATGGACTGCCCAAAAATAAAATAAGAAATTTGGCAAAGCCAGACCTCCATTTATCTTTGATTTACATAAATGTTTTTTACTTATTCTATGATTCTTATAATCCCAGACAAAACTTGTAACAATGGAGTCGACTTTTTTGAAA
Source organism: Amblyraja radiata (assembly GCF_010909765.2). Classification (NCBI taxonomy): domain Eukaryota; kingdom Metazoa; phylum Chordata; class Chondrichthyes; order Rajiformes; family Rajidae; genus Amblyraja; species Amblyraja radiata. The sequence goes on from NC_045962.1 coordinate 36,711,546, forward strand.
AAAGTTTTTGGGATATATATCGGAATTAATTGAAGTAGGTACAGCAGTTGCGGTAAAAAAATCATTTTTATAGCATTAATTCTCCCAAGCATTGAAATGGGGAGTGTTTTCCAGTATTGAATATTCTTATGTAGTTTATTCAGTAAGGGTGGGAAATTTAGTTTAAATAAAGAGGTATATGTCTTAGTTACATAGATTCCTAAGTATTTAAATTTATCTTTAACTATTTTAAAAGGGGATTGTTGTATTGTATGTAAATTGAATTTTGTTATTGGCATGATTTCGCTTTTATTCCAATTGATTCTATATCCCGAAAACTGACCAAATTGAGTTATTAGATTTAATAGGTTTGGAATACTAGTTTCTAATTTTGTAATATATATTAGTATATCATCTGCATATAAGGAGATTTTATTCCTTGTGTCTCTAGTATTGTATCCAAATATTCCTGGATGGTTTCTAACGCTTTCTGCTAGGGGTTCGATTGCAAGAGCAAATAATAGTGGGGATAGTGAGCATCCTTGTCTACAGCCTCTAGAGAGATTAAATTTAGTTGATAACATTTTGTTTGTTAATATTCTAGCTGTTGGGTTAGAATATAACAATTTAACCCATGTACAGTACTTCTCTCCTAGTTGAAATTTTTCCATCACCGAAAATAAATATGGCCATTCTACCTGGTCAAATAGACTCTTTGATATATTTTACTGATATTTTGGCACCTAATAATTCCCTCTCTTTCAGATCTAAACCTGTAAGATTACATTTCTGTAAAAATGATTCCATTCTTGCAGAACGCTCTATCATTTTGGTTGAGTAAAGTGTTTGATAATATTGTAAAAATCTGTCATTGATATCCTTGGGCAATGTTAGTATTTCTCCCATATCTGATCTAATTTTATAAATTGTTTTTTCCCCATCCAGTTTTCGGAGTTGACGAGCTAATAGTTTTTGTGGTCTGTCACCGAATTCAAAATGTAATTGTTTAGTATGTTGATAAAGTTTTATGATTTGATCTGAATATATTTGGTTTAACTTATATTTAAGTGCAGCAATTTTATTGTGTTTTATCATAAAGCGCACCGCCGCATTCTCTATATCTAATTGTTATATCTATCGGAGAAGGGAGGCAGATGTTTCAGGGCGGTCAATGGACTTAAAAAACATATTGATCTGTGTAATAAGATATTCGTGACATACTTTTTCATTTAAAATTTGAGGGTTAAGTCTCCATTGCGTCTGCTTCTCGGTCATTCCATTTAGTTTAATCATGAATGTTAAAGGTGCATGATCCGAGATAATAATATTATGATATTTCGAATTGTAGGTAAATGGGATAAGTTTAGAGTCTACTAAAAAGTAGTCTATTCTTGAATAGGTTTTGTGTACTGGTGAGTAAAATGAATATTCTCGTCCGGATGGGTTTTCGATTCTTCAGACATCTTTGATGTTAGTAGTATTAATGTATGAATTTAGTAATTCACTTGTCTTGGATTTTAATTGCCTTTGTCTTGATGATCTGTCTCAATAAGAATCTAATGTACAATTTAAATCCCCACCAATTATTAAATTATGTCGTGTAAGTTCCGGGATAGTATTGAGTGTTTTCAAAGGGCTGTCAATATCAAAAAAACAAAGGGCTGTCAAAATTTGGTCTATAAACATTAAGAAGAATCACTTTTTTAAAAATATAACTCACCCACTAATATAATATATCTACCGTCGATATCCGTTATAGTTGATATATGTTTAAAAGGTATACCTTTACGGATTAGAATTGCAACCCCTCTAGACTTATGAGAGAATGAGGAGTGATACGTTTTGGCAATCCATTTTGCTTTCAATCTATGTTGCGCTTCCTTTTTAAGGTGAGTTTCTTGAAGAAATATTATATCTGCTTTGAGTGATTTTAAATGTGCTAATACTTTACCTCTCTTGATTGGTTCATTAATTCCCTTAACGTTCCAACTACAAAATGTAATCCTTCACCCCCAATTTTCATATTAACATCTTGCTTCTTATGGGTAGGGTGGTTATAAAAGAGCAGATAGTTCAGCACACTAAACCCGACATTACACAAGATAGATGAATTTTAGATCTAATAAGTCTTCCTCCCGGACGCATCTCCTTAAATAAAACTTATAATTCAATTCAATATTAAAGTTATAATTAAGTAAAAAATAAAGAAAGTGAAAAAATAAATGATTAGTAAAGTGCAAAGAGAAGAAAAAAACTATATCTACAATGTGTAGTTAGCCACACTAGCGTGGCTAACCATCTAAAGACTTCCATAGCCTTAGAAAAAAAATTATTACTAGCTCCATGCTTTAGTAAAAAAAGAAAATTTCAATAAAAACAATTTATAGGGGAGGGGGAAAAACATTTTTAGGTCCGAAGTATTTGTGATCCAGTAATGAAAAGTTATTATTCTCATGATAAATTATTATTCAAATATTAGTCAAAAGTAAAAAAACAAACAAATTTTTATTAATAAGTTGCTTAAATCAAACCTTATTTACAGTTCATATTTTTAACTAATTCTAAGTAGATCTAGTTAATAATAAATATAAAAGTTGTATGTCAATAGCAAGAAAACGTGCTCGACTATCATTATCAGCTTTCATTAGCCCTTAAGTATAACAATTTAAAGTTCAATTTGTTCTCTGCAAGATGATGACATCAGGTGAATATTGTTCAATCATCAGTCAAATTCTCAATGTCCTGGGCGAACTCCAATGCTTCCTTGTGGTCGGTGAAGATATGTTCCCTCTTCTTGTAGGTGACTCTCAGTATTGCAGGATACATCAGTCCATATCTCAGGTTTTGTATCTTCTTAAGGATTCCTCTTGTCTCAGTAAAAAGCGCTCTTCTCCTGGCGACCTCTACAGGATAATTTCTGAATATATTAATCTTGTCTCCTTCAAATAGGAGATTTCTGCTGGCAATGATTTTTTTCATAATATCATCCAAAACATGGTCATATTGCACCTTCACTATCAGTTATCTTGGGGGAGGCGCTCTCACTTGGGCGACGTCTCTGTGTGCCCGGCCTAGTAGAGGCTTTTGATCTAAATTTAAGACTTTTTTTAATAAGTCTGCAGCAAAATCATGGAGATCTTTATTCCCCTCTTTGCCTTCTTGAACACCAACAATTATTAAATTCTGACGTCCCTCCAAGTCAATACATTTTTCAGTTATTTTATGCAATAAATCTGTTAAATGCTTGTTCTCGGAGAGAAGTCTTTTTATAGTTTAAGCATTTGTTTCAGCAATTGACTATAGTTGAGTTATGGCTGTAATTTGTTGATTTACTGTCTTGATGACGGGATCCAACCTAGAATTAAAGTTGGATTCCATCGAGTTAATTTTATCATTTACCTCTTTGATTTGTTGATTAAGATTTTCAGACAGTTTTTCCTTCCAGGTAGCCAGTTCTTCATGGACAGAAGCAATGATTTCTTCTTTAAATTCTTCCTTAAAAAATTTCAGTTCTTCTTTAAAGTTCATTTCTTCTTTAAAGCTTTTCAGTTCTTCTTTTATACTTGCGATTTCTTGTGAGATAAAATTACGAAGTTCCTCAATTTCAGTTTTTTTCGACTTTGTCTTCTGGACCTTTGTAACATCCTCCTGGGATGACGTTAAAATTGAGTCCGAGGCTCCAGTCAGGCCTACTTCTTCCACCGGTGCTTTAGTCTTACCGGGTCTCTTTGCCTGTCCCTTTGGGGGAGTATGTTGCAACGACATTGAATCACCGGAGTCACGGTCTGATGACGTCACTCACTAAATACAAGCTGCCGGTGTGTTCTCTGCAGGTCAGTCCCGCTTTTTTTCCTCCCGATTTTAATCGTTTTTTAGAGCGGAGCTAGCTGGCGCGTGCCTCTACTCCACCATAGCGCCACTGGAAGTCTAAGTTTTTTTTAAAGCGGACTGACTGCCTACCCTGAGTAATCGCTCACGGGCCACCAAATTCAAGTGCAGTTTCATGCCACTTCAATCAGGGTGCAAGGCCACCAAATTCAAGTGCAGTTTCATGCCATTTCAAGCAGGGTGCAAGGCCACCAAACTCAAATGCAGTTTCATGCCATTTCATGCAGGGTGCAAGGCCACCAAAAGCAAGTGCAGTTTCATGCCATTTCGAGCAGGGTGCAAGGCCACCAAACTCAAGTGCTGTTTCATGCCATTTCAAGCAGGGTGCAAGGCCACTGAATTCAAGTCCAGTTCCGGACCTCTTCAAGCAGGGTGCAAGGCCACCAAATTCAAATGCAGTTTCACACCATTTCATGCAGGGTGCAAGGCCACCAAATTCAAATGCAGTTTCACACCATTTCATGCAGGGTGCAAGGCCACCACATTCAAATGCAGTTTCATACCATTTCATGCAGGGTGAAACCACCATAAAACCACACAAAACACCACATAAACACCACACACGGTTCAGTGGGCATTCAGTGTGTTCAGTTGATTCACAGCTCAGACAGATTTGTGACCTCTCCCTCTCCCATCTTGCAGAGACTGAGCCACACCCACACTTCCAGGTTTTATAGTCCCTCCCCCCTCCCACCAGAAGGGGAGTGGCCTTCATGCTGTGATTAACAGGAGAGAGAATCTCAACATTCTTTAAACAGTAATAACTCTTATTTTTCATCGATGGGAAAAAATCCTCATAACCTGATGAGCGGAGCGGGTCTCTGAGTAAGATGGCCAAAAATCACAGCCGTACGTGGTAGCGTTTTTTCTAAAATCAATATACAGCGCAAATAGGAAGTGGTCAGATTAGACTTTTAATTATATAGATTTTCAAACCACATTTTCATTTTCAAACCACATTTTCAAACCAACCACATTTTTATTTTCAAACCAACCACATTTTCAAACCAACCACATTTTCATTTTCAAACTTCAATTTCAAACCACATTAAGGGCGCACACACATGTCAGTAAAACCACACAGTTTAGTAGATATGTGTTCAATGTTCAGTGTTAGTCACAGCTCAGGCTGTCGTGACCTCTCCCTCCCTCATCTTGCTGAGACTGAGGCACGTCCACACTTCCAGGTTTTATAGTCACTCCCCCCCTCCCACAGGAAGGGGCGTGGCCTTCATGGCGTGATTGACAGGAGAAAGAATCTCATCAATTTTTAAACATTAATAAGTCTTTTATTTTTCATCGATGGGAAAAATCCTCTGGCCGACAGCTGGAGGGGGAATGAGTAAGATGGCCAAAAATCACAGCCATAAGTGGTAGCGTTTTTTCTAAAATCAATATACAGTGCAAACAGGAAGTGGTCAAGTTTAGACTTTTAATTATATAGACTAGACCAAGTGCAGACCGGTTGGGTCTGTTCCCCCAACGCACGTTTGCGGGGGTGGGGGCGGCATGTGGCGTCACACACACTAACCATCCCCACACACACACACTAACTACCCCCCTTGATATTATATTAATATTAATTTGCTCCTTTTACCCCATAACCGCCCTAGCCACTGACGCATAGCCCCCAAATCGCAGGCTCGTCTAGAGAGGGAGGGGTAGAGAGTGAGGGCAGAGAGAGAATGGGGAGAGACAGGGAGAGGCAGAGACAGAAGGGCAAGAGACAGAAGGAGAGGGGGGTGGAGGGGAGGAGGAGAGGGGAGGGAGGGGGAGAGGTGGGGAGAAGGGAGGGGAAGGGGGGGGCGTGGAGGGGAAGGCGTGGAGGGGAGGGGGGTTGGGGGAAGGGAGGGTGGGGGAGGGCAGGGGGGGAGGGGGTAGAGAGAGGGGGAGGGGGAGAGAGGGGGGAGGGGGAGAGAGGGAGGGGGAGAGAGTGAGGAAGAGATAGAGAGGGGGGGAGAGGGGAGAGAGGGGGGTAGAGAGAGGGGGAGGGAGAGAGAGGAGGGGGGGAGAGAGGTGGAGGGAGAGAGCGGGGAAGAGAGAGAGAGGGGGAAGAGGGGGACTCCGGGTGATAAGCGGTAGTCTGGTGCAGCTTCGCGCCATACAGCTGCGCCATACCACACCACAATGAAGACGTGAACTGGGCCTCCCTATCGGTGGTAATATGTGAGGGGACCCCGAAACGAGCAATCCAGTGGGATACCATGGCCCTCGTGCATGCATCAACAGAATCGTGCATGTATCCGCCAACGGGATTGCCTCCGCCCACCTGGTAAACCTGCCTACGATAGTCAGTAAGTGGGTAGCCCCACGCGAACAAGGCATGGGACCTACCAGGTCTACATGGATGTGCAGGAACCTGCCGTCCAGGACGGCGAAATCCTGGACCGGCAGGTGCACATGTCTCTGCACTTTAGAGGTCTGGCATGGGATGCAGGAACGAGCCCATGCTGCGACATGCTTCCTTAACCCGTGCCAGGCGAACTTCGCCGCGACCAAGGCAGAGGTGGCGCGAATGAACGCGCTAGGCTGTGGATGGTGTCGAAGATCCGACGCCGCCAAGCGACCGGGACAATAGGACGGGCTTTACCGGTGGAAATATCACAAAGGACTTGCGCACCGGAGGCGCCACATGGCACTTTGACCTGCTTCAGTCCTGATTCAGCATTGCGATAAATCTCCATACCGGCGTCTGCCCGTTGGGCGGCTGCCAGCTCCTGGTAATCAACGCCAAGGCTAAACGCTGAAACTTCGGGCAGCGCAGGACGGGACAACGCGTCGGCCACAACATGCATCTTTCCTGCCACATGCCGAATGTCAGACGTGAATTCGGAAATGTGAATTCGGTTTCTGTCACACAGCTACTGGGGAGAAGGGGAAGAAAAGCAACACAAACTGGAATGTAAAAACAGGAGATTTCAAATTTTCTCATGACGAATATCTATGGAAGGAATAAAATCTACAACAATAAAGGCTGAGGCAAAATTAGTCCCCTGAAATTGCATATTAACAGTTGGTTAAAGAAACTGAACGAAAGAGGTTTTTGTATCTGTCTCATGCTTGTTTTATTAAATCGTAAAAACTCTAAAATGTACCAGAAAGGTTAGACTAACTGTATATAGAATGTACCTTATGTTCGTACATATAGACATGTCCAAAGCCTCCAGCTCCAAGGCGTTCCTTTAAATCCCAAGGCCCATATGTCTGAATCTGCCTAAAGGGGGGCTTTTCCATTCTCAGTCAGAATCTTCAACACTGAAATTACAAAAACTAACTTATCATTGAAGCCATATAAGAAATTTAAATCACAAATAGAACAACCAAAATAAATTGAAATACTGCCCAATACAGTTTCTACTTCAACCTTTCTTTCTCAACTGCATTTCAAACAGCAAATGGCAACGATTAAAGCTGCAAGTGAGAATAGGAGTGGAACTTTAACTCAAGTCATGGGGGAAATAAAATCATGATCCACAGAATTGTGGTCTTCAAACAGCCCGCATGTATTGTTGGTTTTCCCTATACAGTGAATATTCATTTCCAAGGAAAAGTAAGAGAAAGATCTTGAGTTCACTTATGGAAAAATGTTTAGCTACTGAGTAAAAGCATGGGAGGAAACAGGCACAGGTGGAAATGAGGTATTCTACCCTGAATAATTAACATATTTTTCCAGAGTTTCTCTCTGACCTGTTGAGTTACTCCAGCTTTTTGTGTCTATCTTCTGCCTTTTAAAAGTATCTGTTGTTTTGCACACCATTTATTTACTGATACAAAGTATAACAGAATAGAGTTAAGAGCTGGTGGAAGCCGCACCCGGAAGGGGGTGTGAAAGAGAAGATTGGTTCAGGAACACAGACACTAAATGCTGGTGAAACTCAGCAGGACACATAGCATCTTTGGAGAGAAGGAATGGGTGACACTTCAGGTCAATACCCTTCTTCTGACTGTCAGGGGAGAGGGAAACTAGATATATGGAAGGGGTAGCGATTAAGGAAATGTAGAATGGTTCATTGTTGGCTGAGGGGAAGGTATCAACGAAGCATGCAAACAGTAACATTAATCAGTAGGACAGTGCTGGGATTGAACCCGGAACACTGACGGATAGGCCTGAAGGAGGACATGCAAATTCCATACATACAGATCAAAACAGATGATGATCAAGGAAATGTAGAATCGTTCATTGTTCGTTATGGGGAAAGTGACAACCAGGCATACAATCAGTAAAGACGTTTAAGGTCAAGATCTTGACCCGAAACATCACCCATTCCTTCTCTCCAGCGATGCTGCCTGTTCCGCTGAGTTGCTCCAGCTTTTTGTGTCTATCTTCGGTTTAAACCAGCATCTGCTGTTCCTTCTGAAACAATCAGTAAAATTAACCAATGGGGGCAGTTAAACTAGTTTGAGAATTTGGATGGGGGAGGGACAGAATGGGAAAGCCAGGGTTACTGAGAATCGGCCTGAAGGAGGACATGCAAACTCCACATATACAGCGCCCTGAGCTGGGATTGAACCCGGGACCCTGGCGGATCGGCCTGGAGCCGCGGGTGGTGGCCGCAGCAGGAAGGTTAGCGCCCACGGGTCCCGATGCGGCCTTGGGGCGGAGGAGAAAAGGGGAGCAGAGGAACGGGGAGCAGAGATCCGTACTTGCCGGGCCTACCTTGAGGGGTGGGGGGGCGGTGGGGCTGGGGCTTGGGCTTACCTTGAAGGGGGGGACGGGGGCTGTGTCCGACCTTGAGGGGTGGGGCCTACCTGGTGGGGGTGGGGGGGGGGGGGGGGACTGGGGCCGACCTTGAGGGGGTGGGGGGGGCGGGGCCTACCTTGAGGGTGGGGCTGGGGCCTACCTTGAGGGTGGGGCTGGGGCCTACCTTGAGGCGGTGGGGGGGGGGGGCAGGGCCTACCTTGAGGGTGGGGCTGTGACCGGCCTTGAGGGTGGGGGTGGGGCTGGGGCCTACCTTGAGGGTGGGGCTGGGGCTGGGACCTACCTTGAAGGAGGGGCTGGGGCTGGGGCTGGGGCCTACCTTGAGGGAGGGGCTGGGGCCGACCTTGTGGGAGGGGCTGGGGCTGGGGCCTACCTTGAGGGTGGGGCTGGGGCCAACCTTGTGGGAAGGGCTGGGGCTGGGGCCAACCTTTAGGGTGGGGCTGGGGCCATCCTTGAGGGAGGGGCTGAGGCTGGGGCCTACCTTGAGGGTGGGGCTGGGGCCGTCCTTGAGGGAGGGGCTGAGGCTGGGGCCTACCTTGAGGGTGGGGCTGGGGCCTAGCTTGAGGGTGGGGCTGGGGCCGACCTTGAGGCTGGGGCTGGGGCCTACCTTGAGGCTGGGGCTGGGGCCTACCTTGAGGCTGGGGCCTACCGCCACTGTCGCCGCATCCCGCCACAACCGTCTCCCGCGCCTGCGTCTTCACTCGTCCCTGGCATGCTGGGAGTTGGAGTCCATTCTACTGCGCCTGCGCATTCACCCTTCAGTGAAACAATGCTTTCGACGTGTGTATTGTCTGCACTTTGTATCTTTTGTTTTGAATCGCTAACCAGCATCTGCAGTTCCTATTCTGTAGGAAGGAACTGCAGATGCTGATTTAAACCGAAGATATACACACAAAAAGCTGGAGTAACTCAGGAATGGGTCTCGTTTCGGGTCAACATCCTTCTTCAAACTGCTCCTCTAGTATCTTTGGTCCAAACACTCTGAGTCTATAGAAGGGTCTCGACCCGAAACATCACCCATTTCTTCTCTCCAGAGATTCTGCCTGGCCTGCTGAGTTACTCCAGCTTTTTGTGTCTACCATCTGCAGTTCCTATTGATGTTTCTTCATCATTTTGTTCATGTTTTGACCAGAGGAAGGAATCGCAAACTTGTGTATTTAACAATGAGTTTCAATGTCTGTATGTGTCCATTTGTATATATTTTTCGTAAACCAGCATCTGCGGTTCCTATTGATTTTTCTTCATTATTTCGTTCATGTTTTGAGCAAAGGAAGGAACTGCAGATGCTGGAACTGCACAAAATGCTGGTGCAACATCTCCGGAGAGAAGGAACGAGTGACGTTTCGGGTCGAAACCCGTTGCTGTCTGTTCCGCTGAATTACTCCAGCATTTTGTGTCTTCGGTGTGAACCAGCATCTACAGTTCCTATTGATGTTTCTTCGTCATTTCGTTCATGTTTTGATCAAAGGTGGGAACTGCAGATGCAGATTTACTCAATCATGTAGGGGTTAACTTGTTTAAAATAGAGCAATTACAATTTCTGAAGCAGAAGGTTGAACATGCACAAAACACTGTTCTGCAGTCCTTATGAGAAATACAAATCGGCTTTTCTTACTATTATTGCCCTTCAGGATTATTAAAAAAAGAACAAGACTTACAAATATGATTTTCATCATATGGACCTCTCCGTATTTGAACAGATGGCAATAGGCTTGACTTGTATAATTTGCCTAATTCGACGATAAAACAAAGCTTGGAAATAAGAAAAGGACAACAGGCAAAAAAAGGATATCTGCGAGACTGAAATAATGAGAGGATAATTCAAAAACTGCAGATGCTGGAAACTGGAGCAAAGCAAAATTTGTTCCGGGAACTCAGCGGGCAGCGTCTGTGGAGGCAAAAGGGTAATCGATGTTTTGGGCTAAAATTCTGCATTAGGGGATCGTTCAGTTATATGGCACATAGAATCCATTACAATGTTGGCTTCTGTCAGTTGAACTAGCACAAATCAACTCTGCACAAAGTCAGCAGCATTTGGGAATGGACAGGCAACATTTTGAGTTAGGACCCTTTACACCCTGTCAATCTCTCAGTCTGATATATTTTCGAACATATAATTATGGCGACACTATTGCAACATCGATAACGTGCCAGACTAATTGGAGTTATAATGTTATGTCTTGCTTACCTTTCATTGTGTAGGTGAGTGGAAACAATGTTGTATAGTAGCAGTACTCCACTAATGTTTCATCTTTAAGTATCAATAGAGTATTTCTCATATGTGTAGGAAAGAACTGCAGATGCTGATTTAAATCGAAGGTAGACACGAAATACTGGAGTAAATCAGCGGGACAGGCAGCATCTCTGGAGAGAAGGAATGGGTGACCTTTCGGGTCGAGACCCTTTTTCAGAGTCAGACTGACCCGAAATGTCACCCATTCCTTCTCTCCAGAGATGCTGCCTGTCCCGCTGATTTACTCCAGTATTTCGTGTCTACCTTCGAGTATTTTTCATAGGCTGTTACATAGGATCCATCCCTCAGTAGCCTGTGGTAGTAGGATTCTGCGTTGCAGTCCTCTCCCTCAGAGTGCGGTGCCGTGACAACAACGACCAAACCCCTCGCTGGACCTTCTTGCTAAACAGTTACAGAATCAGACATAGATAGGAAAGTCTCTTTAGCCCAATTCGACCTCGACGACCAAGATGCCTTTTCTCAGTGTCTCATTTGGCCCAGACCCTTCAAAGCTTTTCTATCTATTCGCCTGTCCAAATGTAATCTCCGAGTTCGAATCAGGGCAAACTCGGGAGAACTCTTGGAATGAACTCGTACCGTGGGGCAGGGGTTTAAATTTTGTTATTAAAGAAAGGAAGACAACTGTCTTATCCGCACCTCAGCCAACTCAAGTGCAAGCTGCGAGAGGTGCATTCTTTCGCGGGCGGGCGGGCTTTTTTCAAGGGCAACGAAGTTTAAAAACTAGAGGGAACTGGTTAAGATAAAAGTTGAAAAAATTAAGGAGATCTGGGGGACCATTTTTTTCCACATTTCCTCGTATTTTTAACTCGATGTGGGTTTTTTAGTCGAGGCGGGTCATTTCCTTGTTTTTTTCCCCCTCGAGGTATATTTTGTAACTTGTTGAGTTTTTTTACTTGAGGGTACATTGAATGAATTGCTAGAGGAAGTGGTAGAGGTGGGTACAATTACAACTTTCAAGAGCCTTTTGGGTGTTTCCTTAGATTGGAAAGAGTTAGAAAGATGTGGGCCAAATACAAGTCACACAAGAGACTAGGTTAGATCGGCACCTTGGTCGGCAAGCGTGAATTGGGTTGAGGGAGGGGGGGGGGGGGGGGGGGGTCTGTGCTGTGCAAATATGTAAGATATATTTTAATTTTTTAAAAGATGTTATGCATAAAACACATACATGATACAGGAAATATGTTACATGAATACATGACATTGTGTCATCAAATCAATATGTTCAATTTACAAAGCCCATTAGCACTGAGATATATTGACAACACTCCTGACAACGAACATTCTAAAATGCTCACATTTTATTTCTGAATAACAATAAGATTTAGTGTAGAAATTATATTTTACTCGACGTTTTTTTTAAATTCAAGTATTTTTCAATCGATGTTTCTTTCTATACTCGAGGTAGCTTTACAGTCGATTTGGGTTTTTTTTTAACTTGTGGGAGTTTTTACTCGAGATGTGTTTTTTACTCGAGCCTGGCTTTTTACTCCAGATGGGGTTTTTTTAGTTAAGGCGGGCTTAATACTAGTGGTTTATTTTAACTCGAGAAATTGGTTTAACCCGAGCTGTGCTTTTTGCTCGTTTTTTTCCCACTCGTTAGTTGTTTTACTCGAGGTGATTTTGTAACTGGGCGGTGGTTGTTTGGTCGGGGGTGGATATTTAGGCGGGCTGGATGTTTACTGGAGCAGATTGTTTACATAAGGGGTTGTCCACTCGAGCTGTACTTGCGACGCGCGCGGGCTTCGGACACTTTCTCCGCATCGGTTTTCCGCTCAAAAAACCGTTCGTGCTACTTGGACGAAGCTCGGGGTCCGATCAGCGTTGGGGGCAGGTGCTGCGAGAGTTTAAAAGGCGGACGGGTGCTGCTCCAGCTCTGGCCTCCCGCCTCCAGCGAAGAAGCATCGTGGTCGCCAGCTCGTTTTAACTCGATGTGCTTTTTATTCGAGGTATGTTTTGTTTTAACACGATGGGAATTTTAGTCGCGCTTTTTAAAAGTGTTTTTTCTTCCCCTTGAGATATGTTTTTTTTACTTTAGGCTGGCTTTTTACTCGGTGTATGTTTTATTTAACACGGTGGGAATTTTACTCGAGGCGTGATTTTTAGTCGAGGCGGCTATTTTTTCCCTCAAGGTGTGTTTTTGTCGAAGTCAGCTTTTTACTGGAGATGGGCGTTTGCTCAGTCGTGACTTGTTTCTCAGTAAGGTGGGAATTTTAATCGTTCTTTGTGACTCGGCGTGTATTTTTTTTAACTCAAGATATGTTTGTTTAACTCGAGGTGATTTTTTTTTTAGTATTTGTTTATTTTACTCGGTGCGTTGTTTACCTCAAGGTGTGTTTTTTACTCGTGATGGGTTTCTTAGTCGAGCCGAGCTTTTTACTCGTCGTCTCGATTTACTCGACATGTGTTTTTAACTGGAGAAACTCAGCGGGTGAAGCAGCTTCTATGGAGCGAAGGGAATAGGCAACGTTTCGGGTCGAGATCCTTCTTCAGACAGGAAGGGGTTCGGCCCGAAACGTTGCCTATTTCCTTCGCTCCATAGATGTTGCCTCACCCGCTGAGTTTCTCCAACATTTTTGTCTACCTTCGATTTTCCAGCATCTGCAGTTCCTTCTTAAACATGCATTGTGTGATTTTACTTGACCTGTGCTTTCTGCTCGAGTTGGTTGTTTTACTCGAGGAGTTTTTGTAACTGTTTAGTCGGGGTGGTTGTTGAGAGGTTGATGTTGAGTCGGGTGGGTGTTTAGGCGGGTGGTTGTTTACTGGGGCGGGTTGTTTACATGAGGGGTTGTCCACTAGTGCTGTACTTGTGGCGGGCGCGGGTTTCGCCGACAGCGAAAACTTTCTCCGCTTCGGTTTCCCGCTCAAAAATCCGCTCATGACGAAGCCAGAAGCCAGATCAGCGTTAGTTACTCTTGTTTTTACTCGAGGTATTTTTTTATAACTCCATGTTCTTTTTACTCGAGTTCAGTTTTTATTGACTTTAGGCGGGCTTTTTTTACTCGTTTTTAAAAATCTAAACTCGGGGTGTGTTTTGTAACTCGATGTTTTTACTCGAGGTTTGTTTTTTTAGTCAAGGGGGGAATTTTACTTGTTCTTTGTGTCTCGAGGCGTGTGTTTTAACTCGGTGTTTTTTTAAAGTCTTTTTAACGGTGTTTATTTACTCGAGGCAGGCTTTGTATTGGTTTATTTTACTCGGGGTGCTTTCTTTAACTTGGGGGTTTGAGTCGAGGCGAGCTTTTTACTCGTGGTTTCTATTTACTCGACATGCGTTTTTAACTCGAGGTTTGTTTTTCTTCGAGCTGAGTTTTGACTCCTTTTACGCGTTGGATGTTTTACTCGAGGTGTTTGTAATTTTGGCCGGGGTGGTTGTTTCGTTTAATCGGGGTGGGTGTTTAGTCGGGGTGGTTTACTGGAGCAGGTTTACATGACGGAGGCATTTTAATTGGGATATTAAGTCGAAGCCAACTTTTTATTGGAGATGGGTGTTTATTTAGTCGAGGCGGCCTTTTATTCGTTTATTTTTTAGCTCGAGTTAGTTTGTTTTATTCGAGGTGTTTTTTGTAACTGTTTAGTCGGGGTGGTTGTTTAGTGGGGGCGGGGTTGTTTACATGAGGGGTAGTCCAGATGTAGCGCAGGGGGAACTTTCTCCACTTCGGTTTCCCGCTCAAAAATCCATTCCTGATGATTGAACGAAGCCGGAGGAGATCAGAATTACGGGGGCGGGTGGTGCAACACGGACGGTCCCGGCTCCTGATTCCAGTTACGGAGCCACTTGGGCGAAAGAATGTCGTGGTCACCAGCTCTCATCGTTAGCCCATGTTACACATTGGATACTCTTATTTTTAATCGCAGTACGTTTTTTTTAATCTCGATGTGCTTTTTACTCCAGTTACTTTTAAAAAAACTTTTAAACTAACTTTTTAACTCTGGCTTTTTACTCGTTTTATTTACTTGGGGTATGTTTTTTTTAAATCCCGGTGGGATTTTTATTTTGAAGTGTGAAGCAGATTTTAACTTTTTTCCCCCTCAAGATGTGTCTTTTTAAGTCAGGGCGGGCTTTTTACATGTGATTCTCCCCCCCCCCCCAGCGTTTTATTAGAGATGGATGTTGCTTAGTTGAGGCAGGCTTTTTACTGTGCTCTTGTGTTTTTTAATTCGCTGTATGCTTTTTTTTTCTGAAGGTGTTTTTTAGTTGAGGTGGACGTTTTACTGGTGAGAACGTGAATCTGCAAACAGTCCATGCCGTGAGCCACCGTTTTATCCAAAGACATTGGCGCGTCTATATACATAACCCGCCTGGTCCAACCATAGCTCTTGAAAGAGCCAGCGAAGGTAAGGTGCAGGAATAAGCCTTTGAGCCCATTGGCAGTGGATAGTCCTCACCTGAGGCTGACAAACAGGGTGAGTATGATAACACTTAGAGAATCATGTTTGTGTTGATGGGCGTGTTACCTTTGTAACAGGTTCAAGGATCTGACTAGTGGAACAGAAAAAGACTCACTCATCTGTTTAGTTACAAATCAGATTTATTGGCGCGAGAGAGAACAAAAACAATAATTGTCTTGGTATGCACGGGGTCTGTTTTACAGCAACACACCTCTCTCTGCCTCCGTCCGTGGCACTGATCGCGACACAGCCCATCGGTGAATCCCTCTCGTACATGAACTAACTTGTGGCTTCCTGGCGCCTGCCTTTATACAGGCTACGAAATCAGCTGTTAAAATAACTGCCGGTAAGGCCTGGCCAATAGCGCTTCTCCCAAATTCAAACTATAACCAATGGCAGGGGACTGCATTCCAGCAAGCACCGCCCGCCCCCCCTTTGGGAACAAAGCGCTATCAGCTGCAGACTGGCACGCAAAGCAATATGCACAGCACTAAAGAGTTGGCGTACAAATCGATACAGCCCTACAGACTTGGTGCGCAAATCAATATACATAGTTCTACAGACTTGGTGCGCAAAGCAATATGCACAGCGCTAAAGAGTTGGCGTACAAATCGATACAACGCTACAGACTTGGTGCGTAAATCTATACACAACGCCACAGACTTGGCGCGCAAATCAATATACACAGTGCTAAAGAGTTGCCGTACAAATCGATACACACAATGCTACGGGCCTGGCGCGCAAATCAATTTTTCACAGCGCAAAAGACGGCGCTCAAATCAATTCAAAGTGCTACAGACTTGGCGCGTAAAGGTAATACACGGAGCTGTCGGTTTGGTGCTCAAAGGTTTAAACAGTGCTATCGGCTTAATGCACTGAAATTTAAACAAAGCAATCAGCTGCAGTGCTATGGGTTCTAAATATAACATTACTGGCCACAGCGCATTGGGCTTTATACACAGCGTTATGGGTAACTGACTGTTCAGGCAAAATTCTCATAACGGTGTTATGATGAATTCCTGTGCTAATAGGGGATGGATCAAATGTCTCTTCAGTAGCTGAAAGCTGCTTCTTTGCAATGGCTGATGGTAATTTTTTTTACTCGTGTTAATTTTAGTTGAAGCCAGCTTTGTATTGGAGATTCTTGTTCGCTTCGTCGAGGCGGGCTTTTTATTTGTGCTTTTTTTAAACTCTTATTTCCTCGAGGTGTGTTTTTGAGTCGAGGCGGACATTTTACTGGTGAGGACACAAATCTGCGCACCGTTCAATCTGAGAGTCACCGTCATACCCAAAGACATTGGCGTGTCTACAAGCTTATCCCCCCCCCCCTGGCCCAACCGTAGGTCTTGAAAGAGCCACCAAAGGTAAGGTGCAGGAATAAGTCTTTGAGCCCATTGGCAGGAGATAGTGATCACCTGAGGCCGACTACCAGGGTGAGTATGATAACACTTAAAGAATCGTGTTTGTGTTGATGAGTGTAATGATGAATTCCCGTGCTAATAGGCGATGGATCAAATGTCTGTTCAGTTGCTAAAAGCTGCTCTTTGCAATGGCTCTGATGATAATTTTGACAGGAGGACGAGCATCATATAAAACCAGCGAATACCTGATAATAAAGTCTCTCCTTGCCAGGGATGGGAACCCCCACCAGCTACTCAATACTGGCTAAAAGAAAGTGAAAGAGATGCCAAATGGAAAGAAAAAATCCATCCAGGAAAAACCAAGCAAGCAAGAGCAGCAAAAACAGCTTGTGGGAAAAGCCAAGAGATCACAGACCAGAAGTAGCTGGAGATGGAGACAACATCGATGGGAAACCAAGTTGGTCGCTTTTGTTGCTCATTGGTCTACTCTTGTTTTTACTCGACATATGTTTTCTAACTTGATGTGCTTTTATACGAGATGGGGGTTTTTTTTAATGGAGGTGGGTCTTTTACTTTTTTTACTCGGGGTGTTGCTTTTTTTTAATTTATTTTTTAGTCAAGGCCAGCTTTTTACTCCAAATGTTTTTTTTTAGTCTAGACGGGCTTTCTACTCGTTTTTTTTAACTTGTGTGTTTTTTAACTTTTTACTCGGTGCACTTTAGTCGAGGCTGACTTTTTACTCGTGGTGTGTTTTGGAACTACTTTTTACTCAAGGCTTGTTTTTTCAGAAGGAAGGAATTTTACTCGTTCTTGTGTCTCGAGGTACTTTTTTTTACGAGGCTCGTTTTTTTTTCTCAGTTTTCCAAGGTTTCTATTTACCTGACGTGTTTTTAAGGTGTGTTTTTAATCGAGCTATGTGTTTTACTCTTTCACTCGAGGTGTTTTTTTAACTTTAGTCGGGGGGGGGGGGAGGGTTTACTGGAGCAGGTTGTTTACATGATGTGTTGTCCACTCGTGCTGTACTTGTGGTGGGGCGGGCTTTGCAGTCAGCTGAAACTTTCTGCACTTCGGTTTTCCGCTCGAAACTCCTGCCACGTTCATTGGACAAAGCCTGAGGTTACAGCATTGTTTTTACTAGGCATGGTTTTTTTTTTTTTTTTTAACTGGATGTGCTTTTTATTCAAGTTATGGTTTTACTTTTGACAGGGAGGTTTACTTGAGGAATTTTTTTAACTGGGATTTTTACTTGAGGTGCGATTTAAATTCGAGGCGGGCTTTTTACACTTTTTTCCTCAATGTTTTTTAGTCCAGGCGGGTTTTTTTTTAACGTGATTCTGCTTTTACTCGTGTGAATTTTAGTTTAAGCTGGCTTTTTTTTATTGCAGATGGGCGTTTGCTTAGTCCAGGCTGACTTTTTACTAGTGTTTTTAAAAAAAAAAAAATTTTTACTGTTTTTTTTCTCTAGGTGTGTTTTTAAGTCGAGGCTGACTTTTTACTGGTGTGGACACAAATCTGCTTCCACTCCCCCAAACGGGTGATCCGGTTGTACTAGCACTTCCTATAGGTCAATTCAATGGTGGGGTGGGCAGTATTTGTGATGATTAGTCAGTGCATTAGTGAAGGCAACAAGTAACTCCTTTGTCTTACAAAGGCAGAGTGAGATAATTGTTCTGATACCACTCATTTGTATTGTAGGTCATACCGTGGATCAAAATGACAACCCCGCACTCTCTGGAATCCCATGAGGTGCTCCTTAGGGAGGTCATCCGATATCGATCTGAAGGATCAGATCGGTGCTACCAGAGCTCAGCTGTCATAGACTCACTGAAGGTCCGTGAGCTTAACTTGGCCAGGTTGTGGACGTGGTCCTGCACGTGATCCATCCAGGGAGAGAATTGTCCCCTGTCCGAGAAGATGAAGCACATCTACAACCTTCCTTCGTCCAGTACAACTAAAGGTCTGGTAAGAGCTGCTGAATATTTTACTCCTTATGTCTGTTTGCATTTATTATGTCTTGATGTCCTATTTCTCTATTTGTAATACTTAATTAAGAAACATGCAAGTATAGTTCAGATGAAGAATTAATGTTCAGACTTGGTAGCATGTGTCATAGTTTATTATTAATGTCATTGTGACAACGTAAATTGCAGGAACTGAAATATTCACGTTTATCTTCTACTGAACACTACATCCCTCCTCCAACTTATGGATCCGGGTGTGATTAGCATGTTTAATTTTTATTAACAAAACATTTGATGCTGTAATGGAGGCCACTGGTGATTGTAAAATGACAAAGATTTCTGGAAACCTTTTAACTTTAGAGACTTCATAATGCTTGCTTGCATTGCATGGGACATGGTTTATTAATGTTTTTAAAATGTTGAGATTCTCTCCTGTCAATCACGCCATGAAGGCCACGCCCCTTCCGGTGGGAGGGGGGAAGGAGCTATAAAACCCGGAAGTGTGGGCGTGGCTCAGTCTGCAAGATGAGGGAGGGAGGGAGAGGTTTTGTGACTCAGCCTGAGCTGGAAATCTACAGAACACTGAATACTGACCAGTGAGTGCCCTTTATGTGTTTTTTTGCAACTGTGCCCCTTTTGCAATTGTGCCCCTTCTGCACCTGTGCAAAAAGATGAAAATGTCTAAAATTGATTATCCACCCTCTCCTCTCTGTCTCACAAGTTTTTGGCAAAATGTCTGGCAGTTTCTGAGCTGTCAGCCTGCCAGGCCTGAGTGACTGAGCTGCCAGTCCAAAAATCCATTAGGTCCACAATGTCCATACTAGCCCTCTGGAAAACCGTCCCTTTGGCCCACAACATCCATCCTAGCACTCCAGAAAGCCCCCCCCCGGCAAAAAATTGTAATGGTGCTACCAGAGTTCAGCTGTCAGACTCACTGAAGGCCAGTGAGCTTAACTTGGCCAGGTTGTGGACGTGATCCTGCACGTGATCCATCCAGGGAGAGAATTGTCCCCTGTCTGAGAAGATAAAGTACATCTACAACCTTACTTCGTCCAGTACAACTAAAGGTCTGGTAAGAGCTGCTGAATATTTTACTCCCTAAGTCTGCTGTTTGCATTTATTTGAATTTGAAATAATTTAATTGCCACACAACCAAGGTCGGTGGTATTTGGGTTGCCAGCAGCGGTACAATAATAAAGAACACAACCACAATAAAAAATTTACACAAACATCCACCACAGCATTCATCACTGTGGTGGAAGGCACAGAGCTTGGCCAGTCCTCCTCCATTTTCCCCTGTGGTCGGGACCACCACCCTCCACAGCCGTTGCTGCGGGCTTCCAGATGGTAAGGGACAAAGTCAAAGTCAAGGTGAGTCCAGGATCGGCTCTTCCCAGCCAGAGACCACGGCTTCAGGCTGGTATATGTCTAGATGTCCTATTTCTCTATTTGTAATGCTTAATTAAGAAACGTGCAAGTATAGTTCAGATGAAGAATTGATGTTCAGACTTGGTAGCATGTGCCATAGTTTATTAGTAATGTCATTGTGACAACGTAAATTGCAGGAACAGAAATATTCACGTTTATCTTCTACTGAACACTACATCCCTCCTCCAACTTATGGATCCGGGTGTGATTAGCATGTTTAATTTTTATTATCTCAATAAATCATTTGATGCTGTAATGAAGGCCACTGGTGATTGTAAAATGACTTAAAGATTTCTGGAAATCTTAACATTAGAGACTTCATAATGCTTGCGATGGACACGGTTGGTGTGTGAATGATGTTTGATAAAAACTGTGCCTGCATCTAGAGCCTGACCTGAGAGGTTTTAGGGTTGGTAATGGACTATGTAAAACCAGAGGAAAAGGTTGAGTTTGGCTTAGAAAGTAGGTTGTGAAGAGGCGAGTAGGAAGACATGCAGGAGTTATTAGAATCATTAAAGAGAACTGTCGCCCCAGGATTTGCTTGACCTTAAAAGCGTGGGGAAATGAAGCAGAGAAGATAGAGGAGGTTGAGGTTCTTTGAAATCTAACAGCCAAGTGGTTGGCAGATGCATTCTGCTTAATTGAGTGCTTCGGCTATTTTGATCCAATTATTGAACATAATGCAAAAGTAGAAATGTGCTTTTGGTTCTTAAATGTGTTGCTGGTGCAATATGTTTCAAGAAACTGATGGTTGAGGGGAAGGGGTTATTGAACATGGAAAAAAGGATTGTCGGGTTGCTGACAGGCCCACAGTGGGTGCCATAGAGAGGATAAAGAAGAAGTGCATGTTGCAATGGTAGGTACAATAAATGCTGAAAGTGACACATGAAAGCCCAGGGATCTCTGGTAATGAAGCCTATCCTTGTCAGAGGACAAACACCTCATCCATGTCAACACTAAACAAAAGGAAGAAAAAATGACCGAGCAGAAAACATACATGTGAGGAACAGCAGCAGCAGAAACCTACCACAGATTGTCTCTGGGAAAACCAAGACATCACAACTAACCAGAAGTAGCTGGATCTAACGTCGATGGGGAACCAAGCTGGACTCTTCTTTGCAGTGTCATTGGATTAATCATCAGGGCAAAGCCAGAAGAAAGATGTCAAATAGCCTGACCAGCTCAGGGAGGACTCTGCTAGCAGGGCAGAATCTCCATGAATGATGCATCTTTTTGGCTGAAGATGGAGCCATCACCAATTTAACATTGAATAAAATAAAATACCAGTGATGACGAGGAGTAAAAGACCCATCCAGGACCAGACAGGAGAGCATGAGCATCATAACTGAAGCTGCTTGTTGGTGGGAAACACAAGCAAAGATGTTAAAGAAATCAAGGTGTGCCCCCCAAGAGAAGATTTGGCAGCTGAAGATGGGCCCGAGGTGGGTGCCGGATGTTGGACTTGCCCCGTGGTTGGTAACGGAGAGAAGATGAAAAAGAGGAGCAAGTGGCAAAGACAGTTACAATTGACCTACTTTCGTCACACAAGCAAGGAGGTTAAAGAGAGTGAGCTGGGCCCTCAGGGAGCAAGGAAGATGGATGCAGCCACCCAAGAGAGGACTCGACAGCTGAAGACGGCTGCCGGTGGATGGCGAGAAGACTGAGGAGCAACTGCCAATGGTAGCTACGTCAAATGCAGAATGCAACACCTGAAAAACAAGGGATCTCTGGTAATGAAGACTATCTTTGTCACAGGACAGAACCCACACCCAAATCAACACTGGACAAAATGAGGAACATACATGGGAGGAACAGAAGCATCAAAACCCCACTACAGATTGTCTCTGGGAAAACCAAGGCATCGCAACTCACCAGAAGAAGCTGGAGCTAACGACGATTGAGAACCAATCTTTTTGCATTGTCATTGGATTCACCAGAAGGGCAAAGCCAGAAGAAAGATGTCAAATAGCCCGACCAGCTCGGGGAGGACTCTGCTAGCAGGGCAGAATCTCCAGGAATGATGCATCATTTTGACTGCAGATGGAGCCATCACCAATTTAACACTGAAACAAAGAAAATAGCAGTGATGACGAGGAGGAAAAGATCCATCCAGGACCAAACAGGAGAGCATGAGCATCATAACAGAAGCTGCTTGTTGGTGGGAAACACAAGCGAAGATGTTAAAGATATCAAGATGTGCCCCCCAAGAGTGGACTTGGCATCTGAAGACAGGCCCGTGGTGGGTGCCGGATGTTGGGCTTGCCCCGTGGTGGGTACCGGAAAGAAGATGAAGAGCAAGTGGCAAAGATACTCATGACAAATCACCCAAGCGAGACGGATAAAGATTGAGCTGGGCCCTCAGGGAGCGAGTAAGACGGACGGAGCCGTTCCAGCGAGGACTCGACAGCTGAAGCCGGGCCTTCGGTGGGTTCTGGAGGTCAAAGAGAAGCAAGTGCCAATGGTAGCTACGTCAAATGCAGAATGCAACACCTGAAATCCAAGGGATCTCTGGTAATGAAGCCTATCTTTGTCACAGGACAGAACCCACACCCGTCAACACTGGACAAAATGAGGAACATACATGGGAGGAACAGGAGCATCAGAACCCTACTGCATATTGTCTCTGGGAAAACCGAGGCATCGCAACTCACCAGAAGTAGCTGGAGCTAACGATGATTGAGAACCAAGCTGGACTCCTTTTTGCATTGTCATTGGATTCACCAGAAGGGCAAAGCCAGAAGAAAGATGTCAAATAGCCTGACTAGCACGGGGAGGACTCTGCTAGCAGGGCAGAATCTCCAGGAATGATGCTTCAGTTTGACTGAAGATGGAACCATCACCAATTTAACAGTGAACATAAGAAAATACCAGTGATGACGAGGAGGATCCCACACCCAGACCACCACTGGACAAAATGTGGGAGGAACAGGAGCATCAGAACTTTACAACGGATTGTCATTGGTGAACACCAGGGCATCACAACTGACCAGAAGTAGCTGGAGCTAACGATGATTGAGAACCAAGCTGGTCTCTTTGCAGTTTGATTGGATTCACCATCAGGGCAAAGCCAGAAGAAAGACGTCAAATAGACTGACCAGCTCGGGGAGGACTCTGCTAGCAGGGCAGAATCTCGAAGAATGATGCATCTTTTTGACTGAAGATGGACCCATCACCAATTTATAACTGAACAAAAGAAAATAGCATTGATGACGAGGAGGAAAAGTCCCATCCAGGACCAAACAAGAGAGCATGAGCATCACAACTGAAGCTGCTCGTTGGTGGGAAACACAAGCAAAGATGTTAAAGAGATCAAGGTGTAACCCCCAAGAGAGGATTTGGCAGCTGAAGACGGGCCCGCGGTGGGTACCGGATGTTGGACTTGCCCCGTGGTGGTAACAGGAAAGAAGATGAAGAAGAGCAGGTGGCAAAGATAGTTACAACAAATTACCCAATATCGTCACCCAAGCGAGACGGATAAAGAGAGTGAGCTGGGCCCTCAGGGAGCGAGGAAGACGGACGGAGCCGTCCCAGCGAGGATTCGACAGCTGAAGACGGGCCCTCGGTTGGTTCCGGAGGTCAAAGAGAAAACGAAGAGGAGCAAGTGCCAATGGTAGCTACGACAAATGCAGAATGCAACACCTGAAATCCAAGGGATCTCTGGTAATGAAGCCTATCCTTGTCACAGGACAGAACCCACACCCAAGTCAACACTGGACAAAATGAGGAACATACATGGGAGGAACAGGAGCATCAGAACCATACTACAGATTGTCTCTGGGAAACCCAAGGCATCGCCACTCACCAGAAGATTGAGAACAAAGCTTTTTGCATTGTCATTGGATTCACTAGAAGGGCAAAGCCAGAAGAAAGATGTTAAAGAGCCTGACCATTAGGATTAGGAATATGATGGACATAGCACGCCTTGAAGAAATGAGACTCCGACTAATAGATAAATATGACCAATTCTTAAGGAGTTGGTCTCCTTTCATCGACTTTTTGGAATCATGTGATGCAGCGGTACCATAAGGATTGCTGATTTCAGTTCATGACGTGGATAGATCTACATCTCCGAATATAGATTTGAAAAATTCTCTTTTAAGGGGCCTTCTCTTCTATTTCTACTTTCCACCTTTTCTTTTTTACTTTTCTTTTTTTATTTTTATTTTTTATATACACACTTCACATTTTTCTACTCTCTACCATCTATTTTTCCACTCTTTCCCCTTTCTATTGTTTTCTTTTTCTTGTCTTGCTTACTTCCTTCTCATAACATAAAACCAGAGGTTGTACATGGAATGGATTACGGTACGACATAGTTGGCACCTGAAATTAGGTGCCACTGTATTGTTTTGTATTGTATTAACTTCTAATAAAATAAACAAAAACAAAAACAAAAAAAAAAAAAAAAAGAGCCTGACCAGCTCGGGGAGGATTCTGCTAGCAGGGCAGAATCTCCAGGAATGATGCATCTTTTTGACTGAAGATGGAGCCATCACCAATTCAACATTGAATAAAAGAAAGCACCAGTGATGACGAGGAGGAAAAGACCAGGTCAGGAGCAAACAGGAGAGCATGAACATCATAACTGACACAGCTTCTTGGTGGGAAACACAAGCGAGGATGTTAAAGAGAGACAAGGTGTGCTGTCTGAGAGAGATATGGCAGCTGAAGACGGGCCTTCGGTGGGTGCCGGAGATGGGAGAGAAGACAAAGGAACGCGACACTTGAAAGACGAGGGATCTCTGGTAATGAAGTCTATCTTTGTCACAGGACAGAACCCACACCAAAATCAACACTGGACAAAATCAGGAACATACATGGGAGGAACAGGAGCATCAGAACCCTATTAAAGATTGTCTCTGGGAAAACCAAGGTATTGCAACTCACCAGAAGAGGCTGGAGCTAACGACGATTGAGAACCAAGCTGGACTCCTTTTTGCATTGTCATTGGATTCGCCAGAAGGGCAAACCCAGAAGAAAGATGTCAAAAACCCTGACCAGCTCGGGGAGGACTCTGCTAGCAGGGCAGAATCTCCAGGAATGATGCATCTTTTTGACTGAAGATGGACCCATCACCAATTTAACACTGAACTAAAGAAAATACCAGTGATGACGAGGAGGAAAAGAACCATCCAGGACCAAACAGGAGAGCATGAGCATCATAACTGAAGCTGCTTGTTGGTGGGAAACACAAGCGAAGATGTTAAAGAGATCAAGGTGTGCTCTCCAAGAAGAGGATTCAGCAGCTGAAGACGGGCCAGCGGTGGGTGCCAGAGGTTGGACGAATGAGGGCCCTTGGTGGGTGCCGGAGGATGGAGAGAAAATGCCAATGGTAGTTGCGACTAATGCAGAATGGGTCACCTGAAGGCCAAGAAATCTCTGGTAATGAAGCCTATCCTTGTAACAGGACGGAACCCACACCCAAATCACCACTGGACAAAATGTGGGAGGAACAGGAGCATCAGAACTCTACAACGGATTGCCATTGGTGAAAACCAAGGCATCACAACTGACCAGAAGTAGCTGGAGCTAACGATGATTGGGAACCAAGCTGGTCTCTTTGCAGTTTCATTGGATTCACCATCAGGGCAAAGCCAGAAGAAAGACGTCAAATAGACTGACCAGCTCGGGGAGGACTATGCTAGCAGGGCAGAATCTCGAAGAATGATGCATCTTTTTGACTGAAGATGGACCCATCACCAATTTATAACTGAACAAAAGAAAATAGCATTGATGACGAGGAGGAAAAGTCCCATCCAGGACCAAACAGGCAGCGTAAGATGGGCCCGCGGTGGGTGCCGGATGTTGGACTTGCCCCGTGGTGGTTACCGGAATGAAGAAGAGCAGGTGGCAAAGATAGTTACAACAAATTACCCAATTTCGTCACCCAAGCGAGACGGATAAAGAGTGAGCTGGGCCCTGAGGGAGCGAGGAAGACGGACGAAGCCGTCCCAGCGAGGATTCGACAGCTGAAGACGGGCCCTCGGTGGGTTCCAGAGGTCAAAGAGAAGATGAAGAGGGGCAAGTGCCAATGGTAGCTACGTCAAATGCAGAAAGCAACATCTGAAATCCAAGGGATCTCTGGCAATGAAGCCTATCTATGTCACAGGACAGAACTCACACCCAAGTCAACACTGGACAAAATGAGGAACATACATGGGAGGAACAGGAGCATCAGAACCCTACTACAGATTGTCTCTGGGAAAACCAAGGCATCGCAACTCAGCAGAAGAAGCTGGAGCTAACGACGATTGAGAACTAATCTTTTTGCATTGTCATTGGATTCACCAGAAGGGCAAAACCAGAAGAAAGATGTCAAATAGCCTGACCAGCTCGGGGAGAAATCTGCTAGCAGGGCAGAATTACCAGGAATTATGCATCATTTTAACTGAAGATGGAACCATCACCAATTTATCACTGAACAAAAGAAAATACCAGTGATGCCAAGGAGGAAAAGACCCATCCAGGACCAAACAGGAGAGCATGACCATCATAAATGAAGCTGCTTGTTGGTGGGAAACACAAGCTAAGATGTTAAAGGGATCAAGGTGTGCCACCCAAGAGAGGACTTGGCAGCTATAGACGGCCCCGTGGTGGGTACCGGGAAGAAGATGAAGAAGAGGAGCAAGTGGCAAAGATACTTATGACAAATCACCCAATTTCACCACCCAAGCGGGACTGATAAAGAGAGTGAGCTGGGCCCTCAGGGAGCGAGTAAGGTGGACAAAGCCGTCCCAGCGAGGACACGACAGCTAAAGCCGGGCCCTCGGTGGGTTCCAGAGGTCAAAGAGAAGACGAAGAGGAGCAAGTGCCAATGGTAGCTACATCAAATGCAGAATGCAGCACCTGAAATCCAAGGGATGTCTGGTAATGAAGCCTATCCTTGTCACAGGACAACCCACACCCAAGTCAACACTGGACAAAATGAGGAACATACATGGGAGGAACAGGAGCATCAGAACCATACTACTGAATGTCTCTGGGAAAACCAAGGCATCGCAACTCACTAGAAGTAGCTGGAGCTAATGACGATTGAGAACAAATCTTTTTGCATTGTCATTGGTTTCACTGGAAGGGCAAAGCCAGAAGAAAGATGTTAAAGAGCCTGACCAGCTCGGGGAGGATTCTGCTAGCAGGGCAGAATCTCCAGGTATGATGCATCTTTTTGACTGAGAATGGAGCCATCACCAATTCAACATTGAATTAAAGAAAGCACCAGTGATGACGAGGAGAAAAAGACCAGGTCAGGAGCAAACAGGAGAGCATGAGCATCATAACTGACACAGCTTCTTGGTGGGAAACACAAGCGAGGATGTTAAAGAGAGACAAGGTGTGCTGTCTGAGAGAGATAAGGCAGCTGAAGACGGGCCTTCGGTGGGTGCTGGAGATGGGAGAGAAGACAAAGAGGAGCAAGTGCCAATATTAGTTGCCAATGCGCGGGAGCATGAAGCAGAGAAGATAGAGGAGGTTGATGTTCTTTTAAATCTAACAGCCAAGTGGTTGAGAGATGCATTCTGTTTAATTGAGAGTGCTTTGGATATTTTGATGAAGCCGATCCAAATAATGAACATAATGCAAAAGTGAGTAGAAATGTGCTTTCGGTTCTGAAATGTGTTGCTGGTGCAATGTGGTTCAAGAAACTGATGGTTGATGGGAAGATGTTCTTGAACCTGGAGAGAATGATTGTCGGGTTGCTGAGTGTCTTTTAAGAGGCACCAGCGAGAGCTGCAATTTACATTTTATTTTGTCTGGATGCCTTATTTCTCTATTTGCTTACTTACGAACCCTGCGAGTGTAATTCAGACTAGTATTTGATCTTCAGGCTGGGTAGAAAGAGTCATAATTAATCTATAGCTGCAACACAAAGTGAGGAATAGACCTTTGATTGATTTGTTAAATGGAGGGAGGTGGGCCGTCGAGGGGTGGGAAAGTCCGACATTGCCGTCCAATAGAGGACTTGGCAGCTGAGGACAGGCCTACGATGGGTGTCGGAGAGAAGTTAAAGAAGAGGAGCATGTGCCAATGGTAGGTACAACAAATGCTGAAAGTTTCACCTGAAAGCCAAGGGTTTTCTGGTAATGAAGCCTATCCTTGTCAGAGGACAAATACCCCATCCAAGTCAACACCAGACAAAAGGAGGAGGAAATGACAGAGCAGAAAACATACATGGGAGGAACAGCAGCATCAGAACCCTACTACGGATTGTCTCTGGGAAAACCAAGGCATCACAACTGATCTAACGACGATTAAGAACCAAGCTGGACACTTTTTTGCAGTGTCATTGGATTCACCATCGGGTCAAAGCTAGAAGAAAGATGTCAAATAGCCTGACCAACTCTGGAAGTTCTCCAGGAATGATGCATCTATTTGCTTGAAGATGGAGCCATCACCAATTCAACACTGATCAAAAGAAACCACCAGTGATGACGAGGAGGAAAAGACTCAGCCAGGACCAAACAGGAGAACATGAGCATCACAACTGATGGGTGGAGAAACACAAGCGAGGATGTTAAAGAGTAAGGCGTGTCGTCCAAGTGAATTCGACAACAGAAGACGGGCCCACGGTAGATGCCGGAGAGAAGATGAAGAAGAGGATCAAGAAGTAAAGATAGTTATGACAAATGACCCACTTTCGTCACCCAAGCAAGACGGTTAAAGAGAGTGATCTGGGCCCTCAGGGAGCGGGGAAGACGGATAGAGCCGTCCAAGAGAGGAGACGGCAGCTGAAGATGGGCCCATGGTGGGTACCGGAGGTTGGATGAAGACGGGCCCTCGGTGAGTGCCGGTGGAAAAAGAGGAGCAAGTGCCAATTGTAGTTACGACAAATATGGAACGCGACACCTGAAAGACAAGGGATCTCTGGTAATGAAGTCTATCTTTGTCACAGGACAGAACCCACACCCAAATCAACACTGGACAAAATCAGGAACATACATGGGAGGAACAGGAGCATCAGAACCCTATTACAGATTGTCTCTGGGAAAACCAAGGCATCGCAACTCACCAGAAGTAGCTGGAGCTAACGACGATTGAGAACCAAGCTGGACTCATTTTTGCATTGTCATTGGATTCACCAGAAGGGCAAAGCTCAAAGAAAGATGTCAAATAGCCTGACCAGCTCGGGGAGGACTCTGCTAGCAGGGCAGAATCTCCAGGAATTGATGCATCTTTTTGACTGAAGATGGACCCATCACCAATTTAACACTGAACTAAAGAAAATAGCAGTGATGACGAGGAGGAAAAGATCCCATCCAGGACCAAACAGGAGAGCATGATCATCATAACTGAAGCTGCTTGTTGGTGGGAAAGATGTTAAAGAGATCAAGGTGTGCCCCCCAAGAGAGGATTTGGCAGCTGAAGACGGGCCCGAGGTGGGTGCCGGATGTTGGACTTGCCCCGTGGTGGGTACCGGAAAGAAGTTGAAGAAGAGGAGCAAGTGGCAAAGATACTTATGACAAATCACCCAATTTCATCACCTAAGCGAGACGGATAAAGAGAGTGAGCTGGGCCCTCAGGGAGCGAGGTAAGACGGACCGAGCCATCCCAGCGAGGATTCGACAGCTGAAGACGGGCCCACGGTGGGATCCAGAGGTCAAAGAGAAGACGAAGTGGAACAAGTGCCAATAGTAGCTACGTCAAATGCAGAAAGCAACACCTGAAATCCAAGGGATCTCTGGTAATGAAGCCTATCTTTGTCACAGGACAAAACCCACACCCAAGTCAACACTGGACAAAATGAGGAACATACATGGGAGGATCAGAAGCATCAGAACTATACTGCACATTGTCTCTGGGAAAACCAAGGCATCGCAACTTACCAGAAGTAACTGGAGCTAACGACAATTGAGAACCAATCTATTTGCATTGTCATTGGATTCACCAGAAGGGCAAAGCCAGAAGAAAGACGTCAAATAGCCTGACCAGCTCGGGGAGGACTCTGCTAGCAGGGCAGACTCTCCAGGAATGATGCTTCAGTTTTACTGAAGATGGATCCATCACCAATTTAACACTGAACAAAAGAAGATACCAGTGATGACGAGGAGGAAAAGACCCATCCAGGACCAAACGGGAGAGCATAAGTATCATAACTGAAGCTGCTTGTTGGTGGGAAACACAAGCGAAGATGTTAAAGAGATCAAGGTGTGCTCTCCATGAAGAGGATTCAGCAGCTGAAGACGGGCCAGCGGTGGGTGCCAGAGGTTGGACGAATGAGGGCCCTTGGTGGGTGCCGGAGGATGGAGAGAAAATGAAGAGGAGCAAATGCCAATGGTAGTTGCGACTAATGCAGAATGGGTCACCTGAAGGCCAAGAAATCTCTGGTAATGAAGCCTATCCTTGTCACAGGACGGAACCCACACCCAAATCACCACTGGACAAAATGTGGGAGGAACAGGAGCATCAGAACTCTACAACGGATTGTCATTGGTGAAAACCAAGGCATCACAACTGACCAGAAGTAGCTGGAGCTAACGATAACGGAACCAAGCTGGTCTCTTTGCAGTTTCATTGGATTCACCATCAGGGCAAAGCCAGAAGAAAGATGTCAAATAGCCTGACCATCTCTGGGAGGACTCTGCTAGCAGGGCAGAATCTCCAAGAATAATGTATCTTTATGACTGAAGATGGACCCATCACTAATTTATAACTGAACAAAAGAAAATAGCATTGATGACGAGGAGGAAAACTCCCATCCAGGATCAAACAGGAGAGCATGACCATAAATGAAGCTGCTTGTTGGTGGGAAATACAAGCTAAGATATTAAAGGGATCAAGGTGTGCCACCCAAGAGAGGACTTGGCAGCTGTAGACGGCCCTGTGGTGGGTACCGGGAAGAAGATGAAGAAGAGCAAGTGGCAAAGATACTTATGACAAATCACCCAATTTTGCCACCCAAGCGGGACTGATAAAGAGAGTGAGCTGGGCCCTCAGGGAGCGAGTAAATTGGTGATGGGTAAGATGTACGAAGCCGTCCCAGTGAGGACACGACAGCACAGGACAGAACCCACACCCAAGTCAACACTGGACAAAATGAGGAACATACATGGGAGGAACAGGAGCATCAGAACCATACTACTGAATGTTCTGGCAACCAAGGCATCGCAACTCACGAGAAGTAGCTGGAGCTAATGACGATTGAGAACCAATCTTTTTGCATTGTCATTGGTTTCACTGGAAGGGCAATGCCAGAAGAAAGATGTTAAAGAGCCTGACCAGCTCGGGGAGGATTCTGCTAGCAGGGCAGAATCTCTAGGAATGATGCATCTTTTTTACTGAGAATGGAGCCATCACCAATTCAACATTGAATAAAAGAAAGCACCAGTGATGACGAGGAGAAAAAGACCAGGTCAGGAGCAAACAGGAGAGCATGAGCATCATAACTGACACAGCATCTTGGTGGGAAACACAAGCGAGGATGTTAAAGAGAGACAAGGTGTGCTGTCTGAGAGAGATACGGCAGCTGAAGACGGGCCTTCGGTGGGTGCCGGAGATGGGAGAGAAGACAAAGAGGAGCAAGTGCCAATATTAGTTGCCAATGCGCGGGAGCATGAAGCAGAGAAGATAGAGGAGGTTGATGATGGACCCATCACCAATTTAACACTGAACAAAAGAAGATACCAGTGATGACGAGGAGGAAAAGACCCATCCAGGACCAAACGGGAGAGCATGAGTATCATAACTGAAGCTGCTTGTTGGTGGGTAACACAAGCGAAGATGTTAAAGAGATCAAGGTGTGCTCTCCAAGAAGAGGATTCAGCAGCTGAAGACGGGCCTGCGGTGGGTGCCAGAGGTTGGACGAATGAGGGCCCTTGGTGGGTGCCGGAGGATGGAGCGAAAATGCCAATGGTAGTTGCGACTAATGCAGAATGGGTCACCTGAAGGCCAAGAAATCTCTGGTAATGAAGCCTATCCTTGTCACAGGACGGAACCCACACCCAAATCACCACTGGACAAAATGTGGGAGGAACAGGAGCATCAGAACTCTACAACGGATTGTCATTGGTGAAAACCAAGGCATCACAACTGACCAGAAGTAGCTGGAGCTAACGATGATTGAGAACCAAGCTGGTCTCTTTGCAGTTTCATTGGATTCACCATCAGGGCAAAGCCAGAAGAAAGATGTCAAATACCCTGACCAGCTCGGGGAGGACTCTGCTAGCAGGGCAGAATCTCCAGGAATGATGCATTTTTTTGACTGAGATGGACCCATCACCAATTTAACACTGAACTAAAGAAAATACCAGTGATGACGAGGAGGAAAAGACCCATCTAGGACCAAACAGGAGAGCATGAGCATCATAACTGAAGCTGCTTGTTGGTGGGAATCACAAGCGAAGATGTTAAAGAGATCAAGGTGTGCCCCCCAAGAGAGGATTTGGCATCTGAAGACGGGCCCGTGGTGGGACCCGGAAAGAAGATGAAGAAGAGGAGCAAGTGGCAAAGATACTTATGACAAATTACCCAATTTCATCAGCCAAGCGAGACGGATAAAGAGAGTGAGCTGGGCCCTCAGGGAGCGAGGAAGACGGACGGAGCCATCCCAGCGAGGATTTGACAGCTGAAGACGGGCCCTCGGTTGGTTCCGGAGGTCAAAGAGAAAACGAAGAGGAGCAAGTGCCAATGGTAGCTACAACAAATGCAGAATGCCACACCTGAAATCCAAGGGATGTCTGGTAATGAAGCCTATCCTTGTCACAGGACAGAACCCACACCCAAGTCAACACTGGACAAAATGAGGAACATACATGGGAGGAACAGGAGCATCAGAACCATACTACAGATTGTCTCTGGGAAACCCAAGGCATCGCCACTCACCAGAAGAAGCTGGAGCTAACGACGATTGAGAACAAATCTTTTTGCATTGTCATTGGATTCACTAGAAGGGCAAAGCCAGAAGAAAGATGTTAAAGAGCCTGACCAGCTCGGGGAAGATTCTGCTAGCAAGGAAGAATCTCCAGGAATGATGCATCTTTTTGACTGAAGATGGAGCCATCACCAATTCAACATTGAATAAAAGAAAGCACCAGTGATGACGAGTTCACTAGGGGGCGCTGACCTGTGCGCGGCTGCCCAGCCAGCAGCTGTCTGCCTTTTCATCTTATTTTTTATTTTTAGTTAGTTAAAGTGTTTTTGTTTCTGGAGTTCTAGACTTTTTTTATGTGGGGGGTGGGGGGGGGGGGGGGGGGGGGGGCAGGGGGGAAACTACCTTTCAGGGTCCCTACCTGGTCGGAGAGGCAGCTTTTCTCCGGGCTGCAGTTTTGACCCGTCCTCGTGGCCTACCAGCGGGCCTGGAGC
This sequence comes from Amblyraja radiata, assembly GCF_010909765.2. Lineage (NCBI taxonomy): Eukaryota > Metazoa > Chordata > Chondrichthyes > Rajiformes > Rajidae > Amblyraja > Amblyraja radiata. The sequence goes on from NC_045962.1 coordinate 36,744,795, forward strand.
GGCGTTTCCTGTCGGGGACCGCCCAGAACTACGGCTTCGGCGGCGGCACAGCGCTGGAGCGCTATCGTGGAGCGGGCGATGCCTTGTCCGGTGAGCTGAGACCGCCGGGAACAACATCGTGGAGCTGCGGGTCTGAAGAGCGGGCGGCGGCGCTGACTACACCGGGAGCCTGGGATCTAGCGACGAGATTGCCAGTGGTGGAGCTCCAACCGGCGCGGCCTTGTTGGCTTTGGAAGCCGCGTCTCCAGTACGGAAGCGGCCGTTCCAGGTGTCCCAAGCCGCTGTGAGGATTCTCCCGACGCCGGAGCACCATCACCCGGCGAGAACGGCCAGGAACATCGGGCCTCCGTAGAGGCAACTGTGGAGGCCTCAATTGGCTCGACTATGGGTGAACTGGGGTTGGGGACTGGACTTTGTGCCTTCCCTCATGGTGGGAGCCATTGTGGGGGGATGTTCTTTATGTTTATTAATTATTAAACTAATTATGTTTATGTTTATTAATTATTAAACTAATCTGTAGTATGGTTCTGATGCTCTTATTAATTATATGTCTGTATTCTTTCTTTATGTGCTGCATTGGCAAGAAGCATTTCACTACACCTAGGTGTATGTGACCAATAAATAACCTTTGAACCTTTCTTTGAGGAGGAAAAGACCAGGTCAGGAGCAAACAGGAGAGCATGAACATCATAACTGACACAGCTTCTTGGTGGGAAACACAAGCGAGGATGTTAAAGAGAGACAAGGTGTGCTGCCTGAGAGAGATACGGCAGCTGAAGACGGGCCTTCGGTGGGTGTCGGAGATGGGAGAGAAGACAAAGAGAAGCAAGTGCCAATATTAGTTGCCAATGCGCTGGAGCATGAAGCAGAGAAGAAAGTTCTTTGATGTTCTTTTAAGTCTTAACAGCCAAGTGATTGAGAGATGCATTCTGTTTAATTGAGAGTGCTTTGGATATTTTGATGAAGTCGATCCAAATAATGAACATATTGCAAAAGTGAGTAGAAATGTGCTTTCGGTTCTGAAATGTGTTGCTGGTGCAATGTGGTTCAAGAAACTGATGGTTGATGGGAAGATGTTCTTGAACCTGGAGAGAATGATTGTCGGGTTGCTGAGTGTCTTTTAAGAGGCACCAGTGAGAGCTGCAATTTGCATTTTATTTTGTCTGGATGCCTTATTTCTCTATTTGCTTACTTACGAACCCTGCGAGTGTAATTCAGACTAGTATTTGATCTTCAGGCTGGGTAGAAAGAGTCATAATTAATCTATAGCTGCAACACAAAGTGAGGAATAGACCTTTGATTGATTTGTTAAAGGGAGGGAGGTGGGCCGTCGAGGGGTGGGAAAGTCCGACATTGCCGTCCAATAGAGGACTTGGCAGCTGAGGACAGGCCTACGATGGGTGTCGGAGAGAAGTTAAAGAAGAGGTGCATGTGCCAAAGGTAGGTACAACAAATGCTGAAAGTTTCACCTGAAAGCCAAGGGTTCTCTGGTAATGAAGCCTATCCTTGTCAGAGGACAAATACCCCATCCAAGTCCACACCAGACACAAGGAGGAGGAAATGGCAGAGCAGAAAACATACATGGGAGGAACAGCAGCATCAGAACCCTACTACGGATTGTCTCTGGGAAAACCAAGGCATCACAACTGATCTAACGACGATTGAGAACCAAGCTGGACTCTTTTTTGCAGTGTCATTGGATTCACCATCAGGTCAAAGCCAGAAGAAAGATGTCAAATAGCCTGACCAACTCTGGAAGTTCTCCAGGAATGATGCATCTATTTGCTTGAAGTTGGAGCCATCACCAATTCAACACTGAACAAAAGAAACCACCAGTGATGACGAGGAGGAAAAGACTCAGCCAGGACCAAACAGGAGAACATGAGCATCACAACTGATGGGTGGAGAAACACAAGCGAGGATGTTAAACAGCAAGGTGTATCGTCCAAGTGAATTCGACAGCAGAAGACGGGCCCACGGTAGATGCCGGAGAGAAGATGAAGAAGAGGATCAAGAAGTAAAGATAGTTACAACAAATGACCCACTTTCGTCACCCAAGCAAGACGGTTAAAGAGAGTGATCTTGGCCCTCAGGGAGCGGGGAAGACGGATAGAGTCGTCCAAGAGAGGAGACGGCAGCTGAAGATGGGCCCATGGTGGATACCGGAGGTTGGATGAAGATGGGCCCTCGTGCGTGCCGGTGGAAAAAGAGGACCAAGTGCCAATAGTAGTTATGTCAAATGCAGAAAGCAACACCTGAAATCCAAGGGATCTCTGGTAATGAAGCCTATCTTGTCACAGGACAGAACCCACTCCCAAATCAACACTCGACAAAAGAAAGAAGGAACATACATTGAGGAACAGGAGCATCAGAACCCTACCACGGGCTTGGAGCGCCGTTTCCTGGCGGGAACCGCCCAGCACCTCGGCCTCGGCGGCGGCACAGCATTGGAGCGCTGGAGCGGAGCGGGCGATCCCTTGCCTGGGTCGCCGCGCTGGAGCGACGAGCTGGAGCTCTGGCGAGCTGGACCGCCGAGAGCAACAACTCCGGGCTGCGGGTCTGCGGAGCGGAGAGGCGGCGCCGACTTTGTCATCGGGAGCCTGGGAGCTCCAAACCAGCGCGGCCTTGTCGGCTTCGGCAGCCGCGGGCTCCAACCAAGAAGCGGCCGTTCCAGGTGGCCCAGCCGCCGAGAGGACTCTCCCGACGCCGGGGCAAGACCACCCGGTGAGAACGGCCAGGGACATCGGGCCTCCGTAGAGGCAATTGCGGTGGCCTCAATAGGCCTGACTTTGGGGTGAACATGGGGTGGGGACTGGACATTGTGCCTTCCTCCACAGTGGTACCCACTGTGGGGGGATGATTTTTTTGTCTAATTGTAGTCTTGTAGGTCTGTTTCCAAGATGGCTGCCGTGAAGAGAGAATGGACGCTGGCGCGCTTTGGCTGCCGCTGCTCCCTCTTCACACTGTGTTTTTGATTTTCTGTTTTTGGATTGAATCCTGTTTTTAATTTGTGTCTCTGTGATGTCTTTATTACTTGTTATATTCCGATTATATGTTATTCCGATATACTATGTAAGGTGTCCTTGAGATGTTTGAAAGGCGCCCATTAAATAAAATTTATTATTATTATCATTACCACGGATTGCCTCTGGGAAAACCAAGGCATCACAACTGACCAGAAGAGCAGGCGCTAACGATGATTGAAAACCAAGCTGGTTTCCTCTTTGCAGTGTCATTGGATTTACCATCAGGGCAAAGCCAGAAGAAATAATTCAAATAGCCTGACCAGCTCGTCGAGGGCTCTGCTAGCAAGGCAGAATCTCCAGGAATGATGCATCTTTTTGACAGATGATGGAGTCATCACCAATTCAACGCAGAAGAAAAGAAAGCACCAGTAATGACGAGTAAAAGACCCAGCAGGGGACTTAACAGGAGAGCACGAGCATCATAACTGACGCTGCTTGTTGGTGGGAAACACAAGCTGGTCTTCTCTTTGCATTGTTATTGGATTCACCATAAGGGTAAAGCCAGAAGAAAGATGTCAACTAGCCTGACCAGCTCTGGGAGGACTCTACTAGCAAGGTAGAATCTCCAGGAATGATGCATCTTTGACTGAAGATGGAGCCGTCACCAATTTAACACTGAATAAAAGAAAGCATCAGTGATGACAAGGAGGAAAAGACCCATCCAGGCTCAAGCAGGACAGCAGGAGCACCATAATTGACGCTGCTCGTTGGTGGGAAACACAAGCGAAGATGTTAAAGAGATCAAGGTGTGCTGTTCAAGAGAGGATTTGGCAGCTGAAGACGAGTCTGCGGTGGGTGCCGGATGTTGGACTTGCCCCGTGGTGGGTACCGGAAAGAATATGAAGAAGAGGAGCAAGTGCCAAAGATAGTTATGACATATTACCCAATTTCGTCACCCAATCGAGACGGTTAAAGAGAGTAAGCTGGGCCCTCAGGGAGCGAGGAAGCTGGACGGAGCCATCCCAGAGAGGATTCGACAGCTGAAGACGGGCCCTCGGTTGGTTCCGGAGGTCAAAGAGAAAACGAAGAGGAGCAAGTGCCAATGGTAGCTACGACAAATGCAGAATGCAACACCTGAAATCCAAGGGATGTCTGGTAATGAAGCCTATCCTTGTCACAGGACAGAACCCACACCCAAGTCAACACTGGACAAAATGAGGAACATACATGGGAGGAACAGGAGCATCAGAACCATACTACAGATTGTCTCTTGGAAACCTAAGGCATCGCCACTCACCAGAAGAAGCTGGAGCTAACGACGATTGAGAACAAATCTTTTTGCATTGTCATTGGATTCACTAGAAGGGCAAAGCCAGAAGAAAGATGTTAAAGAGCCTGACCAGCTCGGGGAGGATTCTGCTAGCAGGGCAGAATCTCCAGGAATGATGCATCTTTTTGACTGAAGATGGACCCATCACCAATTTATCACTGAACAAAAGAAAATACCAGTGATGACGAGGAGGAAAAGACCCATCCAGGACCAAACAGGAGAGCATGAGCATCATAACTGAAGCTGCTTGTTGGTGGGAAATACAAGCGAAGATGTTAAAGAGATCAAGGTGTGCTCTCCAAGAGAGGATTCAGCAGCTGCAGACGGGCCAGCGGTGGGTGCCAGAGGTTGGACAAATGAGGGCCCTTGGTGGGTGCTGGAGGATGGAGAGAAAATGAAGAGGAGCAAATGCCAATGGTAGTTGCGACTAATGCAGAATGGGTCACCTGAAGGCCAAGAAATCTCTGGTAATGAAGCTTATCCTTGTCAAAGGACGGAACCCACACCCAAATCATCACTGGACAAAATGTGGTAGGAACAGGAGCATCACCAATTCAACACTGAATAAAAGAAAGCACCAGTGATGATGAGGAAAAGACCCAGCCAGGACCAAACAAGAGAACATGAGCATCACAACTGATGGGTGGAGAAACACAAGCGAGGATGTTTAAAGAGTAAGGTGTGGCGTCCAAGTGTATTCGACAGCAGAAGACGGGCCCACGGTAGATGCTGGAGAGAAGATGAAGAAGAGGATCAAGAAGTAAAGATAGTTACGACAAATGACCAACTTTCGTCAGCCAAGCAAGATGGTAAAAGAGAGTGATCTGGGCCCTCAGGGAGTGAGGAAGACGGATAGAGCCGTCCAAGAGAGGAGACGGCAGCTGAAGATGGGCCCATGGTGGGTACCGGAGGTTAGATGAAGACAGGCCCTTGGTGAGTGCCGGTGGAAAATGAGGACCAAGTGCCAATTGTAGTTACGACAAATATGGAACGCGACACCTGAAAGACAAGGGATCTCTGGTAATGAAGTCTATCTTTGTCACAGGACAGAACCCACACCCAAATCACTGGACAAAATGTGGGATGAACAGGAGCATCAGAACTCTACAACGGATTGTCATTGGTGAAAACCAAGGCATCACAACTGACCAGAAGTAGCTGGAGCTAACGATGATTGAGAACCAAGCTGGTCTCTTTGCAGTTTCATTGGATTCAGGGCAAAGCCAGAGGAAAGACGTCAAATAGACTGACCACATCGGGGAGGACTCTGCTAGCAGGGCAGAATCTCCAGGAATGATGCATCTTTTTGACTGAAGATGGACCCATCACCAATTTCTAATTGAACAAAAGAAAATAGCATTGATGACGATGAGGAAAAGTCCCATCCAGGACCAAACAGGGGAGCATAAGCATCATAACTGAAGCTGCTCTTTGGTGGGAAACACAAGCAAAGATGTTAAAGAGATCAAGGTGTGCCCCCCAAGAGAGGATTTGGCAGCTGAAGACGGGCCCGCGGTGGGTGCTGGATGTTGGACTTGCCCCGTGGTGGTAACTGGAAAGAAGATGAAGAAGAGGAGCAAGTGGCAAAGATAGTTATAACAAATTACCCAATTTCGTCACCCAAGCGAGACGGATAAAGAGTGAGCTGGGCCCTGAGGGAGCGAGGAAGACGGACTGTGCCGTCCCAGCGACGATTCGACAGCTGAAGACGGGCCCTCGGTGGGTTCCAGAGGTCAAAGAGAAGATGAAGAGGAACAAGTGCCAATGGTACCTACGTTAAATGCAGAATGCAGCATCTGAAACCCAAGGGATCTCTGGTAATGAAGCCTATCTTGTCACAGGACAGAACCCACTCCCAAATCAACACTCGACAAAAGAAAGAAGGAACATACATTGAGGAACAGGAGCATCAGAACCCTACCACGGATTGCCTCTGGGAAAACCAAGGCATCACACTGACCAGAAGAGCAGGCGCTAACGATGATTGAGAACGAAGCTGGTTTCCTCTTTGCAGTGTCATTGGATTTACCATCAGGGCAAAGCCAGAAGAAATAATTCAAATAGCCTGACCAGCTCGGGGAGGACTCTGCTAGCAAGGCAGAATCTCCAGGGATGATGCATCTTTTTGACAGATGATAGAGTCATCACCAATTCAACGCTGAAGAAAAGAAAGCACCAGTGATGACGAGTAAAAGACCCAGCAGGGGACTTAACAGGAAAGCACGAGCATCATAACTGACGCTGCTTGTTGGTGGGAAACACAAGCTGGTCTTCTCTTTGCATTGTTATTTGATTCACCATAAGGGCAAAGCCAGAAGAAAGATGTCAACTAGCCTGACCAGTTCTGGGAGGACTCTACTAGCAAGGTAGAATCTCCCGGAATGATGCATCTTTGACTGAAGATGGAGCCGTCACCAATTTAACACTGAATAAAAGAAAGCATCAGTGATGACAAGGAGGAAAAGACCCAAGCAGGACAGCAGGAGCACAATAATTGACGCTGCTTGTTGGTGGGAAACACAAGCGAAGATGTTAAAGAGATCAAGGTGTGCTGTTCAAGAGAGGATTTGGCAGCTGAAGACGAGCCTGCGGTGGGTGCCGGATGTTGGACTTGCCCCGTGGTGGGTACCGGAAAGAATATGAAGAAGAGGAGCAAGTGCCAAAGATAGTTATGACATATTACCCAATTTCGTCACCCAATCGAGACGGTTAAAGAGAGTAAGCTGGGCCCTCAGGGAGCGAGGAAGAGGGACTGAGCCGTCCCAGAGAGGACTCGACAGCTGAAGACGGGTTCCAGAGTTCGAAGAGAAGATGAAGAGGAGCAACTGCCAATGGTAGTTACGGCAAATGCAGAAAGCAACACCTGAAATCCAAGGGATCTCTGGTAATGAAGCCTATCTTTGTCACAGGACAAAATCCACACCCAAGTCAACACTGGACAAAATGAGGAACATGCATGGGAGGAACAGGAGCATCAGAACCGTACTACAGATTGTCTCTGGGAAAACCAAGGCTTCGCAACTCACCAGAAGTAGCTGGAGCTAACGACGATTGAGAACTAAGCTGGACTCATTTTTGCATTTTCATTGGGTTCACCAGAAGGGCAAAGCCAGAAGAAAGATATCAAGTAGCCTGACCAGCTCGGGGAGGACTCAGCTAGCAGGGCAGAATCTCCAGGAATGATGCATCTTTTTGACAGATTATGGAGTCATCACCAATTCAACACTGAAGAAAAGAAAGCACCAGTGATGATGAGGAAAAGACCCAGCCAGGACCAAACAGGTGATCATGAGCTTCATAACTGAAGCTGCTTGTTGTTGGGAAAACACAAGTGAGGATGTTAAAGAGAGCAAGGTGTGCTGTCCAAGAGAAGATTCGGCAGCTGAAGACGGGCCCGCGATGGGTTCCGGAGGTTAGACGAAGACGAGCCCTCGGTGGGTGTCGGAGAGAAGATGAAGAGGAGCAAGTGCCATTGGTAGTTTTGACAAATGCAGAACGCGACAACTGAAAGCCAAGGTATCTGGTAATGAAGCCTTTCCTTGTCACAGGACAGGACCCACACCCAAATCTATTTGTAGCGCTAAGTTTGGAAGCATGTTTGGAATAGGCATTTGAACCTTCTTCAATAAGTGGCAAAAAAATGGTAATGGTAAAAGGATGATTAGTAGGATGACCACAATAATCTTGGAAGCTGGTTCTTGTTTGATGCAAGCATAACTTGCTGTTGTAGTGACTGATCATGATACATTTGTCTGGACCAGGCACATCTCATTTATGAAATTATTGGACCAATTCAATTTAACTAATTATGATTGCACAGTATTATTCACTCCAAAGCACAGTCAAATGTTTGTGTAAATGTTATCCGGCTTGTTTTATGTGGGGGGGGGGGGGGGGGGAGGGAAGGGGAGGGGATCGAGGGAAACTTTTTTTCAGTTTCTTACCTTGCCAGAGATGCGATTGGTTTCCGGGTTGTATCTCCAGTCGCTCTGCAGCCTAACATCGATGGAGCTGGAGGTCTCCTCGGACTGACTTTGTGCCCCACCGCAGTGCGTGGACTTAACATCGGAGCCGATCCGTACCTGGGATCACTCCATCAGCAGCCTGCGAACTTACCGTCGAGCTTGCAGTCTCGGGAGAGGCCGAGTCGGGAAGGTCCAACGACGCAGAGGCTCGTCCCGAGGTCCGATCACCAGCGCGGGGGAGCTGACATTCCCCCTGATGTGGGGAGCCCGACCGCCGGCTACAGGAGTCAAGATCGTCCCGTCACCGGAAGGCTTGAGGCCCCCGACCGTGGGAGAGCAAAGAGGGGAAGAGATTGAGCTTTTTTTCGCCTTGATTGAGTTGAGGTTCTGCAATGTGGTTCGAGCTGGACGAAAAGCTGTTTTAAACCTGGAGGGGATAGTTCCCTGGTTCCTGCATCATCTTTCTGATGATAGCTGCCTTTTTGACGAAGCACTTTGTGCAAATTCCTTCAATGGTGTGGTGAGAGGAAAAGACTCGGCTCTCAGGTTTAGACAGTAGATGAGGAGGTTGGGCTGGGGGTCGAGGATGGGTTGACGGTCGGTTGGACGCGCCACTGAGAACAAAGGAGGAGCCGGCGTGGGGAACCACCGAGACGTCTTCCTGCAGACTTCGGTGACCTACTCCGAGATGACTGCCAGCAATGAGCCAGGGGGTAGAGCGGCCACAGGTGCTGACTACATAGTCGATCCTGACTACAGGTGCTCTCTATGGAATTGGTTCGTTCCCCCCGTGACCTTTGTCGGTTTTATCTGAGATCTTTGGTTGACTCCCACACTCAAGGCGTACAGGTTTGTAGGTTAATTGGGTATGGTAAAAATTATAAATTGCTCCTACTCTGCTTGATAGTGTTAATGTTAATGTGCAGGGATCACTGTACGGTATAGACTCTGTTTTTGCACTGTATCTCTAAACTAAACTAATTCACTGATTCTCTTGTGCCCTTGCCTCTGTCTGTCTCCCATTTCACCAACGGATACGGAGGACCTCCACTCCCAGTAACCTTCCTCCTCAACCCTCCTTCTATGCTGTCTTGGGCAAGCAGAAGTCACCAGTCGTCTATGTAAGTGTTAACATTTACATTGAAAAAGAGATTTTCAATTTAAAAAATGTTTAATTTAGATGCCTTTACTGTTGATTTTGTTTTTAAACTTTTTTCTTTATTAAAGATTGATGGACCCATGCTCTCAGATCTAGGCTATCATGGACCTTCTGAGGACCAATGAGCTTAACCTGGCCAATCTGCACACTGACAGTTGCCGTCTTGCCCGAGGAGATCCAGAGCATCTGCAATGTTCCCTCACTCATTCCAACAAAGCCTCTGGTAAGAGCAACCAAAAAGTGTAATTTATTCCTCACTGGTCTTTTAAAAATCACCAGAAAAAATGTATTCCCCAAGCCTGCCATTTGCATTTATTTTGACTGGATGTCCTATTTATTTATTTGTAGTGCTTCGTCACAAAAGATGCAAAGTTCGGCTGGGTGTTGTAATTCAGGCTGGGTGTAGGTATCATACAACATAACACAACATGGTTTGTGTGAAACAATTGTACACAAGCTGACATTCTCTTGAAGATCTCAATTACATAAATGCAAGTTGCAGGCATCAAAGGTCTTTATTTTACAGCTGGCCCCAATCATTAAATGTCAAGTAACTGTACACGGTAATTTAGAGCCACGGGAATCTGCAGATACTGGAATCTTGATCAAAAAACAAAATGTGTTGCTCAATGGGTCATGTAAACCTCCAAGGTCAGCTAACATTGTGGGTTGTGACCCATCTTCAGTCTGTTAGTCTAGTACTTGCAGGGGATATTAGAGGTAAATTTGAACAAAAAATGGCAAATGTTGGAAATAAGAAAACAAAATGCTGGAAAATTCAGTCCATCAGGAAACATCACTGAAGAGAGAAACATCATAATGAATGTTGATTAAAGAACAATCCGTAATTTTTGAGATTTCTTTCATGAAACCTGTTGCTTCAGTAGATTTGTGCGCAATGAACGCATGACTTTAGGAACCAAACTGAGTTTTTTAACTGGCTGCATCTGATATTTCACTTGAGCAAGACCAGACCAGAAACTTCTTGATTTTTTACATCTAAATTGTGCCAGAGTGTCTTTCCATAGCAATAATCTATTACGTTTATAATTGTGCACTAGCTAACAATACTTTCTAAAGAATCAAGCAGCACAGTAATAGGCCCTTTGGCCCAACTTAACCCTGTCAACCAAGATCTAAACTGGTCTCATTACTTGCGTTTGGTTCATATCCCTCTAAATATTTTCTATCCATGTGCCTGTCCAAGTATCTTTGAAATATTGTTATTGTCCCTCAAATACTTTCCCTGGCAGCTCGTTCTTTATACCATCCACTCTCTTAAGTTACCTATTACTACCCTCAGTTCCCTATTACTTTATCCCCTCTCACCTACAACCTATGGTTTAAAAGATATGTGGACAGGTACATGCATTAGAAAGGTTTAGAGGGATATGGGCTAACTGCAAGCAAATTGGACTAGTTTAGATGGGGCATCTTGGTCATATTTTTTTTCGAAGCTTATCTAGAGAATTTTTATGTTATGCTATGTTTGTTTAGGGTCAGAGGTCAAATCATGACTGGTCACGTGTGTGGCCTTACACGGAAACATTTTTTTCATAACTTTTATCTTACAAACCCTGTGAATTTTAAAAAGCTAGATTGTTCATATGTTTAGCAGACATGCATTATATTTCTGTAGGTAGGAAAATAGCAATGAATAAGATTAATCTTACAATAATTTTTGAATGTATTACTTTATGTGATGCCATCTGATCACCTGTGACATTTGGTTCACTTTCCAAGGAATGGCCCATAAACTATTCTATCTTTTACAGCTGGGTTCGATCCAGAGTATGAGGCACTGCCCTAACCATTAGAGATGGATGCCATGTTGAAAATAACCTCAAGTTTCCAGAAAGAAATGGATGGATCCTGCATCTTATTGCTCCCTCCAGCAAGATGGCGGTGGCACGCTTCATCCTCCAGATCACCACAACAGCAGTCTGCAGTACCATCGGGCAGCTCATTATGATTATGGTAGCCGGAATCACCAGGAAATTGATCCAGACTTCCAATTTGTACATTGACACAATTGAAACCGCCTTATTGGGTTAAAGCACAGAATGGATTTAGATGAAGGAAATAATATGAGCCACTGAATTCCATCATCACCAAAAACATACCATCGTTTCTACTTCCTCAGAAGACAAGGATATTTTACATTAATTTAAAGACTCTTACCAAATTCTACAGTTGAACTGTAGAAAACGTACTGCCGGGTTGTATCACAGCTTGGTTTGGGAACAGCTTTGCCCAAGACCACAAGAAATTGCAGAGTTGTGGATCACTCCAGCACACAGACCAGACATCCCACCATTGACTACATCTACACTTCACTCCTTTGGGAAAACAGCCAACATAATCAAAGACCTTTTCCACCCTTGTCATTTCCACTTTTCCCTGTTTCCACCACAAAGAGGATATAAAAGCTTGAAAGCGCGTACCTTCAGACGGGAACAGCTTCTTCCCGTTATTTGAATTCTGAACAGTCCTTCCAGAAGCTAGGATACATTTCCTAATTTCCAACCAACATCATTGTGAACATTGGACTTTTTCTTAGAAACGATTATGCTACAATGTTGAGAAATTATATGCTGCACTATGCATGTTTCTCCTCTCTCGACCTATTGAGCTTGTGTATACTTGTGTATGTACAGTATTACCTGATTTAATTGCATAGCATGCAAACAAAAGCTTTTCACTGTATCTCAGTGCACACAACAATAAAGCAATTTAAACTTGTTTTGTGTGCCACAGTAGGTGACTTCACATTGACATTTATATTCCTTCTGTTATGTTCTGGCCCACACACTCACCTTGTTTCTATCCCTTTAAAACCTCTTTACATCCTTCTCACTGCTCAAACATTTTCCAAGTTTTGTATCATCAGTAAAATTAGAATTGGGATATTTGGCTTCCTCATCCAACTAGTTGAAGAAGACTGAATAATCAGGGTTCGTGTGTTACCCACCTATTTATTCCCAATCCTTGGTTTCTGCCTGTCAGCCAATTCTCAATAACCAGCACTATACTACACTAATCACATACCTTCTGAAGTTCTAAATATACCACTGCCATTGTCCATTTAACCAACCATATGCACAAAAAATATCTTCAAAAAAAATGAACACTTTTCTGGATTAAACTCCATTAACTATTCAGACCATTTGCCCAACTGATTTAGATCCTGATGTTATTTTTGATGACAATCTTCACTGTCTATGATACGACACACATTAGTGTCATCTGCACTCTCAGTCCCAAAAGGCCACTCCATTACAACTTGCCTTCATTTATTGCCTTCATTTATTAATCAATTTTGATCACTTTAGCTAGTCTACTGCTGCCTTAAAATCCCATGGGAAAGCAGCCAACATTTGTACTGTTTCATTCCATAACTTGGAATCCAATTCAATTTGCGATTCACTTTCTAGTTCATCAGGCACCATCTCCACCTCCCAAAATATATGAGGAGAATGGGCCATTGTTTTGTGATAAATGGGAATATTTAGAAATGCTATCAACATCTTTGAAACTGCACATTATTAGTCAGGTTATGACTGTCATAAGGAATAGGAATAGAAAGGCTGTTCGGCCCATCAAGTCCACTCCGCCATTCAATCATGGCTGATCTATCTCGCTCCTAACCCCATTTTGCCTTCTCCCCATAACCTCTGACACCTGTACTAATCAAGAATCTATCTATCTCTGACTTAAATATATCCACTCACAGCCTCCATAGCCACCTGGGGCAAAGAATTCCACAGATTCACCACCCTCTGACTAAAGAAATTTCCCCTCATCATCCTAAAAAAAAAGTACATTCGTGTTTAGTTTAGAGATACAACGTGGAAACAGGCCCTTCGGCCCACCGGGTCTGTGCCAACCAGCGATCCCTGCACATTAACACTAGGGACAATTTTTATATTTACCAAGCCAATTAACTTACAAACCTGTACGTCTTTGGAGTGTGCGAGGAAACTGAAGATCTCAGAGAAAAACCAGATGGTAAAATGGCTATACCTTATTCAGGGCTGCATTCTATTCTCCAGTGTTGGTCCTGCTGTTCTCTCTCTCACACTCTGCTCCTCTTCAGAGAGGTGCCCTGCGTATGAGCAACTTTAGAGCAGAGATGTAAGTGGATGTGGGTTGCCTGGGCATGGTTTTACTGACAGCTTATCCTCCCACGCATTTTACTTATTTCAGAAGAAACCGTTTGCATCAGATTCAACCTTTACAACCATCATGTGTGGGAAGGAACCGCAGATGCCGGTTTAAACTGAAGATTAGACACAAAAAGCTGGAGTAACTCAGCGGGTCAGACATCATCACTGGAGAAAAGGAATTACTGACGTTTCTAATGTTTCAGATCGAGACCCTACTTCAGACAGCCATCAGTTAGAGCAATGAGCACAGACTTTATTGTGTAGGAAAGAACTGTAGATGTTGGTTAAAATATCTAGGGAAAATTATGTGGAATTGTTCTGCCAGAGCCAGTAATAACACAATAGGCCGAATGGCCTCTTCCTCCAGCTACATTTCTTTGATTCTCTATGTGTCCTTCATTTCCCATTAACCACCTCTTTCCCCTCTCCCTCCCACAAGATGGCATGGTGGTACAGTGGTAGAGTTGTTGCCTTGCAGCGCCGAAGTCCTGGGTTAGATCCCGACTCCGGGTGTTGTCTGTACGGAGTTTGTGACCGCGTGGGTTTTCTCTGAGTTCTACGTTCTTGGGATATGGAAGGAAACTGGAGGAGGCCTACACAGTCACAAGGAGAACGTGCAAATTCCACACAGACAGCACACAAGGTCAGGATCGAACCTGGATCAGCTGAGCCACTGTGCCTCCCAATGATCTTAGCAACCCAGTAACCTGACCCAACTCTACCCAGCCTCAACTCCACGTAAACCCCGTATATTATTTTATTGGATTAGTCGAACACTCTCTTAATTACCCTCCCATCTGCTCGGTATGGAAGACCCACATCAATGATCCGTCTTCAATTGCCTTTGAAGTTTCTGCCTTTGTGATAAACTGCTGATTATGAAAAATGCCCCCATTGTTCCCGCTGCTTCTATCCTACATTGTGGTATCATGATCAAGGGATTAGTTGCTTCTAATGGGAGAGGATATATATGCAATAGTGCTATTATCTCTGCTTCCATGGCTACTCATATGTATTTCTGATGTAAACACTTCACCTTGTTCAGTTAGCACAATTATAATTGCATTGATTTTCTTGATTGAGTAAATGGAATGAGAATGGATGTGGGTGGAGAGGTAACCATATAACCATATAACAATTACAGCACGGAAACAGGCCATCTCGGCCCTACAAGTCCGTGCCGAACAACTTTTTTCCCTTAGTCCCACCTGCCTGCACTCATACCATAACCCTCCATTCCCTTCTCATCCATATGCCTATCCAATTTATTTTTAAATTATACCAACGAACCTGCCGCCACCACTTCCACTGGAAGCTCATTCCACACCGCTACCACTCTCTGAGTAAAGAAGTTCCCCCTCATGTTACCCCTAAACTTCTGTCCCTTAATTCTGAAGTCATGTCCTCTTGTTTGAATCTTCCCTATTCTCAAAGGGAAAAGCTTGATCACATCAACTCTGTCTATCCCTCTCATCATTTTAAAGACCTCTATCAAGTCCCCCCTTAACCTTCTGCGCTCCAGAGAATAAAGACCTAACTTATTCAACCTATCTCTGTAACTTAGTTGTTGAAACCCAGGCAACATTCTAGTAAATCTCCTCTGTACTCTCTCTATTTTGTTGACATCCTTCCTATAATTGGGCGACCAAAATTGTACACCATAACTCCAGATTTGGTCTCACCAATGCCTTGTACAATTTTAACATTACATCCCAGCTTCTATACTCAATGCTCTGATTTATAAAGGCTAGTATACCAAAAGCTTTCTTTACCACCCTATCTATATGAGATTCCACCTTCAAGGAACTATGCACGGTTATTCCCAGATCCCTCTGTTCAACTGTATTCTTCAATTCCCTACCATTTATCATGTACGTCCTATTTTGATTTGTCCTGCCAAGGTGTAGCACCTCACATTTATCAGCATTAAACTCCATCTGCCATCTTTCAGCCCATTTTTCCAAATGGCCTAAATCACTCTGTAGACTTTGGAAATCCTCTTCATTATCCACAACACCCCCTATCTTGGTATCATCTACATACTTACTAATCCAATATACCACCCCTTTTTACCACCAATTTACCACCCCTTCATCCAGATCATTGATGTACATGACAAACAACAAAGGACCCAACACAGATCCCTGAGGCACCCCACTAGTCACCTGCCTCCAACCCGACAAACAGCCATCCACCATTACCACAGGTAAGTCTAAATATAAGAATATAAACAGAAGTAACATTTAACTTCTCAAACTTTGTTCAAGACCATGTCTATGTCTTGGATTCACCTTTCATCCAACGCCCGCCAAATGTCCCCCCCCCCCAATAATAAACTATGCAGAAGAAAAAATATATACACAATACCAAAGACTGCAATAACTCATTATCAGTGCCTATACATTGGATGGTGTCATAGAAACATAGAAAATAGGTGCAGGAGTAGGCCATTCGGCCCTTTGAGTCAGCACCACCATTCAATACGATCATCAGTTCCCCATTGCTGCTTTCTCCCCATATCCCTTGATTCCGTAATTTGATTCTCTCCATTTATACTTTGTAGTGTTCACACCTATACCATTGTGGCCTCCGTAAGGGGATATCCCTGCCCTTGTTTGAGGGGGGTTTGGGGGTTTCCACTAGACTTCGCCCCTCAATGTTCAGCAGCGGAAGGACCTTAGACGGTGCTTCTGGAGTGTCTACCATCATTCTTTTCCCCAAAATAAGCATTATTCAGAATAATAAAAAAAATATACACAAAACAAGAACAGTGCGAAAACTCTTCTGATATTCTCAGTGTTTATACATTTATTAGTGTTCTATGGTAGTGTTCACAAATTATCCTTGTTCCACGCACCCTTGCCACTCATGTGGCTCCCTTCCCTTGTTTGAGGGGTGTCTCCAGGTGTTGCCTGCCATCTTATTTAAAGAAAATAAACACAAAATGCTGGAGTAACTCAGTGGACAGGCAGCATCTCGAGAGAAGGAATGGGTGACGTTTTCGATCGAGACCCTTCTTCAGAGCTGCCATTTTATTTAACTTGTCCCACTTCTTCCTTAAAGTTTGACTGTTGCTGCTGCAGCCCCTTCCCCTTGGTTGTGTTCATGTGATAAGAGCAGAATTTGACTATTCGGCCCATCATGCCTCGCGGGTCGACAGTCAATGAGAGCATGGAGGGCCGCCATGAGGGGAGGGAAGCACAATGGAGGACCCGGCGTGGAGGGACCGCCGTGAGGGGGGAGAAGAACAATTGACATTGGGAGGGAGGGAGAACAAAGAACAATGGGGACCCGGTGTAGGAATTGCTGTAGTGGGGAGGAACAAAAGGAGGAGCCAGTGTACTTTGTAACTTTGCCAGCGTCATAGGTGGCTGCTATTTGTATAAATTGGGTATTCAAGCAAAGAATTTCACTGCCTTGTCACATGTGACAATCAAGTGTTACATTCCGTTCCAAGTCTACTCTGCCATTCAATTATGGCTGACCTATCTTTCCCATTTAACCCCATTCTCCTACCTTCTTCTCATTACCCCTGACACCCTGACTCGAATACCAGTTATGCCACAGGGGGTGGAAACCAAGACCCCTCGATGACACTTTATGCCCACCATGGCCTTTTACACTGTTTCCAAATGTTTATGATGAACACAGCCATGAATAAACAGCTGCAAACAAGTTATAAATAAATGGATGGCACAATGGCCCAATTGGTAGGGTTGCTGCCAGTGCAAGGAACTCAGGTTCGATCCAGACTAAGGGTGCTGTCCATACGGAGTTTGTACATTCTCACTGTGATCACATGAGTTTTCTCCGGGTGCTCCAGTTTCCTCCCACATCCCAAACACGTGTAGGTTAATTCGCTTCTGTAAACTTTCCCTAGTGTGTAGGATAGAACTA
Organism: Amblyraja radiata; assembly: GCF_010909765.2. NCBI lineage: Eukaryota > Metazoa > Chordata > Chondrichthyes > Rajiformes > Rajidae > Amblyraja > Amblyraja radiata. The sequence continues at coordinate 36,762,278 of NC_045962.1, forward strand.
GTGTATGGGTAGTACGAACTAGTGTGTGGTACACATATTGGGATAGACATTGCACTTTTATATTATCTGACCAAATGGGTGATCCAATAGGTAAGTTATCTCGCTCCACTTTCTGAAGCAGGAAGGTTGTGAAAAGGACTAGTGACTTGTTGCTGTGTCTGTCATGTATGACTCAGCATGGAGTGCCCTTGTTTGTGGGTTAAAAGACAACAAGTTTACATCCCACTCCAGAGACTTGAGGTCGTACCGCACTGTCCGAGGAGCAGTTTCCTAATAAACAAGTTATAGAAAATTATAGTATATGGACAACCGCTTCAATGGGGCAAAAGGGGGTTAGGGGCTAGGGAGCTTGGATATTAACACAAGGTCATGTCTGACCTGGTGTGTAGGCATAACAGCATGGCATGAATTTCAGCAGACATTATCCCCCATTACTGGGGCCAATATTTATCTTTCAATCCATACCACCAAATCTGATAGCTATTATCATATTGCTGTGAGCTTTCAGTGCACAAGGTAGGTGTTTCCGAACAAACAGGGAGATGCAGAGGAATTTAGCACTTCTCATAGGGTGAAACAGAATTACAAGCCCCTTTTCTATGTTCATGATGGTGCACTTATAAAGTCCATGTATATGTGTTAGGAGTTATGGGGAGAAGTCAGGAGAATGGGGTTAAGTGGGAAAGATAGATCAGCCATGATTGAATGGCGGAGTAGACTTGATGGGCCGAATAGCCTAATTCTGCTCCTATCATATGGTGTGGCTGACAGACAGACCTAAGGTAATGTATCCAAGTGTGCTGACAACATGAAACTAAGTGAAAGAGGAGGTACAGAGGCTTCAAAGGGATACAGACAAGTTGAGTGAGTGGGTAGTAGTATAGCAGATGAGCTGTTGTGTGAAATAAGAACACCAGTAGGAAAAAAATAGAAGTGCTGTGATTTGTTTAAAGGAAACAGACACTGTTGTTCCAAGGGATCATAAGACATAGGAGCAGAATTAGGCCATTCGGGCCATTGGGTCTGCTCTATCAATGATTTGGCTGACCTAGGTGACTGCTCACTGAAAACTAACATGCAAGTGAGGCAGGCAGCTAGGAAGCCTAGTTAAATGTTGGCCTTTATTGCGAGAGTTGTGTTCTAAGAGTAATGTTATTTTACTCCAACTATCTAAGGCTGTGGTGAGATCCCATCCTAGTTATTTCTTCTTCACCCCGTTCCCGAAGGGCAGAAGATACAGAAACTTGAAGGCTTGTACCACCAGACTCAGAAACAGCTTCTTCCCCTTTGTTATCAGACTTCTCAATGGTCCTAGCATAAGCTAGGGTTCATTCCAAATTTTTCAATGCAGTTCATCAAAAACGTTTTTGGTCTATCTTCGGTGTAAACCCGCATCTGCAGTCCCTTCTTACACTGTAAGGGTGTTAGCTTTGAGCGGAGGGCGAATCGGGGGATGCAAGTTCTTAATTGTGGAGTTGCGAGCGTTCTGCAGTGCTTAAACAATGGGAAGTTTTAATGCCGTGTAAATTCTGAACTGTGGGAAATCATAGCGGTGTGCTGTTTGAATTATGATGCTGGTACTGCACATATCTACAGGTTTCATTTCATCAGCCATCTCAGGAGCAAGCCATGCTCGATAATTTGAGTGCTGAACTGTAAGGTCGCAGTCGAAGAAAGACACAAAATGCGGGAGTAACTCAGCGGGACAGGCAGCATCTCTGGAGAGAAGGACTGGGTGACGTTTCGGGTCGAGACCCTTCTTCAGACTGTTCTGTAAGACTAAGGTCACAGTTCTCCACAATGCCAGAGTTGATACCATAATTCTGACCTACAACTTGGGTACTGTCTATGTGGATTTTGCACGTTCTCCCTGTGACCTTTCACATCCCAAAGAAATGCGTTTAATTGGCCGTAAGGGATGTAAGAATACAGGGAGCTCTGACTCTGCAGCCTAATCCGCCGCTGGCTGTTTCAAATTAAACATTCCACTTTGGCTCAATTGTATCTGGGAGATCTCCGCGCTTTTTGCTGATATCCCGCAAGTTACTTTAGCTGAATTGAGTGGTGGCAACGATGTAAGTCACATGGCCAACATTTCCGTACTCTCGCAGCCCATTCGCGGGGTAGTGAAGGGCCCCCAGCAGTTCTGGACAAAGGGTTCTGGAGGCTCAGTTCAGGCTTTCACACTGGGAGAGTTGATCAGACAGACGAGCAAGTGAAAATGAAGTCGGCTGACAGCTTGTGCAAGTGGACGCGAAGGTTGTTGATATTATCCGCTGTCGTCTTCGTCGGATTTCTAATAGGTGAGCACGGCTCAAATAATATGCACGGGAGCTTGAATTCGGACTAATTAAGATCATAATTTATATAAAATATAATTTGCCAGTTGATATAATTTGCCATCTGCATGTTCCTAACCGACCCGACCCCGTTAGTAATTCAATTGCTACACTCTATAAGTGCACTCGCATTAAACCCAAATTATTTTGGTAATTGAATGTTAAACTTCCTGTTCAAGGATGGTTTGGTTGATCCTGCATGAACCTCTCTCCAATGAAACGTATAAATATACAGAATAAACTGCTGAATGAGATGCAAGTTAAAAATATCAGATCATACCTCCGGTAGGCTCAATTTTTCATACCACGTCCAATTTCTACCACTTTTTAAGCTAGTTGGACATTTGTGGGTTTATTTTTTCATTCTTCGTGGCATGACTTCAAAAGTTTTTGTTGTGCACGTATGGAGCAGGTGTGTAGTGTAGGAAGGAACTGAAGAAGGGTCTCGACCCGAAACGCTACCCATTCCTTCTCTCCAGAGATGCTGCCTGTCCCGCTGAGTTAATCCAGCATTTTGTGTCTATATTTGGTGCAGGGTTAGGTTTGGCGGTTAAGGGTTGGTTCATAGCAAAAGGTTCTTCATTTCTTTGTCACTGCATTCCCAGGGGCGCCGCGCTACTCCTGGCGATCAGAGAACGCAACACACGAGACAGCAATTGCTGGAATCAGCCAACCCTGTGCAAACCCCATTTTAAAGGATAAATATTGTGGAAAGGCATCGAGAGAACCCTCGCTGCGCACCGCCCAGTTTGTCTCTTGGTGAGACGAGGCTGGGCCTCCGTGCTTTTTTTTTTCTCTCTCTCTCACAAATGAGGGCAGCTTTGACTTTCAGCGTTTTCTCTCCCCTGAATTCACTGCCCAGGTTGTTTATCTCTGCAATGGAACTTGAACTCCGTGGCTTATATTTTTGCGCATATTGAAGATTTAAGAAACGTCAGAAGCACTATTAATTATATTGATTGCCCAGATTCCACAGCGTTTTAAATCAAGGTAATTTAACTTTGCAACAGTTTATTTTAACGTGTTAAACACACAGAAACTGGAGTAACTCAGCGGGTCAGGCAGCACCTCTGGAGAAAAGGACGAGGTGACGTTTCGGGTCGAGACCTTTCTTCTGTCTGAGAGTCAGGTGTAAGGGAAGCGAGAGAGAAAGAATGTACATGGAACAAATGAACAAAAGATATGCAAAAAGCAACGATGATCAAGGAACGGTGGAGCTCACAATGGTCCATTGTTGGCTGTGGGGAAGGTGATAACGAGTTATAGAGTGAAACTCAACAGGACGACTAGTGTGGGGGAGGGACAGAGAGAGAGGATCTATCTTTGGTGTAAACCAGCCCCTGTAGTTCCTTCCTGCACAATTTGAACATGTTCCTAGTCTGCAACCCGAATACTTCTCTAGAGTTTGTGCCAGTTTTCCCGCTGCAATGGAGATGGGTATCATGGTCGGCATGGATGAGAAGTACCGAGAGGGTCTATTTCTGTGCTGTATAATTCTAAGGTTCTAAATGTAGTGAATTAATTACTTTCCAGTGCTTGCATTTTCTCTGCTGCCACACACATTTTGACGGATGCCCTCTGGTTCCAATCATCTTGCAAAGCCACACCCTCGCCCTGATCCAGTAGACTGAGTGGGCCATGGACAGCAATGTTGCATTGTGTGACAGATATTGAATGTCCATCTCTAGACTCCTCTTTGTTTCAATGTGCAGGAATGAACTGCAGATGCTGGTTTAAACCGGATAGACACGAAAAGCTGGAGTAACTCAGCAGGACAGGCAGCTCCCTGGGGCGCAGGAATGGTCTCGACCCGAAACGTCACCCATTCCTTCTCTACAGAGATGCTGCCTGTCCTGCTGAGTTACTCCAGCATTTTGTGCCTATCTTCAACTGTGATATTACCCATTGTTTATGGTAGTTCCCTTGTCCTCCAGGGATCCTACAAAATGTCACAACCTATGAATTGCATATATAAGCTTGGTCGTAAAGAATAGTCAATAATGAATAAGAATAATGAATGTTTATTGGCCAAGTATGTACACATACAAGGAATTTGCCTTGATGCTCTGCTTGCAAGTAATAACACAACATATAGTAAACCATTAAGAATAAAACATAAAACAATTCAAGCATAACACAGTCCCACAAGTGATCATTTGATGTTTTGACATGTGGTTGTGGTATAAATAATAACATTAAATTAGTTGATATTGTTACTGGAGAATAATATGCAGCCTTTTTATTTAAGACAACTGCTCCAAAATGCAGCACCTACACAGTGGTGCACCATGTCTTCCTCTGGTCCCTTTCCTGAACAGAATAGCAGTTTAGTTACTCCACCTTGATGTTGTCAAGTTGGAAAGGGTATAGAGAAGATTTACAAGGATGTCACTGGGACTCAAGGGCCTGAGCTATAGGGAGAGGTTGAGCAGGCTGGGACTCTATTCCTTGGAGCGCAGGAGGTTGAGGGGTGTATAAAATCATGAGAGGTATAGATCGAGTAGATGCACAGTCTCTTGCCCAGAGGACATAGATTTAAGGGGAAAAGATTTAATAGTAATCTGAAGGGTATCTTTTTCACAAAATGGGTGGTGGGTGTATGAAACGAGTTGCCAGAAGAGATAGTTGAGGCAGGTTCTATTGCAACCTTTAAGAAACAATTAGACAGGTACGTGTATAGTACAGGTTTAGAGGGATATGGGCTAAACACGACAGGCGGGACAAGTGTAAATGGGATATGTTGGTCGGTGTGGGCATGTTGGGCCAAAGGGCCTTTTTCCATGCTGTATGGCTGATTCGATGACCAATGGCATCTTAAAATGGCTCGTTTAAGGGTTCCAGCTCCTATCTTAATTTAAATATTTTCCTGTACAGTGTAGCCATTCCTGCAAGCAGAGCTAACACCACCAAATTAAGAACGAACCTTTGGTTGCTCAATTAAACAATGGCATCATTAGAGGACTGTAACATAATATCTTTGCACCATTGATAGATATTGCGAGTTCCCATCTTTTTATTGGATGTTACGCTGAAAAATACTATTCACAATGCGGGCAGGTCGGGCTACTGTAGATGGGGCATGCTGATTGGTATGGACAAGTTGCCCCGATGGGCTTGTTTCCATGCTGTAAGACACTATGCTGTGCAAATTACTCTTTGTAAAATAGATCAATAAACTTTTTGCTCTGTAGTTCATCTAAAATATTAGACTTTAAACATTTCATGTTGTATAACATTTCTAACATAATAACTTTCCCAACAACGTGTGTAAAAATCAAGACCCGAGACTGCAGATTCTGGAATGTGCAGCAACTAACAATCTAATGGAGGAACCCAGTGGTTCAAGCAGCATTTTTTTTTTCTCTTCTGTCTGCATCCATCCATCATTCACCTGCCTCTGCTTCACATCTCCACCCCTCTCCCTCCCCTACTTAGCTCCATGTGTCATCGCTCCCCAGTCCACCAATCACCTCTTACTTCTGTCTCGCCCTCATTATACTGGTCATCTCCATTCTCAGTCCGAATGCAAGGTGTCAGCCCAAAACATTGACCATTCCTTTCCAACCACAACTGCTGGTTGACCTACTGAGTTCTTCCAGCAGATTGTTGGTTGTTGTTTATAAGATAACTTGCGATTTAAAAAAAAAATCAAATTTGACAAAAAGGCTCGTACCTCAATGTATTTATTAATATCAATAATTGTGGAGATTGAAAAAAAAGTTGACTGGTTGGCTGTTTGGAGGGAATCATAGATAGATGGGTACATTGGCAAGTCTATAGAACAAGAGAATGTTTTTTGAATAGAACCGACAAATGTATTTACAAAATATAATCAATTGGAAAAGAAAACTGGTCGTGTTTGGTTGAAATACTGTAAGTAATGAGGTAAATTGGTCTTAAAAAGGGGTACTATAGGACATATTGCCTTTATACAGTACCTTTCACACAGTACTGCAACCTTCCCCCCCATTGACGAACTGTGCACTGCAAGGGCCAGGAAGCCTCTCACCCTGGTCACAGATTTTTTGAAGTACTTCCCTCTGGGAGGTGAGACCGGGCTACTATCTAAATGGCGTCATAATAATAATAATAATAATAATAATATATTTTATTGTCATTGCACATAAGCGCAACAAGATTTGGTATGCAGCTTCCATCCGATATCATAACATAAATAACTAATAAAATTTAGAATTAGATACGCCGAGAACATGGATTGTAAAAAGAACAGTAAAATAGTCAAAACAGTTCAAACAGACTAAAGTGCAGATGTGTCTGTGCGACATGACCATCCGAGGGAGACAGTCCAGGGGGGGGTGGGAGGTACTCAGCAGGGCCGGTTCATAGCCGCTATAGCTCTGGGAATGTTGGGAAAAGGAGAAGTACAACGAGATCTGGGGGTCCTTGTTCATCAGTCTATGAAAGTAAGCGTGCAGGTACAGCAGGCAGTGAAGAAAGCGAATGGCATGATGGCCTTTATAACAAGAGGAATCGAGTATAGGAGCAAAGAGGTCCTTCTGCAGTTGTACAGAGCCCTAGTGAGACCACATCTGGCTTATTGTGTGCAGTTTTGGTCCCCTAATTTGAGGAAGGACATTCTTGCTATTGAGGGAGTGCAGCGTAGGTTTATAAGGTTAATTTCCGGGATGGCGGGACTGTCATATGCTGACAGAATGGAGCGGCTGGGCTTGTACACTCTGGAGTTTCGAAGGATGAGAGGATCTTATTGAAAAATATAAGATTGTTAAGGGTTTGGACACGCTAGAGCAGTAAACATGTTCCCGATGTTGGGGGAGTCCAGAACCAGGGGCCACAGTTTAAGAATAAGGGGTAAGCCATTTAGAACGGAGACGAGGAAACACTTTTTCTCAGATAGTTGTTAGTCTGTGGAATTCTCTGCCTCAGCGGGCGGTGGAGGCCGGTTCTCTGGATACTTTCAAGAGAGAGCTAGATGGGGCTCTTAAAGGTAGCAGAGTCAGGGGATATGAGGAGAAGGCAGAAATGGGGTACTGATTGGGGATGATCAGCCATGATCACGTTGAATGATGGTGCTGGCTCAAAGGGCCGATTGGCGTACTCCTGCACCTATTGTCTATTGTCTATTGTCTATCAAAGCCACCACAGCCAGACATAAAAACAGCTTTTTTTCCCCACGAGCAGTAGCTCTACTCAACAGCCAAAAGTCTGTAGCCTCTTTTTACTCTGGTACTTTATTTTCACATGTTTAAATTACAATGTGTTATTTTTAATTGTCTGTTATATAATGTGTTTTTACCATGTGCGAGCAAAGCACCGTCAAATTCATTGTATTTATTGATACTTGGCCAATAGATTTATTCTGACTTCTGACTTCTAAAATGTCTCGGGTGATGTTAAAGGATCATGCAAAGTTTAGTATCAAATCACAGGAGATATTAATAATCATAACCTTAAGTCGATCAAGAATCTACTCTTATCTTCAATGATAAAATTAGTCACAGCAATCGAGAAAGACTGATTTGAAGGAATGGCCTAAACAGTGGACAAGCTACATATGACAAATGACCCATTCTACTGAAGTGGCATAAATAACAACATTAGAAGACATTCCGCAGCCTATTTTCTGCTGGGAGCTCTTTCAGTCAATTGCATCAGAAGAAAGTTGGAATGTAATATATTTGTGGCATCGAGAGTAGGCTATGTTGTGCAAAAAGAAAATCTTAATGTACAACCTTTATTTTAAATAGTGTAACTCCTGAGGTGGTTAACCCATTTCACAGCTTTTCAGTTTCTACCATAGAAATGCCTTGTACACCTTGTGCTGCAGTTGAAAAATAAATGTGAAATGGGTTTCTTTGAACTAATTGAAAATCGAATGTCTTTTTATTCTTGTGATGTATGTCATTGATAAGTTGGTATGCTGTCCCTTTTGTTTTAGAATGCAGTCTGGCTTTTTATCAGAGTGGATTTGATTTTTGTTTTTTGGAAGCTGTACTAGACCTTATGCTGTAGTGATTTTATTCTCTGTATAAGTCTTTATTCTTTTCTTGTATTTTTAAATTGTCACATTGGCAACTTTCTAATAGTGCTATGTACATTTATGTTCAGCTGGGAAATTTCACAGCAGGATATAGAGATAACTATTTTGCACCTTGGTGACTGTGTTTGTGAAGCAATTATCAAATTTTCAACCAGTTACCAAACCTGGAAGCAGACCAAATGAAAATGCAAAGAATAAGACTGCACATGATTTGAATAGGATAAGTTATCAAGAAGATTCAGAATAGGAAGTAACAAAACTGCTGGGTGAAGAATTAGAATGTAGGAAATTAAGTTGTCGATAGAGTCCACAAAATCTGGGAACTTACATACAGTAGGAACTGGAAGAAAGATGGCAATCGTCCAAAGCAGTGTGGTGTTCTAAGCTGAAATATTTTAAGATAATGTTCTCCATTTTGAGTTCCCAATGCAATAAGTTTCCACATAGCCAATAGATTGTAATGAGCTCAACATCAACATTTAGAAAGCTAGACTGATACTGTATTATTAGATTCTGCAGTTCCACTTCAAGCATCAAATTACACGTAAATGCTTAAATATATCTCTAGTCTGGAATGAGAAATAGATGATAATATTTCACATAATTTGATACCTTGACCCTGCTTTGAACTCTGGGAAAGCTTGTACTGAAAATAATTCCCTGTTTAATTTATGACTGTACTCCTGCTGCATTTTCATTGGCCGCAAATCTGATTGTCTGATTTGACGTATTGTGAATTAATCTTGAATGATTTGACCCTTGGATTTTATTTGATCATTTCAAATTATTCCCAAATTAACTGAAATACACTGGTCTGAAGAAAAAGGTAATGTTAATATGGACATTACTTGGTGTTGTTGTAACTCATTGCGTAGAGGCTATTATCACCCAGAATAAGTTAATTTGCCCCCTTATTTCCCTTGGCTTTAAATTGTGAATGACGGTAGATAAAGCAGGACCAGCTGAGCAATTTTAAGTTGAGCTCAGCGCTATGGGATTGAAATGAAATCATGGAACAGGTTAATTTGCTAAATACCAAATCATTTTGTATTCAGTCATTGTTTTTACTTTACGGATGGATCAGCTCTTGATTACTTAACAAGTGTTAATTTTATTTCAATCAGGAATTGGACGCGATTTCCACATTTAGCTGGGACTGTAAAGAATCTCCAGTTAGCCCAAGAGATTCAGACCCAGTGGAAGAACTGGGGCCTAGATTCAGTTGAATTGGCTCAATATGATGTCTTGTTGTCCTACCCAAATAAAAGTAATCCTAATTACATCTCTATCACCAATGAGAATGGATATTCAGTAAATGCAAGATGTTTCACTTTAGAGATTTTGCTTCATCTATTTTTGGTTAATCTGAAGTTTTGCACAAATCGTAGCTTATTTTCCATATCATCGCTACATTTTTATAAATGCTTTTATAAATAACTTGCAATTCCACTGATTTTAGTTTAGTTTCCAAATTTAAACCATGCATTCAACTGGATGACCATTTTTACCAAATCAGCTGATTGGGTTTGTGAGAGTAAAAGGTATTTGTTTCCACTCGTGGTATAGGAGCAGGATCATAATTGCCATCCAGTTACTTCTATGCAATTGCATCATGAAACCGCCATTAGATTTGTTCGTGAAATTAGGGAGTGATAATAAATGTTTGATGATCAATAAATGAAAATCAAAACAAAAACTGCAGACGCTAGAATTAAATAAAAACGCAAAATGCTGAAAAGACTGAGAAGGTCAGGCAGCATCCATGGAATGAGAAATAATCAAAACTCTTTTAATTTTAGTATATATTACCAAATAGCAAGTAAGAAACTCAATTGAGGAATGTCCTATTCCTGGATATTCATGGAGCAGAAAGCAATTATGTGCATGTGATACATAAAAGTTGAAGGTGCTTTCGGACATCAACAAATATAATGAAGTCACAAGCCTGTATCATCTGCACATTTAGGTAAGAGAGGGCGATGTGTAGAGAGAGCCTTTTAAATTGTGTCATTGACTTGCACAGTAGTGGATGGCAGAAGTATTGTAAATATCTCCAGTGCAGTGTGGAAATAGCCGATAGTTTGTATGTCATGGCTGCAGCCACAGGGACTAACATTTTTGCTTCTTGAATGCTCTGGGTGATGTGATGCAAAGTTCATAGTTCTTAAGGTGACAGTGATCGCCAACCTTTGAATATTTCAGAGATGTGGTCAGTCTACAGACCACAGTGGCCTCAGAGCACTGGAGGTGTATCACCAGTGCTATCTTTACTAAACTTTCCAAACCACTAACACGATAACGCAAACACAGATTTGTGATTAGTACGGGTGTCAGGGGTTATGGGGAGAAAGCAGGTGAATGGAGTTGAGAGGGAAAGATAGATCAGCCAACATTGAATGGGCCAAATGGCCTAATTCTGCTATTCTCAACTATTGAAACAGTAATTAATCACATGGTATTACAGGGCTCCAAATTAGCGGTTGCTTGGGTGCCAATGGCAATCTACAGTCCCGCCGGGCAACCTAAAAGCCATGCCATTTTGCCCGGCTTGGCAAGCACCCGGGACACCTATCATTTAATTCTGAGCGGGCCCCCTCTCTGTCTCTCTGTCTCTGTCACTCTCCATCTCCGCCCGCCGACCGTGTCCGGGTCTCGGCTCTCGGGTCTCGAGTCTCCGCTCCGCATGGCAGCACATCATCGGCCGTGGTTGTAAGCATGTGCCGCCCTGCACATGCACACTGCCACGGCAACTGATTGGCGTCAGCCACTTTCTCCCTCCCTTTGCATTGTGGGAGATCTGGCCACCATTGCTCTCCGGTTGCCACCTCACCGCGACCGCTGAAAACCAACGCAGAATCACTGCCTGGATCTGGAGTAACTCCCTGGAGTAACTCTTGCTTCTTGGTTACCTGACCCTCCAAAAATATTCCAAATGGGATTTAAACTGGTGGACGCACCACCACCAAACTCCAAACTCTGAAAAGTAACAGCCTATTATTATTGTGTATATATATGGTCTAGGGTATATAGACACACTGAACTTTTATCTCCTGTTCTGTATTATGTTTACATATTCTGCTGTGCTGCAGCAAGCAAGAATGTCATTCCCTATCTGGGACACATGACAATAAAACTCTCTTGACTCTTGACTGGGACTTAAGCAAAAAATCTTCAGACTGATGTGAGGGGGAGGGGGGGGGGAGAAAAAAAGGAAGAGGCAGAGACTGGGCTGAGGGAGACCTGGGAAGCGGAGGCGAAAGCAGGGACTACCTGAAATTGGAGGTCAATGTTCATACAGCTGGGGTGTAAACTATCCAAGCAAAATATGAGGTGCTGCTCCTCCAATTTACAGTGGGCCTCACTCTGGCCATGGAGGAGGCCCAGGACAGAAAGGTTGGATTCGGAATGGGAGGGGGAGTTGAAGTGCTGAGCCACCGGGAGATCAGGTTGGTTATTGCGAACCGAGCGGAGATGTTGGGCGAAGCGATCGCCAAGCCTACGCTTGGTCTCACCGATGTAGGGCAGCTGACACCTAGAGCAGCGGAGGCAATAGATGAGGTTGGAGGAGGTGCAGGTGAAGACTGCTTGGGTCCTTGAATTGAGTCAGGGGGGGTAAAGTGACAAGTTAAGCATTTCCTGCAGTTGCAAGGGAAAGTGCCGGGAGAGGGGGTGGTTTGGGTGGGAAGGGACGAATTGACCAGGGAGTTACGGAGGGAGCGGTCTCTGCAGAAAGCAGACAGGGGAGGAGATGGAAAGATGTGACCAGAGGTGGGATCCCGTTGGTAGACAAAGCTGGAGAAAATCAGCGGTTGAGGCAGCATCTATGGAGCGAAGGAATAGGCGACGTTTCGGGTCGAGACCCTTCTTCAGACTGATGTCGGGAGGGGTGGGGGGTGGGAAAAAGAAAGGAAGAGGCGGATACAGTAGGCTGTGGGAGAGCTGGGAAGGAGGGAGAAAGGAAGGACTACCTGAAATTGGAGAAGCCAATGTTCATACTACTGGGGTGTGAACTACCCAAGCAAAATATGAGGTGCTAATTTGTGGTGGGCCTCACTCTGGCCATGGAGGAAGCCCAGGACAGAAAGGGCGGATTCGGAACGGGAGGGGGAGTTGAAGTGCTGAGCCACCGGGAGATCAGGTTGGTTATTGCGAACTGAGTGTAGGTGTTGTGCGAAGCGATTGCCAAGCCTGCACTTGAGCTCACCGAGGTTGATCATACGCTGAATAATCCAACCAGATTTTTGTTTGGAAGTGGAAAGAGATAATAGAAATTGCATTAATTGCAACGTGTAAAAAGAGTTGAGATACTGTATTATAATTTTGCTGCATGTCATTGTGGTATATATCATGTCTTGATTGGTGAATATGTTTAGTTTGCGACATTATTTGAAGCAGAAATAATATGTGAATGCTTCATTGACCATAATTCCGACTGGTAACTACACACTTCGTCCGAGCACATTATCGCACGCGTCATGTAAGCCGTCTTAAATGACCACCAAAACTGTCATTTGGCAACCTAAAAAGCTGCTGAGGTTGCCCGGCTGGCAACAGGGAAAAAAAGTTGTGAGAGCCCTGTATTATCTAAGAGATTAAAGAGTTTAAAATCTTAATGTGCTTTGAATTCAAGGAGATTCTTCCAAAATGACTGTTGGTGCTAATGGGTCAGTTCCTCCCTAGCCTACTGCTACTGTGCAAGTCAGTGAAGAATCCTCCAGGGTGTTTTCTTAATTTCCTGTTTCTCTTCACATCCTTGGTGACGGCCCTATCCTGCCTCTGCTCTCACCTCACCCATTGATTAAATTCTTGCTGCTTTTCCATAGTCCTCTCTGGCCTCTTGGATCACTTCAGCTCCCTCAACAATCTGCACGTGTCGGAGACCGAAGCTGCAATGGTGATTATTCAGCTCAACCAACAGACATTCTCCTTGAGACAGAATCTCCTTGAATTCAAAGCACATTGAGATTTTAAACTCTTTAAGCACTTAGATAATATCATGTGATTAATTAGTTTCAATAGTTTCAATTACATTGTTTATTTCAACATTTTGGGTGTTGGTATGTGGCTTCATAGAATTACATTTTTGTAATGGAAGCACATATCAAGTGACAAGAATGCCTCTGCATATTCATACACCTTTATTGAGAATCCAGACACCCGAAACAACTGCCTTTTACTATTGCATTGAGAGATAGTTTGCTTTGCGGTCAATGGTGTTTATTCATGCAGTTATCCTTGTCCTGGTTTGAACACCAGTTTTTGTTCGTATTAACTGGTTGTTACCATATAACTCCTGAATTGAAATTGACATTCAGTCGGGTGGCACAGCAGTAAAGTTACTGCCTTACATCGCCAGAGATCCGGGGTCATTCCCAACTACGGGTGCTGTCTATACGGAGTTTGTACATTCTTCCCGTGATCGTGTGGTTTTTCTCCGAGATCTTCAGTTTCTTCCCACACTCTAAAGACCTACAGGTTTGTAGGTTAATTGGCTTGGGGAATAAATGTAAAATTGTTCGTAGTGTGTGTAGGATAGTGTGGGGATCGTTGGTCGGCAGACTCGGTGGGCCGAAGGGCTTGTTTCAGCCCTGTAACTATGAACTAAACCTAAAAATCTGTGTGCCTCCACCCCATTGATTATCTCCGTTGAGCTTGAAAATGGGCGGTATGGACATTTTTAGATGCATTATAACAATGTAAATTTCTAGCACTGACGTTCAATCTGAACAATTGCTACTCATACTCATAGCTGATGGTAAAGAAGATAAGGATGTAATAAATAGAAGCAGGAAAAAGTCACATGATACCAGCTAAATCTTCTGTTTGCTAAGAAATTGGCTGATCTTTGCATCAAGCCATGCTCAATCATTTGAATATCCTAGTTTCCAAAGATCTATTGATTTCAGCCCCTTGTATTTCCTGAACTGAGCATTCACAACACTGCGGAGGAGAGTTTCAAACAAACACGGTCCTCTGAGTAAATTATTTCTCAGAATTATTACATACGTAATAAACTGTATGTTCTGTGTAAGAACAAACCAGCTCCTGGTCCCAGCAATGAATTGATGTCACAGTTAACTGAGTATTGTATAAACATCTTATCAAGGTGATCACTTGCAATGTATCTTACCAAGTCTTTCCAGTTTTTTCATCTCTCATTCTAATGAAATGTAATTCTGCAAACTCATTTGCAAATTAAATAAAATATTGGCAATATGGTATTTGCTTCATAATTTGACTGGATAGACTCGGCTTGTACACGCTAGAATTTAGAAGATTGAGGGGGGATCTTATAGAAGCTTACAAAATTCTTAAGGGGTTGGACAGGCTAGATGCAGGAAGATTGTTCCCAATGTTGGGGAAGTCCAGAACAAGGGGTCACAGTTTAAGGATTAAGGGGAAAGTATTTTTGGACCGAGATGAGAAAAACATTTTTCACACAGAGAGTGGTGAATCTGTGGAATTCTCTGCCACAGAAGGTAGTTGAGGCCAGTTCATTGGCTATATTTATGAGGGCGTTAGATGTGGCCCTTGTGGTTAAAGGGATCAGGGGGTATGGAGAGAAGGCAGGTATGGGATACTGAATTGGATGATCAGCCATGATCATATTGAATGGCGGTGCAGGCTCGAAATTCTCTCCATAATACAAAGAAATGCATTTTTTCATCATGCTATCAAGTAATCTGCCGTTTTATTTATGCACAGGGGGACGGTCTATGTTAATTATGGATGTTATGAGGACTTCACCTGGCTGGAGAGGGAAATGGGTCTTAACTGCACTGGAAAAATTGTAATTGCCAGATATGGGAAAATCTTCAGAGGAAACAAGATACAAATTGTTCCTAATATGGCCCCAGCTTTGGTTTTGCACAATACCAATTATCAAATGAAAATAAGGTTATTTTTTGAGGAGGAAAAGTGGGTGAAGTAGAAGCTTAAGGAATAGCATGTTTATAGTAATGTTTGTGCTCTTTAATAACCAGATCTTCACATATTAGAAGTTGTGATCGTAAGACGTAGAGATGTTTTAATGCATTCAGAGGTGTATTTATCCCATTTCAGTTGAGTCACTAATTAATTTCAACAATACCATTATATATATTTATGCTACAGGTATGCAGCTGTTGTATTTCATACCACATTGAAGTTAACTGCTTTCTTTGGGAGGGGGCAGGGACTTGCTCAAGTATCTGATCTGCAGATCTGGAGTACAGCTGAAACTGAAGGCTTAAAAGAATAAGAACATTGTTCTTCCTCCAGAGATTCTGTCTGACCAGCTGAGTTGCTCCAGTTCTTTTTTTAAAAATATTTTATTTTATTAGAAGTAAGTACAGTCATATGGCACCAAAGTGCCTAATATATATTTTCATAATACATTTTATGTACAACTTCTTTTTTTTTTTTGTTACATTGAAAAAAGATTAGAATAAGAAAAAGAAGTTAGATAGTAAAGGATAGAAAGATGTGAAATATATAGTGTGTGAAAAAAGAAAACGAGTAAATGAAGAAAGTTGAGAGAGAAAATAGAGAAAATAAAATAAAATAAAAAAGAAAAGGAGATCATTATTTATAATCTTGACCAACCCTCGTCCAGTCCTGAAACAGTTATTTTTTACAATTGTGTTGCACCATATGATTCCAAAAAAACGACGAATGGAGACCAACTCGTTATGAATTGGTCTGATTTATCCATTAGGAGGAATCGCATTTCCTCAAGATGAGCGGTGTCCAACATACTTGCAATCCACATTTTAAGCGTTGGTATTGATGTACCCTTCCAAAATTTAAGAATTAATTTTTTTGCTATTATTAAACCATAGTTAAGGAATAGATTTTGAGATGTGTTCAATTTATTCCCATCTTCCATTACACCAAATATAATCGTTTCAGTATTAGGTTCCATTCTTGTCTTGAATAATTTTGTAAATATTTCAAAAATATCATTCCAAAATCTATAAAGTTTTATGCAGGAAACTAAGGAGTGTGTTATAGTTGCCTTTTGGGCTAGACATTTATCACAAGTGGCGGATATATTTGGATAAAATTTGTTCAATCTTGTTTTTGAATAATATAATCTATGTACAATTTTAAATTGAATTAAATTATGTCTTACATTTATTGAACATTGGTGAATATATATCAGGTATTTTTCCCATTTAACCTTCGTAATTTTTATCATTAGTTCCCGTTCCCACTCTTCTCTAAGTACCTCTGTCGATGGTAGGTCTATATTTAGAATACTATTATATAAATATGATATTAATTTTTGTGAGTCAACTTCAATATTCATTGCTTCTTCCAATAAGTCAGGAGTTACTTTTTGATATCCTTGTATATATTTTTTCACGAAATCGCAAATCTGAAGCTATTTAAAATATTGGTTGTTTTTCAATTTAAATTTTAATTGTAGTTGTTGGAATGATAGTAGGTTTCCCATTTCGTACATATCCCCGATCCTTCTAATTCCGAGACGTTCCCATTGGTTATATGTCTTATCAATAAGAGATGGTTTAAATAAAGGGTTATTCGCTATTGGCATTAACAGTGATAGATTTCTTAATTTTAAAGATAATTTTATTTGTTTCCAAATTCTTATTGTACCATATATAATTGGGTTCTTCTTATATATTGTGTTATTCAGTTTTTTTGGGGAGAAGAGGATCGTTCCTATATTACAAGGATGGCAATCCTCCTTCTCCATTTTTATCCATTCTGTCTGTTGGGTAGAACTATCCAACCAATAAATCATATTCTTAATATGCACTGCCCAGTAATAATACATAAAATTCGGAAGTGAAAGTCCCCCGACCTCTTTTGGTTTACATAAGTGTTTTTTTGTGATTCTATGTGATCTATAGTCCAAAAAATATAATTAGTAATATTAGATTCTAATTTAAAAAATATATATTTTGGTATATATACCGGTATAGATTGAAATAGGTATAGTAATTGTGGTAGGAAGATCATTTTTATTGCATTTATTCTACCTAATAATGATAAGGGAAGTGTTTTCCAAAATTTAATCAACGTATTAAGTTTATTTAATAAAGGTATGAAATTAGCGTTGAATAATGCTTTATATTTTCTAGTAATCTGAATACCCAAATATTTAAAATTTTCTGTTGCGATTTTAAAGGGGAACTTCAGTAAGTGTGTAGGTTCTTGAGGTTTTAATGTCATGATTTCACTTTTATTCCAGTTTATTCTATATCCAGAAAAAGACCCAAATTCCTCTATTAAGTTTAATAAATTTGGTATGCTCGTTTGTGACTTTGTAATATATAAAAGTATATCGTCTGCATATAATGAGATTTTATTCTTTGAGTCCCTGGTATTATAGCCCTGAATATTCGGATGAATTCTTATACTTTCAGCCAGGGGTTCTATCATAACGGCAAATAGCAGGGGTGATAGTGCACATCCCTGCCTATTACCCCTTGATAGTTGAAATTTTTGAGATAACATGTTATTAGTTAAAATTCTTGCCATTGGTTTATCATATAATAATTTTACCCATGTTATAAAATTCTCTCCCATATTAAATTTTTGTAGTACTTTATATAAGTATTGCCACTCTACCTGATCAAATGCTTTCTCTGCATCCAAAGAAATAATTGATATATCTTCTTCCTCTACTTTATGCGAGTACATTATATTAAACAGGCGTCTCAGATTATTAAATGAGTATCTTTTAGGTATAAACCCCGTTTGATCAGGATTTATCAATTTACTAATATATTTGCTTAATCTTCTTGCTAAAATCTTTGCTAAAATTTTCTGATCTGTATTTAAAAGTGATATAGCTCTGTACGAGCCCGGATCTTCTAAATCTTTATCTTTTTTTGGAATAAGCGTAATAGTTGATTCTGTTAGTGTTTCAGGTAGTTTGTTTTCTTTAAAAGCATGGGAGTATAAATTAAATAAATAAGGGGTTATTATCTCCTGAAATTTTTTATAAAATTCATTATTAAAACCATCTGGTCTTACCATTTTTCAGCGATTTTATTGTTTCACCTATTTCTTTGATTGTAATTTGAGCTCCTAGTTCCTCTTGTTCCAAAAGGTCCAGTATTGGAAGATTACAGTTATCTAGAAAAAAAATTATTTTACTATCTTCTATTTTAATTTTAGATGTATATAAATTTTGGTAAAATTGGGCAAATCTATTATTAATATCTTTAGGTAGTATTAGTAATTCACCTTTCTCTGATTTAATTTTGGTTATAGTATTTTCCTTTTCTTGTTTTTTCAATTGGCGAGCTAAAAGCTTATGTGGTTTGTCACCAAACTCAAAATGTTCCTGTTTTGTAATTGAGTTGCTCCAGTTCTTTGTGTCATTTTTTTGTAAACTTGCATCTCCAGTTCCTTATGCCTAAAATATTTGTTTCTATCAGTTTGAGTAACCAAAACATCCCATCTATCTTCTCTCTAATACTATTTTAGTTCCAATTATCAGTACAGATTCATAATTTGGGAAGATTTTACCATTTGTATTTGATTCTCTGTATATGGTGAGCACTGGCAAGGCCAGCATCCAGTGTCCTTTCACCCTTCACACCTTTAAGAAGCTGATCTGGGCCACATGAACCACTGTAGGGTGAAAAAACCCCATTGGAAATAAAAGGCTTTATTTGGTGACCCAATGATGATGATCATCTCAACTAATTAAAAATCAAAATATTAACTAAATAACTATTAGCCTCACATACCATTTAAAAATAGATTTGTATATAGTTGAATTCCAGAAAGTAATTATAATAAAACTGTTTCCATCAACATGAAGGTTAAGGATTCAGCACAAATGGAAATGTGATTTTTTTTCCAATCCAGACAATTAACGTTAATTTAAGAATGATTCATTTGCCTCCAAAGACATGCTGAGTTTCTCCTGCAATTTGTTTGTTTTTGCAATTTCTTTATCCTGTTTGAGATAACTTGAGATTTTACTTTATAGATACAGCGCGGAAACAGGCCTTTCGCCCACCGAGTCCATGTCGACCAGCGATCACCTCATACAGTAACACTATCTTACACACTAGGGACAATTTTACAGTTCTACCGAAACCAATTAAACTACAAACCTGTACATCCTCAGAGTGTGGGAGGAAACCAGAGCACCTGGCAAAAATCCAAGTGGTCACAGAGAGAATATACAAACTCTGTATAGACATCAACCATAGTCAGGATGGAATCCGGGCCGCTGGTGCTGCAAGGCAGCAACTCTACCGCTGCTCCATTGTACCGCCCAGCATTGGGTTATTTCTTATTTTCTCCACCCACCAGCTGGCCTTTCGTTATCACGAGCTCCTGTGAAGTTCAGGGAGAATCACCTACACTGAGAATGTCTTTAGGAAAGAGAGACCAAGAGAAGCAAGATTTGGAAGAATAGCTTTAGTTTTGCTGGGAAATGCTAGGTTGTCATATTTTTCCCCCAAGACTGGAAAGGACTGAGAAGAACGGAGGATGAGAGAAAGAATTTTGAATGTTTTGAGTGTGTCTGCAGCATGCGACTCAGATGTTGCAAGAATATTAGCCCACACAGGCTGCAGTATGGTTGTCTGTTGATTGATGGTTAGGTACAGCATTCTTACTGCTGGTTATTTCTGTTTTCAAGTCTCCACTGATCCCGTAGACCTTATAGTAGATACCCAATTCTTCTTCCATTGTTGAGTGCTCGGGAATTGAATATTCCATAAAGCAAGTCCAAACATAATTTTCGAACATTAAATTGGTGTTCTCGTCAGAACAGAGAAGTTGTTAATAATTTAAATCAAATTTATAAGGAAGCTTGGTTGAATAGATAAGAATAAATAATTTCCAGTTGCAGGTAGATCTGTAACTGTGGCCATTGATGTAAGATGATAAAATGTAAGCATATATATACATGGTGGTAGAAGAAGAAAACATAGCAATTGAATTGTAATAGGTTCATAAATCTCTGTAAGGGAGCATTGAATTTGTATCATGATCAATGCACAACAAAATATTCTAAGATGTGATTCAGAATATATACATGCTGTAATGAGGTGATAACATATGTATGCAAATACATAGAAGTGGGACTAAGCCATTCAGCCCTCCATGCTTTTCTCTGCCCTTGAGTATGATGATGGCTGAAGTTTTTTTAATTCAATGCCACGTTCCTGTACAAACACTATATTGATTAATTCACATTATCCAAAGATCAATTGATTGTCTAATCTTATTTTTGCCTTAAAGGGCTTTCTCACGGTGCGACCTGAGGCAGGACTTAACAAGAGTTTAACATCGTGGGAACCTTCTGCGATAGCAGTACGGCATTCGTGGACCACCGAGGACCTCCGTGGCGCTAACGGAAGGTAGTCGTGTAACTTTGTAAGGTCGGGAGAAAATTCAAACATTTTTGAATTTCTCCAAGAGTGACTTGAGCAGCGTTGCAACATTGTATGAACGCAGATGCCAGTGCGATATCCGTGCGATATCCGTAATGACTCTTGCGGGTACCGTGGGAACTAAACCTGGAAGCTTGACAGAAGGGACATAAGGTGAGTAAAAAAGGTGGTCTCAATATCGCCAATGGACCATGTGTCCATCGAGGACGTCCTACCTAATTGTCATTGTTTGAGAATCTTTATCACAGTAAAAAGACTTGCAGAGATGCCTCTCAGAAAAGCGCAAAGAAAGGGGTCAAAGAAAGTCAGAAAGTTTTTAGCCATGCAGGTAAATGAGGAGGAAACTCAGCAAGAGAGACAGGTGGAGAGGCAAGAGGAGATGCCAGAGATACCACTGCCTGTGGGCTCCTTGGAGCAGGGAGAGGGTGATCAAGGTGGATTTGAGATTGCCTCCCCAGTAGTGAGTATCTATAAGAATATATTAGTTTATGTACAGGAGAACAATTTAATGTTATCCATGATTTAAAAACATACAAAGCTACAGATGTAAAAGTGCTGTTTTTGCAGTTTCCTATAATTTATCTTATAAAAGTCTGTCTGTTCCCTGCAAAAACAGCACTTTTACATCTGTAGCTTTGTATGTTTTTAAATCATGGATAACATTAAATTGTTCTCCTGTACATAAACTAATATATTCTTATAGATACTCAATTGGGGAGACAATCTCAAATCCACCTTGATCACCCTCTCCCTGCTCCAAGGAGCCCACAGGCAGTGGTATCTCTGGCATCTCCTCTTGCCTCTCCACCTGTCTCTCTTGCTGAGTCTCCTCCTCATTTACCTGCATGGCTAAAAACTTTCTGACTTTCTTTGACCCCTTTCTTTGCGCTTTTCTGAGAGGCATCTCTGCAAGTCTTTTTACTGTGAAAAAGATTCTCAAACAATGACAATTAGGTAGGACGTCCTCGATGGACACATGGTCCATTGGCGATATTGAGACCACCTTTTTTACTCACCTTATGTCCCTTCTGTCAAGCTTCCGGGTTTAGTTCCCACGGTACCCGCAAGAGTCATTACGGATATCGCACGGATATCGCACTGGCATCTGCGTTCATACAATGTTGCAACGCTGCTCAAGTCACTCTTGGAGAAATTCAAAGATGTTTGAATTTTCTCCCGACCTTACAAAGTTACACGACTACCTGCCGTTAGCGCCACAGAGGTCCTCGGTGGTCCACGAATGCCGTACAGCTATCGCAGAAGGTTCCCACGATGTTAAACTCTTGTTAGTCTTGCTTCAGGTCGCACCGTGAGAAAGCACCATTACTCTTGAATGTAAATCAGTGCATGAATGTAAAGAAATTAATAGAAAATCCTGTCAGCTTGGTGTTTTTTTGTTTAAATTAAAGCCCTTTCAAAAATAAACACAATCTTCTTTTGAATAATCATTGACTTGTATACTAACGAAACTTGGTGCCGATGTTACTTGTATGATGGATCTGAAATGTGTTATTTTTGAGGACTTTAATTGAAAGCGGACATTTAGTAATCATGTAAGATTATTACCAAGGTCAATAACAAATTGCCAAAAAGTAGCTTAAAATAGATCAGATGTTTTTGAAAGGAATATATATTTTTAACAGTGTATATTTTTTCTTATCTTCAGAATATGCATTCAGATTGAATGTAGCTATTGGCCTTCCCGAAATTCCTGTTCACCCAATCGGCTATCAAGATGCGGAACAGTTGCTGCGGTAAGTTGTTTGAAAGTTGTCCAAAGTTATTACAAAACTGGGTCAGATGTTCTACACTACAAATGTAGGATTTCAATTCGCCATCACGGATTAGTAGTATTTCCAGGTTAATCTTCTTCTTTCGTGTCCATCTTCTATCTTTCAAATGTTGACATCACTGTCATCGTCCATCCTGAAAAGGACACAAGCTTCCAGCGACAATCAGTGGGAGCCATCACTTGTTGCAATAAATGATGGTGGTAGCAGAATTAGCTCAGGAAATTTCCAGTTTCTAGCCCCACGACGTGGACACTTCTGCTATGGGGCCTCCAGATTAATAGGTTAATTAGTGATATAACAATGCCAGCAGACATTTTTGTTGTACCGAATTTGATTACATCAAAAGCAAGTAATGCATGTATTATTTGAAAAACTACATGTAAGGTGTGTTTCTGAATTCTACAAGCAATTTCTCATTGCACTTATGACTATTGTGTCAATAAAAAACAAATTGTCTTAAAGCATGTTCCAAAAGCACAGTCTATTCACGTTTTAATAATTGTGGTACTTGGTACTTGGTACTAGAAATGTAGATGTTTGTTTTCCAGACACAAGAGGAATTCCTGCAAATTTGAAAGATTTAACCAGGTCATACTTGCTAAATGAGAGTTTTTCCTATATTTTATCAAATTAAGAAATTGCCTTGAGAATGTAATTGTGGCCTCTGTAAAACATTGATGAAAAATGATTGGTGAAAACGGCCTTGACTACCCGTAGATGCTTTAAGATTCATTTATGGGATGTAACACTGGCAAAACCAGCATTTAGTGACTGACCTCAGTTACTCTTGAGAAAGTTGTTGCCTTGGACAGTAATAACCTGCTTGATGAAAGTGCTGCTGACATTGTTCTGCTAGATGGTACAGTTGGCAGGATTTGTGTGGATGGCATACTAATTAGATGTGCAGTCTTGTTCTGGATGATTTCAAGCTGCTTGAGTGTTATTGGAGCTGCACACGTTGAACCAACAACAGTGTATTCCATCTCTCCTGTCTTGTGTCAGGAAGATGGTGGACAAACTTTGAGAAGAGGATCACTGCAGAATATTTAACATCTGTGGTGGTTTTTCAGCCACAGTATTAAAGTGGTTGGTCTTTCAGAGGCTCAAGTGTCTCTTCTCAGTTGTGACTGCCCAGGATATTGATGGTTTGGATTTCGTTCACGATAATGCCCTTGAATGTCAACAATGGATAGTTAGATTGTCCCTGGATGCCTTGAGCTTGAGAGAATCAAACGTCATTTGCTATTTTTCAGCTGATTTTAAAAAAAAATGCACTCTTAGCTTTGCTGAATATAATTAGCTTCATTGCTCATCTGAGCCATTGCAAACTGTATAGAATTGAAGACGGTGCAATCGTCAGTAAACATCGCTATTTCTGATCTTTTGAATGAAATGTTGCTGATGAAACAGCTGAAGATGGTTGTACCCAGGGTTTTGCCCCCAAAAAGACTCCTGCAAAAATCTCCTGGAGCTGAATAGAACGAGTGTTCCTTGTTCTGCACCCGATCAAATGCTACCTTGATGCTTAGAGTATTTGCTTTTATCTTGCTTTTAAAATACTGCTCTATCCATAGTTTGACCCAGACTACAATATTGTTCAAAAACATAGAACTGTGCAGCACAGGATCAAGAAGGGTCCCAACCTGAAACGTCACCTATCCATGTTCTCCAGAGATGCTGCCTGACTCACTGAGTTACTCCAGTATTCTGTGTCCTATTGTGTATACCAGCAACTGCAATTCCTTGTTTAAACAGGATTAGGTCCTTTGGCCCAAAATGTCAGTGCTGAACATAATGCCTCTGCATGCATGTTGTCCATATCCCACCATTCCCTGTGTATCCACGGGCCAGCTAAAATCTGAAACACCACTATCATATTTTCTTCCTCCACCACCCATGGCATTGTGTTCCAGGTACTCACCATTCTCAGTGTTTAAAAACCTTTATTTTTTTCTCCCTCTTAAAGCTATACCTGCTAGTATTTGCCATTTAACCCCGAGAAAAAGGTTCTGATGGTTACCTTGCCCATGCCTCTCATAATTTTGTATATTTTTTCAGGTTGTCCCCTCAACCTCCAATGCACCAGAGAAAATATTTCAAGTTTGTCCTACCTCCCCTTGTAGCTAGTACCCTCTAATCCAGGTAACATTCTGGTAAACAACTAATGCACCTTCTCCAAAACAGCCATATCCTTCTTATAATGTGACGATCACCTCCGCGCATAATATTCCAATTGCAGCCTTGCCAAAGTATTGTAAAACTGCAACATAACTTCCTGACTGTTACACTCAATGCCTTGACTTACTAACATACCATATGCCTTCTTTACCACCAAAGCAATTTGTGTTGCCTCGTTCATGGGGCCACAGACATGGACCCCAAGATTGCCCTGTATATCAATACCAGAGATGGCTCCCTCTGCCATTCCGCTGTCCATATCTGTAAATGATCTATTCTTTGACATCCTTCCTCAATATCTGCAGCTCCATCAATTTTGGTGCGATCTGCAAACTTAATAACCAACCCATCTACGCTTACACCAAATCGAATGGTCCTGTTGAAACCAAATCTGAGCATTGGTACGTGTCACATTGGATAGTAATTGGACAGATTTAATTTGCCGTGTTAATGGAGAATATATTTTGACATCGCTCACACTAGCATTGTCAAAATTGCCAGAGAGAATATGGACTAATTGGCAGGTTTTTTAAAGATGAGATAATTTAGCTATAGATCAGATACATTGATCCCTTTAAGAGGAAATGGAACTCAAAACCCAGAATTCCTAAGCTCCCATATACAGTGGAGGAAGCAGCAGAATTAGAGAGTATGTGTTAAATTACAGTGGGGAAGGAAAGGCAACATCAGGAGCAAAAGGATAAAATGAGAATGTTGATGGCTGACATAAGGGATTCTAAAGTTCTTCCAAAGACATATTGACAGTAAAAAAATGAAGAGAGAGGTGTAAACTATTCAGGATCACGGATGGAGATCCTAAATGAGATCCTGTTTATCTAGGGAAAGGACTTTGTCAAAGACACAGTATGTGGAGGATATTGAAAGAGGTAACCGTCAATAAAGAGGAAATACTAGAAAGGGTGGAATCGGTTTCCATGTCGTCTCTTAGCAGGCAGCAGAATATTTGCAAAAACTGCTAGTAGTGATTCATGGCAATGGATTTGTTTTAAGTTATAAAACAGTTGTGTAACCGCTATTTTTATTTAATTTCATTGCTCACTCTCTTCAATAGACATCTGGGAGGAACTCCAGCTCCCAGTGAATGGAAAGGACACATGAATGTTTCTTACAACATTGGACCTGGCTTCAAGGACAATTACTCCTCACAGTGAGTCATTGTGCATGGTAAATAAAGGGGTGGACTGCAAAGTCCCAGATGTTTCATACGATTGACTGACATCCTAATTGCCCTCTCCTAATTGTATTGTATTGTAACTACATTTGTCACTGTTGCATTGAGGAACTCAAATCTCAGGGTGTTGTATTTCATAATGTTAGTAACAATCTCAAAAGAAGTGCAATGAAAACGCATTCTGAGGGCAATTTAAACATCAGGAATGTAAAGTGACATGTGCAAGAGACTATCTAAAAGTGGTGTTTGGTCCCTAAGTTCCCATGGCATTGTTCCAAGAGATGGGATTATGAATGTAATGTTGAGATAAAATGAAAATAATTAAGCAGCACCTAGATCAAACTACACCAATGCGACTATACCAAACAGTAACTATGCCATATGAGTATTGGTGTGGGATGAAATTCATTGCGGTTGCCATTACTTAAAGCACTATCTATTTTCACCGTTGTTTTTATTTCATCTGACAGTTGAGTTTGGACTATTGTGATAAATGGATTTGTTTCCCTAATACTTCTGAGTTAAGTTACATAATACTTCACAGTAAATTGATTTATTGTGCTGGCATTAAGAATTGATGCCTAATATAGGCGGAGGAGTTAGTAACTTAAAATTCCTAGGTGTTAACATTTCACAGTACATAAATATAATCATGTAGAAGAGGCACCAGCATCGATCCTTTCCAAGAAGTTTAAAGAGATTCAACGTTTCACCAATTACACCAACAAACTTCCTCAGAGATACTGTAGAAAGTAAGTAGGAAAGAACTGCAGATGCTGGTTTCAATCAAAGATAGACACAAAATGCTGGAGTAACTCAGTGGGACAGGCAACATTTCTCGAGAGAAAGAATGGGTGGAGTTTCGGGTCGAGACCCTTCTTCAAAATAAGAATCCACACCATCGATAGCATCAACATGATTGATTGTCTCAAGAAGGTGGTATCTATCATCAAGGATCCTCACCATATGGCCTCTCCACCTTCTCACTGAAACCATCAGGCTTGAAGTCACATAACTAAGTTCAGGAAAGGTACTTTCCTGCAACTGTCAGGTCTTGAACCTATCCGCACAACCCTAATTCCTCATCGACAACTGAACACTATGGATCACTCTTGCTTTAATATTTAAGTTAATATCTAGTTAATATTTAAATTGTGTTTTACACTAATGTTTTTTCTGCAGTCTTTTTTTCTACTGTCTTGCAGAACATATGTGTAATCTATGTGTAATTTGTGTGAGATTTATATTTTTGCACATTTATACTGCTGTGATGGTTGTGTTGCTACTGCAAGCAAGGTTTTGTACTGCACCCGTGCAGGTGACAATAAACTTGACTCGAGATGTGCATGAGAACAACAATACTGCAAAGGCTGGCAGATGAGTGAGAATCTGGAACTATTTTTAAATCACCATTACAGTGCATGGTGTCAAACTGAGATTGACCATGAACACAGCTGCATATCACACAGTGATAGTGTGGGATATATATATTGGCAGGAATTCAGCAAAACACCATTAGTATCATCATGCAGTAAAAATTCTCAGAAATATTGGGAAAATCAAGTGCTTGGTTCAGCATGATGGAAAACAGATAAAGTCATCAATGATTGAACTGAATTATATATAGAAGTCTGCAATGCAGGATTGATATTGCTTATGAATATTCCGACTTGACGATGTGGATGTGTAATGTCAATTTGATAATGGTCATATACAGCATCATTGAGGACAGAGCCCATATCTCTATCCTGAAGACGCCAAGGCCAGCAACTGCCTTATTCCCATAGTGGAGAAAAAGCTGTGGAAGCTGAAAGTGAGTCATTGGTTGACGTCTGACTCCGGGAAGAAGTAACTAGACTTGTGGTAGTGTTGAAGTTGGACAAACAATGTGTGGTTATGCAATAATTATAATGTCACTCTAAATAAAATTATTAATTATGAGCTATTTTCACTGTCAATATCACAGGATCACTATATGGAACTGGCTGTGACCAAACTGGCCTTGTCTCACACTGTGCCCAAGTTAACAGTAGTCCAACAAGAGAGTATCATCTCATAATGAACACACACACAAGGAGCTATATGCCTACAGAAAGTTGTAAAATGAGAAGAAATCAGCCCCAACGGTTTTTCAAATGATGGAGCAAATATTAAAGGAGAATCTTGACTCCTATGTAATGTGATTGCAACAAGGGCAGACTACGCTCTTGAAGATATTAGAACAAATATACTAGACATAGCATTTTTTAATAGTTCAAGTGAGGTAAATGTGGCATCACGCAACATCAGGTCATATACCTGGGCTTCAAGGTTGGTAAGGATGGGAGTAGGGCTACTACAGGGGAAGATGGATGCAGTCTTAGTGCAGAGAATCAATTAATGTTAATAGAGATTAATTGTGCTTTGGGGAACTTCAATCCTACGCTCACTGTTTCACCAGATCCAGCCACCATTCCTTTGCCTTGGAACCAAGGTGATCAACACCAGATGCCATGTGAGATGTGCTAGGCCAATCTCAACTGTGATTCTTACTTTGTTGATTACAACCTTGAAAATGTATTGATGCTCTCATATCACGCAGCCAGCAAAATGCTGGTGCATTCATTTCACTTCCTCTAGACTCTGGTTAAGAGTCATGCCTGTTTGCCCCCACTGAACAAAGGTGTGCATTAATTGAGAAGGTCTCTCAGGGAGTAGTCATTTGGTTCAGTAAATTATTTCTAAAATGACTTTGCACCACTGTTCCTAACTGTAACCCACGACATACCACTTTTAGCCAAAGAGCCATCATCACATGATGGTGGTTTCCTGGTTACAATAAATGGCTATGTTACTCTGAATTTAATGAATACAGATTATTGCATCTCCAAACAGAATGCTCTGCTTGTGTCCTATTGCAGCTGCTATCTGAGAAGAGACCACAAGCTTTGCAAAAAGGGACTCCACTCTGTAGCCTGTAAATAAAGATTTCTTGATTTACACTTGGTGAGCACTAGGGCAACTCTGTGCGATGTTCTACTTGGACTGCATCCAATTCATCTGGAATGACGCTGGAAATCTAAAATAAAAACGTATTTGCAGCACTTTTCTGTTTTTATTTCATAAGCCAAAGCTTTTTAAAAGGGGCTCTTCCAGGTATTCTTGCAAAAGTATGACAATGCTTTATTCCCACTAATGTCGTGCTCAGCGTGTGGGAATGGTCCACCTGGAGGTTTGGGTTCTCTATTCTGGCTGGATGTTGGCCAAGGCATAGGGAATCTGGTCAAAGCAGGATAGTGTGTTAGAACTTTAGCATTGCCACTCCCATTGTAGACCTGGTTGATGAGGGTGAACATTGCCACTCCCATTGTAGACCTGGTTGATGAGGGTGAAATTCAATTGGGTATTGCTGCAATTCCAGCATTCTGCATTTAAAAAAAATAAAAAAGTTCTAGACATACAATAATAGTAAATTCTAGGTCACTTCACGTCGCCTGGAATATTCGACCTGTCTTAAATCAGTGTTGTGACCCCAACATAACACTGGCACCAGAGCTAGGTCAGATGATGTCATCTACTGCCCAGCTTTCCTTTTGAAGCATGCTGACGAACATTTAGACCGTAGACTTTAGAAATTCAAGTCCTTCAGCCCACTGAGTCTGCACTGACCAGCGATCACCCCGTACACCATGACTATCCTACACACTAGGGATGATTTACAATTACACAGAAGCCAATTAACCTACAAACCTGTACGTATTTGGAGTGTGGGAGGAAACTGGAGCACCCAGAGAAAACCCATGTGGTCACATGGAGAATGTATGAACTCCACAGACAGCACCTGTAGTCAGGATCGAACCCAGGTCTCTGGCACTGTAAGGCAGCAACTATACCGCTGTGCAGCTGTACCACCATGGACCATGTTGTTCTGGGGCGCCCAGAGCAATACTGCTTTCTCCCATTAGCAAGCCTACTAATTCCTTTCCCTACATCCTTTGGAAAAGTTTCTCACCTCAGTGTCCCGTGCCCAGCGATCACCTGCCAAATGATTTCCTGACTGTATTTTTGACCCTTTCCCACAACCCTCCCCTCCACATGTTCACCTGCAACATGTTCACCTACAATCTGTTTCCAACTGCACTCCTCAAGACATGGTCACATATGCAGCCCAGCACTGAACCCCAGGCCCAGGTTCCATCCTTGCCTGTACTGCCTTGGGACAATTTCACCCAGGAAGATCTGCAGTATGGCTGTCATGGCTAATGGCCTTGTTGGTAACTGAATTTTGATGGTGTGGACCAACAGCTGCATCAGTTATTCCCCCATTCCTTCTGCCTGGTTCTTACTTTTGCTAATTGTTAAACTAGAATTGCTGGGTAACTGCAGCTAATGTCTAATCATGCACGTTTACCTCCTGTTAAATAGTGTATGGACTGAAGATACCAACTGAGGTATTGCCAAAACTGCACAAGGTCTACAGCCATTCCATCCCACTGCCCATCCACCATCTTGCTAGGAGTCGCTCATCACCGTCTGAGCTCTTCTTTAGACCCCAAAGCTGCGTTTGCTATGCCACCTCACCATGTTAACAAAAATACACAGATTACCCAAGTTATATGGCCTATCTCTAATCCTACCTCTTTCCGTTGGTCACTTAAACCCTCATCTAACACCAAGCTTAGCAATTTCAGCCTTCCATTTTCCAGTCTCCATAAACTTACGAGTTTATCTGAAACTCTACTGCCCAAACCTTTTCTAAGATTAAGCTTCCCTCATCTATCATTCTATCCTTGCAAGCCAAATATTCAGCTATTGACAGAACCTTTATCTGTGGTGATGGGTATGATATACATTAATGACGGTAGTTAATGTGAACATGTTTTTTTTTACTTGAATGCTGAGAGATTTATTTTAAATTTTAGCAAAGTCCAAATGCATGTCCACACAAGGAATGAGGTGAGAAGAATTTACAACGTCATTGGCAAAATTCGGGGAGCCATGGAACCAGGTAGATTGCCAATGAATTCAACATTATTTGAATTGATTGGATTTAAAAAAAAATTGAGTTTACATGTTTTTGTACTGCTGGATATCTTTTATAGTGTAAGATATTGAACGCCTGTGGGAAATGAATTGTAAATTAGCCATAACTAAGTGCGCAGTGTTGAAATTCTAAGATGAGCAGAACGAAGAGATCTCTGATTTGGGCATTGACCCAAGTTTCATTTTCCTATATATAAATATACAAAAATTGCAGCCTGCCGTGTATAAATAGTATTTGAAGAAAGTTTCTTGAAATAGGAAATAACTTGTGTCTTAATTTGCTCTGGCAGATCGGTACGTCATTCTGGGTGGGCACCGTGATGCATGGGTCTTTGGCGGCATTGATCCCACTAGTGGAGCAGCTGCTCTGCATGAAATTGTGAGGAGTTTTACAAAGCTTATGAGAGAGGGTAAATATGTCTGAATGAGGTACGGGTTACGGTGTGAATTATTTTGTTGCTACTAGCTTTGTTTTTCTTTCCTTCCTCTGAAAGCACTGATCTTTCTGGAAATGCATAGGGTTTTGTTTGTCCCGTACTATCGTCCACATGACCATCCATGTGGGAGCCAAAGCAATGAGGTCGAACCAGTGATTCATACTGAGGACAGTGGTAATGAAGTTGCACTGCAATAAAGCTAATAGTTCACTAATCAGGAGAGTCGGACCTGATTGCATTCTCCAGGATCCATTGTAGGATCCACCATCTGCTTAATAACCATAGTTAAGCAATGTTACTGATTATGGACTCCATATCACTTCCTGTCCATTAAGAAAGATGATGCACAAATTTAATTGAGAATGAGCCACAGTGTTTTTTAAACATAATCCAGCAGTGATTTAGAGTCTTAGAGTGATACAGTGTGGAAACAGGCCCTTTGGCTTAACTTGCACAAACCGGCCAACATGTCCCAGCTACACTAGTCCCACTTGCCTGCATTCGGTCCATATTCCTACAAACCTGACCTATCCATGTACCTGTCTAACTGTTTCTTAAATGTTGGGATAGTCCCTGCCTCAGCTACCTCCTCTGGCAGCTTGTTCTATACATCCACCATCTTTTGTGTGAAAAGGTTACCTCTCAGATTCCTATTAAATCTTTTCCCCTTCACCTTATACCTATGTCCTCTGGTCCTCGATTTACCTACTTTGGGCAAGAGACTCTGTGCATCTACAATTAATGAATTCTTTATGATGTGGAGCCTTGAGTTCGGCTCAGTGATGGTTACAGCCGTCTACATTCCACCGCATGTGGACACCGACATGGCACTATCGGCCCTACACGATGTGCTATGTCGACATCAAAACAAGTACCCGGATGCGGCTATGGTGGTGGCTGGAGATTTTAATAAATCAAATCTCAAGGAGGTCATGCCGAACTTCTACCAACACATCACGTCTGCCACCAGGGGGGAGAGAACTTTGGACCACTGCTACACGCCGTTCAGGAAAGGCTACAAGGCCGTTTCACTCCCTCCCCTAGGAAAATCTGACCACGCTGCCATTTTCCTGCTGCCGGAGTATAAACAGAGGATAGTTCGGGAAGCGGTAGAGACGAGGGACGTAAAGCGGTGGTCCGACCAGTCAGAGGCCATGCTGCAAGATGCACTGAGCGATGTCGACTGGAATATGTTCGAAGCAAGTTCCAGTGACGTCAGTGAGTTTGCGGAAGCAGTCACAGACTTCATCGCAACAGTAACCAACAACATCGTCCCCACGGTAAGGGTAATCACCTTTCCGAACCAAAAACCCTGGGTAGACAGGTCTGTTCGTGTGGCCCTGAATGCTCGCACCGCTGCCTACAACTCGGGCCTGGCATCAGGAAACATGGACGTCTACAAGACAGAGTCCTACCGACTGCGAAGGGCGGTGAAGGACGCAAAAAGGAGGTACAGGGACAAGATGGAGTCACAGATGGAGCAGCAGGACACCAGACGCTTGTGGCAGGGGCTACGGATTGTAACCAACTACCGGAGCACCCCACCCTCATCCGTAAGTGCCGGCACCTCCCTAGCTGATGACCTGAACTCCTTTTACGCTCGTTTCGAGATGGGCAACACCACCCCAGGTCTGCCGACTATCGACAATACCGCCAGCGGGCTGGCTACCGAAGCTGAAGGGAGGAATGTGCACACATTCTCGCTGTCCGAGCACGACGTGAGGAGGGCTCTGACACGGGTGAACACAAGGAAAGCTGCAGGCCCCGATGGCATCTCGGGGCGAGTACTCAAGTCCTGTGCTACGCAGCTAGCTCCAGTGCTCACTACAATATTCAACCTCTCCCTGGACAAGTCCATGGTCCCTGCCTGCTTCAAAAAATCCACCATTGTACCGGTACCAAAAAATGCCTCCCCAGCCTATCTGAATGACTACCGTCCGGTGGCCCTTGCCTCGGTAGTCATGAAATGCTTTGAGAGGCTGGTGAAGAAACACATCTGCGCCTTCCTCCCTCGGAACATGGACCCGTTGCAGTTCGCATACCGTCCGAACAGATCCATGGACGATGCGGTCTCCCAGGTTTTGCACACCGCTCTCTCTCATCTTGACAGCCAGAAGGGGGGCTACGTGAGGATGCTGTTCATAGACTTCAGTTCAGCCTTCAACACGATAGTCCCCACCAGACTGGCCGGGAAGCTACTGGAATTGGGGCTCAACACCTCCCTGTGTGCCTGGGTCCTGGACTTTCTCACCGCCAGGCCCCAGGTAGTCAAGATGGGAGGGAATACATTGAAGTCCCTCACCCTGAGCACAGGATCGCCCC
This sequence comes from Amblyraja radiata, assembly GCF_010909765.2. Taxonomy (NCBI): domain Eukaryota; kingdom Metazoa; phylum Chordata; class Chondrichthyes; order Rajiformes; family Rajidae; genus Amblyraja; species Amblyraja radiata. The sequence continues at coordinate 36,795,951 of NC_045962.1, forward strand.
AGGGTTGCGTCCTCAGCCCCCTATTGTACTCCCTGTACACACATGACTGTGTGGCTAGGTTCAGCTCCAACTCAATAATTAAGTTTGCTGATGACACTGTGGTGGTGGGCCTGATCTCAGACAACGATGAGAAGGCCTACCGGGAGGAGGTGGCTGATCTAGCACTCTGGTGCCAGGACAACAGCCTCCTCTTGAACATCAAAAAACGAAGGAGCTGATCGTGGACTTTAGGAGGGCACATCATCCGAGGACGTACACACCATTGAGGATAAATGGGGATCCTGTGGATAGGGTGAGCTGTTCTAAATATCTGGGAGTCCACATCTCTGAGGATATGACATGGACATCACACGCCTCAGCACTCATGCGTCTTTACCACCTCAGGCAATTGAGGAAATTCAGAGTGTCTCCGAAGATCCTCCAGTGCTTCTACGCAGTGGCTGTGGAAAGCATCTTGTCCGGAAACATTACCATCTGGTTTGGGAATTGCTCTGCCCAGGACAAGAAGGCTCTGCAGAGAGTAGTGCGTTCGGCCGAACGCACTATGGGAACTTCACTCGCCCCCCTGCAGGAACTATACATCAGGAGGTGCAACTCCAGAGCCAATTAAATCATGGGAGACCCCTTCCACCCATGCAACGGACTGTTCCAGCTGTTACGGTCAGGCAAACGCCTCCGTTGCCATGCTGTGAGAATGGAGAGGTTGAGAAGGAGTTTCTTCCCAGAGACCATTCGGACTGTAAACTCCTATCTCACCAGGGACTAACTTTACTGAACGTTTTTCCTTCCAATATTTAATATGTAAAAGAATATGTGTGTGTTTATGATTGTGTTTATAATTTGTTTGGTTGTTTGTTTGTTTGTCTTTTTGCACAAAGTCCGCGAGCATTGCCACTTTCATTTCACTGCACATCTCGTATGTGTATGTGACGAATACACTTGACTTGACTGTTCAACTGAATTGCACAATGGATAATAGAATCATTGAAATTCATATCACAGAGTCCATTTCACCATTTGGTTCATAGCAATCTAAAAAAAGTTAGCATCTAATCTAACACATTTAAACAAATATTGACCTAATCATGGTTTAATTAACAAATTTTCCAGTCATTGGTTTCCATGAGAAGGATGGCAACTTAATGGTATCTGACAGCTATATTTGTAGTGAAGAGGGTAGGGTCATTTATAGATCCAGGCCTTGTTTAAAAAAAATTGCCCAATTTTGGGTATGCTCCTGTGACTGGAATATCAATGTGCATTACCATATCAGGTTTACAAGTTTACAAAGTGAGCTGCCGAGATCCCAAAAATTGAATTACGTTTTTCTTGATTATTGGAAGAATTAGAAAAAAACAGCGTATTATCATGTTCTAGAACAAATCGAAAGAAGTCTGTTACACACAATATAAAGAAATACTCCATGTTGTCAGTGCTCAAAACTAGAAATTGTAGGAAACACAACTGGTTGCAAGATAAACTAGAATCTGCCGATTTCACTTCACCTCATGTTGTTTGTGCCAGTTTGATCTGACAGATTTTCTTTGCAATACTATGTTTCATTTCATAATAATTGATTCCTATTTTATGTTGTATGATAATAAATGTAATATGCTGTCAAAATGAATTAAGCCAGCATTACATAAATATTCTTTTAACATGAAAATGAAAGCAATTTTCTCCTGTACTTAGGCTCTCTTGACCCTTAGTTGAGATGTGAAGAGTCTAGAGTATTTTATTGTTATATGTCCCAGACAGAACAATGACATTCTTACTTGCATCAGCACAACAGCATATGTAAACATAGTACTCTATAAACATTATAATAAACAAGAGAAAAAAAGTACAACACGCGCACACATGCACACGCACACACACCAAACAATAATAGTGAAAAAAGACAAAACCAATGTGCCCCCATTTATGTAGTTCAGAGCTTATTTGAAGGTTGTGGTGTTTAATAACGTGATGGCTGTAGGGACGAAGCTGTTCCTGAACCTGGATGTTACAGTTTTCAGGCTCCTGTACCTTCTTCGCGATGGCAGTGGTGAAATGAGTATGTGGCCAGGTTTGATGTGTGTCACTGATGATGCTAGTGGTCTGGAACGTTTAAGCACTCTAACCTGTCGTGAATCACAATTTGTGCTTGCAGATCGGAGTTTGGGGCAAAATCGTTTCTTTCAAACTAACTGTGTGGCAATTATCTATGTCTTTAAAGGTTGGAGACCTAGAAGAACCATAATATTTGCCAGCTGGGATGCAGAAGAATATGGTTTATTGGGATCCACAGAGTGGGTAGAGGTAAGTTGTTTGGAATTCAGAAACAAATGCACGCCCGGTACATTTCAACTACAATTATTACTGTAGTGGCATCTTCGTTTGATATTAATTCACTCTACTGGCACTACAATCCAGCACTGCAAAATCGATGGCAAATGTGAAGCTATTTTGGTAATATTTCAGACGTAGAAGAGTACTTTGATATTTATCTGTTTGCCTTGCAAACAATTTAACCCGGACATAAAGTTCATACGGTCATAAAGTCATGTGATAGGAGCAGAATTAGACCATCAAGTCTACTCCGCCATTCAATCATGGCTGATCTATCTCTCCCTCCTAACTCCATTCTCGTGCCTTCTCCCCATAACCCTTGACACCTGTACTAATCAACAATCTATCTCTGCCTTAAAATATCCATTGACTTGGCCTCCACAACCTTCTGTGGCAAAGAATTCCACAGATTCACCACCATCTGACTAAAGAAATTCCTCCTCGTCTCCTTTCGAAAGGAACGTCCTTTAATTCTGAAGTGATAGCCTCTAGTCCTAGACTCTCCTACTGGTGGAAACATTCTCTCCATATCCACTCTATCCAAGCCCTTCACTGTTTGGTATTTCTGCTATTTAATTCTGTACTTTTAATATGTAAAAAATGACACGTCTGAATGGATGCCAACATCGGTCTATATTTTATAAGATTTGAGAAAGACAAAATAAATGTCTGCATGTCTTGATGAATAGGCCCTAACCTAAAACATTAACTGTTTCTCTCTATAAATGCTGCTTGACTAGACTAGCTAAATAATTTTAGTAATTACTGTTTTTATTGCTGATTTCTAACATCTAGATTTTTATTTGCTTTTCAAAATATCTGCATTAAAATGGTAATGCAGGAGAACCTAAAAATTAATCCGTTTTACAAAAGCACAAAATAATTGCTCTGTGTTGTGCTCCTCGTGAAATTCAATTTCTAGAATTACAGTGCTGTGAAGAGCTGCCATTATTTTGTGCATTTCCTGCTAATGAGCACGGGGTCATTTCTAGAAGATTAATGTTTTAACAGAGCTTGGCAAACAGTATCGTAGAATGTCAAGGTTGAAAGATGGGAACATATAAAAACATTTTTTTTTCTGTATTCTAGAATTGCCTCTTGTCTTTCTTTTCTTTCTCTTTTTGTTTTCTTCTGTTTGTTTATGTCTTGAGTATAAACTAATTTAAAAAAAAAGAATTGCCTCTTGTCAAACACATTCTTGTCAGAGAAAGGATGTATTAACATGACAACCTAGCCTGACAACGTTAGTTCTGAAAAAGTAAACACTTTGTGCTCAAGTGGGATGTACACAGAACAAAAAAACCTGACCATATCCATGAGATTAGTATCAACACCAACAGTTTCTGCTTGATTTATAGCGAATGTATTAAAATTCAAATATAGAGGGAGCAGGTATAACTTTAGCAACTTCCGTGACCACTAAGCTCAGGAACAGCTTCTTCCCAACAACCCGTCAGATTATTGAACAATACAGACACCAACTAAACTTTGAACTACGATCTGCCTTGATTGTACTAGGGACTTTGGGCTTTTGTGTTGCACTAATATACTTTTTGTTTATTTAATTTTTTTCTCTTGTATCATTGTTTTCTTTTAGTACTGTATTTACAGACCTGTTATGCTGCTGCAAATAAGAATTTCATTGATCTGTTTCAGTACGTATGATTATTAAACTCTCTTTTAACACCTTGACCTCCTGCCACCTCAAAGTGCTTCATCTTTACTTTTAAAACTGGTACTTTTAATCTATGGTTGACCATTATGTAAACTAACTTTGAACTGCGGGAGATGTACCTCTGTTTAAGTGCTGGAATCAATACGTTTTGATATTTTTACATTAAGGACAATGCCAAACTGCTTCAGGAACGGGCCGTGGCATATATCAATGCAGATTCAGCTATTGAAGGTAATTAACTCAAAGTAGATAATTTACTATAATCAGAGATCTTTTTGTTTCAACAAGCAAACTTCTGTGAGAACTCAGCAGCTAAAACATCGTCTGTGGAGGGAAAAGATGCAAGTTGCCATTGCAGTTCAATACCTTGTATCACGACTGAGACAGAATAGGAAAGATTTGGGAAGGTGGTGGAAATTCAAGAACTCCGGAGCAGAAGGCCTCCTCTTGAGAACAGATGTAGCAAAGATACATTAGAGATATGGAGAAAAATGGATGGCATCCTTTGAGACGGCAGGGTGGGAGGAGGTGTGGTAGAGCTTGCTGTGACAATAGGTGGGGTTGTAGAAGGTGTCAGTGGTGTCTGATTGCTGAGATAGAGAGAGAGAGAGAGATCCAGAAAAGAACGAAGTGTCAGAGATGGTCCAGCTTAATTTGAGTGCAGGGTGGAAGTGGAAGTGCCTCGATTAGACTACCTCCCTTCCCTTAATTGCTGCTTGGAACAGAAAGAAAACATGTGCAGAAGTTAGCTCAACAATGTCTTATGAAACTGTGCTGAGAAAACTTATGTGGATCATCTGCCTTTAATCCAAGTTCTACTAGCAAGTGGTCACTTGCAGCCGTTTTAACGCATTTGATCTGCACTGCGCTGCACTGAAATGGCAAAGACTATCAGCAAAGTGGAAACTGTGGGAAAGATCAATTTTACACACAACCAAAATCGAGCTCCTCATGAGATTTTGGAGCAAAACTGTCCAAACAGGCAAAATGGATAAGAGTGATGGTTTCCATACAACAGATATCTTCTATATCATCACAGAGATTTAATTTGGGTAACGGTTATATGCAAGCCGAATGAAAATTATAACATAAACTGTTTTCTGCACAGGAAACCAAATTCAGAGCAACATTTTTCTATCTAAACTAATATCTTAGCAGAGTACAGTCTCAAATATTACTGTGGTTCACAGATAGTACCATCACCTGGAATACTGGGTTTGTTAACAAAGTTATTCAAGCACAGAGCCATTGAACAAAATTTATGGGCAATGTACTAGATTACAGAGAACATAGTGCTCCCTTTTGGTCAGCAAATCATTAAGAAGTACAAAATTGATCTTTGTTCTCGGCAACAAATTCGAATCACAGTTCACTCTGTCTGAGCCAGAGACAAATAAATAAGTCAGTACTTGTTGTTAATCTTTCAGGAACTGTGGTTGGGAGGTTAATTAGAGAGCTAATTTCACATAGCTAATTAAAGGGTCGATAATGAGGGCAAAGGGCATAACATCCAGATATGTACTCACTTGACCTGATCTCTATGTCATCACTTTGGTGGAATTCTGCACTATCTGTCCTTCTCACCGGCAGCTTTAAAAAAAAAAATTTTAAATTAGCAATCATAGACAGATGAGATACCAAGGGACATGGGCAATTGGACATGAATTTACCATTTTATGGCTAGAAAATGTAGCGAAGTTTAGTGTTACTGTTTTATAATTCCTTTATAAAAAAAGTCCAAGGATCAACTCAGAGTTTCTTCAATATCAGAAGTAGTTATTCTATAGGGTAAGTGGTGCAATTTAATGTTTAAAACAATTAAATCAGTCTACATTGTCTGCAATTCACCCCCCCCCCTGCATCTTACAGAATGACTCAAAGAAGCACTTGCACAGTGACAGTTTAATTTAGTTTATTGTCATGTGTGGTGAGGTACAGTGAGATATATTTGCTGTCATTTTGACTTAAACCATAATTGGACCTTCAAAGCACATGCAAAGCCTATATAGCCGTTAGTATGGGTAGTTGCCTGTTGGGTCCCTCAATGGGAACTTACTTTGGTTGGATCTCTAGGACAAGCCCCAGTGGTTGTTGTCCCTGAAACCATCATGGTTGCAATCTAACCTACAACCGAAGCTCATGACTGTGCTCCACACCCATGATCACTAGTCTGACCCTTGCTTCACCAACCAAATTGCAAGCATGACTGGCGTTTCGTACTCACCAATAATCTCTGAAACCAACGTTGCCTTGAGCAAACAATTGTGACCCTTTTCAACTGCCTCTGCCCAGGATGCATGGAAATCCATTTTCCCCAGGCTTGACTGTTGTCTAATCTTCTCCTGTGACCACTCCATCCCCTATACTCAGAGTTCAGACATGCGATCTATGGTTTTTCCTTTTGCCTGAGCACACAAAGGAAATATCTTGCCGTTCCCAACTTGTAACAAAGTTTTAGTGCTTTAATTTCCAGTTAATCACAACTGTTTAGTCATTTAATATTGCAACCTACTTTAGATCTGTGCTAAAGGTTGTTGAATTGATCTGAAAAGGTAACCAGTGTTATATAAACTTAACAATCTCTTCCCTTCATCTTCCCCTGTATCTCCACACAGGTAACTACACACTGAGAGTTGAATGTAGCCCACTGCTCAACCAGTTGGTTTATAATCTGACCAAAAAGGTAAGGAACCAGTCATTTTAAAACATTTTCCTGTATAGTTTAATATATTAATTAAAATTAGAAGATGGATATTACAAGAATCTGTGTATGAAGGAAATGCAGATGCTGGTTATACACTGAGGATAGATGCAAAATGCTGGAGTAACTCAGCAGGACAGCAGCATCTCTGGAGAGAAGGAATGGTCTGTCTGAAGGAGAGTCTCGACCCAAAACATCATTCATTCCTTCTCTCCAGAGATGCTGACTGTCCCAGCGTTGGGGGGTTGGGGTGGCATTGGGGGGGGGGGGGGGCCTTGGAGGGGCAAACCGGAAGTGGTTAAGATGAGAGTTTTAGTAATAGTATAGATAGATGAATGATGATCACAGAATCCTTGTTCGAGACGTACCAGGGCCCCATCCCCGACCTGCACCTCCGCTACATCGATGACTGCTTTGGTGCTACCTCCTGCACCCACACACAACTGACTGACTTCATCCGCTTCACCACTAACTTCCATCCGGCACTCAAATACACCTGGACCATTTCTGACATTTGCCTACCATTCCTTGGCCTCACTATCTCCATCGCAGGTGATAGACTTCTGACCGACATCCACTATAAACCCACTGACTCCCATGGCTATCTGGACTACATTTACTCCCACCCTGCTTCCTGTAAGGACTCCATCCCCTACTCCCAATTCCTCCGTCTATGCCGCATCTGTTCCCAGGATGAGGCGTTCCACACTAGGGCATTTGAAATGTCCTCATTCTTCAGGGAACGGGGGTTCCCCTCCCCCACCATAGATGAGGCTCGCACCAGGGTCTCTTCCATACCCCGTAACACTGCTCTCTCTCCTCATCCCCCCCCCACTCGCAACAGGGCAGAGTCCCCCCAGTCCTCACCTTTCACCCCACTAGCCGTCACATACAACAAGTAATCCTCCGTCAGTTTCACAACCTCCAACGTGACCCCACCACTCACCACATCTTCCCATCTCCCCCCATGTCTGCTTTCCGCAAAGACCGCTCCCTCCGCAACTCCCTGGTCGATTCTTCCCATCCCTCCCGTACCACCCCCTCCCCGGGCACTTTCCCTTGCAACTGCAAGAGATGCTACACTTGTCGCTTTACCTCCCCCTCGACTCCATTCAAGGACCGAAGCAGTCGTTCCAGGTGCGACAGAGGTTCACCTGCATCTCCTCCAACCTCATCTATTGCATCCGCTGCTCTAGATGTCAGCTGATCTACATCGGTGAGACCAAGCGGAGGCTTGGCGATCGTTTCGCCGAACACCTCCGCTCGGTCCGCATAAACCAACCTGACCTCCCAGTGGCTCAGCACTTCAACTCCCCCTCCCATTCCGTAACTGACCTCTCTGTTCTGGGTCTCCTCCATGGCCAGAGCGAGCAACACCGGAAATTGGAGGAACAGCACCTCATATTCCACTTGGGGAGTCTGCATCTTGGTGGCATGAACATTGAATTCTCCCAATTTTATTAGCCCTTGCTGTCTCCTCCCCTTCCTATCTCTCCCTCAGCCCTCGGGCTCCTCCTCCTCCTTTTTCATTTCTTCTCCCCCCCCACCCCCCATCAGTCTGAAGAAGGATTTTGGCCCGAAACGTTGCCTATTTCCTTCATTCCATAGATGCTGCTGCACCCGCTGAGTTTCTCCAGCATTTTTGATACCCATCTTTTTTATCATTGTTGTGTTATGAATACCACAGAAAATATTATCTACTCTCAAGCACACATTAAATAGAATATTATTGCTTAAATATATATTGTTATTGGACTTTGCATTTCGGAAAAGTCCCAGCTGAGAGAAAGACAGCAAAATACTGAAAATATTGGGGGTGAAAATGACTTCAGGACAGTTTGTTTGGAAAATTAAGTAAATGGTAACAGAATACTTAAACAGCTGAGTGAGTATAATTTTATGGATGCAACCAATTGATGACTTCATTGACAAAGTAACCAGCATGTTAGATAACAAGGAAGCCAATGGATGTAGCAAATTTTGTTATCAAAATTTGGTCTGTGAAGTGCCCCATAAAGGATTATCGCATTATATACGCACCTGTGGACTTGAACCTAATAGGTTAAGTCTAGGGAGTCATATATGGGGCTTTTATGTGTGGGCCAGATATATTGTCAGTGCAGAGGGGCTAGGAGCAAGGCCAAGTGTGCATCCAGAGTCAAGGTCTGGAATAGTACGAGGTGTGCAGTCAAAGCTAGGACAATATTTAGCACTGGGAACCTAAGCAAGCAAGCAGCTATGATCAGGGTAGAATAGGGGGGCAGGTGTAAGGCTGGACTCAGGGTCAGGAATGAGAGAAGGTATGCAACTGGAGTCAGGGTCAGGAGTAGTACCAGGTGTGCCATGAGACCCAGGTTGGTCAACATGGGCCAAGTGCTTGATTATAATCTGATTTCCATACATGAATACATTAAGATCATTCATGTGCTGCACCTGTTGATCAGAGCCTGGCTCTACTGTGGAATGTAATTAGAAATGTAATTTAGCCTAACCTTATTCATAGCTAATCCAATTTAAAGCATAAATATTGCATTCAAGTGTAAGTTAAAAGACTCGCTACAGTATGCACCAGATTGCACAATTTCAAGCTGTAAAAATGCAAAAGCTCCATACCCCCCTCCCACACCGTCCACCCCCCTTGGTCGCTATGCTCTCTCGGACTTGGTCTCTCGCAATTTCTCACTCCCAACTCTCCCCTAATGTTAGCAGCCCTGCCTTTGTGGAATAGCTTATGTAGACTCTATGCATCCACTTTCACTACGGATATGGCTTGGGCTTGTCTGAAGTGCTCTAGATGAGGGTTGGTTAAGGGTGCATCAGACAGGGGCTAAGGGTTACAAATATCTACCACTCCCACTTCTGAAATAAAATCCCCGAATCTCTCGCCTGAGGCAGCATTTAATTGTGACCTTTGATCTCACCCTTCTGTTCCCCAACCACACCCCTCCCCCTCCTTCCATCTTCCTTGCAGCAGCTGGGACCTGACCCTCTCTTCCTGTTCCCATTTCCATCTGGAAAATTTTTAGGGGTCTTTGTCAAACAGGAAATTAGAGCACCATCCCCTTCACCTTGTTGGTGGGCTTTGCGGGCGAGGTCATGACAAGCCAATGTATAAAAAGATGCAAGGAGCATCAGAGACTGAATGGGACTAAAACCCTCTCTTGTGCGTTGAATACTGTATGACTAAAGGGCCTGTCCCACGAGCATGCGACCTGCATGCGGCAAGCGCGACCAAACCGGAAGCGGGGGCCGCGCGGAGGTCGAGTGATCCCCGTACAGGGCCGGTCCCACCAGCATGCGCCTGTATGCGGCGAGCGCGACCAAACCGGAAGCCGCGTGGAGGTCGACTGAGTGACGTGAAGTTCGAGCGAAGTCCGCGGGAAGTTCGCGCGTGACGTACGGCGTCATGACGTTGCGTTTGCCCGTCGAGGCGGTGCATATGGCTTCAATGCGGCTGCGGGCTGGCAGGCCGTTGCTGCACGGAATTTTTGAACAAGGTCAGTTTTTCGGAGCCCAGCGCTATGTCGGGACCAGCTCCGCACAACTCCATAAGGCTCCGGCGATCGAAGTGGGACCGGCCCCATGAGGCCGTACGGCTCAAACGACCACGTTAGGTCGCGCTTGCCGCATGGAGTCGCATGCTCGTGGGACAGGCCCTTTATGCTAAATAAATGAAAGAAGAAAAATAAAATATACAGGGTCTGCCAGTGGTCCTGAAATCACACTGTTTTCCAAAGGCACTGTAATCCACAAAGTATGTGCTGTAATATTAAGAGTGAAATTCCAAAGGCTATGCATGAAACCTTTTAGAAAGTTTTTAAAGATTACTTTGATGCACAATGACAGACCTGTACTATACCCCAGTGTTGCTCAGTAACATATTTACCGATCAATACTGTAGCTATACTATACTAGCAGACCTGTGCTCACTAGTACAATATTGCTGGGTCTAAAGAGAGATGTGCACCTTCAGTTTAGTTTATTGTCACATGTACCGACGCACAGTGAAAAGCCCTCAATGTGGATGTGTCCACAAGGCTTAACCTTGTTGACATAATCCCAGGGGAGTATCTGGTTTCCGATCCCTCTCCTGTGCCTAGTCTGACTCTGGATATGTTCTTGGTCTTCTTCAAACCTTCAGCATAGAGCGTAAAGTTAAATGCGCTAAAGATTTGATTAGTACTTCAAGTTGTCTGCAGTCCTCCAGGCAGCTTGTCACTGCCATGAAATCGAAATGCTGTGGCCTCATTCATGTATGACACAGCCAACTTGTTGCAATTAGTTCCTGACAATCCCCCAGGCATCTATTTCTCGTGCAGCTATCAGCTCCTCGGTAAAGATGACCTTGTAGCGGCACCATACGTGGTGAATAAAGGTGAGACGTCAGGCCGGTTCAAAGAGTCATTTATTCAGTGGTGACACGTTAGGTGGTGCGCTAACTATAATACAATGTTGCTGTAGCTGAGCGAGGTTGTTATCTCGGGCTCAGCTACCTGTCGACTTCTCAAGATCTCGCGGTGAGAGACCTTTTGTACCAGGACACTCCCTCTAGCCCATGACGTCATGTGCCCGCCCTCGTATCTCCTGACGAGGATTCGAGCATGAGTGGCCTGTGTTTAGGCTGATGCCACAACCTCTTGCTCTAAACAGTTTCAGCTCAACATCCTATCTTGGAAGCTCTTTAGTGCCTGAATCAACACCATGAAACTTAACCAGTGCCTTTGAACCAAGAAGAGCTTCTGTTCCCAAAAAATAAACGAAGGACCTGCTGGTCTGGTTGTATGAGACAAATGTACCCAGGGTTTTAATTTAATGAGCACCTATTCTCAGGCACTGGCTGCTGTTGCTGAAAAAGACTAATGATTGAATGTGAAAAATCTGAAATAAATGATTTGCTTCTGCCTTCCTCCAGATGCTGAGCCCTGACGATGGATTTGAGGGAAAAACCCTTTACCAGAGTTGGTACGAGAAAGATCCTTGGATAGGTTACAAGGAAACTATCAGGTCAGCCAGAAATAAGTGTTTTTCCTCCACCTACTTCATAACTCATTTCATAAATTATAAAAGGGAAAGTTGTTGTCACTGGGAATATTTAGTCCAGAATGGACACATCTCAGTTCAGATTTAGCCAACAGTGTTGGGCGTTAATTACAGACAGAGCTGAGAAGTCAGGCACGTGCCGTGAGTAATTAGTCAGGGTCAAGTTTAAAAGTCTTGAAAGCCGCGCTTGCGCAGATTATTCTTTCCCCGGCGAGCTGTCAGTCGGCTTTCAAAAACAAATCGTGGAAACCGCGCAGATTGTTCTCTCGACTTTTATCAAGTAATTTGTCTTCAATAGGTCCTATTTCTTAATAAAGTATTTAAAAACATATATCTCAAAGAAATGTACTTACCATATTATTTGTACATGAAATCTATTCTTCTCTCGTTGTTTCCTGTTGTACCAAGCTGTTTTAAATGTTCTAATTATTTTTGTTCCTTTGCGCTGTTGAAGTTCTCTAAGTTCCGGCGTTGGCCTGCCATTTTCAATTATTTTGGTCTTTTCCTCGTAAGCTTCCTTCGAGAAACTCTTCAGGTAATCACTATCCATCTTTGAAGAACCCGCCAAGAAACATGCACATGCGCAGTAGGCTGGTGCGCATGCGCAGTGCGCAGTGCATGCACGCAGTAGGCTGGTGCGCAGTGCGCAGCGCAGCACATGCACGCAGTCCAAGGTGTAAAGGCAGAATTTCAGCTGCCTTTACGGACCGTTCCCACTGATGGCTTGAAGCATCGTCGACGGCACGTGAGGAGCACATACTTCCGCGTTTTAAATGTACTGCGGATGAAAGGCACGGGAGAATTATGCCTCCCTAAGAGATCGATCTCTTAGGGAAGCATAAGTCTCCCGTGCATTTACTATTTATGACCATTTTATATGTTTTATATATATTTTATATATATAAAATAATAACCATTTTATAATTTTAGTCCGGGTAGGCACTGCCTACCTTGCCTACCCTGACGGCACGTGCCTGGTTCAAGTATACTGTCATGGAAGTGATGTCTTCAAGTTCTTCTCAATATTTACAAAGTCTCTGTACACATTTAAAAATCACCTGCATGACTGACTCATTAATTCTAGGCCTTTAATATAAATATCAATTCCATACCCAAGGTCAGCAAATCAATTTTGTATCTTATTCTGTATTTCTGCTCTTCTGCGCCTCCCGGGAGGCCGTGAAGCCAGGCGGCAGAGCCTGCCTGGGCCAATGGAGTCTCGGCGGCAGCGGTGAGCCTCGGCTGTGGCGGTGGAGCCTCGGCGACGGCAGTGGGGCCTCTTGGCTGACGGAGCCTCGTGGCGATGGAAACTCGCTGGTCTCCTTTACATCTCTAGCTTTTGTCGATGAGGCCGAGGGAGAACCACCGTGAGGGGGGGGGGGGGGGGGAAGGAACACCTGGCATGGGGGGGACTGCCGTGAGGGAAGGGGAAGAACAATGGGGCCCAGCATGGGGGGACCGCTGTGAGGGAGGGGAACGAATAATGAATAATGTAGGATCTTGTCAAGTTATTCTTATAATAAGGCTCGTACAACGACGTAATCGGAGTCTGTCTTTATTTAGCAACTCTGTACAGCAGCCGCAGGCTCGTGTGCATGCCCGGGCATTTCCTCACACCCCCTCGGTAACCACGTCACATCCGGTTACGCCCACAGCGCCAACCTCAGGCCGGATGCCGTCACTGCAGCCTGACCACTGGCAGCAGCGCCCCCTTCCGGTTACTACAAAATAAAGGCATTCCTTACACTATTATTCCATAATACCACATCTCCCTTTCTTTGAGAACAAAGGGTGGACTACCTTTGTCTCTGCAGGTCTTAAGGGGTTTATTCTGCCCTTTTGCTGGAAGACCTGTCCCTGATCTGTCCCTGTTTCAAGCATGCAAAATAGAAATAAAATAACTTACGCGTTACCATACTGTGAACTATTACTTTAGCAGGCTGTGTTCTTCAAAACTTAAACTCTCAGGTTTCAGGTAAATGTAACAGGTTTAGCAGAACAATTTCACAATCACATTTCACTCTCTTTTTGTCTTTACTGTAGAAAACAAATTAATAAATCACCAATCAAGTCTCTTCGGCTTTCTAACCTCTCTCCCACACCTAGTCCGCACAGTCTCTGTGGTGGGGCCCTCTCTGCTGGGTGATGTTGTCACTGGTGGAGCTGGCTCTGGTGTAGGTGAATCTTCTCCCACCAGTGGCTCATCAGCGTCGACTAACCCACTGTTGGTCTGCAGCGGCACCAAGTGATGCCGGTTCCTCCTCAGTGTGCCCTGAGGCACCTGGATGATATAAGAGCGAGGGGTATTGTGTGTAGATAGCACTGTGCCCTGGACTCATGCATCGGTGCTCCACACATCCTCCCTAGGTACGAGTGGCTCCAGATTTCTCGCTCCGTGCCTCTTGTCGAAGGATCTTGCGTCGTTCCTCCTCTTCTCCCTTTCTTTGGCCCCCAGCGCGTTGTAGTCAGGCAAAACTGGATTCAGCAGGGTTGGAAGGGCAGGAACTGTAGTGCGGAGGCGGCGCCCCATCAACAGCTTGGCCGGGCTATAGCCGTTCTGTAGAGGGGTTGCTCTGTAGGCCAGCAATGCAAGATATGGGTCTGATGCCTTTGTTAGCAGGTTTTTCACGGTTTGTACAGCGCGTTCCGCCTCCCCATTGCTCTGAGGAAACTTGGGGCTGCTCGTGATGTGCACAAAGCCATACTCTGCTGCAAAGGCTTTAAAGTGGCTACCTGAGAACTGGGGCCCATTGTCACTTTTAAGAAATTCACAAATTCCATGAGAAAACATGGATTTCAGGTGCACCACCACATCTGTGGACCTTGTGGGTGACAGCAGCGCAACTTCCACATACCTTGAGAAATAATCTACTACTAGTAGATAAGTCTTGTCTTTCAGCGTGAACAGGTCAGCTCCCAACGTTTGCCAAGGCCTGTCTGGCATCTCCGTTGGCATCAGTGGCTCTTTGACGTTCCTTCTCTCTTGGATGCAGGTTCTACATTTCAGCACCATGTCATTCAGCTGGCTGCTGAGTCCTGGCCACCATACCGTCTGTTTGGCCCGGCCCCTGCACTTTGTCACCCCCAGGTGTCCCTCATGTAGTCTCTGCAGCACATCACCTTGTAAGGCTGATGGGATGACGAGCCTCGTGCCCCGCAGCAGCAGCCCATCGTGCACAGTCAGCACTGCTCTATCAGCCCAGTAATGTCTCAGCACTCCCTGCAGTTGGCTTTTGTCGGGCCAGCCGTCTGCGCAGTATTCCATCAGTGCAGAGCATGTGCTGTCTGCCTTCAGGTGCTCACGTAGGCTGCTCAGATAATCTCCACTGACAGGAAAGTTGCTGATGACAGAGTCTACATAGATGTTGGTGTCCTCTAATAGGCTTGTGTCTGTGTGTGTTCTTGCGGCTCTCAGAGGAGCACAAGATAAGGTGTCGGCTGTCCACAGGCTTTTGCCAGGGACAGGATCGACTGTATAGTTGTACCTCATGAGTCTCATCCTAAATCTTTGGACTCTTGGTGGGAGGTCATCCAAAGCTTTCCCTCCCAGCAGACTCACCAACGGCTTATGGTCAGTTTCCAGCTCGAATGGTCTTCCCAGGATGAAACAGCTGAACCTTTCACATGCCCACGTTGCAGCCAATGCCTCCTTCTCTACTTGAGCATAGCGCTGCTCTGTTGGTGTCATTGACCTGGACGCATATGCCACAGGTGACCACATGGCATCGCTCTTCTGCAGCAGGACTGCCCCCAGGCCAAAGGAAGAGGCATCAGCAGAGATCTTTAGAGCACTGTTTGGGTTGTATAATGTGAGCACTGGTGTGGATGACAGCTCTGTTTTTAACTGATCAAAGGCGGCTTGCTGCTCTGTCCCCCAGTACCAGTGGTTCTTCTTGGACAGCAGGTCTCGTAGCACTTTGTCTTTTTCAGCCAGGTTAGGCAAGGAGCGGCCCAGCTGATTGACCATGCCCAGAAAACTCCTGAGTTCGCTGACATTTTTGGGTGCATCCATCTCTTTTACTGCTCTCGTCTTCTCTGGATCTGGCTTCACTCCATCTGCTGAAATCACATGACCCAGGAATCTGACTGTGTGGCGTGTGAGCTCACATTTGTCCATGTTGAGCGTAATGCCGGCCTTATGTGCCTTCTCTAGCACCGCATGTAGCCGCACATCATGCTCCTCCTGCGTCTGTCCCCAGACCAGGATGTAATCCATGTGACACAGTACCCCCTCCAGGCCACCGGTCACTTCTGTCATCATCATCCTTTGAAAGTGCTCGGGGGCTGATGCTATGCCAAAGGGTAGACGGTTAAAATAGTAGCGCCCAAAAGGCGTGATGAAGGTGGTGCATTTGGCAGACTCTTTTGTCAATGGTACTTGCAAGGCTCGTACAACGACGTAATCGGAGTCTGTCTTTATTTAGCAACTCTGTACAGCAGCAGCAGGCTCATGTGCATGCCCGGGCAATTCCTCACACCCCCCCAGTAACCACGTCACATCCGGTTACGCCCACAGCGCCAACTTCAGGCCGGATGCCGTCACTGCAGCCTGACCACTGGCAGCAGCGCCCCCTTCCGGTTACTACAAAATAAATTCCTTACACTATTGTTCCATAATACCACAGACCTGGTGTGTGGATACCACGGGGAGGGGGCTGGGGGGGGGGGGGGGGGGGCAAGAACAATGAAGGAACCGGCGGGGTACTTTACAATAAAATACAATACGGTTTTATTTGTGACTTTGTGACTTTGTCAGCACTGTGTGTGGCAACTAGTATGTGGCAAGCAAAGAATTTCACTGTGCCTTATCACAATTTACTCACAATAAAGTATTTCATTCCATTATACCAATTACCATTCCCTGAGGCCTAATGAACACAGACATGAAGACTATTTGTAAACAACTGGTTCAACTGTTCACTACCAGATTTGGCTGGATCAGAACAGACCTTTTTTTTGAAATTCTATAATACGTGTGTCATAAGTACAATGGTTGTTGCCAGTTGTTTTCACCACTATATTTTGATCTTCGAAGAACCAAGAGTGAAATATGGATGTGGCTATAAAGATAGAAACAGGAATTGTAATATTTACAAACCCTTATCTAGTGGTTGTTCATTTCATTGATTCTGGGGAAGAATGAGTGCTAACTGCATACTGACTATCAGCATTGCTAGATTATCAGTGTTGAGTGGTTGGTCAGTTAAAGATTATCACAACATCTGAAACACAGATACATGGTTTCTAGTAAAGATGCTGACTGTTGTCAGAAAGTGATTTTGATCTCCCAGATCTATAACCTCAAGAGTCATGGAGTCATTTTGTGTCTTTCTTCGGTGTATACCGGCATCAGCAGTTCTTTCGAGCACGTACCCATATACCTTTAACCCTCTGTGGAAAAAGATGCCCCACAGGTTCTTATTAAATCTTTCCCATGTCACCTTTAACCTAATGGATGAATTAAAACAGGTGAGGAGAGAAGAGGAACAAAAGTTTGATCTGTGAGATACTGAATGAAGGTAGTTTCTTGAAATATGGAACAAAAGTGAATGCAAAGCTGAATGCAAAACAAATCGGGCAGCATTCTGAGAAAGCGCTTTGTGACTGAGTTAAACTTTTCTGTCATGAGGATTAAATAGCTACAACTGCTTGGAGGGAGTAGGTAGAGAAATCTTAATAACATCCAAACATTTCATTGGATTTTGAGAGCTTTTTTTAAGCTGAAAATAAAGTCCACCTGACATTTTTTTTTAATGGGGCAGTTGGATTTTGTCTTGCAGGTTGCAATTCCATGTACATAACCTTGAAGTAAAATCCATGGACATTCTGCAATTTCAACAAGATTGTAGGAATGCATTCTGTGGTGAGAGCATGGGCGGAAATCGCTTTTAAAACATTGTGGTAAAAAACATGAAGAGGGGAGAGAGGCAGAAAGGAACGATCGCACGTTATAACGCGCCGCCGACCCATTCTGAATGCTGCCCCCGCCGCCAACTCATTTTGGCAGCCACCGAACAACCCCCCCCCACACACACACACAACCCCCCACATTGCACCCTTCTTCACGGTGGCCCTGTGATGTCTCGGCTCTGACAATTTGAGGGACCTACCCAGTAACAACAATAAGAGCAGCTCCAGGCCGCCGTGCTCCCCGACTCGAATCGACTCGACGCCTAACTGACACTCGCTCCGTTCTGCGCTGAGCTTGCTGCGGACCGGATAAAATTTCGCGGCGGACCGGATGTGGCCCACGGGCCTGTTTGGAGACCCCGATGGACGCATGCGTATGTACGCATGATACGGTAATTACAGTTAGCACTGGCTTAATTGGGAAGAGTGTAGCACTAACTTCCTTCCGTGGTGGGTAGGAGCACTTAAGGGAGTAAAGGGGCCGGAGAATAGGCCTAAGTTACATTTCGGCCAAAGATCATACGTAGATCATACGCTCTATGATCTTTGGTTTCGACATATAAGAAAACATGGGGGGGAATGTACCCCACCTCTCAAAATGGGGGGGGGGGCACACGTCCCCCCCCCCATCCCCCCGGCACTTCCGCCTATGAAAGCAATACAAAACTGTTGTGTATTTGGATGCTTGGAACAGGCCTTAATAAGGCTCGGACACGGGAGTACACTAATAAGCTTCTTTATTCCAGGACGCAACCTTGGGCTCCCCGTGCACATGCGTACTTGCACAAGACATCACATATACTAATCACATATGCTAATTATCACATACCTAACACTCCCCCTTTAACTTGGAGGCAGGTAAAACCACTGCTATTACATACCTAATAAAAACCAAGTGATGCCATCAGGAGAATACTATTTAACGAGCTAATGGGGAGATGGAATTTGAAAGTTTGAATTTTGAGCACTGTCTACAACTAAACTTAGTGATGTTTTCCTAATTACTGGATGCAGTTTGTACAAGAGTGGAGTGCTATTCTATCTGGCATTTTTGAGAGAGCCTGTTGCTTTCACTATGCTGGGAGATGGTTGTGATTATGACAATCAGTGCTGTTGGTTATGGATGCAATGCGCAAATACGTGATGACCAGGTCAGATAACATGGAGACTGTTCCTTCATGTGGATGATGAACTATGTAAAAGGAAATCGAGAAACAAAAATAATGGAACTTCTTCAGATTACCTGCAGTGCCCTCCATAATGGGACAAAGACCCATCATTTATTTGCCTCTGCACTCCACAATTTGAGATTTGTAATAGAAAAAAAATCACATGTGGTTAAAGTGCACATTGTCAGATTTTATTAAAAGGTATTTTTATACATTTTAGAAACATAGAAATTAGGTGCAGGAGTAGGCCATTCGACCCTTCGAGCCTGCACCGCCATTCAATATGATCGTGGCTGATCATCCAACTCAGTATCCCGTACCTGCCTTCTCTCCATACCCTCTGATCCCCTTAGCCACAAGGGCCACATCTAACTCCCTCTTAAATATAGCCAATGAACTGGCCTCGACTACCCTCTGTGGCAGGGAGTTCCAGAGATTCACAACTCTCTGTGATAAAAGTTCTTCTCATCTCGGTTTTAAAGGATTTCCCCCTTATCCTTAAGCTGTGATCCCTTGTCCTGGACTTCCCCAACATCGGGAGCAATCTTCCTGCATCTAGCCTGTCCAACCCCTTAAGAATTTTGTAAGTTTCTATAAGATCCCCTCTCAATCTCCTAAATTCTAGAGAGTATAAACCAAGTCTATCCAGTCTTTCTTCATAAGACAGTCCTGACATCCCAGGAATCAGTCTGGTGAACCTTCTCTGCACTCCCTCTATGGCAATAATGTCCTTCCTCAGATTTGGAGAACAAAACTGTACGCAATACTCCAGGTGTGGTCTCACCAAGACCCTGTACAACTGCAGTAGAACCTCCCTGCTCCTATACTCAAATCCTTTTGCTATGAAAGCTAACATACCATTCGCTTTCTTCCATACCATTTGGTTTCACCATGTAGAAATTACAGCAGTGTTTATACATAATCCCCCCCTTTCAGGGCACCAAAATGTTTGGGACACAGCAATGTCATGTAAATGAAAGTAGTCATGTTTAGTATATTGTTACATATCCTTTGCATGCAATGAAGTCTACAATTCGTAGACATCACCAGTTGCTGGGTGTCTTCTCTGATGATGCTCTGCCAGGCCTGTATTGCAGCCATCTTTAGTTTACGCTTGTTTTGGGGGCTAGTCCCTTTCAGTTTTCTCTTCAGCATATAAAAGGCATGCTCAATTGGGTTCAGATCGGGTGATTGATTTGGCCACTCAAGAATTGACCATTTTTATGCTTTGAAGACGCCTTTATTGCATTAGCAGTATGTCTGGGATCATTGTCTTGCTGTAGAATGAACCGCCGGCCAATGAGTTTTGAGACCTTTGTTTGATCTTGGGCAGATAGGATGTGCCTTTACACTTCAGAATTCATTATGCTACTACCATCAGCAGTTGTACCATCAATGACGATGTGAGCCAGTACCTTCAGCAGCCATACATGCCCTGGCCATAACTCCCCCAACACCGTGTTTCACAGATGAGGTGGTATGCTTTGGATCTTAGGCAGTTACTTCTCTCCTCCATACTTTGCTCTTGCCATCACTCTGAAATAAGTTAATCTTCGTCTCATCTGTCCACAAGACCTTTTTCCAGAACTGTGGTTGCTCTTTAAGTATTTCCTGGCAAACTGTAACCTGGCCATCCTATTTTTGTGGCTAACCGGTGGTTTGCATTTTGCAGTGTAGCCTTTGTATTTCTGTTGAAGTCTTCTGCTGACAGTGGTCATCGACAAATCCACACCTGACTCCTGAAGAGTGTTTCTGATTTGTCGGACAGGTGTTTGGGATTTTTCTTTATTATAGAGAGAATTCTTCTGTCATCAGCTGTGGAGGTCTTCCTTGGCCTGCCAGTCCCATTGCGATTAGTAAGCTCATCAGTACTCTCTTCCTTCAGCCCAACCTGCCCACACCGACCAACATGTTCCATCTACATTAGGCCCACCTGCCTATGTTTGGCCCACATCCCTCTAAACCTTTCCCATTCATGTACCTGTCTAATTATTTCTCAAACATTGCAATAGTCTCTCCAGCACTCTTCCCAGCTTAATGACATCCTTCCTGTTTGGTTTCTGTAGCATTTCAGGATACAGTACCACAAGAGAGAAAGAAGTCAAATGAATTATGTATATTAACGGACCACAGATAATCTGTGCACAATAGCTTCCATAGAGACCAGACGTAACACTCAGCAACACCAGATGTACTTAACACAACCGATTTGGTTTATAGTAATGAGACTTCTGGATCAGCTAGGTCTCTTTACTGGAGACACAAAGAACTGCAGATGCTGATTTATTTTTAAAAAAGGTCACAAAGTACAGGAGTAACTAAATGGGTCAGGTAGCATCTTTGAAGAGCATGGATTGCTGGTGTTTTGGGTCGTGTATCTTCTGGACTGCTTCAGATTCTGCCTATCTGTCTGCTTGTCTGTCTGTCTGTCTGTCTGTCTGTCTGTCTGTCTGTCTGTCTGTCTGTCTGTCTGTCTGTCTGCCTGTCTGTCTGTCTGTCTGTCTGACTGTCTGTCTGTCGCATGCTGGTGGGACAGGCCCTTTACGGCACCAGAGACACGGGTTCAATCCTATCTATGGGTGCTATCTTTACAGAGTTTGTACAATGTACCTGTGACAGTGTGGGATTCCTCCGGGTGACCCAGTTTCCACCCGCACTCCAAAGACGTACAGTTTTATAAGTTAATCGGCTTCGGTAAGTTGTAAAATTGCCCCTTGTGTGCAGGTTAGTGTACAGGGTAATTACTGGTCAGCACGGACTCTAAAGGGTCTGTTTCTGCGCTGTGTGTAGAAAGTCTAAAGGCAACTGAACCATCCTCTCACCATCTACCTCATTGGAGTCCTACGAACTATCTTTAATTGGACTTCACTGGACTTATCTTGTACTAAACGTTATTCCCTTTATCCTGTATCTGTACACTGTGGACAGCTCTATTGTAATCAAGTATAGTGTTTCCGTTGACTGGTTAGCACACAGTAAAAAAGCTTTTCACTGAACCTCCGCAAACGTGACAATAATAAATGAATAAACTGAATAAATGATATGTGGTGATGTCTGTGTCAGCCATTTTATCACCAGTCCTCTCTGCAGACATTACTGCCTTGTTTGCTTTCTTTCACATGTTCTAACCTGTCATCTGCTACTTTAAACTTACAAGAGTTCAACAAAGTCTCTGCTGCACATATCGTGATGTGCAACCATCTATTTATCCATTAAGACATAATTATTGGTGTAAAACAGACTCTGCAGTTCCTTCCTGTACATCATTTGCCTATTTATCCATTAGACCTACATTGGTTCCTGTAGCACAAACATCCCGGTTTTCAAAATCCCAAGCTTATCTCAAAATCCCACCCTGGTCTTCACCCATCCAATCTCAAGTGAAAAGTCTCAAGAGTGTTTTCTACTTGTAGTTTAGAAGGATGAGGGGACACTTCATTGAATCTTACCAGATAGAGTAAGGCCTGGATAGAGTGGATGTGCAGAGGATGTTTCCACTGGAGTGAGAGCCTAGGACTAGAGGGCAGAGTCTTGGAATACAAGGACATACCTTTAGAAAGGTGATGAGGAGGAATTTATTTAGTCAAATGGTGGCGTAGAGTTAATTGTCACAGACAGGCGATGGAGGCCAAGTCCATTGAGTATTTTTAAAGTGAAGATTGACAGGTTCTTGATTAGTAAGGGTGTCAAAGGTTACAGGGAGAAGGCAGGAGAATGGGATTGAGAGAGAAAGTTAAATCAGCCATGATTGAATGGCAGAGTAGACTCGATGGCTTAATTCTGCTGCTATGTCAAAGGAATTTATGGTTTATTATCATATGTCATGAAATGGAACAATGAAATTCCAACTGAGACTTTAGAAATACAACGCGGAAACAGGCCCTTCGGCGTATGCTGAGTCCGCGCTGACCAATGATCACCTCCTACAGACTAGGGACAATTTACAATTTACAGAAGCCAATTAAACTTCAAACTTGTACGTCTTTGGAGTGTGGAAGGAAATTGGAGCACCCGGAGAAAACCCATGCGGTCACAGGGAGAAAGTACAAACTCCGTACAGCCAGCACCTGTAGTCAGGATCGAACCCATGTCTCCAGCACTGTAAGGCAGCAACTCTACTGCTGCATAACTGTGATGCCCTAGGTTAGTGTTATTATGGGATAAGTTGGTAAAGTTAAAATGTTTCTATTAGAAACAAGGAACTGCAGATGCTGGTTTACAAAAAAAAGTTGCTGAGTTACTCCAGTGCTTTGTGTATGAAAAAGTGCCTTGTATTTTAACTGCATAAATTAAAGTATTTAATGAAAATAGATTCTTATAATTAATTGCTGACTGTTAGGCGCTTCCCCCTCCTGGTGAATGCTATGTACTTACCTTTCTCTGTTTCTATCCCAAGTACAGGCCTCGTGGCTGTGAGTCTGGAATCGAGGGGTTAAAGGCTCCTGTACCCGATTGGCCAAGCTGCGTCAGGTGACGGGTGACTCATCTGAAGTATAAATACCAGAGCTTCCCAGGATTCTCTCTCTTCTTCGTCGACCCTGACTGATGAGCAGACTGCTGGTGTGGGCCGAGGAAGCCTGACCACATGGCATAGAACTTTGTGTATTTTCACCATTCCTTGTTAACAGATATTGAATTGGGACGGATAAGGGCTGACCTTAGAGTTTTCGTGTATTTTGGTTTCAGGGTTGTATCTCTTTGGGCAGGTTTTGGAATCTCCGGTTCGATGGCCCATTGCGTGGCTGGCTGGAGCATTGTTAAATTGTTTGTCGGTTTATCCATATCCCTGACTGGGTTGTTTAAATCCTGGTTTGGGTTTTGTGTTCCAATGAATAATTAAAACTGTTTTTGAACCTGAACCTGGTTTTTGACTTGTGTTACGCGGCTCTGAAGTACTTGCATTCGGGAGTCGTAACACTGACCATGTGATCTATTTGTTGTGCTTAATAAAGTTGGGAAAATGCCGCCTTGAATTAGCTCATTCAGCTGGATGAAGAGGAAGTCTGAGTGTTTGTGGCCCTTGGGAACGATCATTCTTTGAATAACAGTAAATGTCTCACAGCATTTAGATTGCAGAAAAATCCTGGAAGGAGCTGCTGATAATTCAGTTAATGGTCAACGGTAATGTCACGTCTGTTAAGTTACAAGAAAAATAAATGCATTTATCTCGGCTAACTGTAATGAAAAAATGAAGATCTTAATATAAAGTGTTAAAGAAGGAACTGCAGATGCTGGAAAATCGAAGGTACACAAAAATGCTGGAGAAACTCAGCGGGTGCAGCAGCATCTATGGAGCGAAGGAGATAGGCAACGTTTCGGGCCGAAACCCTTCTCCAGTCTGAAGAAGGGTTTCGGCCCGAAAGGTTGCCTATTTCCTTCGCTCCATAGATGCTGCTGCACCCGCTGAGTTTCTCCAGCATTTTTGTGTACCTAAGATCTTAGTATAATTTGTTTCACTATTATTACACATCCCTATCCAACATGCAGGCACAGAGCACTAATGAGTTGCTTATTGAAGGCTTGTTAATCTTTAGACTTTAGAGAAACAACGCAGAAACTGGTCCTTCGGCCCACCGAATCCACGCAGACCACTATCACCCCATACACTAGCACCATCCTACACGCTAGGGACAATTTTACCAAAGCCAATTAAGCTACAAACGTGCACATCTTTGGCATGCGGGAGGAAACTGGAGCACCGGAGGAAACCCACAAAGATCTGCCAGAGAACGAAAGCTTTAGATCTGGAAACATTATGAGGCTCCAACAGCTAATATGGACCAAAAAGATAAATATCTTGTGGCTAAGGTTGGTTTAAATTATCAGTGGGAAGTACTTAAAATGTGCGTCAAGGTTGTGTATTTGTGCATTCAAGTATATACTATTTGCTCATCTTGAAATGTCTATGTCAGCTCTCTTCACTGATAACATGACTGGGGAACCAGACATGGAGAGCATGATTCTCAAGAGTCAAGAGTGTTTTATTGTCATATGTCCCAGAAAGAACAATGAAATTCTTATTTGCTGCAGCACAACAGAATATGTAAACATTGTACACTGTAAACAATATAATAAAGGAGAGAGAAAAAAAAAGTTCAGTGTGTATATGTACACCAGGCACGTGCCGCAAGGTAGGTATAAATCTCCCGTGCCTTTCATCCGCAGTACGTGTAATACGCGTAACTATGTTCAATTCACATGCCGTGGACGCTGCTTCAGCCTTCACTTACAACAGGCAATAAAGGCAGCTGAACTTCTGCCTTTGCACCGTGGAATGCATGCATGTGTGCTGCGTAGCCTGCGCGCAAGGTGCTGTGCATGCCTACAGGAGAGGAGGCCAATCTGCGCATGCACGGTTTTAAGATTATTTAAAAGTCGACTGACTGCCTCGTGCCTACCCTGAGAAATTACCCACGGCACGTGCCTGATGTACACATACTCACAAGTACACACACACGCACAATATGATATATATATATGTGAGCGCACACACGCTCACATATATATACACATTGAATTGAATTGAATTGAATCCTTTATTTGTCATTCAGACCTTTCGGTCTGAACGAAATGTCATTGCCTGCAGCCATACATGTAATAATAAACAACACACAATAAACACAGATTAACATCCACCACAGTGAGTTCACCAAGCAACTCCTCACTGTGATGGAGGCAAAAGTCTTAGGGTTACTGTCTCTTCCCTCCTCTTCTCCCTCTGCGCTGAGGCGATACCCCACCGGGCGATGGTAAGTCAGTCCCGCGGTTCAAGCTCCGCGGCCCGGGGGTGGTCGAAGCTGCCATCTCCAGTCCAGCGGACGCAGCTGTTGCCACGGGAGCTCCGGAAAACAGGCACCAGCCTGTGACCTGCGAGCTCCCGACGATGTCGTCCACGGGCCCGCGGCCGAGCCCCGGATTCAAGTCGCCGCCGGCAGAACGCCACCTCAGCCACCGGAGCACCGTCTCCGCTCCGCACCGGGCCGCCCACACGGGAGCGTCTCAGCCCCGCACCGGGCCGCCCACACGGGAGCGCCTTCCAGCCGGGAGCCGGGCCGCACACACAGGAGTGTCTCAGCCCCGCGCCGTCCGCCCTCACCGGAGCGCCGAGTCGTGCCGCTGCCCAAACGCCGCCGCAGCTCGAAGACGGCCAGCCTCGCGTTGGTAAGTCCTGGCTGGCTCTACATCCGGAGCCTCGAGGTCGGTCGCAGGTTGGAGGCCGCTAGCTCCGCCATTAGGCCTCAGCTCAGACGGGGGAAGAGAAGGGGGATACGACAAGAAAGTCGCATTCCCCCGAAGGGAGAGACAGAAAGTCCTGTTTCAGCCCCCCCCCCACACATAACACAACCTAATAACCAAAAGTTTAAAAGTTTAACTGAACAAGACAAAAAAAAACAGCACAATAAAAGTAAAAACAGACAGACTGCAGGCGAGCCGCAGCCGTTTCACAGCGCCGCCACTTCCGTATGCACACGTACATACACACAAAAAAAACAATAGCAGTGCAATGATAACAATAATAGTCTATTGTAGTTCAGAGCTTTTTTGAGGTTGTCGTGTTTAATAGCATGATGGCTGTAGGGAAGCAGCTGTTCCTGAACCTGGATATTACAGTTTTCAGGCTCCTGTACCTTCTTCCCGATGGCAGGATTCTACGGAGTTTATGCACCCTGAAATTTATCCCCAATATTTTGAGTGGACCATTACATGATCTTTGAATGAGGATCAGCAATTCGGTATATTGGAGATTACTGTTATGAGTCTGTGTTGTGTTCAGCTGTTAATTAAACATTTACTTCAGTTTTACTCTGTTCCACCAAACTCTGTTACTATTCCACTTTTCTTTCTAGTCAGGAATCCTTTGTAAACTGGATCAAAATCAAAACGGGCTACTTAAAGATGGAAATCAGAAGCAGCTTTGAATTTGGCAGCTGCCAGAGCTCACTGCGAGTTGACAGGGTTGTTGTGTGGTTCATGTTAAATTCTTCTATTAACCCAGGATCAGCTCCTGGAGAGCATGGACTCACCTGATGAAAGCGCTTGAGACTAGTCTGTGCTTCAACGTTACCCAGCTGTTACAAGCAGTCAGAAATAAATGGTTTGAACACTGGCCTGCAAATTATTTTTTTTATTTAAGTGTGTAATAATTATTAGTTTGTCTCTTTATATGTCTTTCACGCCCCTTTCAAGAGAGCACTTTAGTCACTTCAAACATTTTTATTTTTGTCACAATTGTAACAAACTCCTATAAAAAAAGTGATAATTGCCCCATAATGTATTTATTAATGATATAGGTTGAAGGATGTATGAGCTAGTATGTGTGATAATTCTCCCACTATAAAATAGTAAAGGAATATTTACAACTGAGCATGTAGGCAGGGTCCTGGTTTATGTCACGGACAGACCAGGCACAATGACCTTCTGCTATTTTCACAATTAGTGAGTGATCTGTATTCAGTTACAATTCATGTTTAAAAACAACAGAGACAGCGGCATGTTGTTTCATTTTCACATCATTAAACTATAAAGAAAAAAGCAATATTGCCCATCATCTTTACTATCAATCCCATACCCCGACTTAATTCCTGACAATTTATTTTCTCATGTGCCCACAACTCCACCTTGATTCTTCTCCTCCTCTATATTTGGGGTAATTCCGAGTATTCAATTGCATGAATTTGGAATGTGAGAGAAAATTGGAACAGCAGGACAGGTATTTGTACAGTTACAGAGAGAGTGTAGAAATCCCACATGCCACTGGGGGTCAGGATTGAACAGTGATGAGTGAAGTTGTAAGGCAGCAGCACCACCTGCAGTCAAAGCCTTGGTTGACTGAACCAACAAGAACATAACGGCTGAGTAAGCTTGGATACCCCAAAATGATGACCCCTTGTGCTTGTTCCACTATTCAGTACAATTGTGGCTCATCTTTTACCTCCAGTGAGCCTCTTGCTTGCATCTATCTTATGTCCCTGTATTCTGTATTTCCTTAACGTCTAAAAACATGTGTTGGTCAGTTTTTAATAGTAATTCATGCACTCTGTCTCTCTTCTCTTTCTCTCAAAATGTCTTTACTCAGAGTTGCGAATCTTTGGAAATCTCTAATCTCTGAGGGCTGAGATTGTGCTGAGTATACGGTATTCAAGATGAAATCACTTTCTTGTCTCAATGTTTGGAAAGGGTCAATTAAGCATCAAGGTGGTTGGGGTAGAGGGGAGCAGGGTATATTTGATGGGAGATGAATGGGAGTTAGAGCTAGGTGGTGAGGGCAGTAGATTACACAGAATTAACTCTTTGCTCCACAGTGTCCATGTCGAGCATATAAAGTTCAACTAATCTCCTCTGCCTGCATGTGCTCTATATCCCACCATTCCCTGTATATCTATGTACCCATCTAAAAGCCTCTTAAATTGCATCTGCCTTCACCACCACCACTTACAGCGTATTTCATCACACTGTGTTCATGTGTGAGCAGAGAGAAACCTGCTCTGGACTTCTCTCAACTTTGCCCGCCTCCCCTGAAGGCTATGCTCTCTGGTCATTGATTGGCATTTCCACCCTGGGAAAAGGGTGCTGACTGTCTACCCGATCTAAGTTTTGCTTAGTTTAATTTTGAGACACAGCATGGAAACAGTGTGCGTCATCATTCTTCATACTTCTATTGCCTCCCCTCAGCCTCAGATACCCTAGAGAAAACAATGCAGGTTTGTCCAACCTCTTCTTACAGCTAATACCCTATAACCGAGACAGCATTCTAGTCAAGCTCTTCTCCTAAACCTCCACTTCCACCCTGAGCTACACACTGTACTTGAAATGCCACCTAACCCTTTCAAGAGAGAGTTAGATTTAGCTCTTGAGGGCTAAAGGAATCAAGGGATATGGGCAAAAGCAGGAACAGGGTACTGCTTTTAGATGATCAGCCATGATCATATTGAATGGCGGTGCTGGCCCAAAGGGCCGAATGGCCTACTCCTGCTATTTTTCTATGTTTCTAGGTCACAGGGAGAAGGTATACACTCTGTACAGACAACACCCGAGGATAGGATCGAATCCGGGTCGCGGGCGGTGTAAGGCAGCAACTTTACCGCCACGCCACCGTGCCGCCCCAAACAATAGTTTGTTTGTTTCTTATCAATAGAAAGTAATGCATGATGGTTGGTGGGAAAGAGATCAGGGGGAAGAAGATATGAGTGTGGCCAGGAGAGGGTGGATTTTCCAAGGTTTTCCCTTGTAGGTTTGATGGAATAGCTGTCGAGGCAGTTTCCAATCCCTCTGCAGTCTATAAATAATTAAAAAGCTTAGTTAACCAAAGACAGGGCCAGATCTTAAAATATATCAGTATTGACTGAACAGAATATCAGTGGGGAGATTTTCCCTCACCCAGGGCAGGGGAATCAAGAACTTTAAGGCGAGAGGGGAAATTATTTAATGGGAATCCGAGGGGAAAAAGGCAGAAGAATGGGGCTGAGAGGTAAAATTAGATCAGCCATGATCAAATGGCAGAGTAGATTCGATGGGCCAAATGGCCAATCCTACTCATATGTCTTATGGTCTTAGGGTATATCGAACAAGCTGCCAGAGGAGGTAGTTGAGGTAGGTACTATAGCAACATTTAAAAGATACTTAGCCGGGTACATGGATAGCAATGGTCATAAGTTCAGAAATTCATAATCATAGGAGCAGAATTAGACCGTTCGGCCCATCGTCTACTCCGCCATTCAATCATAGCTGAACTACTTTCCCTTTCAACCCCATTCTCCTGCCTCTCCCCATAACCCCTGACACCTGTACGCATCAAGAATTTGTATAAAAGAATATGGATCGAACACGGGCAAAAGGGTCTAATGTAGATGGGGCATCTTGGTCAGCATGGACGAATTGGGCCGTGTGGCTCTATCACTTCAAATAAATACCAAGGTTTATCATCAATTCTTAACTGTTGTGTTCGATAAGAAGACAAGGAGGTGGAAGTTTCCACCTGACATTAAATTATTACAGGCCTGCTGGTGTCTACTGGATACCCATAGTTAGTCATGATCTTCGGCAGCAGTGACTTAAGCAATGTAACATCACCAGCATAGACCAGAGTCCGATACAGGACTGCTGAAAAACAGTGGCATCCAACAAACCATCACACTGGGAAATAGGGAAAAACATTCACCACATACGGTAACTTTGGGGCTCGGGTGGCACAGTGGCACAGCGGTAGAGTTGCTGCCTCATAGCGTCAGAGACCCAGGTTCAATCCTGACTAAGGGTGCTGTCTATATGGAGTTTGCATGTTCTCCCTGTGACTGCGTGGGTTTGCTACGGATGATCTGGTTTCCTCCCACACCAGAAACGTAAAGGTTTGTAGGTTAATTAGCTTTGGTAAAATTGTCCATAGAATGTAGGATAGTGTTAATATACAGGGATCGCTGGTCAGCATGCTCGATGAGCTGAAGGGCCTGTTTCCATGTTATATCTCCAAACTAAACTAAACTAAATGAACACAAATCAATGGACCAATTGTAACATTTTAAACCATCAAAATTCCTGAAAATCTAAAACACTGAACAGGAAATGATGCGTGCACAGGAGAGGGTGCAGAGGATGTTTACGAAAATGATGCCTGGAGTAGATGGTATTAGCTACAGGGAGAGGTTGTTCAGACTTGGATTGTCTTCTCTAGAAATCCGAAGGTTATAGGGAGACCTGATAGAAGTATAATAAATTATGAGAGGCATAGATAGATAGATAGATAGGGTAGACAATCAGAACCTATTTTTGAGGATGGAAATATCCAAGGGTGTAGCTTTAAGGTGAAAGCGGCAAAGTTTAAGAGGGAAAGGGAAAGTTTTTTTACACAGAGGATAGTGAGTGCCTGGAATGCGCTGCCAGGGGTGGTGGTGGAGGCAGACACGATAGTTGTGTTTATGAGCCTTTTAGATAGGCACATGGAAGTGTAGGGAATGGAAGTGTATGGATCACATGCAGGCAGTGGAGAGGTGGCTGCTGGAGGCAATGGATGACATGCTTACAATGGTCATGGGTGGTGGTGTTGGTGGGGGCGGCCGTGGGAGGCCCTACAGCAGGCGAGTGAGTAAGCGGATCGAACGCAGCCTGCGGCAGTTGCATGGAGAGGCGGTGGAAGGAGCTGGGCCAGGCTCATCCCTACTTCATTGATCCAGCGCCATCAGGACACCGGGCCTTAACATGAGAAAATAGGAAACTGCTTGTCTCCTTGGGACTAGATTGGACTTTTCAGAGACTTGAAAGTTGCAAGATGGCGCCGGAATGTGGCGACTCTCTGCGTGCTGTACCAGAAGATGATATATTGTACCAACGTATAATGGGATTTGAATGGATAGTATGCAGAACAAGCTTGTCATTCTATCTCTGTACACGTGACATTAAGGAAATTATATCGGCATCATGTTCAGCATGGATATTGGGGGCCTGTCGTGTACTGTGCTACGTTTTATGTAAAATAAACAAAATACAAATGAGGAATATTTACTTTTCATTGAATGGTGGCAACTAGATTTTTGTTCATTGTATTGTATTGTATTGTATTTTTTTTAATGACCACACAGCCAGGCTGGTGGAATTTGTTCTCAGTACAGCTCGATACAGGTTCCAACATTTCATCAAACATTCAACTCGTAACGTAGATATACATACAAACAGACACATTTCATAATACATAAGGGCCATGCTTATTCGTATTTCCTCACCGTACGGAGTTTAAAAAGTTAATTGCGGTAGGAATGAAACTGTTTTTGAAACGGGTTGTTTTGGAGGCAATTGACCTGTAACGCCTCCCAGAGGGCAGTAGCTGAAAGGCATAGTGTGCAGGGTGAGTGGGGTCAGTGATGATCTTGCGGGCTTTGTGAAGTGTCCGTTTATGGTAGAGTGATTCAAGTGATGGAAGGGGTAAGCCAATAATTTTGGAAGCTCTGTTTATAATGCGTTGTAGTTTCTTCCGGGAGAGTGAGTCGAGGCTGCCGAACCAAACTGTGATAGATGAAGTGAGGATGCTTTCAATAATGGCTGTATAGAAGCAGAGCATCATCCCTTGGTGCACCGCAGTTCGCTAGTCCGATCATGAGTCACATAAACGGTTTGGTTGATAATTCTATACACAAGAAACTGTGGATACGGGTTTACAAAGTGCTGGAGTAACTTAACGGGTGAGGCAGCATCTCTAGTGAACATGGAGAGGTGACGTTTTGGATGGGGACCCTTGTTCAGACTGAGAAGGTTCCCGACCCAAAACATCATCTATTCGTGTTGTGGATGATGCCTGACCCGCTGAGTTACTCCAGCACTCTGTGTCCTAGGTAGATATTTCTGATGGGTCGAGGGTGTAGGTTTGGGTGAACAGTAAATTGGCCCTCAGAACAGTTGAGGTGGACACCAAAGACTCCAGGAGAGGCCAACAATTCGATAAACTCATATAAGAAAAAACACAATATGAAACGATATGTAACTTTTTATGAGGATTCACCAAGGGGGAGGAGCTCAATGTATAACAACATCACGGAGGTCTATACATTTTTTGCCATCGTTGATGGCTATTCGTCCTTAAGGTATCTTCCCTTAGATACCTTAATAGCACCTTTTTTTTTAAAGCACAATCAAGATTTTTATCTGTTTAATTTTTTTGAAAGTAATTGTGTATCACATTCTTTTTTTCTTTTTCTAAGGCACTTTACAAGAAGGAGATGCAATATAAATCTAATAAACCGGGATGACCACCCAAGTCCTAAAATTCTGAGGTATTTGTTTGCACCATATGATTCAGGAATATTACCCTGATTTACAATGCAAGACTATAGACAAATAAAGAATGGAGGAATTACATTTTGTAGTTGGAATATACGGGGTGCCAACGAACCAATTAAGAGGGGTAAAGTTTTTGCCCAACTAAAATCGTTGAAAAGCGACATAATGTTTTTGCAGGAGACACACATGAAACAACAAACACAAATAAGATTAAAGGCGAATTGGATAGGCCAAACATACTACTCCTCATTTACTTCTAAATCTAGGGGTACAGCTATTCTTATTAGGAAAGGTATTCCTTTTAAATTAAAGAATACCATATCAGATAAAGAGGGAAGATATATTATAGTTTCGGGTGAAATTTATGCAACCCCACTAACTTTGATAAATATTTATGCTCCGAATTTTGATAACCCCCACTTTTTTGATAAAATTATTGACATAATATCAGAGTTTAATTACCAAAATGTGATAATAGGGGGGGACTTTAACTGTGTTTTAGATTCATATCTAGATAAATCAGCAAAACAAAAGAAGAGTAATTTAAAATCTAAAACTAGCGAACTTCTAAATACATATATAAAAAATACTAATATAATAGATGTATGGAGATCTGCTAATCCAGTTGGAAGGGAATACTCGTTTTACTCTTCGGTGCATAAAACTTATTCAAGAATTGATTATTTTTTAGTGGATATGAAATTAATGCCATATACAAACAACCCAACATACCACATTAGTAGTATTTCAGATCACTCCCCGTTGACATTTTCAGTAAAATTTGAGGGAATGCCGGGTAAAACATTTTTTTGGAGGTTTAATACACATATTTTAAATGACGTGCAAGGCTATCAATATTTAAAACAACAAATGGAACTTTTTTTCGATACAAATGATATACCAGGTACTTTGCCTTCTTTATTATGGGAAACTTTTAAGGCATTTATGAGAGGAATTATAATTTCATATCAAAGTTTTCAAAATAAAAAGAATAAGACAGAACAATTGTTGTTAGAACAAGAAATCAGACAGTTAGAGTTGGATAATGCCAAAGATTCCACGACAGATAAACACAATAAGATAATATTACTGAAATTTAAACTTAATCGAATTTTATCGGCAAGAGTAATAAGACTATTCCAAATGACAAAACAGGAACATTTTGAGTTTGGTGACAAACCACATAAGCTTTTAGCTCGCCAATTGAAAAAACAAGAAAAGGAAAATACTATAACCAAAATTAAATCAGAGAAAGGTGAATTACTAATACTACCTAAAGATATTAATAATAGATTTGCCCAATTTTACCAAAACTTATATACATCTAAAATTAAAAGAGAAGATAGTAAAATAAAAAAATTTCTAGATAATTGTAATCTTCCAATACTGGACCTTTTGGAACAAGAGGAATTAGGAGCTCAAATTACAATCAAAGAAATAGGTGA
Organism: Amblyraja radiata; assembly: GCF_010909765.2. Classification (NCBI taxonomy): domain Eukaryota; kingdom Metazoa; phylum Chordata; class Chondrichthyes; order Rajiformes; family Rajidae; genus Amblyraja; species Amblyraja radiata. The sequence goes on from NC_045962.1 coordinate 36,829,986, forward strand.
AACAATAAAATCGCTGAAAAATGGTAAGACACCGGGACCAGATGGTTTTAATAATGAATTTTATAAAAAATTTCAGGAGATAACAACCCCTTATTTATTTAATTTACACTCCCATGCTTTTAAAGAAAACAAACTACCTGAAACACTAACAGAATCAACTATTACGCTTATTCCAAAAAAAGATAAAGATTTAGAAGATCCGGGCTCGTACAGAGCTATATCACTTTTAAATACAGATCAGAAAATTTTAGCAAAGATTTTAGCAAGAAGATTAAGCAAATATATTAGTAAATTGATAAACCCTGATCAAACGGGGTTTATACCGAAAAGATACTAATTTAATAATCTGAGACGTCTGTTTAATATAATGTACTCGCATAAAGTAGAGGAAGAAGATATATCAATTATTTCTTTGGATGCAGAGAAAGCATTTGATCAGGTAGAGTGGCAATACTTATATAAAGTACTACAAAAATTTAATATGGGAGAGAATTTTATAACATGGGTAAAATTATTATATGATAAACCGATGGCAAGAATTTTAACTAATAACATGTTATCTCAAAAATTTCAACTATCAAGGGGTAATAGGCAGGGATGTGCACTATCACCCCTGCTATTTGCCCTTATGATAGAACCCCTTGCTGAAAGTATAAGAATTCATCCGAATATTCAGGGCTATAATACCAGAGACTCAAAGAATAAAATCTCATTATATGCAGACGATATACTTTTATATATTACAAAGTCACAAACGAGCATACCAAATTTATTAAACTTAATAGAGGAATTTGGGTCTTTTTCTGGATATAGAATAAACTGGAATAAAAGTGAAATCATGACATTAAAACCTCAAGAACCTACACACTTACTGAAGTTCCCCTTTAAAATCGCAACAGAAAAATTTAAATATTTGGGTATTCAGATTACTAGAAAATATAAAGCATTATTCAATGCTAATTTCATGCCTTTATTAAATAAACTTAATACGTTGATTAAATTTTGGAAAACACTTCCCTTATCATTATTAGGTAGAACAAATGCAATAAAAATGATCTTCCTACCACAATTACTATACCTATTTCAATCTATACCGGTATATATACCAAAATATTTTTTTAAAAAATTAGACTCTAATATTACTAATTATATTTGGGACTATAGATCACATAGAATCACAAAAAAACACTTATGTAAACCAAAAGAGGTCGGGGGACTTTCACTTCCGAATTTTATGTATTATTACTGGGCAGTGCATATTAAGAATATGATTTTTTGGTTGGATAGTTCTACCCAACAGACAGAATGGATAAAAATGGAGAAGGAGGATTGCCATCCTTGTAATATAGGAACGATCCTCTTCTCCCCAAAAAAACTGAATAACACAATATATAAGAAGAACCCAATTATATATGGTACAATAAGAATTTGGAAACAAATAAAATTATCTTTAAAATTAAGAAATCTATCACTGTTAATGCCAATAGCGAATAACCCTTTATTTAAACCATCTCTTATTGATAAGACATATAACCAATGGGAAAGTCTCGGAATTAGAAGGATCGGGGATATGTATGAAATGGGAAACTTACTATCATTCCAACAATTACAATTAAAATTTAAATTGAAAAACAACCAATATTTTAAATATCTTCAGATTTGCGATTTCGTGAAAAAATATATACAAGGATATCAAAAAGTAACTCCTGACTTATTGGAAGAGGCAATGAATATTGAAGCTGACTCACAAAAATTAATATCATATTTATATAATAGTATTCTAAATATAGACCTACCATCGACAGAGGTACTTAGAGAAGAGTGGGAACGGGAACTAATGATAAAAATTACGAAGGTTAAATGGGAAAAATACCTGATATATATTCACAAATGTTCAATTAATGTAAGACATAATTTAATTCAATTTAAAATTGTACATAGATTATATTATTCAAAAACAAGATTGAACAAATTTTATCCAAATATATCCGCCACTTGTGATAAATGTCTAGCCCAAAAGGCAACTATAACACACTCCTTAGTCTCCTGCATAAAACTTTATAGATTTTGGAATGATATTTTTGAAATATTTACAAAATTATTCAAGACAAGAATGGAACCTAATACTGAAATGATTATATTTGGCGTAATGGAAGATGGGAATAAATTGAACACATCTCAAAATCTATTCCTTAACTATGGTTTAATAATAGCAAAAAAATTAATTCTTAAATTTTGGAAGGGTACATCAATACCAACGCTTAAAATGTGGATTGCAAGTATGTTGGACACCGCTCATCTTGAGGAAATGCGATTCCTCCTAATGGATAAATCAGACCAATTCATAACGAGTTGGTCTCCATTCATCGTTTTTTTGGAATCATATGGTGCAACACAATTGTAAAAAATAACTGTTTCAGGACTGGACGAGGGTTGGTCAAGACTATAAATAATGATCTCCTCTTTTTTTCTTTTCTTTTCTTTTCTCTATTCTCTCTCTCAACTTTCTTCATTTACTCGTTTTCTTTTTTCACACACTATATATTTCACATCTTTCTATCCTTTACTATCTAACTTCTTTTTCTTATTCTAATCTTTTTTCAGTGTAACAAAAAAAAAAAGAAGTTGTACATAAAATGTATTATGAAAATATATATTAGGCACTTTGGTGCCATATGACTGTACTTACTTCTAATAACTTCTAATTTAAGTTCTAAAAACTTAATATTAAAAAAAAAAAAAAAAGATAGGCACATGGAAGTGTAGGGAATGGAAGTGTATGGATCACATGCAGGCAGTGGAGAGGTGGCTGCTGGAGGCAATGGATGACATGCTTACAATGGTCATGGGTGGTGGTGTTGGTGGGGGCGGCCGTGGGAGGCCCTACAGCAGGCGAGTGAGTAAGCGGATCGAACGCAGCCTGCGGCAGTTGCATGGAGAGGCGGTGGAAGGAGCTGGGCCAGGCTCATCCCTACTTCATTGATCCAGCGCCATCAGGACACCGGGCCTTAACATGAGAAAATAGGAAACTGCTTGTCTCCTTGGGACTAGATTGGACTTTTCAGAGACTTGAAAGTTGCAAGATGGCGCCGGAATGTGGCGACTCTCTGCGTGCTGTACCAGAAGATGATATATTGTACCAACGTATAATGGGATTTGAATGAATAGTATGCAGAACAAACTTGTCATTCTATCTCTGTACACGTGACATTAAGGAAATTATATCGGCATCATGTTCAGCATGGATATTGGGGGCCTGTCGTGTACTGTGCTACGTTTTATGTAAAATAAACAAAATACAAATGAGGAATATTTACTTTTCATTGAATGGTGGCAACTAGATTTTTGTTCATCATCCCTTGGTGCACCGCAGTTCGCTAGTCCGATCATGAGTGACATAAACGGTTTGGTTGATAATTCTATACACAAGAAACTGTGGATACGGGTTTACAAAGTGCTGGAGTAACTTAACGGGTGAGGCAGCATCTCTAGTGAACATGGAGAGGTGACATTTTGGATGGGGACCCTTGTTCAGACTGAGAAGGTTCCCGACCCAAAACATCATCTATTCGTGTTGTGGATGATGCCTGACCCGCTGAGTTACTCCAGCACTCTGTGTCCTAGGTAGATATTTCTGATGGGTCGAGGGTGTAGGTTTGGGTGAACAGTAAATTGGCCCTCAGAACAGTTGAGGTGGACACCAAAGACTCCAGGAGAGGCCAACAATTCGGTCAGAGGTATTGGGAGTGGACAATAATGTTGGAGTTTACTCAAACGTGAGGTCTATTAAAGAAAACTTTAAAACACAACACAAAGATCTGGCAAAACAATCAAGACTCTATTCAAAAGCACCAAATACAGTGATCACTGGGAGCAATCTAGGAGATTGTTCAACAAACAAAGATTCATCTGCTCATATACGTTTTACTTTTGATCTTCCCTTTACCATAGCAATCACCTTAAGGGGCTGTTCCACTGCGGCAACCTAATCTGCGAGTTTAGAAGAGTTTGCCCTTGACTCAAACTCGCAGCTCGGTCGACATGAGATCCCGGGAGGTCCTATGAGGTCACTGGAACTCTCCGTCATGCTCGAGGGAAGTTCCCGAATACTCGCGGCCTCAACTAGGTCACGGAAAAAATTTCAGCATGTTGAAAAATATTCCGCGAGTAAAATATGGTTGGCATGGTTCTTTTTGACTCGTAGTGCAGTGGAGTGGGGTCGCTATTTAGTTACAGGCAGTCGAGGGCAGCCGTAGGCAATCTCTTTCGCTGACCGGGCATTTTGATTGGCTCATTGGAGTTTTCAGGACCAGGGAAAACTGACCAGTTTGTAAAATGCCCGCTAAACTTTATTATACTTCTTAAAAATGTCTCCACTCCTTCTTCACCCCTTCTCCCCCCTTCTCTCCCCTTCTCTCCCTCTCTCCCCCCCCCCCCCCCCCCACGCTCTCTAAAGGACACCGTACACTGTGGCAGCCATCTTTAACCTTCCTCTTCATCGCGGGTGCGAATTTCAGACAGCGCTCCCCCACTTTCCCTGGCCCCCGCCTTTGCTCTGTGTGTGTGCGTGTGTGTGTGTGTGTGTGTGTGTGTGTGTGTGTGTGTGTGTGTGTGTGTGTGTGTGTGTGTGTGTGTGTGTGTGTGTGTGTGTGTGTGGTCGATCCAGCTCGCAGTTTAAACGTGGGCGGTCGATCCAGCTGGCGGTTTTCCAGGCGAGGGCCCTCGAGCTTGAAGGTCGAAGACACTCTTCTTAACTCGCTGATTAGGTTGCCGCAGTGGGACAGCCCCTTTAGGAGTTTCCGTCTTCCCAAGTGGTTTTACAACACTCAGAGACCATTCAGCTCCGGGAAACACAGAACAATAAACACAACCAAATGTCACCCCATCACAGATAGGCAAATACCCTGTTACCCTTTTGGCCTCAATGTATTGCTTTATGATTGCCATTTGCCCTTTTACAACAGAGAAGATAATCTGGCTGAAGTAGACTGCAGATGGTGTAATTTACACATGCTCAGTTTCACTCTTCTTTAAAACAGAATTATTATAAAAACATCAAGAGGACTATAAGTGTTTCTAGGCACTCTACCCTTCCCTATCCCTTGCTGTCTTTTTGAAACTTTACAATTTGTCTTTGTCAGGTCAGAGAATTGGACAACCCCGCCCATTGCATTTGTGGCCTGGTGGAGCCATTGAGCCCATCTCCTCCATGCTAACCAATTGGCATACAGGGCTAGTCCCATTTACCTGCATTTGGCCCATATCCTTCTAAACCCTTCCTATCCATATACATGAAATCTGATGTTATGGAGTCCTCAATTTCCACAAGTATGAAATTTATGTTGGAGATTATTTTTTGCATTAGAAGTCCCAGAGATTTCTGTGGCAACCGTGTAGAAAATTGATATGTGAGAAAGGAAAGGTCATCATGAATTAAACAAAACACTCTTGATGTATTCTAGGCCATTGATGAAAATATTGGTCTAGGAATTTTGGCTGCAGTAAGGTTCTTTTTGTGACAATGGAAGTCTGATGTTTGTACAAGGATCAGAGGTTAAATGTACAATCTTTGTTTTCATAACACATTGAACATAGGTGCAACACAGTGGCACAGTGGTAGAGTTGCTGCCCTACAGTACCAGAGACCCGGTTCAATCCTGACTGTGGGTGCTGTCTGTACGGAGTTTGTACATTCTCTCTGTGACCACGTGGGATTTCTCTTGGTGCTCCGGTTTCTTCCCATACTCCAAAAACATGCGGGTTTGTAGGTTAATTGGCTTCAGTAAGTGTATTGGGCAGTGTTTGTGTCGGGGATTGCTGGTCGGCGCAGACTCGGTGAGCCGTAGAGCCTGCTTCCCTGCTGTATCTCTAAAACTAAGAGCAGTACAACATAGGAACAGGCCCTTCAGCCCACAATGTCCGTGTTGAACATGATGCCATTAAACTAATCTCATCTGCCTGCACATGGTCCACATGCATTCATTCACTGCATATCCATGTACCTATCCAAAGGCCTCTTAAACGCCACCAAACTGCCTAATGAATCTCTTTTAAACTTTGCCCCTCTCAACTTAAAAATGTGCCCTCAAGTATTTGATATTTCCATCCTGGAAAAGGTTCTGATTGTCTACCCTATTTTTGCCTCTCATAATTTTACATAGTTTATCAGATCTATCCTCAAATTCCAGTATTCCAGAAAAAACAATGCAAGTCTGTCCAACCTCTTCCTGTAGCCAATATCCTCTAATCCAGGCAATATTCTGGTAAACTCCACCCTTTCCAAAACCTCCACAATATTTCAGCAATGAGGTGACCAGAACTGTACTTAATATCCCAAATGTAGCCTAATCAAAGTCCTGTAGACATTTGGCAAAAAAAAGACATTTGGACGGGTAAATGGATAGGAAATATTTAGAGGAATATGGGCCAAATGTGGGCAGGTGGGACTAGCACAGATAGGCCGTGGACAGACAATGTTTCAGGCCAGTGTTTTTCAGACTGATGGGGTAAAAGCTGGAAGCGAGAGGTTGGGAAGAACAAAGCTTGGCAAGTGATAGGTGGATACAGGCAAGGGGGTAATTAGCAGATGGGTGAAGTAAGTGACAAAGGCTTGCGGTGAAAATGAAACAAAAAGGGTGGTAGATAAGGAGAGAAAAGGAGGAAAGCTGGAAGGAGGGATATGGGTGAAAGGAGACAGTTTGAGCTGCAGAGTCTGTTCCCATGCTGTATGGCTCCATGAATCTATAACTATAAAGTTGCACCATGACTTCCTGACTCTAATACCCAATTCCCCGACCAATGAAGGCAAACGTACTGTGAGCCTTATTCACCAGTCTATATACATGTTGCCACATTCAGGGAGTTCATGATCTCTCTGCACATCAAAGCAAACCTGCATCTTCCTGGACAGATGTTGTCATTCCTCGGGGCATGTTCTCTGGTGGCTTCATGGACCGTCGGCTAGGCTCTCTGAGTGACAGATGCTACAGTTTATCACTGCGTTGCCAAGGCTGCTTTCCTCTCCTGTTCTATCCTGTTACCTTACCAGCAGACTAGCTGATAACCAGATGTGCCAAATGTGTTTCACTGCATTAAACCATTGGAGATCTTCTCTCTCTTATACTTCTTATCTGTATTTACTGAGGGTAAGGACAAGGAAGCTAAGTGATTGAGGGAAATGAGTAGTGATGTGTTGGACCATATCCAAATTACAAAAGAAGAAGTGCTAGCAGCATTCAAGGATATTACGATGGATAATTCCCAGGGGCCTGACCGCCTGGGTTTTTTCCAGGTCCTCTGATTTGTTCCCACAAGCAAAGACATGTGAGTTTGTAGGTTAATTGGCTTCAATAAATTGTCCCCAGGGTGGGCTTCCCAGTAGTTCAAGGAATGGCAGATGGAGTTTAACTCTGACAAGCGTGAGGTGCCAAACCAAGTCAGGGCTGATGTAGCAGATGAGAGGGCAACTGCAGGGTGTTTTAGAGCAGAGAGACCTGGGGTTAAAGATACACAAGCTAGCAACCATTGTAACTCCGCTTCCCATTCCCATACTGCCCTGGACCTCCCCCATTGCCAGAGTGAGATCACACATAATCTCAAGGATCTGCACCTTATAGCTTACAATGAAACGGATATACCTACTAGTTTCCCTCTCACTTGACTCGCAGTCTGAAGAAGGGTCTCGACCCAAAACGTCACCTAGTCCTTTTCTCAAGAGATGCTGCCTGACCCGTTGAGTTACTCCAGCATTTTGTGTCTATCTTCTCACAGCGCAATGGTATGGACAATGAATTCTACAATTTCAGGTAACAAAACCTCTTTTCCCCCACACAAACTCTCTCTTCTATTGCCCCCACCCCTGTACACACCCATTTTGCAAACCATCCTGCCCTCTCCCCCTCGCCTGTCCCCCGTCCCCATCCACCCATATCCCTCCCTTGGCTTTATATTTTACTCCTCCCCTTCTCTCCTTATCTGACAGCCTTTTGTCTCCTTTTCACCTCTAGCCTTTGTCACTTACTCCACCCATCTGCCAATTAGCCCCCTCACCTGCATCCAGCTATCACTTGCCAAACTTTGTTATACCTCCACCTCTCTCTTCCAGCTTTCTCCCCATCAATTTGAAAAACCTGACCCAAACATCGTCTGTCCATGCCCTCCACAGACGCTGCCTGACCTGCTGAGTTAAAACCAAAAGAGCAGTAATAGGCCATTCAGCCCATTCAGCCCCTGCTCCAGCAGTCAATCATGGCTGATCTATTTTTTTCCGCTCAACTCCATTCTCCTGCCTTCTCCCCGTAACCTTTGATGCTCCAGCAGTTTGTGTAAAGAGTCCAAATCTGAAACGTCCCCCATCCATGTTCTCTAGAGATGTTGCCTGACCTGCTGAGATACCCCGGCACTTTTTAGTTCAATGTTTACTGTTCAATTGGAAAGCAAACCATCAACATCTACTGACCTACGTTTGTATACAGGGGTGCTGCATGTGTATTTGTTATAATCGGATCAGGGCGAGGATCTAATGGCAAGCATTCGGAAGAGTTTCTGTTTATTGGTCTTACCTGCTGAGGATTCCTCACGGTTAACCTGTCTTCCGAATTAATAACCTGTCTTCCGAATTAATGTCCAAGAGGGTGATACATCAGCTTTACACTACAATTGGAATTAAAAAGAAATGATATATTGTATTGGGATGTGGTTGTATTTTTAATGTTTTGTGAAATTTCAGTGATGTGAACCAATGTTTGTTTTAGTGGCACAGTGGTGCACAGCGGTAGAGACCCGGGTTTGATCCAGACCTCGGATGCTGTCTGTGTGGAGTTTGCATGTTCACCCTGTGACCTTGTGGGGTTTCCTCCGGGTGCTCTGTTTTCCTCCCACATCCCAAAGACATGTGGGTTTGTCGATTAATTGGCCTTTGTAATTGCTGGGAGTTGATGAGAACGTGGGATAACCTACTGTAGAACTAGTGTGAACGGGTGATTGATGGTAGGCGTGGACTTGGTGGGCCGAAGGGCCTGTTTCCATGATGTTTTTCTTTCTTTCTAATAAACAAATAAAATAAATGTAATGGTATGCAGACACAAGGAACTGCAGATGCTTGTTTACAAAAGAAAGACACAAAGCGCTGGAGTAACTCAGCAGGGCAGGCAATATCTCTTGCTATTACCAAGCTTTTTCAGCTTTCTTCTCTCCCCCCCCCCCCCTCTTTCTTCTCACAATCAGTCTAATCACAGTTTATATTCCCTAAAATGTAAAAGATTAAAGATAGATTTTCAATATATTAAGGAAAGTGAGTGGGACAAATGGAAATACTTGGGACATCCTGGACTTGGAGTTTGGCCTAAAAATGAGTCAGTTAACAAATTCATCTAGTCTTAGTGTAATTCATTGAACATGTTCAGCCTCACTTTCATGTACCACCAGCTCCAACAAGCCGGCATGCTGTAAAGGCTTTGCTGTTTATTTGTGTGACTGGGATGCAACTCAACATTAAACAGTGCTCCCTCCCTCGGATACCTCCGCCAATGAGGGATTAATTGGTGCAAGAGAGATCTATCCGAGTTGACATGGAAATCAGACAGACGTCCGACACGGCGTGTGATCCTCAGGAATCGCGTCATTATTACCAGGGGAATGGATGACCGGAAGCCAACAGACTGGAGATGAAATGCAGTCTCCCGCTGCCTGTCACTGACGAGATATCTATCTGTTCTAAAGACGCTGAATTCTCAACTCAGCGCTTACACAGCTCGCAGATCAGAAGGCAAATTGCGGGAGTAGACTCCGTGAAGAGACACATTGGGAAGAATGGTAAGTCTGTAATAGGGGTGAGAGAGCAATAATTTGTTAAAGGGATCTGATTTTCATTGGGAAGATGGAGCAGGCCGCTACGTGTTGATAGCAGGGTGGGAATTAGCTCCAGATGAGATGAGATGGATAATCGGGTGTGTCTCCAATTGATGTAACGTTTTGTAATGAAAAACAAACTGCACCTAATTTGCTGGATGCAATAAGATGTCCCACACCACCTTAAATGAGACTTTTCGAGAATTTTCTGGGTGCGAGTTCAGAATGTCTCTCCCCTTGCGGACAGTCGGAGTAAAAACACTCGCAGAGATTCAACTTGTTGCTCCTTTGCAGATGTATCGCCACCCGCTGGGCGATTGTCAGGGAAATCTAGAGGGTGGAGAGCTCTTAGCTGGCGAAGCTTGACTTTACTTTTTTTTTTTGCATTTCCCAATGTACTGTGGTTCCTCATTACACGCCACTTTTTTTTAGTTTTAGAGACACAGCATCGAAACAGGCCCTTCGGCCCACTGAGTCCACGCTAGCCTTAAATCACCTCGTTCACTACGTTATCCTTCTTTCTCATCCACTACTATGGTGCAATTTACAGAGGGCCAATTAACTCACAAACCATTTGGGGTGTGGGAGAAACCCGGAGGAAACCCACCCAGTTCTGAAGTGCTTAATATTTTTTAGTTTTAGAGATACAGCAATCAAAGGAGCAATTCGCCTGCTCTTATTCCCGAAAAAAGCAATGACATATTTCTCATATTTAGTTCGGTAGACAATGAATCGAAATCGGTAAAACGTTATATATTATAATATCGTGTTGCAATGTGTTGTATTAAAATAACCGCATGAAAATGCAAATACGAAGTGAAATATCGGTTATCGATAACCTTATGGTAATCGTAAACTATGCAATGTATGTTAAAGCAATCTTTCTAACAACAATATTTATATAACAACTTCTAAACACAGCAAAGGGCGCGTCAGCAAAATATATAATTCAAACGAGAGAGACACAAGGAACTGCAGATGCTGGAACCTTGAGCCAAACACCAAGTGCTGGAGGAACTCAGCGGGTTAGGCAGCATCTGTGGAGTGAATAGGCAGGCGACGTTCCGGGCCAGGGCCTTTCTTCAGATTGATTGGAATTGGGGGAGCTGGAAAAGAGAGGTGGGGGCGGGATAAACTAGATTTAACATCCAGATTGCCAAAGACCACTTAGTACAAATGACCAAAATGCTTGGCGGTGGAGGGTTTTTTAAGGGAAACGGCAAAGGAGGAAGGAAAGATGGGAGAGTTGAGGAGGAGAATGTCAGGATTGAACTCACTGGATTAGACACAGGTGGGATTATCCGGGGATGTTGAAGAACTCGGAAATCGGTGCTCCTCTAGTATCTTTGCTTCCAATTATCCAGAAGGACGTGGATCTGCTGCGGATCAGAGATAGGCTTGGCCTTAAACAACCGTTCTTGTTTATTTTAGACTAACGAACAACTTTTCACGGCTAATCAGAAATATTACTAGTTTTAAACAAGACGGACAGCCAAACGATTAGCTATTAGCATAACAATCCATAAAATAATTATCTGCAAAATCCGAAAGCATAAAATGTATCGGAACCTTTTTCCCCAGGGTGCAAACGTCAAAGACTAGAGGGTATAGATTTAAGGCGAGAGGAGCAAAGTCTAAAGGAGATGTAGGAGGCAAGTTGTTAACACGGAGGGTGGTGGGGGCCTGGAATGCGTGGCCAGGGGCGGTGGTGGAGGCAGATACGATACTGGTGTTTAAGAGGATTTTACATAGGCGCATGGATGTGCAGGGAATGGGCGGGTATGGATCTTGTGAGGCTAATTATTCTTGGCATCATGTTCAGCACGGGCACCGCGGGCCGAAGGGCCAGTACCTGTGTTGTACTATCCTATGTTCTAAAATAGAATTGAAGTCGGTTCCAATTTATGAAATTTACTTAGATTCAATGGCAACGTAGAAATAAAGAGCAGATGGTATGACAATTGTTGATAAAATAATATTTTTAAAAAATCAAATATCAATATTTTATCCGTGTATTGGACTCATTTTGTTAATAATAGAACCGATTCTTCACCCCCTCCTCCCTTGTGATGTGAAGATGTTTGATGGGGAAGGTGGTGGTGATGGAGGAGGAGGCTGGGTGAAGTGACGAGGATAGGTGAGGGAGCTGTGGCCAGACGAGACTGAGCTGGGCGGAGATCTTGCAGAGAGAGAGAGAGAAACAGGGGAGAAAACCATCAAACATGGCGAGCGTTGCAATCTTCTCTTGCCTCCCACCGTCCCTCAACACCCACTACTGACTGACTGACTGACGCCTTGCACGGACCTGTAAGGAGGGGGTGGGATCGGGATGCGGCTATTTATATACAATATGTTTTTGGGGGGGGGTGACTGGAGATTTGCAATGTCGTGCTCCGTTTGTCAGTCGCTGTCCATGGTGCTGTCGGTGCCGCAGGCTGATCAATAAGCCCAGCACCACCGTCCCTGTCTGTCCCTGTCTCTGTCCCACACCGGGCGTCTGTAACTGTAACCATCTACTGTACCAGGGCTAACAACTTCAAGTCGCGAGTGCTGGCTTGATGGAGCCGCGACACGGCTGCTGATTTCAGGCGATTATCGCTGGACGTGGCGGCGGGCCGTGCATCTTTGGACAGCAGCGTGCGCCAGGGTGTTGCAGCGATACCAGGCGTTTGATTTAAGACTCTAGATTTTGCTTCGGAAACAGCGCCCTGTTTGCTTGATCAGCGACACTGTTAGATTCAGCCGTGGAACATGGACGATGTTTACCCTCACCCTATCTGTAGGTAATGGTTGGATATCACCGCTGCCATGTCGTCTCTGCTTGTTTTTTATGTATATAATGCGGCGTTACAATGTGCATTTTATTTTGCAAAAAAAATAATCCAGCCTTTTCATTGTTGTGTGCGGGATTCGTGAGGTTGACCAGAGCTGGTTTATGATTTATAAGGATTGGGGTGTTTACCTATTGGGATGGGGGTGGGGTGGAAGTCAGGTTTCTGGAGAATATTGTGACATGGACTTGTCGGTGTGATGCGAATTTAAATCCCGGTAGGTCTAAATGTATCGATGTTTGTATGTTGTGAATGGTCAGGATTTAAAATGGGATTGCGCAATGTAATAGATATTATATCACTCGCACACACAGGTGCACACGCACGCCCACAGGCACACACACATACACACACACACACGCACACACCCACAGGCACACACCCATGCACACACACCCACACACCCACCCACAGACACACACCCACAGGCGCACACACAGCCACAAACACACCCACACCCACAGGCACACACGCACACACACCCACATACAGCCACAAACACACACAGGCACACCCACACACACAGGCACACCCACACACGCACACACACGCACCCACACACACACACACACACGCACACACACACGCACACACACCCACACATGCATGGACTTGTTCGGTGTGATGCGAATTTAAATCCTGGTAGGTCTAAATGTATCGATGTTTGTATGTTGTGAATGGTCAGGATTCAAAATGGGATTGCGCAATGTAATAGATATTATATCACAGGCACACACACACACACACACACACACCCACAGGCACACACACATACACACACACACACCCACAGGCACACACACCCACACACAGCCACAAACACACACAGCCACAAACACACACAGCCACACAACACACACACACACACCCACACGCACCCACACACGCACACCCACCCACACACAGACACACACCCACAGGCACGCACACACACCCACATACAGCCACAAACACACACAGCCACACACACGCACACCCACACACACACACACGCACATGCACCCACACACAGACACAGACACACCCACAGGTACACACACACACACACACACACAGGCACACACACAGGCGCACGCATACACACGCACGCACGCGCACACACACACACACACACACACACACACCACCACACACACACAGGCACACACACATACAGATTTGTGAATGTTGCTAATCTCCTTATGAATCTGATGTTAAAAGGACTAATTAAAGACAAACAAGCTGTGTGGCGGTCCCCTAAAACAACCCATGTATTTGTATCAAGTTGTAATCACCACCCTTTCTCATTGAAGGCAATCCTTCGGTGGGATAAATTGTTGTCTAACAAGGTGGGGCGGGGTGGGGACAGTAGTCATTAATTTTATCGTCTTTTTCTACTCGGGGAGCATATGAGAGACATTATTTCATGTTGAAGCCGTCATCTGGTATGAACTATCGTCATCCACGACGTGAGATAGAGAGAGAGAAAATTCTAGTACAACCAGTTTTCAGTAGCATCCATGGGCGGGATTCACAGGCAATATTATTATCGTTGCATCTCATCCGATGTGAGGTGGTTGGGGAAATGACCAGGGGATTGTTTATCTTAGCACTCCACATATCGGACTATATTTGGTAAACTTACTTACCTAGGGTTAGAAAACCAAAGAGTGCATGAATATTGTTTGCATATTGTTAGATAAAATATAACCAAGGATCCACGAATAACATAAGTAATCATTCTTTCAATACAGGTCATTTTATGGTCATTTATGCGTGCATCGAGTAACAATAAATAGTTTTTTTGCGGAGAAGATTTATGAGAATGTTGCTAGGACTCGAGGGCCTGAGCTATAGGGAGAGATTGGGCTGGCTAGGCCTTTATCCCCTGGAGCACAGGAGACTGAGGTGTGCTCTTTTAGTGGTGTATTAAACCATGAGGGGAATAAATAGGGTGCATGCACAGTCTTTTATCCACATGATAGGGGAATCAAGAACCAGAGGACATAAGTTTAAGGTGAGAGTGGAATGATGAAGGGTAATTTTTTTACAGCGAGGGTGGTGGGTATATGGAACAAACTGCCAGAGGATGTAGTTGAGGCAGGTACGATAAAAACATTTAAAAAACATTTGGTCATGTACATGGATAGGAAAGGTTTAGCAGGATATGGGCCAAACATGGGCTGAAGTCGCTCGTATGGGGACACCCAGAATGTTAGATGGGGCATTTTGGTCAGCATGGGTATGTTAGGCCAAAGGGCCTGTATCTGTGCTGTATGACTTTGAGATGATATTTAAAGTAATAGCGTTTACACAAAGGTATGCTTCAGGGAAGGATGAGATTGGCCAAACCAATTGTTATTACGCATTAACAGTTTGGGTGACAATGTAATTAACATTGAGTAGATTTGTAGATGACACCAAAATTGGTGGTTCAGTGGACAGTGAGGAAGGGGATCTAATTTTACAACAAGATGCAGATCAGTTGGGAGGGTGGGTCAAGGATTGGCAAATGGTATTTAACTGACAATTGTGAGATGTTGCACTTTGAGATGTCAAACGTACACAGTAAATGTTAGAGCCCTGGAGAGTGTTGCAGAACAGAGAGATCTGGGGGCAAAGGGGCATGGACCCTGAAAGTGGTGAGTCAGGTGGACAGCATGGTGAAGAAGGCATTTAGCACCCTTGCCTTCACTGAGAAGGGTTCCGAGTACAAACGTTGGGACATCATGATGCAGACGTACAAGTCGATGGTGAGGCCACACTTGGAGTACTGGGTGCAGTCCTGGCTGTCGAGCTATAGGAAGGATGTCATTAAGCTAGAAACGGTGCAGTAGAGATTCACCAGGATGTTACCTGGGCTTGCAGCCTTGAGTTATAGGGGGAGGTTGGATAGGCTGGGACTTTCTCCTTTGACGTATTGGAAGGAGGGGTGACCTTATTGAGGTGCACAAGATCATGAGGGACATGGATAATGTGCACACTCACAGTCTTTATCCCCGGGTAGAGGATGCTAAAACTAGGGGGCATAGCCTTAAGGCGAGAGGGGAGAGGCTTTGGAGGGACCTCGGGTTGTTGATAATGTTGATTGCATTCTGGAGTGTAGGAGGAGTCAATGTTGTGGTCTGACGAAGGGGCCCGACCCGAAACATCACCCATCCTTTTTCTCCAGACATGCTGCCTGAGCCGCCGAATTGCTCCAGCATTTCGTGTCTATCTTCAATGGTGGGGAGTCTGGTCTGTGTGATGGACTGGGCTACATCCACATCTCTCTGCAATTTCTTATGGCCTTGGGCAGAGCTGTTGCCAAACCAAGCTGTGATGCATCTTGATAGGATGCTTTCTACGGTGCATCTGTAAAAGTTGTTAAGAGTTGTTGGGGACATGCTGAACATTTTTAATCTTGGTGGAGGTGTTGGTGGTTATGTTGGCAATAACTTTGATGTGGTTGGTCCAGGACAAATTGTACACCGAGAATCTTGAAGCTCTCAACCATCTCCACTTCAGCACCATTGATGCTGTTTGTGGCATGTACTCCATCTTGCTCCCTGAAGTCAATGACTAGCTCATGCGCTTTGCTGACATTGAGAGAGAGAGAGAGAGGGAGGTGTTGTCATAGCACCATGTTACTCAACTCTCTGTCTCATCATTGTTCAAGATCCAGCCCACCACAGTGGAGTCATGGGCAGACTAGTCAGCAATTTCAGTTTTGTTTTATTGCAGAAGCTGCTGGCAACATTCCCCGCGGTAGTAATTCTTCCAAAGGATAGAGAGGGATAATTAAATGGAAGCCATACATTGATATAAATCACTTTCACATGCCTGGTGAAAAAAGTAATATTGCTCTGTTCTTACAAAATTAGTTTATTTTCATTGGGAAATGTCAAGGTAGTGTGGGTGTGTGTCTGTAGCTTTACACTTAAGAATGTTAAACCTCTATGCTTTAAGGAAACAAAGTTTTTCCCAAAATATTTGTGGTTTCATTGGGTGCAAAATATTTACTATATATTGATTCTCATTGTATTTGGTTAATTGTCTGAAAAAATGCGATCAAATAACTACAGAACGGAGCTTATGCGTATATTACTAATTGAGATGCCTCCTGTTGTACATTCCTGAAGGCATAGGTGCATGCTTAATAGATTAAATACTGGTCTGAAGAAGAGTTCAACCCGGAACGTCACCTATTCCTTTTCTCCAGAGATGCTACCTGACCTGCTGAGTTACTCCAGTGCTTTGTGTCTATCTTTGGTATAAACCAGCATCCGCAGTTCCTTCCTACATAGATTAAATACTATTGTTTTCAAGAATATGCATACTTTGTGTCATAACTGAAACATGAGCAGAATCTGTCATCTGTACTATTGTCCACCTTGAGTTTGTTGGAGAAGCTGGGGTGAATCTTTAGACTTGAATTCAGTGATTTAAGGAATGGCAATATATGTCAAACATCTGGTGATGTGTGATTATAAATGAAAATAATACATTGTTTAATTTAAAAATATGGCACTGGTTTATTTGTAGCTGTCAATATTTAAACATTCGTATTGAAGTGTGGGATATTCCCCAGCCTTCCCCTAAAGATGGCTTGCACTGGATAATACAACGTGTTGGAAATGCCAAGTGTATCAAGCAAAATGCAATATAATTGTACCTGCAGAAATCTACAATTTTAATGAGCTAAAATAACAGGCAAACAAGATGGAGATCCAAGGAACTGCAGATGCTGCAATCTTGAGCAAAACACAAGGTGCTGGAGGAACTTAATGGGTCAGGCAACATCTGTGGAGAGAATGGACAGGTGACAATTCAGGTTAGGACATTTCTTCACTCATGGCATATAGCCACCACCCTCTGAGTGAAAAAGTTACCGCTCAGGTCCCCATTAAATATTTCCCCTCTCACCTTAAACTTATAGGAATAGGCATACTTTATTGTCACATGTGACTAGGCACAGTGAGATTCTTTGCTTGCATACCCAATGTATACAAATAGCAGCCACCTACGGCGCTGACAATGTTACAAAGCACGCCGGCTCCCCCTTTTGTCCCCCCTCCTCCCAACAGTTCCCCCAGGCCAGGTCCCCATTGTCCTTTGTCCCCTCCTATTGTCCATTGTTCTCCCCGCACCTCCATCACGACGGTCCCCCCCGATTCCTCCACCCTGTGTAAAAGACTGTGTGCATTCACCCTATCTATTCCCCTCATGATCTTGTAGGCCTCTATGAGAGCCTCTTGCTCTCAGAGGAATAGAGTCCTCGCCTGCCCATCCTCTCAAGCCCATGCCCTTGAATCCTCCACCCTGAGAAAAAAGACAGTGCAGTTACCTTATCTATTCCCCTCATGATCTTGTACACCTCTACAAAGATCACTCATCAACCTCCTGCACGCCAATAAAGTCCTAGCCTGCCCAACCGCTCCCTATAGCTCAGGCCTCCGAGTTCTGGCAACATCCTTAAAATTCTTCTTTGTACTCTGTCTAGCTTATTATCCTCCCTTTAGCAGAGAGACCAAACTGAACATAATAGCATTGTAGAGCAGAGGGATCTAGGAGTGCAGGTACATATTTCCCTGAAAGTGGCATCGCCGGTAGATGGGGTGGTCAAGAAGTCTTTCGGTACATTGGCCTTCAACAGTCAATGTATAGAGTATAGAAATTAGGATGTAATGTTACAGTTGTACAGTACGTTTGAGAGGCCGAATTTGAGGTATAGTGTTGAATATTGGTCACCCTGGAAAGGGTGCAGAGACGATTTATGAGGATGTTGCCAGGATTTGAGGGGCTGCGTATAAGGAGAGGTTGGGGAGATTAGGACTTTATGTTGTAGGTGGGTGGATATGTTGGGACCACGAGGTGCCACTAGGACGAATGTGGCAGATTGCTACTGGTCATTCTGTGGATGTCGTGCACTGAGGTCATAGTGTGAGGCAAAGTAGCCATGGGACGGTAAAGCGCATGTATTAGCGCCTGGCATCATCTTTACTTGGTTTAGTTTATTGTCACGTGTACTGAGGTACAGTGAAAAGCTTTTGTTGTGTGCTAACCAGTCAGCAGAAAGATTATACATGATTACAATCGAGCCGTCCACAGTAATGTCCATTTAATGATAGTCTGATGGTCTCCAATGAGGTAGATGGTAGCTCAGGACCGCTCTCTAGTTGTTGATCGAACGGTTCAGTTGCCTGATAACAGCTGGGAAGAGTCTCTGAATCTGGAGGTGTGCATTTTCACACTTCTCTACCTCTTACCTGATTGGAGAAGGGAGAAGAGGGAGTGACTGGGGTAAGACTGGTCCTTGATTATGTTGTTGGCCTTGCCGAGGCAACGTGAAGTGTCAATGGAGTAAATGGAAGGGAGGTACACAAAAATGCTGGAGAAACTCAGCGGGTGCAGCAGCATCCATGGAGCGAAGGAAATAGCTGACGTTTCGGGCCGAAACCCTTCTTCAGACTGATAGGGGGTGGGGGGCGAGAAGGAAGGAAAAAGGGAGGAGGAGGAGCCCGAGGGCGGGGGGATGGGAGGAGACAGCTCGAGGGTTAAGGAAGGGGAGGAGACAGCAAGGGCTAGCAAAATTGGGGACAGCAAGGGCTAGCAAAATTGGGTGACAGCAAGGGCTAGCAAAATTGGGTGACAGCAAGGGCTAGCAAAATTGGGAAGGGAGGTTGGTTTGTGTGATGGTCTGGGTTGCATCGACAATTCTCCGCAGATTCTTGCTATCTTGGATGGAGCTGTTTGGATGCTTAAACAGATAAGAATGAAAAAATACTTTCTATGGTGCATCTGTAGAAGTTGGTGAGAGCTGTTGGTGACATGGCATCCTCTTCCACTATTAAACTCTGTTCCGAGATACAATTAGATCTGTGTGCAGCCACACCTGATTTTAAAAAAAAAGTCAGGTTGTAAGCAGGTTCCACGGAGCCATCCATAAGCAACTCCTGCACAATTAGATGGATGAGCTTGTTGGCATTTAGCCCACTGCAATCAGCTTGCTTGCTGTAAAAAATAAAGCAACTCCGCTTTCATTCTTATTTACCAAATTAACTCAGAGGAAATGCACATTTGTCATGATATCATCCGGTCATAAATTCTGGAAAATAGAAGGCTTGGCCGAGTCTTATTGTAGCAGGCCAGATGTTTCATATTGATTGGAAGTGTCGCTTTTGGTTGGCTGGGAGCGTTCCTTACTCACTTGCTATCATTCCCACTGAAATCATCCCTGTAGCAGTCCCTCAAGATCAGCTACGAGCAACGTGTCTGGCATCTGACCAGCCTGCCTCTTGCCTTGTGAAGAGAGTGAACGAGTATATTTATCTTATTGGCTGGTATTTTGCAATTGGCAATTAAGGGTCAGATTCCTAGCTAAAGGCAATTATTGGCTCATTGGCTAAATGTTGCAGATTCATTTACTTGAAAGCTAAAATGCCAAATATCATAACCTTTTATTTTAATCGTTGTTTATTTGTTTCTCTGAGGGAATGAGAGGCAATTTTTTTTTCATGTCCAGCAAGGAGTAATCATGACCCAATCTACCGTTTAGTTTAATGTTGCAGCGCGGAAACAGGCCCTTCAGCTCGCTGTGTCTGCACCAACCAGCGATCCTCGTACACTAGTTCTATCCTACACATCAGCAACAATTTGCAATTTTTGCCAAAGCCAATTAACCTACAAATGTAACGCCTTTGGATTGTGGGAGGAAACCAGAGCACCTGGAGAAAACTCATGTAGTCACAGGGAGAACGTGCAAACTCCATACAAACAGCACCCGTAGACAGGATCGAACCCAGGTCACTGACGCCGTACGGCAGCAACTCTATCGCAGCGCCAACGTGCTGCCCCTGAAAACTCTCCAGTACAATTTAGCTTCCTCAATGGCTTTTTCAGCAAGAATTGCAGTACTGGGAAGGCACAATGATGCAGTGGTAGAGCTGCTGCCTTACAGCACCAGAGACCTGGGTTCAATCCTGACTACGGGTGCTGTCTGTATGGAGTTTGCACGTTCCCCACAGCAGCGTGGTAAATATGCTCTCACAAATAGCAACTTGCGGACGAGCAACTGTTAGAAGTTTTCTGTTAGTTTTTCCATTTTTACCAATGGAAGAACTTGGACTATATGTGGTGGCATAAAGAGGACTGAAGCCAAAATATTTGAAATCTACATTTCTACTCATCTTATGTGTATGAGACTTGAATGTTTGTGAGCTGTATGAGACTTGAATGTTTTTGCAAATTAAACATTTAATCTTAAATATAGGAATGATTTAATAGGAACCCGAGGGGCAATGTGTTCACAGAGGGTTGTGGGTGTATGGAACAAGCTGCCAGAGGAGGTAGTTGAGTCAGGTAATATACCAACATTTAAAAGACATTTGAACAGGTACATGGATCGGAAAGGTTCAGAGGGATATGGTAAGTGGGACTGGCTTAGATGGGACAATTTGGTCAACATGGACAAGTAGGGCTGAAGGACCTGATTCCATGCTGTATGACTCTACGGCTCTCTGTGTGGGTACCAGCCCTTTCAGATGAATGTTCCATCTTCATTGAATTGCAAATATTCCCAGCATACAAATAACAAGGGTGACTAATCTGACAAACTTGAAATTTATAGTTCAAGCCGTTCAAAGGATTGGTAGTGCAGCACTGGGGGCGGTGTGAGTGAGTGTGAGAAACTCACGGAGTTAGTCGATGCAGTAATGAAAAAGCTGAAAATTGTACTAACTTACTAACACCTGGTCCAGTAATACATCCTGCAGAATAGGATGAGTGAGGTACATTACTCTTCAGGCCAGTGTTGTCTGACACTGTTATCAGGCAACTGTACCATCCTCTCACCAACTAGAGAATGGTCCTGACCTCCCATCTATCTCATTGGGGTGGGAGATTGCAACCTTCACGTGGTCCGCCCTGTTTCGACGAATGCAATCAAACTGGCGTGCACAATCAAATAAGATCAAATAGAACAAGTTGTCCTACAACTTTAGGCTGTGCACGCCATACGCAAGAAGAAGAAGATCTATCTCATTGGAGACCTTTGGAATTTACTGTACTTTATCTTTCACTCTACACTATTCCCTTTATCCTGCATCACTACACAGTGGATGGTTAGTTTGTAAATAAGTATAGTCTTTTCATTGATTGGATAGCACGCAACATAAAAGCTTTTTACTGTACCTTGGTACGTGACAATAGCCAAACTAAACCTGTTGGTGTGGTGAGCAGAAGAACAGCAGGAATTACAGGTGGGGGAGCAGTGTGAGAGGAGGCTCTTTCATACAGGGACCGGAAACGTCATCCGTCTGCCGGCGCGGACTCAGTGGGCCAAAGGGTGTGTTTTCTTGCTGCATTCTAAACTTAACTAAGCTAAATTAAATTTGTTCCTTCCTTTAATTTAGCCATGCTGGCAAGATGGTTATGGTTGTGTTCTACCCAGGATCTCCCATCACCCTTACAAGAAATAAGTTGGTCTTTCACCCAGGGGAGGGGAAACAAGAACTAGAGGGCACAGGTTTAAGGTGAAAGATTTAAAAGGGGCAACTTTTTCACACAGTAGATATATGGAAGGTATAGGTGGTAGGTATATGAAACAAGCTGCTAGAGAAAGTAGTTGTGGCAGGTAAATAACAATATTTAAGAGATATTAGGACAATTACATGGATAGGAAAGATTTATCCCACTTAGGCGACTAAGTCCCACTTAGGCGACTTTTTAGGCGAGTGCAGGAGACTCTGCGCTCGCCACATGTTTGCCACATGTTCGCTGGTGGTCTCTGGTGTGTCTCCTTCATGGCCGCGAGGAGTTCCCGCATTCTGGGAACTAGTCGCGGCCTCAGTATGGTCGCCGCAAATTTTTCAACATGTTGGAACATTTTCTGCGACCAAAAATTGGTCGCCATGGAGATAATCAATAATCCTGTAGTAGTAGGTGCAGTTGTTGTGGGGTCGCCATGGAGTTGTAGGTAGTCAAGGTAGTCGTAGGTAGTTTTAGTTAATCGCCTTTGCTGACCGGTCATTTTCATTGGCTCATTGGGGGAAAAAAAACACAAGCAGGAGTTTTCAGAACCAAGGAAAACCGACCGGTAATGTTAAATGTCCGCCGAGCTTCACAGCTGTGTATCTCTGGCTTATTAAAAGTTGTCTGGCTTCTTAAAAGTTGTCTCCACTCCTTCTCCCCCCTTCTCCCTCCTTCTCTATCCCCCCCCCCTCTCCCTTTTTTAAAGGACTTACCGTACACCATGCTAGCCATCTTAATTACAGTGCCAACCTTCATGTTCATCGCGGTGTGTGTCTGTATCACCTTGGCTTTGCACCGTGTGAATTTCAGACAGCGCTCCCCCGTTTGCCCTGGCCCCCGCCTTTGCGATGTGTTTGTGTTTGTGTGTGTGTGTGTGTGTGCGTTTGTGTGTGTGTGTTCCACTCTTACAGTCTCCGTTACAGTACCTGGGGTTTTTCAGGCGACTGCTGGCAACCTGACAGCCGCCGGCAGTCTGCTGAAAAATCGCCTAAGTGGGACAGGCCCGTTAGAGAGGTGTGAGCCTTACATGGGCAAATGGATTAGATGGGACAAATGTTTTGTTACATTGTTACCACGTCAGGTATTTAAGGGGTATATCACCAATCATTTTATAGATTTTCAGTTCTTTGCTGAGAAACAAATCTCTTCCTCAGCTTGAAAGGAATTATAGGGCAGCACAGTGGCGCAGCGGTAGATTTTCTGCCTTACAGTGCCAGAGACCCGGGTTTGATCCTGACTATAGGTGATGTCTGTACGGCGTTTGCACATTCTCCCCGTGACAAAGTAGGTTTTCTCCGGGTGCTACATTATCTCCCTCACTCCAAAGACGTGCAGGTTTGTAGGCTAGTTGGCTCTGATAAAATTGTAAATTGTCCCGGGTGTGTAAGATAGTGCTAGTGTATGGGGGGTGATTGCTGGATGGCATGGACTGTGGGCCGAATGGCCTGTTTCCATGCTGTATCTCTAAAGTCTAAAGTAAAGTCTAATCTCACTCAGTAACAATGCCTGCATAATTACTCTGAAGGTTACTGCCAGCCAATTTTAAATCTTCTGTCATTGCATAGTTGCTGCCGCTGGCTTTGTAAGTGATGGGGAACAATGGTGGATGAAATAAATTACGATGTAGATTAGCTATCATGTCACTGGTCGGTCAGACTGATTTGAGAACCAAAGCATAGGAGCAGTCTCTTGTGAAGAGACATCTGGAATATTCACGACCTCCTCCTTCCTAAATTTGTAGCACTAAATGGGGCGGCACAGTGGCATAATGATAGAGATGCTGCCTTGCTGTGCCAGAGATATGGGTTCAATCCTGACTATGGGTGCTCTCTGTACGGAGTTTGTACGTTCTCCCTCTGACTGTGTGGGTTTTCTCCGGGTGATACGGTCTCCTCCCACACTCCAAAGATGTACAGGATTGAAGGTTAATTGGCTTCTATAAATTATCCCTAGTGTGTAGGATAGAACTAGTGTGTGGGTGATCGCTGATTGACATGGAATCGGTGGGACAAAAAGCCTGGTTCCATGCTGTGTCTCTAAACTAATTGCTGGAACCCTTTATCCCTCATTTGTGCGTTATGGATGGCTTGATGCTTAATCTATTTGAAGATAGACACAAAAATGTTTTGGGTTGAAACCCTTCTTCAGACTAAGAGTCAGGGGAGAGGGAAGCTAGAGGTATGAAAAGGCACAGGGTCTTTTCTTTGAAGGGATAGCATGCAAAAAAAGCTGATCATTGTACCTCGGTACATGTGACAATAATAATGAACTAAGATCCTGCAATCCGGAACAAGGATCATGTTATTTTTGATGAGCTCTCAGGGAATTCTGTCGGGCCCCAAAGTAATTTTTCAGGCACCATTGAATAGTTAGACTTGTAATTGATAGCAAGCTAAGAGTGGAGGATTCTGAGAAAATGACTCGGAAAGTAGGAAATGATCCGGTCAAAAACCACTTTCAATATGTGAAGTGATCAAAAACGTTAGAAGGGTAGAATGCGTGCATTTGGGATTTAATGTGAATAAATGGAAATTTAATGGTTTGAGGAAGAGAAATGGATATGAGTATTCAATTAATGGTATCATGACTTTGAAGAAAACGAGTAAAATCAGCAATCAGTATATTGAGCTGCAATTTGTAAAACAACTAGGGAAAACGGCATGAGAGCAGAGTACAAATGACATTGTTCTGATGGATCCATTTCTAATGTGTTGTCTATTTTGGGTTCACAACCAAGCTTCTGTGTCAGTGTCAGAGGGATGAGGCATGAGGAGAGATTGACAAAGATTGAAGATTTGCTAGTTAATTAATGATTGAGTCATTGTTTCGTACAGCACGGAAACAGGTCCTTCGGCCCAACTCACCCATGTTGACTTATGCGCCCCAGCTAAGCTAGTCCCATTTGCCCATGTTTGGCTCACATTCCTCTAAAACTCTCTTCTCCATGTGCCTTTTAAACGTTATAGTCCCTGCCTCAACTACCTCCTCTGGCAACTCGGTCCATATACCCACCACCCTAGTGTGAAAATGTTGCACCTTGGGTTCCTATTAAATCTTTCCCCTCACCTTATTTCCTCTGATTGTACGTTCACCCTGTCTACTCCCCTCAAGATTTTATACTGCAAGATCACCCCTCAGCCTCCTGCCCCATCAAGATGTCCCATCTACATTAGTCCAACCTTCCCGTATTTGGCCCATATCCCTCTTAACTTTTCCTATCCATGTACTTGTCCAAATCTCTTCCTGTTGTTATAGTAACTGCCTCAACTACCTCCTTTGGCAGCTCGTTCCATATACCCACCACTCTCTGATGTGGAAGAAAAAACATCTATAAAAATGTTTGAAACTGAACTGGAAAGATACGTTAGAATTAATTTTAATCCATTTGATCAATGATAAGCAAGCATTGTCCTGTTGGATATTTTCCATTTGTACGTTTCCCTGCAACCGCAGGAGTTGCACCACCTGACCCTATACCTTCACCCTTGACTCCATCCAGGGATCCCGACAGTCCTTTCAGGTGAGGCAAAGATTCACTTGCTCCAATCTCCTCCAATCTCATCTACTGTATCCGTTATTCTCGGTGTGAACTCCTATATAATCATTAACATGCTGCCAAGACCAGCTCTTATGTGCCTGTGCATGATCCATATCCCTCCATTCATTCACCTTATTCCCTTTATCATGGATCTGTACACTGTGGATGGCTCAATTGTAATCATGAATGTCTTTTCACTGACTGGTTAGCACGCAGCAAAAGCTTTTATCTGTACCTCGGTACACATAACAATTAAACTCAATTCAATCCATGTGCCTATTGATAGGTCTCATGAACACCATTATCGTATCTGCTTCCACCACCACCCCTAGCATCAAGTTCTATACACTCACCACCCTCTGTGTAAAAAAACCTTCCCCCACATCTCCTTTAAACTTTGCTCCTCACACCTCAGAGCTATGATCTTTTGTATTTGATATTTACATCCCAAGAAAATGGTTCTGACTGCCCGCCCATTCTATGTATCGTGATTTTTTTATCCATCTATCAGGTCTCCTTGCAACCTCTGGCATTCCAGAGAAAACAATTCTGTCCAACTTGTCCCCGTAGCTGAAACCCTCTGATCCAGACATCATTCTGGTAAACATCCTCTGCGCCCTTTCCAAAGCCTCCACATCCTTCCTGTAACGGGCCTTGTCAGAAACTTGTCAATACCTTTGGATGAAAATGAATTGGTTGTCACTGAGTTAAAGAGACTAAATTCAATTGCAGCATGGATCACGATTCATCGGAAAATAATAGTATGGAGAATAAACAGAAAATGAATCAGCCTGAAGAAGGGTGGCATGGTGGCGCAGTGGTAGAGTTGCTGCCTTACAGCACCAGAGATCCAGGTTTGATCATGAGGCCAGTTCATTGGCTATATTTAAGAGGGAGTTAGATGTGGCCCTTGTGGCTAGAGGGATCAGGGGGTATGGAGAGAAGGCAGGTACGGGATACTGAGTTGGATGATCAGCCATGATCATATTGAATGGCGGTGCAGGCTCGAAGGGCCGAATAGCCTACTCCTGCACCTATTTTCTATGTTTCTATGACTACAGGTAGTGTCTGTATGGAGTTTTTATGTTCTCCCTTGGTGGGTTTTCTACAGGTGCTCCGGTTTCCTCCCACACTCCAAAAAGGTACAGTTTTAAAGGCTAATTGGCTTGGTAAAATTGTAAATTGTCCCTAGTGTGTAGGATAGTGTTAGTGTGAATAGGTAATCGCTGGACAGCATGGACTTGGTGGGCTGAAGGGCTGCATCTCTAAACTAAACTAAACTAACCTCAAGGGTCCCGACCCGAAACATTACCTATCTATGTTCTGCAGAGATGCTGCCTGGCCCACTGTTATAGTCATAGAGTAATACAGTGTGAAAGCAGGCCCTTCGGCCCAACTTGCCCACACTGGCTAACATGTCCCAGCTACACTAGTCACACCTGCCTGCGTTTGGTCCATATCCCTCCAAACTTGTCTTATCCATGCACTTATCTAACTGTTTCTTAAACTTTGAGATAGTCCCAGCCTTAACTACCTTCCCTGGCAACTTGTTCCATACACCCACTACCCTTGGTGTGAAAAAGTTACCCCTCAGATTCCTATTAAATATTTTCCCCTTCACCTTGAACCTATGTCCTCTGGTCCTTGATTCCCCTACTCTGGGTAAGAGATTCTGTGTATCTAACCGATTTATTCCTCTCATGATTTTACACACCTCTATAAGATCACCCGTCATCCTCCGACGCTCCAAGGAATAGAGACCCAGCCTACTCAACCTCTCCCTATAGCTCAGACCCTCTAGTCCTGGCAACATCCTCGTAAATCTTCTCTAACCCTTTCAAGCTTGACAATATCTTTCCTCATGGTGCCCAGAACTGAACACAATACTCTGTTACTTCAGCACTTTGTGTTTTTTTTAATGTAAACCAGCATCAAATGCTTGTTTCTTTACAGCAGTAAACAGAATATATAAATTCTGAACTTTTTTGGTTGTGATTATGGTGTTTACAGAGTACTATGGTTACGTATCTGGTGGGTTGCTGCTGCAACTAAGAATTTCATTGTTCTATTTGGCTATATGACAATAAAACATACTTGACTCTTGACAATTTTCAAGTCTCTTTTAGGGGCTGTCGAAGTCCTTTAAGCCATTGAAGTTCGTCATGTTGTTGAGTGAGTCTTGTCGGAAATGAGACAAATGAGGCACAGCAAGTTTTCACAAGTAGCAAAATTAGAATGACCAGATGGTTGTTTTGCAAATGTTCAGAGAGAGACCTGTTGTACACAATGTTGACATTAGATCTTGTACATGTACCAGAGTGGGCAGATGAGTTGATGTATTGGTCCAGGTAACTCCTCTGGCAGTGTGGCACTGTATCAGTGTGTTGGCCACATTTCTGTGGACAAATGGGGTTTCAATTCGCAAGTTGCTGTCTTAGGCAGGACTTGCTTACAGGTGTCACATCTGGTGCAAGGAGAATGGACAGTGTGCAAGAGAACTGGAGACACAAGGAACTGCAGATGCTGGTGTACGAAAGAAGGCTCAAGGGTCCAGTCCCGACAATAAACAATAGACAATAGGTGCAGGAGTAGGCCATTCAGCCCTTCGAGCCAGCACCACCATTCACTGTGATCATGGCTGATCATCTACAATCAGTACCCCGTTCCTGCCTTCTCCCCATATCCCCTGACTCCGCTATCTTTAAGAACTCTATCTAACTCCCTCTTGAAAGCATCGAGAGAATTGGTCTTCACTGCTTCTGAGGCAGAGGCATGTCATCTTTTAGTCTGAAGAAGGGTTTCGGCCCGAAACGTCGCCTATTTCCTTCGCTCCATAGATGCTGCTGCACCCGCTGAGTTTCTCCAGCAATTTTGTGTACCTGTCATCTTTTAGTTTAGTTTGGAGATAATGCATGGAAACAGGTCCTTTGACCCACCGAATGTGCACTGACCATCAATCACCCATACACTAGTTCGATGTCCCACAAACTAGGGGCAATTTACAGAAGCCAATTAACCTACAAACCTGCATGTCTTTGGGACGTGGGAGGAAACAGGAGCACCTGGAGAAAACCCATGAAGGGAGCTCACAGGGAGAAGGTGCAAACAGACAGCACACAAAGTCAGGGTCGAACCTGAGTCTCTGGTGCAGTAAGACAACAGGTCTCCCACTGCGCCACCTATCCATGTTCTCCAAGGATGCTGCCTGACCCACTGAGTTACTCCAGCACTTTGTGTCTATCTTTGTGTGTGTGTGTGTAAGATAAGTTGTGAATCAATCAAAAATGAAAAAGTATTGAAATTACTTCAAATGCGGAGACAATAATTGGTTCAGGTGTGCTATAGCACTCTATTTCTGGCATTTTTCACCCTGTAAGCAACTTGAGGATGTTGTATTATGTACATCGAGGGTGTGGGAAGAGTGTGGTCTTGTTGGGTATACCTGTGAATGTAGGCATGCAGAGGGATTGTCAATCTCACTATAGTTTAGTTCCTTGTTGGTGGCTAGCCAAATGTGCTTGTGTATTCACTGCCAGACACCAAAGCCAGTGCGATAGATCTCTGGGTACAATATCTGCCAATTCTAATTGTGGCCCACCGAGTCAATTAACACCCCTACACTAGTTCTATGTTGTTCCAGTTTTGCATGCAACACACTAGGGGCAATTTACAGAAGCCATTAACTGACTAACCAGCACGTCTTTGGAATGTGGGAGAAAATCAGAGCACCAAGGGAGAAAACCCATACGGTCTCATGGACAATAGACAATAGACAATAGATGCAGGAGTAGGCCATTCGGCCCTTCAAGCCAGCACCGCCATTCAATGTGATCATGGCTGATCATCCACAATCAGTACCCCGTTCCTGCCTTCTCCCCATATCCCCCGACTCTGCTATCTTCAAGAGCCCTATCTAGTTCTCTCTTGAAAGTATCCAGAGAACCGGTCTCCACCGTCCTCTGAGGCAGAGAATTCCACAGACTCACAACTCTCTGTGTGAAACAGTGTTTCCTCGTCTCCGTTCTAAATGGCCTCTCATCCTTCTAAATTCCAGAGTATACAAGCCCAGCCGTTTCATTCTCTCAGCATATGACAGTCCCGCCATGCAAACTCCACACAGACAGCATGCAAGGTCAGGATCGAACCCACGTCTGTAGAGCTGAAAGACAGCAGCTCCACCACTGTACCACAGTGCTACCTCCAATTATTGATTATTGTATATTTATTTGTGTTATGATGTTTAGTTTACTTTAGTTTATTGTCACGTGTACCAAGGTACAGTGAAAAGCTTTTGTTGTGTGCTAATCAGTCAGTGAAAAGACAATACAAGATTACAATTGAGCCATCTGCAGTGTACCGATAGAGGGTAAAGGGAATAACATTTAGTGCAAGATAAAGTCCAGTAAAGTCCAATTAAAGACAGTCCGAAGGTCTCCAATGAGCTAGATGGGCGGTCAGAATCGCTCCCTAGTGGATGATAGGATGGTTCAGTTGCCTGACAACAGCTGGGAAGAAACTGTCCCTGAATCTGGAGATGTGTCTTCACACTTCTATACCTATTGCCTGACGGAAGCGGGGAAGAAGTGAGAGTAACCATGGTGACATTAATCCTTGATTATGCTGGTGGCCTTGCCGAGGCAGGGCGGGGGCCTAATCTGAGGAAAGACATTCTTGCCATAGAGGGAGTACAGAGAAGGTTCACCAGACTGATTCCTGGGATGTCAGGACTTTAATATGAAGAAAGACTGGATAGACTCGGCTTGTATTCGCTAGAATTTAGAAGACTGATGGGGGATCTTATAGAAACTTACAAAATTCTTAAGGGGTTGGACAGGCTAGATGCAGGAAGATTGTTCCCGATGTTGGGGAAGTCCAGAACAAGGGGTCACAGTTTAAGAATGAGGGGAAAGTCTTTTAGGACCGAGATGAGAAAAACATTTTTCACACAGAGAGTGGTGAATCTTTGGAATTCTCTGCCACAGAAGGTAGTTGAGGCCAGTTCATTGGCTATATTTAAGAGGGAGTTAGATGTGGCCCTTGTGGCTAAGGGGATCAGGGGGTATGGAGAGAAGGCAGGTACAGGATACTGAGTTGGATGATCAGCCATGATCATATTGAATGGCGGTGCAGGCTCGAAGGGCCGAATAGCCTACTCCTGCACCTATTTTCTATGTTTCTATTCTGTAGGAGAAACAGAGATTATTGAACTGTGGAGGGGAGAAGGGCAATATTTAGGAGTCAGGGTAGGAAGGAGAGAAGCAGCTGGGTGCCAGAGATGAGCAGAGAACAGTTTGTGGGAGTCGAGGATGCTAAAGAGGCAATGGAAAAAGGGGAAGGGTTTAGGTTTAGCTTAAGTTTATTATTGTCACGTACTAAGATACAGTGAAAGGCTTTGATATGAATGCTACCCAATCAGATCAGATAATGCTACACATAAATACAATCAGGTCAAACTCAAGTGCAATAGGTAGAGCAAAGGGGAATATGCAGAGTGCAGAATATAGTTCTCAGCAT
The DNA here is from genome assembly GCF_010909765.2 of Amblyraja radiata. Taxonomy (NCBI): domain Eukaryota; kingdom Metazoa; phylum Chordata; class Chondrichthyes; order Rajiformes; family Rajidae; genus Amblyraja; species Amblyraja radiata. The sequence goes on from NC_045962.1 coordinate 36,861,207, forward strand.
TGTAACGCACGAGTACCAGAGACAAAGTCCAATGTCCAACTAAGCTGTCATACAACCTGACAGTATGGTTTCTATGGTGCATCTTAAATCTAGAAGTTTGTCAGAGTCAATGGAGACATGCCAAATCTCCTCAAGAAATTGATGGCTGTCGCATCAATGTGAGTGGTCCACGACAGATCATTGGTAATATTAATGCCAAGAAACTTGAAACTCTCAACCATTTCATTTTGGTACCATTGATGCTTCTTCCTCTTCTTCTTGCGTATGGCGTACACTGCCTAAAGTTGTAGGACAACTTGTTCTATTGAATCTTATTTGATTGTGCACGCTGGGTTGATTGCATTTGTCGAAACAGGGCGGACCACGTGAAGGTTGCAATCTTCCACCCCTCCATTGATGCTGATTGTGACTTGTACTCTACCACACTTCCTGAAGTTGATAACTAGTTCCTTCCTTCATCTTGTAGACACTAAGTGCTGGAGTAACTCAGCGGGTAATGCAGCATCTCTGGAGAAAAAGGCTGGGTGAGGATTCGGGTTAACAGTCTGAAGAAGAGATCTCACTCAAGATATCATTTAGCTTTTTTCTCCAGAGGTGCTACCTGACCAGCTAAGTTACTCCAGCACTTTATGTCTATCTTCGGTATAAACCAGCATCTGCAGTTCTTTGTTTCTTCATTCATCAAGTGGTTGCCCTAACACCATGTCACTATGCTCTGTCTCCCGCCTGTACATGGGGGTAATTGGGTTAGGCGAGATTGGTGCTTGTGTTGAGATGGATGTGTAACAGAGGGGTTGTGGAGAGAAAATACTTCAGGCTCAGTGAAGCTGTGGATTGATGCTTGGGTACGGATCAGACGAGGTGCTGGTGGGAGATAGTTGAATGCAACTGAGTTTGAGATGGACATAGTTACAATGAAGATTACATTTACACAATTACTGTATAAAATGTAACTAACTTAGCAACTGTTAAACTTGAAGTCTTACATCCCCATTAGAGATTTTTACATATTTGCAAATCATCTCTTTAAAATTGACCTAGTGAGAAGATTAAAGATTCTCGAATTTTAATATTTTTATCCCTCTCTCACCCATTCTGGTGTGTGGCACGTTAAAACCAATGTTTCCATTCACATCGAGAATTAAGCTTTTTGCTCTTCAATTGGCGTGGATTGTTCTCAACAGAGGTTGGCAGGAGACTGATGGAAGCATGAAAGTCATTGATGGGGTAGATATTCAAGACCCTTCTCCCAGGATGGAAATGTCAAAGGCTAGAGAGCAGAATGCAAGGTGAGAGGGGCAAAGTTTGAAGAATATGTGCGGGGCAAGTTTTTTGACATCTAGTGTTACGAGTGCTTGGAACTTGCTGCCAGGGAAGGTGGTGGAGGCAGATACGATAGAGGTGTTTAAGAGCAAGGTTGTTGGGGATGGGGCAGGAAGGGTAAGGGGGCAGGTCTGTGATGGTGGGAGAACTGTATGTACACCAGGGTGGAGGGGCACAGGAAAGGGAGAGGGTTATTACTTGATAGTGGTGAATCCTAAGCTGATGCTCCAAGATCCTTTTCCAGATGTTTCGGGAAATTAATATGAAGGATGGGCAACGAATTAGGTAAGTAACTGATATCAGAATAAAGAAGAGTATAGAAATCGGAAGATCATATTGCAGTTATACAAGATGCTGGTGAGGCCGCATTTAGAATATTGTGTACAGTTCTGGGCACCGTTATAGGAAAGATGTTGTCAAGCTGGAAAGGGTGTAGAGAAGATTTAAGGGCCTGTCCCACTGTATGAGGTAATTCAAGAATCCCGAGTTTCCCCTGATTCAAACTCGGAAAATTACGGTAATAGCCGCTCGTAGGTACTCGGGGCACTCGTGGACATTTTTCAACATGTTGAAAAAACTTCACGAGCTTACCGCGTTTCCCGAGTACCTGCTGTTAGCGTTACGAGCTGCTAAGAGACGTCCTGAGCTCCGACGTACCCACTACGTACATTCTACGTACTTACCACAAGCTTGATTTTTTTTTTAACTCAGGAGAGCTCGTGGGTAAACTCGTATAGTGGGACAGCTCCGTTACAAGGATGTTGCCAGGCCTGAGTTTTAGGGAGGGGTTGAGCCAGGCCAGGACTCTATTCCTGGGAGTGCAGGAGGATGATAGGTGATCTTATAGAGGTGTACAAAATCTTGAGAAGAACAGATCGGGTAAAAGCCCAGAGTAGGGGAATCGAGAACCAGAGGACGTAGGCTTAAGGTGAGGGGGGACAGATTTAATAGTAACCTGAGGGGCAACATTTTCACACAAATGGTGGTGGGTATATGAAACGAGCTGTCAGAGGAGGTAGTTAAGGCAGGTACGATTTCAACATTTAAGAAACAGGTACATGGATAGAACAGATTTAAAAGGATATGGGTCTAACGCAGGCAGGTAGGAATAGTGTAGATGGGACATGTTGGTCGGTGTGGGCAAGTTGGGCTAAAGGGCCTATTTCCACACCATTTGACTCCATGACGATCAGCTTAGAGTCACAGAGTTGTACAACATGGAAATAGGCCTTTTGGCCCATCAACTCCATGTCAACCAATGTGGCATATTCTGCTGGTCCCATTTGTCTGCATTAGGCCCATAGCCCAAACCCTTCCTATCCATATATCTGTCCAAATCTATACATAACTAAAATTCTGATCTTGTTATCTTCCGGTTTGGCGGTTTTTCTACTCTGATCTTGTTATCTTCCGGTTTGGCGGTCTTTCTATTTGCGCAAAAATGGTTCCGATAGCGCTACGATTTTTCGCCAGTTCACTCACCGTTCTCCTGTGCTGCGAGTACAGGTTTAAGCGAGGTTTAAAAACCTTAAAAACCGCTCATGCGCAGATCGATCTCTTCTCCTGCCAGTCAGCGCCGCACGGATTAGTCTCTTCCCCTGTCACTCCCCAGGAAGGACCGCCCCTTCCTGCACCATCGCGTCTTTACTTGAGCTGAGGATGGCCGGCGGAGGTTTCTAACCTGACTTTCGGGGGGACCTGAAGCAGCCCAGCCCAGCCCCAAGCAGCCCAGTCCAGCCCAGCTCAGCACCGCCTCAAGAAGCCCCGTCCCAAGCAGCCCAGCCCCAAGCAGCCCAGCGTCGGAGACCCAGCCCCAAGCAGCCCAGCCCCAAGCAGCCCAGAGTCAGAGACCCAGCCCAGACCAGAGTCGGAGATGTCGTCAAACGGAAAGCGGAGACTCTGATCCCGGTGGAGGAGAACGACCAGCTCCCAGCACCCGCTGTGAGTCCACATCACACCGCCAATTCCAGCCACTACCCCCCTGGTCCCCCTCGCTGGCTCTTCCCCCCCCCTCCCCCGTGATGGCCCCCTCTCCCCCATGGCTCTTCCCTGCCTTTTCTCCAAGCTCACTCCCTCCTACCCACACACACCCCTCTCCCCCTACACAACCCCCCCCCCCCCCACCCACACACCCCTCCTCCCCACAAGCCCCCCTGCCCACACAAACCCCCCGCACACACACACACCCCTGCGCACACACAACCTCCAGTGTATTTTAAAAGTCATAATTGTATCTGCTTCTATAGTTTCCTCTGGCAGCTCATTCCAGATACGGACTGTTGTTGTTCGTTCTTCGTATGGGACACAGTTGGGTGGGTGCTGCAGTAGAAGTTGAAGTGGCTCGAGCCATACATGCGGCCCGTTTCCTCTGAGCTTCTGTGCTGCGCTTCTTCTCAGCTGCAAGTGCTCCTGTGATGACCTTGCTTCGCCCAGTTGGCCCTGAAGCCGTGAATTGCGCTTGACTTGGATTATAGTGAGGGAGAGTTGTGCAAATTGTCAGCCTCGCCCTCTTGTCTCGGCCTATCTGGATCCAGTGGCAAGACATAGTCAAGATGGCTGGCGATAGGTCAGGATGCAGTGGATGGCCACCTGTGTTCTGCGTGAACATTGTGCCCTAATTGCGCTCCACAACTCTTTGCTGGGTCCACCTTCTTACCCGTTGGACTGCCCAATGGTGGTCTCCTCCGTGTATTCCACCAGATCCAGTCCTTTCCTGAATAAGGTAATAGCCACAAGGCAGTGGAGGTTTGAATTTGATGTTTTCCTTCACCCCTCCAGGGTGCTATATGGAGGACGCCTGTGCGTGACTTTGTTTAACATGGGGAGACTGGTGCAGAGGCAGCCACCCCACGGTCCTTGACAGATCTGGGTCAGGTTCCGGTGGCATGTAGTCCAAGACGACCGGAGACCCTTTTCTGCTGCAGCCTACATCCGCCTTCCCAGCCGTTGTGGCACTCCACTAAAGTCAGCCATCATGCTCCGTCTATTCTAACGTCTTTGTTGCAAATATATTGAGGTCTGGAAAACATTATTACATTAATTTCATCGAACTTTGGGAAGATTTGGGCTTGCACCTTCGGGTCTATTTACTGAATAAACGGCATTCTTCTCTTTTATAAGAACGCCATTAAGATTGCTGAGAAGAGGGAATTGTACAAAAAGGATCATAAAATTATGAGGAGCGCATAAATAGGGTAGACAGAGAACCTCTTCCTCAGGGTGCAAACGTAACAGACGAAAAGGCAAGGTTTAAAGTGCGAGGGGCAAAGGTTAAAGGAGATGCAAATGGGCAAGTTGTTCTACATTGTACCTGGAACATGCTGCGGGTGGTGGTAGAGGCAGACACAAGAGTGGATGGACAGACACATGGATATGCAGGGAATGGAGGGATATGGACTACATGCAGGCAGAGGAGATTAGTTTAACTTGGCATCACGTTTGCCAAGAAGTTGTGTTCCTGCACTTTATGTTCTATGAATGTGTATGTTTATGTGGAATTTTGAAGAGTGAGAGTTGACCTCCCTGGGTCGCTGTGTAGAATGGAACTGCAGATGCTGGTTTATACCGAAGATGGACCGAAGATTGAAGGAAGGTCTCGACTCAAAGTCACCCGTACTTTTCTCCGGAGATGCTGCCTGACCCGCTGAGTTACTCCAGCACTTGTGTCTTTTCCTGCGCTGCACTGTCCCTAGTACAACCAAGGTCGTTTGTAGTTCAGAGTTTAGTTGGAGGTCGTAGTGTTCTATAGCTTGATGGTTGTTGGGAGGAAGCTGCTCCTGAACCCTTACGGTACAGTTTTCAGGCTTATATCTTATTCCTGATGGCAGGAGTGAAATAAGAGCATGGTCAGGGTCTGTGTTGATGCTGGCTACCTTTTTGAGGCAGCGCCTCCTTTAGATCCCTTCAATGGTGGGGAGGTCAGTATCTGTGATGAACCGGGCAGTGTTCACCACTCTCTGTAGATCCCTTCAATGGTGGGGAGGTCAGTACCCGTGATGAACCGGGCAGTGTTCACCACTCTCTGTAGATCCCTTCAATGGTGGGGAGGTCAGTACCCGTGATGAACTGGGCAGTGTTCACTACTTTTTGCAATCAGCTTCGTTCCTGGGCTTTCAAGTTGCTTTCCCTCAATTTGGTCCATTATTGTAATTTATTTCCTTCTGACTGCCACTTGTACAAGGCACTGCGCCATCTGCCCGGCTGGAATCTGCAGACAGAAGTTCAGTTGCGACCTTGCCATTGAGATCCGTAGGGTTTCCTGTTCCCCTCCTGCACTCGCACACTCTCGACTTTCCCTTCCACTTCCATTATCTCCCCCCAGGCGCGGGCAATGATGATGACAAATAAATGACAAATAAATGGTATTGTGTATTGTGTAGCGGAGGGAACTCTACACGTCGCAGGTGAACGTTTGGCTGGTGAACGTTTCCTGGAAAGTAAATTGAACTCAAAAGTAAAATGGAGACACAAGGAACTGCAGATGCTGGAACCTTCAGCAAAAACACAAAGTGCTGGAGGAACTCTTGCAGGCAGGTCAAGCAGCATCTGTGGAGGGAATGGACAGGTGAGAGATTGGAAGAAGTGTCCTGACCCAAAACATCGCCTGTCCATTTCCTCCTCAGATGCTGCCTGACCCACCAACTTCCACCAGCACTTTGTGTTCTAGTGTGAAAAGTTATTCACTACCAAGTTTTAAGATTAAAAACCTATGAATGTGAAATGTAAATCACAATAAAGAATACAATAGTTTGTGCAGATTACAGTGAAGTATGAAATGGTTACTTTACAATGATTTTAATGATATTAAAATGATAAGTGTCATGCATGATAGTTTAGTTTATTGTCACGTGTACTGAGGTACAGAGAAAAGTTTTTTTTTGCATTCTATCGTCCAACTACATGGATGCAAACAAGCTATCTACATTTCATAGATAAAGGATAAATGGTACAATATTTAGTGGAAAATAAAGTCCAATAAAGTCCAATTAAAGATAGTTAAAGGTCTCTAATGAGGTAGATGGCCTAAATCAGTGTCAGCAAAATAATCCTATTACCACCTTGAATAAAATTATCAACACATTGGAATTGAACTTGGAAATCAAATCAAGTCAAGTTTATTGTCATTCACACATGTGGGATGGTGACAGGATGGTTCAGTTGCCTGATAACAGCTGGGAAGAAACTGTCCCTGAATCTGGAGGCGTGTGTTTTCACACTTCTGTACCTCTTGCCTGATTATTTTCAGCGTAATGATTTTCCTGTGTGTGTATCTGTTTTAACGCAGCACCATTTTATGCACGAGGCTAGACGTTAATCTCCAAGGTGCACGATGAAAAGATGGCGCAAACACAGCTTGCACCACCAGGACCAGACAGCCTCGTGCATTTCACCCGTGAGTCGCTTGCGGCTATTGAGAGATGCATCGCGGAGGAGAAGGCCAAGAAACCCAAGGACCAACACAGCGACGATGACGAGAATGGCCCAAAGCCACACCGTGACTTGGAAGCCGGCAAATCACTACCATTTATTTATGGTGACTTACCTCGAGGGTTGGTTTCCGAACCTATGGAAGATCTGGACTCATTTTACAGAGCAAAAAAAGTGAGTGAATCATTGGATTTTTAAATGGGAAATGTACTTGGCAATGGGTTTAATGTTGGTATTTCGTCTTTTGCTTGTTGTGACATTTTTGTGAATATCTAATCCCATTATGTGTGATGATTATTATTAATTGGTATAAGCTGCCCTAAATCTGTTTCTGCTTGCCAGTGAATTCTGCTGCTGTATACCTGAGGTCTGGAATCTTGACCAAACAAAGTGTCACAGAGTCATACAGCACAGAAAAGGCACTTTTCCCAACCCCTGCATGCCAACCAACATACCCCATCTACACTAGTCCCAGTGTTCTACATTTGGCCGATATCCTTCTAAACCTTTCCTTCCCATGTACCTGTCCAAATATCTTGTAAATGCTGTTATTGTACCTGCCTCAACTACCACTTCTGGCAGCTCGTTCCATACACCCACCACCCTCTGTGCAAAAAAGTTACCTCTTAGGCTTTTATTACATTTTTCCCCTTACCTTAAACCTATGTCTTCTGGTTCTTGATTCCTCTACTCTGGTTAAAAGTATCTGTGCATTCACCCTATCAATTCCACTCATGATTTTACACACATCGTTTGCATGGAGTTTGTACATTCTCCCTGTGACTGCACGGGTTTCCTCCGGGTGCTCCGGTTTCCACCCACATTCCAAAGGTGTGCAGGTTTGTAGGTTAATTGGCTTCTGCAAATTGTTCCTAGTGTGTAGGATACAACTGGTGTAACTGGTGTATACAGCTGGTCGACGTGGACCTGTTTCCACACTGTGACTGTGAACTCAACAAAACTAGTTAGATTGTAACATTATTCTCTAATATCAAATCAATCAATCAATCAGTTTTATTCGTCACTTGCACATAAAGTGCAAGTGAAATGAATTTGCCAGCAGCGGTACAATGAAAAAGAACACACAAAAACACAATAAAAATTTAACACAAACATCCACCACAGCATTCATCACTGTGGTGGATGGCACAAAATTTGGCCAGTCCTCCTCCATTTTCCCCCGTGGTCGGGACCTCAACCCTCCGCAGCCGCCGCTGCGGGCATCCAGATGAGTGAAAGTCCAGGTAAGTCCTGAAACGGTGCCTCCCCCACTGGAGACCGCGGCTTCAGGTTGGTGTAGGCCGCAGGCCGGCGGTCGAAGATTTAAAGTTCCCGCCGTGCCGCAGCCAGAAGCACCGCAGACCGCAGGGCCGGCGGTCGAAACTCCCCTCCAGGGGTCCCCGGCGAGGGACCCCGCTCCTGATGGTAAGTCGCCACCGCGCGCGCGGTAGAAGTTGGCCGCAGGTCGGCGGTCAGAGCTCTTCTTCTCCCGGGTCCCCAACGAGGGATCCCAGGCGGCGGACGCCACGCCAGCTGGAGCTCCGCAGACTGCGGCTTCAGGCTGCCGCGGGCCAGCAAAACGGAGCGCTCCCCTCCGGCGAGCCCCGGCAAGGGCTTGCCCGCTCCACGCCGAGAGTCCAAACTGCACCCGCCGCTAAAGCCCCAGGCGCGTTTCCGGGAAAGGCCGCACCAATCCTAGCTGTTAGGTCACGGGGGTGGTGACATGGAAAAAGTCGTCGCTCCGTGGAGGAGGCGACCGAAGCGGTTTCCCCCTTACCCCCCCACACCACCCCCACACAAGACACACAAAGAAACATTAAAAACATACATTAAAACATATTAAAAAAACAAAAAAGGTAGAAAAAAACAGACAAGCAGCGCCCCCACCGACCAGACGTTAATATATATGTAACGTACTATCCAGGATGTTTTTCTATTAAATTTGATTTTATCTTTAAGGAATTTTAAAATCATCTTTAAGCTGGAAAGGGTGCAGAGACAATGTTGCCAGGGCCTGAGCTGTAGGGAGAGGCTGGGCGGCTGGGCGCAGGAGGCTGAGGGGTGATCTTATCGAAGTGAACAAAATCATGAGGGGAATAGATAGGGTGAATGCCCAGAGTAATTTTACCCAGAATAGGGGAATCAAGAACCACAGGGCATAGGTTTAAGGTTAGAGGGACAAGATTTTAAAATAACCTGAGAGGCAACTTTTTCACACAGAGGGTGGTGGATATATGGAATGAGCTGCCAGAGGAGGTAGTTGAGGCAGGAACAATAACCACCTTTAAAAGACATTTGGACAGGCACATGGATAGGGTAGGTTTAGAGGGATATGGGCCAAACACGAGCAGGCGGGACGAGTGTAGGTGGGGCATCTTGGTCGGCAAATGGGACTACGTTAGTGAGTTGGGCCGAATGGCCTGCTTCCATGCTGTATGACTGACTCTAAATTGCTGTTGCTGTTTCTATCTTGCTACACAGAAAATAATTGCAGATTATATTCAATGTTTCACAATAAAATGTAAATCATGCTAAATGCTCTTCTCACCTAATGTGATTGTGTGTGCATTTCCATTCTAATCATGTATTTTCTTTTTCCCTTCCAGACTTTTATAGTATTGAATAGAGGGAAGGCCATCTTCCGATTTAGTGCCACACCTGCCTTGTACATTTTAAGTCCTTTCAATCCTATAAGGAAGATAGCTATTAAGATTTTGGTACATTCATATCCTTTACATGGTATATTGTTAAAATGTAAAATGCAATGGTGTTTAAGAACTGGAGATTCCTCTTTATTTTCTACATGGATGTAGCAATTGACTTTCAGAAGGCTTTCGACAAGGTCCCACATAAGAGATTAGTATACAAACTTAAAGCACACGGTATTGGGGGTTCAGTATTGATGTGGATAGAGAACTGGCTGGCAGACAGGAAGCAAAGAGTAGGAGTTAACGGGTCCTTTTCAGAATGGCAGGCAGTGACTAGTGGGGTACCGCAAGGCTCAATGCTGGGACCCCAGCTATTTACAATATATATTAATGATTTGGACGAGGGATTTGAATGCAATATCTCCAAGTTTGCGGATGACACGAAGCTGGGGGGCAGTGTTAGCTGTGAGGAGGATGCTAGGAGGCTGCAAGATGACTTGGATAGGCTGGGTGAGTGGGCAAATGCATGGCAGATGCAGTATAATGTGGATAAATGTGAGGTTATCCACTTTGGTAGCAAAAACAGGAAAGTAGACTATTACCTGAATGGTGGCCGATAAGGAAAAGGGGAAATGCAACGAGACCTGGGTGTCATGGTACACCAGTCATTGAAAATAGGCATGCAGGTGCAGCAGGCAGTGAAGAAAGCGAATGGTATGTTAGCATTCATAGCAAATGGATTTGAGTATTAGAGCAGGGAGGTTCTACTGCAGTTGTACAGGGTCTTGGTGAGACCACACCTGGAGTATTGCGTACAGTTTTGGTCTTCTAATCTGAGGAAGGACATTCTTGCCATAGAGGGAGTACAGAGAAGGTTCACCAGACTGATTCCTGGGATGTCAGGACTTTCATATGAAGAAAGACTGGATAGTACTTGTACTCGCTAGAATTTAGAAGATTGAGGGGGGATCTTATAGAAACGTACAAAATGTAGTTGAGGCCAGTTCATTGGCTATATTTAAGAGGGAGTTAGATGTGGCCCTTGTGGCTAAAGGGATCAGGGGGTATGGAGAGAAGGCAGGTACAGGATACTGAGTTGGATGATCAGCCATGATCATATTGAATGGCGGTGCAGGCTCGAAGGGTTGAATGGCCTACTCCTGCACCTATTTTCTATGTTTCTATGTTTCTATATTGATAATATTCATACCCAGCCAGGCTACATAAAAAGTGCAGTTAAAATCGTGGTAATAATTATTTGATTCCAGATAGGGATACATGGCAGATATTGTCCAGGAGTTTTATCCTTAAACTAATACTTCTGAAGCTGAACACTATTGGAATTATCAGTGTCAAGAAAGAGCCGGAGTGACACAGTGGCGCAGCGGGTAGAGCCACTGCCTCATAGCTCCAGAGACCCGGGTTCAATCCTGACCTCTGCATGGAGTTTGCACGTTCTCCCTGTGACTGCATGGGTTTCCACCCACATCCTGAAGACGTGCAGGTTTGTAGGTTAATTGGCTTTTAGTAAATTACCCCCTAGTGTGTAGGGAGTGGTTGCAAAAGTGGGATAACATAGAACTAGTATGAATGGGTGATCAATGGTTGTCGTGGACCGAAGGGCCGGTTTCCACGCTGAATCTTTCATAATCATTGCTGGCTGTTAAAGATTATGGATTTGCTAGAACTGCCATGAGAGGGAGGGAAGGAATGTGGACGGTTAAACACTCTGAAGAGAGTCACTCATCTTCCCATAATTTGGTTCGTAAAGATTGGAAAGTGTTGAGAACTGTAACGTCTAGCGAATTGTTGGGTGGAGCGGTTTTGGAAGTAAGCACTTGGAGAATGCTATAAATGGCTGAAATTCAAGAAATATAGTATCGTTACCAGAAACATGAACCCTTTCTATATCGGGCTAGTGATGAATAAATTCAACATGCTTTAATTTCCAAACGCTGTGACATTTTCTTGACTAAGTCATACATTGTTCAGCATGCTCATCATGTGCACTATTATGACCAATTGTGTGTTTATGACAAACAATAGCCCACCAGAATGGACCAAGAATGTAGAGTAAGTACACACCACTTTGTGTCTTCTTCAGTTCTTAAACAAATAATAGGTGGCTCAGTGACGCAGTGGGTAGAGCCAGAGATACGGGTTCGATCCTGACCACGGGTGCTGTCTGTGTGGAGTTTGCACGTTCTCCCTGTGAACGCGTGGGTTTCCTCTGGGTGCTCCAGTTTCCTCCCACTTCCCAAGGACGTGCAGGTGTGTAGGTTAATTGGTGCCCCTAGTGAGTAGGGAATGGATGAGAAAATGGGATAACATGGAATTAGTGTGAACGGATGATCGATGGTCAGCGTGGACTTGGTGGGTCGAAATGTAAATTTTCCTGCATCGCTGAACCAAATTAAAATAATCTAATAAGATCTCCATATTTTGCCTCAGTAATAGCTTAAATTATACATTTAAATTTCATAAATGAATTTAAATAGATTCCTTCCAATTGCACACAATTTAATATTTGATCATTCCTGCTGAAACTTCTGCCGAATATCTTTCGGTTGTCCCTTTGTTACAATGTCCCTCAGTACCCTCCTACAGGCAGTAGATCAGTCATAATTGAGTGGTGGAGAAGATTCGATGGGCCAAATAGCCTAATTCTGCACCTATGCCATATGGTCTATGGTCTTCATCAAAGAGATCTTTAAGGGTCTGCATTTCAAATCTATTCACACAGGAAAGAATCGGCATGATTAAATCACTAATGACTGTGAATTATGCATTGCCGAGATCATAGTCAGAGTCACACAGCACCAAAACAGGACTTTGTCCCACTTAGTCCATGCCGACTAAGGTGCCCCATCTAAGTTAGTGCCATTTCCCTGCGTTTGAACCTTGTGCAATGTACCTATCCAAGTGTCCTTTAAAGATAAAGGCAACATATAACATGGAGAACATAGAACAGTACAGCACAGGAACAGGCCCTTCGGCCCACAATGTCCATGCAGAACCTGCTGCCAAGACCTTATCTGCCCTCCATTCCCTGCATTTCAATGCGCCTGTCCAAAAGGCAATAAATGCCACAATCTCATATATGCCTCAACAACCATATCGGTAGTGCTTTCCAGGCACCCACCACCCTCTGTGTAAAAACAAACCTGTCCTACACATCTCCTTTAAAATTTGCCCCTCTCACCTTAAAGCTTTGCCCTCTGGTGTTTGATATTTTCATCCTGGGGAAAATAGATGTGAGTGTCTACTTTATGTCTCCATAATATTTAATGTAAGAGAAACCAAAGGCATTTTTGTAGCAGAAATCAGAGTAAAAACGTTTTCACCCAGAGAGTTGTGAATTTATGGAATTCCCTGCCACAGAGGGCAGTGGAGGCCAAGTCACTGGATGGATTTAAGAGAGAGTTAGGTAGAGCTCTAGGGGCTAGTGGAGTCAAGGGATATGGGGAGAAGGCAGGCACGGGTTATTGATAGGGGACGATCAGCCATGATCACAATGAATGGTGGTGCTGGCTCGAAGGGCCGAATGGCCTCCTCCTGCACCTATTTTCTATGTTTCTATGTTTCTAAACATCGCAGTCTTTCCAGATGAAAATTTATGAAAGTTTCCCTTACTGAAATAGCTGAACAGATCTTTTTATTGTCATTCCAACAGGTATACCTTTACTGGTATATACACATTTGAATCACTTATAAAAATCCTTGCAAGGGGCTTCTGTATCGATCACTTCACATTTCTCCGAGATCCATGGAATTGGTTAGACTTCTGTGTCATTGTCATGGCGTAAGTATTTGCATCAAACGTTCTATGTGTTGTCCAACTCTGAAGCAATGTTCTTGCACCAACAACTGTGCGAATAATGAAATCAAAGAGACTGCGCTGTGTTGAATTGCCCTTGATCACCATTGCCGACATTTCCACCAGAGAGGATGGTTGGCCTTGAAGGAACCGGATCAATTGTTTGAGAAATACATTTTTGATGTATTGTTATTGCTTGATGTCCAAGTGTGTATAAGGTGCAAAACTGAATCGCACCCGAAGGTCCCTACACTGATTCCTGATTGATGTTAATTAAACCATTTTTACTTGGGCTGTCAGTGAAATGCTTAGATTTGATCCAATGGCTCATATAATTATAGATTCATACAGCATGGAAACAGTCCCTTCAGCCCAAATTGCCCATGCTGACCAAGATGCCACATCCACGCCAGTCCCACCTGCCCCTATTTGGGTCATATCCCTCTTAAAATTTTCCTATCCATGTACCTGAGCAAATGTGTTTTAAATGTTGCTCTGTTACCTGACTCAGCTACCTCCTGCGGCAGCTCGATTCATATACCTGTGTGAAAAAGTCACCCCTCGGGTTCCTGCTAAATCTTTCCTCTCTCACTTTAAACCTATGTCTTCTGCTTCTTGGTTGCCCTTTTATGGATAAAAGACTGTGAATTCAGCCTATCTATTCCCCTCATGATCTTATACACCTCTATAAGATCACCCCTCATCCTTCTGCACTCCAAGGAATATAGTCCCAGTCTGCCCAACCTCTCACGATAGCTCAGGCACTCGAATTCGGGCAACACCTTTGTAAACCTTCTCTGCAGTCTTTCCAGCTTAATGGAACCTTTCCTATAGCAGGGTGACCAAATCATATCATTCCTTTTTCTATGTTCCAGGAAATGTAAACCTAATCCTAATGCACAGCTGGTAGACCCCGTGTCACAGCATCAGAGCAAATCTTCTCTGCACTCTTTTCAGTTTAACGACATCCTTCTCACAGCAGGGTGGCCAAGCAGGCTGAACACAATTTATCTCGGCCTGGGAGGGAAACAAAAAAAAAATTCAACAAATGTTTACTTTGTTGGGTTATTTTGTGGAGTTTGCATGTTCTCCCTGTGGCCGCGTGGGTTTCCTCCAGGTGCTCTGGTTCCCTCCCACTTCCCAAAGACATGCAGGTTTGTAGGTTAATTGTCCCTCTGTAAATTGTCCTCTAGTGTGTAGGGAGCAGATGAGAAAGTGGGATATCACAGAGCCAGTGTGAGCGGGTGATCGATGGTCGGCGTGGACTCATTGGGCCGAAGGGCCTGTTTCCATGCTGTACCTTTCAATCGGTTCAATCGGATCCCCTATTGGGAGAACGCATATTTTAAAACATATTGAAATGATTACAAAGCCAAAATAATTGTGATTTAATTCTACAGGTATGTAACAGAATTTGTAAACCTAGGCAATGTTTCAGCTCTTCGAACTTTCAGAGTATTGAGAGCTTTGAAAACTATTTCTGTAATCCCAGGTAAGAAGTGATTGATGCTAGGTGGCAGTAGGTCCCTGTGTATCTTCAGGTGTATCTCTGTGTGTTGTCATTGTGTTTGTCTGTTCCCTCCCCTATTACAGATATGTGACAGAGTTTGTCGACTTGGGTAATGTCTCAGCATTGAGAACATTCAGGGTTCTCCGAGCATTGAAAACAATCTCAGTCATTCCAGGTGAGACCTGAATTAAACACCCAGGCTGATTTCATTTTGTATATTTATGCAGTACAGGTCCACTGCCCATTTTCCAGCACCTTTGGTTCAAGAGCCAGGCCATATTTGAAGGGGTATTCGTCGCGAATGAGGGGTACCTGGCGAGGGGGGGAAGGGTGGGGGGGTTGGAGGAGGAAGGGGGTGCCTGCTGCCACATGCGGCGGCAGGCAGTAGATAGGGCTGTTCAGTGAACTTTTGTAACTTTGTCTACGCCAAAACATGGTGTCACTTGTTCACTGCCTAGGTGAGGTCTGCTGCATGATTTGACTGGGTTGTGTGCAAAATAAAGCATTTCACTGTACCCAGGTACATGTGACAATAAAGAATCATTGAATCGTCACTGAATCATTGAATGGCATTATCCATTTTTCCGGACCAAGAGAGGTCACATAATAATGATACAACAATACACCTCTGACCCTCGAATGATACCCCTCCTGTGATTCTGAAGCACCCTGGATTTCTAGAAACTTAAATAAAACAAATATTAGATGTAAATTAATTTTGTATCGGAACTTGCATATCTTACATGAGCAGCCCAGTTAATGAGTTGCCCTCGGAAGTCCAGATGAGGGTTGGATCGGTGACCCTGTTGATCCGAGATTTGCCGAATCTGCCGGTGATCCGGCAGGGTGTGCATGCTTGCCATCCGGTCTGGGCCTCCGAGAGGAGTCCAACGGTAACGGGACGGACCGCCTAGGCCGCGGAGGGTAACCAATCGTCCATGGAATTCTCGATTAGGTCAATGATCAGCCATGATCACATTGAATGGCTTGAAGGGCAGAATGGCCTACTCCTATACCTATTGTCTATTGTCTATTATCTATTGACAAGATCGGCCGCCCCACCAGGCCTAGGCGCCACATTTTCAGGGGACTTCCGGGGGTGGGGGGGGGGGGGGGGTTTCAAGTGCGCTCTCGTAATTTTGTCTGGATTAAGGGAGGTGCCGGACCACCAGTTGCTGGAAAATCGGTGATGGAGCTGTTTTGCAATTAAAAAATAATGCCCAAATGTAGGAATCATAAAATATTTCTGAAATATTCCTTGCATTTGAGTGTATATTTTTGCATGTGGGTCAGCCTTGATGTTTAATAACTTCTTGCATGAAACATTGTAACATCCAAGCATGAACTGTAACATCCTGCAGTACCTGTCATCCTTTCCCCACAATGTAAATTACTCAATGCATTCTGTTAAGGTTCTCTGTTGAAATTATGCACTTTTTCTTTGCTGTAAATCAAACCTCATGCATAAGCAATACAAACTCAATACTGAAAGTACAAATGTGCAAAAGATCAACAAAAGCACATGCAGTTGTAAGGCTGAGATCACCTTTGTTCTCCAAACCAAATTGGTTGTAAAACATCCTTATTGTTCCTGGGATTTTCACGACATATGCCCATTTTTACGATATGATGAGAATTGATGTAATTTAGAAACAAGGAACTGCAGATGCTGGTTTATACCAAAGATAGACAGAAAATGCTGGAGTAACTCAGCGGGTCAGGCAGCATCTCTGGAGGATAAAGGATATGTAACGTTCCGGGTCGGTACCTGGCTGCAGATGTAATTTAGATTGATTAGTGTTCAATGTTGCAAGTTGGCTCAAGTTTCATGTGTAATTACATTACACTCTCCATTTCTGGAGACGGTACGTTTCTGATCTCGCCCCTGTTGATGTTTAAAATCTCAAACAATCAAGACCGTAAGACCTAGGGGCGGCAAAGTGGTACAGCCGGTCCCTGGATTTTGATCCTGGGCTGGGGTGTCTTTGTGGAGTTTGTACCTTCTCCCTGTGACCGCGTGGATTTCCTCCAGGTGCTCCTCCCACGTCCCAAAGATGTACGGGTTTTGTAGGTTAATTGACCCTCTTTAAATTGCTCCTCATGTGTAATGAGTGGATGAGAAAGTGGGATAAAGCAGAATTAGTGTGTATGGGTGATCGATGGTCGGCGTGGATTTGGTGGGCTGAAGGGCGTGTTTCCCTGCTGTATCTCTAACTAAATCGTAAGACATACTGTAGGGGGACAGAATTAGGCCTTTCGGCCCCATCAAGTCTACTCTGCCATTCGATCATGGCTGATCTATATTTCCCTCTCAACCCCATTCTCCTGACCTCTCACCATAACCTTTGGCACCCTCACTAATCGAGAACCATCAATCTCCACTTTAAAGGATGCGCAATGACTTGGCCTCTGTGGCAATGAATTCCACCAAAATATTTGTCATATTTGCTTTAAACCAGTAACAGTTTTAAGGCCAGTGGTCCTAGTTAAGGCAAAACAAAAGTACTTCAATAGTTAATACTTAAAAATTATTTAAAAATTCAAAACATTTAGGTTTGGAAGAGATATCTGTCCTCCAGCCTTCATTGTAACTACAGCTTCAGGATCTAGAAAATAGCGCCTTCTTTTAAGATTAAAAATATTGAGTTGATCAATAGAAATAAACATAGAGGCAGCACTGTGGTGCAGCGGGTGGAGTTACAACCTTGCATTTGCACAATGGTGCAGTTGGCACATTCTCCCTGTGACTGCGTGGGTTTCCTCCTGGTGCTCTGGTTTCCTCCTACATCCCATAGAAGTGCAGGATTGTAGGTTAATTGGCCCTCTGTAAATTGCCCTTAGTGTGCAGGGAGCGGTAGAATCTGGGGTGAGTTAAAGGGAATGTGGGGTAGATAAAATTGGAAGGTAGAAACAAGGAACTGCAGAAGCTGGTTTACCAAGGAAAAGACAAAATAAATGCTGGAGTAATTCAGCAAGTCAGGCAGCATCTGTGGAGAACATGAAGAGGTCGGGACCCTTCTAACTTCTTCAGACTCGTATAGATTGGACCATTGTAAGATAGATGGTCTCTGATGGTCAGTGTGGACTTGGTAAGTCAAAATGCTTAAATTCAGGGGTGTGTGTTCTTGTATCTAATTTTCCATAAATGCATCTGGACATTTCACTCCATTCATAATTTGAAGCACTGCACATAAGATTAACTTTAGCTGCACAAAACACTTATCATTATTCTTGCACTACATCGGGCACTCATTCATTACGTGTGAGCCTGCTTTCTGCTAATTCTCACAAGGCTATGTTGTTTCTTTCCATGTATTGTTTGCATGAGATTGGCCAATACAATACAGAAGGAACTGAAATAAAATAAGAACACCTTGGGAATGCTCAGCAGGTCGGGCAGCTCCTGTGGAAGGGAATGCAAAGTAAATGCTTCAGGTCGCTTCCTTTGAAAGTTGATTGACCTGAAATGTTGACTCTTTCTCTCTCCACAGATGCGGACTGATCTGCCAAGTATTTCCACCACTTTCTGTCTCTATTTCAAGTTTCCATCATCTGCGTTTTTATCTTTGCTTTTCAATGATAAGAAGATCTGATTTCTTCCCTTGGATGTCAAAAATACTGACGGAACATTTTGTTTTGTTGCAGGTCTCAAGACCATTGTGGGTGCCCTGATTCAATCGGTGAAGAAACTGTCTGATGTGATGATTCTGACTGTGTTTTGCTTGAGCGTATTTGCACTAATAGGACTACAGCTGTTCATGGGAAACTTGAAACACAAATGTGTACAGTGGCCGCCACCGGACTTTGGTTTCAATGCAAAAAACAGCTCGTCGGGCCTGAATGGCACCATGACCAATGAGACCCAGAACACATTTGACTTTGAGAGTTACATCTCAGATAAAAGTAAGCACAATGTTCGCATTAGATCATTTATCAGTATATTTGGAAAATTACGTGTCGTTCTGGTCGCCCTATTACAGGAAGGATGTGGAGGCTTTGGAGAGGGTGCCAATTTAGCTTGGTTTAGTGTATTGTCACATGTACCAAGGAGCAATGAAAAGCTTTTTCTTATGTGCTAACCTGTCAACGGAAAGACTGTACATGATTACAATCAAGCCATCACAGTATACAGATACATGATAGGGGAATAAGTGACCAAGTCTGAACACAATACTCCAAGTGCAGCATCACCAATATCTTGTACTTAAAAATAATTATTGTAATTAACACCAAGTTTTTTAATACATTTTACCCTACATCTTTGCTAAAGCCTTTGATTCCACACTGGGATTCAGTTCAACAGAAAATAGCGATTGGGAGACTCTAGGGTTATCCAAACCTAATCCAATTTATATTCAACATCTCCATTTGCTCTTGCAGTATATATTCCAAAATAATTTATAAAACCTGCTATCACTAGCTGATTCATTACAATTCAATTTGAAATTTTCCGTGGCACAGAGTCATACAGTATACAGTCATACATGTATCTGTCTAAATGTTTCTTAACGTTTCTTAAACATTGCGATAGTACCTGCTTCAACTACCTCATCCGGCAACACGTTCCACTTACCCACCACCCTTTGTATAAAAAAGTTACCACCCAGGTTCCCATTAATTCTTTCCTCCCTCACCTTAAACCTATGTCCTCTGATTCTTGATTCCCCTTCTCTGGGTAAGAGACTCTGTGTGTTTACCCCCTCTATTTCTCTCACGATAGAGTCCTAGCCTGCTCAACCTTTCCCTATAGCTCAGGCCCTTGAGTCCTGGCAACATCCTTGTAAATCTTCTCTGCACCATTTCCAGCTTGACAACATCTTTCCTATAACATGGTGCCCAAAACTGAACACAATACTCTAAATGTGACCTTTTATAAATGTTGTCTTGTCTATGTTTCAGCTGCTCCATCACTTTAATTTTCCTTTTTTTTTTAACTGAGCAAAACTTAAAATTGAGATATTGGTATTGACCAACATGCGTATCTCATTTATGTCGGTGCCAAGGATTAATTTACCCTGCTTTGGTTAACATCAAACTTTTCTATGTATTTCTTAGCTACAGGTCCTCTGCTGATTTTCTGGCAAATGGTCGTCTGGCACCTCCTTTTAAACCGGTTACAATGGTGCACTTGAAATCCTTCACTGAAGTCCCCCCCCCAAAAAATATAGCGCCCAGGCCGATCTTGATCTCATTGGGACTTCCGTGGATGGTCAGTGGGTCGAATTTGCCCCCTGCGGTTGAGGCTCTGGAATTCCGGCCCTGCCGGAGCCGGCAGATCTGTTCCCATAGCCGACTTCCGAGGCTGAATTTGCGGGCTGGTAATTTCCCCCCCACCCCCCCCCCCCCCCCCTTCCACAACGAGGCGGTGACCTCTGTTGGTCCGGCAAACCGGATGGTACGGCAAGGCTCTGGAGCCAGGACTGCCAGAAAATCGATGGTGGGCCTGTAGTACTGTGGAGCAAAATAGTAAATGTTTAACCAAGGCTCCTCTCGTGCATCGCATAAATAAATCTGGAAATGGATTGTGATTATTCATTGACAGAAAATATATACACCTACATATGTAAGAAAGTGCATATCTAGGAAAAAAGCAAGTAACATTTTTACCATTCAATTAACAGATAATTATTATACCTTGAAAGGATCCTTAGATGCATTGCTTTGTGGCAATGGCTCAGATGCCGGGTGAGTTTTCCTTTTAATTTTGCTTTGGTCTGAAAATGTATAAAAGTAATGGTTAAATATTCCAATTGTGAAAATTTGATTCGCAATATAGTACACGTGGCAGATATAATGCTACGTAGATACAATCAAGTCAAACTCAAGTACAATAGGGGGTGTGCACGTAAGGTCACTGGGTCATAGGGCTTGACGCATGGAGCCGCTCAATCCATCTGGAGGACAAACGTAACTTCCGGTATATGTTATTAATGCAAGAAACGCGTACTTTCCTACCTGTTAAAAACCGCCAAAATTTTGAATTTTTGCGCTGTAAAAAATTGTGGAAGTCAGGGTAAGTGTGTGAGACATGTACCCAACTTCAGAATTCCAAAAGTGAAGCGAAATGGTAAAGAGAAGCAGAACTGAAGGGCCAACAGCAGCTAAAGTGCTTGGCGAACATTGGCCGTGTAGATATCGGAATTGAAAATATTGGGAATTATCGCGTTTGCTCACTGCATTTCATCAAGTAAAGCGGCCTTTTCACGGGGCGAGTTGACGCAAGATGTCACCAGAGTGAAGAGGTCGTGGTCCAGCACGAGTCTCGCACGATATAACGGCAGTAGATAAAGAGTTCCCACGGTACTCGGCATTTCTGCTATTTGTGCGAGTGAACTTGTCCGTTTCCCGAGCTTTCCCGTTAAATCTTGAATGAACATCGTGAACTACACGTGACACAAATGATGTAACTTTTTTTTCACACACTATA